>NC_066860.1:8999125-10237458 GCF_025177605.1 Cucumis melo
CTTTGGCCCTCAATAGTTTATATACTTCACTACTCGTTAAGAAAAATAAAAACACCGGCCAGGACACAAATTCTTGCAATTTCTAGTTCATAAAAGATTAAGTAGGGAGCATCTTTATCTCGACAGGAAACTAAGATGTGATGCAAATTTAGAAATATAGGCAATTAACATAAAGTTGGGTTTACACAAATGGCAAATAACATGAAACGATGAGTAAGAAGTCTCATCATTTTCCTTGAAATTTCCTTCATGTGAGCAAGTTTGTCCTCTCGCTTAAAACTGTAGTAAACTTCATTTATGCCTACAACATTTGCAACTTTCCATGCATTTGAATTATGATCGCCAGTTAACATCATAACTCAAAGTTTTACCAGATGTTGTAGTTCTAATAACATGACAAGCCTACTGATCAAGAGTCTCATCAAGAATATTTAAAAAATAACATGGAAAAAAAGAATCACTCATTCTTGCTTTCTAATAAGGCTAGTTACATATGATTTATTCAAATATAAAAATTTCAAAATGTAGTGACGACAAAATGAATTGCATAAGAAAATACCACAGGCGTAAAGTAGAGATTAACAATAGTATTTGTAAAATTTATGCAAATACGATTCATGTGTTTGAAAGTATCTTCCCCAAACTTTAAACTTTGGGAGATTTATGCCCCAACCTCCTTTGCCTCTTTCTTAACTGGCTACCGACTAAACATGGCTACTTGAACATAAACTGAAATTTTAAATAAGATGATGTGAGAAATAATGGGAGCACTTGGTGAAGTATTAAGTCTGTAAGATGATGTGAGAAGTAATGGGGAAAATGGAAAACTCAAATCAAGAATTAATGAGGGAAGTAATTACCCCCTCCAAAGGAAACAATGGATAAACCGTTAAGTAGATGGCGAGACACACCTCCCCTCTCTGCCAAAGTCAACTCCAGAAGCCTCCATACGAGTAGAGCAAAGGAAAGAGGCGATAAAAGGAGGAGAAGACGAAGTTAATGAGGATTATATCTTCAAGTTCATGGAAGATTTCATATGCAAACCTTTGGAGAGGGGAATTGAAGATATAATTCATTGCCAAAGCAACCTGCAAGAGATGCATTTACGAAGTTAAGAAAATTAGGCGATTAAGAGTTGAAGATAGACAACGCAAATGTAAACAATGAGGCACAATTACATCAACCCAAAGGGAAAATGGCGAAACTCAAAACGAAGAGTTAGGAGTAAAAAATGCAACTTCTTGCAATGAGGGAGAAAAGCGAGGAAATAAGGGAACATACTGAAATGTTAATTGGCTTGGTAGAGTAGTTGGTTGAGAGGTGCGATACGCAATTTAGTGCATTATTAAGATATCATCACCTTTTGTTTTGTAGTACCATTCCAGTGCCTCATCTTACGCAGAATATAGCAAGATCTCTAACACGTTTTGATTCGATGGTTGGAGCTAGGAGGAATCAACAGCCTCCACCACCACCAGAAAAACTACAACAACCACGTCTATCGCCAGAACCTTAAAAAAAGGATGTTCTATATTTTGGCTATTTCTTCTTTTTGTGAATTTTTTATTTTGACTTATGTAAATTTTATTTTCTTGTATTTATGACATTTCCAATAGGAGTACATACATTGAAACAATTATTATGTGTTTAGTTTTTCTTGTCGCACACTTGGCTTACCGCCTTGTAGTACTTTAATTTTTCCTTGTTTCTCAATGATAACTTAAGTGAAATAAACCATGTGAAATAAAATTTTATTTGTTATCTAGGTCTTTAACTTGTTAAGGAAACTTACTTAGAAAACAATTTTAAAGTTTATTAAGCAAGCAAGCTTTACCTCAAACCTCTTTTCTAAGATTTTTCTCCAAATAATCTTATCATTCATTTTTAGCAATGAGGACATTGCTAACCTATAAATTTGGGGGTGTGAGAGGTCTGAGCTAAATCTTTTGAAACATTTTGAAATTCCTTTCAAGACATTTAAAAATAAGGAATTTAAAAAAAAAGTTAAAGCAAAGCCAAAACGTGTAAAATTTTTAAAATTTTTGTCATTCTTTCATTCAATAAAAAATAACAACTCCTATGTTGCCTCCTCTTGCCAAAAATAAGAAGCATAGCTTCAAAAGTAAAATGTAGAGAGTTGAGAAATAAGAGGCGATAAGAGTTATAGTTGAGGAGAGGAACAGACTCATGGAGTGCCTATGAATTCCCACTCAATGCCAAACTGCAAGTATATAAGTGAATAAAAAGAATTCTTTCGCCACATAAAAGGATTCAAAACTTTTTGACAATTTTAATCATTTCTGAAAATTTGAAAATAAGATTTTGTGGGGAAGGAACAATGGTATTTTGAGTATCAAGCTTGTCGTGTTCTAAACCGAGAAGTGTTGTCACAGCGAGAAGTATGCAATGAGAACAGACTTTGAATAACGAATAAAACTTAGTCGAACTTTGAGAAGTTTAAAAACGCAAGGAGGAAGGTAAGTCTTTGAGGAGGAATTGTGCTTGAGGAAAAACATAATATGAAGAGATACTTGAGGTCAAGCATTATTATAAATTTAGAGGTGTGATAACTTGTAGAAATACAAGTTACTGTAGCCTTTTAGGTAGAATAATGTGACCAAAATGCATAAAAATGTGTCAAAATGTGTAACTTATGTTGGAATTTTATAAAAATTTAGAAATACACTTTATATAAGCTTTCATGCCTATTTCACCGTATTTATAGTGTCTAAACGCAAGATTATGAGCAAAAGAAGAAACTAGTGAATCGCAGAGGAACTTGCGAGAGACTAGGTGAGAAGGCCATATTAATAGACGAGAAGAGGTTCACTAGAAGACAAAAGTGGTAGATGGAGTTTATGTGACTTAACATAGAAACAACTTTTGGTGCTAACATGCTCAGAAGATTACATTTTTCGTCTAAATCTGCCTATATAAAGGACTCCATCGCCATCAAAGAAAGAAGGTTTGAATGGACCTAAGGAGATGCGAATTGGTCAAAGTCCCTAGAGAGCGGTGGGAAGAAGTAGCCTTTCCACCATCTGTAACGTCTTTCTTCATTTTCTCTAGTCAGCCAACGAGTGAGAACTTGAGGTTGAGTGAAGAAGATCCCATTTTCATCTTCCCCTAACTTGTATTAGCATTTCGATTCTTTCCATTTTTGTATACTTTGGTGTTATGTATCCATTCATATTCTACAGTGGCCTAAGGCCTATATTCTTTAATACATTGCATATTTATACCTCTTTAATCTATTCATCTCTTTATTGTTTACTCATCTTTGTGTTATTTGTAGTTTAAGTCTTATGATAAGTTCTTGATAAGAAGTTTAACTTATATTTCTTATCGTGTTAGTTGAGCTATTTTCATCACTTAGCTACCCGAGAGGGAAAATAGCAAGGATATAGTTAATGTGCACAAGAAGGAGTTTTGGAAACAAACTCTACCTTGGCAAGATAACTTCCATCATTTGTATTTCAAAAGAAGAACAAGTGTAGGTATTTGGCGTCGAGAGGTTGTCACCCTGAACATGAAGTTCTATAAGTTTTGTAAGTGAAGCGTTCTAGATATAACTTACTTCACGCAACTTAATCATTTGGATCCCGAAAGGTGACCATGTGTGGCGTTTAACTACTCCGAGAGGAGCTCTTAATCACAAGCATGTTAACTAAGTTGTATCGCATCAAGGGTCTTTGATTGCTTAATCGTCTAGTAATGCATGCATTTTCCTTCACACCTTTATTTTATTCAAGTTAGTTCATAATTCTAACTTGCATCCATAATAATTCCCCTTTACAGGTTCTCTATTGATGTAAGTAAATAGAGTTTAAACTTACACTCATTACATTGTATAGTTATTCTTTTATGCTGTCTGAACGCCTAGTGAACCTTAGAACTAAACTTTGATATCAATTCCCTATGTTTGACTCTATATCACCAAATAAACCTATTATTTTGCTTACAATTGGGTAAGAAATAGGAAAACTTGTACACGACAAGGATTTAGAAGTACATAATGAAGAGATTCATAAGGAGTATTTTGCATGCAATAATCTTGAATTAATGACATATTATGACGAAAGAAATGTAATTTACCAAGAAAAGTTTGGAAAGAGAAAGCAGAATGCTCTTAGTTATTGAATGTTGGATTTTTTTAAGACATATTTTATGAAAACTTGTATTTCTGATGATTTTTTTTTAAGAAGGCTCCTTTGAGTTTATCATGATCTTATTTTTTATATTCTAGCTTTTGGTTGCTTTCAGAATGTAATTTTTTTTAAGAAAGCAGAATGTAATTTACCATATTATCCTTCTTTCCATTATAAAAGGAGAAGGTCTTTGCCATTTTCACCATTCTTCGAAGACATCCATAAAGCTCCAAAGTTCGTGAAGAGTCTTTACGAAGGTAAGAGATTACCTTCTTAGATATTACATGAAGATTGTTTGATATCTTCATAGATGATTCAAGTATATCTGATAAGAGATTTAACTAAGACCAAGTAATTTGATTTAGGTCACTTACTTCAAGGGGGAGCTTCATTATCTTCATTAGATTCAAGTACAATTCAGGGGGAGCCTGATTATTTTTAGTTTTCCAAAAATAACTAAAAGGAGTACTAGATTTATGGGAGTTTCTTCTAGAGTGTTAAAGTGTTATACTCGTTTAAATCTTAATAAATTTTGCTTATGTGAGCTATAAAAGCTTTCTAGACGTAGGCGTGTTTCACCAAACTAGGTTAACAAAGCTTTATATGTTCTCCATGTTATTTATCTTTTTGTTCTTTTAACTAATCCTTTGTTAACTAAAGTAACTGCTATAAAAAAAATCATACTATTTTCAACACATTCTTCACAACCCTATACACAAAAATAGCCATATGTGAGTATCACTTTCCTCCATGGCACTCTCAAAGGAGGATGTCTTTATTGCTCAACTTCAAGGCTATGTGAATGACATGTTTCCTTATTATATTTGTAAGCTTAAGAAAACTCTTTATTACCTTAAATTGCCCCTCATGCGTGATGCAATCAACTTCAAATTGTACTAATCTCAGGGAGTTTTCATCAGTCCAAAGCAAAAATATCTTTGTTCATTTATCACTTTAAGAAAGGCATTCTCTTCCTCCTTTTATATGTGTATGACTCTAAGAAAGACATTCTCTTCCTCCTTTATATGTGGATGATTTGATTCTCACAAGTTCTTGCATCGTCTCATCACTTCCTTTATCAACCGATTGCAAGCCAAGTTCGCTCTCAAGGATCTTGGTTCTCTACACTATTTCCTTGGCATTCAAGTTCACTCTTCCTCCAATGGTTTGATTCTTACTCAAACCAATTACATCAAAGTTTTGCTTCAAGGGTTGAGTCTCCTACATTTAAAAGATGTCGCTTCTCCAATGGTTTCAGGCAAGCAACTAAATCTTCATTTTGGACCATTAATGACTAATCTCTAAATTTATAGGAGTACTCTTGGTTTGTTACAATATTTTCAACACACTCATCTAGGTATTGCCTTTGTCGTCAACAAGTTAAGTCAGTTTAATCACGCATTATCTCTCATTGACAGGCTCTTTAACGCGTTCTTAAATATCTGCAGAGCACCTTTTCTCATGGCATTCATATTAAGCCAGCTCGACAACTTTCCACAACTGATCTTTCTAATGTTTATTGGGTTGCCTTTCCTAATGAGAAGAAGTTTTTTCATGGTGTCTGTGAGTTCATTGGCCTCACTCTTATCTTATGGTCCTCTAAAAAAAGCAGGTTGTGGTTGCTCGAGCATCAAATTTGTTTATCAAGTTTTCTCTCATGTTGCTAGTGAAATGCTAATGTTGTAATCTCTAATTCATGATCTTCGTGTATCCATTCCCATTATTCCCATTACATGGTGTGATAACATATATGTGTTGGAATTTATATCATAAAACTCGTAGTTGTAGTTTAAATTACTTTCTATTGAATAAAGTGCTTATTGAGGATTGATTAGTAAAAATAGAATACTATAATCTTGAATCCAATAAACTAAGGTATCGAGGCTATCTAGTGTAGACTTAAACTTTATGTAAAGACATAAACGTGGATCAAGTTCGAGTATCTATCCCAAACGGTCTATAGTGTATAAATAAGGTTGGACACCTTATTTTAGGAACATTATGGATGCAGTCTTCTTTGTAGTGATCCTAAATTGTTCATGTAGAGACATGGATGAGGGGGCATCCTATGTAAAGAGTTTACATAAGACTAGAACCATGAAATAGTCACTTTTAAGTTATAACTTCGTTAATTATATAAAACTGACTATATCAATTTTTGATGATCTAGGTAACTTAATCTTAATGATGAGTTAACTAATATCTTATGTTCGAATGGTATTATCCTTAGATCTGCATGGGTGAGGGCAGCTTAACGGCGCTGGCCCAACAAGCCTTCCATTTCAAAGGTAAGACTAGGTGGATGGTTAGGAACATAGGGTGTAAAAAAAATTTACTTTTACCCGCTTCAGGGTTAGTAGATAGGTTGTTCCCTTAAGGATTGAATCCACGTCTTGAACAAGGGATCTCACCCTCTCATTAGCCCAAGAGGGATTTGGTTTAAATGTTGGACCTTAAACCAATTATTCAATAGTAGATCAATGAGACTTAACAAACAAGATGTAGTCTCGAGGGTAAAACGATATTTTTACCCAGTCGAGGTTATGAACAACTTGTGAAGGATTAATTTACTGATCATGGTGATATTAGATGGACATAAATATATCTATAGTGAGGGGAGTGGAACTACAGGACTTTAGTTGAATGACCCATTAGTTAACGAATGTTGATTAGCTCGGTTTAAAATGGTTTAACCAGTTAATCTTGAATTGTTTGAACCCATGATCTATAGGTTTATTAGGTTCCCTTGCTAACTCATATGAAATTAACTTAGAACAATATGATGGAATAATTCGAATTGTTAGAATTAGGTAAACAGAGAGAAATCGATGAATATATGTGATATAGTCGTTGGTTATCAGTTTAAATAAAGCATTATGTTTAAATGTGATTTGAATATTAAAAATATGAATACAGGTTCATATTTGGAAGCTCGGAATTGATGGAAATAGTCAAAGTTGTAAAAAGTCAAAATGTTAACTTTTGTCTTTAAAAAGTCAAACTTTGATCAACTTCATATTCAAATGTGACTTAAATTTCAGAAAAATGAATGCAGATTCATGCTTAGATGGCTGGAATTAAACAAGACAGAAAATATGGTAAAATCTCAAAATGTTGACTTTTGACTTGACTTGAAAAGTCAAAGTTTAACTTTGACTAGAATGGTCAAATGACTATTTTTCCCCTTGACTAAAGTTAGTGAGAAAATCCAACATTTTGTTGGATAATTCCACTAACTATTCATGGGCTAAGTGGAAGCTCATTGGTGATGACACCAAGTGCACTAAGCGAAATTGGAACGGTGATTAATTCCACTAATTGCAAGTGGAAAGTGAGGTGTTGAATTTAGATGAACAAATAACATGCAATGGTGGTTATTTAAAGGCCATTTTTCAAATATTTGAGAACTTTTTGCAAAAATTTGTTGTTTTAAATTTCAAAATTTCTTCAATTTTTTTTTACTCTAGAAATTTCAAACCTTAATTCCCATCTCAAAATTCCATTTCTCTCTAAAGTTTCTTCATATATCGGGTATCACCATCCATTTCTCAGTCTAAAAAATAGCAGGTCAACACTAGTGGTGGTATTGGTTCGTGTTTTTTAGGAGATATCGAGGATCGAGGGGCTTCGAAGGTAAGTTTTTTCTTCAACCCTAATTTAGTTTAATTAGGGTAATTATAATGCATGTTAATCACTAAATTTAGTTTAGTTGCAATTGAGGTAAAAATTCGATCTTAATTTCGCTGCACATGTCTCGTATTCCATCATGTGGTATCAGAGGATGCTTAATTTAGTCATTTGCATATGGTGGGTATTTCAATTTATTTGATAAATTGTTATGTGATGAACTAAAATAGATTTATGATTTTGGCAAACTAAATTAAGCTTGTTGTTTGTAATAATTATTGTAATTAGCACGGTTTGTGGCTTAACTGTATTATTGCAAAGATTCTATAATTTTATTAGAGTCATTAGAGTTGAAATTAGGTTGTAATTACATCAATCGAGAGAGAGAAAATGTAAAAATTCGAGGAAAATTGAGGACAGGCCTGGAAAACCATTCCAATTCAGAAAACCTAGTTTTAAACCGACCCGAATCTTGTTTGCAGCTCAGATTCTCCTGCATGCCTAGTGTTCGCCGCGTCCATTCTTGCGTGTGGCTTGTCTCGTGTCTGCTTCTTTACCTGTCTCGGGTTTAACCTGGTTCACTCGACCCGCGCACCTAACTTGTTGGTTTAGGTCAGTTCAAGCCCAAATGTTAGGTTTTGGGTCGGTTGAAGGGTTTTGGGCCGATTCAGTGTTGTTTCAGTGCTTTTCCAGCTGATTTGAGTTGTTCAGGAGTGGTTTATGTACTCCACCAAATTATTAATGTAATAATTTAATTTTTAGCTTAATTTAGGAGTCAAAACCAATCCATTTTAGGGTGATTTTTAATTAATTATGCATGTGATGTATGTTTTAATTAAATTAAATTGTATGTGCATAATGTATGTCATATAGATTTAAAATCCCACCATAGGTTAACTTGTTCATGCATTGAAAGTATGTTATAATGGTTATAATGTAGAGTATGCATGTTAATTAATTGATATGAAAATTAATCAATATGATTAATTAATTGGTTAATTAATTAAATTAATTTTGATTAAACATTATTTAATAAAATTAATTAATAATTTTTTTAACTTTTTTAAATATGATTTAATTTAATTAGAGAAGATTTAATTAAAAGTTAAACAAATTAAAATCCATATTAAATGATTGTTTATATAATCGTTATATAATGTTGAATGTATGTTATAGATTATTGTCTATAGTTTTATAAGAGCTATAAAATAAATTAGACGTTTAAAATCTATAATAAAGATAAGTTGCATGCTCACTTGGATTAAAAATATATCTTTCAAATTTTTCATTGAAATAGGTCGATATCTTGTAAAACTAGTTACAAGAGGCTCTCCTGATTTATTCTTGTAAATAAGTCAAATAAGATGATTAAGGTTGAAGGTTCTTAAGTTAACGGTTTAAGAAATACTTGCTACCTGGATATTGTAATCAGTTCTTGAGCCTAATTAACTTAATTATATTAGCATGCATGAGAGATGTGAGATAATAAAATTGATTTATCACCTAGACATCTTAGGTTAAAATCCGATATAATGGTTATGTCGGATGTTTCACCTAGACTTCGGATATGTTTAAGTTAGCCTAAATATAATCCTAATTTTATGAGTACCCTTTAAAACCATCTTATAACACTTCAGCTAGAGAAAAGTAGCGTACTTTTATCTCCAATGTCCCTAAGAGTTTATACTGTGAGGTCCATGTAGGGCTTTGTGTCATGCATAGAAGGGCATTCACTTCGGAGAGTGTTTGCATGGATCAATATCAAAGTGAATAAGGGAAGTAGTTCATAGTAAGTGGGTGAAGGATATGTCACAACATATCCATTAGTCTCTTTCATTAGGTCGCATCGTGTGATTTTTATAATAGAGTTTGTTTTATTTTTTAGCATGATAACTCAATAGTGCAACTCTTAGCTTCTAAGAAACTTAACGACAATAAATATGCGACTTGGAAATCAAACCTAAATATAATTATAGTTTTACATGATTTAAGGTTTTTTTTTAACTGAGGAACATCCTCAAGCCCCTTCCTTAAATGCTAACTAAAATGTTCGGAAAACATATGATCGTGGGTTAAGGCTAATAAAAAGGCCCGTGTCTATATTCTTGCCATCATGTTTAATGTTTTGGTAAAGAAATATGAATCTTTAGCCATGGCTAAACACAAAGCAATTAAGTACATTTACACTAAGCAAATGAAGGAAGGGACCTCTATTAGAGAACATGTTCTAGATATGATGATGCACTTCAATACTGCTGAGGTAAATGGTGGTCCCATCAATGTGGCAAATCAAGTGAGCTCTATTTTACAATCTCTTTCGAAGAGTTTTGTATCATTTCAAACGAACGTGTGTCTGAATAAAATAGAGTTCACCTTAACCACTCTTCTAAATGAGCTCCAGTGATTTCAGGACCTTACCATAGGTAAGGGAAAGGAAATGGAAGCAAATGTTGCTACCACAGAGAAAGAGTTAGCGGGAGGATAGTCCTCTAAGACTAGAGTTGAACCTTCACAAATGAAGAAGAAGAGAAAGGTGAAGACTCTATAGAATAGTAAGGAAAAGAAAGTTGCTAAAGGCAAATGTTACCACTGTAACAAGGATAAACATTGGTTAATAAATTGCTCGAAGTACCTTGTTGAGAAGAAAGCTGAGGAGGAAGCACAAGGTAAATATGATTTACTTGCTATAGAAACATGCTTAGTGGAATATGATACTTCAACCTGAATACTAGATTCAGTAAACTGCTAATCATATTTACCTTTATTTCAGGAAACTAGTTCTTGAAAAGTTTGTGAAGACGGGATCATCCTAAAAGTTTGGAATAAAATAGGTTGTCACGGCTGAAGCAGTGGGAGATCTGATGTTGTTTAGATAGATATTATATTTCATACTTAAAGATGTTTTATATGCTTCTCAAAATGTTAAGAAATTTAATATCTATCTTTTGTATTTTAGAACAAATGTATATATAATATCTTTTGAAATCAATGAAAGGTTCATCTTTCTAGAAAATTTATTCAGTTTTGTTCTGTTATACTTATAAACAACTTGTATAAGTTATGACCAATTAAAGCAAAATTTGTCTTTTATACTGAATGTTTTAGCATAAAAGACAAAAAGGTTTCTTCTAATACCTATATATGTGGCGCTTAAGATTCAATCACATAAATCTCAATGTGATTAGGAGATTGGTTAAGAGTAGACTTCTAAATTGATTAGAAGATAACTCTTTACCTTCATGTGAGTTATTTCATTAACTCTTTATTTCATTAAAAGAAATAATGACCAAAAGATCTTTCACTAAAAAGGTTTTAGAGCGAAAATACCTGTAGAGCTTGTACATTCGAACCTCTGTGGATCAATGAATGTCAAAGTTTAAGGAGGGTTTGAACAATTCATCAATTTTGTTGATGATTATTCAAGGGTTTGGTCATATTTACCTATTACATTACAAGTCTAATTTTCTAGAAAAGTTCAGAGAATTTAAGACTAAAGTTGAGAATTAATAAGGTAAAACTATAAAGACATTTCAATCAAATCGAGGTGAAGAGTATGTGGACTTAAGATTCCAAGACTATTTGATAGAACATAGAATCCAGTCACCACTCTCTGCATCTAAGTATGCCTAAGCAGAACGGTGTATCAGAAAGAAGAAAATAAGGCTTGTTGGACATGGTCGACATGGTCGACATGGTTCGCTTCATAATGAATCATCAAACCACATAGTATATTAGTATTGAATAGGACTTTCAAAGATGTTACAGATAAACCTAGTTCATCCATTGACTCATAAACAAGTAATGAATGATTTAAATTATCTAACATCAAGAAATGCCCAATTTCAAATAAAAGATTGGGAAATGTGGAATGTTTTCTCAGGATCAAATTGTTTGGAACCACAAGAACATAATAATAGCCAGTCTCAAGAATCTTATATAGATAAATTGTTGTCTAGATATGAAATACAGAATTTTAAAAGGAGTGGATTATGGTTAAGAACATCCTAAATAGTTTAGAAAAATCAAAAGACTACGTGCTCATGTATAGAACTAAGGATCTAATCCTTATTAGATACACTGATTTTGATTTCAAAAGATGCTAGAAAGTCTACATCAAAATCATTATTTACTCTAAACAAAGGAGTAGTAGCGTGAAGAAGCGTAAAGTTAACTGTACTACCTTATATGAGTAGTTTCCATCGTAGTGACGTTGTAGTAACTTCGATAAATGTTGAGAAAATCATAGTTGTTTGATTTACAAACTTCTTCATGGCTAAAGTTTTTGAAGGTCACCTAAAGATTTTAGGTCTACGAAGTTTGTACACTAGGACAAGTGGAAGAATGTTTGGGTGTATGCCCTAGTTAATTGTATTCATATGCCTATTGTATTCATATAAGTAATTCTCTCGTGGTTAAATTCAACATTGTTTTATCCCAGTAAAAGTTTTAGTCCAAGTGAGAGTTTGTTAGAATTTATGTCTTAAAACTTGTAGTTTGTAGTTTAAATTACTTTCTATTCAATAAAGTGGTTATTGAGGACTTATTAGTGAAAATAGAATACTATAATCTTAAATCCAATAAACTAAGGTCCCGAGGCTATCTAGTGTAAACTTAAACTTTATGTAGAGACGTAAACGTGGATCAAGTTTGAGTATATAGCCCAAACAGTCTATAGTGTATAAATAAGGTTAGGCGCCTTATTCTAGGAACAGTATGGATGCAGTCAGCTTTATAGTTAGTACAAACAAAGTGATACTAAATCGTTCATGTAGAGACATGGAAGTGGGGGCATCCTATGTAAAGAGTTTACATAAGACTGGAACCATGAAATAGTCACTTTTAAGTCATAACTTCGTTAAATATATAAAACTGACTATTTCGATTTTTTACGACTATTTTTATTTTTGATGATCTAGATAATTTAATCTTAATCATGAGCTAACTAATAACTTATGTTCAAATGGTATTATCTTTAGATCTACATGGGCGAGGGAAGCTCAATGGCACTGGCCCAACAAGCCTCCCATTTTAGGGGTAAAATCGAGTGGATGGCTAGAGACATAGAGTGCAAGACGGAATTCGCTCATATCCGCTTTAAGGTTAGTAGATAGGTTGTTCCCTTCAAGACTAAATCCAAGTCTTGAACAAGGGATCCCACCCTCTCATTGGCTCGAGAGGGTATCAGTTTAAAGGTTAGATCTTAAACAAATTGTTCAATAGTGGATCAGTGGGACTTAAGGAACAAGTTGTCGTCTCGGAGGTAAAACGATATTTTGACCCAATCGAGGTTACGAACAACTTGTGAAGAACTAACTTACTGATCGGGTGCTTGCAAATTAACTACATGTTCATCATGTTACCTCTCATGATCAAATTCCATATTATCTGATCAAAATGTTGTCCTAACAACAACATGATAACTTGTATTGTAGCCTCTTTTGTAGAATAATGAGGCTAAAATGTAGAAGAAGTGTATCAGAATGCCATGATTATGTTAAAAAAGCATAAGTATTTAGAAATACACTTTAAATAAGCATATATGTCTGTTTTACCGCGTTTGTGTGTTTTAACGCATCATAAAAGCAAAAGAAGAGATTAGTCAATCGCAGAAGATATCGCGCAAGAGCTACACGAGAAGAGCCTGTCTGGCAAAAATAAATGCTAGGCGAGAAGCTTCATCAGCAAGAAGGACGGTTCACTAGAAGACAAGAATGGTAGTTGGGGATGATGTGACTTGACAATAGCAGCTTTCGACACTGACATGACCAGAAGAATAGAATTGAAGTTTTTCGTCGAAAGTTGCTTATATAAAGAACTCCATCACCATCAACAAGAGAGGCCCGGATAGGCCAAAGTGGTCTATTGTGTGAAATGTCATATCCTGATCTCTAACCAAAGCCTACAAAGTGACGGAAAGGAGTAGCATTTCTGCCGTCTATAAAAGTCATCTTCTTCTTCTCCGACCAAACTGTGAGTGAGAGCTTAGAGTTTGAAGGAAAGGAAGTCCATTTGCCATTTTCCCTAACTTGTAAACATTTTCCATTCTCTTTTCTTTCCATTTTTGTATTCCTTGTAATGTATGTTGTTCATATTGTACAATGGTCGAAGTCCTACATTATTTAATATATATTACATGTCTATACCATTTCAATCCATACATCTCTTTACTGTTCATCTATCAATGTGTTATTTGTAGTTTAGTCTTGTGATAAATCCTTGATAAGTTGCTTTGCGTATAACCTTATCGCGTTAATTGGGCTATTTTCATCACCTGACCAGTACTTATCACCAACTACCCAAGAGGGCAAGTAGCAAGATATGGCTAATGCGCGTCAAGAGGAGTTTGGAGACAAACTCCACCTTCCCGAGATAACTTCCATCATTTGTACCCTAAAAGGAGGACAAGTGTGGGCAATAGGTGTCGAGAGGTTGTTATCCTTAAACGCGAAGCTCTATACGTTTTATAAGTAAATTCTTCTAGATATTTCTCGCATAACTAGGTTGAGTCATTTGTACCTCGAAAGGCGGACAAGTGTGTCGTATAAAGACTCTGAGAGGGGCTCGCCTTATTCATAAACTATTATGACAGTCATATCGCATCAAGCCTTTCATGGTCTAATCGCCTAGTCATGCATAGACATTCCTTCACCCCTTCTCATACAAGTTAGTTTGCATCTCCATTTTGCATCGTCCATCTAGTTCTCCTTTATAGAAGTTCTAGATTACTTAACTAGTTTTAGTTTAGTTCACATTCATTTATTCATTATTCATTATTCTTTTATATCGCCTAATTGATGAGTAAATCTATGAACTAATCTTTGATATCAGGTTCCTGTGTTTAACTCTAGATCATTCAGATAAACCTATTGTTTCGTTTATACTTAAGCAAACAATAGAAAAACTTGTACATGACAAGGACTAAGTTTCAATATGTTGAATAGAGACCTTGGGAGCATCTCACATGCAATGATCATGTCTGAACACATAAAGAAGAAATTCACAAAGAGCATTTTATATGAAATGATCTTGAATCAATAACACATTATGGAACCACACAAGTCTCATCACAAAATCAACGCAACACAAGGGAGAGTCTATCGCAACATCAGTATTTCAAAGACAAACTTGGCCTTCAGTTTTCACCTACGTCTCTTTCGCAAGGGGATATTACAACATGATTTATTGTTCTATTCTCTTATCCTTTCAGTGTTCATTATTTTTATTCTTTGTTATATTGTACTTTTGGGTAATAACATGGGCTAAATTTTGCTCACTTTACCTTCGTTAAATCTCATCGGTAAGGTGTGCACAATGATTTCTTCCTTCCTTTTTAAGGATTGTATTGTCTCCCCATTATATCAAGTGGATGAAGACGATATTTTTTCTGATTAGAAACTCTCTCTGTCCTTCTGTTGCTCTTCTTTGTTTATGATTGGCTTGGATTGGTCGTGCAGCTTGAAATTGAACTAGAAGTTCTTTTGTTTCTGTTTACAAATGGGAATGGAAGATTTGAATAACCACGACCCTCTTCGTCTTTGACGTACAGCGTTGGTGCCAATTAACTTGTTCTTAGAAAAGATTTCAATTTGTGTTATGAATATGCAAAATTAACTTGAAATATTTGTTTACTCTCATGACTCAGTTTGGGATCTTGTAATCACTAATCTCATAATCTCACCAATATTGACTACAGAATAAATTTATATAGGCTCTCATTCAAAGTTCACTGACAATTACATTCTCTCTTTTATCATTTTTTTTTCTCGAAAAGATAGTGCATCTCTCCCCTTTTCAATTTTTTTCCCTTGCAACAACTTTACTAAATAATTGAGTTTCAAATAAATTTGTGCATATTTTTTTATATTGCTTAAATTTATATCGCCAACTAAGAAATATGTTTCAAATTGTCTCGCCTCTACATGTTATTGCACTAGAACATAGTTGCAGATCATAAATTAAATCAAGTTCAATAGTCAAATAGAACATCAACATCATAAATAGAGTTCATAATAATAACCTTACTCTTCTTAGTTTCGGTTTGCAATTAAGTTAATCAACTTGTGAAAGAATTAAATGTGATTTAAGTAAGAATTGGTAAGTGATATTGTAGGCAACATTAGGCATTCTTAATGTAGATTTAAATTTGAAGGTCCTGACAAAGTAAATTGAATTGCAATATGTATTTTTGTAAGATTTTTTTAATCAAATGAATTAATTAAAAAGTATTAAGTATTGGGAACCATTTAATTTTATAGCCTCATAAATTCTACAATAAAATTTATCATAAGTTGGATACAAAGTTAAGCTCAATTTGGTTGAGTGTCCCTGTAAAATGAAGAAATTGAATATCAATGTGGCGTTAGTACAAAAAACTCTGTCGCTCAAATCATTAATGGATTGATTACAATTTCATCAATCTATTAACAAAACTTTAGGGTAACATTCCAACCTCAATTTTTTATGTAGGCACGATATAATGCTCTCTAGCCAACTTAGTTCATTGTAGGGGTTGGTGTTTTTCTAAAAACAAGAATATTATAATTTAAGATTGATAAATGTATTGTAATATACGCTTTAAAGTTAAATTTAAGAAAAAAAAATACTTCTAGTTAATAATTTTAACCATTAGAATCATAAAATTATTTTAAAATTACTTTTTTAGTAATTAATGTAGTATTAAAAGTTTAATAAATCTTTTTAATTAAAAGGAAATTAATTTAAAATAGCTCTACCGACATGATACTTACAATATCGGTTTCAAAATTAAAAATTTGATTCTCGTTCTACCGATTAATTCAATGCATTTGAAAACAAAGAAAAAAATTGACTAAAAAAATTTATGGCCCATTTCATATTAATGTAAATTAAGAAATTTTCATCCTTTTTTAAGTGAGTTTCTAAAATTATAATTTCCATCTAACATTTAATTTGTTACTTTTATCTAAAACTAAAAATTTCTTTAGACATATAATTTATAAAAAGAAAATGTAAAAAAAATTATCCACTTTAATATCTAAAATTTAATATTTTAATTTATTGTATTATATTTAAAAATAGCAAAAAAAAAAAAAAAAAGGGGGGGGGGGGGGTTAAACTCAAAAATTAAAAATTTTAATGGATAAAAAACATCATTCACTTAGATAAATGAATACGAAGAAATAAATGTATCCTTGTAAAGTATCCAAATCTTGATGATGGTGATTAATCAAACCATAATAATTATAAATAAATAAATAAAAAGGTTTTAGTAATGAAATTGGATGACAAGGATGTTACTGAATCACCCAATATTGTGTTGCTGTTAATTATTATTGAAATTTCAAAGTCAAAGATGGTGTCGTTGTAAATTGTAATAGTTCTCCATACCCATTCATAAAAGTTGAGAGAAAATGATGTTTCTTTTATTTATTTATTTATTGAGGCACACATTTGCTTCAAAATGAGAGGCCTCATTTTCAAAGTCTTGACTTTGACTTGGAATTGTTCGATTTCATACAGAGGGAAAATGGAGAATAGAATTGGTCACACCCATTGATAGAGATTTGTTTTTAAAATTATACATCTTTTTAATTTTATAATAGGGATCTATTAAAAAGTATAACAAAACGATAAAATATTTACACTGTATAAAACAATTCCTAAAACGAAAAAAATCTGTAGACCCACAATATAAATACAAAAAATGTCTCATGAACCACGCCGTCAACAACGCACGTAATATATTTGATACATGATTATTTAGATTTGGTTATTGTTTGGTACACAATCGTTTACATTTGGTCGTTTAGATTTGGAGCCAAATCTAAACAATTTATTTTTTTTAATTCTATCGTTTAATTTGGGTACATAATCATTTAGATTTGATTTTTAGATTTAACCTAAATCTAAATGATTTTTTTTTCAAAATTTGGTGCACGACAGTTTAGATTTAATTTGGGTACATAATCGTTTAGATTTGGCTGAATAAATTTTTTCAAGATTCTTTTGGTACACGACAGTTTAGATTTGGCTAAATGATTTCTTAAAATTTTTTTAGTACACCATCGTCTATATTTGTAACGCCCCAAAATTTGGTAATTTACTTTAATTAACTTAAGTGTAAATCGTTGTAATTTTGGGTGTTACTCTGTTGCTTTAATTTGATTTTTTGAAGATTGGATCTTATTGGAAAATATCCTATTGTTGTGTTTGTGGAAAGTTGCTTATTTGTGTTGGAGAAGTTTTGAGAGAGAGAATGAAATTTAAAATAATAATTATATAATAGAAAATATAATTATTATTTAGTAAAAGATAATTATGTTTTATTTGGGAAAAGATAAAAAGAAGATAAATGGGAGATTTTGTGAGATTTAAATGAGGAGAGAGAAGATTTGTTTGTTTTGAAATAAAATAAAGAAAAGGAAAGAGAAAATAATATTGGTTTATTAATTGTGTTTAAATAGGCATTGGGACCCGTGCACAAAGGAAACCCTAATTTTTTTTAGAGAAACCCTAAACGCCGCCGCCGTCGGTCGTCGCATCCTTCCCCACACCGTCCTCCGTTCGCAGCTGCGAGCAGAAGCAACGTCGTCCGAGCCGGTTTCGTCGTCATCTGCGCCGTCCCGTCGCAAGGCAAGTCGACAGTCGTTGTCTTCAGCCGCGCCGATTCGCCATCCGCCGCCCACTTTTCGCCATCCGTCTTCGTCCCGTCTCCACCAGCATCTCCATCGCTGAGCCGTCGACTGTCGATAGCCGCCATCCGTCGCCGTTCGTTTGCCGCGACTTACCCACGAAAAAACCTGGAAACCCAAGCCGCATTGGCTCCACTGTTCCACGCCTTCGGCCGTCCGTGCGCCTTCATAAGTTGCGTGAAGTCGAGCCGCTAGCTGTCAGTCGCACGCGCGTCCCTGCAAGCCGCGCACGAGGAAGTTGAGCCGTCCCCCCAGCCGAGCACGTACGCGAGCCGTGCGCGTTTCCCCTAGCCGTGTGCGTCTACCCGAGCCGAACTCTTTACTCTCAATCGAGCCGCCAATTATTTTGAGTCGCCAAGCCTATTTTTGGTTCTTTTTCAACCTATTTTTGTTAAGTTGATTGGGTTTTTTGGCATACCCAATAAAGATTTAATTTTTGGACCTAAATAATTTAATTTGGATTAAATTAAATTATTTCTCTTAAAGGACAGTTGGACCAAGTATTTTGGACTGTGGGATTTCTCCAGTTAAGGGCTAATTTATTGCAACCTCGACCTCGCGTAAGTTATTTCAACTAAATTCTTGGGTCCTTGGTTGTTTGATGGTTAAGTTATGTAAATTGGTGTTTTCTAACTATTTAGGACTTCGCTGCTTAGAAAGCGTGATTTTACTTTTAGAATTCGATTGAGCAAATCTCCAGGTAAGAGATTCTACTACTAGACCTACGAGTGGAATTAAGAGATCACATATATTTTTAGTTGTGCATATTGACAACTAGATTGCATAACAGCATGGCAACTAATGATGATATGATACGACATGATGATATGATATGACTTGATGACGTGATGATGATATGTTATGTGCATGTTATGGTTAGGGTGTATGTTAGCTTATCCTATTAGAGTCGTACCTGCATGGGTGTTCTGCGGGATCACCACCTTTTTAGGACTGCGTAGTCCGACAGGACCGCCACTCTGGCATTGACATAGACATGATTCAAGTGATTCGACGGGATCGCTCACAGCCCGATTATCTTAGTGTTTCCTCTGGGTACACACTACAGACCAGTTTGTCCTAGGTGTTCCTTTCGGATCACCAAAGACCAGTTATGTTCCTCTGGGATCACATGTTGCACGTGTTCAGGAACGTGCCAGTTCTTGGGTACCACTTTTCAGGACTCTAATAGGAAGTTAACAGGCACCTAGCGGGACTAGTAGTGGGTCCCTTACTGAGTATATCTTCATACTCACTCTTTCTATTTCTATATTTCAGGCAGACAGAGGTAAGAGCAAAGGCAAGCTGGTGAGCAACCAGAAGTGACCGTGGTGAGCCACAGGGATCTTTTGCTTCTGCTTTATGTCATGTTGGCTTTCAGTATTCACATTTTTTTATTTTAATCTTGTATTCCTATTTTATTTCTTTAAAATTAGATAGGGTCCGAGTTAGGATTTTAATTTTTATACTTATATCTAATCACTTTGTTTATGCTTTTAAATGAAAATTTTGACGTTTTGTTTTATTTTTTTATCTTAATTTTACAAATTTTATTTATCTTTTAAATTAGTAATGGCTTCGACTTAGTATGAGGAGTTGGGTCGTTACAGTATTTTTTTACACGATCGTTTACTTTTTTTTACTCGACCGTTTACTTTTTTTATACGATCGTTTCATTTGGCTACTTCAATCTAAACGATTTTTTTTCAAGATTCTTTATACACGATCTTTTAGATTTTGCTATTTTTTGTACAAAATCGTTTAAATTTAGCTACACAAATTTAAACCACGTAAAAAAAGAGGAAAAAAAGAAAGACGATGGAAAGAAATCGCAGGAAAAAAAAGAAGAGGGAAAGAAGAAAGACGATGAAAAGAAACCGCAGCGGAAGAAAAAAAGAAAAAAAGAAGAAAGACGATAGAAAGAAATCACAGCGAAGAGGAGAAGAAAGACGGAAGAGCAAACCTGAAATATTTAAAAAGTGGCTAATTTCATGGGTTTTGTTACACGGGTCGTAAATACTTTAGTGGTTTGTTATATTTATGAAAATTAATCTTTATAATATGCTTTTAAGTTTTTATTTTTTGTAATAAAAGTTGGCAAAATTTGGACATGAAGATACTATCCTTTAGTAAAAGATCTGTGGTTTATAATATTTACTTGTACTGGTTTCTTCAAAAATATAATAAACCGACAAAATATTTACACTATATAGAACAATTTTAAAATTGAAAAAAATCTAAATGTCCACAATGGAAAATACCAAAAGTGTCCCAATCAATATGCGAGTAATTGACCATTCGTGCGCGTAATATATTCCGTACATGATCTTGTACCAAGATTGTTTAAGTTTCATTACGCGATCGTGTACCTAAATCTAAACGATCATATACCAATATCCCAACGATTTTTTCATGATCTTTTATATTTTGTACACGATATTGTACTAACATCGTTTAGATTTGGTACACTATCGTGTAGCTAAATCTAACAACACCGCAACGATCTTTATTCTAGATTGTATACCAATATCTTTTATATTTGATACACAATCTTGAACCAAATAACACTGAAAAATGATAATACAAGATTTATGATTGATTGAAAACAAAGATCATAAAAATGCAGAAGAAGAAAAGAAGAAAGAAGATGGAAAGGAAAAGAAAAATTGCAGAAAAGAAAAGAAAGAAAACGTAAAGAAAGGACAAATTTGAAATATTAAAAAGTGATCGACTTCCTTGTCTTTTTTATTTTGGTACACTGACCGTAAATATTTTGGTATTTTGTTATATTTATAAAAATTAACCATATATTCATATTCTTTCTATTAGTTTTTTTTTTCTTTTAAAAAACACTTAAAATCTTAGTTCGTTTTGAAAAATAGCTACGGTTTTGGAAACCTCTTTTCTAAAAAGGAAAAGTGTGAGTCAACAATAAAAAATAAAACTGTTAATAAAATGTCAAATTTATTTGTTAAAATTAAGCTTATAGTCGCTATTTTATGATTTAGTAAAAAGAAAGAAAGAAAAAAACCTATGTCCAACCCAATTATTTCACACGAGGACCAAAATGTCACTCATAGTTTAAAAAATGAAAGTGCAACTGCATCTAATATTAATTACTTTAGGGATAGGAGCCCCAAAATGTATCAAAGGAAGCAAACTCAAATTAATCGGGAAGTCTTGAAATGTTAGTACATCCAAGAAAATACATAATAAAATTGATTCTAAATAAATCAACCTACTACATAAATTGTGGTTAAGCATGTTTTAGAAATAAAAAATATCTACATGTTAGAAACTTACTTTCTTCGACATCTCTAGTTCAACAAATCTTGAAATTGAAAGTCACAAACACTAATACTTAGACTATGTAACGATTCAAGTCTTTATACTGAGGTGAGGTATTAGTACTTAAAGGAAAATAAAAACTTTCTTAAAACAAAATAGAAAATAAAACTAATTTTCATAATAAAAACCTCAAGTACTCATTAAAATCATAAATAAACTAATGTATGTAGAAATAAATCTCTAAAATAACATCCTAGTTCGGACCCTATCTAATTTTAAAAAAGTAATAATGAAAATTAAAAAATATTGAAATCAAAACTGATAACATAATGGCAAGCAAAACGTTTCCCTATGGCACGTCACGGTCACTTCTTGTCAGTCGCCAGCTTTCTCTACCTCTATCTCTACCTTTGCCTGAAAAATTAAACATTTAAAGGGTGAGTATAAGAATATACTCAGTAAGGGACCTATTACTAGTCTCGCTAGTCCCGCTAGGTGTTTGTTAACTTCCTATTAGACTTCTGTAAAGTAGTATCTCTAAATCGGCGCGTTCCCAAACACACGCAATCTGTGATCCTGTAGAAAAACCTCTGATCTTCAGTGAACCCAAAGAAATACCTAGGACAAAATTGGTCTTTGGTGAACACAAAGGAACACCTAGGGCAAATTGGTCTTTAGTGAACTCGAAAGAAACACTAAGACAATTGGGTTGTAAGTGACCTTGTCGAGTCATTCATATGCATATCAACTCACACTGGAATGGTGATCCCATCGGACTACACAGTCATAAAAAGGTGGTGATCCTGAGGGACACCCATGTGGGGACGACTCTAATAGATAAAGCTAACAGTAGACCCTATCTATAACATGTAGCATAACATAACATCATAAGCATGACATAAATATTAATCATAGCATTCTTAATCATGAGATTAATATTTCATGCATTAACATCTACATCATCAATCATCATCATCAATATAACTCAGTCATACTATCAGTTATCATAAACATAACTCAGTCATGACTATCAGTCATCATAAACATAAACACGTTATGCATAGTAGCTACATCAATGCATAATGGAAGATTACATGCAAACTCTTACTTCAGTTCAAAGGTCTAGTAGGAGAATCTCTTACCTGGAGATTAGCTTAATCAAAAAAGATTCCTAATAGAAAGGTCACGCTTCCCAAGAAAAATTATAAATAGTAACGATAAAATACTAAGACAATAAATTTAATGGTTGCTTAAAAACCCAAAATCCATTTAATTCAACTTACCCAAAGTTGAGGTCAAATCCAATTTACCCTTAGTTGGGAAAAATTCCACAGCCCACACTCCCAATTAAAATCTAACCAAAATAATTCAAAATTAAATTATTTAAAGTCCAAAATTAATCTCTGTTGGGCATTAACCAAAACTTAATCAAACTTACTAAACTATGGGGAAAAGGACCAAAATTTAGACTAGCGGCTCAGAAACAACTTGGCGGCTCAACTGAGGAGAAGGTGCTCACGCGTGCAGCTCGGCTGAAAGGATGGCTCGCATGCACAGTTTGGATGGCTAACGGCTCACGAAGGGATGGTTCATATAGGATTTGGCTAAGGCAGATGACTCGACTAGGGCAGATAGCTGAGGAAGACGCAACTCGCACACACACACACACGACTCAGATGGTAACTCGACTGGAAGTGGCTCAGGTTTACGACAACGGAGCAACAACTTAACGAACTGCTCGTCGACGGTGCAGCGACGCTTGCGACCATGAGACAGAGATGGACAGCTAACGAAAAAGTTACGGAATGGCGTGTTAACCGACGTGCGAAACAAACCATGACGGATGGAGAAGCTTGGTGAAGCGATGCAGTGACGACAAACGGAGGAGAACGATTACAAGCGACGCGTGGCAAAGGTGAGCGGCAGCGTCAGCTAGAATTTTGTGGGAGGTGAACTTAGGGTTTCTTGGAAAGGGAAGATGAATAGTCACACCGCACATCCCAAGGCCTATTTAAGAAAAAAAAAATAATAATAAAATTATTATTATTTTTCTTTTCCAAATAACCAACCAAATCTTCACTATCTATATTTAAAACCAATCAAATCCTTTTTTAACTCAAATCTTTTCTCTTCAATAACTCCTCCTACCAAAATTTCTTTTTATCTTTCCAAAACAAAATATATCCTTAAATAATTATACTATATTCATAATATAATTATTTTAACTTCAAATTCAATTAATTATATAATCATATATATAATTAATCATAATTCCTTCAAATACAATTTCTCCGACCACAATTCACTTAAAACAACAAATTTCAATCTTAAATTCAAAATTTTAAATAATTAATTAGATATTTCCCAAAAATATCTAATTAATTCTAATTTCTACAAAAAACAATAATTTCAACATAGTCAAAATTAAACTTAAGATAATTAAACTTAAAATTACTTACTTTGGGGCGTTACTTCTCTATTCTCTAAGAAATTGAGGTTGAAGGTAAGTGAAAATCTTTTAAAAAAGGAACATTTTCGAAAATATATAAAATTCATCAAACTCTCTATACCTAACTAAAATAAAATTGGGCTTTAATGTCAGTTTAAAACTAACATTAAAGTCGATTGGGCTTTGATGTCAACTTAAAACCGACATTATAGAGACCAACAATGTCAATTTAAAATCGGTATTAAATCATATTTAAGTGATAGTCTCTCACATAACCAATAACTTTAATTCAATTAATTTAATTAAGCCAAACCAAATTGAATTGAATAATTAATCAATTCTCCAACTAATTAATTAGGTTTTTATAAGAATAATAATTAATTAATTACCAAATTAAATGTCACATATATTTAATATTTAATTTAAGCTACATTTGAATCATATTCAATTATATTTCTCTAATATTCTAATATACATTAATTTTAACCTATAGTCTTAATATGAAGCCAAAAGTCATATTAAATTAAAACTTAAACTCATTCAATTATTTAATTATCTCATAAATTAATTTTGAGTCATTTAAAATTAAATTTATATCTAATTTAACTAAAATGTAAATTTTAAATTATAATGTATCACCATACATTATATTATTTTGCTAAGTGGTTACTATTTCGTGGACCGATCTTATGTAAACTCATTGCATAAGATACCTTTACTCATATGTAACCTACATGAAAAGGTTGGATCATTGTGTTTGTACCAAATACAAAGTTGATCATGTCTATATAGTCTTACCAGGATAAGGTATCCATCTTTATCCTTATACCCTTTAGATTGTATCTTGAACGTTGATTTCTATATCTCCACATACAATTCAATACTCATTAGACTCTATAGGATGTTATTGGATTTAGAATGGTTAAGACAATATTAATACTAAATAAGTAGTAACTGATCTTATTGAGATAATAACACCACCTTATTGATAATAATCGATTATTTACATTTGCTATTTACAAGTTTTAAAATATAAAATCCACCATTACTATCCGACACAAATAACCAGAAGACAAATATAGTGCAATAAACAAGAACACAAAGATATATAGTGCGTTGGCTTTTTGGTCTACCATCTACATTCACTTTGAGAGCAATCACTACTACAAAACTAGGTTTACTTGACGCTTTTGACCTGTCAAGTAATCCAGTGTCAAGAATAAGACAGGTTTACTTGACAGTTTTTAAGTGTCAAGTATAATTATACAAGCGTCAAGTATATAATTATACGTGACAGTTTTTATGCATCAACTAATCCAGTGTCAAGAATAAGGGGGCTTTATTTTTTTACAGGTTTTACGTGTCAAGTGAAATTATACTTGACAGTTTATGTGTATGAAGTATATAATTATACTTGACAGTCAGATGCATCTTAATGGTGAAAAATGAAGCAGGAAAGTATTTCTCTAACAAACACATAGCCACCACAATATCTTCTTCCAACTTTTCCAGTTGTTGCAAATCAACGACTTTATTACATATTTGATCGAAAAATCTACACAACCAAGTGATGGCATACTGAACATGTTTTAGGAGCTCAAATCTTATCGCAATAGGAAACAATTGTTGTAAGAACACGTTATAGTCATGAGATTTTAAACCATTAATTTTTAAATCAGTCATCGACACAAGGTTTTTAACATTGGAAGAATAACCTTCCGGTACCTTTACTTCTGACAATGTCTTCAGAACACAACGTTTTTCTTCTTTTATAAGAGTATAACAAGCAGGCAGAATTAAAACTTTTTTTACCATTGATAGGTGCAAGCTCTAGTCGAATTTTCAAATGGATTAAATCACGTCTAGCATTCAAGTCGTCCTTACTTTTTCCAGGAATATCAAGAAGCGTACCCAATATGTTCGCACACATATTTTTTTCAATGTGCATCACATCTAGACAATGTCTAACATGAAGATCTTTCTAATATGGTAGCTCAAAAAACAAAGACACTCTGTTCCAATAACTTCTTGCACTTCCTTTCATAGGTTGTATTTTTGTCTTCTCCTTTCCTCTTTGAAATTCAAGGTCTTTTATTCTTGAATATATAGCCTCTCCAAACAAAGGTTCTGAAATTTTTTTAAGCTACTTTTCACATTAAATGACTTCTTTTGACGTCGTTATGGATGGTTACGTGCTAGAAATCTTCGATGTCCAAGGTATGTTATTTTCTTCCCATATTTTAGTTTTATAGCGGATGTATTATCTCCACAAATTGAACATGTCTTATACCGTTTCACACTAAATCCACTAAGATTTCCATATACAGGAAATTTATTTATTGTCCATAACAAAACAACCCTTAAATTGATTATTTCTTCTTGATTAGCATCATAACATTCAACACCACTTTCTCATAAGAGTTAA
Organism: Cucumis melo; assembly: GCF_025177605.1. NCBI lineage: Eukaryota > Viridiplantae > Streptophyta > Magnoliopsida > Cucurbitales > Cucurbitaceae > Cucumis > Cucumis melo. Next base: position 9,025,730 of record NC_066860.1, read on the forward strand.
ATCCTCGATGAGTGTTGCTAAGTACGTACCAGTATCATCCCCTGGTTGCCTTGGACTTGATATCAACATTGATAACATCATGAACTTTCTTTTCATGCACAACTATGGTGGAAGATTGTAAATAACTATCACTATGGGCCAACAACTATATTTAGAACACATTTTACCGTGTGGGTTGATTCAATCCGCTGACAATGCTAAACGAATATTCCTAGGTTCAAAACCAAAGTCTAGCCACTTCAAATCTACTAATTTCCAAGCTGGACCATTTTAAAGGAAAAACGTCAAGTATAGTCTTAAAAAAGCGGAGTTTTCACAGAACTTTTCGAACTATTTTACGTTAGCCTTTACTTGACATTTTTTTCGTGTCAAGTATAAGGGAAATTTTACTTGACGTTTTATTCGCATCAAGTATAACAAACATTTACTTGACGCAAAAAAAAAAAAAGCAAGTATAGTTTGAAGAAGACAAAATTTTCACCAAATTTTTTGAATTATTTTACATTAGCTTGTACTTGACGTTTTATTTCGCGTCAAGTATAGTGAAAATTTTACTTGACGATTTTTTAGCGTCAAGTATAGTGCAGACTTTACTTGACGTTTATTTCACGTCAAATATAATTTATATTTTCTTGACGTGAAACAACGTCAAGTATAGTTAAAAATTTTATTTGACACTTGGAAAATGTTATGAAAACGTCAAGTATAAAAAATTAAAAATTTAAAAATAAAAATTATAAAAATCTTTTTATTTCCCTCCTTACACTATATAAACTTATTAAAATAAAATTATTAAAAATACTTATTAAAATAAACTTATTAAAAATAAATTTATTAAAATCAACTTATTAAAATAAAATATTTTATTAAAATGAATTTAATAAAAATTTACCTCATTTCTTCGCCGGCAACCCTCATTATTGGCAACCCCCTCTATCCAATCTTCTTCTCACAATTTTCTTCACCGATTTCTTACCCGTTTTCGGCAGCCCACAGAGCCCCCTACCTAATTTCCTTTTAGCCATCTCGATTTTTGTAATATCCCAAAATCTCGAGGTAATTCTCGCAACATTACTATCCTAAGTTATTAAGATTATATTTTGCTGGGTGTTTCGTTGTTGATTTTAACGAGGAAGATAAAGGTTATTTTGTAAAAGAGACAAAAAAAAAAAGATACAAAAAAAAGAATACTAATAATAATATAATATAATATAAAATAATATAATATATTATTATCATTATCATTATCATTATCATTATCATTATCATTATCATTATCATTATCATTATCATTATTATTATATACTATTATATTATTATTATTATTATTATTATTATTATTATTATTATTATTATTATTATTATTATTATTATTATTATTATTATTATTATTATTATTATTATTATTACTATTATATTTATTTTTCAAAAAAAAAAAAGAAACCCTCAAGCATCCTTCATCTTCCTTCCTTCTTCTTCTCTTTCACATGTACCCTATCCGCCTAGCATTCCTTGTCACCGCCCACCACAGTTTCATCCGACGTGCGCTCCTCACGCAGGTACGTTCCTCGTCGACAGCCATGGCCTAGTCGAAGCGTCGGATTTCGTTTGCATGAGTAGGTTGTCACACGCGTCGTTGAGTGATCTGTTGGCCAATTGATCGTCGTCTATGAAGCTTCAGACAAAACGCAATGAGTAGGTTGTCAACCCGAGCCACCTCCTCCTTCCACTCCAAGCCACGCACAAATTTCCTCTCTTCACCCAAGCTGACCCTCAACCGAACTTCTTCTCACTTTGGAATGCCCACAGACCGAAGAAAATCGCTTCTCCACCGATTTCCTTCGCCGACACCCATCACCCTAATTTTTCTTCGTTGAACGTGTAACGACCCAACTTTCCGGACTAAGCTGAGGTCACTACCAAATACCAAAACTCGACCATTCCACATAAAATTTAAAACGGACCAGTTACGATTCATTAAAAGCATTAGAAACATTACAAAAAGACAGTTTCGGGCCCTATTTTAAATCAATCATAAAAAGTCTCAACAAAAACTCAAGTCATTAGTTCCAAAAGCACAAGTCAAATATTCTGACAAAATACATAACGGAAGCGATAAGAAAACCAGACGCGTCCATATGGCTTTCACGCGTCCTTCCTACCTCTCGCCGGTCTGCCCCTCGCTGTGCCCCTACCTGAAAAGTTAACGAAGAGAAAAGGGTGAGTATAAACATACCCAGTAAGAGACCCACTACTGGGCCCGTTAGGGGTCAACAGTTAACTTCCTATTCGGGGGTACCCTACATAACAGTCTAGTGGTCCCGTAGAACGCACATATCAGTCTAGTGCTCCCGAAGGATGCACAGATCAGTCTAGTGCTCCCGAAGGATGCACGCATCAGTCTAGTGCTCCCGAAGGATGCACAGATCAGTCTAGTGCTCCCGAAGGATGCACGCATCAGTCTAGTGCTCCCGAAGGATGCACAGATCAGTCTAGTGCTCCCGAAGGATGCACGCATCAGTCTAGTGCTCCCGAAGGATGCACAGATCAGTCTAGTGCTCCCGAAGGATGCACACATCAGTCTAGTGCTCCCGAAGGATGCACACATCAGTCTAGTGCTCCCGAAGGATGCATATATCCGTCTAGTGCTCCCGAAGGATGCACATATCCGTAAGGCACACTACCCCATAGATGAAGCTAACCGTTACCCCTCGGTCTATACTAAATCGTCTACCACAGTCATACCACAATCATCAATCATTTTACAATTTCCCTAAAGGCTTTACTAGCCAGGTAGTATAAGCTTAAACCATTACACCCTCAGTTGCTATACGCGGCAACTATTCGTATACCATTATGGAAGAGCCCCAAGACTCAAACGGCTAAATAACCAACTGAACTCACTGTCCTTTCCCGTCTAATCCCATGATCAACGTCCATCAATCTAAAATTTCAATCTACAATTAGCGGTTGCAGTTCAGTTACATCAGACAGAAACATAATAACAGTGCTTAACAGTCAACACAGATACACTTATTCAGTATAGTCACTAACGTGTCATCCCCTATGGATTACTACGTTTCCGACCTCGACCCGAGGTCCAGTAGTAGGAAAACCCTTACCTGGTACTCGGTTATGCCCCTCGATCGAATCCACGCTCAACAGATCCACCTAAACGAAACACGAAGGTTTTAGTTGATGACTTTAGTAGAAGTCGTTTTAAAAGGTCAGAAGCGACATCCGTTGACTTACCCAAGGAAAGGAAAACTACCTCTAAACAAGCCTACCGCGAGACCCGAGAACTCAAACGTCAACCCTGTACTACCTTCAAGGGAGAAAAGTAGGGCCACATCTTATTCCAATATTCAAACTCTAATCGGATGTAGCAACATTAGGGAATTCATCGAAAACAATCCTTACCGAAGACTCACCGTGACCCGGAGCGGAGGAAGGAAGGCTTAGGTGACTTGGTGAAACAAAGAGCTCGGCTCGGCTTGAAGGCGTTCGGCTCGGCTCGGCTCGGCTCGGCTCGGCTTGGTCTTGGCTCACGGCTCGGCTTGTGGCTCGGCTCAACTCGGCTCGCGGCTCGGCTCACTCGGCTCGCGGCTCGGCTCACTCGGCTCGCGGCTCGGCTCGTGGCTCGGCTCACTCGGCTCACTCGGCTCGGCTTACTCAGCTCGGCTCACCCGGATTTGTGTGTGGCTCGGACTGGAAGCGGGTTTTGGGTCGGATCAGCTTGGAACCGGGTCGGGTTTTTGCAGCGCGAAACGGGCAATACGAACGATGGCTCTCTGGCGTCCGACGACCGTGGCGAACGGCAGCTGGGAGGCGTTCGACGACCGGCCTTGCTCCCACGCGGCGAACGACTGACGGAGGGCGCACGCCGGTGGCTGGCGTTGTGAACCCGAGAGGAGATCGAAACGGACGGTCGCGGCGGCTGTTCGATTTCGGAGACGGAGACGACGACGGAGGAAGAGAGATGAAGGCGGCGTCGCTGTCGGATGGAGAAGAGAATGAAGAAGAAAGAGATGACCTTCGGAAAAATGAAGAAGAAAAAAAAACTCGAGGGGGTGCGGCGGCGGCTTCGCGGAAGATGAAGAAGAAGAAGAGATAAGGTCGGGCGCGCGTAGGGTTCTTCCCTTTTTTTTAAAAAAATAATAATATATATATATATATAAATTAAATAATAATAATTATTGTTAATAATAAAATATTAATATTAAATAATTATAATAATAATAAATATTAATATATATATTAAATAAAAATAATAATAATTTATAATAAATATTAGTATTAAATAATTAAAATAATATTAAATAATAATATTAGTATTAATATTAAATAAATAAGAAATAAAAAGTTATTAATATTAAAACTAAAATGATAAAATACCTAATAATAATAATATAATTACTATTATATTATTATTTTATCGTTTTACAAAAATCTTAAATTTCCGAAAATTCACATGATTCACTAAAATTTACCTCGATCTTCGGGGCGTTACAGAACGACTTCTACTGTAAGTTCGATTTACATTTAGAAATATTGATATCTCTATTTCTTACATTTAGTTCAAATCTGTTACATTTAGAAATCTATTACATTTAGAAATATTGATAATATAATCTTGATAAACCTACTTGGTCTTTAAAACTTTTGAAGTTCTGAAAATGGGCTAAAGATTCTTTACTGGTTTTGAACTTAGAATATATTATTGAAGTTTTGGAAATGGACCTAAAGATTCTTTACTTGTTTTGAACTTTGGTTTTATTGCTTGAATTGAAATTGATTTAAATTTCAAGGTTCGTTGGTGTTAACTACAAGATTATGTACCACTGTGCGTAATATGTCTAAGAATGCTTCCTTGTGTCTCTATGACTGTTGAATTTAATTCAGTCTCTTCTCAACTCTCCTATCTCAAATTACCTTCATAATTCGTTAAATGAAGTTGGAACTTTTAGGTTGTTTATGCTCTGAAACACTTCTTGAAATTTGTTTTATCTTTAGATTTTTCTCATTTTATGTTGAAGTTGAATGAAATGTTGGTGAGAATGATACTTACAGACGTGTGGAAGAAAATTATTTATGAAATCCAAGTTATGCTGGTCTTATTTAAAAGAAAATTGAAGTTTTTTTTTATAACTTTTTGATGTGGTAACAATACAGGTTGAAGAAGAAATTGGCATTCAGTTAAAGCTTGAGGAGATGGTTGATCTTACTGGCTTCTTGGGCCAATCAACTCGATTCAGAGTTTTTTCTTCTCCCGTAAGTTCACATTTTAACATATTTCAATGTTTGAAAATTTTGTAATCATGACTCTTGCGTAGGCTAGTTTTTTTTTTTTAGATTTTTAAAGATCCACGACCGGTTAATTTGTAAAAGATTTATTAAGAATAAAATTATTTGAATCAAAGTTCATCCAAGGTCATTTTAACTTGAATTAATGAATTAATATGACATTCTTCGTCATTTTTTTCAATTCTTTAGTGTTATAAGGAATGCAACTATTTGATAAGATGTTGCTACGTGAACTCATTTTAACTTGACATTGTTGTATTCTGTTTTAGGTTGTGAGATCCAAGTTTCTATTTGAAGCCAAGTTCATCCAAGGTCATTGAGTTTCAAGCTTCTTTAATTAAGTTTGTACTTCTTGAACTAGAATTGTAGTCTTGTGATTTTTTTAATAGCATAGTTGGATTGGTTTTGTAATTTTGTAATTGTTGATTACATTGATTAGAAGAACGAAATTATTATTGGTTTACTTATCATACTAAATTATTTGTCATTTTTTTGTTGTGTAACTACTGGTTGTAGAGTTTATTTTGTTGATGGATATGCTTTATTAAAACAAATGTACTTAACGCAGGAAATAAAATATGAAAACTTTTGTATATATAATATATCAATAAACGGTATACATGACGTTAAATACACATGTCAAGTAAATTATCTTACTTGACATGTAAATAATGTCAAGAATACGATCTTACTTGACGTGCAAAAACCGTCCAACACAACATTTTACTTGACACGTAAAAGACATCAAGTATACGACCTTACTTGACACGTAACAAGCGTCAAGTGTAATAGATTACTTGAAGTTAATACAGTGTCAAGTAAACATATACTTGACACTAAAAAACCATTAAGTAATGTGACTATACTTGACAGTCGATTACTTGACGCTTTTAAAAACATTAAGTATAGTTTTACTTGACACTGTATTGACGTCAAGTAATCGAATTTCTGTAGTAGTGATGCGCGTTGTTGACTATGTGGTTAACAGAACATTTTTGGTATTTTCCATAGTGTGCTGTGGACTTTTTTCGATTTTGGAATTGTTCTATACAGTGTAAATACTTTGCCGCATTGTTATATTTTTTAAAAGACCCCTTTAATTTATCAAATTAAAATTTTTAAATAAATGATAACTCACCTACGTGGAAGTTATCAGCAAATGACTTAAAACGTGGGTTTCATCCCACATTGTAACCATCTCACTCCCTTCACGCAGAATAAAACCTACAAAAAGGAAAATGACGGAGACGAAAGAGTTCTGAGTCATGTAAGATACGAGTTTTGTTCCAATCCCAAAAGGTTCCTACAAACCTCAACCCTGATTGGTTAGAGAATAAGTTAGGCTTCAAGTGGTTGTGTTCGTAACCATTCAATCACAAAGACGTTTGTAGATCCTGAATCGTTAACAAGAATAATTCTTTATATTTTCTAATTTTTTAAGAAAAATTCTTAGCCATAACTTTACAGTATTATATTATGTATGATTTACTAATGTACTGATATTTCAAATTTAATTTTGATAGAAAAATTTGAGCTTTTGGTCTTCATATATGTGCCCATTGTGCGAGGTCTCTCATTTCAACATTCACGTTGTCTCTAAGACATAGGTGGTTTACATCAAATTGTGTAAACATCTTATTTTTTATATAATAACAAAAACATCTTATTTTTTATATAATAACTAATACTTCTTATAATAAAAAATTATAATTTAAAATTTAAATATAGATTAATTTTAAATATTAAGGAAAATATACTTTTAAAAAAAATTAAGGAATATTTTTCAAAAGATGAAACAGTCTACAATGTGAAAGAACAAAAATACCCCATAATTAATAGGTAACACACGCGTGAAAAAACGATTTTGCACCTGCCTAAACAATCTTGTACCTCAGCCTAAATGATCTTATACCCTTGTACCAAGTTTAAATTAAACAATCTTGTATCCTTGTACTCATTCTAAACGATCTTGTACTCTTATATTTAGTCTAAACGATATTGTACTCTTATATTTAGTCTAAACGATCTTGTAATCTTATATTTAGTCTAAACGATCTTGTACCAAGTTTAAACCATCTTATACCCAGTCTAAACAATCTTGTACCAATTAAAGCTAAATTAATGATCTATTAGTGATAGTGGTCTATCCCTGTCTATCTCATCATTTAGATATTGGTACACGATCATTTAGATCTCATACCAATATCGTGTAGATCTTGGACCAAGAAGAAAAAAGGAAAATGAGAGATGAAAAAGATGGAAGAAATTCTTGAAGAGGAAATGAAGAAATTGGTAAACATTTACGTAAATAATTATAATATTGTAAAATGAATAAGAAATAATAATATGAATAGGAGATAAATAAATCGAAAAGAAGAAAAAAAAAGTGTAAAATCGTCCACATTATTCATAACCAAACTTAGAATTTATGAAAATATCATGAACTTTTCTATATTGTTACACTGCGGTAAATATTTGGATGTTTTGTTATATTTATGGAAACTAAAAAAATTAATGTATTCAACTTATGAAAGATACAAAATAGACTTAATGAGGTGAAAATAGAAAAATATACAAAATGAATCTTATTTTATGATTTTTTTTTTATAAAAAGAATAGATAAATATACCAAATAAATCTTATTAGTATGATTTATGTTTTTAGAAGTGATTGTAAAAGTCTATTTACCAAACATAAAAGTCCACTGAGATTTTCTTGAAATGACTTTTTAACGCATCAAACGCAATGGCAAACAGCTTTGAAATATTAATTAAACTTTTGTGTGAAACTTATAATTTTAAAAGTAGGAAATAGAATGGAGGGGAGACTGATTCTTGTTTTCTACCTTTGTATTCTTCTTTTCTTTTCTTTAAATGGTATGACTTTTGTAACCTTGAAATATTAAAAAAAACTATATATCCTAATAATCACAAAATTCATATAATAATCAAATAACCACATACTTATGTCTTTTTAATTACAACTTGAAGCGGTGATTTTGAAATTAAGATTTATTATCTTTGATTAACACAAATTCTTATTGATTTCTTTTACTTTAATTTTTATTTCAACAAAAAAACTTAAAATTTTGGTTTATTTTAAAAATATGACGATTTGTCTCTCGAACTAACATAGTTATGATTTGATATTAAAAAAAGAAGTGAAAAATGTAATATTAGGATCTTTAATATAAGAATTTTATTTTCAACAATTTTATATTTAAAAATGGTTCATATTTTTCTGAAAATAGCAAACTAATGTCTTCACGTCTCTTAACATATCCAACCCAAATTCCAAAATAAAAATAAAAGCCTGCTTATATGAAAAAAGAAAAAAACAACAACAACAAAAGAAACCTACTTTTTATTTTCCAAAATTTGGTTTGGGTTTTAAAGTATTTATTGGAAGTTGATGAGAAAAATAAAGAAAACTTATAAAAGAAAATATATAGTAGTAGAATTAATAAATAATTTTACTTTTTTACCTAAAAAATAACATTTGTCATGCTACGTATAAATAGTTTAATAGATAAAATATCAATTACTATTTAAAAAACACAATAGTTTCATAATCTTAAAAAACGAAAGAAAAAACCACACCACAAATCTAACTAACTGATCAAAATAATTCACAATTCAACAACATTTATTCTTTTCCATGCAGCGAATGAAATTGATATAAAAAGTAGATTAATTTTTTCTTCTTTTAGGAGGACTCTATGAACAAAAGGTGAAATAGAATGGAATAGAGATGGGAGTGTGATTTTTATTTTTCTTCATTTGTGTATATATATTTAAATGACTGACTTTTGTAACCAAAGGACCACAAAAAACAATATATATATATATATATATATATATATATATATATATATATATATATATATATAAGTTGAATTGGCAAGTTGTTTCTTACTTATTTTCAAAGAAGTTTGGTATTACATTAAAAAAGAAAAACAAAAATTGTGAGAGAATTTAAACACAAATTGTAAGTGGAAAAGGTTGGAGATATATTTATTACAAAAGAAAAGTAAATAAAAGGAAAAGAACAATTAAAGGTAAACTTTATAGATGGTCAAATAGGGTAAAAAAAGAATAAATATTTGCTGCATCATTCGGACAACATTCTTAATACATAGAAATAAAAAGAACCAACTTAAATTATAATATAACTTAGGGAAAGTTGGAAGATAGTGAAAGTTGGGTTTGCAGAATAAAAAAAAAAAAAAAAAAAACGAAATTAATTTAAAACAAGAATTTCAATGAAAAGTTAAATTTTATGTTTTCATATGGGAATTGCATTTTAATGTAAAGAGCTAATATATTTAAATTTAATATTATATTTATAAGCTATTGAAATATTTTTTGTATTGTTAATTTATTTGTAAATATAAACTTTTACCACTTTTTAAATATTATATAATTTATAATACATTACATACACATTTTAATCTGTTATACAAGAACTATATTTATAAACATTTTTTTTTTACCTTTTGCATCCTGTAAATTTAAATTTTAAAATTTAAAATCTAAATACAAACATAAAAATATTGTTATAATAAATTGGGGTCCTTTTAAAAATATAAAAAAAACGACAAAATATTTACACTTTATAAAACAATTCTAAAAACGGAAAGGCCTAGAGGGTACCGTGTAAAAGACCAAAAATGTCTCATCAACCATGCCATCAATAACGTGCGTAATATATTTACGATTTATATGCGATCGTTTAGATATGGTTCAATATATATGTGATCGTTTAGATATGACTATAATTTATACGCAATCTTTTAGATATGACTACAAGACGATCATTTAGATATGATTCAATATAAACGCGATTGTTTATATATGATTCAATATATACGCGATCATTTAGATATGATTATAATTTATACGCAATCGTTTAGATATGGCTACAATTTATCTTTTCAATTTCATCGTTTAATTTTGTTACACGATCGTTTAGATTTGGAAACCCAAATCTAAATGATTTTTTTTTTAAAAAAAACTTGGTATACGATTTTTTTAATTCTTTTGCTACATGATCTTTTAGATTTATTTACACGATGGTTTAATTTTTTTACATGATCGGTTACATTTATCTACTCCAATCCAAATGTTTTTTTTCAAGATTTTTTATACTCAATCTTTTTTTTTTACATGATCGTTTACTTTTTTAAACGATCGTTTATATTTGGCTACTCCAATCTAAATGATTTTTTTTTCAAGATTCTTTATACATAATCTTTTATTTTTTTTAACACGATCATTTACATTTGGTTACTCCAATCTAAATTATTTTTTTTTTCAAAATTCTCGAACTTTTAGATTTTGCTATTTTGTTATACACAGTCTTATACACAGTCGTTTAGATTTAGTTACCAAATGTAAACACGTAAAGAAAAAAAAAGAAAAGAAGAAAGACGTAGAAAGAAATTGAAGCAAAGTAGAAAGACGATGGAAAGAAATCGAAGCGAAAAAAAACGAAGAGGAAAAGAAGAAAAACAATGGAAATATTAAATGGCATAAATAAAGAATTGAAAAATAAGAAAAACAATGGAAAGAAATCTCAGAAAAGAAAAAGAGAAAAGAAGAAAGACGAAATCGCAGGGAAGACGGGGAAGACGAAATAACAGGAGGAAGACGAATCGCGAGGAAGAATAGAAAGATGAAAGGGTAAATTTGGAATATTTAAGAAATGGCTAACCTTATGGGTTTTGTTACACGGGTCATAAATAGTTTACAGTTTTGTTACATTTATGTAAGTTTCCCTAATAAATTCTTTAGATAACACCAACATGATCCAAACAACAATTTTTTTTAAAAAAAATGATTCATAAATTATGATAACATCAACGGGTCTTTTAAAAAAAATAACAAAACGGCAAAATATTTACACCGTATAAAATAGTTCAAAAACGAAAAAAACTCATATGTCCACAATGAAAGATACCAAAAAAATTTCGTCAACCATGCAATCAACAACGCGTGTAATATATTTGATACAGATCGTTTAGATTTGACTACTGTTTGTTACACGATCATTTAGATTTGGATAGTCAAATCTAAACGATGTTTTTTTTCATATTTTTTTGTACATGATCGTTTAATTTGGTTATAAGATCGTTTAAATTTAGGATAACCAAATCTTTTAGATTTTTCTTTTCAAGATTTTTTGTTACATGATCGTTTAGATTTTTTGCTACAACGATCACTTAGATTTGGTCTTTGTTACAAGATTGTTTAAATTTGGCTACAATGATCATTTAGATTTGGCAAAACGATATTTTTCAAAATTCTTTTGTAAATTCTTTTGTACATGATTATTTAGATTTGACTACATAATCGTTTTTTTTTTCACACGATCGATCTTTTTTAGGTTTTTTGGTACACGATTGTTTAGATTTGACTTTTTTTTTACACAGTCATTTAGATTTGGCTATCCAAATTTAAACGATTTTTTTTTCAAGATATTGACACGACCTTGAACAAACAACCAAATAACTGTTTGAAAAAAAAATAGATCTTTTATATTTTATACACAATCTTGAATTAAATAACAGTTTGAAAAAAAAGAGGAAGAAGAAGAAAAGAAAGATGATGGAGAAAGAAAAAAATCGCAGAGGAAGAGAAGAAAGACGATAAAAAGGAAGGACAAACCTGAAATATTTAAAAAAATGGCTACGTTCATAGGCTTTTTTCATTTTGAGCTGTAAATATTTTACCAATTTGTTATATTTATAAAAAAAATTCAAACAACAAATACCAGTTTAGTGTTAAAATATATATTTTGCATGTTAGATTTTCTTACCAAATATTAAAATAATATATATTTTATTTCTTTTTTTGTAAATGGAGCAAAATTGAATAGTCAAAGAGAAAATGAACAAAATTACGAAGTATATATATAAATGATTGAATGTGGATCATGCAAGCTAGAGGAGAATGCATCGGTGGAGCAAAGATTGATGTGTAGAAGAAAGGGTCCAACATAATGACCAAAAATACTCTGAAAATTATCATTAGCCACTCAAGTCATTGTCCACATTGAAAAACAATACCACTCTTTCAATTTGTCAAATTGTGCTAAATTCTTTAACCTTATAATATATTTAAATTACGTCTCTATACTTTAAGATGTTGACAAATAAACTTATATAGATGTTATATTATGTTAAACAATAAAAAGTATTGCAACTTTTGTAATTAAAAAAAAAATGGTATGGCAACTTAACCCTTTAAGATTTTAAATTTTCTCTTTAAGAGACCATTTCAATTACATATATTATTTATAACTAATGTCTCCTTGGAAACAATTAATGTTGGGAAGTTATTTATTTGTATTTTCCATAATTTGTAAAAAGTAAAATTAAATTACATAATAATTATGTTAATTAGTTAGTTTAATAAAATAAAAAATAAAAGAATATTTTTTAAAGAAACATAATTTGAGGGTATAATTAAATTAATATAAATTAATTAGAATATTGATAATTAAATTTTATAATTTATATAAAGCAAAATTTTCATAAATATAACAAATAAAACATATATAGTTAGTGAAACAAAGTCCATAAAATTAGTCATTTTTTAAATATTTTAGGTTTGCCCTTCTGTTTTTCTTCTCCTCTTCACTGCGATTTCTTTCCCTCGTCTTTCTTCTCTCTTTTTTTTCCAAACTGTTATTTGGTTCAAAATCGTGTATTAAATATAAAAGATCTATTTATTCAAACTTTTATTTGGTTGTTCAAGATCGTGTTGTAACGCCCCAAAATAAGTAATTTTAAGTTTAATTATCCTAAGCTTAATTTTAACAATTGTTGAAATTATTTTTGGGTGTTATTTGATTTGATTGCTGAAATCTTTGATTTGTGGAGATTAAAAATTATTAGATATTTTGGGAAAATATCTAATTGTTTGAAATTTGGAATTTATGATTAAATTTGTTTGTTTTAAGTGAATGTTAGTGGTGAATTTAGGATAATTATATATAGTTATATATAATTAATATTAAGGGAATGATGGAATAATTATAGTAAGTATAATATAAGTATTTGAGATTGGTTTATTATTTTATGGAAAGATAAAGGTGATATGATTGGAAAGAGAGGAAGATTTGAGTTTAAAAGAAGATTTGGAGGGTTTAAATGAAGAGAGAGAGTATGAGATTTTATTTGGGAAAAAGAAAGGAAAATAATGATAATCAAATCATTATTATTATTGTGCTTTAAATAGGCTTCCTTAGATGACGTGAAATTTGACTATTCACCATCTTCCTCAAGAAAGCTAATAAGAAAAGAAAACCCTAAAACCATTTCGTTGTCGCCTCCATCTTTTTCGACCAAGCCTCTGTCGTGCACATCCTCCGTCTCCATTCGAGAGCTGCCACATAACGCTGTCGACCGTCGTGTCTCCTCCATCGCAATCGGTCGCGTTTCGCTGCATCGTCTTGTTAGCTGTTGTCGTCGTCGAACGTCAGCCAACGAGTTATCCCAATCGAGTTGCCATCTAAGATGTAAGTGTATGTGGGCCATGTTTCGACAACCAACGATCATTACAAGAAAATGGAGCATTCCTGACGCCAAAAAGGACGTCGGCATAAAGAACGTCGGGAATAAGGGCTTTCCCGATGCCATTAACACCACGTTAGGAGACGCGTTAGGAAAACACTCTTTCCCGACGCATCAAGAAGGCATCGGCAAGTATTCGTCGGGAAAAGGGTAAATTAATTTTAAAAAACGAACCATTCTCGACGTCGTGCATAGTGCGTCGGGAGTGACGTTAGGAATAGGGGTTCTTATCGACGCAGCCCTAAGCGTCGGGAAAACCGTTTAATGAGCGTCAGAAATTCCCCTTTTCTCGACGCTTTTAAAAGGATTTCCCGACGCCGCGGCACTGCATTGGAAAATCCCCTTTTTAATCGTTTCAGTTCTGTATTTTACAGAACCGAAACAGAGAGGGGAAAATAGAGGAGAAGCCGAGAGGGAAAAAGAGAGATCCGTCGCCGTTTTCGTCGCCCTTCTGCCACCCTTCCGCCGCCGTCCCTCGCCGCCGTCTGCCACTTTAGGTAAGTGGAAAATTAAAATTTATTTAGTTTAAATTTATGTTTTAGGGTTTTTTTTAAGAAATTTATTTTAGGATTTTCTTTTGGAATAGATTTTTGTTTGTTAAATGTATTTTTGTATAGAATGTGTGTAATTTGTGGTTGAATTGAAATTTGAATTGTTTAGGGTTTAGGGTTATTTAGAAAATTGAATTGAGGGGGGAGTTTATAGTTAAATGAAAATTGAATGGGGGTTGAATTGGGGGAGGGGGTTTATTGTTAAATTGAAAATTTAGTTAAATTGAAAATTGAATTGGGAGGGGGGTTTATATTTAAATTGAAAATTGAAATTGGAGGGGAGGGGGGGGGGGATTTATAGTTTATGTTTTGAATGTAATATGTGTGTTAAGATTTGTTTTTGTTATCCTGCAGTTATGGTAGCCTGTTTGTGTTGAATATTTTTATTGTTGATTTGAGATGACTATCCGCAGTTATGGTAGCTTTTTTGTTTTGAATTTGTTTATGTTTGGGATGGCTATCCTAAAGTTATGGTAGCCTTTTTTTGTTTTGAATTTGCTGGTTTCAAGGGGTGGTAGTAGGATAGCTTGAAGTATTTTGTTGTTAATAATTAGGTTGTGTTGGCTATCCTGCAGTTATGGTAGCCTCTCTAGTTTAGAGGGGTTTGTAGGATGCGAAGATTTTGAAGTATTTTGTTGTTAATAATTAGGTTGTGTTGGCTATCCTGCAGTTATGGTAGCCTCTATAGTTTGAAGTTGGTTATTGAAAAATAGTGAAAATTTAGGGGAGTAAGTTACGGATGTGAGAAAGTGAGAGAGATATGTTTCTATTCAAACCTATTATGTTTTAGGGACTTAAACGATGGATAAGGGTTGGATGAAACTTAGAAATAAGTTATCATTGAGTATAGACATGGAGTGACCCAATTTTTAGAATTTGCCAAGTTTCACGTTGATGCTTACGGATGATTAAGGCGTCCATGCAAGAGATGTTTGAATTTAAATTGGAGCTCATTAAAGGGTGTGGAATGATATCTGCTGACTATTGGAATATCTCCCTACTATACAAAATGGGTGTATCATGGAGAGTCATTAAACTATAGAGGTACAGAAAACTTTGAGGAAGGAACTACTAGTAATCCTTTTAATGAAGGAACTAGTAGTAGACAATATAATGAAGAAGGTGATATCTTTGGTATGCTAAATGATTTACAAGTCCCTATTGAACATGAAGAGGAAATAGAGGAATTTTGTTTGGAAGATGAAATGTCGACGAATGTTGGGGTAAATATAGATGAAAATAGAACAAATAATATATTTCAAAACTTATTGAATCAAGCACGTAATGAGTTGTACCCCGGTTGTTCTGAATTTTCGTCGTTGAATTTTTTGGTTAAGTTGATGCATGTGAAAGTTCTAAATGGTTGGAGTAACAAGTCGTTCGACATGTTGTTAGAACTCTTAAGAGCAGCGTTTCCAATGTGTAATAGTACGATTCCTAGTTCATTTTATGAAGCAAAACGAAAACTTCGTGACTTGGGCTTGGGATACGAGACTATTCACGCGTGCAAGTATGACTGTGTATTGTATTGAAAAGTGTTTGCTGATTTGCAACATTGTCCTACATGAGGCGAGGCTAGGTACAAGGTTAATCATAATAGAGGGAAAAAAATTCCGCATAAGGTATTGCACTACTTTCCTTTGGTACCTAGATTACAGCACTTGTTTGTATCGCAGGAAGGGTCTGCTGACATGAGATGGCATAGGGACAAACGTGTTGAAATAGATGATGTCTTGAGACATCCAGCTGATGTAGAGTGGTGGAAGCACTTTAATTCTGAATTTCCTGATTTTGCTTCTAATCCACGAATTGTGCGTTTCGGCTTGGCTTCAGATGGGTTTAACCTATTTGGTCAAATGAGTTCCTCGTACAGTATATGGCCTGTTGTGTTACTTCCTTAAAATTTGCCACCATGGAAATGCATGAAAGAGACAAATTTCTTTATGTCACTGCTCATACCCGGTCCTAAATCTGCGGGTAGGAAAATTTATGTGTATCTCCAACCATTGATTGAGGAATTGAAAGAGTTATGGACTTTGGGGTGCGTACGTATGACTCTCTTACAGGTCAGTTCTTTCAGCTATACGTAGCCTTGTTGTGGACGATTAATGACTTCCCGGCGTATGGTGACCTATGAGGGTGGAGTACGAAGGGGTATCAGACATGTCCTATATGCATGGGTGATAGATCGTCCTTCGGAATACGAGGTAGAATATCTTTCATGGGACATAGACGCTATCTTCCACAGAATCACGTATGGCGTAGAAGTAGGCTACACGATGGAAAGGTAGAGTGTAAGGCTCCTCCAGTGGTGATGAATGGGCATGAAATATTAAAACAACTAGATCAGTTGGAGTTTCCAGTAATGAGTAAACATCCTTCAATACAGGATAAAAAAATAAAGAGAGCTCTTAATTGGACGAAGAAAAGTATTTTTTTTCGATCTTCCTTACTGGTCGAGACTATTGTTACGTCACAAACTTGATGTAATGCACATTGAGAAGAATATTTGTGACAATTTGGTTGGTACGTTATTAAACATCAAAGGGAAAATGAAGGATACCACGAATGCTCGGTTGGACCTACAAGATCTGAAGATAAGAAAGGATTTACATCTTGTAGAAGTGGGTAACCGATTGGTGAAGCCACATGCGAGCTACACGTTGACTACCAGTGAACGAGTAGAGTTTTGTAAGTGTCTGAAATCAGTTAAGTTTCCCGATGGATTTGTTTCCAATATATCGAGATGTGTGCATGAAAGAAAGGGGAAAATATTAGGACTAAAAACGCATTATTGTCATGTTTTATTACATCGAATGCTACCAATTGGTATTCGAGCATTCTTACCGAAGAACGTATACACTGCTATAACCGAATTATGTAATTTTTTTTTTGACTTGTTCGCCAGAACGATAAGAGTAAGTGATCTAGACAGATTGCAAGCAGATATCATAATCATACTTTGTAAGTTGAAAAGAATATTTCCACTGCCTTTTTTAGCGTTATGGTACACCTTGCCGTTCACTTACCATATGAAACGAAGATTACTGGTCCGATTTCTTATAGTTAGATGTATCGATTGAAAGAAGTCTATGCACGTTAAAGCAGTATATTAGAAACAAAGCATGTCCTGATGGGTCAATTGCAGAAGCCTATCTCATGAATGAATCTAGCACCTTTTGTTCACATTACCTACGTGGTATAGAGACTCGATTCACAAGAGATGAGCGAAATGATGATACCATTGTAGAGAACAAGGTAATTGATGACTTTGAAATTTTCAAGCAGAAAGTACGATCCTTAGGTGCATCAAGTGTTCATGCTATATTAGAGGAAGAGAAACGACTCTTCCATCGGTACATACTGAATAATGCTGACGAAATATCGGAGTATCGCAAGTGCATTCCTCATCTTTGTAATTTTTAAATATTTGTTATATATTGTTCTTACAAAAATTAAACTCACACCTATTAGGAAACATTTGAGGCTTCAACGTCGACATGCTCAAAATTCTATGGATTTGTATAAAATACATGAATGGGTATTCCCTGAATGGTTTCAAGCACAAGTGTTAGAACTGCGTCAGCCTGCAAGCCTATCTGATGATTTCTTCTCACTAGCGATGGAACCATCCTTTGACGTTCGTTGTTACAATGGATGCATCGTAGGTGGTGTAAGATTTCATACTATTGAACTTTATTCCCGACGTACTACTCAAAATAGTGGAATAATGGTCATTGGTGAAAGCGATGCAAGTGGAACTAGCGACAATAATTTCTACGGTGTTTTGGACGAAGTGTTGCACGTACAATATCCATTGGGAAGAAATGTATGGCTATATAAGTGTCGGTGGTATGACACCGACGTAAACAAAAGTCAAAGAACACACGTTGAAGTAGGGTACAAATCTCTCAACACATCCCGTTTTTGGTACGCGGAGGAACCTGTAATTCTTGCAACTCAAGCACATCAAGTTTTTACGTAGAGGATCCAAAAAATGGTAGCAATTGGAAAGTTGTACAAGTCATCCAAAATAAGCGTATATGAGACGTGCCAGAAGTAGAGGATGTTCAGAATGACCATATTAATATACTAGAAGTTGTTGTAAGCCATCAAGTGGATGACCACATCGAGGATGACACTCTATGCAAAAATGACGTTGATCTCACAATCGTTGAAAGACCGATTGTGCGTCATGTCACTGACGACTTCATCGACGATGTGGATGAACACTTTCACATGCAAGCATGACGAATTATAGTGACAAATTAAACCACGTACCCACATATTTATATCTAGTTTATATATTTTGATTCTAGCTATGTGTTCGTATTTGGTTATTGAATGTTTGTTTTCTATGTCCATAGCCATTATGTCATATCGACGATCAAATTTTATGGAGACGGACGATATGTTCCTCCAGTTTGAGGATGATTTAGATAACATCGCGGGAGGGTCGTCATCTTTGGGCGACAAAACGGGTGAGTCTAAGAATTTTCGTCATTTTAACTTACAAATATTTCATGTTCTTTTTTCTAACTTTATATGTTATTATCGATTTATTGAGTAGGATCTTCTTCTCAACAAACGACTCCGACTCCTAGGAGACGTGCGCAGTCTCGACTCTTGGAGTTAGAGCGCCATGTTGCAATAAATGGGTGCATTCCGATGACGATCGCCCCTGGAGCGGAGAAGCCTATTTCTCCACACGTCGTTCGCTTCAGCCAGGCAATAGGCGTGTGCGTGCGAAAGACATTTTCCGTCCGCTGTCTTAAGTGGGCAGACGTTGGGAGGGAATACATTGAGGTCGTCAAGGGCGACCTCCAGGTAATTAAATGCACTACACATTTATATATGATTTCATTTAAAACATATCTAACTTTAACCAATCTAATGTGTTATGTTTGTAATGTGTAGCGATTGTTTGTGCTTGATTTCAATGATCAAGCAATGAACAGGTTTGTTGAGCATCAGATGCTCACGACCTTTAAAGAGTTCCGGGCGAACTGTCATAGACATTTCAAAAAGTACAGCGACCCGGAGGAGGCTCGTGCCAACCCACCAAATGCATTGGTTGGACGTGATGAGGATTGACACTTCCTCTGCGACCATTATATCAGTCGTGCATTCCAGGTATTTGTCATGATTAATTATGATAACAAGTTTTAATATGTATAAGAAATAAACAATATAATTGTTTTAATGTAGGAGCAATCACGGACGAACAAGGCTACTAGACAGAAGTAGCCTTACAATCATAGTAGTGGGTCCAAGTCGTTTCTACAACGACAGTATGAGCTCGCTGAAAGAAAAAGGGAGCCAGTCGATCGTGTAGAATTGTTCCGGGAAACACACGTTCGAGCTGGGACATTCGTGTTGCAGGCCGTCGAGGATGCGCATGTAAGTTATGTTCTTATTAATTATCCACTTTCATTATATATTTTTGCACGTTACCTAACATAGATTTTTAATTTGTTGCAGAATCAAATGTTGGAACTCCAATCTCAGCCTACCTCAAAGGGTAGTCAGCCACTCTCTGAGGATGAGATATGCGATCAGGTGTTGGGTAGAACGGCGAGTGCAAGCAGTTCGTCGACATCTTGTTCGCAGTCCACAGAGAAAGAGATTGAATTACTAGCTAAACTTCATGAAGCTTTGGAACGGATTGAAGTACAAGATAGAAATCACCAAGCATTAGCTTCACAAGTGGAAAGTATGAAAAAGATTATAGAAGAACTAACTCGTGCACAACAGGGACCACCACATGATCCCTAGCTCTGCGGTACGTATATGTCTCTATTATTCTTAAGTTTTTGCAATATATGATTATGTACTAAACTTAGTCATTTTTATACCATTTTTAGGACCGAAAGTGTAGAATAACGTGCATATGCACCTCGTTGGAGACTTTTTCTTAATGTTTATGTTTTTTCTATTTTGAGAACTATATTTTGTTGTAGTGAACTTATTCGTATTATTAATTTTAATTATATTTTTATATGTGTTTGTATATTTCTTAATTTATTTTAATTTATATTTAATTTGTTTTAATTTAATCCAAAACGTCGGGAAAATTTTTTGAGCAATTCGAACATCATTGTGAATGTTTGAGCAAAATATTATAAGGAAAAAAGTAGAAATAAAATATTTAAAATATATATATATATAAAAAGGAATTCCCGACGTAAAGATACGTCAGGAAAAAACATCGGAAAAGAGGTTTTTCCGACGCCGAAATACGCGTCGACATAGGCTGCGTTGGGAATGAGGTATTCCCAATGCAGCCTATGCCGATGCGTACTTCGGCGTCGGGAGAAGCTTTCCCGATGCCGTACCAACATGGCGTCGGGAAAGCCTCTCCCGACGCCTTTCTCCCGACGTTCTTCTCAACGCCGTTTGGTACGTCCCGACGTACTTTTCATTTTCACCGACGTTTTTTGGTGTAGGAGTACCCCCGTCTCTTGTAGTGGATCCGAGCCATTCCCAATGCAAGCAGTATATCCTAGCCGAGAGCAACCGTCGAGCCACATACACATGCTCTAACCCGCGCAAGTTGCACGCGTCCTTACTCAAGCCACGCCTACGCATGCTAGACACCTGCAGCCGTTTCTTGCCTTAGCCGAGCCGATTCTTCTATATCAAGCCATCTTGAGCCGCAAGCTTATTTTTTATCCTTTTTACCCCCCTATTTTGGTAAGTTTGGTTGGGTCTTTTGCATACCCAACAAATATTAATTTTAGACTCTAACTAATTAATTTTTGGATTTATTTCGTTAGATTTTAACTGTGAGTTTGAGTTGTGGAATTTTACGAACTAAGGGTAAATCGAATTCGACCTCAACTTTGGGTAAGTTGAATTAATTGGATTTTTTATCCTTAAGTAACTGTTAGTTAAGTTATTAAACTTAGTTATTTACCCTTATGGTTTAGGGTAAATAATATTAGCTTTAGATTTGGAGCAGACACAATATTAGCTTCTTTTAACATTTCAACCCCTTTGATTATAAAGAGATCGTTTACCTTTTCACCAACCAAGACTACTCTAGAGTCTTTTAGAACCTCGAAGACTCCATCTTTTCCCTTGTATTTCACACTTGAAAGAGTCTAGCATTCTTAGGGAAATAAGATTTCTTTTAAGCTGAGAAACATGTCTAACATTTCTGAGAAGTTTCATAGTCTCATCTTTTAATTTCATTGTGATTGATCCAATTTCAGCAATGTTACAAGCCTCATTGTTTCCCATGAAAACTGACTTTCCATTGTTTTGTTTTTATATATGTTGAACCAAGCTTTGAAAGGTGTCATATGATAGGTGCAGCCAAATTCTAGAACCCAATCATGTTTACCAAAGGGGATAACCTAATTGGCTTGGTCTTGGGATGATGCCAAGACATTGATATAGATAAAAGACCTTTCTACTACAGAGGTTTCGGGTTGCTTTCCTTTTGAATCTCTTTCTTTCTCTTGATTCTTTTTCTTAAGTAAAAAGCAATATTGAGTTAGATGCCTCTTCTTCTTGCAGTATTTACATTTCTTCTTTTGTTCTGCCTTCTTTTCATCATTTGAAAGAGGTTTGCTGCTGTTTTTTCACTTATTAGACTAAGGTTTGCCTTTGACAAATAAACCATCTCCGCTGCGATGGTCTTTTTAGAATGACTAAATTTCTAATTCTCTTGTTCTAAGGGCTGAGATTATTGCATCTGTTTTTACTGAGTCTCTGCCATATTTGAGTGTGTTCTTTACCTCTTTGTAAGACATAGGTAGAAAATCAAGGAGAATATAGGCTTCATTTTCATCACTAAGTTTGTCTTCAAGATTCTTAAAGTTTGAGACAATCTTCTTGAACTCATTTATGTTGTCTGTTAAGATTTTTTAAGGATCCATCTTGTATGTAAAGAATTTCTCCCTCAGGTACATTTTATTAGGGAGATCTTACGTAGCATACAAACATTCTAATTTATTCCAGATTTTGTATGTTATATATATCTTCTTTTGTAACTTGTCTAATTACATTGTCACTTACATTTAGAATTTGTGTAGCATAGGTATTAACTCCATGTCTTCTTTTTGTGATGCTGTGAGTGTTGCTGGAAGTTTTGAAGGATCTAAAAGGGCTTTGTGTGCCTTTGGCTGACCTTGCAAAATCTTGATTTTTGCCTTCTAAAGAGGAAAATCTCCTTTTCCATAAACATCTCAATTTCTACTCAACATTGCCATCCTCAAGTCTGCTTCTATTCTTTAATCCTCCAAAATTCAAATTCTTGAAAATCAGATTTGCTTTGATACCAATTTATTGGGGATTTGATTTTCTCGCAGGTCCAAAACAAAAGAGGAAGACTAAACAATACATCTGCAACTATGCACCTAAAGATACACCTGCAACGATGCACCTACACGGAAGGTCAAGACATAAAGAAAAAAATACCTACTTCCACCTTTATATATTATATAGGTGTTTACATGAAAAGGAAAATATAATAGAAAAACCATAACTACTTAGGTTGATGTTGAATTCATAACTGTTACACTAAGTATTTCCAAGAGAGATCAATAATGCTTCAATTCTATAGATCCAATTAGACATAAAATCTATAAACAGAACACTTGACCCAATATTTATTGAGAAACAATCAATAAGAAATAAAGCACAATAACATTAAAAGCCATGAAGTTCAACAATATCCGTGAAACTCTAAACATTAATTTAAATTCATGGGTAAGTACATGCATGCTCTAAAACTAAAAAGTTCTGCCATTCATGGCTCTCCAAGATATATTTTCAAACAAATTTTCAAGCATTAAATTAGAGAAGAGATAAAAGACTATAAAAACTTCATTGTCGTATTGCTTTCACTTGGATGGAACCTGCCAATCTCTTCTTGGTCAACACCTTAGGATCTCAAATGCTCTAAAAATTAATTCTTCGCACTCTCCAACTTTTCACTACAAGAAAAGTGACTTTCTATGACATTTCTAAAGAAAAAAAATTGAGAGGAGAGGAGAAACAATTGTCAAAATATGTGAAAATGCAGTTTTTTGGCGGAAAAAAACGTTGTTTTCGGATATTGTTTTCCATGACAGTTATTTGGTGTCATAAAAGGGTATATGATTTTTTAATATAATTTATTAAAATAAAAAAAAACCAACTTTATCAAAAATACCAATCAAATCCCTAATTTTTTTCTCCATTTAGAACCCCACACGCAAGTGGCCTTCTTCCCATTCTTCCGCCAACGCAAAGTCAGTCAACCACGACCGACCACGACTACAAGGTTCATTCTTCCGCAGACGCAAATCCGGCGACGAGGAGTTAGGGCTTCCGATTCTTCCGCAGACGCAAAGCCGGCGACGCGAGATTGGGTTCCCATTCTTCAGCAGACGAAGCCGCCCGACGCCGCTAGTAGTATTCCCCTTCTTTTGCGGACGCCAAGCCGTCGCTGGCCTATTCTTCCGCGGACGAAAAGCCAGCAACGCCCGATTCTTCCACGGACGCCAAGCCACCGACGCTGTCGACACCCGATTCTTCCACGGACGCCAAGCCCAATCTTCCGCTGAGCCCGACCAGCCCAATATGCAGACGCCCGACCAGCACAATCACTACTTTTCCTTACCTCAGGATCAATTGGTAAAACTACTTTATGGTGTTTTACGTTTAACCCATTTCAGTTCTTTACATGCTTATTATTTTACATCTTCTTCCCCACACTTTTTTTTCCGATCCTAATTTGCATATGAAAACACAAAAATTTAGTTAGACAAGATCGTGTTTTTAGTTTTTCAGACCATAACAATGGTTTCTAAAATTTGAAAAATAGTTCTGATAACAAATAGTTACATACATAAATATTGCACAAAAAATGGGTTTAATTAGCTAAGGCATAAGCATCGGTTCCATCTGGAAGTAGGCATGGATCATCTCTGTGAATAATATAGTCAATCTTATGCTCATTAAAGAGTCTGTTCATGAATTGTTCAGTAATTGCATACGGGGCGTTGGCAATAACTTCATCCACCCACTTCAAACCACTAACAAGTGCCAGCCTAAAAGGAGCTTTCGGTTAGAAGAAACTGAGCAAATTATTGTGGAAAAGTTTTAGTTCTGTACACATTCTAAATTTCGTGACTTCAGTAGTGTGGGTCAGAGGCAGCTAATGAAAAGTTAAAATAATTCCAAGTCCAACAATAGGAAATAAAAATAAAATAAACTCTTTCTCAAATATTCTTAGTAAAGGTTCTAATGTGCCAAAGAATTAAGTAGAGTAAGGCAATGTACAAATACATAATGTGTTTACTTTTGATCATCTATATCTTGCCCACGATTACACTGGTAGGAAAGAGCATAATCTTTTATATGCTCTGCTAAAATTTGTGAAGATGGGTAGAACAAAATAAATAAGAATTCGGCAGATACCTCTCTTCCATTGGTAACATAAAGGTTACGGTTTACTTGTAGGTTACTAAGTAACTCAATAATAAACTTGGAAAGATTAATTCAAGACTAGAGCTAGTTTTTAAGGTGGGAAGATTATAACACACATATATAATTAATTTTCATCCGTTTATATTTTATTTTGGGCTTCTTACCATACACGAATATATAATCAATTTAGGCTAAATTTATTATTTCCTTATTTGTTTTAATATTTATGTATATTTACCCTTGTCATACATTAATGAATCTTTGACTTGGACATGCTTCTACAATTGTCATCCATCTCTTTTGTAACCCAGGTTTGTGTAAAGGGAAATTATAGAAGATTTGATGTTTGTAACATCTACATAATGGACAAATCATGGATGATGGAAAATAGGATGTCTAGAGAATATGATGTAGGAGTTGAAAGTTTTATTCAATTTGGTTTGTCTCATGCCAAAGGTTCTAATTCGATAAGATGTCCATGTCTGAAATGCGGGAATCGTTTACTTAAGGATGTCTCAATAGTTCGATATCATTTGTATGCCAATGGAATTGATAAAAGTTACAAGATATGGTTCTGACATGGTGAAGATTTGAACTCAAAGACCGTTACCAGTAAAATGGAAAATATAGGTGATGAAAAATATGAACATGACGATTTGTTTAATACAGTAAACATGTTGCAATCCGCTCATGACGAATCTTGTAATACATCCAACACATTTGATACTATGTTTGATGATGCAAAGAAACCCATATATCCAGGATGTAAGAAATTCACTAAGTTGTCAGCTCTCGTGAGACTATACAACTTAAAGGTTAGATATGGTTGGAGTAACACTAGCTTCTCCGAATTGTTGTCCATAATAAGTGATCTCCTACCTAACAACAACAAAATACCAACTTCTTTATACGAAGCGAAGAAAACACTAGGTGCCTTAGGACTCAGTTACCAAAAAATTGATGCATGTCCTAATGATTGTTGTTTGTATAGAAAAGAGTATGCAAACTCGACAAAGTGTCCTAAGTGTGGTTTGTCAAGGTGAAAGATGAATAAAAACTCAACAAAGGAAAATAGTGGAGTTGCTGCCAAGCAGATGTGGTATTTTCCAATAGTTCCAAGATTTATAAGAATGTTTAAGAACTTAGAGAATGCTAAGAACTTGCGTTGGCATGCGATGGATAGAAAAATCGATGGTATTATGAGACATCCGGCCGACACTCCATCATGGAGGTTGATAGATCATATGTGGCCAACATTTGGGTCAGAACCAAGAAATCTTCGTTTAGGTTTGTCGACTGATGGAATTAACCCATTTGGAGATTTATCGTCGAACTATAGTTGTTGGCCCGTTATTACTACAATATACAATCTTCCACCATGGTTGTGTATGAGGAGGAAACATTTGATGTTGACAATGTTAATATTAGGTTCGAAGCAACCGGGATATGATATCAACACCTATTTAGCACCCTTAATTGATGATCTCAAAATTTTATGGGAAGAAGGGGTTCGGTGTTTTGATGCGTATAAAGAAGAATATTTCACTTTGCGAGCCGTCTTATTGTGGACTATCAATGATTTTCCTGCATATGGTAATTTATGTGGGTGTACTGTCAAAGGTTTTAAGGCTTGTCCAATATGTGGAGAAGAGACTACTTCAATCAGACTACAACATGGAAAAAAAATGTATACATGGGACACAGGAAATATTTGCCAAGATATCATCCTTATAGATTACAGAAAAAGAATTTTGATGGTAAGCAAGAGCATAGAAAGCCTCCACAACCCTTGTTAGGAGAGGTCATCTACTTTAAACTCAAAGAAATGATTTTTTCTTCTGGGAAGAAGTGTGGCAAGAATAATAACGAAGGTGGCAATGACTACTGGAAAAGAAGATCAGAATTCTTCGAACTACCATATTGGAAGAACTTGCATGTACGACATTGTCTGGACGTAATGCATATTGAGAAGAATGTATGCATGAATATAGTAGGAACACTGCTTGATTTACCAGGCAAAAGTAAAGATGGGATGAATAGTAGACTTGATCTAGTGGAGATGAATATAAGACCAGAATTGGCACCAATGGTTACAGGTAATAGAACTTACATACCTGCAGCATGTTATACATTGTCAAGAGAAGAGAAGTATCGGTTTTGTAAGACTTTGGCTGAAATTAAAGTTCCAAAAGGATATTCATCAAATATTAGAAGTCTTGTCTCTTTGAATGACTTAAAACTTAATGGCCTTAAATCGCATGACTGTCACGTTTTAATGCAACAATTGCTTCCAATTGCAATACGTTTAATCCTACCGAAGAATGTGAGATACACTATAAGTAGACTGTGTTTTTTCTTCAATGCGATTTGTGCTAAAAGTTTCTCCGTATCAGAGCTTGATGCATTGCAAGAAGATATAGTAATGACTTTATGTAATCTTAAGAAGTATTTTCCACCCTTTTTTCACAAGTATGGTTCATCTGGTTGTTCATCTTGTGAGAGAAGTAAAACTTTGTGGTCCTGTATATTTGTGGTGGATGTACCCATTTGAAAGATACATGAAAGTGTTCAAAAGTTTTGTTCGTAATAGAAATCGACCTGAAGGATGCATTGCAGAAGCACAAGTATGTGAAGAGGCCGTTCACTTCTGTTCGGATTTCCTTTCTGGATTAGATGAAATTGGTCTTGGTTCACTAAATTCAAGGGAAGAGAAACAAATCGATAGGTCGTTGTCAGCGGGAACCTATGTCCACCCTGATATGCAAGAACTGAAGCAAGCACATCTTCACATTTTACAGAACACTGAAGAAGTACATCCATATATAGAGTATGATTTCTTATCATCATACACTAACACCATTAAATTACCCTTAAGAACACATAATTTATATTTATTACCTATATTGTAGAGAACATATGAACCATCTCAAAATTGAAAACCCAAGAAGAGCAAAAAATGAACAGTGGCTACAAGTTGAACATAATCGATCATTCGGTGCATGGATACGAGATAAGGTGAATGAAAACTTCAAATCATCCATGTTGTTTTATTATTATTGTTTACTAGTCCCAACATATAACTCTTTTTTTTAATAGGTGATGTGTGAATTACATGAAAGAAAGGTAGTCTCGAACACAATACGATGGCTTGCACATGGCCCCAATTGTGGTGTAATGACGTATGAAGGGTATATGGTTAACGGATGTTCTTACAATACTAAGTCCCGTGATGACCATCGAACTGTTCAAAATAGTGGGATTATGTTAGTGGCAACGACAATGCAGGTGTCTAGTGCGAAGGACAAAAATCCAGTGATTGGTGACATGTCTTTCTATGGGATCATTGAAGACATTTGGGAAGTTAGTTACAATACGTTCAATACTGTTCTTTTCAAATGCAAATGGGTTGAAAATAAGAATGGTGTTCGAATAGACGATCTTCATTTCACGTTGGTTGACCTTAGCCGAATTGGACATTCTTCAGATTCCTTCATTATTGCCACACACGGACAACAAGTCTTTTATGTCTCAGATCCTATTGATCCAAGATGGTCGGTTGTTGTAAGGCCACCACAAAAAGACTTTCCGTACAAATGTGCTAATGATGACCTTGGAGATATGTTGCCGCACTACCCCCCAGTCTCAAAATGGAATTCAACAACTGACATTGATGAAAGTGGGGATGCATACACTAGACTTGACTGTGAAGGCACATGGGTTACCACTTGACTTTCATACGTATGTAAAGTAATTAAACTCTCTTTGGATGTCCTTTTTTGGTTATGTTTAATGATAATGATGGTCGTTCTTAATTTGCAAGACAAAGGCAGTTGGAGATACGAACTGTACTGTTATAAAGCAAACTTATTTCATGTTGAAGAATTTTTTTACAAAACATTATTAAGTCTTTTATTTTCCATATTTGAAGTATTATGTGTTGTATTATTGTTAGTATGAGTTAATCATGATGTTATCGTTTGAAAGAACAATTTGCTAAAGTACTATGTGTTCTATTTCGAATCTAATTTTTTTTCGTACTTTTCCATTAGTACTGTAATTATTGTTATTACTAATTGTTTCTTCTTTTACTATTAGATCAGTATCGTAGATATGGTTGATTCACAGGATGTTGCTCGACCTAAGGAAAAAGGAGAAAGTAGTACACAAAAAAGAAAACGTGGTCCAACTGAAATGAAGTAAATAACTCGTGCTCGGAGTGAGAGTAAAAAACTAGTGATTCAGTTCAACGAGTTGGGTCAAGCAATTTGTCAAAATGCAACAAAACTGAAGAGTTTCATAGGAACGACTGTGCGGTTCCATGTTCCCATTATATACTCTGATTGGCCTACGGTGCCAAAGGAAATAAAGGACAAAATATTTGAACTAATAGAGGTAACAATTGCCATGAACATTTGAACTTTGGTACACTATCCATTTATTTTGCTATGTAACATGTTATGTGAATATTGTGTAGGCCAGATTTGTAGTAGACCCTCGATCAAAGAAGACTATCATCCAGAACGCTGGCGTATGCTTTCATCAATTCAAGTACAGATTGACGACAACATATGTCTTGACATTTTTGGATGATGTTGAAAAACTAAAATTTCCGCCGAATGAGTACTCTTTCATAGATCAACAACATTGAACTGAGTTTTTTGCATCTCGGTTGAAGGAAGACTTCAAAGTAAGTATAACCCTTCCTATCCTTCTTTAAATTTGAATTGCAATTTTATAGGCTTCATATGGTAATTGATTAAATTTGTATAATGAAATGTAAAGAAAAATAGTGAAAATGGGAAGGAGAAGCAGAAGAAACATAAGTACAACCACAGAACCTCTAGAAAGGGGTATGCAAATCTTATTGAGGAGTTGGTAAGCTGATTTCCTTTAAGCTGTTGTAGGATTATATGTAATTCTAAATAGCTTATTATGTTATAGTTACTCTTTTGCCACATTCTTTAACATTCGCTTCGTGTTTTAACTATAAATAGAAAGAATCGTCATCGGATCAAATTGATCGATCCATAGTTTGGAAACAAGCTAGAATGGATCGTAAAGGACAAATTCCGGATGAAGAGACGAAGGAAGTGGTGAATCTTATTGTAAGTACTTGCATTTTTTGTACTTTTTTTTTTGTATAAGCAAGTACTAATTTCCATTCTTTGCGATTTTGTAGGATGAACTTGTAGCGACCCAAAATACGACTAATGATATTCACCTGTAATTGATTATAAAATAATTGATTTATTAATTAAACTTTTGTGAGGTATACATATTTGACAATGTCTTGTAAATAGGTTGGAACCCCGTGCAAGTTGGCGTTTGAAACGAAAGATCATGTCGTTGCATGGGGAACCATAATTGATTCAGATGCAGAAGGTGCCAATGTTAAAGTGGCAGTAGATGTCGTGGTGGATGAGGATTGTGCAATTCTCATTCCATCAGAGCAAGGGATGTACAAAATGTCCCAGGAAGTTGGTTCACACATATTGTGGCCACGTGATCTTGTCATTACGAACAATATAAAGGTAATGAAATTTTCATTGAAGGATATACATGTCGCATTTTGTATTAACCCTAATTGCAATATCTTTTGAAGATGGATTATGGGGAATTTACTAAGGATATGAGCACATTCGCACCGACACCAATTCAAAATGCTCCAGTTGCACTACGGTTCTTACTACGAATGGTTGAACATATGGGGTCAGCAATTCAAATCACCACACCACATGATGTATTTGAGGTTCGAAGAAAATGTTGCATAATGATAGAGTCGTTGAAGGATTTCACATCTATGCGACCAATAGCTACCGCTTGCCTTGATGCGTACATAATGTAAGATATGTTATTACAGTGTTACTCTTCATAAGTTTGTTTGATATTTATCTTCTTTCAATGTATTTGTAATGCACTCGTAGGTATCTATACACACGTATGGAATCATCAAGAACTTTGAATCTATACAAGTTTGTTGATGCTGGGTCGATTAGTTGTGGAAGTTCTAAAGAAGAACGAGTCCAATTGTTGACTGCACGATTACTTGGAACAAATTACGATCAACTTTTACTGTTTCCTTACAATTCCGGGTATGTTCATAACCTAAATTTATTGATAGGAATTGTGCTTACAGTAGTCTAAGATGTAGTATTATTGTTTGACACATATATTTAGGAATCATTGGACATCGGTTGTAATAAATCTTACGAAGGGTGCTGCCTTTTGGATAGACCCTTTGAAAAACCGTATTGACCCAGATGTAACCGAAGTAGTTGAAAGGTATGTCATACTTACTTTTACCTTTACTTCCTTTTTTCTTAATGAGACAATATTTTAAGTAGTTCAAACTCCAATATTATTCTGTAGGTCGTTCAACATAATGAACAAGAAAAAACCTGCTTGGAGGGTCGTGAAGGTATGTGAATATCTATATTGCTATGGGTTGTAAATTAATCCATATTTCTAACATAGGTCAACTCATTTTTATGTGTATCTCCAGTGTCATAGCAATCAGGAGTAGTAAAATGTGGTTATTACGTGATGCAGTTCATGCGTGACATCATAATGTCAACGAGTACTTCTATCATACAAATAGTAAGCATAACAGTTATAAAACTAGCATGCATATATACTTTTTTGTAAATGAAACTCATTTAGAACCACTTCATTGTCTACAGATGAAAGATTCACCTCGTGCATACACACAGGATGACATTGATTGTATAAGGTCTGAGTGGGCTGAATTTGTAGGGAAGCACGTACATTGTGCTTAGGATAAGATATTTTGTTACACATTTTGTCACATATTTTGTCATATATTTTGTCACATATTTTGTCATATATTTTGTCACATATTTTTGTGTTCGAGCTACCATGGAAAATACAGTGCTGGAGGAAAATACAACTGTCATGTTCAATATCAATGAGGTAAGGTTATCTTAGAATGTATTAAAATGCAGTTTTTTAAGTTCATCAAATTATCTCCATTGATTTAGTATCTCCTTTTGTACTTTGTTCTAGTTATCTTAGCGTGTTGTTGATCTTGAAGTGTGTTGCTGATCTTGAAGTGTGTATGTAATTATTGTTGAAATGTGTTGTTGATCGTGAAGTGTGTATGTAATTATTGTTGAAGTGTGTTGTTGATAAAAGAGTGTTGTAGATAAAGAAGTGTTGTTGATCTTGAAGTGTGTATGTAATTATTGTTGAAGTGTGTTGTTGATAAAACAGTGTTGTAGATAAAGAAGTGTTGTTGATCTTGAAGTGTGTATGTAATTATTGTTGAAGTGTGTTGTTGATAAAAGAGTGTTGTAGATAAAGAAGTGTTGTTGATCTTGAAGTGTGTATGTAATTATTGTTGAAGTGTGTTGTTGATAAAACAGTGTTGTAGATAAAGAAGTGTTGTTGATCTTGAAGTGTGTTGTTGATCTTGAAGTGTTGTTGATGTTGAAGTGTGTTCTTTTTGGTTTTGCTAGGTTGACAAATGTCTTAACAAGGCAAAAGGGAATCCTATGGCATTTTATAAGGTATGTACTCAATCATGTTATGGTTGAATAGGCAAACATATTTGAAGTGTGTATGTGTTTTATGTTGTTGAAGTGTGTTGTTCATCATGAAGTGAATGTGATGTGTTTATGTGGGTGAATGTGTTGTCTTGTTGAATTATTTTGTTTCCTTTTCTTTTCTTATTAGGTTTTGCCACAATCCATTGGAGCAATGAAACCATGGATATGCCAATTAGTTGATGTATAGCCTTTTTTATAGGTTTGGTAGGAAATTTTTTTGTTTAAATGTAATTATTTAAAATAGTTTGTTCGTACCAAAAAACATTTGTACTAACAATTAAAGCAATATTAGTAAGTGTTTATTTCTATTAAAGCGTTCACCTTTTTTCCATTTGTTATTGTATTGGTATGTAATGTTATGTGTAATGGCAGGGCGACAACAAATACATAATTCAATAAGAAATAGGGCTTTTGAAAAAAGTGACTAAAAACACAACTATGACATTTAAATTGAAAAATAAAACTGTCATCGAAAAAGTTTTATTGATAGTTAATAAAAGTTATGGTAAGTAAAATGATGACAGTTAAAAAGTGTCATAAATGATAAATAATTACATTTAATATCAGTCATAGATTATTAACAATGACAGTTATCTTCCGTCATAAAATGTCAACTATGATAGTTATAAGTTGTCATAAAATATAAACAATGATAGTAATTAACTGTCATCGAATATATAATAATGACAGTTATACTCTGTCATAAAATTTAAACTGTGATAGTTATTAACTGTCATCGTAACTAAATAATGACAGTTATAATCAGTCATTAAAAAAGTTTTTTCGTGACAGGTATTATATGTCATTGAAACAACATTTCGCGACAGTTTATACAACTGTCATAAAATACTTTCCATGACTGCCGCATCAATGACTGCAAAAAACTGTCACGAAAACCTTCAATGACAGCATTTAACTGGCAATTTCTAGGGCTTTTTTTAGAGCGATTGTTTAAGAGACTCCAAAATATCAAAACTTGGTGCCTAAGATATTACCTAAAAAAAATGGTAAGAATTTAAATTTGGAAAGTACTCGTTATGGCACTCTTAGTCCCTTGTCAAAGCATTATGTTACATTCGATAGGGCGCAATAACACTATCTTACCCAACAGAGTTTTGAGTGTTCTCTAGAATCGATGCTCTCAAGATATTGCGTCGAGGGTAGCGTTGAGCGCTCCAATAATGTTGCCCTATTTTTGGGTTTTATGTCCTTTTCTTCACTTTTTCTTTTGGTTTCAACTCAATTGGTTCTTTTGATTTCCAATGCTTGTTGTCTTGATGTGTAACGCCCTAAAATTTAAGGTAATTTATATTGATTATCTTAAGTTAAAATTTTTGAGATCTTGGGTGTTATTTAATTTCTGATATTTAATTGAAACTTATTAGATAATTTGGAAAAATATCTAATTGTTTATATTTTGAGAGAATGCGATTAATTATAGTTGATTGTATAATTAATTGTTAATGAAGTTGAAATAATTATGAGGTAGATATTATGGTTATGTAAGGATAGTTGTTTTGAGTAAATATATTCTGTGGAGAGAGAAAAAAAATTAAAACAATAATTATATAATTGAGAATATAATTATTATTTGGGAAAAGATAATTAGGATATTTATTTAGAGAAAGGTTGATGTGATTGGTGGAGGTATTGGTTTAAAAAGAGAGATTTTGTGGGTTTTAAATGAAGAGAGAGAAGATTTGATTGTTTTGGAATAAATTAAGGAAAAGGAAAAAGAAAAACAATAATAGTTTTTTTTATTTAATGGCCTTGGGAACATCAATCATCTTCTTCATTGAGAAAATGAAAAGGAAACCCTAATTTCTTTTTTAAACCCTAGCCACCGCCTAGTTCCGCCGCGCTGCCGCCATTCTTTCCACCTGTCGGCCGTCGCAACCAGCAACCCTAGCCGCTGTACATCTCTGTCGCGCCATCACCTTGGTCAGTCGGTCGTCCGAAGCAACCAAGCCGAAGCCTAGCCGCGGATCATTCCGCCTTAGGGAGCCGTCCATTCGTCGCCGCCATCAGCCACAAACCCGACTCGCATCACCTTCTTCGCAAACCGAACCCGAACCGCGCCACCTTCTCCGTAAATCGAACTCGAACTCGAGCCTTTGCCTGAGTCTGCACCAGCCGCCCGCATGGAATCCGAGCGGCGCACGCCTTAGTCGAGCTGACCTCCTGCGTCCCAGCCGCATACCTGCGCCAGCCGCCCTTACCCGAGCCGTTTTCAAAGCCTTAGCCGAGCCACCTCTGTTTTCCTAGTCGTTTGAGCCACCTAACCTATTTTTGGTAAGTTTTGTTTGGATTTCGGTTGTTTCCCAACAAAGATCAATTTTAGACGTCAAATAATTTAATTATGGATTTAATTGAATTATTTTCATGATATGTCTATTGGGGGATTGAACCGAAGATTTTTCCCAAACCAAGGATAAATTTGGAATTTTCTTCAACTTTAGGTAAGTTGAGATAGTTGGAATTGGACCCTAGGCAATTAGTAATTAATTTATTAATTTTAGTCATTGGGTTCATTTGTGCTTAGGGCTTGACTGTTGGGGAGCTTGATCATGACTGTTAGGACAATTTTTGCTGTGAGCTAATCTCCAGGTAAGAGATTCTACTACTAGACCCTCGAGTTTAATTTAAAGAGATCGCATGTATGAATGGTTATGTACTGATGATGACTAGCTACAGAACTTGAGGTTACAGATAGAAACTGATATTGAAATTTTGACTGCACGATGATTATATGTTAGAGTTGATAATGCATTGATGTTATCACCTACGTTTTATTGATACAATATTGTGATTGAGGATGATATGACATGATATGATAGGATATATATGGTATGACATGTTATGGTTTGATATGTTATGATGTGATTTGATGATCTGTTATGTGCATGTTATGGATAGGGTGTATGTTAGCTTTACCTATTAGAGTCGTACCCACATGAGTGTCCTTCAGGATCACCACTCTTTTGAAAACTGTGTAATCCGACGGGACCGCCAATTTGACATTGACATTGACATAGACATGATTTGAGTGATTCGAAGGGATCACTCACAGCCCGATTGTCTTAGGTGTTCCCTTGGGTTCACCAAAAACCAGCTTGTTGCTACGGGATCACAGATTGCACGTGTTCGGGAACGTGCCAGTTCAGGGGTACCACTTTTCAGAACTCTAATAGGAAGTTAATAGGCACCTAGCGGGACTAGTAGTGGGTCCCTTACTGAGTATTTTTATACTCACTCTTTCAATTTCTTTTTTTCAGGCAGAGGCAGAGGTAAGAGCAAAGGCAAGCTGCCGAATGACCAGAAGTGACCGTGGCGAGCCATATGGATACGTTGCTTCTGCTTATGTCATGTGTCAGATTTCAGTGTCGATATTCTTTTCATTTTATTTTATTCTATTTATTTCTTTGTTTTTTCCTTTAAAACTAGTAGGACCCGAGATAGGAATTCTATTTTAAATTTATTTCCGTACATTCTATTTATAATTTTAACGACAATTTGCAGTTTTGTTTCATTTCCTATTTACTTTAAATAAATTTTAAATTCTTTTCTTTTAAAGTAAAGACCATAATTTAGTATAAGAGATTGGGTCTTTACATGATGATTCACTAAAGAAACACTAGCAAACACATTAAATTCACTTAAAATAACACTAAAAGGAGTCAAGTAATGCTCATTTCATACGTGTTTGGATAATCTACTAAAAATACGAACTATTATAACTTATAGACTATCCTATTTCTCTTTCAAAGTATCAAATTTTATCACACGCACGTGCACCCACATACACTTCGGTCTTTAGAATGAAAATTTAAAATTAATTTTAACGGTGACAAGCAATGAGCAAGACAAACCATCATGGAGGAGAATTGGGAGGGAGAGGGAATGGAAAGACGTGGAAAAATGGAGTGAAAATAGTGGAGGGGAGGAAAATTATTGTTCAAAGCCAAAGGTAAAATTAGATTGGTGTATTTTAACACTTTTCATGGCGGGTTTAAACTGTCATACTAATTACCTAATCTTTTTATAGCGGTCCGAAACCGCCATAATAATCCACAATTAACTTTAAGAAAGTTCTAACCCGCCATCAAGTAAAATTTACGTTAAATTATAAAACTTTCGGTAAAAAAAAATGTGTGTTTTTCCATAACGGAGTCCATCTATTATCATTCATAAAATGACAACCAACATCTAAATTCATAATTGTGATAGAGTCAATTAAATATAATTCTTTTAATTTTTCTAAATTAATTAATAAACATTTATGTAGATAATAACAGAAAATTTTGAAAGCTAAAAGACTAAATTGAAATAAAATTCAAATTTTATGAAAAATCGTAACATCTTAAAATATATGGACTAAATTGAAATTAAAATTTACCTTAAGAATGAAAATTACAATATTTTAAAATACTTAAAGACTAAATTAAAATCAAACTCGAAATTAAAATTTAAGAGTGTGACAATTTTAAACATATGATAAAATAGAAAACATAAATCTGTAATCAACCAGGCTTAACTCAACTAAAATTCGAATGTATTAATAACCATAAATCTACCCTTTGAATCCCAACATCAAATATGGTAATAATAAAAAAAATTCTGAAAATATATCAGAATTTGTAATAAAATGCTATTAAATATTTTATTTTTAAAAAAACAAGAATAAATTAAAATTAACTAAATTTACAATTTGTTGAAAAAATAAAAGTTAAAATTAGATAAGAACTAATAATAAAACTAGTAAAAATATTTATAAAATATTTTGAGAATGGATAAAATTTGAAATTTACCAATATTTTATATATATATATATATATATATATAAAAGGATTCTATGCTTAAGAAGCATATAGACTTATTCTAACCTAATTTTAATGTTAATGATGAAGTATATGACATAAGGAGAATGATGAAGGGAGCAATACCAATAAATGTTGTGTAGAAGAAAGAACGAAAATGGCCAAAAGGGCAATCAAGTTGAGCAAAATTTCCACACAAACCACCCAACAAATCAATGACCAAAATACTTTGAAAATTACCCTTTTAAAATATAATTATAAAATAATAAAAATAAGAATAAAAATAAAAGATGTTTGAAAATTTTATAAAATTCTAATCCACTCATGTCTCTTTCCATTTTGAATGACAAGGCCACTCCTCCAATTGTAGAAAATCTTAGATGACCGTTTGACTTGTACAAATTTAATATATCATATATTATTCAAATTCTCTTTTCAATCTATTAAATAAATTCACTGTTACTTTTGAATTCTCAAATATGTTTTCTAAAAATATTACTTATATCTTTGAAATATTTCAAAACTTCATGTTTTATTTGTTAAAATAAATGATGGATGTTGACGTAACAATTAGTATGTAAATATTAAGTATTTAGAGGTACCCATGTTATTTCCTTTAATTTTATCTCTAAAGTTATTTAATACTTTTGGTTATGTTTTCCCCTCTCTAGTTAGAAGTTTCAAATTTAGTTAATATGATCAAAAGTTTGAGTTAGGAATAAGAATAATCATGATATATTGTTATTGATTGATGATAAAATATCATCCTTTTTAAATAATAAGGCTCTTAAAGAATATTTTTTAATATAGCAAAATTTTACCATCTATTAATGATAGATATCTATAAATTATTATGATTGGCTACTAACAAACAATGATAAACAATTACTCTTTATTAGTGTCTACTACTAATAGACAGTAATGTTTTATTTTATTTGTAAATATATTTTTGTTCATTTTGCTAAACTAATTGAAACTACATGCTTTTTACGTGGTTCATATATTAAAAATGAAATTCATGTGTTTAAATGGAAATAAATCTCAAAATAACGAAATCCTAGTTGGGTCCTATCTGGTTTTAATAAGTATTAATGAAAGTACAATAAATGCTAAAATCATAATGGCGGAAGTAAAATGTTCCCTATGGCATGCCACGGTCACTTCTTGTCATTCGCCAGCTTTCTTCTACCTCTCCGACCTTTGCCTAAAAATTTTAAACATAAAAGAGTGACTATAAAAATTGTAACGACCCAACTTTCCGGACTAAGCTGAGGTTACTACCAAATACCAAAACTCGACCATTCAACATAAAATTTAAAACGGACCAGTTACGATTCATTAAAAGCATTAGAAATCTTACAAAAAAGACGGTTTCGGGCCCTATTTTAAATCAATCATAAAAAGTCTCAAATAAAAACTCAAGTCATCAGTTCAAAAGCACAAGTCAAATATTCTGACAAAATACATAGCGGAAGCGATAAGAAAACCAGACGCGTCCATATGGCCTTCACGCGTCCTTCCTGCCTCTCGTCGGTCTGCCCCTCGCTGTGCCCTTACCTGAAAAGTTAAGGAAGAGAAAAGGGTGAGTATGAACATACCCAGTAAGGGACCCACTACTGGGCCCGTTAGGGGTCAACAGTTAACTTCCTATTCGGGGGTACCCTACATAACAGTCTAGTGGTCCCGTAGAACGCACACATCAGTCTAGTGCTCCCGAAGGATGCACATATCAGTCTAGTGCTCCCGAAGGATGCACGCATCAGTCTAGTGCTCCCGAAGGATGCACATATCAGTCTAGTGCTCCCGAAGGATGCACATATCCGTAAGGCACACTACCCCATAGATGAAGCTAACCGTTACCCCTCGGTCTATACTAAATCGTCTACCACAGTCATACCACAATCATCAATCATTTTACAATTTCTCTAAATGCTTTACTGGCCAGGTTGTATAAGCTTAAACCGTTACACCCTCTGTTGCTATACGCGCCAACTATTCGTATACCATTATGGAAGAGCCCCAAGACTCAAACAGCTAAATAACCAACTGAACTCACTGTCCTTCCCCGTCTAATCCCATGATCATCGTCCATCAATCTAAAATTTCAATCTACAATTAGCGGTTGCAGTTCAGTTACATCAGACAGAAACATAATAACAGTGCTTAACAGTCAACACAGATACACTTATTCAGTATAGTCACTAACGTATAATCCCCTGTGGATTACTACGTTTCCGGCCTCGACCCGAGGTCCAGTAGTAGGAGAACCCTTACCTGATACTCGGTTATGCCCCTCGATCGAATCCACGCTCAACAGATCCACCTAAACGAAACACGAAGGTTTTAGTTGATGACTTTAGTAGAAGTCGTTTTAAAAGGTCAGA
This sequence comes from Cucumis melo, assembly GCF_025177605.1. NCBI lineage: Eukaryota > Viridiplantae > Streptophyta > Magnoliopsida > Cucurbitales > Cucurbitaceae > Cucumis > Cucumis melo. The sequence goes on from NC_066860.1 coordinate 9,065,345, forward strand.
AGCGACATCCGTTGACTTACCCAAGGAAAGGAAAACTACCTCCAAACAAGCCTACTGCGAGACCCGAGAACTCAAACGTCAACCCTGTACTACCTTCAAGGGAGAAAAGTAGGGCCACATCTTATTCCAATATTCAAACTCTAATCGGATGTAGCAACATTAGGGAATTCATCGAAAACAATCCTTACCGAAGACTCACCGTGACCCGGAGCGGAGGAAGGAAGGCTTAGGTGGCTTGGTGAAACAAAGAGCTCGGCTCGGCTTGAAGGCGTTCGGCTCGGCTCGGCTCGGCTCCACCTCGGCTCGGCTCGGCTTGGCCTCGGCTCGGCTCGGCTTGGTCTTGGCTCATAGCTCGGCTTGTGGCTCGGCTCAACTCGGCTCGCGGCTCGGCTCGCGGCTCGGCTCACTCGGCTCGCGGCTCGGCTCGTGGCTCGGCTCACTCGGCTCACTCGGCTCGGCTTACTCAGCTCGGCTCACCCGGATTTGTGTGTGGCTCGGACTGGAAGCGGGTTTTGGGTCGGGTCAGCTTGGAACCGGGTCGGGTTTTGCATCGCGAAACGGGCAACACGAACGATGGCTCTCCGGCGTCCGACGACCGTGGCGAACGGCAGCTGGGAGGCATTCGACGACCGGCCTTGCTCCCACGCGGCGAACGACTGACGGAGGGCGCACGCCGGTGGCTGGCGTTGTGAACCCAAGAGGAGATCGATCGAAACGGACGGTCGCGACGGCTGTTCGATTTCGGAGACGGAGACGACGACGGAGGAAGAGAGATGAAGGCGGCGTCGCTGTCGAATGGAGAAGAGAATGAGGAAGAAAGAGATGACCTTCGGAAAAATGAAGAAGAAAAAAAAAACTCGAGGGGGTGCGGCGGCGGCTTCGCGGAAGATGAAGAAGAAGAAGAGATAAGGGCGGCGCGCGTAGGGTTCTTCCCTTTTTTTTCAAAATAATAATATATATATATATATATATAAATTAAATAATAATTATTATTATTAATAATAAAATATTAATATTAAATAATTATAATAATAATAAATATTAATATATATATTAAATAAAAATAATAATAATTTATAATAAATATTAGTATTAAATAATTAAAATAATATTAAATAATAATATTAGTATTAATATTAAATAAATAAGAAATAAAAAGTTATTAATATTAAAACTAAAATGATAAAATACCTAATAATAATAATATAATTACTATTATATTATTATTTTATCGTTTTACAAAAATCTTAAATTTCCGAAAATTCACATGATTTACTAAAATTTACCTCGATCTTCGGGGCGTTACAAAAATATACTCAGTAAGGGACCTACTAATAGTCTCACAAGGTGTTTGTTAACTTCCTATTAGAGTCCTGTAAAGTAGTATCTCTAAACTGGCACGTTCCCAAACACACGCAATCTGTGATCCCGTAGGAACATCTATGGTTTTCGGTGAACCCAAAGAAATACCTAGGACAAAAACTGGTCTTCGGTGAACACAAGGAACACCTAAGACAAATTGATCTTTAGTGAATCTCGAAAGAAACACCAAGACAATCAGGCTATGAGTGACCCCGTCGAGTCACTCGTAAAATATCATTTCATACTGGACTAGTGATCTCGTCGAACTACACAATCATAAAAAGGTGGTAATCCCGAGGGACACCCATATGGGTACAACTCTAGATACGGAGACGAACAGCTGACGTGGTGGCTGCAATAGAAGAGATGCAACGACCGACGAATGATTTCGGTGGTTGTCGAACGAGAAAAAAGAGGCGGCGTCAACGGGTTTACTTGCTAGGGTTTTCTCTTTAGGGTTTTCTTATGATGAGGAAAAAGATGATAAATAGTGAGGTTACACGTTTTCCAAAGAGCTTATTTAAAGAAAATAATAATAATATAATTATTATTATTACTTTTCTTTTATCTTTTCATTATTTTACTCCAAATAAAACAACTCCTTCTCTCTCTTCATTTAAACCCATCGAATCTTCTTTTTAAACTCAAATCTCCCTTTCCCTCCAATCAAATCACGTTTATCTTTCCCAAATACAAATTTCATTAACTACATAATCATATATAATTAATCAAATTCCCCCAAAACACAAATCTCTTAAATCAAACAACTTTAATCATAAATTCCAAATTTAAACAATTAGATATTTTCAAAAATATATAATAAATTTTAATATCCACAAATCAAATATTTCAACAATTGAATCAAAATAACACCCTGAAAATTTTTAAAATTAAACTTAAGATAATTGCGAATAAATTACCTAAATGTTTAGGCGTTACAGTTAAACGATTAATTAGATTTGGTTACACGATCGTTTGGATTTGAGCAATTTTTTTTCTTTCAAGATTTAGTATACGATCATTTAGATTTGACTAAACAACTACGCGAGGTACGCGATCGTTTGGATTTGTTTACATGATTTTTTTTTTGTATACGATCATTTAGATTTGGCTATCCCAATTTAAATGACATTTTTTAGAATTTTTTGTACACAATCGTTTAGATTTGGCTATTATTGTACACGATCGTTTAGATTTGATGATAATTTTTTTCAAGTCCATCCAAATAAAAGTTTGAAAAAATAAATTATCTATATTTGGTACATGATCTTGAACCAAATAACAATTTAGAAAAAAAAAAGACGAAAAAATTCGCAGACGATGAGATGAAGAAAGACGATAAAAGGGAAGAGCAAATATGGAATATTTAAAAAATGACTAACTATACGAGCTTTGTTACACATATCGTAAATATTTTTCCTATTTGTTATATTTATGAAAATTTTCCAATCCAAGATGTGATTGTTTGTTATTTATTTATTCTCTTTTTTATAAGTTTCATGATTTGGTTATATATCTTTTCATTTCAAACTTTCATTTAAACCAATAATAAAAAACATCGTGATAGTTTTTTCAAATATTTTTTATTACCTCGTATTTTTAAACTCCAAATTAAATCAAGATAATTATTTTTATTTCACAAAATTGGATATAAAAATCTCTTAATTTTTCTTCAAGATTTGATTATCCTGTTAATCAAAGTTTATCTAGATACATATTTTTCTAAAAAAAAAAGTTTGATAATATTTTTTTATTATCCTAATTTTAAACTTTAACTTAAAACCAAGTATACTATATTAATACTTTTAATTGATTTGAATTATATGGTTATCCTATTTCAAACTTTAATTACAATAAAATATTATTGTTATTCTTTTGTATAAAATTTCTTAATGTTGAATTTTTTTATTATCCTCTTATAATTATTTCTATAAGAAAAATAAACCCAAACAATACTTAATCTCTTTTCATTTGCAAGGATCTTCTTCTTGATTTTAAATATAATTCGATCCTTGACTTTAAATTTTATTTCAAATTTGTATGAATTTGTGCGTTCATATACAACAAATCCAAGAACAAAAAAGAACAAAAACATGTAAAAAATAGAAAAAGTTGTTAATAGACTCGTTAAACTTATTGGTGTAACGTGAAAAAAAAAACTACAAAAGCATTAAAACAATCACTCTCTTCTCTATCATTTTGTCAGCATCTAAGGGCCCGTTTGGTAGCGTTCCTATTCTCTATTTCTTGTTTCTTGTTTCTTATTCTCTGTTTCATGTTTCTTCTTTTTTTAGAACAAGAAACAGTAATGCGTTTGATAACTGTTTCTATTTCTTGTTTCTTGAAAAAAAAAAAAAAGAACAGAAACAAAAAATGTGTTTGATAACTGTTTCTTCTTTATTGATTTTCTTCTAGATTTATTTTTTATTTTTCACATCTACTTCAATTAAACATTAAACAAAAATATAGGTATATCCATCAAACATAACAAATAAAATTATCAAAAGTTTATTCATTTAATATGAAGAAGTATCAATGCACGAATAAAAATAATAAAATAAACATAAAATTATATTTATCATTCAAATGTTGCCAAATTTGATTGGCAATATCATCTCTTACTCAGGCAATTTCTCTTTTTAATCCATCAATTTCAACAATCTCATCGTTATTTCGTGACATCTAGAATTTAATATTAATTTTAAAGTAATTATTATGACTTCAATATTCAGAATTGAAAGAAACAAAACAAAACTTAACCTTTAACTCTTAACCTATAATGCTTTAGAAAAAAACCTACAACGAAAACCCAGATTTGCACAAAGAGGAAGATGAAAACTATGGATCCGACGAAGAGGAACAATCATGCAAAAACTATGGATCCGACGAAGAGGAAGAGTTTGGGTTGTTGAGGAAGACGATGGGAGGTTAAGAGGAAGACAGTGTGCAGAGAAAAACGATGAGTGAAAGAGGAAGAGGAATGATTATTTGGAGAAGACGATGGAGATAAAAGGAAAAGAAAACCAATAAAAATAATTGAAAAAAGAAAAATGAACCAATAAAAATAATTGAGAAAAAGGAAAAGGAAACCAATAAAAATAATTGAGAAACAGTCAAACGAAACTAATAAAAATAATTGAGAAAAAGGAAAAGAAAAGAAATAAAAATAATTGAGAAAAAGAAAAAAAAAAGCCAATAAAAATAATTGAGAAAAATGAAAGGAAAAAAAATAAAAATAGTTGAGAAAAAGGAAAACGAAACAAATAGAAATAAATTGAGAAAAAGGAAACCAATAGAAGCAATTGAGAAATGGAACAGAAGAAACTACTTATTTTTGTTCCCAATAATTCCTTATAAAATGAGAAACGTTTCTACCTTTTTTTAGAATGAGGAACAAAGAACGTTATCAAACACCTCTGTTTCTTAAAAAATGGAAACAAAAACAAGAAACAGGGAACAAGAACGTTACCAAACGGGCCCTAAGTTGCTTGAAATTTAAGAAATTTCTCGAACTTCAAAAGTAAAGTTTTTTTCCACTTTTGTGAGGATATATCAATGGATGAATGTATTGTATGTATAGAAAAAAAAACTATACAAGCAAATTACAAAACACTACATGAAGAAGGAGGTCTACCGATGCAGAGATGCGTCTGCAGAAGTTAGGGCTGCATGGAGAGAGGCTATACCGACACAGAAATGGTCGTTGGTGAAGTCGTGAGAGACGTGTCATTAAAGGCACTCCCAACGTGCGAACGGGACGACGTCGACAAAGGGTTACTATTGACGCACTGTTTGCCAACATGGTCAATAAGTCGGCAGTGGGGAACTGCTGACACCTGGTAATGGGATTGCAAATAGGTTACTGTCGACGCCATCAAGTACGTCGATGTACATGAACCACCGACGCTGCATCGGCAGACCTTCTAACGATGCCACATCGACAGAACGACCATTTGCGATGCATAATATGCGTCGTGAAATCCTTATTATAATATTTTTTAATTTTTTTTTTTTGCAAATTAGAATCGAATTCGATTTAAATTCATTAAAATACTAAAACATATTAACGTAAATATAATAAAATAACAAAAAAAAATTTATATTAAAAATAATTCAAAAATACACATTCATAGTTTAGAAATTGCATACACAATGAAAACGAAAAACTTAAAACTAAAAAAAGAAAATTAAACATATAATCTAAGTGTTGGTGTCCCATGAAAGTTTCCAATGCCTTTGAATCTACAATAACACGAAATTAAGTTTAAATATATATAACCAATAGTATGAAATTAAAGAACATAAAAGTTGAAAATTACATACTTCAATGAAATCAAGGTCCTCTCGAAGCTAGGGAGAGGTCTTCAGTCATTTTCCTCATTTCTTCCATCTATTGAGTTTGTGCTTCCATATGGTGAGCCCGTGCTTCTGTCAAGCGAGCACTTTCTTCGTGCTTTCTACTACCTCAAGACGAGTTTTTAGCTCGTTAACCTCCCTGGCGTGGGCCAGCTCTTGCTTGACATATGTAGATGAAGAACTACTAGTAGCATGTCGGGACTTTAGCTTGGGCCCCAACCAAGACCTTTTGAGTAGCCCGATCGTCTATCCAAAACGGTCTCGCATATCTCGTCCCCAGAGAGTGGTTGAGAACCCTCTAGGGTAGGCTAGGACTAGAGTTCCAACATTTGATTTTACAAGTAATTTTTTTGTTAATTAAGTAAAACACGTAAATCAAATGTTGTGTGAAACAAGACAAATGATAGTTTATAAACTTACATGCGCATCCACAGCCACCTGCGAAACAAATATACCACCTCGAGCGTGTGTTTACCTGAATAACTCCACATGTTCGATTGGATGACCCTCTTTCCACACGGTGAGCATTTGATGCTCAATAAACTAAGTGTTAGATTAGTGAAATTCAGGACAAACCATTATTGTAAAAGAAAACTAAACATGAATTAGGATTGAGTCTATGTATATATACGTATAGGTAACATATATGTATGGTGATTTAAAAACTTACCAGTAAATCACCTTTAACGAACTTGATGTACTCCAATGTCACATTAGCCCACTTAAGACAGCAGACTAGAAAAGTGTCTCGCGTACATTAATATGATGTCGAAGGTATTGCTATAGTAAACAACGTGTGGCGAAGTAGGCTTGTCCTAGCCTAGAGTGATAGATATAGGGATCTTACCATTTTGTGCAACATATTTATCCAACTTCAGGTTCTTGGAGTGTTGTCGTCTCTTAGAAGTGTGGGAGCAGCAGGTTGAGAGGCATCTAGGAAAACAAAATAATTTCATAAACATAACAAAAAGACTTATGCATAAATAATTGTTTATGTAACTATGACTAACGACCAGATGTGTCGACAACTGATGACTTGCCTAGAACGATATTGAACTCCTCGACATTAAAATTGAATAGATCATCGTTCTCATCAAAATCGGCAGGGAAGTTAGACATAGTACGGTGGACATATAAACCAAGATTCATTAAAAATATGAGGATATGAAACTGAATATATAAAAAAATGAAAAACCTATGAATACGTGATTTGTCAGTTATTTTTCTTCATCATCGCTTGATCCGCTTTGAACGGATAATTGTTCATCATCATCATTTATAAAGTCGTCAACGACTGAATATATAACTTATTCTTAATATTCATCCAACTCTTGTCCATCGTTAAAAACCTAGAATATAAATATGTGTAATTATCTTGCACTAAGCACAACCATATAATTCTAACTAAATAAATGCACCCATACTTCTAGCAAACAACTCGTGTTCACAAATAATAAAATATAGACTACCATAACTACAGGATAGCCACAACACATTAATAAAAAGTTTCAAATTCTTCAATTTCATCAATATCATAAATTTTAAAATCTCATAAATATCACAATTTCAATCATTATTATCACAATTTCAATAATAATTATTCCCTAACATATTACAATTATTAAAATTTCATTCTAACGTATAATTTGGTTCTTAAACAATTAAATATACTTTATAACTAAAAAACTCAAACAATTTCAATTTACAATTTAAATTACAAAGATATTTACTTATTGAATCTACAAAATTTTATACATTCTACAATATACATTATTCCTTAATATACACATACAAAATTTATACAATATACAATATACAATTTATGCATACAATCCAAACTATATTTTTTAGAAACGAAAGAAAAGAACAAAATACACTATTTTTACTCATGGAGACGATGAACCAAGTAGATGATGACATGAGGATAGTGGGTGACAGACAATGGTGCAGCGGACCTTCCCTCCTTTCTTTTCTTTTCTTTCTTTCTTTTTTCTCTTTTCTCTTTTCGTTGTGTGCTTCTGTGTTCTATGAATCACAGAACTAAAATGAGAAAGGATCTTCCAACGCAGCTAAAAAACGTCGGAACAATCCCCCACTCGCGACGCCGTCACTTATGGCATCGTCGGTTCTCCAAGAATTGTCGATACAGTCCCTTATGGCATCGTGAGAACCTTGTCAAAAATAGTCAAAACGTCACACATCTCACGATGTTACCTACCCCACGTCGGTACAGGTTCGACCTCTCATGATGCCATGCAATCTGGCGTCATGATACAACTGACAGAATTTTTTAAATGTTCAACCTTGCCAACGCGGTCATTGCAACGTGGGCAAAAGGTCAACTCCCACGACGTCTTGCATGCAACGTCGGCAGTTATTGGGGCAACGACGACGTGTACATGCATGACGTCCAAAAAGTTTATATTATTATTTAAATTAAATGTTTTTGTGACATCTCCTCGCTCAGTGTCGTGGAAGCCTCACCCTCTGCCGACATTACTTGTGTGATGTCGCCAAAGCTCCACACTGCCAACGATTTCTTCACAGCATTGTGAAAAGGTTCTTCTTAAGACGTTCCTTTTCCCGACGTATGTTTTGACATCGGTAGACCTCCGATTGTTTGTAGTGAAAGAGAACATACATTAAACATATAACTGTTAGATTTGATCACCTTGAACATTTTACTTTAGAATTTTGCAAATCTAATTTGATTATGTTGACGTTGTTCACTTTACATATTGTGTTATTTTTATTATCGTTAATGTACTTATCATTAATTTAGGTTTAATTAGTAATATAATATATGTAATGGTAATAGTAAATAACATAGATTCATAATTCTCCTATTCTGTAGTAGTAAAAATATCTATAAGGATAATAATAACGTTAATAGTAGAGGAAAAACTGAAAAATTGTTCATAATCGTAAATATATATTTGAAAAGGATTAATGGATCCTACATAATTTTCTAATGTATCAAATTGATCGGTTTTAACTTTGCAATCAAATTGTGTTTGTTGATTATAGATTTGACTGTGAACCTCGTATTGCATTAATTAGAAGATACAGATAAAGAAGAAATTAGTTAATCAAAAGTGGATCACTTTTCAAATTATTATCACGTGGCGAGGGAACTAAGTTGCATGGACTCAGTAACTACCACCTTAGATTCACTTTATCTCTATGATTTTCCAAGAGTTTAAATTCAGTTTTGTATGATGTGACTGATGGCCAAATAGATAAAACACACACGTGACATTTTAAGTATGATAATGACATGAATGACTCGTGAAATTGTATCAAATCATAAGATTCTATTTAAAATTCTAAAAATATATAATAATCAAGTACTATGTTCAAAGTTTGAAACCAATCGTAAACCATCAGAGTACAACTATAGAAGTGAAATTGCACAAGATCAACTATTCTTGTAATTTGATCAATGAAATAAATCAACTTCCTCATAAATTGAAGGTTATTCTCTTCATCCAAAGATCTATATATTTAAAACAAAAATATTGGATTAAAACTTGAATCAAAACTATACAAAAGGCTATGGATTTTTAAAATTTAGAATTCATAAAAGTCTTATTATATCTCTGCAATGTTATGTGTTAAAACAAATTAATATTTAGAAAAAAGGTTACAATATATAGATTATTGCGAAATCAACAATTAAGTAACAGAAGAACGTAAAGATCCACATGTAGATATACGTGGTTCACTAGCAGTATTAGCTACACCCACATATAGAGGGAAAACAAAATTAAAGAGAATGTTTTTAAATACAGCACGATGCCACTAGCTTAGAGAGTCTATATATGCACTTCTTTAAATCTAGGATCAAAATATATCGTAAATAACTGTGTATATGCACTATTACGAAAAACTAAAAAGCTTTCAAAGTGTTATCCTCGAACCTCCACCAGTGCGGGCCGCCCCTGAACCCTAGCTTGCTAACTAGTCAGTTAGGTATCCATATTGGGTTATTGTTCATAACATTATATAACAAATTAAAGACATTTTAACATAGATAATATCGTTCAACAACTTTAACATTTCAATATTTATTTTTCAAAAGTTACAAAATTATTCTTGGTCTTTCATTTATGTCCAAAAACTACTCTTTGGTAGAACTTGTTAGAATGCTGGATAAAAATCCAAACGTGAAATTATGTGTCGGTAATTTGGAATATAAGTTTAGGATGTGAACACAAGAAAGGAAAATTTATTGTTAGAGTCATTTTAAGTCTCAATTTGTATGCAAAATTATAACAGATCCTTTCGATAGTAGTTTTGAAATATTTGTAAAAAAGTAAGGATAACCTTGTAATTTTCGAAAGAATTAACACATTTTCTTAAACAAATATCAAATCTAAAGGAGATTTTTTTTTCTTTGACATCGCCATATATCCATTGAGTTTATTTCTACCTTAGATTGTCTAGAGACATACGGACAATCTAGCGTAGATGGTTGAGGTGTACTTGGATGGGCAACTTAAGATAGCTTAAGAAATTGGGTTGGAGTTGGCAACAAAACGTCTTAACCTTGGAATCGAGGATAATTTTGAAAGTGCTTCATATGATCTAATAAATAGGTCATCTTTGAATAATTATCAAGTCGTGTATAAAGAGAATTGAAAACTTACATTAATCAAGTCTATAAAGAATGAGATCTGCATCAAACCTCTTCCTTACATATTTAATTTTGTTCTTATCAACACATCAACATATCACAAAAACTTATTTCGAACAAGATTGCAAGACGAATGAGGTCATCTCAAATGTAAGGTAAAATGTGTCATTCATTGTTTAGAAATTTTAGGGAGAGAAGGGTTGGACTAAAATGGTATGTGACCGTTCGTATTTTTTTCATGAATAAACATGTCTTTTAAAAAATAACCAATTTGAGAAATAGACACGATTATTCGAATGACTATGAATAGTCTATAAATACGCCTCTTATTCAAGTTGCTTCCAAAAGAACTTTTTTCCATAATAATTCTCTCATGGACATTTCCTTCTTTCGTAAACTTTGTTCAAGTTTGGTTTATTTTCACAAAGTATTGTTCATTAGAACTTGTGAACAAGATGTTAAAAAGTTAATTTATTCTATCTTGAGAGACAATTATTCATGAAACTCAGGCACTAGAGTGAGTAAAATTGTCTTAAGAGAAAATGCGTCCATTCATTAGGCTCAAATTATAAATGGAAGACAATGAAACAGTCAACAACTATATTTGGAGATATCTGGCACTCACTCTCAACAACAGTAGGAGCAACAATAAGAACATACAGTGTTAACCTAGTTTGATAACACAACATCTACGTCTGGGTGCACTTGACCCGAGATAGGAGATTTTATTACTAACAATCACTATTCATAAGAAATCTCTTATGATAGTTGGTACAGAGTTTGCACTTCAATTGTCACTCTATACAGAAATTATTCTTGTTAGGAAACACACAGACATGTTATAATTAAGTCTATGTTCAATCTAAGCTAAATAAAAAACTACCCCTTCAGCAAGACTTCCTGATTAATTGATTCAATAATGAAGATCTCCCACTTGATCAATTTTCTCATCAATCATCCAATCAAGGTTCTGTACATAAACTGAGTTATATGCGATCGTCATATGGATTGAGTGTTGCAGAACATCATATCATTTTTTATCTGATTTCATGTTTAGAAGTGTTCACAGGTATACTTACGTGCAACACTCTGCTCTGTAGCAGACTTTCTTCACCTGCGTCACCGTCTAATTTTTGCAACAACCACCAAGCAAAGATTCAACCATCCATATATATATTCTGTTTACACAGTGCACACGTAGCAAATCTTTGCAAACATATCTTCCGTAAAACTCTGAATAATCTAGATAAGAATCTTATTCCCAAACAAATCTGTAACAAATAAAATTTGCCACCTATATTTCAGGTGCGATATATTTTGTACATTATGAGTAACAAATACTACGAGCCCACCAAATCTTAACAATAAATATACCAAGTTCTATATTTCCTAAACATTTTTTATGATAGTGTCATATAACATTCTTTATACAATTTTATGAAGATGTTTTCCATTTACGAAATCTCGTTTTATATTGTTTAGGTTGCTATGCCAAGTTAAAAGGATTCACGTCCAAAAATAGTTTTTGACTATATACATTTTGTACTGAGCAAGATGATGAACTTGAGATGTTTTTGGGTTGTCCAAATTTGAATTATTTGGTTTTAATTGATTTTGTGTTAGCGTGTTAGAATCTGACCGACTTTATTAAGTTGTGAAAAAGATTCATATTTTAGTGTACTAATTAAATCTTCTTCTTTGTTCTCGAATTATTTGTTTGTTAGTTTCTATTATTTGTAAATTGTGGTATTATTTTAGGGATTTATCTAAAAATTACAATAAATCGGTAAGATATTTATTTTATATAGAACAATTCCTAAAATATAAAAAGCCTACATGCCCACGATAGAAAATACCAAAATGGCCCAATCAACATGCTATTGATCAACCACACACACGCGAGTAATTTTCTTCTAAACGATCGTGTACTACAGCCTAAACGAATAAGCTACTATCGTTTAGGTTTAGGTCATGATACACGATCATGTAGTTCTTTTTAAAGACAAGGAAAAAAGACTAAATTTAAACGATTGTGTTAATCATGCTAAACGACTGTTTTGACCATGACAGACAATTGTGTTGATTATGGAAAACGACCGTGTTGATTATTGTAAGCTACCGTATAATCCAATGTAAATGATCGTTAAAAAATTCAAATCAAACGATTTGGTTGACCATGCTAAACGATCACGTTAACTATAGTAACCTATCATTTAGATCATGCCAACACGATTGTATAGTTCATTTTAAATGATGAGAAAAATGCTTCAAATTTAAATGATCGTGTTGACAATGGTAAACGATCGTATTGACAATGGTAAGCGATCATTTAGATCATGTCAAAATGATATTTAACCGATCTTGATATTCTCGAATATGAGAAATGTGAAGTAGTTTTATAGAATCGTGGTGAAAATGGTGAAGATGAAATAGAAGATTTAAATATAAGAAATCGTTTAAAAACAGAAGGAATAAAACCTAAAAGTGGAGATGAAGAAAACTAGAAGAGAAGATGAATAAATAATAAATAAGAAGAAGAAAAAGAAGTGATGGATCATTCGCAATATTCAAGGGCAAATTTGGAATTTATAAAAATGTTACACATGTCATAAATATTTTTGGGTTTTGTTACATTTTTGTAAATTGCCCATTATTTTATGAGAAATTTTTATAAATATAACAAACCACCAAAATATTTACGGCCCGTGTAACAAATCCCATGAAGTTAGCCATTTTTTAATAGGTTTGCCCTTTTGTCATTTTTCCCCTCTTCGCTACAATTTCTTTAAATCGTCTAACTTCTTTTCCTCTTATTTTTCACATGTACCCACCCAAATATAAACGATCGTGTACAAAAAATAGCCAAATGAAAAGGATTGTGTATAAAGAATCTTGAAAAAAATTGTTTAGATTGGGATAACCAAATCTAAATAATTGTGTAAAAAAAATCTATCATGTATACAAATCTAAATGATCGTGTACGAAAAGAATTAAAAAAAATTTTAAAAAATTGTTTAGCCAATCTAAACGATCATGTACTAAAGAATCTTGAAAAAAACAAATGAATGTGTAAATAAATCTAAACGATCATGTACCAAATTAACTACCCAAATCTAAATAATCAAATTTAAACGATCGTGTAACCAAATTAAACGATCATATAACTAAATTAAATGATATAACTGAAAAAATAAATCTTTTGGATTTTTCTATCCAAATCTAAACGATAGTGTACCAAACAATAGCCAAATCTAAACGATCATGTACCAAAAATATTACGCGCGTTGTGATGGCGTGGTTGACAAGACATTTTTTTTTCCATTGTAGGGTTGTAAGCTTTTGTGGTTTTTGAAATTGTTTTGTGTAAATATTTTACCGCTTTGTTATATTTTTGGAAAAGACCTCTTATTTTATTTGTTGGTTACTAATTTTATTTTGGGTGGACTTGTTTGGTAAAAATTATTTTCTTTGTTTCACAGATATTTGATAATTGGCCTCACATAAATGTCATAAAAATCTTCAAATTGTTGTGCCACATAATGTTCGTGGAAGTTTATGAGAAATTTATTTGCAATGATTTCAATTTATGACCATAAGAAATGTTATTATTTTGTTTTTCGACAAATATTGAAAAATCATATTGTTATTGCAATATCGAAGGAGAAGCGGAAAAAAAAAAGAAAAAAAAAAGAGTTGTTTGCACTTAAAGCATAGAAACAGATGCAAAATATTTATACATAATATGTGGACTACATAACACACAATGTAATGTGTATGGTGACACAATGTAATGGAGTATTTGAGAAAATATGGCTATTCCAATATGATAATCCAAGTTGGAATATGGGATAACAATTTAAAGCGAGGTTGGAATATGTTTGATTTGTTTACAAAAGTTTTGTATACATCTTTGGTAAATAATAAAAAGTCTCAACATATACGACAAAAACCTAATATAGTCAGACAACTACTTTCTAGTGAAATTATAACGACTGACAGAGTAAAGTCAAAAGATAATATCGTGAACCTGTTTGTAAAAGACCTTAATTAGAGTGTGGGCTAAAAGAAGGTTCATAAAAAAGAATGAGATTAAAGCTTTCAATATTAAAAATTGACCGGATGCTAAGATTCAACAGAAAAAATGATCTTTGGATAACTTAGTGAACATTGTATTGATTATTTTTTCTAACCGATTCTAAGGACGATGAGACAATGCAAACGTGGTTTTAGGGTAAGCACCATGCTTTTAATGATTTCTAATAGTGGCTTAATAATTATTTTATGAAAAGTGCATATATAATACTCTTAATAGAAATCACCTATGTGAGTGTGAAGGGGTTGCTTCTATGAGAATTTTAAGGTGAATTCTGTAAAAGGCTCATGAGACCCGACAATGTTCAAGGCCAAAATGAACATAATAATGAGAATTTTTTATTATAATGCAAAACTATGTGACTTCAGTTGTCTTAGTTTACTCTAGAATGGCTTACAATTCAAGGCATCAAGTCCACTGATTAACTAAGTAGACTCGATTATTGTTCACTAGCGAAAATTCAAAGTCTTTACTACTTATCTTGATGCATATTCTTCATTGGAAAATACAAAACATTTTCTTTTCCATTTTATCTTAAGTTGTTAACTTACCATTTATGAGAGAATTGTTGGAATAAATTTCAAGAAGAATGACCACGAATGGTCTATAAAAGCGTTTCTTCTTCAAGTTGCTTTTATAGAAATAGCTTTTATCCATAATGATTTTCTCTCATAGACATTTTTTGATTTTGTAAACTTTGTCCAAGTTCTGTTTAATTTCACAAAATATAGTTTGTTGGATCTTGTGGACGAGGTGTTGTTTCTATGAAAAGGTCAATTTGTTCTATCTTGAGAAATAATTACTCTTCAATCTCATTTACCAAAGTGAGGAAAATTGTCTCTAAAAAGACTAATTGGATTAATTACTCTTCAATCTCATTACTATATTTTCTAAATTCTTTTATAAATTGTTTGATGATATTATCCCTATAACAAGAATACATAGAGAGAGTAAAGTTGGTAAGTGTAAATCCACATTTCAACTTTTTGATTATATTATCAAACATTTTCCACAAAAATAACATATTCTATAGTTTTTATTTTACATGTTAAAAAAGCAAAGCAAAATTTAGAAGTTTGTTGGGGTTGGGCAAGAGGAGGAAAACTTGACATAGAGTAGAGCAGAGTACGACAAGTCAATGGCCGCCCCTTCATTTCTTCTTCTTCAATCTTCATTGCCTTTATTTTAACAGAAAATTCAATGCTCTCTTCTCCCTACTTTTTAAACACATACTCTCTTCCTAAACAAAAAACCCCAATGCTAAAACATGGCAAATGCTTCTCTAACTCTGTTTCTGTTTCTGTCTCTGTTTCTCTTCTCTTCACCGTCTACGGCTGTTGATTTCATAACTTCCTCACAGAACCTTACCCATGGCGATACTCTCGTCTCAGCAAAAGGGTTTTTCGAATTGGGTTTCTTTACCCCAGGGAATTCCACCAACCGCTACTTGGGAATTTGGTACAAAATCATCCCAGTTCGTACAATTGTTTGGGTCGCCAACAGAGAAAACCCCATCAGAAATTCTTCTGCCGTTGCTGTTCTCAAAATCAACTCTACCTCCAGCGATCTCTTCCTTTTCGAGAATGATGTTGTTGTTTGGTCTGGAAAATCGTTGAAACCAGCCAAAAGTCCCAAGCTACAGCTCTTAGACGATGGAAATCTGGTGTTGAAAGACGCTGAATCGGAGGAAACTTCATGGCAAAGCTTTGATTACCCAACCGATACATTACTCCCCGGAATGAAACTTGGATGGGACTTCAAAAACGGAATCCAACGGCGATTATCCGCTTGGAAAACCTCCGATGACCCATCTCCAGGGAGTTTAACGATGGAAATGATGAACACCAGCTACCCAGAACCAGCAATGTGGAATGGGTCGAACGAGTACATGAGAAGCGGACCATGGAACGGTCTTCAATTCAGCGCAAAACCCACATCGGCGTTACCGATTTTAGTTTACAGCTATGTAAACAACAAATTCGAGCTGAGTTACAGCTACGAGCTCATAAACTCTTCGTTAATCGGAAGAATGGTGTTGAATCAAACGAAATTCAGAAGAGAAGCTTTGTTATGGTCTGAATCTGAGAAGAATTGGAAGTTGTATGCGACTATGCCGAGGGATTACTGCGATACATATGGTCTTTGTGGTGCGTTTGGGAGCTGTGACATTGAGCAAGTTCCTGCTTGTCAATGTCTATTCGGGTTTCATCCTAAAGTACAAGAGAAATGGAATTTGATGGATTATAATGAAGGGTGTGTGAGGAATAAGCCTTTGAATTGTTCTGATAAAACTGGGTTTGCAAAGTTGCCAGGGTTGAAATTGCCTGATACAAAACAATCTTGGGTTAATGAAAGTATGAGTTTGAATGAATGTAAAGAAAAGTGTTTGAGGGATTGTTCTTGTGTGGCTTTTGCTAATACCGATATTAGAGGATCTGGGAATGGTTGTGCTATTTGGTTTGGGGAACTTGTTGATATCAAAGTTGTTCGAAAAGGAGGCCAAGATTTGTATGTTAGAATGTTGGCTTCTGAATTGGGTATAATATGACTTATTTTACTTTGGCTTCTCTTGTTCTATTTTTGTCAGTGAGTCTGTTAGATTTATTTCTTATGTGTACGTGTGTTTCCTTCCTGTGTAGAGACAAAGAAGACGAGTTCAGCTGTCGTGGGTATTATCGTCGGAGCAGCCGCTCTAGTGATTCTGGGTTTAGTTTTGATTGGGTTTTACGTGATCAGAAGCAAAAGAAGAAACCTCGAAGGTAATAGACTTGTTTGGAATGATTTTCTAGGTAGTCGATGATAACACTTTTCTTTCTTTGTGTTAAAAGCAATTTAAAAATTGTTAGGCATATGTGTCGATTTTCTTGTGATTTTTGGGTTATTTTGGAAATTTTGTTTATATGGATAACTTAGTGGTTAGAGCTTTCTTTCTTTTTAGTTGCAAGTCTTTCGAGTCTAGTTATTATTTAGTTATTAGATTTTAAAATATTAGTGTGTAACTTTTGAATTTATTTTTTTATTTAATTTAAGTTTCAGAATGTTAAATTTGAAACTTACAATTTCATGGTTGAGATTTATATTTAATTTTTATTTGTTCCATATGTTTCAATATGTATACTTTTTATTCTTGATTTTGACGTTAATTTTCAATCAATTAATTTAATACAACTATGATGTAAAAGCTAAATTAATCATACTTTTTATTTAATTTATTTTTTAATGAAAAATATTTATTTGTATTGTTACATAAAATTTCTAATTTCTTAAAAATATAACATTTTGAAACTAAAAAAAGTTAGAGTAATAAATAAAGAAGGAGCTTTTGGAAGTTATGAACTAAGTAAAACTAGACTTCAAGCTATAGAGAAAAAAAAGATACTTTTTTCCAAATATTTATTAAAATTGACTTTGTTAATATGTTGAGTAATTTAACATATTTGGTTCATGAGCTTAACTATCCAATTTTTTTCGTAATTTGCTTAAAGTTTATGATTTGAGAAATCACAATCAAATTAGCAACAGTTGCAGGAAAGGATCTTGAAGGGCAAGAAGACGATTTGGAGCTTCCATTATTCGACTTAGCTACAATATCTAATGCCACTGACAATTTTTCAAACTCCAACAAGCTTGGAGAAGGTGGCTTTGGTGCAGTCTTTAGGGTAAAATTTATGAGTACCAAAAAAAACATAACCATAATTTTCCTTTTTTTTTTTCACTTAAAAAAGTCGTTATAAACACTCTTCATGTAGTTGATGAAAATTATGAATTTTCACTTTCAGGGTAGACTTAAAGATGGACAAGAAATTGCAGTTAAGAGGCTTTCAAGCTATTCAAGACAAGGGACAGATGAATTCAAGAATGAAGTGATACTCATTGCCAAACTTCAACATAGAAATCTTGTAAAACTTTTGGGTTGTTGCATACAAGGAGACGAAAAGATGTTGATTTATGAGTACATGCCTAATAAGAGTTTGGACTCCTTCATTTTTGGTTAGTTTGTATTAAAATCTAGCTTTATTGTTAGTCTACTTATTCATATCGATTGTTATTCAGAACTAACTTTGACTCATCCTCTTTTACACGGTCAGACTCTGCTAGAAAGAAGCTTTTAGATTGGTCGAAACGATTCAATATCATATGCGGAGTAGCTCGAGGTATTCTTTACCTTCATCAAGATTCAAGATTGAGGATTATACATCGGGATTTAAAAGCAAGCAATGTCTTGCTTGATATTGACCTAAATCCAAAAATCTCGGATTTTGGAATGGCTAGAACGTTTGGAGGGGATCAAACCGAAGGAAATACTCAGAGAGTGGTTGGAACATAGTAAGCTTCTCTTCTGCGAGACTTTATGGCCTTTTTGGTTGACAAATTAGATTATTTTTTATTTTTTCAAATTCACTCGGTTCAACGATATATGATTAATAGATAGTCTAGATTATATTTTTGAAAACTATATTCGAATTTTGTCCAAACCGTGAAAAATCTGAAAACAACATTTTTAATGTTTTCAATGTATCTAGATTTTGAATTTTAAATTTTAAAGTGCACAATTATGTTAAACTAAAATAAAAATGTTTAGAAATACATATTTCCTCCCCAACAAACCTTTTATATTTGTGTTAATCTTTAAGTTTTATGTTCATAGATTGACACATTTTTTTGATAATATCTTGTAGTGGGTATATGGCACCAGAATACGCTATAGATGGACAATTTTCCATTAAGTCGGACGTCTTTAGTTTTGGAATTCTAATGTTGGAAATCATAAGTGGAGAGAAGAATAGAGGTTTTTTCCGTCCTAACCACGCTCTCAACCTGATTGGACATGTAAGTCAAATTTACTTGACCCAATCATTACAGGAATTACAATCTCAAGTTTTAGTTAATGTGATTTTATTTTTGGTTTAGGCATGGAAATTATGGAATGAAGGAAAACCATTAGAGTTGATTGATGCAAGCATTGGAGAATCATATGCTTTATCAGAAGTGCTGAGATGCATACATGTTAGTCTTTTGTGCTTGCAGCAACTACCTGAGGATCGGCCAACCATGTCAAATGTAGTTTTAATGCTAAGTAGTGAGAGCTCATTGGCACAGCCAAAACAACCAGGTTTCTACATGGAAAGAGATTCTCTTGAAGTATTTTCTGTTTCTGGCAAGAATGAATCTTCTACTACAAATGAATTAACTATTACGCTCTTGGAGGCTAGATAATAAAGACTCGATCTACCCTTTTTCTCCAACTTCTACCTAACTTTTTCAGTGCTTTATATATTGTTCTTCCTTTGCATTTTCATGTAAAGTGAGTTTTCAGTTTTTACTTTGATATAATTGTAAGATCAAAAGATCAAAGTTAAGTAGATATATATAAATATATATAGCCTTTTTACTCGAAGACTTGATGATACTACTTACATTTTAGTATAATTCACTCATCTGAATTATTGGATTTATATAAGTTAGGGATTTAGATCCTCATGTGAAATCAATTTAAACCTAAAATCTTGGAGTGTGAATCGATGATAACTTCAACCTTCAATTTAAATTATATTTGATGTGTTTGAAGACTGATTTTATGTAGTTTTATCACATTTGAAATCAACTTAAAAATAAAGTAATTTTCCTTTTTTGGAATCTTCTTCTAAGATGAAAAGCCATTGGTATAAAGAAAATACCTATGTAATTATTTTTCTATGCTTAGAGTTTTAACATGAAAATAAGAATAAAGTTGTGTCTACTGTGTGGTTGTTATAACCTACAATGTTACAACATTCCACACAACAATTATTAAAAATATTGAAGCTATAATGAACACAAGAGATTGGTAGCCTAGTTCGGTGGTAAGTGTCTGAGGCGATGTGTCCAAGAAAAGATAATTATACTAATAACAATTATAAGTACTGTAGCAGTTTGCCTAGAATGAGTAATATGCTTGTCTAGACAGAATGCTAGACTGATCGCTTGATGTCACACCTTGTGTATCATCAAGAAGTTGGTAATACACCTTGTATACCACCTAAGAGTCAGCTCTCAGGAACCTGTCACGTACTAGTCAGTTCGTCTAATGGTTAACTCTCAAGATTAAAATGCCTACTGCAAAATAGAAACTAGTTAAGAAAGAAACGCTGAGCCACAAATTTCACTTTTTTTAAGACGTTTCGCGGCTCTTCTCCTTTGTGCAAATATATTTGTATAGTCTCGTCATCCCTAGGATAAAACAGGCGTTCTTCAATCAAAATTGCACTAGAAACTGATTGGAATCTCAACATTCAAATTGACACACCTTTTGCTCGGAAAGAAAGAGAATATGAATTTCTAGTTTTTTCTCATACTTTGAAAAGAAAACGATGAGAAATTTATATAGTAGAGGAATAAGAACGGTAGTACCTTATTATGAAAATCCCGTTTGGTAATTAAATAAAGAAAATTTAATTGTAGAAACATTTGTAATTAAAGGAGAATAACGTTGGAAATTAAATATTAAATAAAATTAAAACGCTTCTCTTTTATGATGCGAGATAGTCACAAAAATTTTATCTTAAAGAGTTAACCATAATATCATTATTACATCTCATCTAACCTAGCCATCTCGCCTAGGATGGTGGTATGTGCATGGAGATCTTAGCAAATCTTCTAAGCCACATTCTAGGAGGACAACTTGTGTTTGGAGATTAGCCAATCTAATTGCATAGCATCTCTTTGGATGGCAACATGCAACTTATTTGCTTAGCTTTTCTCTATTGTAATAATGACGTTTTCAAAAATTTTCATCAACAATTCAAACATAGTACTGATATGTAATGATTATACAACTACAATTCAAAGGCAATGTGGCCACCAATGCAATCTTATAACATTTGAAGACGTAAAAGAAAAAAGAAAGTGTGAGAGTTAGAACTCATTTTCATGATATTTTGCTTTAAAAATTCCTCCAAGAAATTCAAAATATTTACTCTTCTCGTGGAAGTGGGCACCTTCGCCAAATTGTTAATGTCCTTGAGAGAGAGAGGGAGAGAGGGAGAGAGGGAGAGAGGGAGAGGGGGAGAGAGGGAGAGAGTGTGTGTGTGGAAGTAGGCACCTTCGCCAAATTGTTAAAATCCTTGTTTCTTTTTCATCTTGTTCCTCTCTCTGTTCTCACATCGTCTTCATTCATCTTGAGAGAGAGAGAGAGAGTTTTGTTATGTTTAAAGAACAAGGTAAAGTGACTGATTAGCAGAGCCACTTACCTCAATAACCATCTTTCTACATTTGTATTAGCAATTTTCATATTGGGTCATCTTTCTAAACCTGTTAAAAAAATTAGTATCAGAGCCTGTGAAGAACAAAGCAAGATCACAAGAAGAGGAAGAACTTCAAAAAAAGTAATCATTATTGTTGCAAGATATGACATTGAGTCTTTCGGAAGGCAAAAATGAAGGTTGTTTTGGGCCAACAGAAGCACATAAAGCTTTAGAAGATCCTTCCAAGTTACCTGAAACATTGACAATTGATGCGAAGATAATATGGACCTAATTATGCTCGTGGAACTCTTGTTTTCAACCTATCTAACATTGTGCTTCCATAAGAAATTGATCACGACACTACTTTTAAATGTGGACAAAACTAAAGGAACTCTATGAAGCAAAAGATCTTAAAATGAATCCATCCAATTAAAACCATGATTGAAAATCATGATGATTTTAATATCACAAACTTTTCAAGGGGGTGGGATAGTTTTAATTGAATATTTGAAGGGGATGGGTGAAAATTTGGGGGGGGGGGGGGGGGGTTGAGGATGAAATTTTGAAGGGGTAAGTGTTATTACTGTTTTAAAAATTCTGTAATTTGTGTTAAGATTTGTTTTGCCTATCTTACAGTTATCGTAGTCTTTAGTTCAATTCTAGTTGTTTATTTCTTAGTAGTCTTGAATAATTTTGTTGTTGATTTGGGACGACTAGCATGCAGTTATTGTAGCCTTTTTTCTTTTGAATTTGTTTGTATTTCTGAGGGTTTGAAAGGATGGTAGTAGGGTAGCTTGTAAGCTAGCATTGTTGGAAGGGGTCGGTAGGATGTGAAGATTGAAGTTGTTTGTGGCTAATTAGGTTGTGTAACTATCCTACAGTTATGGTAGCCTCTGTAGTTTGAAGTTAGTTTTAGTGAAAACTTTGGGAGATTGTATATTCAGGTGAATAAGTTTAGGATGTGAGAGGAGAGGAATATGCTTTTAATCAAACCTATATATTTATGTTTTATGAACTTAAACGATGGACAAGAGTTAGATGATACTTAGGAATAAGTTTTCCCTTGAGTATAGAGAGGGAGTGGCCCAATTATTAGAAGTTGCCAAGTTTCACATTGATGCCTACGAACGAATAAGGTGTTCATGGAAGAGATATATGAACTCAAATTAAAACTCACTAAAAGGCGTGGAACTAGATCTATTGACTAATGGAATATCCTTCTACTACACAGAATGAGTGTCTCATGGAGAGTCAATTAGCTTTAAAGGTACAGTAAACTTTGATGAAGGAACTAGTAGTAGACAGTTTGATGAATAAGATGATATGTTTGGTATGCTAAAAGATTTACAAGCCTCGATTGAATAGGAAGAGGAAACGAAGGAAGGTCATTTGAAGGATGAAATGTCGAGGAATATTGGGGTAGATTGTAACGCCCCAAAGTAAGTAATTTTAAGTTTAATTATCCTAAGTTAAATTTTTGTAATTTTTGAAATTGTTTTGGGTGTTATATCATTTAATTGTGGAAATCTTTGATTTGTAGAATTAGAATTAATTAGATACGTTGGAAAAATATCTAATTAATTGAATTTGGAATTAATGATTGATTTGGTTTGCTTTTTAGTAGTTCTTGTTGGGAGATTTGTATTTGAGAGAATTTTGAATAATTATAGGAGTATATAATTGTTTGGATTTAAGGTTAAAATAAATATATTATGAAAATAATATAATTATTTGAGATTGGTTTATTTATTTTTGAAGGATAAAGTGATGTGATTGGTTGAGGAGAGAGAAGTATTGATTTTTTTGAGAAAAGTTAAAAGGAAGATATAATGAAGATTTGGTGAATTGTGCACTTCATCCCTTCCAATTGGTGAAAGGTTTTTAATTGAAGAGAGAGAAATAAAAATAATAGTAATATTATTATTATTATTTATTTAATAAGGCATGGGGAGTTGCACTTCATCCCTTTCAATTGGTGAAACCTTAAATTGTGAGAAAACTCATCTCCGCCGTGTCTCCTCCTTTGCCAGCCGACTACCGTCAAGCTGATCTTCGTCTCTGCAAGCTGCCATCGCCTGTTCGCATCAGTCGCCTCCTCCTTTTTGCAAACCGTTCGTCTAGAGTGTCTCTGTCTTCGTCGTCCGTCAAGCAACCGTTCACTTCCATCGCGTTTTAGCAGTCGTCCGTCAACCGATCGTTTGCTTTTCGTCGCGTCGACAGTCGTCCACCAACAGATTTTCTGCGTTGCTGGAGCAAAAGAAATCGAGCTACACGCACCACCTTTCAAGCCGCAAGCGTCAGCCGTCAACATCCACTTCGAGCCGTCTTCGTGCTCCTTAGCCGAACCCTCAATATCCAAGTTGTGTGCATGAGCCATCCTTAGCGTCTGAGCCGCACTCGACTTGCCCCTGTTTTCCAAGCCGTACCCTAGCCATGTTCTTTAAAGCCAAGCTGCCCACCTATTTTTGATAATTTTTTCCCTATTTCGATAAGCTTGGGTAAGTTTGATTGGGTTTTTGGCATACCCAACAAATATTAATTTTGGACTCTAATTAATTAATTTTGGATTAAATTGGTTAGAGTTTAGCTAGAATTCGTGAGCTGTGGAACCTTGTCCTATATTAAGGTTGAGTTGGATTCAACCTCAACTTTGTGTAAGTAGAATTAACTAGATTTTTGGATCCTATACTGCAAATTAAATTACCATCTCAGTATTTATCCTTACTATTTAGGATTTTCTTGGGAAGCTTGACTTTGCTGTCAGGATTGTATTTCTGTGAATTAAGCTAATCTCCAGGTAAGAGATTCTCCTGCTAGACCTTCGAATTGAAGTATGAGATTACATGTAAATGTTTCCATTATGCATTAATGTAGCTAATATGACTAGTCTATGCTTATGATGACAGTTAGGTCTGACTGAGTTATGTTGATGTTGATGTTATGTATAAATTATTAGTCTCATAAATAAGAATGCTATGGTTAATATGCATGCCACGATTATGATGTTATATTATGCTACATGTTATGGATAGATCGTACTGTTAGCATTATCTATTAGAGTCATATCCAGATGGATGTCCCTCGGGATTACCACCTTTTAATCATTGTGTAGTCCGACGAGATCACCAGTTCAGTATAAGATGATATGTTACGAGTGACTCGACGGGGTCACTCACAGCCCGATTCTCTTAGTATCTCTTTTGAGATTCACTAAAGACCAGTTTCTCCTAGGTGTTCCTTGTGTTCACCGAAGACTAGTTCTGTCCTAGGTGTTCCTTTTAGTTAACCGAAGACCAGAGATGTTCCTACAGGATCACAAATTGTGCATGTTCGGAAACGTGCCAGTTTAGGGGTACCACTTTACAGGACTCTAATAGGAAGTTAACAGTCACCTAGCGGAACTAGTAGTAGGTCCATTATTGAGTATATTTTTATACTCTCTTTTATGTTTAAATTTTTTAGGCAAAGGTAAAGGGAGAGGTAGAGGAAAGCTGGCGAATGACAAGAAGTGACCGTGGCATGCCACAGGGAACGTTTTGCTTCCACCATTATGATTTTAGTTTGATTTTAGTATTTCTGGTACTTTATTATTACTCTTTAAAACTAGATAGGACCTGAACTAGGATTTTGTTATTTGGAGATTTATTTCTATTTATTTATTTATTTATGATTTTAAAAGAGTATTTGAAGTTTGGATCATGAACATTTGTTTTACCTTCCAATTTAATTTAAGAAATTTTATTTTCCTTTAAGTAGTAATGACCTCAACTAAGTATAAAGAGTTGGATCGTTACATAGATATAGTTGAAGATACAACAAACATATTTCAGGCCTTATTGAATGAAGCACGTCATGAGTTACACCTCAGTTGTTCTGAATTTTCCTCCTTGAATTTTTTGGTTAACTTAATGCATGTAAAGGTTCTGAATGGTTGAAGTAACAAGTACTTCGACATGTTGTTGAACTCTTAACAGCAACGTTTCCAATGTGTAGTAGTACTATCTCTAGTTTACTTTATGAAGCGAAACAAAAACTTTATGGCTTGGGCTTAGGATACGAGACTATTCACACATGCAAGTACGACTGTGTATTGTATTGGAAAGAGTTTACTGGTTTGCAACATTGTCTTACATGTGGCGAGACATGGTACGAGGTTAATCATAACACAGGGAAAAAATGCATCATAAGGTATTGTGTCACTTTCCTTTGGTATTGAGATTACAGCGCTTATTTGTATCGTAGGAAAGGTCCACTGATATGAGATGACTTAGGGATAAACGTGTTGAAATAGATAATATGTTGAGACATCCAACTCATGTGGAAGGATGGAAGCATTTTGATTCTGAATTTCCTGATTTTTCTTCTAATCTACAGAACGTCCGTTTAGGGTTGGCTTCAAATGGGTTTAACTCATTTGGTCATATGAGTACCTCGTACAGTATGTGACCTGTTGTGTTACTTCTTTACAATTTGCCACCATGAAAATGCATAAAAGAGATAAATTTCTTCATGTCATTGCTCATATCTGATCTTAGATCTTCTGGTGGTGAAACAAATGTGTATCTCCAACCATTTATTGGGGAACTAAAAGAGTTATAGACTTTCTGGATGCATACGTATGACTCTCTTTCAAGTCAGTTTTTTCAGCTACATGCAGCCTTGTTGTGGACGATTAATTACTTCCCAGTATATGGTGACCTATCAGTGTGGAGTACAAAGGGGTATCAAGCATGTCTCAAATGCATGGATGATAGATCGTAGTTCGGGATACGGGGTAAAACATACATGCTATCTTCCAGAGAACTACATGAGGCGTAGAAGTAGACTACATGATGGAAAGGTAGAGCATAGGAATCCTTCAATTATGATGAATGAGCATGAAATCTTAGAATAGTTACGTCGGTTGGAGGTTCTAATTATGAGTAAACAACATTTATTAAAAGATAAGAAAAGAAGAGCACTCTTAATTGGACGAAGAGAAGTATTTTTTTCAAACTTCCTTATTGGTTGAGGCTACTGTTACGCCACAAACTTGATGTAATGGATATTGAGAAGAATGTTTATGACAACTTGGTTGGTACCTTGTTGAATATTGAAGAAAAAACAAAGGATACCTCGAATGCTCAGTTGGGTCTATAAGATCTAAAGATAAGAAAGGATTTACAACTTATAGAAATTGGTAACTGATTGGTCAAGCCACATGCGAACTATACGTTGACTAGCAGTGAACGAGTTGAGTTTTGCAATTTCCTGAAATTAGTTAAGTTTTGCGATGGATTTGTTTCCAATATTTCACGATGAGAAGAGAAACTATCAGGTTTTAAAACGCACGATTGTCATGTTTTACTACATCGACTGTTACCTATTGATATTTGAGCATTCTTACCAAAAAACATTTAGAATGAAATTACTGAACTATGTAATTTTTTCGTGATTTGTGCACTAGAACGATAAGAGTAAGTGATTTGGACAGATTGCAAGTGAACATCATAATTATACTTTGTAAGTTGGAAAGAATATTTCCACCTGCCTTCTTTAGCGTTATGGTACATCTTACCGTTCACTTACCATATGAAACCAAGGTTATTGGTCCAGTTTCTTACAATGGGATGCATCTCATTAAAAGAAGTCTACACACTTTAAAATAGTATGTTTGAAACAAAGCACGTCTTGAGGGGTCCATTGTAGAAGCGTATGTGATGAATGAATCGAGCACTTTCTTTTCACGTTACTTAAGTGGTATAGAGACTCGATTCACAAGAGATAAGTGACATGATGATACCATTCAAGAGGATGAGGTGATTGGTGAGTTTGAAATTTTCAAGCAGAAAGTACTACCCTTAGGTGCATCAATTCTTTGTACTATATCATAAGAAGAGAAACGCATCATCCATTGGTACATCCTTAACAATGTTGATGAAATATCAAGGTATCGCAAGTAAGCATTTCTTAGCTTCGTATTTCTTAGGTATAGTTGTTGAGTATTTGTTACACATTGTTGTTACACAAATTAAACTCATAATTATCCTCGTCAGGAAACATTTGAG
Organism: Cucumis melo; assembly: GCF_025177605.1. NCBI lineage: Eukaryota > Viridiplantae > Streptophyta > Magnoliopsida > Cucurbitales > Cucurbitaceae > Cucumis > Cucumis melo. Next base: position 9,093,062 of record NC_066860.1, read on the forward strand.
GCTAATACGTTGACATGCTCAAAATGCTATGTAACTGTTCCCGGTATATGCTATCAACGGGGATTCTTGAATTGTTTCAAGCACAGATATATAGCAAGTGTTCGTGTGACATGTATGCACTAATGTATTTAAGCACATGAATGTATATAATCATGGTCACATTGATTTTAGGTTATAGAACTGTGTGAGTTTGAAAATCTATCTCACGATTTCTTCTCACTTGCGATAGGACCATCATTTGACGTTTGTTGCTACAATGGATGCATCATGAATGGGATGAGATTTCACATATCAGAACATGATTTTTGACGTACTACACAAAACAGTGGAGTGATGGTCATTGGTGAAAGCAATGCAAGTGGAAGTGGCGACAATAATTTCTACAGTGTTCTGGATGAAGTATTGTACGTTCAATATCCGATGGAAAGAAATGTTTGGCAATTTAAGTGTCGGTGGTATAATACGAACGTCAACAAAATTCAAAGAACACACGTTGAATTGGGGTACAAATCTTTCAGCACGTCCCTTGTTTGGTTTGTCGAGGAACTTGTAATTCTTACGACGCAAGCACATCAAGAATTTTACCTTGATGACCCAAAAAAATGGTAGTAATTGGAAAGTTATGCAAGTCATCCAGAATAAGCGTATATGGGACGTGCCAGAAGTAGCGCTGTTGAGAATGAGCACTTGAAAGTACTAGAAATTATTTTCAGCCATCCAGTGGACGAGCACATTGAAGATAAAAGTTTGATCAGGATTGACGTTGATCCCACAATTGTTGAAAGATCGATTGTATGTCATGTCAATAACGATTTCATAGATGATGTGGATGAACATGTCACTGACGACTTCATAAATGATGTGGATGAACACTTGTCACTTCAAAACGGAATAAGCGACAACGAACCACGTACCAACATATTAATAACCCTATGAGAGGGTCATCGTCTATAGGTAAAAATTCGGGTGAGTAATAATGGTATACTTTTTAACTTAGGATTATTTGAACTTTTTTTCTAACATTATATGTTCTGATAATTTATCCAGTAGGTACTTTTCAGCCATCTGTGACTCTGACTCCTAAGAGACGTGCATAATCTCGACTCCTAAAGTTACTTGATTCTGCTTCTTTGAACCTCCCGCTCTTTCTTCCATCTCTCAACTCCGTGAAAAGGAAAGGATCCTTGCTTGTGGAATCAGACTCGTCCTAGAGCGGGAACTCACTCTACGGATTGATCAGACTCATCCTATAATTAGAGTTATGGTTTTCGCCCGGCTTCAACCTTGAAATCTTCTTTGAACCTTGCAATTTCTTGGCTTCTCAATTCATTCTTGGTGTAATACTCACTTTGGGATTCCCATTTTGAGCTTCTTGAATTCGAGTTAAGTTCCGATTTCTCTGGATGTTATGGTTCCAACCCCCTCACCCTTTTTACGAGAAAGAGGCAGAAAGGAGAAGAAGAGAGGAGATAGAAGAATTTTTCAGACCTAGAGCTACTTCTATTAGCGTCGGACCTTGAGTCGAATTTCTCGCCACCAGCGGCGAAGGGATGGAGGTGGGTAAGATCAAGAAATTCCTTTGTTCATACGTGCCGTAGGTAACCTGTCGAAAAAGGACGGCTTTCTCAGCGGGGTGATCCAGTCTTCTTTCCATAGGTTCAGTGAGCATCTCGGAGGGCCAAAAGAAAAAGATGTGGAAAGAAGGCATGCATGGAGATTTCGATTTAAGAGAGTCCTTCGGACGGGGAAAGATGTCACGCACCTCTTATTCATTTCATTCATTGCCTGAGATTTAGCTTGACTTCGCCGCCTCCTTCTCCTTCCCCTACCGATGGGCCGTGGACGAGTTCTCGGATGAATCCCATAAGAAGGAAGAGAAATCCTAAGCAATAAGATAGAAGATCGGAATGATCGATCAGTTGAGAAAAGTAGGAGAAATTACTGAATATGAATCAAATTGGAATGCGAAATCCTTTCCAAGGCCTTGTTTTAGTGGTTTTTCGCATCGCAAATTCTTTGCTCCACTCAGAAGCAGAAGCTGTGGGCTTCCGAGAGCCCCAGCACAGAGCCGTCCGGAGGCTGAATTCATATGAGTTCCTTCGTCATTAGCTAAAGAAAGCACTACGCGGGAAGAAAAGAATATCCGAGTCAGTATATGCCTCAATGGTCTTCCTGTCTGTCTTTCTACCTTATCAGTCGAGCCCTAGCTTTTTCTTCATTTGAGCTAAGAAAAAGAAGAAAAAGCAAGGGATTGAGCGCAGTAGGTCTTCTATGAGAGAAAAGAGAAGAAAGTATTACGTTGCAGCCAATAGGTGGATTTTGATGATGATCGCCCCTGGCGCAGAGAATTCTATTTCCCCATACGTCGTTTGCTTCAGCCAGTCGATAGGCGTGTGTGTGCGGAAGATATTTCTCGTCTGCTGCCTTTAGTGGTTGGATGTAAACAAAGAATACATTGAGGTGGTCAAGGACGATCACCAATTAAGTCCAGTACACATTTCTGTTTTCATTTGAAACATATTTAAGCTAACCAAGCTAATGTGTTGTTTTTGTAACTTGTAACAGTTTTTTGTACTTGATTTCAATGATTAAGTAATGAATAGGTTCGTTGTGCATCAGATGGGCAACACCTTTAAAGAGTTTTGGGTCAACTGTCACAAACAAATCAAAAAGTACAGCGACCTCAAGGAGGCCCGTCCAACCCACCACACATATTGGTAGAACATAATGAGGATTGACACTTCCTCTGTGACCACTACATGAGTCGTGCATTTCAGGTGAGCAACTGAACCCTTGATAATGGTTAATTATGATTTCAACTTTTAATATGCATAAGAAATAAACAATATAATTATTTTCATGTAGGAGCAATCACGGACGAACGAGGCTACTAAACAGAAGCGACCTTACAATCATAGCAGCGAGTCAAAGTCGTTTCTACAAAGATAGCACAAGCTCGCTGAGTAAAGAGAGAAGCTAATCTACCGTATGGAGTTGTTCTGATAAACACACGTTTGAGATGGGACGTTCATATTGTAGGCCGTAGATGATGCGCATGTAAGTTAACCAAGCAACACTTCTGCCCTTATTTGTCCTCTTTAATAATATATTTTTACTTACTAACTTAGTTTCTAAATTTTTTGTACAACCAAATGTTGGAACTTCAGTCCCAGCCTATCCCAGAGGGTACTCAGCCACTCTCTAGGGATGAGATATGTGAGACGGTGTTGGGTAGACGATCGGGCTACTCAAAAGGTCTTGGTTGGAGACCTAAGCCCTGACCCGCAAAATGGCCAGTGCAAGAAGTTCCACGACCTCATGTTTGCAGTCCACGGTAGAGCTCCAATTACGGGTTGCACTTGATCAAGCTATGCAACAGATTGATGAACAGATAAGAAATTATGATGTGTTAGTTTAGAAGTGGAACGAATGCAAAAGTTTATAGAAGTCATGAGTAGGGCACAACTAGGACCACCACATAATCCCTAGCTTTGCGATACGTATATAGGTTTCCATTATTATAAGTTCTTAAAATAACAGTATTCAGTGATGATATACATATATATATGTACTAAACTTAGCCACTTTTGTATTATTGTAGGACCCACAGTGTATAATGGCGTACGAGGCTCGTTAGGAGACGTATGTTATGAAGTATGACTTTCTTTGCACTTTTTTTGGAACGAGGAATATTTTTTATTTGTATTATTAACTTTGTTACATTTTTTGAACTTCTTTGTACTATGAACATTTAATTTTTTGTTGAATCTATGTTTGTATTTCGTAATTTACTAATTTATTTTTAATTTTTTTAATTGAATAAAAAACGAATGTGAATATTTTAGGAAATAAATCTTACATATTTAAAATATTTCCCGATGCAATAGATACGTTAGAAATATGGTGTAAACGTCACGTTGGGGATGGTTATTGTCGATGCACAGATGATGCCGGATATACGAACGTCGAGAATAGTTATTTCCGACGCATAGCTGACACCGGAGTTGTAGATGTCGGAGATGCCTTGTTGTCGACCATTGAAGACGTTCTACCGATAACGTCAGAATGAGTATATTCACGATGCCTTGTTGGAAATGCATCGGGAATCGGTCTCTCGACAGATTTCTTTCGAATGTCTTCTAGTGTTTTTATGCGTCAGGAGTCGCCTCACTTCTTCTAGTATGTATGTACGCACAATAACCATGCAGTCGGGCATCGTGATGCCGTTTGCGCACACACTTGCTACTTACACCTGTGTTGTGTGGCCAGTAGTGCCATGACTTAGTTTTTAGGGCTGTTTTGCTATTTTTGCAATTTTGATCATATTTTGGATATTTTTCATGGCCAAAGAATTTATTAAAACCTAAATATGGATTTTTCAGGCCAATGATAATTTGGAGAAAATTCTAAGCCAAGTTTTGAACTGAGTATTGTGAGTGACAAAATAGATTTCTAGATTGGTTTCTAAAGCGTGTTTACAAGGTAATGTTTTTAAAAGCATGTTCTAAAAGTATATGAGCTTACTGATTTCTATTGAAATGTGCAAAGCATGAATGTTTAAGTATTTGCAAGCTGAACTTATGATTTAAGCAAAGCATGATTTTAAGTTGATTTCCAAAAGTCTCTGTGATGTTAAAAAGTATATTATGACCATAAGAACTGAAACCAAAAGTATTGTTTAAGTTTTCAAGCATGTTTTAATCCTAGGAAAAAATGTTTAAAGAGTACTATATAAAGGACCTATTGTGCATATGTGGTTAACTCCTCTACTAGTGGGAAAGCTAATGAGCCTATGGTCTGCAATCCATCAGGGAAGGTATGCTTTGTATGCCTATAAGGAATAGGATACAACAAAAATGGTATCCTATGTCCATCTTTAGATGACAAGGTACTCCATTGCCTAGTATGTTCATTGATGATGGGGTGAATTGACGCCCAATCGTCTTATGATGATAAGATGATAAGGATATGGATCCATGGTTTACGAAAGTTTATGAAATGTATCAAATGTTTAATGTTTACCAATATCATGTTTATGAATTAAATTCTTACTGCTTGAATGTTTTTAAAGCTAAGGTTTTATGCTAAACTATTTGTGAAAACATGTTTTATAAAATCGTCACTCACTAAATTTTTCGACTTAACCTTTCAAATATTTTCTTACTTTCTAGGTATAGATTGTACATCTTCAAGTGTTGAGCTTACTAGTGCCATGCTTGTAGGTGTTTAATGATTGTTAAGTAATCATGGAAAGTTAAGATTGACTCTGTAAGATAAATTCCAAATGAGCATGTCTACTTTTAATGTTAGATTCTTATTTATTTGAGTCAGACTAGTTAAAGAGGGTTGCACCATGTTTAACGCTTCTATTGATTGTTCATGTTTAATCTTCGGCTGATGTCTTATGTAAGTTACAATTAGTAGTCTAAGTTATTAACAAAAGCACATAGCTTGTGTTCATGTATGATTTTTGTTTGGTAAATGCTAGTTGAGTCAGACAAGTTAATCAGTTGATGAGTTTGGTCAAAGTATGGCAATACCAACCCTCGCACCATCTTCTAGAGCTAGCTTGGGAGTTTAGTTTAAGAACTCTAGGAGGGAGTGTGACAAGAGGCAAGGGTGCTTCGGTTGCATGAGCTTCAAGAGTATCGTTTTGAAGCTTATGTGAATGCCAAAAATTATAAAGAGAAGCGAAGGTGTGGCACGATCGCCAAATCCATAAACGCGAGTTGTACCTTGGACAAAAAGTATCAATCTTTAACTTGCATTTACGCCTGTTTCTAGGTAAGCTTTATTCACAATGGTCTGGGCCATTTATGGTAAAAGAGGTTTTCCCACGCGGTACTATGGAGATCACATCACTGGATAGAACAAACTCCTTCAAGGTCAACTAACAAAGACTCAAGGTGGACTATGAAGAGGAAGATCATATCAAAGTCTATGTTAATTTAAAGTAATAACGCCTTCATAAAAATTTTGTTAATGCCTTGATGCATTTTTGTATATTCATGAACATATTCAATTACAAACGTATCATTTTTATGCATCTTTTATTTATTTTATTTTATTTTATTTTCTTTATTGCACTATTTACTCCTTTCTTTACCACTTACTCTTATTGCTTTCTTTTATTGCTTTTTAGAATAGTTATTTTTATGCCTACTGAGGACAAGAAGAGAAACAATTCCTAAGTTTCAGTATGCAACTTCAAAATGAGCACGCGAGATACCTATTAGGTGTTAAGACATACTATTTGTAAACCCAAGATTCTCTTTGGATTATTATTATTTTTATTTTATATAAAAGAAAGAAAAAGAGAAAGAAAAAGAAAAAGAAAAGAAAAAGAAAATGGAAATTAATTATTATATTTTTTATATACTTAAAAGTTTTGTTTAAAAAAAAAAGAAAAAGAAAAGATAGGATAAAAGGGAAGAAAGAGGAAAGGAGGGAAGCAAATTCTTTTTTTCTTCTCTTCGGTGAATATTTCTCTCCACCGCCCAAAGAAAATCCTTCATCATTTTTATCCAAACTTTTAGAGTTTTCTTTTAATAGAGGAATTAGAGAGAACCTGAGGAAGAAGAAGAAGTTCTGTTGGTTCTAAGGTTGAAGAAGAAGAGGAAAGACTCAAGGGAAGTTGCAACCATGGCAGATTTTGACGCACACTGCATACTTCTGGTTTTTAATTCGGTTTGATCTTCTCAAGAAGAATTAACATGTAAGGTTTGAATTTCTTTAAATCTAATGCATTTTTAAACAATTTTCATGAAGGAAGTTTGAGTCAATTCAGTATTTGGGTGATATTTGACAGAGAAGACAAAGCAGGTGCTTTCCACGCGAAATCAGACATCCTTTGGTTTTTTTATCGTTCTAGTGTGTACACATTGAGTTAGTTTCTCTATTTGATATGGTTAATGAAAGATTATTCAATTTTCTATAACTGTTATGAAGATGTGGAGAGCCAATTATGACTAGAAATATGTTAAATTACAGGAACAATTGGAAAAGCTATAGAGTGCGCGATTTTAGATTGGTTCTATTTCGAGGTATTTCTGAGATTTTAGACTAGGAATCCGGTTTACATGTCTTTTGATAAATTATAGAGGACATCCAAATGAAGAACTTGACATAAAGAACAATCATTTTGGTTAAGTATTGAGGGAGTTATAGTCATTTGAAGTTTGCACTAAAGATCTGAAAAATGCAAAGAGTTGTGTGGAATAGGATTTTATTTCTTAAACTTTGAATTTGTGATCATCATCTTTATTGTGACATGTTTTATCTATCTTTAGAAAATCAGAATATTTAGGGTTATAATACTCAGTTTGGTTGTTGATAGTCCGAGAAGAATTAAATCGAGCTTACAGACCAAGGATCTAACTCAAGACAGTGAGTGACAAAACAAGTTTTGAAATTATTTTCCCTAATTGTTATTTATGATTGACCGCTTTACACGTTTATTTACAAAGCTATGAAAATCATTTGAATTCCATGACTATTTTCAAGTATGAGTTTCGAGACTAGATTTCTTGAGCTTTACTAAACATAACATGCATGTTTTAATGTTTTCGTATGATTTTCTAATGTTCTGTTAACTACATGACAAAGATGTTGAATCCGAGGCTATATGGTACCGCGTGCACACATGTTAAATTCCATTGTTAACGTTGAGTATACTTCGTAACAACAATGCTGTTAAATTTTGCATCGTAACAACAATGCATCGTAGAGCTTGTAAACGGTTAAATTTCACTATTGACTTGAGTGTACTCCGTAACAACGATGTTGTCATAAGTGCTAAGTGGGCCCCACTACAACAAAGACAACGGGAATTTCGAGTGGACCCCACAACATCGTAAAGCTTGTAAACGTTGGTGGTACTGGGCGTGCCCTACACAACGTAGAGTTGTGATGTTAGTTAAAATGTTTTGATATACTCATATGTCTTACTAGATTTCAATAGCGTACATGCTGAGTAATTGAGAAAGCTATTCTTATTTGCATACGTGTATATTTATAGCTTGATTAAAGAGATTTATATCTGTAAAGTTTTCACGTGCTCTTATCTGTAGTGTTATGTTGTATATGTCTTTGTACGTAAGATATAGATACTCTACAGTTTGTGTAAGCTCTAGGCGTTGCAGTTGTGTAAACCTTTGTTGATTATGTTTTTTGTTAAGGTGTCTCCATCAGGTTTACTTGCTAAATTAGTTATTTCAGGGGTGCACTTCATGTATGTCTATGATTGGTCTAAGTTTTTCTATAAAGCTAAGGAGTATTTTGTTGAACAATCGTATAGGAAGTTAAATGATCGTATGGCAAGATAGATGATCCCGTAGGAAGTAAACAATTGTTTGAAGGTAGAAATTAAGCTAAACTATCGGGTAAGAGGGTATACAGTCGTTTAGAAAGCTAAATGATCATGTAGGAGGTTGTAGGGTAAACAATCGTGATAATACAATCCGACAACCCAAACCTACACATATTTTACGGGTTGGGTTTGGTTAGGTTGAAAAATGAATTCAGGTTATTTGGATTGTCAACCAAACCAACCCGAAAATATGGGTTGGGTTGAAAATGTCTCCTAACCCAACCTAACCCGTTTACACCCTAAATGTCATTCACGCATGAGATTATACCATTATCCATTAAACTAAGGAATAGACCTCGAGTTGATAGATGTTAGAGGTTGGAGAATCTATGGAAGGACATCTAAGGCTAAGTAAGGAAAAATAAAAGAAAGTTCATTTCTACGAAAAGTGATGATCTCGTTTTGCTTGCTGGAAGAGAGGAAACTTCTGGATTACCTTTTCCAACCAGATAGCAAGTGATCACTCAACAATGGACACTAAGAGAAAACGACTGGGAATGAATACCTATCCATTATTGGAATCAAACCCGTGTCTTCAAAAGACAATGTCCTAACCACCGGACAAAAGTGACTAAAAAGCCACTCTTCATATACCCCAACTCCAAGAATAGAAGTGATTCGTTTTATTTTTATATGCAATTTGATAATTTCATTTGGTTTTATGTTAGCGATTTCTTATGTGAATTCGGCGGGTCTCTCCCCTTCCTTTAAGTTCCCTTACTGACCCAATGATACACCAACCATGCCCCTTCCCATTCTTTAATCATAAAGCCCTTGTCTTTCGTCTTCCATGATGTTCATCCTATACAAATAGTTAAATGAGGCCTTGTTTTTTCTAATTCAAAAAATAAAATTGGGGTTTCCTATCCCGACTATAATGAAATACAAAACAGTGTTCTTATAGGAATACAAATTATAAGATTACTTGAGTCCATTTATGATTCTGAGTTTTCGGACACGTCGCACTTCCACTTGGGTAAAGATCGCCACTCAACTCTTAGACGAATCAAAGAAGAGTGGAAAACCTCTCAGTGATTTTGGAATTCAACATCTTAGAAGGGATGTATAAGTTGAAAATATGTATAAGAAAGAACTGTTTATTTCAAAGGATATGGTCGAGCTTCCCCTCTATGGTTGACCAACTAAACCATCTATACTAATCGATGTGGTTCACATATTGGTGAATCATGAATACTACATTATTGTAATAAGGCCTCCATATCTCCAACATTTATGAATGCTTTTCTAATTAACATTATTTTAGAAGCAAAAGCCTTTCTTTTATCGAATTAACTCTAACTAACCCAATTCATATCTAAAGGTAGTTCTCTGAGGCTAAATCAATTCAGTCTTGTTGTGAAAAAAGCTCTTGCCAACCTCCATATAGTTTAGTGTGTCGCAAGTAAGGATGAGATGAAAGATTTAAATCAAGGTGAGTGATGCATAGAAGAGGACGAGGTCGAAGCAGCACAATGTCGAGAGAGTCAAAGGTTAGTATTAAAGAAGAAAGCATGAAAGTCACCAAGTATGTAAGCAAGCCACCCTGGTGCCAAGCCAAGCTCATCCAAGTTCACCTTTACGCAAATATGCTCAAACCTTGGCTTTAGTTTTCAAGCATGCACTAGTGTCAATCTTAAAACAATGTATCAAGAAGCCCACGAAAGTCTAGTCCAAGATTCATAAGGAATCTCAATATTGATTTAGTGGGGTAAGGCCTAGAGATGTCCACAGGGTGGGGCGGGGTCGGGGATGCCACTCCCCGACCTCGTCCTCACCCCCTATCCCATTCCCCATCCCCACCAATTTTCCTGTGGGAAACAAGGTGAGGATTCCCCGCTGGGATTGAGTTCCCCACGGAAAAATATTTCCCGTTTCTTTTTCAAGTTTAATCTCATTTTCCAATCCACATTTACTTGAAATGTATATACATTTCCAATGTTGTTTTATTTTCGATAGAATATTATCAATTTTCTTATTTAAAACAATTCAAAATGTCAACTTCTCATCGTAGATAAAAATAAAAATTCAACTATTCGAAGATACATTTAGAAATCCACCCATAAAATTCAAAATTCTATACAAAAAGTTAAAGATCAATCCATAAGTATTCTAACAAAACCTCCAATTATATCATTTTTTTTAAGACACAAGAACATATTTTTTTTAAAAAAAGTTTACAAATCACAAGTAAAGTACAACATATACATATACTTTTTATGAAAAGTTCACAACATAGAAATGAAATTAGGGGAAAAAGAAATAAAGAAATGGAATAGAGAAAAAAAAAGGGAAAAGAAGAATATCAAAATAGTTTTTTTTTTTTTACTCTTTTACATATTATTAAATAAGTAAATAAATAAATACTATATTTATATTTAATTTTATATATATATATATATATATATATATATATTAAGTATATTTATGTTTGAGGGAGGGTGGGGATCGGGTCGACGGTGGGGATCGGGTCGGGATCGTGGAATGTATTCCTTGTCCCCAGCCAAAGGTTGCCAAAGGGAAAAAGTTTCCCCACTTCCTCCCCCGTTCCCCGTGTACTTGGGAATTCTCCGCCCCGTTCTGAGTGGGTCTCCGTGGGTTAAATGGACATCTCTAGTCAGGCCTAGTTTACCGTCTCAATGAACAAAGGATTGAGTATCGATCGAAAGAGCTTAACCATAAAGAACTCAGAATGTGTCTAAACTGAGTGAACAACTCTTGGGGCAAGCGTCAGTACGAAAGGGAAGACCAAGAGTCATAATCAGTTTCCTTAGTCTTGTGGAGGAAGTTGCTTTCATCGTAGTCGCTATCTTATAATAGTACTATTCTTAAAAGATAGAATTCTTCTTTATGAATCTTGACCTAGAAAGAGCAGCTGAGCGTGAAGGGTGCACGAGGCAAGGAAGAGTCAGCAAGGGAATTCTTTCATTATCACTTTCCAAGGTTCAAAGAATTTGAGAAGAAGCTATGGATCAAAGGAGATCAACCTGAAAATGGGTTCTGTATTAGCTGTTGTCTAACTTCAAAAGACTGAGAGGCAAAGGAAGTACTCGAATCAGAGTCAAATGAATAAGTACGACCGAAGAATTACTTTTTCTATAGGAAAAGTCAGTCAAGTATGAAGGGTATGAACGAGTGAGAGTTGAGAGGATTTCCTTTCACTTTCTTTCTCGAATTGTTGAATGAGTTCCTTCAAGCTAGGTCAAAGCAATAGGAAAACATAAGACGTTCTATCTTGAACTCATTAGGCCTACCGACTTATTTAGAATGAATAAGCATGGGATAGGAAGAAAATCGATCTTACAACTTTCCTTTGAGTAATATCATTATGAAACAGTTTGCACTCCCGAGAAATTGAAGAGAGAAGATTATCCTAAAGATTCAGTAAGTCGCTCCACTGAAATCCATACAATATGAGACTGGTTGACCAATGAGATACTTCGATGACCTAGCTAATGCCATGCCAGCCCAGCACGCTCTCTTTCATTAAATGTCAAGACAGTATCCAAAAAATTATATCTACTCAAGACCAAAATTTGTGCATCATTTGAGGCTAGGGGGTCAGATTTGGACAGATCCAAAAGTATCCCTTTAAGAAGTAACAGTGGCAGGTCTGGCTCTCCTTTCTTTTGTTCTTTGTTTACTATATCATATTTCTAATAGAAAGCTAAATAAACTTGGAACATGATAAGTTCATAAATTAATCTGACTATCGATGGTGTAAGAGTATAATGGAAAAAAGAGAATATGGGTATAAACAAGTCCTTTGGATGGGTCCTTTGAGGCATGTCAAATCTGAATTGAGGTACAGTTCTTTCTCTTTTAGAAAGTCGGAAAAGATATATTTTTCTCATTCGGGTCAAAGACGCTCACGAGAGGAAGGAAGCCTACCTTGAATAGTCTTAAATCAGGTTACTTTCAATATTGCTTAGGAAAACGAGACCCAAACGTAAAGACTCTAATACATCCTGTACACAAATACTGGAATGCAAGGTTGAACTCTATTCAAAATAGAATGGGGTTAGGTTGGCTCCTCATTATCTTTTTATCTTGAATTTATTTATGAGAAGCTGGTCGGCTCTCCTTTCCATCCAAGTTTCAATGGATCACTCGTCGTTCATAGCCCTAGCGCGCGAGATCGAAAAGAGTAGCCTACGTAGCAATAAGGTCAGTAATGCTGCTACTATTTGTTTAGTTTGATCGGTTTCACACTAAGGCATGCTTTTCCTTGAATGAGGTCTGATGAAAGAGATCTAAGGAAATGTATAATTCATCGACTCATCTGTCTAAACAGAAGAAATTGAAGGGGCTATAATGAAAATGGGTTGGATAGAATTTGAAATAACGGAAGCACCTTAATAAAATATATTTGCATAATTGGTGCTAGAGAAAAGTGGTTTTATTAGTCTACAAGTTTGGACGTATGATGATTTTGGATATAATAGGAGGAAAGTAAGTATGAATATAAGAATATTGGAATAAATCGATAGGTGCTTGGAAGCCGATCTTCGTATGGTTAGTAGAAAGCAACAGAGAAGAATCAAGTCGAGGAAAACGCTTCTTTCTAAGTAGAGCATATAACGTAGAATAAAGGCTGAATTCAACAGCTCGAGTCAGATTGAAAGTGAGAGCCTTGGGGCTAAACACTTTAGGCTCTAGCCTTCGAAAGGTCGAAAGAGAACAAGAAGATCGATATTCTTCACCACAACTATCTTCATCATATAGATTGACTTATCTAATTTCAAATTCTCATTTCCCTTGTTCTTTCTATTATTTGTTGGGATCAACAAGAACTAAAGCTACTTCTTCCTCGACCTTTGTAGGAGCCTAGGCTTTCTTCTTCTTCTTTTTTCTTAAGGGGAGCCATCGCTCCCGATTCCTCCTATTCTTTATAGGTCAAGTTGCTGAATACCTCTTCGACTCGATAATAGTTTTACGAAACGGGGACAAGAACAACGACTACCACTTTTGAAACATCCATTTCTTTTCACTTTGACGTGGGTTGTCTTCTTATCTGACGTGGTCGATCTAGCTTACTCAAGAGAGAAAGACCCCATTATAGTTTGCATCTTCAAATGGCTTCTTTTTTCGAAGTTTATTCAATGTGAACAAGTTGATCTTCCTTTCTCACTTAACTTCAAAATACTGGAATAACGAAAGACCCTCGTATTCTCGACCAGGGTCGCAGCTTATGCAGCTTCTTTATTTCCCCTTTATGACTCAACTGAGATAGATCCATCCGAGTTGGTCTTATTCTTACTTGTGACCAAGATAAGTGATTGATCACTGCCTAAACTGATCATACTACTTACGATCCAGCGGAAGGCTGATTATTGCAGTCGGAGGATAGGCTTTTCGACGGCTAGGATTTCCTCTAAATAGTAGGCATAGAAGGAGCTCTTACCTCTTTTGTCCAGACGCTGGCTATTGAAGAGGAAGATGTGAAGCTAGTAGAAAGCCCACAGAGTGGAAGGAAAGCCTACCAAAAGGAGTGAATATAGTCGTGCAAAAGATGAAATTGCATACTCTCATTTCCTTTTCTTGCTTATAGTATATGCATGATCTTTACTCTTCTTGCTTTTTGATGCATGTCTTCTCCTCTAAATAACATAGAATAACATAGAAACCTTTGAAGACGTAGGATTAATAGAACATAGATTAAGAAGAGAGAGGAGAGAAAGAAACTTAGAAGAAAATACTTTAGGGCCAATCAATCCTCAAGAAGATCCAACCTTAAAAACCCCAGTTTGAGAAAAACTTAGAACAACCTAGAATGGGAGAGGAAGCTAGAGATAAAACTTTAAGATAACTCTTTGAGGCCAATATTAATAAAAAAAACCATCTAGCATTGTAATTCCACCTACCACCCATCCTTTTAAGTTAAAATCCAATATCCTTAATCATTTGCCAATCTTTAGAGGATGTAGTGGGGAGGATCCAAATAAGCATCTCAAAGACTTCTCCACGGTATGTGAGTCAATAAGACCACATAATGTGACGAGGGAACAATGGAATTTGAGAGCCTTCCCATTTTCCCTCATTGATGGTGCAAAACGTTGACTTATTACCTAGAACTCGACTCTATTACAACTTGGTCCCAAATGAAAAAGAAATTCCTTAAGGAATAAGTTGCCATAACCAAGGATAACTCAATCATGACATAAATCTATAAAATTAATCAAGCTAATGGGGAAACTTTGCATGAATATTAGAAACGGTTTAAGGAACTTTGTTCTAGTTACCTAAACTACCAAACTAATGACCAAGCCTTACTACGATGCTTCTATAGTGGCCTAACCCCTTTAGAGAGAAATTATGTCAATGTGGTGGCGGGAGGTGCACTTACTGATAAAACCCCAACTGAGCCTAGGGCATTTATTGCTAGAATGGGAGAAAATACTCAAACCTTTGGGAGTAGGACCGAAAGCTCAAATTCTTCCTCTAGTGAGATAAGTGGGCTTAAAAATCAAATGAGATGCCTTATAAGCATGGTTAGAGATGTCAACCGGACACTTTAATGATCAATGTCCACAAGTAAAAGTTGTCAACCTAGCTAATGGGTTTAGGAGATATGAACCACCAAGTTCCAACTTTTGCAATCCTTCATGGAAGGATCACCCAAACCTTAAGTGGGGATCTGAAGAACCTAGACAAACATACCCATCAAATCCTTCTTTCTCAACTAGCATGAACTTAGAGGACATTTTAACCAAAATGGGAAACAACAATGCGATTTTTTGAACAAACTATGCAAGATACCATAGCTTTTCAACAACAAACAAGGGCTGCAATTTTTAGTTTAACTAGCCATTCTTCTCACTATAGTGTGCATGTACTTAACTACTTAGAAAAAGTGGATAATGAGTACGAGTTAGAAGATGAAAATGCAAGCTTAGAGAAAAATGTAAGCTTAGAACAAAATGATTTGTTTGACTTTGATTATTGCATTGAGGCTTTAAACTTTAAGCTTGTTATCAACTACATCTTTCTAAGGCAAAAATATGCAAGGAATAAAACTTTTCCATCTAACATTTTTTGCTTTCCTCTTTCTTTTCCATCCACTCCTAGCTTGGAAGTCCTCCATCGATAGTCAACCAAAGCTCGGAAGGTCTTCAAGAATCACACGAAGAGGAAAGAAACCCTTGGTCATTGATCCGGGTTGAATTAGGGAGAGTACGATCGTGCAACCGAACTTAAACGATGCAAAATTTTACTACTTTCTTCTAAATTCTGCACGTTTTTTATAGAAATTTTTATTTTCTTTTTGTAGGAATAAAGGAAAATGAAGTATAACCAAACTGGGAACCTTTACAAGCAAGCTTCTACGAAGGACTAGATTACAAGGGGAGGTTTTTTGTTCCCCGTCTCTTTCTTTTCCATTCTTAGAATTTTTCTTAAAGTGCTTTAAGGACAAACTAAGTTTTTAAGTGGGGGTGGGTTGTAGCCTTGCATGTTCCATGTCTTTTGGAAAATTTTCATTTTGCCAAAAGTGCCCAAATTTTAAAAACTTTCAAATGCTCTATTCTTAGAATAAATACCATGTCTACTTTGCTTTCTAGCTTAAAAAAACATGTCTACCCAACCTTGAGCATAGAGCTTGGGTTTGTGATTGTGTTTGCTATTTGAATATCTTGAATATGTTGAAAATGCATACTTTGATAGCTTAGAAATGAGTAGAACACATGCTGTCCATTTTCTAAATATTGTGAATTCTGTACATACTTGATAATATGTGCTGAAAACATGTGCTGTTGTTTTTCTTTTATATTAATACTCTTCTTTTGGTCATACCCACTTGTATATGATTGTTTGAATGCCAAGTATGATTGTTAGTGAATGCTTGATTGTTTGTATAAAAGAATAAATGTATAGATGCCTTTTCTTAGCTAGTCTTCTTTGTTGCTTAACTAGAACGTGCCTATGATGCAATTGTCTAAATTTTAAAAAAAAATTATATTATGAGGATAATATAATTATTTAAGGGTATATGTTATTTTTTAGAGAATTTTTTATTAATTATATTTAGGAGTATATAATTATTTCGGTTTAAAGTTAAAATAATTGTATTATGAAAATAATATAATTATTTAAGATTGGTAGTTTTTATTTTTGGAGAAAAAGGTGATTTTATTAGAAAGAGAGAGAGTATTGGATTTTTAAGAGGGGATTTTGTGGGTTTTAAATGAAGAGAGAGGGTATGAGATTTGTTTTTGAAAAAGATTAAAGGAAAAAGAAAAGAAAATAATAATTTTATATTACTATCAATTTTCTTTAAGTAAGCCTTGGGAAACGTGGGGTTACTATTTATCCATCTTCTTCCTCCAGCAACCCTAAAAGAAAAAACCTAACTCCAAACTCCATCAATCCGTCGCCACTCTCCTCCGTCCAACAGCCACCACGAGCGTCACCGTCGTCTGTAAGCCACTCCGTCAGTCGATCGTCCGTGTTCGCCCTAGCCGGGAGTCATCTCCGCCGCGTCGATTCGTCAAACCGATCCTCTTCTCTGTCGAGTCGCTTCTTCGTCAGCTGTCTACCATTTTACTGTGCCATCTCTTCAACTGTTGGTCGTCTGTGCGTCCCAACCGAACGTTCCTTCAACCCGAGTCGTCTTCAACCATGCAAAGTCCAAGCCATGCCAGAAGTCCACATCGTGCCTGAGCGTGCCGTGTGCAAGCTGCGTCCGAACCGTCCTTGTCCACCAAGCCACCCGCATAGGACTCAGTCGAGTCGTTTCTCTTTGAGCCATCAGCCGTTTTTGTCTTCAAGTCGAGCCGCCTGGCTGTTTCTTCTTAGCCAAGCCGTTTTTCAGCCGTCAGTCTTAATTTTTGGTCCTTTTCCCACCTACTTTGGTATGTTTTGGTAAGTTGATTGGGTTTTTGGCATGCCCAATAGAGATGGATTTTGAACCCTAAATAATTTAATTTTGGATTAAATTGAATTATTTTCTTAAAGACTGGTTAGATCAATTGGAACTTGAACTGTGGAATTTTTCTCCGTTAATGGTAAATTGAATTCAACCTCAACTTTGGGTAAGTTGAATTAGTTGGATTTTCGATCCTTAAGCAATTGTTAATTAAATTATTAGACTTAGTTATTTACCCTTATTGTTTAAGATTTTTTCTTGGGAAGTTTGACCTTGCTGTCAGGATTAATTTTGGTTTAAGCAAATTTCCAGGTAAGAAATTCTCCTACTCGACCTTCGTATTGAAGTGAGAGCTTGCATGAAATCCTTCCATTAAGCTTTGATGTAGCTGGAATGCATAATGTGATCATGTGTATGGTGATTAGTAGTCAGGATTATTCCATGATTATGATTACTGATAGATCCGATTGAGATATGTTTATGATGATAATATTTAAATATGAATGCTATGATTGATACTTATGCGATGTTTATGATGATGTGATGATATGTTCATGTTATGGATAGAGTGTACTGTTATCTTTATCTATTAGAGTCGTACCCACATGGGTGTCCCTCGGGATCACCACCTTTTTATGACTGTGGAGTCCAACGGGATCACCAGTCCAGTATGACATAGACATGATTATGAGTGATTCGACGGGATCACTCACAACCCGATTGTCTTAGTATTTCCCCCGGGTATACTAAAGACCAGTTTGTCCTAAGTGTTCCTTTGGGTTCACCGAAGACTAGAGATGTTGCTACGAGATCACAGATCGCTCGTGTTCGGGAATGTGCCAGTTTAGGGGTACCACTTTACAGGACTCTAATATGAAGTTAATAGATACCTAGCAGGAGTAGTAGTGGGTCCCTTACTGAGTATATTTTTATACTTACCCTTTCTTGTTTAATTTTACAAGCAGAGGTAGAAGTAAGGGCAAATGAAAACTGACAATTGACAAGAAATGGTCGTGGCGAGCCATATGGATCATTTTTGCTTCCGCCTTATGTCATTTGATCAGATGCACTATTTATATTTTATTTTTTTATTTTTTTCTTTTAAAACTAGATACGGCTTGAGTTAAGATTTTATTTATTCTTAATTTATTTCTATATACATTTGTTTAAAATTTTAATGAGTAATTGGAGGTTTTGTTTTATTTTCTACTTTAATTTGAGAAATTTTATTTTCCTTTTTATTTGTAGCAACCTCGGCTTAGTATAAAGAGTTTGGTCGTTACATTTTAATTCATAAAGTTGCTAAGAGAAGTGAGCTTTTGAAGAACTCAAGGGCTCAAAAGACAGAAACATCTTTTTTTTTTTTGGAAAATGAAGTATAGACTTGACTATCTTAATAGAAAATAAAAGACTTGGACTCATGAGAGAAAGATGAGCAATATTAGAAAAAATGAATGAAATGCCTGAAGGAAGAAAATAGCTACCTAAGGATTTTCGAGATTAAGCTCATGCTTATATTTAACCTTACATAATTGCTCTTGGCATGTCTGAAGGTACGCATCCTGATTGTCGCTTGACCAATAGAACTACATAAGAAATTCGTCGTCAGAGGCGCAAACAATGGGTGGCTCAGGTTAGCTATGCAGTAAAGGGAAAGAATATGAAAACTAGGGGACTAGGACATCTTTTGACTTGCAGAGGGGCTTAGTTCTCCAAGTGTGATTCATTCAATAGATCTCACTCACATTGAGAACCACGATTAGTAAGTTCATCAATCATAAACTCCAACATCATACCTTGGCCTAACGTATGAGGAATAGTTGTTTAGCGTGTCGGTTGATATCGATTACCTCTCTACTGCTAAGGTTGAAAGATTTAATGGATGGTAGCAATAGGGAATTCATTTAGCCTCTCAACTGATTCAAAAATTTGGCAACAAGGTCACTCAACTCTAAAGGTTAGTTCTAGCCTCGAGAACACCCTATACCAACTCATGTATTGACCAATGTCATTCATTTTGAACAATTGCATCCAACTCATCATTATGTAGCCTCTACTAACCTAGGTATCGTTGTATATTGATAATTTCATGGGTTCATGTCGTCATTATCCATAAATACAACAAACAAGAAAATGTTTGGCTTACAACTAACCTTTGTTCCAACCAAAGGCTCATGCACTATTCCAACATTGTTGACATTTATATTTTCACAAATTTTCTCAACACATACATATATTTGTGGCCTACCACAATCCAGCTTAAGAATCAAACATTTACTATTATCGTCATCCATTATACACACTGCAGGACTATCATCATCTAACTTATACTAAAACCTCATAGTGATGTCGAACTCTAAAGAATTGAATCCTTCAATTTCGTATACTTGATATCTTAATTCTGCATACCTTAATGTGGGTGTCACCGCGATGTCCTTAAGACAACTTCACTTATAGCATTATTCGCCATCATTCCATTTCCCATCATGTCGTATAAATAACTGCTTTTTCACCCATCCCTCCATGGTAAAAAAACAAATAAAACCACACAATTAATATGGGGTGAAAAAAGTACAATTATGTAAGTTTCTCGATATAGACTCTCACTCTCAATTTCTGCTTCTCATCCACGATTTTCGGTTACATTTCCAGCTCTCATGCTCAATTCCCGATCTCGTTTGTCACGCAATATCATAGTTTCCCATCATTCGAAACTATCACTTGTAACATTCCCGCTCTACTATCTTACTAAATGCTACTCATTTTCACCCCACTTGCTCTACTTATAATGCGCTTACCTAGTTAGCAATTCACTAAACCCTTTGGTTCTCCATTGTCATACGCCATGTACACTAAAAAAAACTACGAAATAAAGCATATATCTGCGTTTACTTACTTGATTGGTGTGGGAAACTTTGCTTATCTTTGGTGATTCAATAATTACAATGTTAATGTTCTAAACATTGGAGATGAACAACGACCTTTTATGAAACATATTGGTTTTCCATAAAGTTTGGACTTCCCGCCTTCCACAAGAATGATTTTGTTTGTCTCAATTGTTCATGAAGCTTGTTAAACAATTTTCATTGATTTGATTTGATAGATTGTGTGTTATGACAGTTCAATTTCCAACTTGACTTCCTATGGAGCACGTTAATTTCCACGGATATTCGCTGACGAGGAATGGGAATTGGGGAGTGATATTTGGGAGCAGAAATCAGAAAGCATGAAACATGAACCATTTGAACGAGGTTACATGATTGGACTCATAAATGTGGAGTAGGAAGTGTAATTGTAATTCTTATCAATCGAGCGTGATCTTGGAGCATGTATCAAGAATAGGGAGCGAGATTTGGATGGAGAGAGATAGAAGCAAAGAGGGCCTATGAAGAACACTAAAGTGGGAGTATTTGCTAAAATCACATTGACCAAATATCAACAAAAGACCATTCCCCCTTAAAGCGTGATGCCATTTCTCCATTGGGTCCTATTTTGGGTTATCTGTACAAAAAGGGTAATTATAATGAGTAACAATTTTTAGAATTATTATTAAGTATGTAGCAATATTTTTAAAAAATTGCAAATATAGCAAAGTCTATCATTGATACTCTTAAGTTTTATCATTGATAGACCAACATTTGTTGCATGGTCTATCAGTGATAGACTCCTATCATTGATAGATTTTGACAGATTTTGCTATATTTGTAATTTTTTTAAAATATTGCTATATACTTCATTATTTTGAATATAATTGCTATATTTACAACTATCCCAAAAAACATGGGATGATTCATTGTATAAAAATCTCTTCTCATCGAAAAAACCCAAGCACTTTAATGAAATAAGAAAATTTGCCTAGGTGGCCTAAAATAAAAGACCGAAATGAAAAATGGATACTTTTTTTAAAATCAATAAAAAGTAGCCTTTTATTCATGTCATCAATACTTAAAATTACCACTTTAGTTTTAAATGTTTTCTTTCCTTTTCTTCGTTTTGAAAGATTTTTCTGTTTTTTTCTTTCTTCTTTCTTCCTTTCTTCTTCCTTTTTAACGATTATTTTCTTTTTCAATTTTTTTTCATCTATCCTTTGGTTTTTATACTTTTTTTCGTTTTGTGTTTTCTTATGGACTTCTTCTTCCATTTTTTTTCAGCATTTCTACTTTCTTTTACTTTTTTTTGTATTTCATGTTTTTGTATTTTTTTGGTATTTAAGTGTCAAGCATCAAGTGATAAACATATATAAAATAAAATAAAACGTAGAGCATCAAATATGGATTATTGAACGTCAAAGCATAAAATACAGTTAGTATCTAGGATCGAGTATTTAGTATTTAGTGTATAACATGAAACATATAATATATAAAGAGCGTAAAGGATAGAGAATCAAATGTCGAGCATCAAATAACCTTCTTTAATTGTGAGGGTGTAAATGGTTTTCAAGAATGAATTAATAAATTTACGAAATGTTGAGTAAGCATGTGACTTTTCATTTACTCTTGAAAACTAGACCATTTTTCATTTGACCTCCAAACAAAGTCATCACCTAAAGAACACACCTTCAGAAGGAAAAGCATCGGAACAGAGACTGTTTTCTTGGATTAATCTTATGAAACGGAAATTCTGGGGGACTCCCATGGGTGTTCAATCTTGCTTATTTCTCACCAAGCTCTAGTTTCTGATTCATGCAACACTTGCGATGTAATGTGATAAAGTAGAGAAATAAGAAGAATGTCACGGTTCCCAAAAGCGCGTGTGATACTTACTCCAAATAATTCCGTCTCATCGGAAATAAAAAGATCACAACTCAGAGCAAAGCATGGATTCTTAATAATTGCACGAACGCCCCTTTTGGCTGTCAACACTCATTCTACATCCGCCGAGTCTCTACCCTTGCACGGACATCAAAACCATATTCCCTCCTACTTACATTCCTCTCCCGTATCCGCTTTCTCTCCCCCACCGTTGTCTCCTCCGTCGGTTTCAAAATTGGAGAATTTCTTCTGTTTTGGCCGCAAATATTTTAATGCGATACTCTTCATTAAAGACCGTGGCCGGAAGTACTGTTTAGAATTTGCATTCATCTTTAACTCTCTTTTGTTTGATGGGTTTTTCTTTCCCTATAGATGAACCCGGGAAACAGGTAAAGAGCGCCTTCAGAATGAAGAATACAAGCAGATCCCATGTAGCTTTCAAGGTGTTACTTTAATTATTTTTCCATTGCAGGCCTACTTTCACTTTTTCTTCTTTCAATTATTCTTATATCGATTTCTTACTTCTTAAGTCCCAACAAGCCGATCGTACGGAAAACGCTTAACTCAACGTCAGTGCATATGATTCTGTTCTTCCATGTACCTTTCTCAAATTCCATGCATGTTAATTATTTGTTATTTTTTTTTCTCGGGTAATTAATGTTTTTGGGAACTTTATTAAAAGATAAAGATAGTTTCAGCGAATCCATCTAACAAACTGCTCGTCTCGTAGTATAGTTTGTCCCGGTGGTCTGCTTGATCATCTTAAATTGTGAAAATTTGCATTCAAAATTGTTTTCAGCTTCTTGTAAATTTGTGCTAAGAACAAGGTAGTATGGGATCTCTTTGTCCACGGATTGGAATGAGATAACGAATGTGATACTTAAGAGGCTTGACTCTCTCACCCCAATAACTAACTTTTGGATGTGGTTCTTCAAGGTGCTTAAGTACCTAATAATGGCATCAAAATCAGCTGTTGACGTTTTGAAGTGGAATTGTGGAGGGTTCTGATTGGGTGTGGCCAAGTGAAGTACCATCAGGACATCATGGAAAGTTTTTAGGAACCAAGGTAGTATAGGATTCCTTTGTCTCACATTGGTTAGGATGGGATGATCAATGTGGTACTTAAGTGATTTGGCTCTTCCACCCTAATAGTTGACTTTTTGGAGCGTGGTTCCCTAAGATGCTTAAGTACTTAACAAGTTGTTCGGTTGAGGCAATCAAATTTGTTGAAGGTTTTATCTGCTAATAGGTATGATTTTATATCAATCATTCTTTTCGAGTTCTTATTTTTCCGAAGAATCATTATAAGTTTTAACTAATTCATCAATTAGATCGTTGGAGTTATTGTATTATTACTCTAGGTTCTGATTTCCTATTGACATTACCAGCAAGGCAGGTGAGGCTGGTGAACTGCATACTCGTTTGAATGTCATTTCAAATCAATGTGAAATCTTCATTTTCATACTTTAGATTCTACACAGAAGAGAAAAAAAAGGGAAGATCTACGGGAATCAAAAAGACAGTCCGTTAAAACCGGTTTATATGACTTGATTCTACACGGAAGCTAACATTACAGGCTTAAAATTTTTTTTATATGACTTGATTTTTTTTTTTAAAGTTTTAGAAGCATTTCTAATTAAATTTTTGTCTATATGATGTCCTATCATTGAAAAATGCAACAATTCATGCAGAATCCTGTTTTCTGTACACTGCTCAATGATATTTTCAATTTTAAGTTATCTATACTGTAGATTGTGTCATTGGTTCTTTGTGTATTGATCAGACCTTCTTTTCAATTGTCACGCCAGGAATCAGGAGATGTCTCTACAGAAGATGATGTGAAACAATGATGTTCCAGCTCATTTGCTCATTCCTGTGGATAAAATTCTTTATTGAAGTTAATCCATGTCACAAGTGGTGAGATTTGGGCATTTACTGAGGACCAAATGGTGGAATTATGTTATGTTCTAACACTTACAACCATTTTTTTTTCCTCGAGGGCAAAAGGCTGCTTAGCTTGTCGCATAGTTTAAACTACTAAGATGACGTGAAAGTTCTCTAAAAAATTTGTATGTTTACGTACCTTTTTTTCTTTTCTTCTTTTTTTTTTTTTTTTTTTTTTTTTTTTTTTTTTTTTGCTGTTAATATAGCATCAGATCAGAGGTCGATTCTAGTTTCTACAAGTGTAGTTTTTTCCATGTATGTTGACCTGTTAATCATCTGATGGTGATGTTATAGGAGGGAGTACAGCAAAAAGAGCACAAACGTTTGGCCCTTTTTTAGATTTTCTCCTGCTATTTCTTTAAAAATTTCTTTCTTTTATCTCTAACCAAATCTCAGTACTTAACCATGCAAAACCACAACACCTGTAGTTTGTCGTTGAAAGGAGTGCCAGAATGAGTTGTTCAATGTAGCAGCAGGGGAATGTGTCATATACTAGCTTAGACGTAACTCATCAGGAAAGCTCATTCTAGCTTCTAGAAATGACTTGACTGCTGAGAAAAAATAGTTCACTTCTACGGCTCTCCTTGCAAAGACACAGCAACTTGGAGACAGGCAAGGACCACACAAAAGCCTAACCCCCCTGCCCCCTTTCTTTTCGGTGCATTTTGACCATTAACTACATCGTAGATGAATCTAACCAAAAATTGAGTGTCCTGAAACTCTCAAACCCAACCTATAAAGCACGACACTCCTAAATGGCTCATTATCGCTCGATGGATACCCACACATGTCCAACCCATGCCAGCTGGTGTGTCCATTATTATTATTTATTAGTTCTATTTTTCAACGTGTTAAGACACTCGATGGATACACGAAGGACAAGCAATCTGCTAAAATTTAGGGGGGAAAAATATAATGTAGAACATGCTACTTTGACCCTTTTAAGCCCATTAGGGTTCAGTGTTCAATCCATATTGTTTGAAATTCTAGGGTTTTAACCACAATTCCTCAGAATTGCATAATACACCGACTCTCAAACCCATGAGCAACAGCTAATTGATTCTGTCTTGTAGCTTGAGGAAAATATGCAGAAGGCTTGTTGGATTCTAATTTGTAGTTTTGTTGTGTTAAACTAATTACTAACTTATTGGGTTTTGAACAATGTTATGATGTTGGCCGTCTTATCTATTGTTTTCTTTTCATGAATTGATGACTGTTATTTCGATGCTTAAAGGTAATATTTCATAATATGTCAAAATATGCATACATATGTTTACTTTTGTAAGAAAAAGAAAAAAAAAATAATAGTGTGTCCCCAATGTGTCGTGTCCTACTTTTTCTAAAAATTGATGTGTCGTCGTATCTGTACTGTGTCGTATTTGTTTCGCATGATAGTGCCTTTGCTTCTTAGAATGCAACAAACCGAATCTTGTATTGAGCAAAAGTGGTAGCAGATATTCAATGTGAAGTTGCCATTGATTTAAAATTTTTGTTGCTTTCTCTAATTGTTTGTTTCCCCTAATGGGATAGACTTCTAATCTTTGAATTTTGACCTCACATTGATGTTCGTGAAGCTGGGTTGATCCCGTCTCCCCCCAAAATAGTTCTAGTTTAGAAAAACTAAAGTCTAGTTTGTTGGATTAGTATATGTATTTAAACTGAAGACATAATGCAAGCATAATTAGCCTTATTTATCCTGTTTGAATTGAAGATCAGTCATGAAAAGGTGGTAAACCTGCCGAAGGAAAAAGGTTGGTGCTTCATGTTAAATATGGATTACACCGTATTAAACTCTCAAAATGGACTCTGAACAAGTATGAAACTTCTAACCCAAAACTTCTTGTTTTCTATGTTTAGTAAGTTAGTAACCATAATTGGAATCATTTTGGGTTAGAACTCCATTTCTTTTCCTCAATTTTCTGAGTAAATTGTCCATGTCCCTTGCATCGTTCTTGTAGGATGCTACTTTTGTGGCGCACATTGTCTCTCTAGAATTAATGAACTATATGGAAGTTCCGGTGTTGATATAGCATCCAGAAATCTTGTAGAAGGGGTTTTAATGATCTATATGGAAGTTTCCGTGTTAATGTAGATGCCTGTATCTTTCAGGTTGAAAATGTTAAAGTTGTTTAATATTAAATATGAAGAAGTCTAACAGTTTCTTCCTTATTTATAGCTACCATGTAAATTTTATTATAATTCTAAAATAACGTACACATGTCTATAATTGGGTTTAATCCAAGTCCTAAATTCTATTAGAAGTTTGAAAACAAGCCTATTGTGATCGCACTACATTCATTAAGTTCTACAATGAGATTTAGGTAATTTCCTTGAGCTTTCATAATGGAATAAATTGATAATGTAGTAAGGTGACTGTAAATTTTAGTTGATTGTGTCAACTGCCAAAAGAACTTCTGTAATGAATTTATGTGTGCTATGGAAGTTTTCGCATGCTCAAGCACTTCACAACATTTCAAACTATTGACCATATTTGTGTCGCTGTTGTTATAGATTTGGTATGTAGAACTTAAGGACGTAATTATACAGTTTACAGAAAGTTTTGTTCAAGTTAGGTCATTATTGTATTTTTGGTATTGCAATTGGAAGGAGATGGAAAGATTTCTAAGACAGTTTTGTTACATTGTGATGGTTGGATTAGAGTTATGATTTATTTATTCTTTTAGAGTCGAAATGTTAAAGCTATAGAAATTGTTTGGAATTGTGAGTTTGTATTGTTTGTGTTTTTTTTTTCGAGTATATCTTATTCCCTTATTATCCTCTTGCATCAATTCTTTAGTTAGGGGTCAATAAATTAGTGTTCCATTTCTAAATTTTAATATGACTGTTGACCAAAATTATTTGGTCAAACTTTTTAAAGGGACGACGTTGTGTTATTTCTTCTGATATTATCAATTTTATCCTATCTCTTTATCCAGTAAACTAGTAGTAAGTCCCTTCGGTGTCCTTATCATCTGTCTAAGAGTGTGCTGTCTATTTCATGTTTTTTTCATGTTTTTCATTCGTTCTGATGTAAATCCTAAGCTGTGTTCTTGTTAGACTCTTTGAAAGCTATAGCAAAGAAAAATATAAGAAGATTCTCCAAATTCCATTATCTTAAATTCCAAATCAGTATCCCATCATGTCAACGTTGAAGTTTTTTTTTTTTTTTTTTTTTTTTTTTTTTTTTGTCATATCATTTGTAATCCCCGGTGTAGATGAAGATATTTCTCTTATTCCTGTTTAGCAGTTTGTCTTGAACTCCTCATTCAACAAGTTTATAATATCATGTACGTGCAAAGGAAATTGCTTGGAAAATTGCACATATTACGGCTATGTCTTATCAGTTGCTGTTCTGCGTGTAGTACATTTGTTCCTTTACATAACATACCCCCTGGTAGTAAAGAGATTACAGTGTGAATTATTTTTTGATCTAATACGTAGAAGAGAATAGGACTTTTTACAAAATATATATTGATATCTATTTCTCTATAAGTGTGTATATTCTCTAATCCAGCTTGTTTGAATTTTTGATGCATTTTTACAGAGCTATCATTTACTTTGGTCAGGTAGAAGCAATTGCAACCTTTCCTAAACTTCTGTCGAGCTAAATTGTACAAAAGGCTTAGAAGGAATGTGAACCTACCCAGATGTTCGATATCAGCATGGATGCAAAAAGTTTGTAGTTCTTCGGATAGATTGAGTTCTGCAAGCCTACGATATTAGCTTCTCTGGAGAAATCAAGTGATATAAACAGGCTTTTAATAGACCGTCTTTTTTTATTTGGTCTAATATGATCCATCGGTTGCAGCAGAATAGTGATGCTAAGGGATTGAGTAGTTCAACTTGAATTTTATTGTTCATCTGTGACGGTCTTTCCATGGAGAAAGAAATGTGAAGTTTTAATTCTATAATATTGGTTGCGCATGGCATGGCAATCGCGGTACAGACATGCAAATAAAAGAAATTGTGTAAGTTATTGGCTTTTGCATTTCTTTAATTTCTTTGTTTTCTTCATTTGTCACCTTTAGATTTTCCTCTATGTGTAGACGTGAATTACCGTTAGTGCAAAAGCTTCTCATGGAAAGTTTCTGCAAGTTTCTTCATGTGCCTTGTTTTTCCCTTCTTACTGGTTTTTATTCCACATTGGGCTCCAACACGGCCCATCCCTGCGTCTTGCGCTTCTGTTTAATAATTATATCTAAGAATCGTGTAACAATTTTGGAATTCAATGTTTTGAGATCCTACGGCACAATCATTTTCTAGGAAGTTATTGTCTTCTGAGGATTAAAGAATCTATATCTTTTTAATCTTTCATTTCCCGTTCTCCCTCCGGTTTGGTTTCTAAGAGTCACTGAATAAGATTCATTTTTCTAATAGTTTATTTGATGCACTGTTTCCGAGTAAGAATCTAACAGTGACATTATTTGCTGCCTATAATTATAGTTTCTGTCGCAGGGTGCTAGTGTTGGAACTACATAGACCGTTAAAATTGTCAACCGTTCTTATTAGGATAGAGGGTCCCTCATTTACTAATTGTGAAATTGATTTTTGCTTCCCTTCAAGAGTCTTGCCACTATCTTAATTAAATCTGCTTATTCAAATTCTTTTTATCTATTGAGCAATTTTGGTTTTTTCGGTATATTTATCCTTACCTTTGTCATTTGAACATCAATTTTTACTGCCTTAGATTACTTTAAATTTTGATGAGTTTAATTCATGCAGAGGAAAACATAAGTTTCTTGCACATTTATATTCTGCTTTTATTGTGCTAGTTTATTTTTGACGATGTGGCCTGTGAAAGGACTCAACATTGGGTGTTATTATAAATACTTTGACGAACTAATAGTGGATGTTGTATTTAGAATTCTTGTCTAGGTACTTCTAATCTTTACCTTACACTAGATGAACACGGATGAACTGCTCAGTTCACAGAAGAAAGACTATGTGGGGGCATTTTTAAGTTGTGCTTAGGTACATCCACTTCTTTATGAGATAAAATTAGGAAGGGTGGGAGTGGGGGGGCCGAAAGTAATATGCTTAAGAAGACATAATTATGCAGCCCTTTTTCATTCTTTCATAGGGGTTGACAGTAGAGACATGACACACCACTTTCCTCTCTTTTTAGAAGCATTTGAAATGGGGCCATCATTCTCTCTTATACCCCATGTCTCTTTGCACCACCTCACCAACCGAGCACAGTTTCAAATATTTATCGGTCAAACACAGTGCAATTGAAAGGGAAAACATGCTTATATATATATCTATATATTATATGTATATTTGTTCTGTTACTCTTCCAGACATACTGGTAATACTGTATAGCACATATATGATCCTCGAACCCTCATTAAACTTTATTAATTTTCAATTTCAATTCCTAACCATGTTAAGAGAACAGAGCAACACTGTTTCTCAACATATTTTCTTAGGTACATTGTTTTTCAACTGCTGAATGAATATGTTCCCCACCATTACCTCTTCTCTATATGTCATATAAATCCCTATCCACTGGTCACTCCATTTTCTCAAGAAAAGAAATGGGAAAAGTTGAAAGAGAGAGAGCGAAAGAGAAACCCACAAAAGAAAAAAAAAGAGGAAGGTTTAATATGCCCTTCTTATAATATATACATGATTTTTATCATAATCTAAAAGAGATACTTTTCTTGCGTACTTGTGGTCAAACAGGTGTTCGTGCTGTAAGGACCCACTGGCTATCCTATCAAGCGACAAGAAGCGATGGGCTGAAAGGTTGAAACCTAAGAAGCCATATTGCTCTTTTGTATTGGATATAAACTTCAAGGTCTAATCACGTCGATGCTTTGAATTTGCTTTTGTAGGAACTAGAAACAAATATTTATATGAATTGCAAGCACTTAGCTTAGCGATGGAAAATCGCTGCTGTGGAATCATAAAACCCTTTCTTGTCATCTTCATGATTTTTAAATCTCTTTTTGGGCCATCATGTCAGGTATTTTTCTTTTTAAATTAATGTTTATCCTTTGCTACATGCTACACCATAATCAAAATGCATGTTATATGCCTGGGCACAAAGTGTTATACATCACTAGCCATCTAATCCTGGCCTCCAAAAGTAGCCGACCAACAGAAACTTAAAAACTCATTTTATTGGTGATAACATGTGATTTGTGGCCTCAATCACAGAAACCCATTGGCTGATTTTTCCTTTTTCTCTTTTTCTGTCTCTTCCTTTTTTTTTTTAATTTATTTAATATTACGAAGCATCGACAATGACTTGCTAATGGTTTTTTTTCTTACCTAATCAGGAAGTGTTCCTTAGTTGGCCTTCGGTTTGGCCTATGAAGTCATAATTATAGCTCTGACTTTCATTTTATTGTCGTATAGCTCTGACTTCCATTTTTTTATCTATGAAACAGCGTCATAATATTGGTAAAATGTTCCATAATCACATCTAATCCGAACCTCTCTTGAAGAAATATGTAGTGCTTAAAAGTAATGATATCTTATAAAGTAAGAGATAAGATGTTTGATTAATGACACCATTCGTTGGATGAACAAATAGCTGAGTCCAGCTAGAACCCAGTTCTAACTATCTTAGATTCTAAATCCTATTATACTTTTTATTTAAAGAAATTTGATTTTAAATTAGCTTTAATACTAATATTCTGTCATGTTTTTCACTTTTCTTATACTGTAGTCTGATGGGACAATAATTTGTCCTATGAAGTTTTCTAATTTACTAGAGGCTGGATACAATAATTCCCCAGCTTGACTTCTTCTGAATGAAATGAATATTTAGTTAAATGCAGGATGTTCTCACTTTGCTCACAAAAGATGACATTTGGTAAATATGAAATGAAAACAATGCTATAAGAAAAGAATCACTAACAAGCTCGATATTCATTCTGTCTAAAGGAAGTTGATCTTGTGGTAAAAATTAGTGCTTTATGATTTAGATGTTGTTCAGCATTAGTATTTAATCTATGTCAAGCTCTCCTTTAATAAAAAAAATGCATGATTCCATTTTTGACAATGTCTGGAAGCTTTTCTTTTTGTTAGTTCCTCACCATAAACACGTGGATAACCTCTCAAGTCACTGTAACCTTAATGTTAATCATATATCTTTGGGGACAGTTTTGGCATGGGACTGTGCATTTTCACAAAATGTGGTATTACAAATCCGTTATGAAAAGCACACAGTGAAGCTTTTTTTTTTTAGGAAATTGGAAAAGATAAAAGTGTGACATTTTATTTTAATTTTCTAGGAGAAAGATGGTTCTTAATTTATAATATATATATATATATATATATATATATATATATATATATATATATAGTTTCTTTTGACTATCTCTTAAAGGGGAACTTACTTTCTGCGGCAGCTTTGAGATACAGTTAGCATTTACTTATTTAATGTCAGGTAGTTGGGTTGGGGAGGCAGGCCATAATGCTGTTTATGATCCTTTTGTCGGCGGAAAACATGCATGGAACGAATTACGTGTCGATATGAGGCAAATTAGCTTCATGAAAATTGAAAGAGATGAAAAGAGATTGGTAAGCAGCAGAAATTAATCGAGTATGTGATCAGCCTATTATGATTTTTTTTTCTTTTTTACTGAAAGAAGAATTATGCATGCATTCCAACTTTAAGTTTCTGTTCTTTTGGTTTTAATTGAGATTGAACATTTCTGCAGTTGCATACCAAGTTTGAATTGATTGCATGTCACCGAAAGAATTTCAATTGTTGACTACAGTTTGAATACTTTAGTTTGGCCAGTGTGTTTGAGTTGGATACTTTGGCTTGGCTAGCATATAAGGCCTAACATTTCTTAAACTTACATTGATTTCTTGTTAATAAAATATAATTGGAGTGGGGATTTGAATCAAGAACCTCTTAGTTTCTGGTACATTTAGATGCTATTGAGTTAAGCTCTTAATTGAGTTAAGCTCTTATTAGCACTTATTAAGTATACTATATACAATTATATAAAGTATAGTAAATAGACTATAAGAAAAAATAATAACCTTTTAGTAAAAACTAATTAAACTAATGTTTTAATCATAAAATGCATAAAGTTGTCAATTTTAAACATATTTCTCGTATAGAAATCTTATATATTTTAATTGTAATAAAGTCTCACTTCTATGTTGTGTCCTAGATTTAAAAAAAAAAAAAGTAAAATAATGTATTAAAATGTTTGTATTATATCATACCTGTGTCTCATATGTATATTTGTGCTTCTTACTTCCGGATAGTTCTAAAAAATTTCTATGAAGTTCCTGCATAATAATGTTGTTAAAATCAAATTGGTATATGATTCTATGGCATCTGAAGTGTCATGCGATAATAATTAAGTAGGTATTTCTTTTTCTTTTAGTTAGGTTATATGTTTAAAATATTCCGTGAAAATACTTCATTGAGTGGATTTAAAATTCATGTAGGGTTAGTTGAACTTTTAAATGGGGTAGAGTGATATAGATATTTAACATTCCATAGGCACTGGGCTATAAAATTTCTCTTAAAAAAATAATATTCTTTTTAAAATACCCCATTTCGATATACTTTTTTCTAGTTCAATCATTGTGTATGTCATACAGTAATTGTTGTCTCATCTACCTAACTATAACCATAGTAACTAAACCAAAATCATTATTAAGAATATAACGAAGAGTTTGTTGGAACATGGAAGAAAAATATCAATGTGATCTCTGTATTTAGAGGTATTGAATGATATAATATTAAATTTGATTCGACCTAAAAGCTTAAGCTAGTGAGTAAAAACAAATTTAGTATTATATGATTCAACACTCCCCTTCACATGTGGGTTAGAAACATGAATAATGCACTACAAGTAAAAATCAATTTTAATTGGGAAAGAAAATAACATTTCAGGGGCTTGAACATTAGATTTTCCTGGATCATATGCACTGATACCATCTTAAACACTGATTTTTCATTTGTGCATTTTTCATATTTCTAGCTCACAAGTGAAGGGATATTGACTTATAATATTAAATTTGTCTATACTCAATAGTTTATTGCTTTTGAGTCAATTGGTAATTTAAGAGGTTTGGTGTTTCATTCATTCATTTCATCGAAGTTGCAGGAAGAAAAGAAAGGAGAAGATGCTAAAACTTAGGATTGGGATGATAATAGGGGCAAAAGAGATATTTAGTGGATCTTTTTACTTTGTAAATAGAGATCTTAATAGATGTCAGAAAAGTCCGGATTACTTTTCATTGATATTTATTTCTGTCTGAATATGTTTTGAAACATGTAATTGATATAATGATGGTTAGACATTGCTTCGTTCCCTAGTAGAAATTGATTTTACCTGATTATGCGTCCAGCAGCCTCTAGTAATTTTACTAGTAAATCTTAGTATATAAAGTTGGATAAAAATTCACAATATGTTTCGTTTTTTTCACACTATTTCTCTGCTTTGAATATGATTGTTTAAAGTCATTAGTTTGTTTTTTCTTTGCTTTTTGTATGGATAATAATCATAGTGAAGTGTCATTGAAGCAGGTTAAAAGGTGAGAGAGCCTCGAATCTGCCATGAATTGAAAGATACGTTTCAGTTTGTATGTGCCCAGGGAAATGGCTGTGTGAAACCCATGATTTTGTGCCCCTTCCCAGTGGGGAACTGTGAAACTCGACCCCCAAAGCCTTCCTTGCGGCGAGAAGATGAAGAAACCCTCTCAACTTTTTTTTGGTTTAGAGTGTCCATAGAGGTGATCAAATAGGTATTTGGTCGGAAAATAAATTGAATTTCAACCTAAAAATGATGTACTTGAAGGACATCTTGAACGGACGCAAATTTTTAATAATATTTAGGAGTTACTCTTATTGTAGTACATTTGTTTTGAGGTTAAACTTTATGTATATCATTTGGCTTATGTTATACAATTCATGTATCTCTTTTCATGAGATGTGTTGTGTTAGATATATTTTAAAAATTGTAACACGTTTTTTTTTTTTATAATTGAGTTAAATTGAGTTTTAAACATTAAGTTAAATCGAATTTTGATGGTAATTCATGATGTGAATAAGGCATTTGTTTATACACAAAGCCATAAAACTAAAGATACATATATTATGTTAAAGAGAGTCAAAATTGGGAAATCTTTAGTTTATAAATATTAATGTTAGAAATTAATTAATAGTCTCTTCGCTCTTCACACATTGAGAGCAGGAATCCTTCCTTAACGATTTGGTTTCGATTCTTCCTTTATTGATCCCATACATCTTTAATTGATAACATCAAAATTTGGATGGACCACTTCTATTTTATTTGCGATCAAAATATATTATGTTTATCTTCTAACTTTTAATGTATAGATATATAATTACACTTTCTATAGGTGGGGATTCAAATATTAATTTAAAAGTGCTTCTAATATTTAGAAACTTTTTGTTTTTCATCTTCTCTTCTAAATCCTTTGGTTAATATTTCTCTACTGTTTAGGAATTATGACTTTGAAGGTTAATCTTGCTACTTTAGCAGAATTTTGAGGGAATAATTGATAGACTGTAATTTGAATTGCATGAAAATAGTTATAATTTGCAAACCTAATTTTTTTTTTGTTTTTTTTTTTAATTTCTTTGAATTTAACTAATAAAATTATTAGCATAGAGACTGTAATTCCACTCCATACCATATATTTCCAAGTCATGGTTTCTCCCGTTCTATGATTCTTAACATTACTTACTCAAAATTGATGAGAGACATAAAATAAAATTGACAACCAAATCATGTTGATTCAAATAAATAAATGATAAAGAAAAAAAAAAAAAGAAAAGGGTAATGGGCAATTAGTCCCCCCCTCTCTCCCTCCACTTTGTGCAAATGGTTACCAAATTTGGTAAGAAAATGGGTAGTGCGTGGTTAATGGGATAGCGAAGAAATGTGTAATTAAGATTTGTTGCATTACTTTTTGAAACCCTAATTATTATTTATCTTTTGTTATCAAAATTCCTCCCACTTTGAGTTTCATATAATGTCTGAAATCAAACAAATAATAATAAAACAATATTATAACATCACACTCCCAACTCAACTTTTTCTTTCTTTAAAAATAAAAACCACTCAACTGTCTCCAAGTCCATGGTCAAAGATCTACATTTATGCCCCTACCCCATACAACCTAAAACTCAAAATTCAAAACTAATCGATACAAGTATGGTTTGTAGGCTTAATTTTCATAAACCAAAATGTTTCGAACAACATATTTATGTATTAATGTTATAGTGTAACTTTAGTTAAATTATCTACTATATTTACCAATAACTCAACTAAATAAGATATATATGAGCTTGAAAAAAAAGGTTAAAAGTTTAAATTTTTCATATCACATGTTTTTAAATTCTAAATGTTAAACTGAATAATGACTCTCTTTGACAAATTACGTTATAATTCAAATGACATATATGTAGTCAAGAGGTTAAATTTAATTTCTCGTGGATATTAAGTTGCGCTCGTCCTCTTCATGAACCATTTTCAAATTCGGATAGATACATAGATAAGAAAAAGTTTATTGCATAGATAACTTATATTTGAGTAACTGGATGCAATGCACAAAAAATGTAGAAATGAAAATGCATCCAATTATTCAATTAATAATAACAATCTGATAAAAGAAAGAAAAAAAATCTTGTATAAAGAGGGGCTGTTTTTGATCACAATACAACTATAATTTTAATGTTTTAAAAAGTAATTTAAAGAAAAAGTATGTAATACAATTTGGTTCGAAATCTCTTTCACTTATCTCTCGAAATGATCAAGCAGGACATGCCAATAAGTGCGGGCCTACCGGTGTGTAGGTGCACCAGCTCTCACCCCACAACTTCTCCACCTCCAGTTCTAATTTCTTAAAAATTCATATTAAATGGCTTTCAGTCTTAATTGCATTTTGAAAATGAAAAAATAAAACGATTAATTACTGAACCCTTTTTTGGATAAATATATAATTATATATAATAATGGAAATGGTTGGGAGCCACACCGCCGGTCGGGAGTTTGACCGCGTCACTCCGGCCGCCCGTCCACTCAGCACGTGATCTCAGATATGGTGGTGAGAAAAAAGTCAGCGGTCAAACCACCCTCATATTATTGGGGTGTCGACACGTGTCCCACTTGTAATCTAGTGGATCCTCTTCTCATCATATCATCACCTGTCTACTCTCTAATTCCTTTCCACATGCGGACTTGACTTAAATTAAATCATACTGTCTTTTTCTTTTACATACATTGGGTGTATATTCTCTTGTCTCACTAAATGATAATATTTCTCAGCTTAAACTACCAATTTTTGCCTTAAACATCTCTGATTAATAACACACAAATTCTCTAAAATAACCGGTTCAGTTTCACTTTTCGAAAAATAGCACACTTTTTAAAAAGATGTCAAAGTTATTCTTCTCCATCCTTCTCGTCTGAGATCAAGCCTGAAATTTAGTTTAAACTTTAGGATTTCAAACAGCTCAATGACATGAAATAATGAAATTACCTTTGTTTGAAAAAATCTTTTACCTTACTGAAATCACACTAGGTCCTCACTTCGTCCGACTTCTCCTTCATTTTATTCCCAAATTCGATTGTTTCGATTGTGACTTGCATCTTTCAAACGTTTATCCGCTACATTAATCTTCGTTTTGAAGTGGTATTTCATTAGCTATTTTTTGTATTTAGTATTTTAGTTAGAAACTTCAGTTTATATTCGAGAAATTATGGTATTTGAAGTTGGGTTTTTTTATAAAAAAAAAAAAAAAAAATTATGTTTTCTGCATGTACCTTGTAATGATTTTGTGGATATTTCTACCTTTCACGAACGAAACTAGGGTAAAACTTGATAGAGATTTCATAAATTAGCAATGAGATTTGTTGAAAGTGTCTCGAGTTTTGGCTTTTTCTTGAGTTTTTACCTCCATTTTATATAGATCGCAGGGTTATATGTGGATCGAAACTATCCTAAGTTTTTATACATAATGGTGATAAAAACACTAGTTGTCACACCCCCTAAGCACCCTGCTTGCTTAGCCCGAGGCGTGGCATGTGAAGCCAACCGATATCGCCCACTAAAAAATGACACCAATTGACTCTTAAACTTAAGCCCTTAAACCTTTAAATTGAGAACGACAGAGGAAGCTTTTTAACAACAACTGAGTAGAACCTTTTCCATTAAAACAAACTTTATATAAGTTTTATAGACAGAAAGCAACCTTATTTAAATACCCAAAATCGACCTTTCTAAGACCTAAGTTTGATACCACGAAGACCAACAGAACATAAGACACGTACAATAACGAAACGACACCCTTCAGTAGACAAGTAGCAGCGATTCAGGCTCTGAGGGCACAGTCTCTACTTGGAAAGTGTGAAAATATTTTAAAGAGCGTGAGCTAAACGAGCCTAGTGAATGATAGTTTTCAAAATAACTTTTTGTAAACCTTTTAGAAATAATAATGCATAAATCATTGAAATAGTAAATGCTAAATCATAACATGAAAGTTTAAACCTCAAAACATTCAGAAATGGTTTAACAAAAATCCTTGCTTCTCCTCCTCGAAACCCAAGTATCTATTCTTGGGAGGTGGTGGAGATTACTCGACACCAACTCCATTTATTCCTGGGAGGTGGTAGAGATTACTCGATATACCAACTCCATCTATTCCTACGAGGTAATAGAGATTACTCAATACTAACTTCAATCCTGCCCTGTAATGGGTAATATATAATCCTATCCCAAAATGGGTGATTTTATAATCCTGCCCTATAATGGGTAATTTTGAGACATCCTGGTTTCGAAAAAAACATTTGTAAAACCGTAAACCTTAAACTTTAATGTCTTTCAAGAATCCTTTTACATAAACTTTAAACTCATTTTGTCAGTAAACAGTAAACATTTCCTTAATAAATAGTAATATGGAATAAATACTTTAAACAATAACATGCTTAAAAACTATTCATAAATCATTTAAACTTTTAAGATAAATAATTCATAATATTAGTTTAAGAACCATGCTTGAAATCACTTTAAATAAATCATTTTTCAGTCAAAGATACAAGCTCAAATCTTTGGTTTATAAACTTGCTCGATCTTCTCTTGTATTAAAATAATGGTAAAATAGTCCAATTAATTTCTTTTTACCAAGAAAATATCAAAAGTGTACTTAAAAACTCCAAAAACAACTGAAAACTGCTCAAAACGCCTCATGACACTATTTGGCATGCATGGGTGGGGGGCAGGGCCTTGGCTGCACGCGTTGGGCTTGGTTGCTCGCATGCTAACCTCTCAAGAGATTTTTCGCACGCCTCACCCTGGGCGCGTGTCTGGCATCTCGCACAACCCTTCTCGTGTGTTGTCTTGGCTGCACGCGCGCCTTGCGCGCAGGCTGTGCGTCCAACACCAACCTTCACGAACACTAACCTCTTTGTTCCCAGGACATCACCCCTATTTCGTCTAACTTACCATTTCACTCGGCCAACCACCAACATGTCCAGAAACATTTTTCGTCCAAAAACATAAACCAACTTGGAAAGTTCATCACTAAAAATTCAGAACTCTATTTGAGGAAATTTTCTTCTACAAAAATGCTTAAAAATGTGTTAACTTTCTTACCTAAAAATTTTAGCTCCTAATTCAAAATGATGAGCTCTGTAGCCTTTTGGAAATCCACGTTGCTCAAATTCACCCAAAATCTGACATTTCTTCCTTTCTTCAACTCAAACTCAACCTTCCTTTGCTAAAAATTGTCTGACATACCTAGTCTAAAAATTAGACTCAATTTTTGATATTTTGAGAGTAATTTCAGCCAAGACGCACAAGTAGTTTTGGAGAAATATTCATCCAAAATGACCCATTTATTCTGATCCCCTCATTAGTCTTTATTTACACCTCCTACTAGCCGAAATCTAGATTAAGCATATGAAAGGACACTTATAAAGCACTTCACCGACTCCATCTCTTCATCATCTCGTTTATCCAAAATGCCCAATGTCCCTTGATAAGCTCAAATGCCTAGTTTCAGTGCAATGCTAACCTCCAAGCTTTTCTCGCGTGACATGCTTTTCGCCCAATTCCAAGTTGCCAAGCCTTCTTGCCTAACCTCTCAAGAGTCAAAATAACCTAAATATGGGAGCCCCTCGCCCAAAGACACTTCCTTAGAGGTTCACTTCTTGCCTAATGTATTTCTTTCATGTGTTAGTCACTTTGCTGAGCCTAAAACGCCTACTAACCTCTTTAGAGGTTTTTTTTCCTTCTTTTGACCACCTAAAGTTCAAGCAAGATAAACTCTAAAATGCCTAGTGACACTCATTTAGAGGTTATTTCCATCCTTTTGGCCGCTTACTCAACACCAACATAACCTTTAAATGTCTTTCTCTTTAAGTCTTAACACTTAGCCAAATTTTCGTCTTTCCCGATAACCATGACGCACTTTTTATCCTTAACTCCCTTCAATACATAAACTTCTTATTACTTCAAAGGACTTTAGTTTTCCTAAGATCCGGAGTTTACACCAATCTTGAGACTCGATAAAATGTCTCGAGTTCTTCATGGGAAAAACTTGATCTCGATCGAGATTTCCCAGTTTGCCCCAAGATTTACAACATTGTATGTCAATAATGTTTCTGTTTTGTTGTGATATTTTCTACATTTCATTGCCCATTTTTGTTTATTTGGTAGATGCGTGGTATCTAAAATTTGATTTTTTGACTACTTTCTGGCTAATTTGATTTATTATTCTTATTTAGCTAAAAATTTTATTGAACATCAAGAAGATGTTCAACACCTAGACAGTTTTTCATGTTTAGGCAAACTGTTTTCAGTCATCGTTTGGTTATGAATGGCCTAGACCATGTTGGGATTGATTGATAAGTGGGAGGACTTCTATAGTTACGATTATTTAATTGAAGATAATACATAAATTTGAGGGAAAAAGTAATGATGAGATGTATGTATTTATATATATAACTAATTATTGGAAAATATTTTATTTTATGAAGAGAGAAGAAATTAGATATATATTTGTGTATATATATTTAATTAGATATAAAGAGGGTTTTTGGAAAATTGACAAAATTAGCACCTTTTCAGTTTTATATTTTAAAAGGAGCATAGTTTTAGAAAACTCATAATTTTATTTTTCTCGGGGTCAATCCTAGTTGAGATAAACCCAAGATTCTTTCCAAATTTTAAAAAACTCTTTGAAGGAAAAATTTCAGTCTCTCTTAGCCGAGTGCGTCACTCACATAGTGTGTTTTGTTACACTACAAGAATTAAGGGCTTTCCCGACGCCAAAAAGGACATCAACACAGAGAACGTCGGGAATAAGGGTATTCCTGACGCCGGACAGAGCGTCGTGAAAACCGCATCGGAGAAAACCCTATTCCCGATGCCACGCACAATGCGTCGGGAGTGGCGTAAAAAAAAGGGTATTCCCGATGCGTCAAGCACGTGTCGCCAAAACGACATCGAAAATAAGGCCAAATTAAATTTAAAATACACCTTATTTCCAACGTCATGCATAGTGCGTCGGAAACGGCGTCGGAAATAAGGGGTTTTTCCGATGCACTATTGCGCGTCGAAAAGACCTTTTAATGAGCGTCGAGAATACCCTTATTTTCGATGCCATAAAGGGGATCTCTCGACGTTTTCGTGTTGCATCGAGAGATCCCCTTTTTAAACGTTTCAGTTCTGTTTTACACAGAACTAAAAATGAAAGGGCAAGGGAGAAGAGAGAAACGAAGACTCGTCGCTGTCCGTAGCTCGCTGCCGTCTGTTCCGTCGTCATTACCGTCCGTCTGCAACCTTAGGTAAGTTTAAATATAAGTTTTAAGGTTTTTTTTTTAAGAAAATCGTTTTAGGATTTTTTTTTGGAATAGATTTTTGTTTGTTAAATGTATTTTTGTATAAAATGTGTGTAATTTATGGTTGAATTGAAATTTGAAAGGTTTAGAGTTTATGATTTATAGTTAAATTTAAAATTGAATTGGGGGGGGGGGGGGGGGGCGTTTATAAAATTGAATTTTGAAGGGGAGGGGGGTTACAGTTGAATTGAAATTTGAAGGGGGTTTAGTTAATTTGAAATTTGAAGGGGGGTTTAGTTAATTTGAAATTTGAAGGGGGTTATGCTTAAATTGAAATTTGAAGGGGGTTATGCTTAAATTGAAATTTGAAGGGGGGATTACTAGCTAAATTGAAATTTGAAGGGTGTTACTAGCTAAATTGAAATTTTTTTAGGAGGTTATGGTTGAATTCAAATTTGAATGGGGAGGGTTATGGTTGCATTCAAATTTGAAGGGGGGTTTATGTTTTGAATTGAAAATGTAATATGTGTGTTAAGATTTGTTTTGGCTATTCTGCAGTTATGGTAGCCTATTTGTGTTAAATATCTTTGTTGTTGATTTGAGATGGCTATCATGCAGTTATGATAGCTTTTTTTGTTTTGAATTTGTTTCTGTTTGGGATAGCTATCTTGCAGTTATGGTAGCCTTTTTTTGTTTTGATTTTGCTTCTGTTTGGGATGGTTTCAAGGGGTGGTAGTAGGATAGCTTGAAGTATTTTGTTGTTAATAATTAGGTTATGTTGGCTATCTTGCAGTTATAATAGCCTCTGTAGTTTGGAGGGGTTTCTAGGATGCGAAGATTTTGAAGTATTTTGTTGTTAATAATTAGGTTGTGTTGGCTATCATGTAGTTATGGTAGCCTCTGTAATTTGAAGTTAGTTATTGAAAAATAGTGAAAATTCAAGAGAGTAAGTTATGGATGTGAGAGAGTGAGAGAGATATGTTTCTAATCAAACATATTTATGTTTTAGGGACTTAAACGATGGACAAGGGTTGGATGAAACTTAGAAATAAGTTCTCCCTTGAGCATAGACAATGAGTGACCCAATTTTTAGAATTTGCCAAGTTTCACGTTGATGCCTACAGTGCGTAGCAAGGACCAGTTGAGTATAGCAAGGACCACTACATGATCCTTAGCTTTGCGGTACGTATGTATGTTCTCGTTATTCTTAAGTTTTTGCAATGATAGTATACAGTGAACATAAGGATATATGTACTAAACTTAGTTACTTTTATATCATTGTAGGACCGAAGGTGTAGACTGACGCGTATGCGCCTCGTTGGGAGACTTTTTGTTATGTTTGCGGTTTTTTATATTATGAGAACTACATTTTTTGTATTAAACTTACTAATATTTTTTAAACTTATTCGTATTATTAATTTTAAATCTTTTTTTAATTTGTATTTGAATTTCTTAATTTATTAATTTATATTGAATTTGTTTTAATTTAATCCAAAACGTTGGGAAAAATTTGAGCAATCCGAATGTCGTTGTGAATGTTTGAGAAAAATATTTTAGGGAAAAAAAATTAAAAATTACATATTTTAAAAAATATATAAAAAGGAATTTTCGATGCAATGAAACGTCGGGACTAGGATGCATAAGACGCGTCGGAAAAGGGTTTCTCGACGCACAAAAGACGTCGGAAAAAAAACGTCGGAAGAGGCATTCCTGACGCCGCGTCATGCATCGGCATAAGGTCCGCGAGAGAGAAACTCCTGCCGCCACTTTGGCTGATGCATGTCATAGTGTCGGGAATGCCTCTCCTGACTCATTTCTCCCGACGTTATTCCCGATGCCATGAAAAATATCGGCATATCCTTTTCTAACGTTTTATAACTTTCCCCTACATTTTTTTGCGTCGGGTGTACCCCCGTCTCTTGTAGTGTTATTAAATTTTTAAAATAAAGATAAAGAAGACAAACAACGTAACAGAAAACTTTGGATATTAGAATAATTTTTTGCTTAAAAACCTTTGTTCCTTGAGAGCATTAACAAGAACAACCTTAAAGAAATGAGGATTGTTCGATGTTTTACAAGGTCGTTTAACGATGTTATTTTTCTTGCGACTTGAGAAAGTCATGAAGGGGAGCTCTTGTTCAAGAAATTTTACAATATTGCCCCAAGATACCCTTGATCTAAAGAACATAAGCATTATGTAATATGATCTCTGGCTAAGGTTAGGCCGAGAGATCCCTTAGTTAAAAAAAATAAGCTAAAATGGAAACTATAAACTAACACATAGACACGTTTTAGTCATTTTTAGAAAAATATCTTA
The DNA here is from genome assembly GCF_025177605.1 of Cucumis melo. NCBI lineage: Eukaryota > Viridiplantae > Streptophyta > Magnoliopsida > Cucurbitales > Cucurbitaceae > Cucumis > Cucumis melo. Next base: position 9,136,092 of record NC_066860.1, read on the forward strand.
GCCATAAATTAAAGAAGATGACCAATGTGGATGATTTTCCATCACTTTTTAGGGGTTAGTTATTTCTTGGTCAATTTATAGAAGAAATTTGTTGAACTTTTTCTTCAGCAAGCTAAATTCAGTTGGATCATAATGGTTTGAAAGATTTTTCGAGTGTTGAGCATAGGTCTATTGGATCACAAAGGTTGTTGGTTGACTTGTTTGATAGACACACCATAAATACTTCATTAAAGCTAACACAAATATAATGTAGATTGGTTAAAGTTCAATTTTTAGTTTTCTTGGGACAATATTGTGGAATTTCTTAAACGAGCTTCTCAGCAATTACCACTTTGAGGTGAGTGACTTGTTTTCCTTAATCCATTAATTACACCCAAGCTTCTCATTAATTACATTGCTCCATCTTTCCCTCGGTACACATTTAATAAATAAGATTTTTAGTTCTCAGAAAAGAATACTTGAATTTCTTAAACAAAAGCTCCCTTTCATGGCTTCCTTCAGTCATCCAAAGAACGACATTGTTAATGAACCTTGTAAAGCGACAAACAATCCCCATTTTTTTAAGGTTGTTTTTGCTTATGCTCTGAAGGAACAAAAGTTTGTAAGCAAATATTATTCTAATATCCAAAGTTTCGTTGTTTGACTTCTTTGTCTTTATTTCCAAAATTAAAAAAAAAATGCATTATCTCAGTGACGCACTTGGTCGAGAGAGACAGAGAAATTTCCTTTAAATAGTTTTTTAAAATTTGAGAAGAATCTCGGGGTCGATCCCAATCTAGATTGACCTCGAGAGAAACAAAGTAACGAGTTTTCTAAAACTGATTGAAATATAAAACCAAAAAGGTTCTATTTCTCAAAATTTCTCATAAGGTTATTGTTAGAGGTATAAAAATAATTATTTTGGAGAAAAGAAAGAAGTAAAAGAGGAAAATAGGGTTTGAGGTATTTAATACCCTAGAAATTTGTGGCTTACTATAAAAATCAAAAAAGAAATTATTTTTTTGAGCTTTCATCTTCTTCCTTAAGAGAATCGTCGACCCCTCCTTGAATTTTTTTTTTTTGTAACACCCCAAACCCAAGATTCGGACCAGGATTTGGAATTGACATTTCCCTGCATCCCCTACATTCCCTGTGATCTGACAACTTCATATTTACTTGCCTTAAAGACTTAGTAGAGTGAATAGTTGTTCCAAAAAACCAACACGAGTCATTTCAGCATGCGTCTTTACTCACCTATATCCTAGGAAAATCTTCGAGAACTCACCCAACATAGGAACTTCGAAGTTAAGTGTAGGGACAATTCTACCACAAGCAATTAGATGTTTTCTCTTTTTCCTCATTCTTTTGATTTTCATTTTATATAATTTAATTTCAAATATAGTTAATTATTTGATCAATTAATTAATATTAATATTAATTTAACAAAATTAATATAAATATATGTTTTAATAAAGCAATATTCATTTATAAAAATATTTAATTAACATATTTTTTCCATAAAAATTTATTAAAGGGATGAAATTACTTACTTACGTGAATTACATGAATTATCTTAAAAATATTTAATTAAAAGGTTAATTTTTATAAATATAACAAAATACCCGAACATTTACGATCATGTAACAAAATAAAAAAAGCCCATGATATTTTTGTAAGTTCTAAGTTTGCCCTTGAATATTGTAAACGATACATCACTTTTTTTTTTCTTTGCAATTTATTCATCTCCTATTTATATTATTAATTTCTGCATATTATTACTTCTTCTTCTTGGTATTCCCACTTGTTCTTGTTTGTGATTTCTTCATTTTCTCTTCTAGAATTTCTTCCTTCATCATCTCTCATATTTTATTCTTCCTTTATTCACTTCTTTAAATTCCCACTTGGTAAATGATCTTCATCATCTCTCGTATATTTACTCTTCTAAATCTAAACGATCGTGTAGCAAGATCTAAACGATCTTAGTTCAAGATCGTGAACCAAATATATCAAGATCGTGTACCAAATATAAAAGATCTTGGTACACGATCTTAAACAAAAATCGTTTAGATATTGATACACGATCACTTAGCTCTTGGTACACGATTGTGTACCAAAACTAAACGATATTGGTACACTATCTTGTACTAAGTATAAATGATCTTTGTGTACCAAGATCGTTTAGATTTTGTACATCACCGTTTAAATCTTGGTACGCGATTGTGTGTCAATATCTAAACAATCTTGATTCACGATATTTAGAAGAAGAATTACATATGTGTGTGTGGCTTGTGTTAAATACTACTTACACGATCGTGTATCATGATCGTTTAGAAGAAGAATTACATGTGCACGTATGGTTGATTAATCGTGTGTTGGCTAGGGCGGTTTTTGTATTTTTCATTATGGGTCTGTGGGCTTTTTCGTTTTCAAAATTGTTCTATACAGTGTAAATATTTTGCTGATTTCTTATGTTTTTTTAAAAAATTCTAATTATAAACTCACATTAGTTAAATTTAGTGAGAACAAAAATTCAATGTTAAAAAATAATAATTGATTAGGAGCACCAACGATTTATAACGTGGATGTCGAGAAATATCAAGATCTTGCTTTTACAAATTTTTTTATGAAATATCAATGCCAATATCGATGGATATTATTGAAATATTATAAAAAAAAACATTTAAATGGTAAATAATCATTTTTTTTATTTTTAAACACATTAACATGTCTATCTAATTGTATTTAACTGAACCGGCATTTTTAGATATAGCAAATAAATTGAAACTATTTACAAATTGTAGCAAAATCATGAAATTTTCTTAATGATTTTTTTGGTTAATTTTTTATGTTTTGTAAACTTTTCTACAATATAATAAAAATAACAATTCACCTCGCGTCAATATCGAACTCATGATAATGCGGAAATATTAATGTCGACAAAAAATTATTACTAAATGTTGATTAGATTGCCATTGATGATTATTTATAAAGATATAATTATTTAAGGAACATTTTTAAATATTACAAAATAAACTAAAATATTTAAAAATACAATAAAATTATAAATTTTATTAATGATATAGATTGATAGAAGTCCATCGATGTGTATCAGTGTATATTATTGATAGAATATGAAGTTTTATTATATTTTTGTAAAATTTTGACAATTTTCCATTATTGATTGTGATTAAATTTTATTGGTTCATTCATAGTACCGTTAACATATCATATTTATAAGTATTTTTGGAAAATTATTGAAAATGACAAAACGACTAAAAATATTTGCAGAATATAGCAAAATATCAAATTCTATCAACGATAAATATTGATAGAAGTCTATAAATATCTATTAAATACACTAATAGATACTTGATATCTATTATTGATAGAATCTGAAACTTTACTATATTTTGTAAATATATTGGTTTATTACGCTATATTCGAAAATGTCTCAATATTTTTTTTGTATATTTTATTAATATTCATTATTAACATCATATTTTCATAAAAAAATTTCACTTCTTATATAATCTATTTTTTATTAAAATATATTTTCTTATATTATTTAATTAAAATTAAAATTACTGAGGTTGAACTTAATTAATTATAAAAATGATTTAACTTTTCAATTGTAATTAATATGACATTTATTCAATATACTAATGAGTTATTTCTAACTATAAATTACTCTATTTTCAAATATTTATGCTTAAAATTATTATTGATTCTTAACTAAGTAATTTTTATCTTAAATTTTAAGTTTGTATAATTTAATCCAATAAACAAATTCTAAGGTTAATTTACGTGAAACTTGAATGGTATTTAGGGTGAAATTTGTTCAAGTAATAACCTAAACGGTCTATAAGTATTTTGACATGACCGAAAGCGAGATGTCGTTAATCCTCACTTCGAAAATCTATTTACTTAAATCCTATGACTACTACTATAAAGACGTAGAAATAATGGTAAATTTAGAGTTCGACCATAGGAAAACACTAGTTATGATGCTAAATTAAGTCAATTGTCTAATTAGTACAAGGACAAGGGACATGACATGCATGTGAATTTAGCTTCTATCAGTGTATTTATTAGACATAAAATGAAAAAAAATGGGAGTGTAATGATAAATTAAAGTGTCTAGCTATGAGAGAACATATTCCTGTGTACATTTGATCATTCATATTGTAAATTTAGCTTGACTTAAACTAATGTACATTAGTAATGACTTCCTTATAGCGCCTTAATTAGCCTCTACAAAGGCGAAAACTAATAGGGAAGGACCTAAACAAGCGTCCTAACTACATAGTAATTAAAACTTAAACCCTAATTAAACTTCACACTCTAAATTCTATTGGATTCTAAGCAATCATATAGAACTTAGTATTATGAGCATTGAGATCAAGGATTCCATTGCTTGGTTAGTTACTTTACACGGCCTAATTAACTAATCAAATTTCTTTAACTATTTTAAAATAGACATAACTAAGACCTTATAAAAGCTATAAGCCCTAGCTATAAGTTATAATATTTTGCCACTTGGTTGATTGAAAATGTTGACAAATTATAAGAAACATGCAAGCTTTGTGTTGGAAGGTATCGTAGTTTCAGGTAATGTTGCTACTACATCAGAAAAAGGTACAAATATGTCTATGTTATGACATAGAAGGTTAGCTCATTTGAGTGAAAGATGCTTATAAGCACTTTCTCAACAAGATTTGTTGGGAGGAGTTAAAGATGTAGAACTCCCATTTTGTGTGCATTACATAATAGGAAAGTCTACTATAGTAAAGTTTGGAAAAGGGTAACATACAACCAAAAGTATTTTGGATTATGTTCATTTAGATTTGTGGGGTTTTATTAAGATACCTTTTATGGGAGGTTTGAGATGCTTGTGTCTATCATTGACAATTTTTCAAGGAAAGTGTGGATGTATCCGCTTAAACAAAATGATGAAGCTTTTAGGAAATTCCTAGAATGGAAGAAGCATGTTGAGAACTAAATAGATAGGAAGGTCAAATATCTGAGAACATATAATGGTTTAGAGTTTGTGAATAACAAATTCAAAACTTTTGCAAATCCAAAGAAATCACAAGGCATTTTACTGTTACATACACTTTATAGCAAAATGGTTTGGATGAGAGGTTTAACAGAACAACTATGGAACGTACAATATGTCTCTTGACTAATGCTTCAACCCTTGAAATTTTAGTGGGAAGCTACCCAAACCGTCTGTTACCTTATTAATAGGAGTCTATCTTCAACTTTAAGCTTTAAAACTCTATAGGAGGTATGGACAAGTAAAGTTGCAAGTTTAGATCATCTCAGAGTGTTCGTATGCTCAACTTATGATCATGTTAAGGATGGAAACCTAAATAGGAGTGCACTGAAATGCATGTCTATTGGTTATCCTTAGGGTGTGTTTGGGGAAAGGAAAGGAATAAGGGGGAAAATGAATAAGGAAAATGAGGGATTATGAAAAGGAAAGGATTATAATAATTCTTGTTTGGGGAAGGAATAAGTGAAAGGATTATTTATAATCCTTGTTTGGAAGAAGGAATAAGTGGAAGGATTATGAGATATTATTTATAATCATTGTTTGGGAGAAAGAATAAGTGGGGAAGAATGTGAAAATTTTTTTATCAATTTTTTTTAATTAGTACAAATATAATTTTTTAAATATTCATATTGTAAATCATATACACAAATATTCGTATTTTATTTACCAAAATTTGAAATTTTTATAAGAAAACATGTCTCATTAGTTTTCATAAATACGATGTCAATTTTGAACATTTTGTATATAAGTTTTCCGTGCCAAAAAAATTAATTGATGTGTTACATGTGAAAGAAAGTACATGTATTTTCTTTAAATTGATGTTGTAATTGCAATATTGAAAAATTCCATGTCGTTAACAATCGATTTAAAAAACTATTATCTTACTTGTCACAAGGCTTGAAGGGTACCGAATAGTCTGAATCTAATGGTGTACAGTTTCAACAGGAGAGGACTTTGATTGATAAGGGAGCTTCCAATGAAGAAAGCTGAAGTAGGAATAACCTACAGAACTATCATCTTACTCGTCACAAGGCTTGAAGGGTGAGACATGCTCATACAAGGTATGGCGGTATGACGGTAGTACACGTAACAAGATATATAATATGAGCATTTAGGTTCCCCTATGAACTATTTCCACTTTGTATTAATCATAACTACACGTAACAAAGATAACTGAAAGATAAGAAGGTGGGAGAGTGATAATATAAGTCAATTGCATTAATAAATAAAACTATAGTTCTCGCGCCCATGAGATTCATTATACAATACAACTTAAGTAAAAACTACAAATAGATAGGAAAAGAAATGTGTTGTGCCTCTAAACATTATCTCTTGTGTTCTTTAACTCCATTTTTTCCTACTACACTAAGGAAAAAGGGATTTGGACTCTTTACAACTCTCACTCTAAGCTCTCACCTAAAGTGGAGAAGAAAGGTTAGGGATGAAGTTAAGCATTTTTGCCAGATTTTCACACATTATGGATGAAGGAGATATGCTTGTATTTATAGGCGAACGATGGGACTAACATAGTTTGATACCTCACTATTTCTCTAACACTGTTGCACAGAGTTGTAGACGTCCTTTCGTCTTTTAGCTGACAATCTCACTAACCATTCTTGTCTTCTAATGATGTATATTGCCTAGTGTACTTCATTTTACCAATTCAATTTCTTTTACTAAAATCCTGCATTAAGACACAGAAAACAATGATAAATAGACATTTTACTCTTTTGCTACTTTTATTGTGCATTCGTTCTATTTTAACCTATTTTTCTATGCGTTTTCTTTCTTTATAACATGTTAATGCTCCATTAGGCTATAATAACTTGTGTTTCTACAAGTTATATATTAATATAACACTCAATGGATAGAAGAAACTCCACCTTTTGAGGGATGTCAAACAAGTTAAATTTTTGTTTTTCATTATATCTTAAAAGGAAATAAAAAAGAATTAAAAGACTCAAGAAACTCACATGGGTGCAAAGTAGAAAAAAGACTCAGCCTAGAAAAATGGCTCAGCCAATTTGCAAGGAAAATATGAGCAGTATTGAAAAATGTAAGAGATGCGAAAGGAAAGAATAGAACGAGGTCTTTCAGACTTTAACATTATCACTTGGGGCTTATCATGATAATGTCCAAACTCGTACTTAACCTTACAAACTAACTCTAAGCACGGCATGCCAAATTTGAACTCCTTCTTGGTATCAACTACGACTAGGGTACCATGGCGCGAAGTACTCGTCATCTTCCTTTTTGTACAAACAAATTACCTCATGGTAGGACTCTTTGGCATGCTTGAAGCATAAGACTACATCTTGACTTTCTCCCATATCCTAACTAAGCCTGTGATTTGTGCAAGTTTGATCGCTCAAGTGATGCACCTCAGCTTTAGTCTCCTCATGAAAATTAGAAAGATTATTTTGTTGAAAATATAGAGGTTCCTACTGCCTAGAGAATTGGTAATCAGTCAATTTCCTAACTATATCTTCTAAATACATACCTTGGCCTCCCGACTGAGTAAGTTTTGACTACTCAAGGATGGCAGTATGATGGTAGTACAAAGACAGTGCATAAAGAATACTATAGTTGTAGGAATAGCGATCTACCCAAGATGAGTGTAAGGCCCAGGCTTCTAATGATTGTCATCATCCCTCAAGGTAGGACTAAATGACATCAGGCTATTTTGAATTGCCTTTTAGCCAACAACCGAATGGAGGAGAGAAGTTCGCCAAGCATACCTCTAAGCTCAAAGATTTGTTGCATGCCTTCTTCCTGTGGGACGGCTTGCCTTGCATACAACACATAGTACATATTATACGATCTCTCTACCATAACAAAACTAACGAAAAAAAAAAACAAGTCAAAGACAAAAGAAAGTCTTAACTAGACTCTTGATCAAATTAAACATCAATGATGTTTCTTTTCCTAGAACAATGCCATATCGACAAAATCGAAAGCGAGACATCATTAATCTTTACTTCGGCAATAAAATAAAATTATATACTCAAATCCTATAACTATTACTATAAAGACGAAGCAATAACTGTATGTTTAGAATTGAACCACAACAAACACTATTTTTTATGCTAAACCAAGTCAATTGTCTAATTAGAACAAGGACGGGGGTATGATGTGGATGTGAACTAAATTGTGTAAAATAAAGGCATAAAATGAAAAATACGGAAGTGTAACAATAAATTTGGAATATCTAGCTATAGCAGCAAAGGGATTTCTATGTACCTTGGATCATTGGCATTGTAGATTTAACTTAACTTGAATTCATGTGTTAACATGACATCCTTATAGCGCCCTAATTTGTCTCTACGAAGATAGACAACTAATTAGGAATCACGTAAGCAAGCGTCCTAGATAATAATTAAAGCCTAAGCCCTAATTAAATTTCATACTTTAAATTCTATTGGCTTCTAAGCGATCATATAGAACTTAGTAATATGAGCATTAAGATTAAGGATTTCGTTACTTGGTTATTTACTTTGGATTGCCTAATTAACTAACCAAATTTCCTTGGACTACATTAAGACAAGCATAACTAAAACCTTAGAAGCACTATAAGCCCTATCATACAATTTCTAACATTTTGCTACTTTGTTGATTTCAAAAGTTGACGAACTAAAAGGAATATGCGAGCCTAAAATCAAATAGCAGAGATATAAATTTGAGGGTTAATACATCAATCCATTTAATAAATCATATCTAAATACGCATAAGTTCAATAAATACTTGTGCCAATGTCAAAATCATAAACTACAATGTTACAAAATATGCATAAAGTTTTGCTTCCAAGCTAGAACACTAATCTCAACAATCCATAAACAAATACATGACGAAGATCAAAGATGTAGTTACAAATCCAAAGAAAAGTGAAATCCTAAGCTAAAATGATGAGAAAGAAGGTAAAGAAGACTGTTTTTTTTTTTAAGTTGTCCATGTTTTCTCTACATTCTCTCCTTATTTTTCCTTAAAAAAATGATTGAGATATACATAAGGATAAAAAAAGTGCAACTGCAATTTGGTCATAAGTGTTGTAGGAAAGTTGTGCGCAGGGTAACATGAACATGTGATCCATTCGTAACATCCATGCACTCCCTAGTGCATCTACACTAAAATGCCGAGAGGCTATTGCCTTTGAGCATTAAGCGAGCTATCATGCCCCACCCCAAATGCCACTTCCTACAACTAGATGGGGGCATGTCGCCAAGACACCCATTGTGTATCTCACCGCGAGACGATGCTCTAAACGCCTAATAAGTGGAACAACATCTTTCACCTGTCTCATAGCAAAGCTCTTACTTTGAACTTTAGAGACCTTCACAAAACTTACCGCAGCGGAAAAATACTTAGCTTGAATTCAACTACTAAGCGACTAGTACAACATAAATTCTCTTTATTAACTTAACACTTTATAGAATTCAACACTTTACAATTACATTCCTTTTCTTGCAACGCATAAAAGTAAAACCTAAGTTCTACTCTTTACGCCTTCCTTCATCCACTGGGATGGTGCTCTTCGCGTCAAGTTATTTAGGAGTAGAAGAACGTAGTTTTCATCATTCTTTGATCGCCCAACAATCTATCTCAAGGACAATCTTTAGGGCTTCATTTTTCTAGCTTCGTTCTTCCACTCATCGCCTTCGACCTCACAAAACTATGACGCAGCGGGAGACCTCTATTTGAAACTGAGTTGCAGCGCTTAGCGTTAAGGAGTGAAGTTCTTACCTACTGACTCCTTAAACGCAATATGGAAAGACATGTCTTGCATGCAGCACATGTTTACGTAACAACTCTCCTTTCCCTCCTTTACTTCGCTTCCACGCTACATCCATTCTTTACTTAGTTTCAATGCCTAAAAACCTGGGGAGGAAAAACTTAAAACATTGTCAAAGACTTAGTAAGTGATGAGTTTAAAAAGAAAACACCTTTTGAGGGAATACAACAAAGATAACACTATTAATAATATCTAACATTATTTTATAATCATGAAATTCTTAGAAACAAAAGTTTTCATCTCATCAAATTAAAATCATAGCAATAACAAATAAATTCACTCGTTTCAATCATTAGTACATTCACCACTCTTTTCCAGGACTTGGGACTCTCCCATCGCCTAGACCTGGGATTCTCATCCAATAGACTTGGGATTTCTATTAACATCTCGGAATAATCATACTTTTCTCAGACCTAGGATTTGGTCAAGACATAGGATTCACTTTCACCAACATCAAGCAATAAACTTGAGATTCACTTTCACCATCGTCTCTCAATTCATCCCTTGCCTAGATCTTGGATTCAATTCAACCATCCTCTAGCTATCAAAAACACATTCCTTGCTCAGACTTGGGATTCACTTCAACCAGAATTTACCTGCCCAGACCTAGAGTTCACTTCACCAGTGTCTTGTGTTAAACCTGAGATTTCCACCAGCATCTTACAATAGATCAATCCACACTACACTACATCATATAATCATCACAATCAACAACAGGGAATTATCAACTTATAAGCTTTTCATACAACACAACGTAGCACATTAGTAATAGTTTTAAGCAATCAACAGCAGACATAAGATTATAAGAATCAAAATCATTCATCAAACATTTCGTTCATTTATAGAGGATCAATCATTGATTTTCAAGATTACTTGCAAAAATGCTCGTTTTACATATGAAAAATCACTCACAGAAGTATTGGCCTTCACTCTTTACTTCTTTGCTTTCGGCTTTCTCTTCTTGTCTAGTGACTCCCTCAACTGGCGTTTTCAACACTAACTTTATCTTAACAAATTATCATAACGCTTGCATCTCATGCCTTCTCCTCTTTCGGTCTTTGCTATTATTTATAGTGACCTTTCACCTTCACGAGTCCTTTATATGCTTTCCACGTGCCACTTCACCTCTTCGCCGCACTATGCAACCAACCCACACTCGACACATAAGTTAATCGTCGCTTCGCTATTAGATATTTTTCTTGAAATGCTAACCTTATCTTCTTAGAATGATCAATTCGACTGACTCTCTTCTCCATGAGCAACAAATATTTAATTTCGTCAGAGGGTTGTCTAGTCTTTTCAACAGAACACCTACTTCACCGCAACACGCATACTTAGGCGTAGGTACTTCTTCTCGCATTACTACCTTAAACGCCTAGTTCATAGCATCAAACGCCTGCTTCTTCTTCACTAGCTAACCTTATCTCATTACTTACTCTAACGCGATAGCATTTAAGCTCAAATACTTCTCTTCGTATCACCTTATCTTTCATCATATCCTTCTTCACAGAATGCCTCCTATCTACACTTAATCATCATACCTCTTCTCAACAGGGCTTCTTTTCAACAAGACTCCCTTTTTGGTTCATTGCCTCACAACTATTCCTTCCTTTGTGGAATTTCATTCTCAAAGTTTTACTTGATAGCTTTCTTTCCTTTGTTCAATCTAAGGCCTCTTTGTGAAACTTGGTGAACAAAATGAAAAGCCACTCTTATTCGCCTAGTTTCTTCACCAACTTTAGTCGTTTCTGGAAAATCCTTATGGTAATGTGCAGCTTGTCCGCACTTAAAACAAACCTTGTTATATCTGCAAACTTCTGAGTGTCACTTATCGCACTCTAAGGTTTCAATCGTCATTCTAATGCAATCCTTGACTAAACCCAGATTTAGCTTGCTTACTAAATCCTTCATCATTTCCCTTTTCTTTACTCATTTCCGCGCTTGGCCTCTTCTCTTTTGAATTCTTTCCTTCTCCAACTTGTGTATTCACAACACGCATAGCCACCTCTACCAACTTAGAGAAATTTGACTAATTTGCACTTTTCATCACTGCCACTCAAATTCTATCCGTAAACCTTCCTCAAAATGCTTACGTTTATCCTCCTTATCCATTATAAGGGATATCACGTACTTCGCGAGCTCTGTGAACTTCCTTTCATACTCTGCGATAGTCATATTGCCTTGCTTTAAATTCAAGAATTCCTTTCTCTTTGCATCGACAAATGAATGAGTGTAGAACTTTTCCTGAAATCCTTCCCACGACAAAATCTTCACCTCTTGCCCTTGCTGCATACATGATCCACCAATCCTCAGCGCCTTCTTGCAACAAGAATGTTGCTAAATTTACTTTTTTTTATTCGAAGCACTCCGTTACTCCAAAACATTTCTCAACCAAGTTCAACCACCTCTTTACGTCAGCTGGATTCGTGGTTCCTTCGAAGGTCGTAGATTCCAATGCCTTCAATATTTCAATATTAAATTGCTTTCCTAACTTACTCAATGTCGCCCAACTCTCTCACACTACAAGAAAATAGAGGTCTTCTGACGCACAAATGCTTCAAGAGATATATGAAAAAGTGTTGGAAGAAGTTAAATATAATAAAAAATTATAAACTTCTTTTGACATCATTATGCATGGCGTTGGGATAAGTTAAATATATTAAAAAAATTACCTTATACCACCGTCTCCTTATGTTGTGTTGAGATTGTCGAGATTGTCAACCTTTCTCGATAGAGCTTCTACAACATCAGAAGCAATGGCGGATCTAGAAAATATATTGACGGGGGGCTAAAAGAAAAATATGGAAAATAAACTACATAAATAGGATTTGAACCTGGGTGGGAAATGGGGCTAACAGTCAAAATAACCACTAAAATAATGATAAATATTAATAATTAATTAGTTTTATTTATATATATTATATAAAGACAATAAAGTTGAGGGGGGGCTCAAGCCCCCTTGGGCCTATACTAAATCCGCTGGTGATCAGAAGAAGCTTTTTTTCCCCAAAGTTACTTATCTCGATAATCGTGTTGTGCGTTAAGAAATACATTTTTTTATAGTGTCAAGCAGAACCTTTTCTCTTTCCCTCTTCGCATCTTGATCGATCAAGTGAGCCTCTGCGTCCATAGTGGGCTCGGTAGGAGTCCACGATCTAGTTTGTCCTCTTTCTATCCTCGGCACGACATATCCTTCTTCCTACAAGATAACTTCAGAAATTTAGCTCAACTTTTCCAGTAATGATTATGAGTCCTTACTTATGTTAAATACATGGAAATCATTAAGAACTTTTACTCCAAGAGATCAATATTAAATGATACAAAGTTTATCATAACAAAGTATCCAAACACATAGCGAAAATAGCTCACCAATGATCAGGAAATCATACGGCCGAAGTTAGCTCTTACACGTTAGAATCGTGTGGCCAAATTAGCTCTCACATGGTAATTCAAGCAACCAAAGCCAACTCTCACACAATTAAGGAGTCATGCGGCTAGATTCAGCTCATGCACATATTTAGCACTTGTTTTCATGACAACTTGTACGCAATATCGTACTTAGTAGAATACCTCACATGTGAAACCAAGCAACCAAACTACTTAGCTCAATTGCCAAGAACCTTCATGCGAATCAAACTCAAGCCATCTTGTTCCAACTTTTCCAAGTACGGCTCCATTTTGTACTTAGCAGCCAAAATCATCAAGCTCTTTTACTCATGTTCTACTACTTTAGTGGTGAAATATTCAACACCACTTAGTTCTCCTTCCTCGAGAGCTTATGTTCTAAACTCTATAAGTTTCTCAAAACCATGCTCTGATACCATATGCAATATCCTGTCTCGAATGTCACTTCCTGCAGCCAGATGGGGGCATGCCGCCTAGACACCCATTGCATATTACACCACAAGACGATGCTCTGAATGCCTAGTTATTTAGGAGTAGAAGATCATTGTTTTCATCCTTCTCCTTGATTGCCCAACAATCTATCTCAGGGACAATCTTTAGGGCTTCCTTTTCCTCACTTAGTTCTTCCACTCATCGCCTTCGACCTCACAATACTGTGACGCAATGAGCAGCCTCTCTTCAAAATTGAGCTACAGCCTTTAGAGTTAAGGAGTGAAGTTCTTAACTACTTACTCCTTAAACATAATATGGAAAGACACGACTTGCGCGCATCACATGCTTACATAACAACCCACCTTTCCCTCCTTTAATTAGCTTCCACGTCTATCATTCATTCTTAACTTGGCTTCAACGTCCAACAACCTAGGGAGAAAAAACTTAAAAAATTGTCGAAGATTTGTGAGTGATGGGTTTAGAAAGAAAATACCTTTTTGAGGAATACAACAAATATAACATTATTAATAATATCTAACATTATTTTATAATCATAAAATTCTCAGAAATAAAAGTTTTTATCGCATCAATTTACAATAAAAGCAATAACAAATAAATTCACATGTTTCAATCATCAGTACATTCACTACTCTTCACTGGGACCTAAGATTCTCTTAACGCCTAAACATGGAATTCTTTTCACCAGCACCTCGTGATAGATTTGGAATTTCCACCAATGTCTCGTGATAATCATACTTTTCTCAGACCTAGGATTCACTTTCACCAGCGTCTCATCGTCAAAACCTAGAATTCACTTTTACTAGCATTAAGCGATAGATCTAGGATGCATTTTCACCAGAGTCTCAATTTATTTCTTGTCTAGATCTGGGATTCACTTCAACCAACATCTAGCTATCAAGAACACATCTCTTGCTCAAACCTTAGATTTACTTCAACCAGCATTTACCTACCCAGACCTGGGATTCACTTCACCAATGTCTTACGTTAAACCTGGAATTTCCACCAGCATCTTGTGATAGATCAATCCAAACTATACTACATCATACAATCATCACGATCAACAAAAAGAAAGTATTGGCTCAAAAGCTTTTCATGCAGCACAACGTAGCACATTAGTAATAGTTGTAAGCAAATACAACAAGCATAAGATCATAAGAATCACAATCATTCATCAAACATTTTGTTCATTTATAGAGGATCAATCATTGATTTTCAAGATTACTTGGAGAAATACTCGTTTTATGTATGAAAAATCAGTCACACAAATGATTAGCCTTCACTATTTAATCCTTTGCTTTCAACTTTCTCTTCTTGTCTAGCGACTCCCTCATCCGACCTTTTCAACACTTAAAACCTTCTCTTAACAAATTATCAGAAAACTTGCATCTCATGTATTCTCTTCTTCCAATCTTTGGTATTATTTATGGTGACCTTTCACCTCCATGGGTCCTTTACGTGCTTTACACATGTCATTTTAATCATGCAAGGACACACAGTTAAGTGATGGTATAGATTTAAAATGGCTTATGAAGCCAAGTATCATTCTCAGGAATCAAATTAACAAGTGTGTTTAGCTGTTTTTGAATTCTACTTGATTTTAGCAAAGAAACCAAACTTAAGTGATTTATGGAAACAAAGAAATTGAAAGAACAAAGTTTTGATTTCCATTGTAAAAGGCATTCTAGGGTGTTGGTATCCTTACAATCATCATTAGGTTATATCTTAGTCGATCATTATATCTTACTCAATCATGGATTTTTGTACAGATATTATGACTTCAGTTCGAAACTAAGTCTAGATTAATTTTTTTTAAAGACAATCTTTTCTCATGCAACTTCGATAAAAACTAACATCTAGAAATCAAATTAAGTAACATGGCATTAAAAACTTTTACTATTCACCTAACTATTCATATGAAAGGCTAATAGCAATTGAATGTTATAGATCGATTCGATTAAACATGTAATCTATGAAATTAAGGATATTTAATCTAACAAGTATTGAAGGCCAATCAATAAGAATAATGCATAATAACATAGAAAATCATAATATTCGTGAGTTAACATAAAACATGAAAGATTCATAAGTAGTTGAACGAACCTCCCTAAAACTAATGAGACCCTTGTATGGTTTTCACAGGATCAGGCCTTGAATCTTTAGAGTTTTGAAACATTGAAAATCTTCAACATGGTCTTGTTTTAAAAAAAAGAATGTGGTTAAACAGGGGTGCTTTGTATTGTCCTATATATATATATATATATATATATATAGATATATAGTGGATATCAGAAAACTTTGTGCTTCTTTTATTTAATCTCCTTCAGTATGTGTCTCGTGACTTCAATTAGACAGCTCACTCCTTGGCTAGATCAAGGGAGTGAAAGATTTTGAATGTATCTTGTATTGCCTTACTTTTTATTGATGATAAAGGTACTTATTTATACAAATTACAAATGAGTGAATATGGTAAAATTACAATAGAATCAATTTACAATAAGTGCCTAAATAATGGGAGAGGATTGTGGATCTTGAAATATCAAATCAATTTACAATAAATACCTAAATAATGGGAGAGGATTATGTTTTAAATATCTCCTAATACCCTCCCTCAAACTGATGACTTAGGTTGAGTCAGTAGTTTGTCTTGAAGGTGAAGGAATGTAGGAGATAGAAGTGGCTTTGTGAGAATATCAGCAAGTTGATTGTTGGAAGAGATGTAACGGATGGAGATGTCTTTGCGAAGAACTTTTTCCCGAACAAAATGATAATCAATTTCAATGTGCTTGGTGCGAGCATGAAAAATTGGATTATGAACCAGAAATATAGCGAAAACATTGTCACACCATAATGTTGGTGATGTCTTAAGGAGAACATGGAGATCACATAGAAGCTGTCGGATCTAGTAAAGATCGGCAGTAGTAGTGGCAAGGGAACAATATTCTGCTTCTGTGGAGGAACGAGAGACGGTAGATTGCTTTTTAGAAGACCAAGATATTGGATTAGAACCGAGAAAGTCAATGAAGCCGGAGGTGGAACGTCGATCAGATGTATCATCTGCCCAATCAGAATCACAAAAGGTTTGTAGAGAAAACGAACCTTTTCAAAATTTTATTCCAAGGGTTGGAGTACCACGGAGATACCTGAGGATGCGTTTGACGGCTGAAAAGTGAATGACAGTTGGTTTTTGCATGAACTAACTGACACGATTTACAGAGAATGCAGTATTAGGACGAGTGAAGGTAAGATATTGCAAGGAACCAACTAGTCTGCGATAAAGTGATGGATCATTAAATGGTGGTGCAATTGTATAAAGATCAAGAGAAGTAGACATTGGTGTGATACAAGATTTGGCAGAGGTCATTCCCGATGTGTGGAGGAGATCTTTGAGATATTTAGCTTGGTTAACAAATATGCCATCAATAGAGGATTGGATTTCGAGACCAAGAAAGTACTTTAAAGGATCAAGGTCGGATATTTTGAATTCCAGGGCCAATTCCAGGTCCAGTGACAATGATGTCATCTACATACAAAAGTAAGCAAGTGAGAGAGGATCTGACTAATCGAATGAATAATGAGGGATTAGTTGTAGATGCAATAAAACCCAAAGTGAATAAATAAGATGTAAAGCGTTCAAACCAAGCGCGAGGGGCCTGTTTGAGACCATAAAGACTCTTGTGGAGGAGACACACATGATTGGGACATGTTTTATCTTGGAAGCCAGTAGGTTGAGCCATGTACACTGTTTCCTGAAGAATACCATGAAGAAAGGCATTTTTGACATCTAACTGGGTTAAGAACCAATTGTCTTCAGCAGTAAGAGCAAGAATGATACGTATGGTAGGTTTCTTAACAACAGGACTAAATGTTTCATCAAAATCAAAACCTTATACCTAATGATAACCTTTAGCAACCAGTCGCACCTTGTGACGAGCAATAGTGCGATCGGGATATATTTTATTCGAAAAACCCATTTACAACCAAAAACATTCATAGATGGAAGTCGAGGTACTAGGGACCAGGTACCTTATGCTTGAAGAGCATTGAATTCCTCATGCATCGCAGTTCGCCATTCTGGAATTTGGAGGCTTCTGTATATGATGTGGGAGTTGGGAGAGCAGTGGTAATGTGAAAGGTCATTGGCTTAAAAATACCTGATTTTGCTCGAGTTTGCATAGCATGAGTATTTCGAGGAGGAGGTGGATCAGGTAAGTTAATTGTGGTAGCATTTATCTCATTTCCTGTATCGATTGTAGATGAAACATTCAAAGACTGACAAGTGGCATTAGTATCCATAAAAGATGAGCAAGTAATGTCAACAGTGAGAGGGTGAATAGGTACGAATTGGATATTGGGAATGAGAACAGAATTTAAGGGTGTATGTTGTGGAATGTTTAGTAAGGTGAGTAGTATACTTGGATCAGAGATGGATAGTGTAACGACCCAACTCTTTATACTAAGCTGAGGTCGTTACTAAAACGGAACGATGACAAGAGACACTTTTTTTGAAACGAGGGAAGAATAAATTTTCATTAAAAATGGAATATTAAAACATTGAAACATAGACGCGGAAGCAAAACTGAGTCCCCATATGGCATGTCACGGATCCTTCTCTGTCGCTCGCCAGCTTTCCTCTACCTTTACCTTCGCCTGAAATGTTAAACATAGAAAGAGTGAGTATAAACATATACTCAGTAAGGGACCTACTACTAGTCCCACTAGGTGTCTGTTAACTTCCCATTAGAGTCCTGAAAATGGTACCCAATCTCTGGCACGTTCCCGAACACGTGCAACATGCGCTCCCGTAAGAACGAAAATCTGGTCTTCGGTGTCCCGGGGGAGCACCTAGGACATGCTGGTCTGTAGTGAACCCGGGGGTAACACTAAGACAATCGGGATGCGAGGACCCCGTCGAATCACTCGAATCATATCTATATACATGCTGGACTGGCGTCCCGTCGAACCACACAGTCCTAAATAGGTGGTGATCCCGAAGGACACCCATGCAGGTACGACTCTAATAGACAAAGTTAACAGAACACCCTATCCATAGCATGTAGCATAACATAACATCATAACATGGCATGAGTATTAATCTTAACGTCCTTAATCATGTGATTAATATATCATGCATTAACAATCATCAACATCAATCTATCAGTCCTTAACATAACATCAGTCATCATCATCAACCATCAACATAATAATCTCAGTCATCATCATCAACATCAACTATCATCATCAATCATCAACATAATAATCTTAGTCATCATCATCAACATCAACTATCATCATAATCTCAGTATAATCATTATCATCAAATTGTGCATCTTAACTACCATCAATGCATAATCATAATTACATGCGGTCTCTTAAATTCAGTTCGAAGGTCTAGTAGGAGAATCTCTTACCTGGAGATTTTAGCCAAACAAAGGTACTCCTTAGTTGACAGTAAAATTCTCCAATTAACTTGATCCTAATCATAAAAGGAACACTTAGTATCTTAATTAATGAAATTGGCAATTGACTAACACCCAAAAATTCTCCCAAATTAACTTTCTAAAAATTGGGTTGAAACCAATTCAACCTTGATTGGGAAAAATCCAAGATTTAGATCTTAAAAAGTTTAGCCAATTGAACCTTTAAAGAAACCTCAAATAGATCCAAAATTAAATTAATAAAATATTAATTTAATTTCATTAGCTTACCAAGGTTACTCAGATGGAGGTTGGAAAATCCTCTTATCCTTGATGAAAAATTCATCACTTTAAATCCTCAAGCTTCCAAAGAGACCAATCTTAACTTTAACTGAGGCGGCGACAACAGAGGGTTATCTTAGAGAAGAAGATAAAGAACCTTTTTCTTTTTCCTTTATTTCCATCTTAAGCATTCTAATGCTATTTATAGACTCACATAATAACAATAATAATAATAATTATTATTTCCTTTTCCTTTTCCTTTTAGGATATATATAATAACAATAATATTTATTATTATTATTTTCTTTTCCTTTTCCTTTTAGGATATATATATAATACCAAAAAATATACATATATCTTTATTCCCATTATCTTTCCTAAATCAATGCCTTAATCTTAGGCATTTACAACTATTAGTAATAATAATAATACTTCTTTATTATTATTATTTTTCTCTCACCAAAATCTACAATAAATATATATTTATTTAAACCATTATTCTCTCTTGCAAATAAATATATATCTTTTTTGTCCAATCAAATCAACCATCTCTCTCCTTATGGATTATCTTCTTTTCCAAACAAATATAATTATATTCCATCATATAATTAACTTCACTTTTCCATATTATTAATTAAATATATATATCCATATATATATACTCAATTAATTACAATTCCACAAAAACTAACTTTTCCCTCCAAAATCTCAAATTAACTTAAGTCCTCAATTAATTTAATCAATCAAATCTTTTCCAATAAATCACTTATAACTTCCAACATGAATTATCTTAAACCAACCATAACAACTTCACTCCATAATCAAGATTTATCTTTCTGCAGAATAATTAATTATCATCCACAATAATTAATTATTATTTACCTTTCTTCCAAAATAATTAATTATCTTCTACAATAATTAATTATTATTTATCTTTCTCAAAAATAATTAATTATCTTCCACAATAATTAATTATTGTTTACCTTTCTCCAAAGTAATTATCCTTTTACAAATAATTAATTATTGTTTATCTTTCTCCAAAGTAATTATCCTTTTACAAATAATTAATTATTGTTTATCTTTCTCCAAAGTAATTAATTATCCTTTTACAAATAATTATATTTTCCCAAAATATAATTATTTTACTTTTTCTCCTTTAATAAATATCCTTTCTCCAAAACACAACTATTTTTTCCTTAAATAATTATATTTCAACAAATATAATTATCGTTTCCTTTAACATAATAATTATATATATATTTCCACATATACATATAATTATTCAATCTCCAACAAACTTTCCACCCCACAATTTAATTAAATAACATCCATAATTATTTAATTAAATTCAACTTCAACAACACTAAAAATCCACAACTTTACTTAATTCTCTTAACCTACCATTTAAACAAAAACTTAACAAACACCACGTGCCAAAACCTCTAATTAATTAAATATTCATCCAAGAAATATTTAATTAATTTCAATTCCCACATAAATCAAATAATTCTCATTAAATGGATTCAAAATAACGCCCAATAAATTATCTTAATTTTTGGGGCGTTACAATCTTCACTCCTTTAACAACTTTCGTCCTCGAAAGTTCTAATCTTTGAACAGCTTGGGATACTTGGCTCTCACAAATTCTACCAAATTCCAAAATCTTTAATTAAATATACACACCCATGTATATATATTTAATTAATCTAACACAAAACACCAAATACATTCCTTAACTTCTAATTCCACTTAATGTAATACCCATAATAAGTTCCTTAAATTTATGGGGTGTTACAATCTTCCCTCGCTAAGAAACTTTCGTCCTCGAAAGTTTTAGTTCTTGAACAATTTCGAGTATCGAGCTCCCTTGTCATAATCTTGTTCCTAAGTAGCCTTCTCAACTTGGTAACTCTGCCATGAAATTTTCCTAAGGGCAACTCTCATGTTGCGCAACGCTTTACTTCACTTGACAAAATATTACTTTTCTCAAACACTTTTCTTTCCTTTACACTTATCCAAGTGAAACTTAATTCATAACTCTTCAAAAACTACATTCTATTTTCCAACTTCGGACTTCCACCCTTAATAAGGCATTCTCCACCATTTAGCAATCTTTAGAACTCACTAATTTCTCTTTTCTTGTTTGATAAAGTTCAAACTCATGTCCAACTATTGCTTTCTTTAATGACATCAACTTAGCTAGCTATTCTAAAGGAATTCGTTATTTCATCACTTGTACTTTTAACTAGCTGTAACTTATCCTTCATGGTAAACTCACAACAGTTTCTTGAAGTCTCATCAAAATAACTATGCACTAAAGTTTGCTTTGTTCCTTCTCCAGCAACTCAATTCTAAACACCATCAAATGTGTTTGATATACTTGAACTTAACCATGCCTTTAGTTTCCTTTAAAACCACCAACATAACTAATGTCTTAGATATCCAGTCATAAAGCAGTTCATCACGCTGAACACGTCCAACTCTTTTGCCTACTCAATCACCCCTTTGAGCATCTTTACGTGCCAACATTTTTCTTAAAACTTTACCACCAAAGCCATCACCATTAAATCATAACATTCATGCAGTTCTAGTTTAATACAGGCAAGGTCACGTGCATATTCATAATCATGTATCATAAAATACATACCTGGCGAGTGACGAAGGACCGTAATAGCCATATATAGAGACAAAATCAGAGACTCACATCG
Organism: Cucumis melo; assembly: GCF_025177605.1. Classification (NCBI taxonomy): domain Eukaryota; kingdom Viridiplantae; phylum Streptophyta; class Magnoliopsida; order Cucurbitales; family Cucurbitaceae; genus Cucumis; species Cucumis melo. The sequence goes on from NC_066860.1 coordinate 9,158,175, forward strand.
TAAGTTAGTCTACAGAACCTAAAAGCTGACGCTCTGATACCAACTGTAACGACCCAACTCTTTATACTAAGCTGAGGTCGTTACTAAAACGGAACGATGACAAGAGACACTTTTTTTGAAACGAGGGAAGAATAAATTTTCATTAAAAATGGAATATTAAAACATTGAAACATAGACGCGGAAGCAAAACTGAGTCCCCATATGGCATGTCACGGATCCTTCTCTGTCGCTCGCCAGCTTTCCTCTACCTTTACCTTCGCCTGAAATGTTAAACATAGAAAGAGTGAGTATAAACATATACTCAGTAAGGGACCTACTACTAGTCCCACTAGGTGTCTGTTAACTTCCCATTAGAGTCCTGAAAATGGTACCCAATCTCTGGCACGTTCCCGAACACGTGCAACATGCGCTCCCGTAAGAACGAAAATCTGGTCTTCGGTGTCCCGGGGGAGCACCTAGGACATGCTGGTCTGTAGTGAACCCGGGGGTAACACTAAGACAATCGGGATGCGAGGACCCCGTCGAATCACTCGAATCATATCTATATACATGCTGGACTGGCGTCCCGTCGAACCACACAGTCCTAAATAGGTGGTGATCCCGAAGGACACCCATGCAGGTACGACTCTAATAGACAAAGTTAACAGAACACCCTATCCATAGCATGTAGCATAACATAACATCATAACATGGCATGAGTATTAATCTTAACGTCCTTAATCATGTGATTAATATATCATGCATTAACAATCATCAACATCAATCTATCAGTCCTTAACATAACATCAGTCATCATCATCAACCATCAACATAATAATCTCAGTCATCATCATCAACATCAACTATCATCATCAATCATCAACATAATAATCTTAGTCATCATCATCAACATCAACTATCATCATAATCTCAGTATAATCATTATCATCAAATTGTGCATCTTAACTACCATCAATGCATAATCATAATTACATGCGGTCTCTTAAATTCAGTTCGAAGGTCTAGTAGGAGAATCTCTTACCTGGAGATTTTAGCCAAACAAAGGTACTCCTTAGTTGACAGTAAAATTCTCCAATTAACTTGATCCTAATCATAAAAGGAACACTTAGTATCTTAATTAATGAAATTGGCAATTGACTAACACCCAAAAATTCTCCCAAATTAACTTTCTAAAAATTGGGTTGAAACCAATTCAACCTTGATTGGGAAAAATCCAAGATTTAGATCTTAAAAAGTTTAGCCAATTGAACCTTTAAAGAAACCTCAAATAGATCCAAAATTAAATTAATAAAATATTAATTTAATTTCATTAGCTTACCAAGGTTACTCAGATGGAGGTTGGAAAATCCTCTTATCCTTGATGAAAAATTCATCACTTTAAATCCTCAAGCTTCCAAAGAGACCAATCTTAACTTTAACTGAGGCGGCGACAACAGAGGGTTATCTTAGAGAAGAAGATAAAGAACCTTTTTCTTTTTCCTTTATTTCCATCTTAAGCATTCTAATGCTATTTATAGACTCACATAATAACAATAATAATAATAATTATTATTTCCTTTTCCTTTTCCTTTTAGGATATATATAATAACAATAATATTTATTATTATTATTTTCTTTTCCTTTTCCTTTTAGGATATATATATAATACCAAAAAATATACATATATCTTTATTCCCATTATCTTTCCTAAATCAATGCCTTAATCTTAGGCATTTACAACTATTAGTAATAATAATAATACTTCTTTATTATTATTATTTTTCTCTCACCAAAATCTACAATAAATATATATTTATTTAAACCATTATTCTCTCTTGCAAATAAATATATATCTTTTTTGTCCAATCAAATCAACCATCTCTCTCCTTATGGATTATCTTCTTTTCCAAACAAATATAATTATATTCCATCATATAATTAACTTCACTTTTCCATATTATTAATTAAATATATATATCCATATATATATACTCAATTAATTACAATTCCACAAAAACTAACTTTTCCCTCCAAAATCTCAAATTAACTTAAGTCCTCAATTAATTTAATCAATCAAATCTTTTCCAATAAATCACTTATAACTTCCAACATGAATTATCTTAAACCAACCATAACAACTTCACTCCATAATCAAGATTTATCTTTCTGCAGAATAATTAATTATCATCCACAATAATTAATTATTATTTACCTTTCTTCCAAAATAATTAATTATCTTCTACAATAATTAATTATTATTTATCTTTCTCAAAAATAATTAATTATCTTCCACAATAATTAATTATTGTTTACCTTTCTCCAAAGTAATTATCCTTTTACAAATAATTAATTATTGTTTATCTTTCTCCAAAGTAATTATCCTTTTACAAATAATTAATTATTGTTTATCTTTCTCCAAAGTAATTAATTATCCTTTTACAAATAATTATATTTTCCCAAAATATAATTATTTTACTTTTTCTCCTTTAATAAATATCCTTTCTCCAAAACACAACTATTTTTTCCTTAAATAATTATATTTCAACAAATATAATTATCGTTTCCTTTAACATAATAATTATATATATATTTCCACATATACATATAATTATTCAATCTCCAACAAACTTTCCACCCCACAATTTAATTAAATAACATCCATAATTATTTAATTAAATTCAACTTCAACAACACTAAAAATCCACAACTTTACTTAATTCTCTTAACCTACCATTTAAACAAAAACTTAACAAACACCACGTGCCAAAACCTCTAATTAATTAAATATTCATCCAAGAAATATTTAATTAATTTCAATTCCCACATAAATCAAATAATTCTCATTAAATGGATTCAAAATAACGCCCAATAAATTATCTTAATTTTTGGGGCGTTACAGATAGGGATTGAGATGGAGAATAGTTGGTGGTGGAATTTGCATAGGGAAAGATTGTTTCATGAAAGATAACATGTCGTGAAACTATGGTTTGTTTGGTTAATGGATTGTAACAAATATAGCCTTTGAAGTTATGATGATAGCCTAAAAATACATGTTAGGTGGTTTTTGGTTCAAGTTTGTGTTTGGTGTAAGGCTTGAGAAGGGGGTAACATGCACATCCAAAAACTTTTAAATGATGAAAATCAAGAGTATAACCAAAAATCATTTCAAATGGTGATAACATTTTAAGTGAGGAAGAGGGCATTCGATTAATAAGAAAGACTGCAGTGGAGAAGGCGTAAGGCCAAAATTCAAGAGAAACAGAGGAAAGGAAAATTAGAGACATTGCAGTTTCAACTATGTGACGATGTTTACGTTCGACTATACCGTTTTGTTCAGGAGTGTAAGGACATGATTTTTCATGAAAAATACCTTTGGAATCAAAAAAAGATTGTAAAGTGGCGTTGCAAAATTCACCACCACCATCTGATCGAAATTTTTTTAATTTTTGAGACATTTGATTTTCAATGAGAGGAACAAACTTTTGAACAATAGATGGAACATCAGATTTCTTAGCAATAGAAAAAAACCAAGTAAATTTGCTAAAGTTGTCAATAAAGCTAACATAATATCGATTTCCGTTAGACGATATTATTGGAGAGGGTCCCTATACATCGCTGTGAACAAGTTCAAGTGGTGTAAGAGAAGTTGATAAAGACATAGGAAAAGGTAATTTTGTCATTTTTGCTTTTAAACAACTTATGCAATTGCAAGTAGAAATAGAAGAAGACATAGACAAAGCAATGCGAGATAAAATAGAACTAAGAATTTTGGGAGCAGGATGACCAAAACGAAAAAGCCATAATGATGAATCTTCCTGTTTTGCATGAAAATTAAAAGATTTGGAATGCATGGTGGATGTGGATAGAGTAGAAGTACTGGGAATGGGATAAAGACCATTGATGCTTTCACTGGTATAGAGAGTTCGGCCAGTGACTTTATCCTGAATGAGGAACCAGTCAGTATAAAAAATAAAGATACAATTATTGTCAAGACAAAATTTGTGAACAAATAAGAGACTTGTAGCAAGTTGAGGAGCATGGAGTATTTTGGAAAGATTAAGGGTATGAGAGGGAGTTGAGAGTTTACCACTGCCGGTATTTTCAATATTTAAAGGTTGACCATTTCCCACTGTGACAGTTTCCTCACCATTATAATTATTGGATAGATTAACATTTGCTAACTCATTTGTCATGTAAACATTGCATCCACTGTCAGATAACCAAAATTGTTAGTATTTTCACCAGAGATTTGAGAATTCATAGAGTTTACCACCATTGTCGCTAATTGGGAGGGTGGGTGTCGACCTTGATATGAGAAATTCATGCGATTATAGCAATCGAGAGCCCCATGTCCTTGTTTGTGACATATTTGACAAAAGATGCAGCCATTATATCCAGAATTTGTTTCAGGCCTAAAGTTGGGCCCATGTGAAGGAGAAGACCCAATAATACCACGCTAATTGGGATGAATTGGGGTGAAGTGGGATGGTGGGAGAAATGGGTCATGATTATTGTAATTGGGCCAAAAGTGATTGGGTTGTGTACCGAAATTATTATTGCTTCCTAAACCACGCGATCCTGAAGCAAAATGTTTCCCATGATTAGAAGAATTTGGGAAAGAATTAAAATTAAGGTTACCAGTGGAGTGGAAACGGCGTCCTCGTCCGCGACTGCCGTGATGCTGAGGTGGGTGAAACGGCGCCATGGCTGTTGGAATGGCTTCAATGGCTGAAGTTTTGGCCATGGTTGTTTCTTTCGAAATGAGAAGGGTGTGAAGTTCTTCAAGGGAGATGTTGCCGCTGCGAGTTCGAATAGAGGTACGAAATGCGTTGAAGGCAACCGGAAGGCCATTGAGAGTGTGAACAAGGATTTCTTCATCTTCAAGAGAGACAAAGCCGGTAGCAAGCTTATCGACAAGGGATTTAATGCGAGAGGTGTATTGATCAATGCTTTCGGAAGGGGTTTTTTTCATTGTATAGAGAGCTGACCTTAAATCAAGAATATTGGATCAGGTATTGAATGAGTAACGTTTCTTTAGAGAAAGCCACAATGCCTTAGAGGAGACTGAGCCGACAACGTGGGCAAGGGCAGAGGATGATAGAGTGGGTCTATTAAGGTAATGAGAGCTTGGTCGCGAGATAGCCATTGAAGATACTTGGGGTTAATTTCGGAGTTGGTTCCAAGAGTTAAAGATGGTAAATGTTTTGGAGGACAAAGAAGGGTGTCATCAATATGGCCAAAGAGAGAATGGGCTTTGAGGATGGAGGAAACTTGATATTTCCAGAGAACGTAATTTGTAGAATCTAGTCGGATGGGTACGAGGTTGTAGATGTTGGATAACAAAAAGAGTGTAGAGGTGGGAACAGATGGGTTTGATGAGGATTTCGAAATAGGATTGGAGGTTTCGGGAAGGTTAGATTGGGAGCCAGGGGTGGCCATTAAAGGAATATGTGTGAGGTATGCAAATTACTTTGAGGAAGGCTCTGATACCATGAAAGATTTTGAATGTATTTTGTATTGCCTTACTTTTTATTGATGATAAAGGTACCTATTTATACAAATTACAAATGAGTGAATATGGTAAAATTACAATAGAATCAATTTACAATAAATGCCTAAATAATGGGAGAGAATTGTGGATCTTGAAATATCAAATTAATTTACAATAAATACCTAAATAATGGAAGAGGATCGTGTTTGAAATATCTCCCAACAGGAAGCACTTCCCCACTTGGATTGTAATTAAGTTCTCGCGTGATTTTTATTTCATTGTAAGGCACACTTCAAATATATATACATATATTCTCTTTTATTCTTTTCATATCCCACTTTTGAAACCAAGTTGGAGATTTGCAAAACATAAAGTGCACCAATGAAATATAAATCTATATTCATTTAGATGACAAATTACAATAGACTTTAGTTGGGAAACCTTAATGAAAGGTTGAAATTTGCGATAAAAAAAATCATTTGAACAAGTGGCGTTTAAATCAATCTAATCAGATTATCATTGAACAGTAACTTCAAAAGATAATTATTTGTTGGCCAATGGAAAATTCGAAAAGATAATATTAATTTAATCCTTTTAATATATACGTGACACATAAGTACACTAAAATTCTATTGCAAAAAAAGTACACCATAGTTCTCATATTGTACCTATTTTAGACCTAATATTTTATTTCTATTTAAAAAAATCACTTCAAATTATTGATTGACATACCTTTTATCCTTTCAACTTTTGATCTTACACTCCATATAATTCGTCCTTTTTGTTTTCTTCTTTTTTTGGTTGAAGTTTCATGTATCAATATAATTAATCCTCAAATATTATGTCAAAATATGTTTAATTTAATGGTATTTGTGATCTTCCTCTCTAACTATTAACTGTTCGATTCCAAAAGTTTGATTTAATGTTCCTACAATGGTTGAAAAAACAAAATCAAAAGGCTTCAAATATTACTTCTAACCAACGATAAAATAGTATATATATATGATATGATATGATATGAATGCTTCTCTTATTGGTCACACTCCAACAAAGCTCAACTATAGTGATTATGTTTCACCATCTAGCAATTAGTGGATTAGTTGACAAATTGGAAAAAAAAAAGGTTATACATGAAGATATTTAGTTGGAGTTAATAAAGTTTATTTTATTATGCCAAGTATGTATGTAGAGGTTGTTTTCACAATTATAAGAGGAAAAAAAGGTAACAAACTCAATTATATGCATCACAACACTCATATAAAAAAGAGAAAAGAGAGGGCTAAGTTGCACCAATTATTTGGCCATTGAAAACCATACAAAAAAGAAAGGCTCAAAATGGGTTTGACACATATCACACTTATTCTTGTCCCATTTTTGGGGGAAAAATATTGGAAAGTTTAGGCTCATGCATACTTTGCTTTGTAGACTTATTAAGAAAAAAGAGGTCAATTTTTTTTAGTAGATAAGTATTCATAAAACCCCTTTGCATTCCAGCTAATGATGCAATCCCTTTTTTCGTTGCCTTTCTTTTTCTAGTTTTTGCCTTCCATGCCCTAATCAAAATCAAGGCTTTGATGTTACCTAATTTAATTAATCAATATCATATCATAATATAAACCCTAGCTATACATATTTGTTTATGTAATCACTAAAGTCTTTTTGTTAGGTGATAGTGGTTACTCATAATTAAAAGTCCAAATCTTAATCTATCAGAACTTTTCTTTGCCTAACCCTTCTTCTTGGTCACCACTTTCTTAACACTATTATATGGTGTGATTTTTATTCATTTCTCATACATATATATCTTACTTTGCCTCTCCCTCAATTATGGTGTTTTAACCTGTAATTTTTTTTTCTTTTTATCTTTATGTCTCTATCTTTGTGATTTATTTAGACTATATATGCATAATTAACAAATTCAATATATGTTTTAGGAAATTAATTAATGAAAGTGTATAGTATGATAAAAAAAAGTGATGGGTTTCTTATCTCTACTGATAAGTTTAAAAGAAATAAAAAAATTTATGATTAATTAAGTTTCATATATGTTTCAATCACTATCATAACTAACTATTACGTCTTGATTATTTTAAATTAATTAGTTGATATTAACTTCAAATGAATGTTTATTTTAAGAGAATATAAGTAAAAGTAGAAATTTTCAAACCTATATATCAAATCAAAACTAAATTTAAATCTAAAGAGAAATGGTAACATTTTAGAATTTAGAGACAAAATTAAAATCTACCTATAAAAGGTATAAGGACTAACAATATAATATACCATGAAAACTAGAACTTATAGGATTCTTTTCTCTATGTATGAAACTGTATTGACACGAACTAATTTTCATATTTGATTTGTGACAAAAGGGGAGAAAAGGAACACAAGAAATAGAGATGAAACCAAGAGACACATGTAGTTGTTGAGTGTACGAAAGGGGTGAAAACAAAAAGTCCTTTTAGAGCATTTTCTCCTCACAAACTTAATTTGGAAAAGTTGTTGGAGCTCAATTCATTGTTAGAAAAATAAAAAGGATATCTAACATTTTAGAGAAAAAAAAAACCCCTTTATTTGTTTTTAAGAAAGAGTTGCTAATTAAAGAAAAAGAGAGAACTTTTTTCTCTCTAGAAAGTCATGTGTGGGAAGAAGATGATGATAATAACAACAACAAATAATAATAAGAGAAAAGCGGAGTACAAAAAGATACCTAAGATACAATTAAGAGTATAACTCATGGACTATAGAAAGTAGAGAGTTCAACCATTGTGTAATTGTGTGGATAGAAGATCTAATGATTCGAAAATTAAAAAAAAAAAAAAAAAAAAAAAAAAAACTTGAGACTTGATTTTTATGATAGATGAATTTTAGGATTAAATCAAAGTTAATTAATATAAGTGGAAGGGAAATCAAGTCACGGTCCGTGCTTGCAAGAGCATAGGGTTTAGGAGAGAATATTTATATATTATGAACCTATTGTCCTTTGAGGGCTATGGGCATTATCATGGTGAAACATAACACATATAGTCCAAAGCACAATATGAAAGGTCGTAAGTTAGTTTTTGCCGACATATTTATCTTATATTTTGAACATCATCATACAATATGTATATAACTTCTCATCACCATCCATGATTCGCTAACACATGTAATAAAACAAAACTCTCGTTATTTAATTTTTTTTTTATTCTAAAATTGTCGATTGTATTATCTCCAACCCTCTAGGCTCTAATTATGATCTATGAATTTTTCATTTCTTCAACATTATCAACATTTTATTATTGTTTCCTATCAAAAAAAAAAATCTATTATTTATTGGATCTTTTAAAACATATATCAAAGCGGCAAAATATTTATACTGTACAGAACAATTCAAAAAATGAAAAACACTTACAAGTCTATCATGAAAAATACAAAAAATGTCCTGTCAACTATACCGTTAACAATGCACGCGTAATATATTTGGTACACGATCATTTAGATTTGACTACAATTTATTTTTTTCAATTATATTGTTTAATTTTGTTATGTTTAAATTTGGTTACATAATTGTTTAGATTTGATCATTTAGATTTGGATCCAAATCTAAGCAATTTTTTTTTTTCTAAAATTTGATACTTTTATATTTAGTCAAACGATTTTTTTTAATTCTTTTGGTCGTGAAGATTCATTAGCACACAATCGTTTAGATTTAGCTAAACGATTTTTTTAATTATTTTGGTACACGATTAAAATAGAGAAATTTTCATAAATATAACAAACTACTAAAACATTTACGACTCGGGAAGAAAGTTTATAAAGTTAGTCATTTTTTAAATATTTCAGGCTTGCCCTTCCGTCTTTCTTCTCCTCTTCGCTATGATTTCTTTCTGTTGTCTTTCTTCCTTTCCTTTTTTTTTCCGCTGTGATTTCTTTCCATCGCATTTGGTACATAATTGTGTATAAATAATCTGGAAAAAAGTCATTTAGATTGGAGTAGCCAAATCTAAACGATCATGTACCAAAGAATCTTGAAAAAAATAAAGAATCGTGTAAACAAATCTAAACGATCATGTACCAAAAGAATCGTGAAAAAATTCTTCTAACCAAATCGAAACGATCATGCAGCCAAATCTAAGCGATCGTGTAACCAAATTAAATGATAAAATTGAAAAAATTAAATCGTTTAGATTTGACTATCTAAATTTAAACAACCAAATATAAACGATCGTGTAACAAATAATAGTCAAATCTAAACGATGGTGTACCATATATATTACGCGTGTTGTTGACAGCACAGTTGACGCATTTTTTGTATTTTTTATTGTAGACTTGTGGACTTTTTCCGTTTTCAAAATTATTCTATATAGTGTAAATATTTTTTCGTTTTGTTACATGTTTTAAAAGATTCTATTAAAATATCTATAAAAAAAACAGAGCATTATGCATTATTTGATGATGATTGATAGTTATGACTAAGTTATGTTAAAGATGATGATTGATGATGTTAATGTTAATACATAAAATATTAACCTCATGATTAAGAATGCTATGATTAATATTCATGTCATGCTTATGATGTTATATTATGCTACCTGTTATCGTTAGGGTGTACAGTTAGCTTTATCTATTAGAATCGTACCTACATGGGTGTCCCTCGGGATCACCACCTTTTTATGATTGTGTAGTTTGACGAGATCACCAGTCCACTATGAGATGATATGTATATGAGTGACTCGATGGGGTCATTCACAGCCTGATTGTCTTAGTGTTTCCTTCGGGTTCACTAAACATCAGTTTGTCCTAGGTGTTCCTTTGTGTTCACCGAAAACCAGTTTTGTCCTAGGTGTTCCTTTGGGTTCACCAAAGACTAGAGATGTGTTCCTACGGGATCACTAGATTGCGCGTGTTTGAGAACGTGCCAGTTTAGGGGTACTACTTTATAGAACTCTAATAGAAAATAAACAAACATCTATTGAGACTAGTAGTAGGTCCTTTACTGAATATATTTTTATATTCACTCTTTAAAAGTTTAATTTCTTTCAGGCAAAGGTAGAGGTAGAGGTAGAGGCAAACTGGCGAATGACAAGAAGTGACCGTGGCGTGCCATAGGGAACGTTTTGCTTCCGTCGTTATGTTATTAGTTTTGATTTCAGTATTTTTGCATTTTCATTATTACTCTTTTAAAACAAGATAAGACCCGAGCTAGGATTTTATTTTAGAGATTTGTTTTTACATACATCAGTCTATTTATGATTTTAATGAGTATATGTTTTGATTATGAAAATTAGTTTTATTTTATTTTTGTTTTAAGAAAGTTTTATTTTTCTTTTAAGTAGTAATGACCTCAGCTTAATATAAAGAGTTGATCGTTATAATTATTCAATCTCCGTAACTTTTCTCAGTACATTATCGTTAACTGTTATCGTTAACTGTTATCCGGAAATGGAAGTCACCTTTTGTCAACTTAAGGAAATTGGTTGCCGGTATTTTGTGAAACAGTCGCTCTACTTACACGCATGTAACCGTTTTATTTGCTTCGCATCTACCTGTTATTGCCGGTTAGCTGTTTTTTTAATTAATCTTGAAATCCTTAAATAGAATAACCTTAATTTTTTCAAAAAAAAAAATATATATTTTTCATGTTTTTATGAGTAAATTAACATTTTAACGTGAAAAATAATCGTAGAGCATCTAATTAGGGAAGAAAATGCAATTGGAAATATTAAAGAAATATTTAGTATTTTAAGCTAAATATATATACATTTTACTTTTAATTCACTCTTTTCTAATTTGGTTATGCTCCTTTTATAAGTTTTAATTTCACTTGTGGATTAACTATTTTAAATAAATTACTTACAACCAAGATATATAAAATTAATGATCATTTCATGTAACATAATATTTATATTATTATTTTACAATTAGATGCTGGATTTCTCTATTACACATATATTATAAAAATGTTAAGTATATTACAAGGATAAATAATGTAAGTATGAAGATATTTATATTGAATGATGAGAAAACATTTTCTTTACTCTAATGATATTTTTTAGTTAAAAAATAGAATATTTGAGAGTATTCAAACCGTAGATCTCTTTGTTGCTAACACATTAAACATATTAATTAAGTAATATTTGTCTTAACAACCTGCCTTTAAGTAATTGGACCATATTCAAATTATAAAATACATACATCATTAGTTATATACTTTATTTGAATTTGGGGTTACACTATTCAATGAAATAGTTTTATTTATATACAAAAGAATATTTTGAGATAAATAATTAAATAATTGGAAATTAAAATGTTGTCAAAGAACACTTAAAAGGAAGTGTATATATATATATATATATATATATATTAAAATATAAAAATGGGAGGGTGGAAAATTTTGACTTTAGTTTAGAGGTGAAGTGGTAAGGCAATACAGTGGGTTATAGGAGATCTTAGGTAAGGTATAGGCTTCATTATCACTAGAGTTGCTAGGCGTTTCAAGTTTGTAAAATTTTCATGCATTATTTTTGCCCATTTCTCTCTCTCAATCTTGGTTGCAAAACTAACACTTTGCATACATACTATTATAAAAATAATAGCTAACTTTACCAAATTTGAAATGTGAAATATAGTGGAAAATATGATGGAAGTGTGTAATACGTGGATTAGCAACCACAAAACTTGGAGTTGAAAATTACATGAGTACTCTCCACGAAACTCTATAACGATCTGATATTGTCTACCTTGACATAAATTTCATAACAATAAAGGTAGTTGTCTTTATTTATATATATATATTTGGTAGTAAGGAAAAGAATTTTCACATGTCTCCACAATGGTGCAATATTATCTACTTTGAGTATAAAACTTTCATGGTTTTGCTTTTGTTGTCACTCCAAAATGTATCGGGATAAATGTCTTCATTTATATACACATGATCACTTCCTTCCCTAATTAATGTGGGATTTTGGTCGCATTTCAATAATAAATTTGTATTATCGGTCTCAAGATCAAAAATTTGATTATCTTATTTTGACACAGCTTCAATTAAAAGGGTCATTAGTCAATAGGATAGTATATTTTTTTAAGCATCCATTATGGTTAATCGATTAAACCTTCTACCCTCTAAGAAGGAAGATGATATTAATAGTTATTGAGTTAAGTCCATATTATTGAATCCATGGTTCAAGTTGTTATTCTTAAGTTTCGCATACATCATTGAAACTTTGTCTAACGGCTTCGTGTGCCCCAAGGTTTAAGATGGTTGTACAGAAATCTTTCGCATAAATTATCCAAGTTTATTGAAAATAAGAGAATTAAATTTAAATATTTGAAAGTATATAAATCAAAATAGACAAGTCTCCAAAATTAAGGATAACATGTCAATTATCACTTAGTTAAAGTAATAAGAACATTTAAGTTAAGAAGTTGGTTATTACTGTCATAGTTATTCTAGTCGGATTACAATAGATTGTGTTTGGAAAGTAAATTATTTTAGTTTGAGTTATAATAATATGAGTTTGTGCTTCGTGGCGTAAACATTTTAATTTTAAAATTAAATAGTTAATAGAACTATATAGTAGAGAATGAAAAAACAAGGAACGTAAAATAGTAAAAATGGTAATATATATATTAATTTAAACCTTTCTAGCTTCTATACTTCTATTTAGGAAATGAATTAAAGTTTTGAATTTATTATTTATTATAGAATTACCTTTTGTTAATTTATATATATAGAAAAAATTCAAAAAAATATTTACGACTAGTGTAATAAAAAATAAAAGTTCATAAAGCCACCTTTGTATTTTCATAAATTTTAGATTTGCCTTTGAATATTGCGAGATGATTGATCTTCACTTCTTTTCTTCTTCTTCTTTGCGATTTATTCATCTCCTCTTCCTGATTTTCTTTCTTTAGCGTTTGGAGTATAAGATCCAATCGTTTAAATCTCTCTATTTCATCTTCATTATCTTTGGACAGATGTTTTGAAGCTATTTCACAATTATTATTTCAATATTATTCCTTATCTTCCTCGTATTATAGAAAATCAAAATCGTTTAAATATCGTTTTAAAAGATCAACACAATCGTTTGTCATGATTAACATTATCGTTTATCATGACTAACACGATCGTTTATCATGATTAACACGATCATATGATTATATGGTCAACACAATTGTTTACTATGGTCAATCCGATTGTTAGATTTTTGAAATTTTTTATGATTATTTACATTTGACTATGTGATTTATAATCAACACAATTATTTACCATGATCCACACGATCGTTAAAATTCAAATTTAACGATCATTTACATTAGACTACACGATCGCTTATCAATAACCAACACAATCACTTACTATAATCAACACGATCGTTTACCATGATTAACATGTTCGTTGACTATGGTTAACTCGATCGCTAAAAGTATATTATTTCACTGCACGATCATTTATCCTTGTAACATATCTTAAACGAGCGTGTGTAGTTATGGTAAATGATTGTGTATCATGATCTAAACCATTGTTAACACTGTAGTATATGATCGTTTAAAAATAAGATTACGTGTGCGTGTGACCAATTAATGACATATTGACAGAGGTATTTTTGGTATTGGCCCGTAGACTTTCTTTCCAATTTTAAAATTATTCTCTACGATGCAAATATTTTACTAGTTTACTATATATATATTTTTAAAAAAACCCTTTACCTTTTAATTAAAAATTCCAAAATAACAATAGCCATGCGTACAAAACAATAATATCAACCTATCCAAAATCATCCTAAAAAAAATTATATTCTACTCTATTCATCATTGTCTCTTATCTATATTATTCTCCTATGTAGAAGATGACGAGAGTGTTTGATTTTTTTTTTTCTTTTTCTCTTTTTGTTGTCTAAAGCTAGATTCCTTTTTACAAAAAAGAGAAGAAAATAAAAGGTTAGATTATTTTTCTTTTATATATATATCAACTCATTTCTACTTCTTTTTTAATATATTTTTCTTCTTTCATGTTAGGATAGAAATTAAAGTAAAAAAAATGTTTTGTAGAGTGAACCAACTTATTTATTGATATAAATTATATGTGATAAATTATGATTGACTCGTTAATTTCTATCATTTTAGTGATAAACATACTTATTTATTTGGATATATTATGACCTCATTGATAGAAAAAACATTTTTGTTATATTTATAAATACTTTCAACAATTTTATCATAAAAAACAATTTTCCTACAAAATTTTGTTTTCTTAATGCATATTTATTTTAATTTCAATCTAACCAAACTCAAATCATATTCAACATAACATGATGTATAATTTAAGATAACAGTTCATGAGATTGTTTAAAAATAGTCATTTCAAGCCTAACTAAGTAGTTAAGCATCTATACTTAAATTTGATCCTCAAGAAATAATGTTCTCCATTTGAAAAAGAAAATCAATTATGAAAAATTTCAAAATATAGCATGCTCAGCCAATATATTTATAAATATAATAAAATATAGAAAGATAGACATCTATCACTTATTAAAAATAGAAAATGATATTTTGGTATATTTGTAAATATTAATATTTTGAAGAATCGAATAATTTAAAACAATGGTGTTAATTCAATTATTATTATTATTTAAAGAGGGTAGACAAATTAGAATAAACTCACTATATAAAAATAATGCAAAAGTAGACAGTTACCATTATACCCTTGAAGCATCTAGTTTACTCCACCCATTCCCTTGACCTTGAGTTTGAGCTTGAAGAACCACATTTTCGTGTCTATATAAACCCACTATGCTTCTTTTTTTCCTCCCCACATCCAAATTCCAACCATCGTTTCTAAACACACACACACATACACCCTTCTCTTAATTACTCTTCTTCTCTCTTTTGTTTTTTTACAACATCATGCCTGAAGAAACTCCTCAAAAGTCCTCATTTCTCTCCACTACTGAATACTACAAACTGTTAGAGAAAAACAAGAAGACTCTTCAATTCATTGAAGATGTCACTACCAACGCCGACCAAGTCCAGCGTCGGGTCCTCACCGAGATCCTCTCCCGCAATGCCGGCGTTGAGTACCTCCGTCGACACGGGCTCGGTGGCGCCACCGACTGTAAGACCTTCAAAAATACCCTTCCTCTTATCTCCTACGAGGATATTCAACCTGATATCAACCGTATTGCCAATGGGGACACCTCTCCCATCCTCTGTTCCTCTCCCATTTCTGAGTTTCTCACAAGGTGGGTCTCTCTAATTTTATATATCTTCCCCCTCTTTTTATTTCACCCTTTTCTCTAATGGGTCTCTGTTTTCTCGTTTCTTTTCTCCTTCATATAGGATGAAAAAACGCTAAATTTACCGTAAACTCATCCACTTGAACGATTTTATTTTCAAATTTAAGTAAACGTCATCTCTATCCTCAACTTGTTTGAGTTTCCTTAAACTCGTAACTTTAAAGGTCCTGGTAAACATCATCTGGTTAGCCGGAATCCATCAACTTATTTATTTATTTTTTTGGAAATCTTTTCAACTTAATCTTTTGGAATCGACAGTAATTTCAACACAAACCCATAAGTGATGTCATGTTGAAATCAGCAATAATATCATTAGTTAGCCGAAATATCCATGCGGTCAAACAATTGGGTAAATGTCACATGACTACTAAAACCTATTGGCTCGAAGGACAATTATATTTAACATGGTAACAAGTATGATTTTTTTCCTAAAACCTATCAACCAAACAATAATTACAATACAAATCCAAAAGAAGAGGTGTGTCGGTTATAGCGAAACTGCTAAAAGAGATTATTTATTCAAAGAAAATAGTTTTAAATGAAAGGTTTTGAGTTTATAGATGATACTAAATTTTGTGGAATGGTTCGTGTCCAGCTCGGGGACATCAGGGGGAGAGAGAAAGCTAATGCCAACAATAGAAGAAGAGCTAGAAAGAAGATCATCACTCTACAGTTTACTAATGCCAGTAATGAGCCAATTCATAGAAGGTTTAGAAAAAGGGAAAGGAATGTACTTTCTGTTCATAAAATCAGAATCCAAAACCCCAAGTGGACTACTCGCTCGACCAGTACTAACAAGCTATTACAAAAGCCCCCATTTCAAGAACCGCCCATTCGACCCATACACCAACTACACAAGCCCAAACGAAGCCATCCTCTGTTCCGACTCATACCAAAGCATGTACGCCCAGCTCCTGTGCGGCCTCCTCCACCGCACTGACGTCCTCCGTGTTGGAGCTGTCTTCGCCTCCGGCTTCATCCGAGCCATCCGGTTCCTAGAAAAGCACTACACATTGCTCTGCCACGACATTCGAACCGGGACTCTGAACTCGGAGATTACGGATCAGGGGATTCGGGAATCGGTGAGGAAGATTCTGAAGGCAGATGGGAAATTGGCGGATTTTGTGGAAGGGGAATGTGGGAAGAAATGTTGGGGAGGGATTATAAGTAGGATATGGCCGAATACAAAGTACGTGGATGTGATTGTAACGGGGACAATGTCGCAGTATATCGGGACATTGGATTATTATAGTAATGGGTTGCCAATTGTTTGCACAATGTATGCTTCGTCGGAGTGTTATTTTGGAGTGAATTTGAAGCCGATGTGTAAACCAGGGGAAGTGGCATATACGCTTATACCAACGATGGCGTATTTTGAGTTTCTTCCTGTGAATAGAAGTAAAGAGAAGGAGTTGGAGAAGGAGCTTGTGGATCTCGTTGATGTTAAGCTTGGTCATGAGTATGAGCTTGTTGTTACCACCTATTCAGGTTCGTAATTTTTTTTTTTTTTCAATTTTAATTTTAAGATTTGTTTGTCAAAATCAAATCTAGGAGGAAAGGGAGAAAGAGAGCTGGTGTTCCATAAATTTTAATTTTGTGTTTATGAAGTTAAAACATACAAATATTTATTCAACATAAACAAAATTTAGTAAAATGTTTGCATGATTCTTTTAATCATTTTTTAGTAAAGAAACTTTTCAATTAATTCTTTGCTAAATTTCATATTTGAAAATAGATACTTTTTTTAAAAGAACTTTTTAGGATTTTGAAACATGTATGAGAAGTGGGTAAATTTCTTTATTTTAACTACTTAGATCCAAAACCAATTAGGTAACCAAAGTCTAATTTAGTAAACATAAAACTAAAAACCAAGTTGTTATCAAACATGAGTCTAAATAATATAATAAGAACTTTGTTTTGAGCTTTTGAAAATTTAGCTTATAAATAATTTCTCTCTTAATTTATGTATTATCTCACGGGTTCAAAAGCATACATTATAGCACATGATATTGTTTGTATGATTAAAGTTTTTCTGTTATTTACCTTCAGGATTGTATAGGTATAGAGTGGGAGATATACTAAGAGTGGCAGGGTTCAAGAACAATGCACCACAATTCAATTTCATATGCAGAAAAAATGTTGCTTTAAGCATAGATTCAGACAAAACAGACGAGGTTGAATTGCAAAATGCTGTCAAAAATGCCTTAACCCATTTGATACCATTTGATGTCACTTTGAGTGAGTACACAAGCTGTGTTGACACTTCAAAGATCCCTGGCCATTATGTTCTCTATTGGGAGCTAACTCCAAACAATGAAATCAAATCAACCCCTATTCCACCCTCTGTCTTTGAGGATTGTTGCTTTGCTATTGAAGAGTCTCTTAATGCTGTGTACCGTCAAGGTCGGGTCTCCGACAAGTCCATTGGTCCTCTTGAGATCAAGATCGTCGAAACCGGGACATTCGACAAGCTCATGGACTATGCAATTAGCCTAGGAGCATCAATAAATCAGTATAAGACACCAAGATGTGTCAAGTATGAACCCATTATTCAACTATTGAATTCCAGGACCGTGTCAAATTATTTCAGCCCCAAATGCCCTAAATGGGTTCCAAAGCAATGGACTTGAAAATGGAAATTTCAATATTGGATTGTTGTATCAATAGGGAATATTTAATCACCCTAGAGATTTTAATGGTTTTCTTTTTCTTGCATCCTTTCTGGAATTTTAGGCTAATTTGAAGTTAATAGACAATGTACAAAAGTAGATCCTCTGTTGTTCAACAAATTAAAGTAATCTTTTTTTTTTTTTTTTTTTTTTTTTTAATTTCTTTCCTCTTTCCCTTTACTTTTATGATCCTGTAAGAGTTTCTTTTTTCTTTCTTTGGGTAGTGTATAACAATGGATCAAAAAATATCACTATAGTTGAAAAGCTAGTATGTCATGTCGAATAATGCAAGTTGAAGAATATATAACACATTTAATATGTAGTCTAGCATAGTATCATAACATGTAAACTTTAACATCAAATTATATTAAAAATTCAGAAGAAGTGAGTGAAACCTATATTTGAATAGTCAATATTTGTAAAATCTATGCATGTAGAAGTGGGTGAAAACAAATCTGAACTTGTAGAGTCTGTTTAATTTATATATTTGTTATTTGTAAATATTCACAAGTAGGTTATATGAACCATCAAAATTATGGATGACGAAATTGGTAGTCAAGAACAAGAAAATTTCTACATATTAAAATAGTGAGACTACACCAACCTATATGAAGAACTTAATTTAGATTCATTTGAATGGGTTATTGCAAATATAAAATGCAGTACAGCAAAATGAGTTTTTTATGACACAAGAGGAAGTCAAAACCAAAGAGAGGAAAGTGAAATAAGATCATAAAAGTAAAACCAAAAAAACTTTTTCCATTTTAGAAAAACAGTATGCATCGACTAAGAGAACAATGCTAGATCAAATGTTAAATCAAATGTTAAAGCAAGATAAAACAATAAGGTAAAGACAAGGTAAAGTAGTAATAATACACTACATTTGGTAACTTAATTAGTTCGGTGTAATAATACACCTACGTTTAAGGTGTTGCACCTAATGAGAAGATAAGTTCACTAGAATATGAATTAATTACAAGCATACAATTTCTTACTAAGAGAGAAAGATTCGTTAGCAATGTCAAAATTTCACATATTATAATCAGCAATTGATTTCATCCTCCAAAATTTGTAAGGACTCAAATTGAGAAGTTAAAATTAGAGACAGGTGTTTAGAATTATTTTCTACATTTTCTTCACATATCCCATGCCAGATGGAGCACATGAATTGGTTCTATACCTCTCTCTCGCTTAATTATATTTTCGTTGATTTCTCAGTTAAAGGTTCTATTATTGCGACTTGCAACCTGAAGAAACAAGGTTACACGATAAAATGTGCTAACTTTGTCTCTAGGCGAGGATCATGATATAAAATGTACATATATCCTCACCATGCATTGCTACTTCTTCTAACTTTGCATTGAGTACAAGTTTTCTTCTCGCTTTGCTCAAGTGTAAGTGAAGTGAGAGGTTCCTGAGTAACCCAGGATCGAACACAAGGAATTTCCATCAATCTTAGTTATAACGTCTACTTCTAATTTCAAGTGATACAAACCATATATAGTATAAAAGTAAAAGTATGCTAATCCTATTATCTACACTAAGGTTCCTGTAAAAGGTGAGATGGAATGGAATGATCATGAAATATGAACTAACTTGCATTAAGAAAGATGTAGGAAAGTCTCCCCATTCTAGGTGATTTAGGCCATGTGAGATGCCTTTGATGCGATATAGATCATTCAACCATTTTATATTTAAGGTGAGAAACCTCTTGGCGCCTAAACACCACACTAGTTCTCCTTTCAAAACACAAATAATAAAGATATATATCGTGTGATTTATATATCCAGGTTTCTTTACTTATAAGCATCACATTTCCTCTCTATTTAATGCGATCGAGCAAGCTCTTGACACCTAAACACCACACTTGTTCTCCTTTGGGACACGTGTGATGGAGGTAAAATGCTAGAACTAAGTTTGTTTCCAAACTCATTTTTGCGCGTGTTTAATGAGGTCTTTGCTACTTACTCTCTCGAGCAGTTGACGACGAGTGTTTGATTCCTTCTCTTGAAGAGAATTAGGCAATAGAATTAAACTCAAGCTAAACACGATGAGTCTCATAATTAAAGAACCCTTATCAAGCACATAATTGATGCTTAAACTACTTAAAACACTTCAACAAGATGAATAATAAAGAAATGAGAGAAAGATAGTGAACAAAAATGCATTGTATTGATTAATGTAGGCCTTTTGACCATGAGAATAAGAATAGTCAAACAACACATTGAAAGAATGCAAAAATGGAAAGTAAAGAAATGCATGTGCTGAGCCGCAAAATGCATTGGTATGCATTCCTTGGCTCTTTTACAAGTTAGGGAAATGGCTAGTGAGCTTGTCTCTCTAATCTCTCTCTAAGCTCTCACTCAGTAGTTAACCGGAGAAGAGTTGAAAGAAGATAACTTCTATAGATGGAGAAAGATTCTAAAACTTTCCTTCCGTCAGTCCTAGGATATTATTTATAAAATATATGATCATGCAAAAAATTATTTATTTATGGTCCGAGGCTACAATTCATTATAATGCAAATAGAAAAAGAAAAAGAAAGTAGTTTGAAGCCTTTGCGTATATTTACTTTTTTGAATAAAAATATAAAAAATTCTTCACTTTAATACATGATTAAAATTTAAATTAATTATAGATAAATATAACAAACTTTTGAGTATTTATTAAATATAATTCGTATTAATTAAGTTGTTAAGGTATTAATTAATGATTTACCGAATGACATTTTTTAACCAAAAAAAAATTATAATACAATAAAGAGAATTGTAAAAAATGATAAATTTAATAAAATATTTACAAAATATATGAAAATTTCAGATTTTATCATTGATAGACACTGATATATATATACTTCTATAGTAACATTGATAGAGATTAATAGAAGTCTATAAGTTTCTACCATTGATAAAATAAAAATTTTAATATATTTCGTAAATATTTTAGATTATTTTACTATATTTGAAAATATTCTTAAAAATAATGATATTTATTTTATTGAATCAATTGTTTTTACAGTAATACGATATATGTCTATAAGCTTTTCACTTGCATCACATCACACATCGTTGTTTTCTAGTTTTAAAATAAATAAGGAAAAATTATTTTTATAAAATAAGGTAGTAGAATAGAAATAGGTAGAGAACTTGTTATTCTATAGAACATGATCTAAAAATTAAAAGATGCCATCACTAAATATTAAATTAAAGATTTGATCTTATCATTTAAACAATAATATTATTAAGTGGTTTAAAGTTGTTTTTTTGAGACCATAATGATCACGTTTTATGGGAATTAGATTCCCTACTTCTTTGATTTCTAACCAAAGATTAAAGCAAAACCCAAGTGAAAATCTCATGCATTTTATCCATTAAATAGCATAAAGCTAATAACTAAATCCCTTTCTCTTTCTTTTTGTTTATAACCCTCACATGAAAAGGACAATAACTTTTTGGGTTTCATATGCTGTTTGCCAATTAAATTTTAGTGTGTTAGTCTAAGAATAATATTGTGTCCAAAGCATAAAGTTGTTTTTTTCCCCTTTTCTTTTTCCATATAGAAGATGACTTGAAATATATAACCTTTGTCATAAAGTTCATGAACAATGAATCAAATTTAATTTCTGATGTTATAGCTGACAAAGAGGTTTTTTTCTTCTTCCTTTTTTCTTTCTTAAAGTGTAATTCCTATTTTAGTAGTGAAATTTATAACTTACTCCAATTGATATATCTGAACTATTGGAGTATATATACTAGCATTAATCAAATAAATATTGATGTTTTTAATCCTCATCATACCCAAATTATTCATCTTATTCAATGCACTTGACTTCTTTACATACTTATGTCATCACGTTGGTTCTATATTTAAAACTTTATTTCATATGATAAAATATAAAGTAGAATGAATGTGTTTGGAACAAAATATGTTAGATGAAAATTTTGAGTTAGCAAATATTTATTATTATTTTAATTTAAATATAGCAATATGTAAGTCTAAGTGGGTTTGTGATATCTCCACACACGTGCACCGCCGTGTTGAGGGGGTGACGAGGCGAAGAATAAAACAATATATATATTTTCCTAAAACTATCTTTAATATTTTAAAAAACGTTTCTTTTATTATAAATATTTTTTTAATTAAATTTTATAACGAAAACCGTTTAAAATTGAATGCGAATTAAATCTGAGGGTATTTTATCTTAGGGACAACATGGCGATCAAATTTGTTTGCACAAAAGAGTAGAGCCACGAAACGTTTTAAAGAAAGCGAGATCCGTGACTTAGCCATTCTTTAACCTCTTTATGTTTTGTAGCATACGTTTAGACCAGGCGATTTGATCAAACATTTTATCATTAGGCGTTTTGACCAAGTGATAGACGAAGTTATCGTTAAGCATTTTGACCAGTGGGCGATTTGAACAGATGAGATACCAATTTACTAAGACAAGATACGAGACGAATCGGCATGTGAATTGTCTAAGCGTTTAGTCTAGGCATTAAGACTTCTAAACCTACTAATCCTTCTAAGTGAATTGCAACAACAAAATATTACCTTCCTTAGAGTTGAATTATTAAAAATAGACATTTTGTAACTATGCGTAATGGTGCATGTATTTTGTAGGGAAGTGAGATAAATTTGTAGAGATTAGAACAAATAATATAGTACACTATTTTAGTGTGATATTTTAGAAATAATAATTTCAGTGATATACATATAATTGAGTATTTGGTTTTACACTTGGAAATGATTAAATGCATGTTGAAAGTGGTTATTGTTAGCATACGGCAAGAGAACAACAAAACAATTTAATAGAAAGAAAACCAAAAATTAAAGCTCATCCTGTTGATGGATGACCTCTAAGCCATATTTTTGCCACTCTATGTTGTTAAGCATGGAAGATATATACCTCGGCAACCAACAAGTTGTGTTGTCAATTTGGCACAGACAGACTCCCAGACTGCATGTGCGTGATAGAGTTTACAAATGGAATCAACGAATGATTGAAATTCATTTTTCTGTAGCAAATTTTCTAGCAAAAATGTGCCAAAGAATATATATGTATGAATTTTTGTTTCAGCTTAAAGTTGTTGGATTTCTGCGTCAAGCGTTTTGAATTGTTGGTACTTTCATGGAGGGTTCTTTTCCCAATAAATTTAAGAAAACAAATCGTAGAATGAAGGCTCTTAAAAAAATGTAAAAAAATGTGAACATGGTAAAACCCTTGTATTTACTAAACTAGGGTTATACATCGAGACTTGATTCAAATGTAATCTTTGACTTGAGGATAAGATCAACTTTAGTTGCCTTATTTATCATATAGGAATCTAGAAATATTTACAACCACCTGTAGACTGCTCTACAAGCGTCCCCTAAATTCATTAACCACTACAAAAAAATCTGGTAACAGATTCAACGTAAGTCTATAGATTACTCTTCTAGAATTTTTCATAATTAAGAGTTTCTTGATACTAATTTTCAATCAAAATTGCTTATTTTTACATTTTAGTATTGTTTCTATGACACAATTTTATTGCAAATGTATATCCAAAACATTGTCTTTTTTCTATCATTTAAATATTTAACTTGAAAAAAAAATCACCAAAGCGACAATTTGACATTTTTATATAGTGTACCTCAATAACTTCCTAATTTTGACATTATTAATGTATCATTTAATTAAGTATGTAGATCGACTTTTATGTATAGTCATTAGATTATGGTTCGATGACATAATGGTAATGTCATACAAACACTACAAGAAATTTGGCCTTTAATGTCGGTTTAAAACCGACATTAAAGGCCTTTAATGTTACTTGGCGACCGACATCTTTGTAAGCGTTATTAAAGGCCTTTAATGTCGGTTGGGCTTAAATGTCGGTTTATAACCGACATTAAAGATGTCTTTAATGTCGGTAAACCGACATTAAAGACCTTTAATGTCGGTTATAAACCGACATCTTTGAAGGTGTTATTGAAGGTCTTTAATGTCGGTTCATCTTTAATGTCGGTTTATAACCGACATTAAAGCTGTCTTTAATGTCGTTTAAACCGACATTAAAGACATCTTTAATGTCGGTTATAAACCGACATCTTTGAAGGTGTTATTGAAGGTCTTTAATGTCGGTTCATCTTTAATGTCGGTTTATAACCGACATTAAAGCTGTCTTTAATGTCGTTTAGTGCACATCTTTAATGTCGTTTTTCCACCGACATTAAAGACACATTTAATGTCGTTTTTCCACCGACATTAAAGACACATTTAATGTCGTTTTTAAAGATTCATCTCATGTCGTATTTATAATAGTTTTTATGACGGCAAAACCGATATTATTTGAGTCGAATTACGTCCGGAAATGTTCGTCATCGTATATTGTAAAAAATAAAAAAATGGCTTGCACACTAGCTATAATGCCTACTACTCAATGCACACAATAATACCTAATTCACCTGCAATGCACACAATAATACCTAAAATTCCAGCATACACTTCCATATAGAACTACAACAAATACACATCATCCAACACTTACATATAATCACATATCAATAAACACAACTATATTCAATACTATAAGTCCAACTACTCCAAATCCTCCAATATATACACTTATATATAATCACACATATCAAACAACACATCCTACCATCCATGGCAAACCAATAGTAAACACCTACAATGCATAAGATCCAACACTAAAATACAAGCACACTTTTCCACACTTCCATATAGAACTACAACAAATACACATCATCCAACACTTACATATAATCACATATCAATAAACACAACTATATTCAACACTACGATAGGAAGACTAAACATCTACGATAGTTGGGAGTAGGTAAGATGTCAGAAATTAATTGTAATAACTCAGTGAAACTCTTATCACTCCATCCAAATTTAGCTTTCAAATTATATAACTTTATCAACGTAGATATTTTGGTAAAATTCGTACAATTAGGATATAATGGTTTCTTGGCATCATCTACAACTTCCTCAAAATTTTCTGACTCGTCATTAAAATAATTATGTGCAGCCTCAAACATTCCAATTGTGTCATCAACATCATCCTCGTCAATTTCTTCTTTTACACTGCTAAAGACACTTTCATTGTTTCTCTTTATTGGTAGTGATTCACCATGAAAAATCCATTCTTGATAACTCTGATCGATGCCGTTAAAAAACAAGTGATCTCTAATTGTATTCACATCTAAAGTTTTTGCATTCACACACTTTAAACAAGGACATGCCATGACATTCGACGTCTTTGAATGCTTCAACCCATTTTTAATAAACATCTCAACCCCATAAGCATACTCAGATGACGTTCTATTCTTTTGCATCCACGACTTATCCATATTATATAAGATGCAATTTAATCTACAAAAAAAATCGAGAAAACAACGAAATTAAGTAAACTGAACCCACATTCCAAAAACTAACAAGTTCTATATAAACCGAAAAGAAACTACAATAATATTAAGCAAACAATCTAAATTAAGACTATGACATTTTCTTTTAGTTTTAGTTTTGGTTTTGTTATGATTTGGAAAATAAAATGTATGGCTAATTTTAGAAGTAGACCAATGTCAACCTAAATAATAGGGTATAATACTTGACTAAAAGAAAAGCAATTTAAAAGAGTTTGGGTTATATATAGGAGAAGCTTGAGGTAGCAAGCAATGTCAAGTGTCAACCACCAAATGAAAAGTCCAGGAATATATATATATATATTTTTATTAATATTTTCTTTTTCTTTTTAAGGAATTTATACGAGACCAACTTTAAGATCAAAAGAAACAGGGAATTACCAAAAATTACATCCATATGACTCAACCTAAAAAGTTAGATATAACCAAGATGAACTTAGTTGAATTGACATTTGTATGTTTTCGAGGATAAAAGGTTTTAGGTTCAAATCTCCCACTCTTAATTGTACTAAAAAGACATTTTAAAAAAAGTAAAGAAATTAGATATCCAACATTTTCCAGCATAGTCTTTTGAATTGGAAGAGGGAAAAAAGAAAAGAAAATAATAATAGTAATAATAATATAACATAAAGCCAACAACATAACATGAGTAACTCCGATGAGGAAACAATTCACCCAACTCAACAACGACTTAGCTACATTATCTACCTTAGCAAAATCAAACAAAAAGTTATTAACCAAATTCACCACCTTCCCTAGCTAGCATCAAATTCAACCACAATAGAATGAAGGAGAGAACACATAGAAGATGAAGATAGGAAGACTAAACATCTACGATAGCTTGAGTTTCGAACACCTTGGTAGACCACTCATAGGATATATTCCAAAATCCAAAAATTTAGAAGAAGAATTCAGTTAATATTATTAGTAATTACGAAGTCTGTGGTTTGAATCTCTTTTATCCTAATTGTTGATATTGACTTGATTAGTTATATTAAAAATAAAATAAAATTCAAATTAGAAGTTTGATGACATTATATTTGGAATTGGAAGTAATTATAATACAATATAAAAATTTGATGACAGAAGAATGGCAGGTTTGTTGCATGAAAATAAGTTTTTTTTTTGTTATTGGGTTTGATACTGAGGCTTATGCTTTATGTGCACAAAATGGAAATTAAGTATAACAACAGATAAGGAAAGAAAGGAATTTTCACAAACATATATTAAGAAAGACAGAAGCTGTAGCAGATAAGAAGGTACAATTATTTTTAAAGGCCACAAATTATACATTTTCTTTTATCTGGATTGAATCTTTTGCAAACAATCTTGAAACCAAATTAAGACTATGACATTATGTTCCTGCATCAATAATCTCTACCACTGTCGAACTAAAATAGTGATCAATTCAAACCACAGCCTAACATGCAAGATGTAATTTAAACCTACTCTTTCAAGCAAGAATGAAACCATGGAATCTTTCAAACCTTGATCAAATATTCAAAAGAATTAAAGACCAGTCATGCTAGAAAGTGTAAATGTAAATTACCATTCAAAAAGAAAAACTTTCAACAAATCAAACATAAAAATTCATCTATCCCTAAAGCAGTGTGAGAAATTTAGCCTAAAATTTCTCCTATAGACAAGACCAACATCATCAGAATGATCTAAAGCTTTTGTTCTAGTGATTATTGAAGACATGGACATTATCACAAACAATGTAACTAAAAAACAAAACTCCTCCATTAAGTTTGAACAATAATGCTATAATGGTAATAATAACGTTCGGTGTGTGCGTGTGTGCGTGGGGTTGATTTGGAGAGAGTAACAACGTGGAAGAAAGTGCACGTGATATACAGTTTATTCTTTGTGAGAAAAGTGGCAGCCCATATAAACACCTTCATATTCTACTGTCTTGTATTACCAGCCACAGTGGTAGTACAAGATGTTGAAGTTCCTAAATGGGGATATGTTTACATTCCTGCTATCATTACTCTTCTCAATGCTAACTATCGCAAGAGGTCATAAATACTTTCTGCACCAAAGTCTTAACCATTCTAACTAGATGCCACTCTTAAGAATTTTTCTTAAAATCAAGCCAATGACCTAACAACACATATGAATAGAATATATATATATATGGAAGTAAATGTAGGGGATGCTCACAGAATTGAAATCACTTACAGAAATTTCTCCTCTCCTACATGAAATCACTTACAGAAAGGTGAAAGAGACTGAGAGACAAGTTTGCTCATAGAATTGCCCACTAACTTCATCACAAAATCGATAGTTTTCCTAATCTCCCTATCTCTGACGATATATTCATTTCTAACTATGGCTAATGTCCATTCATCTTCAATTAATCTACATTATAATCCCTAATTGATTACTGTACAATGTGTACCTTGGAGTCTTTGTCCTTCCTGTTCCTTTCCAAATGCTTTCTAATCGAGACAACCTTCTTAATCAAATGGTAAAGATCCTCAGGAATCTCCGGAGCAAGCCCTTTTGATAGTAATAAAAAAACACACATTCAATTACCACAACAGCTCAAACCTAAAACTAATACATTGTTAATACTCAATCTTCCATATATATCATGGTAACAGCTAAAACCTAAAACTAATACATTAAAATTTCGAATTGATGAACAAGAAGAACAAGTACAATACCATGAGCAAGAATGCGCAAGATCTTATTGCCAGTAACACTCTTAACCTCAGCAGTACCGTGAGAATCACGAAGAATGACACCGATGCAAACTATATCCTCACCTAAATCATCCAAGCGGAAAGGTGAGATGGAAACAAGAGAAGATTAGAAAACAGTTGCATATGGTCTAGAAAATTAGAATATATCCTCACCTAAACCATAAAAAAATTAGAAAATTAGAAAACAAGATCAATTACACTGATTTTTGAAGATCACCTCCACTATTACACAGCTGCATATGGTCTCTCAAATCTAAAAGTCTCTACATTCCTACTTTATTGCCGATATTATAAGAACTTCTTGCAACTACAGCAATGATATAGCTTTATTTTCTCCATTCATTTTCCTGCCCAAGTTAAGCTAATTCTAAAGAGAATAGTTTTTTGATTCCTTTCTATGAACCCAGTAGAAAGTAAGAACTTCCAGTTTGACCAACATTTTAACATAGCACAACATCTCTAACCTGTACCTATCACTACACCTCATCTACCAAATACAAACTTCCAGTTTGACCAACATTTTAACATAGCACAACATCTCTAACCTGTACCTGTCACTACACCTCATCTACCAAATACAAGAAGCTTATACTAAACGCAACTCCAGCCATTTCATCCTTATTTACAGCATTATTGTAATTTATGCTTTTCAAGATTCGTCGACGCCAATAAAGCCCGCAACACAAATCTTCCAATGCCTTGACAACTTCCCCTTGTCTAAGAATCCATAATCTAAATCGAAATCAAAAAACATGCTAAAAACCCCAAATGAAAGAAGATGGAAATTTTACCGTGAGAAGATGTATTTTGTGAACGCGGACGAATTTGATTCCAAGGGTGGGCGAACCTGGTTGCTGGTTGATGTGAACGCGGACGAGCGGATGAGTTTCAAAAACCTGGTTGCTGTGAACGCGGTTGCTATGAACACGATTGCTGTGAACGGGGACGACCGGACGAATTTCTTTAGAAGGAGAGAAATGCGGCCGAATCGGAATGGTGGCGGCGATAGAAATGGTGGCGGCGATAAAATGGCGGCGTCGATTAAAATTGTGGCGTCGATCTGAGAAGAAATGAAGGAGATTCGGAGAAGAAATGAAGGAAGTTCGGAGAAGACGAGGGTCGAATAGATTTGGAATCGAATAGGTCGAAAGGTAAAGTAAGAGAGAGAATTCACGAAAAAAATTATTAAAAAAAAATTAAATGGACCTTTAATGTTGGTGGAAAACCGACATTAAAGTGTCGTTTTTTTCACAAAATAAAAATATTAAAATTAAAATTTAAATGGACCTTTAATGTCGGTTCTCAAAATGGCGGACCTTTAATGTCGTTTTAAAACCGACATTAAAGCTTTGTCTTTAATGTCGGTGGAGAACCGACATTAAAGATCCGCTTTTTCAAAACCGACACCAATGGTCTTTTTTCATTTTTCCCAAGCGACATTAAAGCCTATATTTGTTCTAGTGAAATACAACTAATAATATTTATTATATGTACAGAACCTAGTTTTAATGATAATGTAATCTCTGTTTTGATTCATATATTATTTAATGTTCCAATTTTTCACCAAATAAATATGTTAATGAACCTTTATATATAATAGTATAGTTGTCAACATGTATAAAGTAAAGTTATAGTATATTCAGTTACAAATCTAGTAATAAAAACATAATTGTTTGTTTCACTACAAACAAACAAACTATATACAATTAACTTACTTCTGACCTTCTAAGCTTCATCCAGCTTCTACGAAGACCTAAAGAGAAACAAAAGATTCATTTTAAAAACTGCCAAACATTTATAACAATACGTGCACTATTCGTAACTTACTAGGATTTATTCAAACGAAAAACAAACCTAAAATCAATATAATGCATGTCTAAATGACACTTTCATTCTTAAGGAAATTTAAAAATATCTAAATGTTAACCTTTTACTTGTAAACGAACACACAAAAATATTTGAAAGTGTATAAGTGACATCTTTGGTACAATAGCAAATTAAAAACCATACCTAAAAGTGTGGAAGTTTCCAAAAACTTAAAGCCTAAAAACCTAGGATTATACAAATATTTCAACAACCTATTACTACAAGAAATCGGCGCTTTTCCGACGCCAAAAAGTACGTCGGCACAAAGAACATCGAGAATAAGGATATTCCCGAAGTCGGACAAACGCGTTGTGAAAACCCTATTCCTGACGTCACGCACAATGCGTTAGGAGTGGCGTCGGGAAAAAGGGTATTCTCGACGCGTCAAACACGCGTCGGCCAAACGATGTCGGGAATAAGGCCAAATTAAATTAAAAATACACCTTATTCCCACGCCATGCTCAGTGCATCGGGAACGACATTGGGAATAAGGGGTTTTCTCGACGCACTACTACGCATCGATAAAACCTTTTAATGAGTGTCGGGAAATCCCTTATTCCCGACGCCATAGAGGGGATCTCCCGACGTTTTTGTGCTGCGTCGAGAGACCTCCTTTATAAACGTTTTACTTCTGTTTTACACAGAACTGAAAAGGAAAGGAAAAGGGAGAAGAGAGAAACGAAGATTTGTTGCCGTTCCGCCGCCGCTGCCACCTAATTGGGTAAGTTTAAATATAAAGTTTGTTTAGTTTAAATATAAGTTTTAGGGTTTTTTTTTAAGAAAATTGTTTTATGATTTTGTTTTGGAATAGATTTTTGTTTGTTAAATGTATTTTTGTATAGAATATGTGTAATTTGTGGTTGAATTGAAATTTGAAGGGTTTAGACTTTAGGATTTATAGTTAAATTGAAAATTGAATGGGGGGGGCTTATAATTAAATTTAAATTTGATGGGTTTAGGGTTTATAGTTAAATTGAAAATTGAATTTGGGGAGGGTTATAGTTAAATTGAAAGTTGAATTGGACCAGGGGGGTTTAGTTTGTTGGTGCGGGTTCAACATACTGATGATTGTGGATTAAATTATGCATGATATTGAGTTTTTGGTGGTATTGGAACATCAAGTTTTTCTGCTTAAATCTTTACCCCAAGTCTATTGAGACTATGAATAACGATTCTTTCTTGAGTCATTAAAAAAGTTGTTGTATTATGGATGCAATATACACTTCTCTTATACATTTGGAACATTTTGTTATTATTGTTAACTATTACATAATTGAGTTTTATGATTGACAAACCTAGGGATGTAGGATTTGATATTGACCCCTTACCATTTTCTGTTAAGCACCACTTACCTTATCAAACTCATAAGCAACACACGATCTAATTAAAGCCACGAAAATTGGAGCAAATGAAGTTGTTCTTTTAACATTCTACCTTCAGTTTGTTAATTCCCCCACATGGAAGAATTTTTTTCCCCAAGTTTTCTTAGATCTCGAATTTATGGATTTCATCTGTTTTTAGCTTGCTATGGAGTTACATTTGAGATTCTCATTTTTTCTCTTTTGCAGTAATGAACAAGTTGCTAACTCATCGATGGATTCAATTAAGACACTGGATGCATTTCCACATGGGATGGTAAATATATAATACTAAGTGCTATTATTTATCTGCTCTATATGGTTAACTCATCCTCTATGTTATTGTTAGGGTGTTGATATAATATTAACTTTATCTTCACTTCCAACTCATGCTTTTGGGTCAATAATGTTATTTACTTTCCATTTAACATTAATTTTTGCTTATTGGGTTTTTCTTTCAAATTTCAAGCACACAAGTGAGAGACAAGTGCTAGAGTATTGATCCATCATTTTAAGCTTTTGTGTCAATCGATGATTTAAGAGTTACAATAAGTCTCTTTGCAAAACTAACTGCAATTTGTTTCTGTAGGAAATCATCATCCCATCAAATAAAATAGAAGCAACACACCTAGAGACTGTAGCTTCAACATGTTCATCTTTGGTATTGTAGCGGGTAATATGACTTTGCGATATTGATAGCACTTAATGCTTGCTGAACTATTGTTCTTAAGAAAATTCCTCCAATGTCCAATCATGTTCTCTTTTACTATAGTTTATGTTTATTCATTGTTTCTTTTTAGCATCATTACTTAGAAGAAGAGTCCCCCATCTTGTAGTTTACTTGATAGTAATTTGTGCTGATTGAGATTAAAATTTCTCACAGAAGAGTTCGAGTCATGGCATTAGTAGTGAAGCTAATTTCAGTTTCTAGCTTTATGGCATCAGCAGTATACAATGCAAATTTACTAAGCCTACTGGAAAGTGAAATCAATAACCTGCAGCTGTTACTAAGCATTTTTTTGTATTATGAAAACTACATTTTTTGTATTAAACTTACTTGAAAAAACAGTGAGATAATCTATTAGGACTCCAGTTAATACTAAAGCAAATAACAGTTGTAATAGCTAGAGGGGCAGCAGAGAAGAATAATACATGAAACTTTGTTAACCCAGTTCGGCTAATATTGCCTACGTCTGGGGAGCTGCGTACAACCCTGATGAGTAATCTTTATTAATATTCACTTGAGTTAAAATATATCGATACAACATATGATACTCTGCTCAATAATATAACTTTATAACATGCATCTTGACATCAGACTCCAGGCTCCCCCTGAGTTACTAATCTTCATGATGTCTGGCTTCAAGCTCCCCTGAACACATAAGTGAATATCTTTGGCGACGTCTTTAGATCCCTCTAAAGGTCCTCGTGATCATACCAATCACTTGTTTTGTCTGTTAATCATCATTAATAGTTACTACGATCAACATGACGATCTCATTGACATAAGATCATCATACCTTTTTAACTCCATCGCTTCTCAGACGACCTTGATGCAAGACGACCGTCTTCAATCTGTATTTTCCGCTTTTCCGCCATACACACGATCTCCACTGCGTAACGTCACATATATAATATATGTATAGATCTTCTTATCTTAACAAGATTCCTACAATAGTGGGAAATCTTTTTATCTCTTAAATATCTCATCTTTTAATTCATTAATCAAGATAATTAGTCAAAGATATTCCATAATATCTTTTAGACAAAAACTCCAACATTACTAATATTTTTTGAACTTATTCGTATTATTAATTTTAAATATTTTTTTTAATTTGTGTTTGTATTTCTTAATTTATTAATTTATATTGAATTCTTTTTAATTTAATCCAAAACGTCGGGAAAAATATTTGAGCAATCTGAATGTCGTTGAGAATGTTTGAGCAATCCGAATGTCGTTGTGAATGTTTGAGCAAAATATTTTAGGGAAAAAAAATTAGAAATTACGTATTTAAAAAAATATATAAAAATAAATACGCGACACAATGAAACGTCGAGACTAGGATGCATAAGACACATCGGGGAAGGGTTTCCCGACGCACAAAAGACGTTGAGAAAAAAACGTCGAAAGACGCATTCCCGACGCCGCATCATGCGTCGGCATAAGGTCTGTTGGGAGAGGAACTCCCGACGCCACTTTGGTCGACACATGTCATGGCGTCGGGAGAGGCATTCCCGACGCTGTACCAACATGGCATCAGGAATGCCTCTCCCAACTCATTTCTCCCGACGTTGTTCCCGACGCCGTGAAAAATGTCGACATATCCTTTCCCGACGTTTTTTTCACTTTTCCCGACGTTTTTGTGCGTCAGGAGTACCCCGTCTCTTGTAGTGTATTACAAAGTGTGTCCGACTATACATTAAAGCCTATAATATTTATGTTTTTCAAAAGTGTCCAACAAATGTCTTGGATGCAGAAACTTACATAACTTAAAAGGTAGTAATTGGCATACCTGCCCCCCAAACTTCCGAAATATGTAACATAATCTTTTAATAGGATCCGAGTGTACTTTAAAACTTAAAACCAAATTTATTAATTGATTGAATTTGCCACCGTAAATGCAAGGTAGCCACAAGAATTCTAAACTAAAAAAATATGTAAACAAACATAAAAATATATAAACTAACATAAGAATATGTAAACACAAGGAATTTAGAAAGGCCACCAAGATCAACATATCAATAAAATTTTGCTACGTTCAAGAGGTCTTACAAGCTTGCCCAACCTTGTTGTGATAGCCTACCCATTTGGTTAAATGAAAATTTTCTTAAATAAGGGAGAAAGTAGTTAAACACTTAAACATACATCCAGAAAAATACATAGCTTGAATTTTCAATAGTTAAACAAAACCAAAAAGCATAGATGTACATTTGATCTTCACGTTAGGATATGGTAAAAGGTTGAAAATCAATTTATATGTTCATGCAACTAATTACATCGACAAGGATACAAAACCATGTCAAGGAATTGACCATGATGGAAGTGAACACATGATAAATGTTTATGCTTCCAAAATAGTTTCGATGACAAAGTATGTGTGCAACCCACGAAAAACTATATACATCCCTTCAAACTATAACACATGAAAAAATCTAGATATAGGAGAACATGCATAAACAAAGTTTATAAGTGTTGCAATAAAAAAACACCTACTAATGAAACTCACATTTGCAAATGCTTAAGTTTGTTATTTTTCACCTTAGGAACATATTAGGGATACCAAGGATATTGTTGTGTGAAGTGGACCCATGTTCGATTTGTTCGTATCTAAGTATCGGATGTGAAATTGTACGCAACATTTAAAATTAGTAGCAATTGAGCACAAAAACCTACTGTTGTAATTTATAAAGCTATTTGTTGTTCTTCCTTTCTATTTGTAACATCATTCAAGGCTTCAAACTTCAACCAAAACTACTTAATGTCTCTATACATAGACAAATATTTAAGTAACAAGTTAGGATACTTATAAAAAATGACTATTGAAGTTTTATTTTTCTAAAAAACTCCAACAATTCCCTCAACGAAGCAGAAACCAAATGACAAAAATTTCCCCTTCATAGCAGTCCTCTTCTTTCTTCTTCATCTTTCAGCCCAACAATACCCTGATAAAAGAAACAACACATACCCTTAATTTGGTTAAATGACTCCATTATCATAGACAAAAAGTACGGTCAAGCTTTCAATCATTTATAAATGACTAACAAAACTACACCTACTTTTAAAATCTACTACTCAATGATATTTTTGGGTATTTTTTCATACCATTTAAGACACACTTTAGTCGTACTCACCACTTCCACAGTGCACCCAAAAAAAAGCCTTGCCATCTTCTTCTCTGTCCCTATCAATAGTTGACTCATGATCTGATAATGTTTCTTCTTTTTTAGATAATTTGGACGCTCGACTTGATAATGCCCAAATTCCTTACGCTCCCAACACCTAAAGCTTCGATCAATTCTCATAGATTACTGAGTTTTGTCATTATCCCTTCATTTGTTTGAAGAATAAGACCCAAAACTGGAGGTGCTAAAGTTGCCATGATCTCTGTTATATTGTCCACTAAAGCTACTTGCCGTTTATTAAACTGACGAACAATCTTAGAGACCTGTTTATTCAAAAGAGCTATAGAATAAGTTAAATTATCATCATTAAGTCGATCTTTGTTTTGTTGAATATCTTTATCATCAACAGAGTGCAAGGCCACACCCTTGCTTCCTCTACTGTCATTGTCAACAAGGGTAAGCCCAAAAGTCCATATAGCAATATCATTAGCCTCTTTAATGGCACTAGCCTTCATGTTAAAGCGCTGTGGTAAAG
The DNA here is from genome assembly GCF_025177605.1 of Cucumis melo. NCBI lineage: Eukaryota > Viridiplantae > Streptophyta > Magnoliopsida > Cucurbitales > Cucurbitaceae > Cucumis > Cucumis melo. The sequence goes on from NC_066860.1 coordinate 9,194,338, forward strand.
ATCGTAACACTTTTTGAACATGTTTTGTTTATGAAATAATCTTCTCTCCAAGAACAAATGATTCGTTAACAACATCCAATACTCGTGTATTATACTCTACTATCGTCTCGTCGTCTGACATTTTAACAGATTCAAACTTAACTTGGATATTAGAATTTGAAGACATGACATCTTTACATTAGACGTTTCCTCCTAGACAACCTCCAAAATCCCCCAAGCCTCCTTAACTGAAGTACACGTGTTAATCAATTTAAAGACATTTTGATCTATGTCATTGAAAATTGCATTTAGTGCACGAGAATTTCTCAGAGAGACTTCATCCTCTACACTACCCCAAGACAGCTCTGGTTTAGCCAAAACTTTACCATAAGCATCAGTTACTTCGATATGCTCCCATCAAGTCACCATTGCCTTCCAGATTTTACTGTCAATAGACTTTAGAAAAACAATCATTATGGACTTTCAATAAGCATAATTTGATCTATCAAGCACTAGAGGTCTAGTAGTAAAACTACCTTCACAGATGATATCCATAGCTTAAGTCATGAAACCACGCTCTGATACCAAATGAATAAAAAAAAACACGATTAACCTGGAGAATTACACCAACATCAAAGCTAATATACATACAACATAGGTAACAGAAAACAAAAACTACAATGGAACACAAGAAAATTAATAACCTAGTTCGATGTCATAACATCTACATCTAGGGGGTCTCAAACCCAGAGAAGAGATCATAAATTGTCTTATGAAATAATTCATGAGTATAATATTATAGTCAACTACACAAACATCATCAAGATATTAAATAATCTTGTACATTATTAATCCAGGTTTTACAAATTTAACTTCCTTGGATTGCTTTACCTGTCTCATGAATACTCCCCCTGAATGAGACATCACAATGCAACATAAACAATTAGGCCTTCCCTTGACCTTTTTAATCTCTTCTCTTCTCCCTTTTGAAGAACTTTCCATGATAGAAGCAAGACTTCATAGATGATAGACTCACCGAGATTCCAGAGATACGACTTCCAAATCTCAATGAGCAATCTTTAGAGCCAATAGCATAGTGTAGTCCCAAAAGCATCTCGCACCAATGCAACACAACCCTATACATAAAAGCAAAAAAAAAAAAAAAAAAAAAACCACAAATCCAACTCGAGAAAAATCAACAAAATCAAAACAAACCAAAACCAGTTATCTTCCCGTTAGTTAGAATAAATAAAAGACTAACCAATTAAATAAACAAATAAAAGAAATAGGAGCAACCAAACATAAAAAACTCCTCTTTAAGAACAATTTCTTTTATTTATCTAAGTAAGCACAAAAAAGCCAACCACCAAGCAAATCAAAACAAAAGACAAAGAAATGAACAAAGAAGCCCAAGCCAGCACACGTACACATTAGCCCAAAGAATATTCCAAGTAATATAGTAAGAAAAAAGTCCAAGAGGCACAACAACAATCCAACTAATACAACCCCTAAACAAAATTTTGTCTAAGAAACAAAACAACCCAATATACCAAAACAAAACATTCCAAACTACAAACCCAAAACTATATTCTCCCTTAATTGCTAGAAAAATAAACTTAGGATGGTGGAGCCTGACTAGATGAACCCTCACGAACAGATTGAAGAAGCTCAGTGAGAGACTAGAGCAAAGAATCAACAATAGTGTCGCTCAGTCAAACTATGAATCACACTACCTAGTGACTATATAATACCACTAAGACAGCACGACTTGATGGAGAGTAGATGAAGAATTTGAGAGGCCAAGGTAAGCGAGAGAAATACCCCATCATCTGACATACGAACACCAGATGGAAGGTCCTTATCAACTCAGAGTTATAGTCTTGGCCGAAGCAGGACCAGAGCATCCTGCTCAATCAGGACATAGGGATGTTGTGCAAGCATAATTCCACATAAAAGACGTGGAAAACAAATGAAACTTTTGACTCTAAATGTCGTAACATGCTGGAGAAAATGGTTAAACACAAATTGACCTATATATTCAAGAAAATCAGTCTAAATAAGACAAATCAAATGAGGCAGACCAGTGGACACATTGGAGGCAAGAGTGGAGGGATGCCAATTGGAGATTCCAATTTTGTGGAGAATAACATATTTGACCATTAAGGAAATAGTAGGAAGTTGATTGTCAGCAGGCCACACATGCACGAAACCTTTAGTTAATTCCTAGGCTAACATCATAGGGGCAGGAAGAATGACAGAAACATTAGAAGGTAAACTAACATCAAGAAACTGATTGATGACAATGGGAGAAATATTGAAACACAAACCTTGAACATGTACTTTCCTAAACTTAAGAGCACTGGGATCTTCAAAATTTACTTAATAATAAGTTTAAGAATTGGTGAGGATCAAACGACCCAACAAAAGAAACAGTCTTAGTCAAAGCAAAATAAGAATAATGCTGATCAGAGATGTTTACCTCGCCAGCAATACACGCTGGACAACAAACTTCCACTCATGTATACTGTCCTCAGAATGAAACGAGACGCCATCAATAGAAACAAAATGGACTTGGGAGGCAGCTTTAGTAGAAATCACCTTTTCACCCTTGAATGAAGGACGACGAGAAGGTTTAACTAGTGGAGGAACAAAAGTACTAGCCAAAGTAGAAACCCCCTCGATAGGTGTAGAAGGGACCTCTGTAGGAGTAAAAGCACTAGCCAGAGCAGATTCACCAACAGGAGTAGAGATACCGTTAGTAAGTGCAGAAACATACTCTGTAGAAGTAGAAGCACTAGTCGAAGGGCAGTAAGGGGATGCCGCAGAATCCTCGCGAGGTCGACACACTGGACTAGCAATAACAATTTGATCCTTACCTAAAGAATCAGAGACAACATCATAAACATCAGAATCAACATGAGGAATAGAAAAGAGCTTACTAGGAGCAATATGAGGCACCTGAGAATCACAAAAATTGAAAGCAACCCTTGAAGTAGATTCTTGTGCAAGAACTTTGCGAACACATCAGAAGTAGAAATGTCACGCCTAACCCTGCAACACGTCTTGAACCTCACTTTGCTGCACGAGACTCGACCTGAGCAGCCTTAACGCTTCAAAATGAAACGCTAGAACGCTCAACTTAAGTCCTTGAACTAGAGCTTAATTGCCTAGTTCAACTTAATTCCTTTTAACTATTAAGCAATAAGAAACCATATAATTCAAGATAACAACTCCTCTTTATTAACTTAATAACATGCGTTCCAAAATACATATCACATGCTTTCTTTACTACAAATACTTAAAATAAAACTTTTTAGGCCTTCAATGCATGGTACAACCTCTTCAAGCTTAAACATAAAATGCTCGGCTAACGCCCAAATTGGCCTCAATGGCTCACCCCTTACTCTTCTCCCTTGGCCTCAATGCCTGATAACCTGGGGAAGGGAAACTCAAACAATAAGTCAAATACTTAGTGGGTGTTTAGGGGAGGGGTAGAGTTATGGGTAATAAGAGTTATGGTAATCTTAGGGTTATGATAAAACTAGTGTTATAATAATGTGTTTGGGGGAAAGTTTATTATTGGTAGTGTTATGATCATATGTGTCTGGGGGAAGGATTATGATAGGTAGTGTTATGATAATATTTGTTTGAGGGAAGTATTATGATAGTAGTATTATGATTTTTTTTTAATGTACATCCAATGAACAAATTTAATATATTTATTTTAATAAATCATATTATAAAGAAATTTCAACCATCAAAAACCATTTTTTATACAAAAAATTCTTTTGGGTCTTTAAGTTTTATTGTGTTTAAACAAAACAAGTCTCATTTAATAACTTTATGTTTTCTATTTTTTTATTAAAATTATTTTGTTACAACTTTTTATAATATTTATTAAATTTAATTTTTTTATAATATTTATGAAAAAAACCCTTTGATTTTTTTTTTGATATCTCAAATTTTTATTCAGCAAAACAATAGTAAAAAGTAATAACAAGTTTTTAAAAACTATATCTTTCTTCAAATTTAAATTTAATTTTTTAAAATATTTGTAAAGTAGGTAACTAGTTAATAAAAAAATGTTCATAAGCTAATTTTTTTTTTGTAAAAGAAACAAATATAAAAACCAAATGACTATTTGTATGAAATGGTCTAAATCTTTTACTTTCAATTTGTTTTGAAAATAATCTTATAAAATTAATTTTTACAAGTTTCTTTTTTAAAATTTTTACTTTCCATACTTTACTAATATTTTAAAATACAACACCGAGTTAAAACAACGAAAACTAAAACAAAATTTTTAATACTTTTCTAAGAAGGAAAAATAAAATTGTATCCTTTTTTAATCTTTACAAAATCTCACTAATACAAAAATAATAAAGTTGTGAAAATTTAAGAATAAAAACAAATTGGTGTTACAGATTATAGAGGATTGTAGGGGGTTATGAAGGTGTTATTGGGGGTTATTCTAACCCTCCCCCCAAACAAGGAGTGGGGGATTATGATAACCCTAATCCTCTATGAACCCTCCCCCAAACATGCCCAGTAAATGATATTTTGGGAAACCCTTTTTGGGGAAAACAATTGAATCACATAAATCCATTTCCATAAACGCGCTCTCAACGCTTTATACAAAATCATAAATCATACATTGCACCCATTAGCTTCCTCTTATTCCTTTCGCCAAGAACATGAACCATTCCCATGCCTAGACTACTGAAATTTCTTATATCACCAGCATCCCTTGGAGAATTTCTTGGTTCATTTCTCGTTGCTCGGCTGCTAACTCAATACACTCATTTCATTGCATTGGTCGGCTTCTTATAGCCAGGTGCTCCTTTCACCCCATAGTTGCCTTGACTTCTTATGTGCACATAATAGTTAGCTCATTGATAGAAATAAGACTAATGGTTTACTCACATACATAGCATACATTCATCAAACATAAAACTTTAACTTGAAACATAACATCAATAAACACTTTCTTTAGAAATCATGTTTCTCATAAATATTAGCTTGTATTTCAACAATACAAGAAAATATGAAACTTTAAGTTTCCTTTTAGAAAATCACTCACAACATTAAGCTTCCTTCCTTCCTTGAATGCCTAACTCTAAATCTCTTATTCTCTCCCAGTGGCTTCTCAGCAAGACAACATTTAATACTTTTCTCTTAGCAAAATCTTACAGTAACATCATTCTCTTCAAACCTTATACTCCTATTTATACAAATTTCAATTTGGATTAGTGACTCCTTAAGTTCCCTTAGTTCATTATGTTCTGCTTGAAGTGTTACACGTGTAGGATTAATATTTCTTTTAATCATGCTTAAGCTTAACGTTGACATATAGCCCATTAATTAAGCACAATTAGGAAATTTCCTTGAATATTCCTAACTTTCCTCGCTTGACTTCTTCTCGTGTTAAGACATCAAAATGCCTGGTCACTCTTGAATGCAACTTTTTTCATCCTGTCGCCTAGCTTCAATGTGAATCATCAAAACGCCTACTTCATAGTCCTTCATTATTGACTCGGGTCTCACAAGAAAAAAGAGCTTTAGTTGCAGAGCAACCAGACTCTCATGATTTAGAAGGACTTGAAGCTAACACCTGAGAAGAAGGAGTGACAGAGGCTCAGACCAACAAGGGGTCATTATGCATGATTAAAGAGAGACTAGGATTTTACTGCGGAGCAACAAAGCAAATCTTCTACATCCTAGGACGATGCTACAAAATCATCTTAAGGAGCTTTGAAGAAGGGGATGATGAATTATCAGGTGAATCGACTGAAGCTCATAGGAATAGTCGTGACTTCAAACATTCTAGAAACAATCAATGAGAGAACTAATATTGTAGGATCGATATTCTCCTTTACGAGTAGCAAGAACCTAATGCACCCTGACAAAGTAACCCACAACCAATAGAGAAAATTGGGAGAATAAAAATAAGTGCACACTGTGATTAGGAAGCGAGAGCACCAAACACTTAAACTCCAAAATTTGAAAATATTTTCCAAATAAATGCCCTGTGGGCTAGGTAACCTAATAAAAGCCCAAATTGTTGAATACACAGTTAAAAACGCATAAAAAAAATAATAAGAAGCTCACCCATGGATCATAATTGTTGTTGGGTATAACGACAAACACCAAGTCCAACTCGAAAAGACTTAGAATTAGCTAGATCTAGGGGTATTGTGAGAATATCAGTGAGTTTAATTGGAATACGAACATGCTTCTACGTAATGATCTTGTTCTCAGCAAATTCTCGAATAAAATAATGTCAAATATTTATGTGCTTGGTTCTACCATGTTGAACATGATATTTAGAAATATTTATAGCACTCATATTATCACAATATAGAAGTATAATAACCTGACAAATTCCATAGTCAGATAACATTTGCTTCATATAAAGAAACTACGTACAACTACTACCAGTTGCAATATATTCAGCTACGGTAGTGGACAAAGAAACACAATTTCGTTTCTCGATGAACCAAGCAATAGGATTATTTGTCAAGAAGATACAACTCCCTGACATGCTCTTACGATCTTTTGAACAACCAGTTGAATCAACATCACAGTATCCAACAAGTGTAGAGTTGATACCAAACAAATACTAAAAACCATACTCATATGTGCTAAGGATATATTTCAAAATTCTCCTAACATAATGAAGATGAGACATCTGTGAAGCAGATTGATAGTGAGCACAGACACCAACAACGTAATTTATGTCTGGCTGACTAGTAGTTAAATATAACAACTACCAATCATACTCCTATACAAACTTTCATCCACTCTTATACAAGCTGAATCTTTTGAGATTTTAGCATGGGAGGCTATTAAAGTATGCTTTGGTTAGGATTTCTCCATACCAATATTTTTATCATATTTTGAGCATATTTTTCTTGAGACAGAAAGATGCCTTTGCAACACTGTCGAACTTGGAAACTGAGGATGAAGGCCAACTCTCTAACCATACTCATTTCAAACTCTAACTGCCTCTGTTGAACAAAACCATTGTTTAAAGACTGAGGCAAACCTTAAAAATAATGTCATCCACATAGATTTGAGCAACTATAAAGTCCATACTAGAACACTTGATAAAGAGTATCTTATTTGCACCTCCTCTTGAGTAGCCTTATTGTGATAGAAAAATAGCCAAGCTACTGGCTCTAGAGGCTCGCTTCAGCCTATATAGAGCTTCGTGTAGCTTGTACACATGTTGTGGGTGGGCTAGGCTATGTCGCGGACACCTCTTCATTCAAATATCATTTAAGGAACACACTTTTGACATCCATTTAGAAGAACTTGATCTTGCAATACATGCCAAGCCAAATAGCAAGTGTATCACTTCCACTCTAGCTATAGGTGCAGAGGTTTCTCCAAAATTTGCACCTTCCAGCTAAGAGTAACCTTGAGCCACAAGCCTAACTTTATTCCTTGTGACCATCCCATGCTCATCTGTTTTATTCTTGAAAATCCACTATGTACCTATAACATTGGTATTGGTAAGTTTGAGTACCGATTTCCATACGTCATTTCTTTCAAACTGAACCAATTTTACTTGCATGGCAGTAATCCAAAGTTCATCTTTAAGAGCCTCAGTAAAACTAGTAAGTTCGATAGGAGATATAGAACAAACATTAGTAATCATCTTGACATAATCTAGGCGTTCCTTCTTACGTGTCGTAGTCCCACTTCAAATTTTTTTCAATAATACTACTAGTATAATGCTTCATCTGAATATGAACAGAAGGGGCAACAACTTGATTAGCTACAGAATCAAGCAGCCTAACATCCCTGGAGATGTCCTTTACGCTATCAACTAATGGATCCACTAAGAGCTCGTTATCCGTCTCATTTGTAAAGTATCATTTCTTAAGTTATTGCTTAAGATTAACGGAAGTAGCTTCAATCTGACTATCAGCCACACTTGAAGGGCAAGTATCAAGAACGAGAAAGATTATATCATCATCATCCCGTCACTTAGGCATCCCCTCAGATGAGTCATTTATTACCACGTTGATTGATTCTATGACAGTTCTTGATCTTTTATTAAATACTCTGAATGCCCTACTATTTGTGAAGTACCAAAAAAAATACCCTCATCAGACTTGGAATCCTATTTCCGATTAAACTCTCTATCTGTCAGAATGTAACAAGTACTACTGAAGACATGAAAATATTTAACATTGGGTTTTCGACCGTTCCAAAGCTAATAATTTGTACAAAGAGTTCCAGGATGAATAACAATTCGATTATGAATATGACAAGTTGTATTGAAGCTTCAGCCCAATAGTATAGAGGAAGGTTTTTTGCATGAAGCATAACTCTGGCCATCTTTTGCAAAGTTTTATTATTTCGTCCTATGACACTGTTCTGCTGAGGGGTCAAAGGAGCTGAGCGTTCATGGACAATATTTTCAGTGCAACAGAACTCACTGAACATTGCATTCTCAAATTCTCTAGCATGATCACTACGAATTCATATAATTTCTTTCTATTGTTCTCGTTGTAGTTGTAAACATAGAGAACAACACGCTTTGAACGTGTCAGATTTTTCCCTAAGAAACTTCACCAAGATGTATCATGAGAATTCATCAACACATAAATGCATACTTTTTTCCACCTAGACTTCAACCTACATAGGTTGTATTAGGTTCATGTGTAGTAGTTCAAGAACACAATTGGTAGTACACTGACTTTCAACCTACAAGTACTTGTAAGAAGTCTTGACCTGCTTACCTACCTGACATTCTCCATATAAAGTATCCGACTAAGTTTTTATTGAAGAAATTCCTAGGACAACTTCATCACTAAGGGATTTGCAGATGGATGGAAGACTTATATGTCTAAGCCGCTTATGCCATAACTCAGTGTCACATGATTTATACAAATTACACACTACCTGGTCTAAATAAGGATCCCAACGATAGCAATTATCAGACAACCGAGTATCACACATAGCAGTGTACTTACCTTCATCCAGAACTTCACATTTATCCTTCGAAAAAATTAGTTGAAATCCTTGATCACCCAGTTGACTGATGCTAATTAACACCCTTGACAAGTCTAACATCTTAGAGCCTCGGCAAACCAGGTTTGGTAATATCACCTTTCCCAAGCACTTTTCCTTTAGCCCCATTCCCAAAGGTCACATACCCTAAGGAACACTTCTACAGATCTGAAAAGAAAGCATAATTTCCTAACATATAAGCAACCACTATCAAAATACCTATCTTCCTTACTTGAGGCATGGATGGACGTGGGAGCAACATTGTAATTGTTATTCCTTTTCACTCTCCATATAGATTTAGTTACACACTGTCTTGAATAAGTCTTTCTGAAACCTTTGTTCAAGACTCTATGAGAGTAAGAATGATGATTGTGCAACTAATAACAAAAAGGACGAACGTAACCAGGTCTACAACAAAAGTTACACCTCAATATTTTTTTATTCTCCTAAAAACCTTTTGTTTAATAGCATTGACTTCTAAAGATGTTGTTCCAACTCATTTTTTTTATCTTGGTCTCCCTCATCTCCAATGAACACAGTGTTTGAACATCCACGGATCACTCCTTGTTGACTTTTATCAATGAAACCCAGTCCCTTCCTATTTATTCTAGTCTTCCCAGCTTTTGGGATACTATCTAGATCTTGTGCGCTAGAACTGAGCATCCTGACAGACATAATCAGAGCCTCAAAGTCAGAGTGAACCTCTTTTAATTCCATTTGCAGTGTAGAAGTCATTTATAACAGACGATAATTATCTTCAAATAAAACCTGAAACCTATCCTGCTATTGTTTCAATACAATATGATCATTTTCCCATTTTCACGTATATATGGTCAACCCTCAAGTTAAGGACTTTATGCTCCACACCATCATTAAAACTAGCAAGATTACTCTTTTTTAATTAAAACTCACTTCAGTCTTACCTCTTCCATAGCGCACCCAAGAAAAACCATGCCATCTGCCTCTCTATCACTACCAATAGTTGACTTATCATCTGATAATGTTACCGTTAGGTTCTTCATCTTCCTTTTTCAGATAATTTGGACACTCGACTTGATAATGCCCAAATCCTTTACACTCTTGACACTTAAAGCTTCGATCAATTCTCGACGAATTACTGCTAATACTTTTGTCATTATCCCTATTGGAATTCATGTCCTAAAACTCGTAGTTTGTTATTTAAATTATATTCTATTTAAAAAGGTGGTTATTCATCACTTATTAGTGAAAATTGAATACTATAATCTTGAATCCAATAAACTATGGTATCGAGGCTATGCACTAATTGAACATTATGTAGAGACATAAATGTGGATCAACTTCGAGTATATAGCTTAAACGATCTATAGTTTATGAATAAGGCTGGACACCTTATTCTAAGAACACTATGGATACGACCCGCTTTGTAGTTAACACGAACAATGTGATTCTAAATCATTCATGTAGAGAAATGAAAGTGAGGCATCCTATGTAATAATTTACATAAGACTGGAACCATGAAATAGTCACTTTTAACTTATAACACTGTTGACTGTCAAAACCGACTATTTTGATTATTAATGACCTAGGTAACTTATTCTTAATCCTGAGCTAACCATGAACTTCTTTTTACATAGAATTATTCTTAGATTTGCATGAGTGTGGGTAGTTAACAACATTAGCTTAATAAGTTTCCCATTTAAGGGGAAAGACCAAGTGGATAGCCAGGGACGCAGAGTGCAAGACAGAATATACTCCTACCCGGTTTAGAGTTAATAGATAGGTCATTCTCTTAGGGACTGAATCCAAGTCTTGAACAAGGGGCCTCACCTACTCATTGGCTCGAGAGGGATTCGGTTTATAGGTTGTACCTTAAACCAATTATTCAATAGTGGATCAATGGGACTTAAGGAGCAAGATGTAGTCTCGAGGGTAAAACGGTATTTTGACACAATCGAAGTTATGAACAACCTGTGAATGATTAACTATTTAATCATGGTTATATCATATGCGCACAAATATATCTACAGTGAACAGAGTACAACTACGAGACTTTAGTGGAATGACTCGTTAGTTAACGAACGTTGATTAACTCCATCTAAAAGGGTTTAGCTAGTTAATCTCGGATCGTTGGAGCCCATTATCTATAGGTACATTAGGTTTTCCTGCTAGCTCATATGGAACAATATGTTGGAGTAATTCAAATTGTTCGAATTAGGTAAAGAGAAAGAAACCAACAAATATATGTGATATAGTCGTCAGTTATAAGTATGGGATAAAGCTTTATATTTAAATATTATTTAAATATTAAAAATATAAATGTGAATTCATATTTAGAATCTCAGAATTGATGAAAATGGTTAAAAATGTAAAAAGTCAAAATGTTGACTTTTGACTTTTATAAATCAAACACAAGATGACTTTATATTAAATATGATTTGACGTTTGAAAAAATGAATGTGAAATCATGCTTGGGAGGTCGAAATTAGTCAAGATAGATAAAATGGTAAAAAAGTCAAAATGTTGAAAATCCAACATATTGTCATTTGCCTAAAGTTAATGGGAAAATGATTTGACAAAATGAACAAAATGATTTGACTTTACCTTGAATGGTTAAGTGACCATATTTTCCTTTGCCTAAAGTTAATGGGAAAATCCAACATTTCGTTGGATATCCAACATTTAGTGGGACAAGTGTTTACATAGGATGTAAACACTTAACCCACTAAGAGCCTATGTAAACACTTCGCCCACTAAAAATGAGTGGAATGTGAGGTGTTAATCAAATGTGAAGTTTTATATGCATTTTGCATGCTATTTTTTTATCAAATATTTTGAAAAATCAATTTAAAAAAATGTTTCATAATATTGAAATTATTCAATTTAATTTCACAAAAGAGTTTACCTCTCTTTTTTATACAAAAGGTTGATTTTTCCTTAAATCTCCATTTGTTTGTTTGAAGAATTAAACCCAAAATTGGAGGTGCTAGAGTTGCTATGATCTATGTTACATTGTCCTCCAAAGCTACCTAACCATTTACTAAACTAACGAACGACCTTTGAGACTTGTTTAGTAAAAAGAGTTATGGAATCAATTAAATTGTCATCATTAAGTTGATCTTTATTGTGTTGAATATCTTCATCATCAACAGACTCCAAGGACACACATCCTTGCACATCATTGCATCTCCTACTGTCATTGTTAACAAGGGTAAGCTCAAAAGTTCTTAAAGAATTAAACAACTCATCCAATTTCAATGTACAATATCATGAGCCTTTTTAATGGCAGTAACCTTCAAGTTAAAGCTCTATGGTAAGTACTTGTTCGGATTTAGGTTCAATTTTTGTGCTATTTATAATCTTAATGTATAGGTTTGCAAAATTAGGATATGTAAATTAAATTCACATTGCAAACCTTTCTACGCAGCGAGTCATGGTAATTGCACGTGATAGGCTCACTATGTCTCTAATCCTTACATAGTTACTTGATGCTCGTTGAGTACAAGTTTTCCTATCACTTGTCCAAGTGTAAGCAAAACGATAGGTTTCCTCGAAAGCCTTGGGTCAAACAAAAGGAATTGATACCAAATCTTAGTTATAAGGCTTCCTTCTTCATTAGGCGGTATAAAATATCTATATATACAATTTAAAGTAAAGTATATCTAAATGCTAAACCTAATATCTACAGGAAAGAATTTGTAAAAGGTGATGAGAATGGGGGAGAGGTGAAAATGTGAACTAACTTGTATTAAGAAAGAGTGAAGGACTGTCTCCGCGTTAATAGGTGATTAAGCCATGCGGTAACCTTAATGTGATAGAGATCAGTTAAGTAGCTTCTAATTAAGGTGAGCACCTTTCAATGCCTTAAATGCTGCACTTGCTCACCTCTCGAGATGAAAATGATAAAGCTTGGTTAAAAGATATCTATCTAGAAGTGTTTACTTATAAGACTTATATTACCCTATTTTAAGGGTGACAACCTCTCGATGCCATATAACCACACTTGTTCTCCTTTCGAAACACAAATGATGAAAGTTTAATTGTCAAGATGGATTATGTCTCCAAACTCCCTCTTGCACGCATTAGACATATCCTTGGTACTTACTCTCTCGAGTAGTTGGCGACAGATGTTGGCCAAGTGATGATTATAGCTCAACTAACGCGATAAACCTTCTAAGCTAGACTTCTTATCAATAACTTACCACAAGCCTAAACTACTTATAACACATTGACAGATGAAGAGTAAAGGACTGTTGGATTAGAGAGGTATAAATATGTACTGTATTAAAGAATATAGGCCTTAGGCCACTATACAATAAAATACTATACATTAATGAAATATAAAAATGGAAAGTAAAGAGAACTGAGAATATTACAAGTTAGGAAAGAAATGGTGGAATCTCTCTAATCTCTCTTGAAGCTCTCACTTATAAGACAGATTGGAGAAGAACTTTTACAGAGGATGGAAAAGCTAGCCTTTTTGCTGGCTCTAATGGAGCTCTCTAGGATTTGGCCCATTCAGGCCTTCGTGTTTATTTAGTGGAGATGGAGTCCTTTTATAGGCTACTTCCGGTAAGAAATTTCTATTCTTCTCACTTACAAGAATATGGCCTTTATCAAGTCAACTCCAACTACCATTCTTGTCTTTTAGTGATCACTTCCTCATGTGCTGATGTGAATTCTCACCTAGATATGTTTGGTCGCCAGACAAGCTTCTTATTCCATGCACCTCTGCGATTCACTACTTTTCTTCTTTTCTTTATAATCCTGCGATAAAACACTGAATAACAGGGTAAAACAAGCGTGGAGACTTATGCAAGTTGTATTCTCCAATACTTATGAATTTACGATAGAACCTACATGTTTTGACACATTTATCATGTGTTTTGGCTCCATTGTTCTACCTAAAAGGTCACAATAACTTGTATTTCTACAAGTTATCAGAAAGAACCACAACACTTTCTGAACTAGTTTTATTTTTGAAATCTTCTCTCCAGGAGAAAATGATTTATTAGTGACATCCATTACTCGCACATTGTACTCTGCTATCGTCTCATTATCTAAAACTTAGAGATTTAAACTTAGACATTAGAATTTGTAGACGTGACATCTTTACGTTAGACATTCCCTCATAGGCAACCTCCAAAATCCCCCAAGCCTCCTTCGATGAATTGCATGTACTAATCAATTTAAAGGCATTATGATCTATGCCATTGAAAATTGCATTTAGTGGACGAGAATTCCTTAGAGAGGCTTCATCCTTTGCACTAAACCAAGATAGCTTTGGTTTAGTTAAAACTTTACCGTCAACATCAGTTACTGTTTGGCGCTACCATCTAGTCACCACTACCTTCGACTAGGTTTTACTATCAACAAACTTTGGCACCAAAGGTTTAATAGTAAAGTGTGAGGCCCTGATCGAGTTCTACCCTACATGATAAGATTTTACACAACAAGAGCAGCCTTTGCAATGAGACATCTATGTGAGAAACTGTTATGCGTTTTGAGCTTATTTCATTAAGAATCATTGATGTCATCCTTGTGTAAGGAAGTCAACAATCCATTTGACTTTGCTTCCCAATCAAAATTTAGAATAAGGAAGTAAGAGTGACACGTAGTGTTTTGACATTAAACCATTCTCACCATCGGTTAAAAGTAATTATTCCGGCATGAAAAACTTCACAGAAGAGACTTATAAATAGGTAAAGTTTGATCATATTAAAGTTACTTTTACCCTGAGCTTGCTTAAGAAGGAATTGAGAGAGTTTGAAGATTTTCAAAGATTCTTGACATGCTTGAATCCGACGAGGAGTTGCAAGGAAGACTAAGGAAGTTCCCATCTAAAGAATTTAGCGAGGAAGCTGATTGATTGTGAGTGGTTCCTTCTAAAATTTTTTTCAAAAGTAAAAGGATTTCAAATGTGTTTAAATCCTTAAATATATTTTCGTGAAAATTTTGAGTTATACGATTTCTCTTATGTTTTTCCATTTCTTAAAATGCATGTGATCTATTAATGAATGGGGTCTAACATGAATTAAAATGTTGAAATAAATGAGACGATCTTGTGTACTCTAAGCAATGAGAATGCCTCTTTACTGCTATTTGTTCTAGTGTGAGATTTCTCATACTTGCTGTGTTATCTGATATAATATGCCTTATCCTTGCTGTATGATCTAGGACAAGATGTTATATTCTTGCTCTATGATTTAAAATTGAGTACCTCATACTTGTTGTGTGATCTGGTACAGTATGTCATTTGCTTGCTGTGTTATTTGACATAGGAAGACACATTAAGTGTAATGAAATTGATCGAAACTTGCAAACGCATCGAGACTACTGCGGAAACTTGGCAAAACGATTGAGCCGAGAAAATGGTATAAAGATGTAATTAACAAGCAGAATAATTCTGTGGCATAATGATGTGATGAATTATGTTGAATGGGTTTCTACGCGATATGAACCTGGATGCAAGATTTAAGAAATGATTTCCAATATGATTTGCAAATGTTTAATAATGAGATTGGAATTTTGTTGAGTCATCTAACACATTGAAATGATTGATTTTATTCTTAATGTTTTACTACCGAAACTCATATTATTTGTATTTTATGATTTGGTGAAATAGTTTGCAATGCGTTAAGGCATATTTGATATATTAAAGGCGTTGATAAAATACCCACTCACTAGACATTTTTGTCTAATCGTTCAAATATTTTGTTTCACCCCTCTGCCCTAAGAAGTGAAGGACATCTAGCATTGAACTTGCAGTCTTGATTACCTATTGTGCCATAATCAAAGATCATCACTTAGTAGTGGCCACTGTCAGCTTGCATAGCATGTAGTAGTTAGGCCAGGAGAGTCAAACTGTTGTCATCAAATGTTGTACTTTTGAAGTTGAGAAGACTTGTACTCAAGTTTAATGTAGTCTTCATCCACTTTTAATGAAGTCTTTGTTACTTGAAATTGAGTTCTTATCTTGAGTTAAATTTGATAGTTATTCATTCCACTTACTAGGCGTCCTTTATCTATCTCGCTGAGAGATTTGTGTAGAATGTCTAGGTAGTCACGTCTTCTATAGGTCGCATATAGTGACTTTCGGATGGGGCGTGACATAAAGCTACTTTCATGGATGATATTCATAGCTGAAGTCAAGAAACGACTCTTTAATACCAAATGAATAAAAACACACAGTTAACCTAGAGACTTACGCTAACATCAAAGCTAATAACTGATTATACAACATAGGTAACAGAAAGTAGAAACTATAATCGAACACAAGAGAATTGATGACCAAGTTTGATGCCACAACATCTATATCTGAGGGATCAGACCTATATGAAGAGATCATATATTGCCTTATGCAATAGTTCATGAGAATAAGATTATAGTCAACTACACAAACATCATCAAGATATTAAATAATCTTGTACATATTCAATCAAGGTTTTACAAATTTCATTTCCTTGGATTGATTTAGTCTGAACTCCTCTCATGAATACTAGAGCATACTCCCCCTGAATAAGACACCACAAAGCAATATAAACAGTCAGGCCTCACTTGACCTTTTCGATCTCTTCTTCTCTCTTCTTAGAGACTTTCCGTGATAGAAGCAAGACTTTATAGATGATAGACTCACTGAGGTTCAAAAGATATTACTTCTAAATCTCAATGAGCAATCTTCAAACCCAATAGCACATCTTTCACATCCCCTCTTGGATCACCTATCCTCGACCTGAGAGATAGCATGAAATCAACCATCATTTCCTTCTTAATGACATCAAATGACTCTTAACCACTACCTTTTACACGAGACACAAGCAGAAGCTAAAAAGATAATTTATGAAACTTCAGTGTAGCCCATTTAGTAAACCATTTTTAAAGATAAATCTTAGATAGACAATTAACAAAACTCTAGTTTACTTGGAAACCAAAAATCTATCCATAACTAACTCTAAATCTAAACGGAGTAAGTCACTGACTTCAATAATAAACTAAAGATATTCTAACAACTCTTTTAAATTGATTGGCCCAGCAGTAGCAAGCTCAGCACTCGGAGAATGCACAATCCTGTACTTGAAATGTGATAAATCATTTAAAAGGTTAAGTCGAAAGGTGAGTGACGGTTTTATAAAATATGTTTTCAGAAACAGTTTTGTGTAAATTATTGGGTTAAAGAAATATTCAAATATTAGGGAAAATCATTTGATAAACACAATACTTTTGAACTCTGAACATTTGATAACATTTGATAAACCTTTTGTAAACCATGGATCCATAACCCAGGCTGTACTAACAATCCATCGTCATGAGATAGCCGGATATCAAATCACCCCTTTGTCCAAAGTCGTACTAGGCATTGAAACACCTCGTCATTAAGAGATTGACATGATAGGATACAACTTTCATTGCTATCCTCCTCCTTATAGACATAACAAAGTATTCCTTTCCTGATTGATCGTAGACCAATAGGCTCATTAGCCTTCCCACTAGTAGTGGAGTTAATCACATATTCACAATAGGTCCTATAGATAGTACTCTTTAAAGTAGGATTGTTAAAATCATACTTGCAAAACTTGGCCTAAAATATACGTTTGAACATAATATAAACTTCAGAAATCAGCTTAAACCATGATTTGCTTAATTCATAAGTTCAGCTTGGAAATAGCATTTATGTTTTACAACTTTCAATAAAGATTAGTAAGTTCAAATATATTTTTCAAAACATGTTTTGGTTAATAGTTTATAAAACATGCTTAGAAATAAATTCAGAAATTTATTTTGTCACTCACAATACTCGGCCCAACCCTTGGCTTAGAATTTTCTACAAACTCGCCTTGACTTGAAAAATTCATATGTATATCCTAATTAATTCCTTGTCCATGAAAAATACCCAAAATTTGACCAAAATTGCAAAAATATCAAAACAGCCAAAAAAAAAAAATGTCACGGCACTGCTGACGGCATAAAATGGGCACATAGGGCATCAAAATGCCCGGCTGCGTGTCTATCGTGCACACACACATGTCATGTGCGCCTAGTGGCCTGGCGCTACACAACGTGTCCTTCGCATGTGCACACTCGTCTCTGCTTATCCCTTGCCTTCTGTGCTAACTCCCATTGTGCTTGTCCATGTGCACGACTTGAGCACATCTTTGTCGCTCGGTTGTGTCTTGGTTGTCCCATATGCCCCCAAAACTTCTATAATAACCTTTTTACCTACTTTTCACGAGCACGACAAGCCTTTTCACACTATGTTGTTCGATCACCCTAGGCTTGTCCAGAAACTGTAAAATTTCTAGAATCATCATTCAACTTCCAACGCTTATAACTTTTAATCCATACCTTAAAATGAAAAGTGCATTCTATAAACTTTCTTAAAATTGTCTTAACTTATATACCTAAACATTTTAGCTCAAAAGTCCAAGTATTGCACTATGTATTCCTTTAGAAGTTAAGTCTGCTCAAATTTTCCTTGATGACCTTTTCTTCTTTATTCGACATGAACCCATACCTCCTCACCTAGTTTTTATGCAATATCCCTCCTTAGTAAATTAGGCTCATAAAAAAAGCCACCCTTTTATAGAGTGCTTTACATGCCAAGTTATTGCCACATTATGCCACCTCCTGCTTGCTGCAAAAATGCATGATGTGGGTTTTAATGACTCATTCTTTGTTACTATTCATGAGTCAGGAAAGCCATTTTTGTTGTAGTGAACAAAGAATGCTCTTAATTAAACTAAACTATTCTAATTAATTGCGTATCTTTCACGTTCTTTCTCTCTCAAAATTTATCAAAGATTATCTTAGTTTTCCATTAAGAACAATAGACAATTATAACGACATGTGAGACACACTCAGATAGCCAAAGTCTAATAATCAATTTATTCTTAATCTTAATTAGATCATGCATGTTGAGTTAGTTGGATTGTCTACCTATGAATTGAACATACAACTTCTAATCAAGATACTAAATGTTACTAAGTGTTTTCTTGTGAAATTAATGTATTGCAAGGAAAAACATAACAAAACGTCCAATAATCAGTCTAAGATGCCATTCAATCATGAATGTTCATAAACAAATAAAATGAAGAATGTGTACAAGATACAGATCTCAAAATGTAAGTTAAAATACTAATAAAAAAGATCAACCTTAGTCCTAATCCCAAATTAAAATTTGTTTCTTAGTTGTTCATAATGTTCCGACAAGAAATTAATGATGTAATCTTCAATACATTGAAAGACTAGCTTAAAGGGTATTTGCTTAAGCAAGGAGGTAAGAACACACAGCTATACAAAATGAAATTCACTTATTTACATGGTTTGGGATAGTAGATAAAGTTCTCTATAAATAGATTATTATTAGTTTTGGACAATGAGACTTCAGCCTCTCACTAGTTTGAGAGTTGTTCGTTTATAGTTGGACTATAATTTTTTTTTCAACAGAGGTGAAAAAACAATGTGAGATAATCAATTAAACCTTCACTTAATACTAATGCCAATGACTGTTGTAATAGTTAGAAGGACAGAAGAAGAGAATAACACAAAAAACTTTGGTAACCCAGTTTGGCCAATGTTGCCTACGTCTGGGGAGCTGCGCACAGCCCTGATAAGTAATTTTATTAAGATTCACTTTAGTCAATATACGTTGATACAACATATAAACTCTGTTCAACTATATGACTAAATAACATGTGTATTAGCTTTCGACTCCAGGCTCCCCCTGAATGCATGGTTAACTTTCCTCCATGATGTCTAATTTCAGGCTCCCCCGGAATGCATGAGTAACTCTCCTCCATGATGTCTAATTTCAGGCTCCCTCTGAATGCATGAGTAACTCTCCTCCATGATGTCTGATTTCAGGCTCCCCCTGAATGCATGCGTGAATGTCTTCGACGATATCTTTATATACTTCTAAAGATTACTGTGACCACGCAGACCACTGTCTCGTTCTTTTCATTACTCATCAACAATATCAACTTAGATCAATATGTTGATCTTATAGACATAAGATCATAATACCTATTCGTTCCTACAGCTTCTGCAATCAATTCTCCAATAACCTTTAGCCGTAAATAATCTTTAATATTTTTCCGCGCACACACCGTATCTTCGAAAGCCTTATTTATACATATAAAATCTATATGTATAAATCTTATTTCTTAAAGATAATTAGCAAGATTCTTAAAATAAAGAAGAATCTTTTTATCCTTTAATTATCTTATCTTTTAAAAGAATAATCTCATAATATATTTTAGACAGAATCTTCATCAAATTCCCCTTTTTGTCTAAAAGGAATTTATTTTCTGGTTCAAGACAATGGATCGCAGAGACTTATCATAAAGCAACAGTCAGCAAATCTATATTCAACCACATAATTAACACAACAAATCAACACAATCATCATTTCATTTCTCTACCTTGTAACCAATATTCAAAACAGCATCTAAACTACACAACTTCAACAGAAACAACAACATAAACAGCTTCAAGATATTGGCCTACAACAGACTTCAAAACAGCATCTGAACTGCACAACTTCAACAGAAACAACAACATAAACAACTTCAGGATATTGGCCTGCAACAGACTTCAAAACAACATCTAAACTGCATAGGCTTCAACAGAAACAACTTCAGGATATCAGCATTCAACATTCAACAACACAATCATCATTTGGAGTTAGGATATCAGCGTTCAGATGAACTAGAAGACTTGAGAAGAAACGAGGCAGAAGGATAATGCTTTCAAATTGAATGTTCAGTAATACCCACACCATTTCAAGCATAACACTTCAATACATAACCACTCTATTAAATCTTCGAGATCTTCTTTAAAAGATATAGATAAAAGATTCCTATTTATGAGGAAGATCTTTTATATTTTATCTTTTAAAAAAAATATCCGTTTAACCTTCTTTTTTTTAAATAATCTTTAAATAATAAAAAGAATCTCATTAATTTGTTTTGACAAAAAACTCAATAAACTCCCCCTTTTGTCAAAAAAAAGAAGAATTATTTTTATGTTCAACTAGATGCCCTATAATAAAATATCATCAATAGGAAACCAAATAATCGATATAAAACCATCTTGAGACGCAGAGACTTCCAGAAGCATATACCAATAAGAACTCAACAAACGCCATCAAACTGACAGTAGTCAAAACTAAAGCCATTGCATAAGTCAAAACATATATCATTAGAAACAGGATCACTAGAAGCATAAAGAACATAGGGCACATCATAGAAACAAAATATACTTCTCTTTTGACCTAAAACAGAATAAGCACATCTACCACAAACTCCTTAATCCATCATAAACAAAATCTGCATAAAACTCTTCAATCAACATTAATAATAATCATATAAGCTCCACAAAAACAACGAACTTTAGCATCTCCTTTAGATGGCCCATAAAAAACAACATTTTCCACAAAACTCTTCTCCCCCATAAAAGAATGTCTACTCTTGAGATTGATCAGTTGCATTGGAAGCATGCGACGAAGGAAACTAGTTTGTGAAGTCAATCTTATGAAGTATGACATATTTAACACTAAGGGATACAACAGAAATCTCATTCACCGGCCAACCTGACAATGTTCCTTGAGATAAGACAGAAGCCAAATCATCAATAGATAGATGCGAAGACTGAGAACTTGCCACCATAGTGATCCCCAGAAATTCATGATACTTAAACATGAGTGATGTTCATCTGATACATTTACTTCATTAGAAATGCATCTGATCTTCTTTAGATAAATGACATGAATGATCATTATTAGACACCCAGTGATAACAGTTATCTATCTGTCTGGTGCCACTCACAAGATCATTTTTATTAATATCAGTCACAATGCATTCTTCCTTGCTAAAATTAACAGTATAGCCTTGGTCACATAGTTGATTGACACTAATTAGATTTGACTTGAGCCTTTCAACATATCGTACATCGTTTAGACATGGTAGATTATATTTCTCAATATTTAATTTTGTAAGGAATCTTCGTTTTGCACCATCTCTATGCATAACACGTCCAGATGTACACTCTTTTAGTTCAGAAAAGAATGATCTATTTCCAGTCATGTGCCTAGAACAACCACTATCAAGATATCAAGCATCAATTGAAGATTGAACTGTTGTAAAGGCAATATTGTATTTACCCAAATTCTTGATTCTTCATTCCTTATAACTTCTCTTGCCTCTTTAAGTAAATGAGTTTCGTTTGTGCTTCTGTGAGTGATATGCAGCTTTCTAATATTAGAATTTATACCTTTGTAAAGCATATAAAAAAGGACGAATATGACCTTTTTTACCACAGTAATGGCATACCAAGTTATTTATTTTTGTGGAAGAGTTAACAGCTAGCTTTTGTTTCAACTGGTTGATTAGACTTGATGCTCATAGTAGCAGTAACAAATTTTATCCCATTGTCTTGACTAGTGTTCTTTACTGATGAGTTAAAGCCAAGACCACATTTTTTTGAACTAGACTATCCTGAATTCAGTATTTGATCTAAATTTTCAGTTCCTGAACTTAACATTTTGACTAACTTCATAGTCTGATCATACTCTGTTTGGATCTCCCTCAATTTTTGTTTTAAGGAAGATATAACTGATAATAACTGGTCATTTTCTTCCATAAGATTTTGTATTTTTTCTGTATGGACTGCTCTAGCTTCTGAATCTTCTTCCAATTTAATCTTCAATTTTTCATAGGACAAGTTGTCCTCACTTTCTTCTTTAGAATCTTCAACTTCATCTTTAAATAAAATACTAATAAAGGCTTTAGTACATTTACCTTCTTCATCACTTTCCTCTGTATCATCATAAGATAATGTAACACTAAAACTTTTCTTCTGTCTTCTCATAGAATTAGGGCATTCAACTTGATAATGACCATACCCTTCACAACCTCTGCACTTTAAAGATATGTCTATTTTGACATTAGGTTTATCAAAATGCTTTCTTCTAAAGTTGCTATAATATTTGCTGTTGGAGCCATAATTTGTGTCATCTAAAACTGAAAGACGAGTTGTGAAAGGACCTTCCTTGATTATCTCCATTATTAACCTACATTCTTCAGTCGACGCCATTGAAGACTCAATGAACCAACATCAACCCACTCTGATACCAATTGAAAAAACAATGTGAGATAATCAATTAAACCTTCAGTTAATACTAAAGCTATTGACTGTTGTAATAGCTAGAGAAACAACAGAAGAGAATAACACAAGAAACTTTGGTAACCCAGTTCGACCAATGTTGCCTACGTCTAGGGAGCTGCGCACAGCCCTGATGAGTAATTTTATTAAGATTCACTTTAGTCAATATACATCGATGCAACATATAAACTCTGTTCAACTATATGATTATATAACATGCGTATTAGCTTCAGACTCCAGGCTCCCCCTGAATGCATGAGTAACTCTACTCTATGATGTTTGATTTTAGGCTCCCCTGAATGCATGCGTGAATGTCTTCGACGATATCTTTATATATTTCTAAAGATTACTGTGACCATACAGACCACTATCTCGTCCTTTTCATTACTCATCAACAATATCAACTTAAATCAACATGCTGATCTTATAGACATAAGATCATAATACATTTTCATTCCTATAGCTTCTACAGCCAGTTCTAAAAAACCTTCAGCCATAGATAATATTTTTCTGCGCACATACCCTATCTTCGAAAGCCCTATTTATACATATAAGATCTATATGTATAAATATTATTTCTTAAAGATAATTAGCAAGATTCCTAAAATAAAGGAGAATTTTTTTATCATTTAATTATCTTATCTTTTAAAAGAATAATCTTATAATATCTTTTAGACAAAATCTTCAACAAGAGGGATCAATGTAATTTAAGAAGTTAGATGTAATTACATGGGTTAAACAGTATTTTGACCCAGCTTTGGTTATGAGCAATTATGAAAAGTCAAATCATCATTGATTGGTTATATCTATGGACACAGAAATATATCTAGTGTTAAGAGAGTATCTTTCGATGTTTAATGGAGTGATCGATAGCTAATAAATATTGATAAATTAAATTAAAATAACTTAATTAATTAATCTCACGTCATTGGAGCTTCTAATCTGTATGTCCATGAGGTTCGTCTATTAGCTCACTACAAATAATTATAGGAAATAACTTGAATGATTCAAATTAAATAAGAGAATTTTATATGAGTATGATTAGTATAAAATATAGTGTATATACATTAAGGTGTATAGTTAATTATAGGTATGATCTATTAAGGGGCATTTTCAAAAATAGCAAAAAATATTGAAACTATTTAAAAAAATATAAAAAAATTCATCAAACTCTCTAAAGGCCTGTTATGTTTTTTTGTTATATTTTGTAAATAGTTTCAATTTTTTGAAATTCATGACAATTTCCCGTAATTCAAACTATATTATTGGAGATATATATTTGAATGTGATTCAAATATTAAATTCATAGAGCTAGATTCATATAAAATTATAATATAGCCATTTATAAATATGAGATATTTGTAAATGTTAATTGTTAATTATTTTGCATTAAATATGATTTAATACACCATCTTTGGTTAATGAATGGTCAATTAACCTATTGGGAGAATTATTGAATCTTAAAGGGACTAGGATTTAAGAGAGCATTATACCAAACTTAGCGTTTATGCATTAATTAGAAAAATAATTAACCGTAGAGACAATTGTTCTCTCTATCCTCTCAAACATAGCCTCCACCATATTAAATTCTCCCTACATTCTTCTCTACTGACACTCTCCTAAATCATTCTCTAATGGCTCCTTATGTCTAAGAGTTATAGCTCACACCTCTAACTCTTTAAAGAATCCAAGAGAATAACGGGAAAGAGAATATGGTATGTTATTTAAGGTTTTCATAGAAAGGTACGAGTTCGTGAAGAAGGAGAGGATTATGTGAAGTTTGAAGTATTCAAGGATAAGTTTTACTTTTCTTTATCTCCAACCACATTAGTAGCATGCTTAGGTTGTGTAGATATTTATCCTTGCTTGTGTATAATTATTATGATATTCTTGTGAAAGAAAAACCATTTTCCATAATACACGGCGATCACATGCTTTTACCAGAATTTAATTCCCTACATAAACAATCTTCATAAAAAGTAATAGGAATTTGAGACTAAAACATTAAGGCCCAAATTATGTTTAAAAGACATTAATGTTTGAGCATGTTTGTGCTCAACCATTGAATTTGTTTAGGGCAGCTAGCATGAAAATTAATGGATAATTTCGATAGAAGCAAAATATTTCTTAAATTGTAACTCAGATGCTTTATTGGATTGAAATTTCAACAACTTTGGAAAATTAAGTCTCAATCAATTTGAAGAGGTGTACATAATGATATGTATTACATGAGTTTTGTGCTTCAACAAATGTACCCAAGTATAATGAAAGCAACCATCAGCTATGTGAACTCTAAACCCTAAAGAAGCTTGAGTTTTTTTTATAGAGCTTGGCAGGTTAGATTTTGAGAGAAGTAAAATAGAAAATCAAAACTCAAGTAGTGTTATTTTAAGTATGTCATGGTAGGTAGGAAGAATGAAAACTAAAGAAGGATGGAGAAGTTAAGGTTGAAGTTGTGATGTGATGATGTACGAAAAGTTAAGGAAAAGATGGTTGTTAGCCAAGTGACATAGTTTAATTTAAGTGTTGTGGTAGCGAATGTAGGTGCTTTGAAAATGGAATCCCAAGGTAGGCTTGTGAGTTCTTGGTCGAGATTTGAGACAGAAGGTGATGGAACACGAGATATGCGAAGCGGAATAAGGATCAAATTTACTCTAATTGCAACTAAACTATTTAGTAATTAACATGCAAAACTACACTAATTAAATGAAATCATGGTTAAAGAAAAACATAACTTCGAAGGCTTTCGATCCTCGATATCTCTTCACCAACACGAACCCATAACCACCCATAGAGTTTACTCGCTATTCTCTGGACTTAGAATTGGGTTGTAGGACTCGATAAATGAAGAAATGAAGAAGAGAGAGATGAAAATTGGATTAGGGTTGGGAGAACTTAGGGTAAGTATTTTTTTTTTCATGCTTTGTTTTAATTTTAAAATATCAAAATTTACCAAAAGTTTTTAACAATCTGAAAATAAAAAGCGTTTAAATAGGCAAAACACATGCAACTATTGCATGTAAAGGTTAACCTAAGTTCAACACCCATTTTCCATTAACAATTAGTGAAATTTAGTGGACTAGGTGTTTACATCCCATGTAGCCACTTATCCTACTAACTGTTTGTGGAATTATTCAAGAAAATGTTGGATTTTCCCACTAATTTTAGTCCAAGGGTAATATGGTCATTTGACAATTAAAGTGAAAGTAAACATTTTTACTTTTTACCATTTTATTCATCTTGACTAATTCTCACATCTCGAGCATGAATTCACTTTCATTTTTCCAAAATTCAAATCACATTTAAATATAAACTCGATCGAAGTTTGACTTTTCAATGTTAAAAGTCAACTTTAATGTTTTACAACTTTGTCCATTTCCATCAATTCCAAGTTTTTGAATATGAATCTGCATTCATATTTTTAATATTTGAATTAAATTTAAACTTAAAGCTCTATCTCAAATTTATAACCAACAATTATACACATATATTTGTCGATTTCTCTCTCTTTACCTAATTTAAGAATTTGAATTATTCTAATTTAAGAATTTGAATTATTCTAACATATTGTTCTTAGTTAATTTCATATGAGCTAGGAAGGGAACCTAATGAACCTATAGATCATGAGCTCCAACGATTCGATTGTAATTGGCTAAACTCTTTCAAATCAAGTTGATTCAACATTCGCTAACTAACGGGTCATTCCACTAAAGTCCTATAGTTGCACTCCCTCACTATAGATATATTTATGTTTATCTGATATAACCATGATCAATAAGTTAATCCTTCAATGGTTGTTCATAACCTCGACTAGGTCAAAATAACATTTTACCCCCGAGATTACCATCTCACTTCTTTACTTCCACTAATCTACAATGAAACAATTGGTTACAGGTCCAACCTATAAATTGAATCCCTCTCGGTCCAATAAGAGGGTGGGGCCCTTTATTCAAGACTTGGATTATGTCCTTAAGGAAACAACGTATCTACTAACTCTAAAATGGGTAGGAGTAAATTCCATCTTATGCCTTATATCCTAGCTATCCAACAAGTCTTACCCCTAAAATGAGAGGCTTATTGGGCTAGCGCTCTTGAGCTGACCTCACTTATGCATATCTAAGAGTAATTCCATTTGAATACAAGTTTATAGTTAGCTCAAGATTAAGATTTAGTTACCTAGATCATCATAATCAAAATAGTTAGTTTTATACAGTCAACGGTGTTATAATTTAAAAGTGACTATTTTATGGTTCCAGTCTTATGTAAACTCTTGACATAGGATACCCCAATTTCCATGTCTTTACATGAACGACTCAGGCTCACATCGTTTGTACTAACTACAAAGCAGACCTCTGTCCATAGTGTCTCTAAAATAAGGCGCCTACAATAGCCACTTTATTTAATAGAATATAATTTTTGAACTACAAAGTACGGGTTTTGAGACATAAATTCCAATAGAAGGTTGATCCCAGGACAAAAATCGATCTTACTCGATCGAGAGGAATGACATAATATTTTTTATTTAAGGATCTGAAGCAAGATTGAGGATAGAAGTGAGAATCTCGGGTAATTTGCTAGCAATCTCAGATGAGATGAAAAATAGGGAGAAAATACCAGTAATATGACAGGGGCATTTCAGTGTAGGATTATCGAGTTAAAAAATAGAAAGGTTTTATAGATGGGTTCCAGGGCTATCTCGGTTCTTGTTCGACCATGTGAGGCCTTAATCACGTACAACCAATGGGATGAAGGCCTTATGGTAGGATACTTTTCGAAGAGGCTTTTGATAGTAAAACGCGTCTCGTGAAGGGATTATGGGATGGAAGGTCCCTATGCGAAGAGGGATACACGACGAATAACTAGACAATTTGAGCTAGTTCACTGAGAAACAATGATGTGACCTTGATGTCAGTAGGCCGACAATTGATCGGACACTGCCGCCCAATCTAAATTTAGGATAAGGGTTGAATATAGACACATGACATTTTAATATTGGACTAATTCCCGATGTCGACAAGGGTAATCTTTCAGTCATGGAAAAATTCATTAGAGAGACCTATAAATAGAGGAATTCAGGTGAGTTTAAAGTTGCTTTTACCCTGAGCTTATTTAAGAAAGAGCTGGGAGAGTATCCGAGATCTCAAGACACAAAATGAACTAATTTTGGACAAAGATTCCGAGAAATGCCAGTGGAACTCCTTGCTGAGCAAACGAGGATAAGGAGCTAGTTAGTTGTGACTGTGAATGGTTCCCCCTTACAAATGTTTCCAAATAAAAAGGACTTCTAAAACGTGTTTGAATCCTTAAATCTATTTCTTCTGAGACCATGCTTATGTGAATTTCCTTATGCTTTCTCATTTTCAAAACTCACGTGACTTATGAATAAATTGAATATATTGTGAAAATGAAATGAGGTGATAAAACTATATAAGTATCTCCTGGGTGAACTTTTAAATTAAAGAAATGTTTGAAAACAATCCCTTTAAGCCTCACGAGGAAATTATGTTAGAAAATGTGACATGTGTTATTGATGATATTGATGTTATGTGGAAAAATGGAAAACCAATGTTTCATGAAATAAGATTATCTTTGTACCTAAGCAATATAATGTCTTATCCTTGTTGTGTGATCTGAGATAGGATGTTTTATTCTTGTTGTGTAATCTTAAATAAGATGCTTCATACTTCTTGTGTGATCTGGTATGGGATGCCTCATGCTTGTTGTATGATCTGGTATGAGATGCTCTTTACTTGCTGTGTGATATGGCATTGGAAGACGCGTTATATGTAATCGAATTGATGGTACTTGCTAAATGCGTTGAGATGTCTTCGCACAGACGCAACTTGGCAAAAAAGTGTGGCACAAGCTTGAGTTGAGGAAAGAGTACAAAGACGTAATAAAATGTGTAGAATGATTCTGCAAGATGCATATGTAGTATGCAAGAGGTATACAATGTGATATGAATTGTGATAAATAATAAACGAAGTAATCCTTGAGAATTATGAGTTGCTGATAAATTAAGCTTTTGAAATACGTTTCACAATTTGAATAAGTGATTAAATCTACAATACAATAGTTGACTTACATTATGCTTTAGTGCCTATTTCAGCAATGATTTGTGCGACTGCAGGCGATTGAGAAAAAATCCCACTCACTAGACATTTTAGTCTAACCTTTAAAATTGTTTGTTTTATTCCACCCCCCCCCCCCACCTCCAGGTAGCGAAGGACGTCTAGCATAGAACTTGCAACCTTAATCAACTACCAAGCCTCCTTGATCACATCATATTGGTAGTGGCCACTATTTATTCGTATAGCATATAGTAGCTAGGCGAGGAAAATTCACGTATTATTCTAAGTCATGTGTAATGGTTTTGTACTAAATGTTGTTAACAGTCCTAGAAGTACTTGCAATTGAAATATCAATGAAGAAGTTCTTTCAATCTATCTATGTCTAAAATTCTACGAGAAATTTCTTATGATTGCATTTTATTTTTGCTTACTAGGCAATTGGCGCGTTACTTCGCGGAGAATATCACATAGAATGTTTAGGCGGTCACCTCTTCATTCCATCGCATAAAGTGAACTAGAGCGGGACGTGACAAGCCAAGATAAAGGACAAAAATATTAAGAAGTTGGAAACTCAAGCAATCTTGGGGCCATGTCCGATCAAAATTGTAAGCATAGAGCGAAAGTTAAAGAGCAATCAAGCTATCTGGGACTGGAAGCATAAAAGGAAATTATTAGGGTTCTTAGGCATGAATTTGAGCATGTCCGATCGAGAAGGGTGAAGATCTTGGAGTATCGCAGGTCAATCTTGGTCAAGAATCGAAGTGTCTTAAACTTGTTTCATGCATTTTACGATCAAGCAGAAGATGGATTAGAAAGTAAGAGGTGGATTAAGGAAATTAATAGGCAAATTAAGGAAGCTGGAGGTGTCATTTCAGTTTCGTGCAAGGATTCATTATAAATAGGCAACTTTAAAATAGGATTTCTCACAATCTACTCTTGTGTTTTACCTCAAATTACTTTCAAAATATAAAAAATTGAGTCTAATTTCTAGACTAGGGTGTCGTTTAGATTTGATGCAAGGAAGGTTACATGAAAGAAAAGGGAAGGCAAGAAGGTCATTTTTGGGAGAATCCGAGCAAGGTGCAATTCATGGAGTCCTCAGAATGCCTCCTTTAAAATTTTAAGCTAAACGTTTGAGGTAGGAAAGTAAAAATGATTCTAATCTCATTTTTAGAAGGTAGCTTTCCATTTTGAGGTTTGGATCAAAAGTTATTAGCATTGAAAGTCGAGTGTTAAAATATGAAAATCTCACAATTTCTAAACAAGGGTAGAGAGGTCGAGCATCACTGGGAGGGAAGACTAGACGTGTGCGTGCAAAGAAGGTAAATTAGTATTTGGAAGAAATTCCAAGCCAAGGATCAAACTAAGTGTTGTGAGTGAAAAATGAATTTATTTAGTAATTTCGAAGCATGTTCTTAACAATAGTGTTTAAAGTAATGTTTGATTTAAATGTTGAGTTATCTGGTTTATGAATGATTTCTAAAGCATGATTTTATCAATGTAATTATTCAAGCATGATTTCTAAGAAATACTAAGGCTTATAAGAAAATGAGTTTATCAAGCCATGGTTATGTTTAAAGGTTTGCTTTATGCAAAAGGATTCTTAAAATGTTCGGTGCATATAATTTTATTCATGTATTATGGATCCAAGATATCTCAAATAGCCCTTCGGGGTAGGTTAAGGGGCACCCAAGGAACTTGAGGTAAAGAAACTTACCTCTAGGA
This sequence comes from Cucumis melo, assembly GCF_025177605.1. NCBI lineage: Eukaryota > Viridiplantae > Streptophyta > Magnoliopsida > Cucurbitales > Cucurbitaceae > Cucumis > Cucumis melo. The sequence goes on from NC_066860.1 coordinate 9,225,270, forward strand.
CTGGAGTTAGGGATGTCTACCTCTTAAAAATACAGATTGGAGATTCACGTCTCCTAGGATTGGAGTTGGTATTGAGTAACCTCTACCACATCTTAAAAGTAAATTCTTGGTTAAGATTATTATTTAAGAAAAGCAAGGATTTGGTTTACTGTTTATAAATGTTTGCCAAAGTTAAAGTATTTATGTTATCATGATGTCTACGTAAAAGGTTTATGAAATGTTATTTAAAAATTTAACACTCACTGGGCTCGTTTAGCTCTTACACTTCAAAATGTTCTCCACTTTCCAAATACAGAATGTGCTAATTGTAGTATTGGAGTTACTACTACCAGGCCAATTTAATTTTAGATGTTTAAGAAATTGCTAAGATATAATAAGTTGCTTCTAAAAAGGTTTTGTGGGAACTTTTATGGTTTTCCGTTGTTAGATGTCTTCTGTAAGAATATTAAGGTTATAGAAATTGTTTTGTTAAATGGGCTGCATCTCAGTTTTGTTTTCTAATATACTAGTTTAGCTTATGCTCGCATTTTATTTAAAGGTTAAAGGTTAAGGGTCATTTAGTGTTGTTCGAAGGAGAACGATATCACTTGACTTCATGTCGTCTCTCAAGTTGAGTGTAGGTGATCAGGGAATGGGTGTGACAAACTATAGTCAAGAAGTATATGAAAAACAACTTGTGTATCTAAGAATAAATATGGCTCCAAATGTCACATTGTATCAAATGAAATACCTCTGTAGCAACATGACTTTGAGAAGAAGATGACAACAATGTTTAACGAGTAGAAAGTTTGTTAAGGCTTTCTGCCAACCAAATGATATTTATATTCACGATCTAGAATTTTAACAGACAACCAAATCACTTATTCTTTCTCTCCACAGCTAGAACTGCTGTAGAACTCCTTAACTCTCCTAGCAAAGATACTCGAATACCATACAAAGAACTCTTGGCTTGTTTTGACTTCTTACTCAAGACATTTGCTACATCATTAGCTTTTCCTAGATGGTCTTCCATAGAATAATCATAATCTTTGATCAACTCGGGTCATATTCTTTGTTTCATATTTAGCTCTTTCTAATCAAAGATGTACTTCATACTTTTATGATCTATAAAGATGTGACACCTCTCTCCGAACAAGTAATGCCTCCAAATCCTTAAAGCCAACACTATGGCTGCTAACTCAAAGACATGAGTAGGATAATTGCACCCATGCTTCTTTAACTATCTAGAAGCATATGCAATCATTTTACCTTCTTGCATCAACACTGAACCGAAACCTTGTCTCGAGGCATTATAATAGATCTCAAACTCTTTTCTTGACATTAGAAGAGTCAAGATAGAAGTTGATACTAATCTTCACTTCAGTTCCTGTAAACTTCATCATCCAAGTGCATCATTAAACTTTAACGCAACTTGAAAAATAAAACAAAAGTTTAGAACTTACAGTTCCTCTTCTAGGGATCATCCATATTGTAGTGGAAGTACTTCCTCTTTTCAGTTACCTTAGCCTTCTCCTTGCCTTTTGCAACAAAAACAACAAAACCATTCTTCTTCCCTCATTTCTTCTTTTGGACCCAGAAGATGGAGGTGCATACTTGGTTCTAGAGAATGAACCCTTTTGGAACCTCTTGGAATAAGCAATGTTTGCCTCTTCTTCTTTCTGTCCATTTTTTTTATAAGAGACTAAAATGTTTGTAACTCATTAAGAAGGGTAGTCTCTTGTACTCTATCTTATTCATAATTGTATTGTGCAAAATTGAAGGAAGCTCTTCAAAAGAGACTCCAAGATCAAGGACAACTGACTTTGCTCTTCATTGACCAACCCGTTTATTTCTGCCATGTTAAAGTGGACCATCACGTCGAGAACATGTTCTTTGACAGATTGACTCTCCTTCATACAAACATCATAAATGTTCTTTATAGCTTCATGCCATATCTGAATGGACGCTATTAAACATTTCCTTGAGTGAGTTCATGATATGAAGTGCAATGATCGTGGCCTCATGCTTCTTGCCGAATAGGTCAGACATATTGTCAAAGATATAGAATGTGAGCCTTGTCATTGGCCATATGCATTCATCACAGTCTCAGTTGCATTTTGAGTAAGAGAAGGAGAGCACTCCTCCATTAAAAACAAAGCGTAGACCATTAATAACCAAAATCTTATTTAGTTTCGACTTCCACGTTGCATACTTCTGTCCGATTAGTTTTTCATTTTTAAGTAGTGCAATTATTGAGGAAGATGTGCTAAAAAAATTGTAAAAAAATATTATATTAGATATCTTTGTTTGTAACCTGTTATAAATGATCTAATAAATTTTGCAAAAGATGGAAATTAAAGGACTTTAATGATACTAAAATTAGGTTTTTGCAATGATAATTTAGAAGTTTAAGTAACAGTCATCAAAGGATGATTAATACTAGAATAATAACTCCTAAATTTGCATAAAGTAAGCTAATTATTAATACTAAAATAACCCTTATTCCTATAGTTCTTAGCTACCATTATTTTGTCAAGGATTCATTAACTAACTTAAATCATCTCATATGTGCAACCTTACCATTTGTAAATTCCAAAGGTGCGCTTAAATAGTCTACTGAATATTAACCTAGAAACTCTATCCATTTTTTGAGTTTGCAATGTTCTAATCTACATGGTTAAATACACCGAAGGGATGATCACTCCAAGATGACATGTAGGCGGACCATAGAAATCTCAAAATTTAACCTAATTGAGGAGACCAGATACCTTTAAACCCATTCTTCTTTCAGTTACTATGAACGACTTCCCTTATTCACCTTATTATTGACCCTTGCAAACATTTTTCAAAGGGAGGTTACATCTAGGACAACAATCGAGCATGGATTTGAAGGTGTGAACTCTTAAAGACGCGAGAGCTAAAATTGATTTATCATATACCTCTATCTTCTCCTACTAAAGTTAACTATTAGTTTAGAGTTTTTGGTGAACTTAGCTAAATTTCGGCTAATGATTCTATCTAAGTTTATGTCTATTAACTATTATAATAAGGTCCTTATACTAATGTTTCTAGTCGAGTTTTCCTATGATTTAACACCCTATTTGTTCTCTTTAGAAATATTAAAACTAAAACAAGACTTAATTTTAATATAATTAGAACCAATATGGTCTTAGATCTATTAATTTTAAATATTTTAATATTATTAACTATTCTAAGATCCTATGTTTAAGTGCTAACACTTTCCTAAGAATTTATTTTGGATCCATGACAGTTAATATAGCATTTAAGGATAGAAAGGTTTCCTCAGTAGTGGTGTCTTGCAATTATTATAGTATGTTATATTTAATCAACAAAGGGAGAGAAGAAATAAACTCCAAAGTCATCAACGAGAATAAGTGTAATTTCTTCGCTTTAAATTAGATTGAATTTCAAAATATGTTTAATCTTAATTTTATAGTGGATTTGTTTCCTTGTCTTTCAATTGTATATTTAATTTGAGTTTAGTTCTCGAAGAGATAAGAGCTCTTACGTAGCGGAAACTTTTACAAAACCTTACTCAATGAAATTGGGAAATTGTAAAATACCAATACAAACAATACATAGATGAAACCTACTATATAAAATTTAATGGCTAAGCATGCTTTAAAAACAAAGTTAAAATTACAAAGAAAAAGAAACTTTCGTTGTCATTTTTGAATCCTACAAAACACCGATTGGGAAGTCACCACCACTTGGAACCTCTCCTAATCTCTACGTAATTTGAGGTTTTAGCTTGTGAGAACCGATTGGATTTTGGGAATATTAAGAGAAGAACTTCTTTTTTTTTTTTCCTTTCAGAGAGATTACGCAGCAAGACTCGGTACTAGAGTTTGTCAATCTAATATTGCATTACCAACTTTCCCTTTTCTTAGGATGAAGAAAAGGAAGAGAAAGATCAGGATATTTGAGATACCACATTTCTTAAATAACTTCCATGTAAGGGAGTTATTATTTTAATTTCAATTAATTTAATTTAATTTAATTTAATTTAATTTTAATTGATAAATAAATAATTAATTAGGGGTAGTTGCAAATGTAGCAATTATATTCAAAATAATTAAGTATATAGCAACATTTTAAAAAAATTGTAAATATAGCAAAATTTGTCAAAATCTATCAATGATAGGAGTCTATCACCGATAGACCATATAACAAATGTTGGTCTATCACTGATAAACCATAGGAGTCTATCACTGATAGATTTTGCTATATTTGCAATTTGTTTAAAATGTTACTCAATAGTTAATAATTATTCTCACAATTGCTATCCATTCTAATTACCCATTAATTAATTAATTAATAATAAGTTAATTAAATTTATAATTAATTAAATTGTAGGGTAATTTACACATATAGAACAAAACTGAATAATATTTAGAGTCCGTATAACAAAATAAAAAAAGCCCATGAAGCCCGTATAACTTGAGTTAATTTTTTCATAAATTGTACATTTACCCCTTTAGAATTTGTACCTTTGTTTATCTCGGATAGACACAGATAGTCGTTTATCTATGTCTATCTAATATATTTTTATATCTACTTATTACTTTTTTGTTACTTATCTTATCTAGAAAGTTATATCATTGAACATTAGTGAAACGGGAACAAAGATAGACAGAGATAAGTATTCACCTCCATCTATATGTCCACTATTATAAATTTGGGTTTTAACGACGCAAGTTTTGTGTCATAAAGACTTTCAACGACACAATTTTTGCGTCTTTGAAGCTGAAAAACTGTGAGATAATCAATTAGGACTCCAGTTAATACAGCTAACACATACTTCTTTCCCCCCCAAATTTCCAGTTTGCATGGAACCCATGAGGTCAAAATGTAGAAGTTCAAGTACTCTGATTGTATAACATTCCTTTAGCCTTCTGTGGGAGGTTTTGGTTTGCTTTCCAACTTAACAGTCACTACAAAAGAATTTGCCATTTATGTCTAAAGAAGGAATGCCTATAACCCCCTCGTTTCTGATAACTTTATCTAAACTTTTCAAGCTGATGTGCCCCAATTTCCTATGCCATAACCCTGTTTGATCAACTTTAGTTAAGTGACATATGTCTGCCACTCATGAAGACTTGATTATTCTCGTCTGTAACTACACAACAAGTATTGTTAAAGTTTACAATGTATCCTTGGTCACATAGTTGACTTACACTAATCAAGTTTGCCTTCAGTCCATCCACATATCTAACTTCATTATGACAGGGTAGATTAATAATTTTTCTTTTGTCTTCTGAGATAAGTGGGACATTCGGCCCGACAATGGCCAAACCCCTCACATTCTCTACATCTAAACGACCTTCCTACATCCTTCTTTTTCTTACCATGGTCGCTATTTCTTCTATAAGAGAAGTCATTAACCTTTCTTATAAAGTTTTCACAATCATGTCTTCCAGTCTTTTCAGTTTTTCCAGCAGTATTCAAACTTTTGAACTTTCTGACCATCTTAGAGAATTGCTTCGTTAAGAGAGCTATTGACTCATCTTGATTAGCTTCATTACCAGACTGATTTACAGTGTTCTTCTGATCATAAACTGATTTGAATGCTATCCCCTTACCTTTCTTACTTTCTCTATCCGACATAGCCATTTCAAATGTAAGTAGCGACCCAAATAGCTCGTCAAGTTTTAACGTCGTTATATCTTGGGCTTCTTCTATGGCAGTGACCTTCATGTCAAACTTTCTAGGTAAGGAGAGCAACACTTTGCGAATAATTTTAGACTCAGATATCTTTTCACAAAGTAGTAACGGATCATTAGCTATCTCCAGGACCCTCTCAATGTATTCAGAGACTGTCTCATCTTCAGTCATTTTTAAGAATTCGAATTTTGAAGTTATCAACTGCAGTTTGGATATCTTCACTTTAGAAGTTCCTTTATATGCAACTTCCAATATTTTCTACACCAATTTAGTAGTAGTCTGAGAATTAATAAGTTTGAACACGTTTAAATGGACACCATTGAAGATAGCATTTATGGCTCTTGCATTTCCAACTGAAGCTTGTTCTTCAGCATCTGTCCAGTCAATTTCTGGTTTTGGCACTAATACTCCATTCACAGTAATCATTGGAGGTTCATAACCACCAACAAGTGCTCTCCATGCTTTTCCATCCAAGGTTTTAATGAAAAATATCACGCGAGGCTTCCAATAAGAGTAATTTTTACCGTCCAGTACAAGAGGACGTGAAGCTGATGGTCCTTCTCTGATTATCTCCATGATATAATAACCTGCTCTAATACCAATTGAAAAAACAGTGAGATAATCAATTAGGACTCCAGTTAATACTAAAGCTAATAACAATTGTAATAGTTAGAGGGACAGCAGAGGAGAATAACACATGAAACTTTGTTAACCTAGTTCGGCTAATATTGCCTACGTTTGGGGAGCTGCGTACAGCCCTGATGAGTAATCTTTATTAATATTCACTTGAGTTAATATATATCGATACAGCATATGGTACTCTATTCAATAATATAAATTAATAACATGCGTCTTGATATCGAACTCCAGGCTCCCCTTGAGTTACTTATCTTCACGATGTCTAGCTTCAGACTCCCCCTGAACACACGAGTGAATATCTTTGGCGACGTCTTTAGATCCCTCTAAAAATCTTCGTGATCATACCAATCACTTGTTTTGTTTGTTACTCATCAATAATTGTTACTACGATCGACATGACGACCTCATTGACATAAGATCATCGTACCTTTTTAACTCCGTAACTTCTGCGGTTCACCTTGATGCAAAAGACCGTCTTCAACCTGTATTTTTTGCTTTTTCGCCACAAAACCTCACTGCTACATAACGTCGCATATATAATATATGTATAGATCTTCTTATCTTTACAAGATTCCTAAAATAGTGAGAAATCTTTTTATCCCTTAAATATCTCATCTTTTAATTCATTAATCAAAGATAACTAGTCAAAGATATTCCATAAAATCTTTTAGACAAAAACTCCAACAGAAGCCATTGTCAAGAAAGGCTATTTAACGACACTTTGGAAAACGTGTCCTTAAATATGCTTAGATGACACCAAAATTGTGTCATTCATACCTTTACCTTGACACAATAAATATGTCACCGTTGTCTATAACTTAACACAAAGATGTTGTCATCAATACCCTTATATTGACGCAAATCATGTGTCACCGTTATCTATATCTTGACACTAATATATTGTCATTAATACTCTTAGGTTGACGCTTTAAATGTGTCACCGTTATCTATTACTCGACACGAATTTATTGTCATTAATAACCTTATATTGACGCTTTAATTGTGTAATTGTTATCTATACCTTGACATGAATATATTGTATTTAATACCTTTACATTGACACTTTAAATGTGTCACTGTAACCTATCACTCGACAGGAATATATTGTTATTAATACTCTTACATTGATAATTTAAATGTGTAATCGTTATCTATCACTCGACAAAAATATATTGCCATTAATACTCTTATAACAACGCTTTAAGTGTGTCATCTTTCAATATAACTCGACGCCAATATATTGTCATTGTAAATATTTCGTTAAACAATTGTTGTCAAGAAATGTTCTTTGACGACACTATTTCTATTTAATAAAGGCTTATATGTCGATACATGTTTGGTGTTGTTATTCTTCATTTTTACAACACATATTTTTCTGTCATATATTTCTTCTTTCAAAAAAATTAAATACTAAATTTCAACATTACCCACATATGTTTGGAAAGATATTTATATTGATAATAAAAAAATATAAATTACATTGTCAGTAAAGGTTTTACAATAATCCAAAAGATAAATTAACTGTAATGTTACATGTATATGTGACCTAATCTAATCAAATTGACACATAAATGAACTTGATTGATAGCATAGTCTATGGATTCTTCAACTACCTGCAAATTTGAAAAAAATGAACCTTAGCCAACATTCATTACGGAAAATGCATAAGAATAAGCATAAACATTAAGTACATGTTAAACATAAATCACCTTCTTAATAAACAGACTAATAAAAATTTCAAAATAAGCGCCCAAAGTTCATACAACCAAGGTTTTTAATAAAAGACCCACAAAGGAATGTAAAAGATAAAAAAAAAACATCGACTACATAAGCATAAGCATAAGTATAGTATATAAATGTTGCAAATGTAAGTTTAAATTCAATCTTTAGGTTCCAAGCAATGTTCTAATTTGCATCAAGTTGAAACTTTAGCATAAATTTGCCCTTAAACCCCCCTCCTCCAAAGCCATTACAAAACAACATGATTCCTATAACATATGTCTAAGCGGATCGAACAAAATAACTTTTCAATGACTACCATAACTGTAGGATAGTTAACGTAATAAAGTATCAAGTTCTTAAGTACATGTCAACACGATTCCTAAAATATATGTCTAAGTGGATTGCACAAAATAGCTTTTCAATGGCTACCACTGTAGGATAATCAAAGCAAAATTCCTAAGTACATGTCAACATATGATTCCTAAAACAAAATAGTTAAGTTATGGTTGCAAAAAATAAAGCACGCTTACTAAATCCCCACCCCCATTTCTTAATTACCCTCCACAGAGGCTTATGATAAATTAAGTTAACATCATTATCAAAGTTATTCCGAGGACAAAAGTTGCAACCAATGTTATGGGAAAACAACAAACAATGTAACAAATAATAATCACTCTAAAAATTTACATCAGAAGGTGACTCCAAAAATCCAAATAATATATAAAATGCAGTTACGAAATAAGTAAGTTTAAAAACTTTCTTACCATGAGGATTGGGAAGTGTTGTTATCAAAGATCTCTTGGAATTCCTCTTCTATCAAATTCAACCCAAAAAATTGAGTAGACAATACATTGATCCAAATAATCCTTGTTTTTTCTATGGGAACCATAGCACAAGAAAACATCAATGAATTTCAAACATGCAATATATTTAATAAACAGTAAATAAAAAAATTAATAATAATCAAATTAAACTTTAAATCTAACAAATTTAAATCAATTGGCTTAAAAAAATTTAAAGAATAGCATAATAAACTCAAATGACCTAAATCTAACAAATTTCAAGTACATTGAAATCAATTGGTCTAAATCTTTTAAGCTAGTAAACTCAAATGACCTATAACAAATTCATTGAAATCAATTGGCCTAAATCTGCTAAATTTCATGCAACAATAAATTTGATTGGCCTAAATCTAAAAAATTTGAAATCAATTGGTGCTAAATTTGAAGCAACAATAAAAACACGTTAAACTCAATTGGCCTAACCCTAACAAAATTGAACTCACCGTAAAATAAATTAATGTAATTCCAACAAAAATAAATTTTAAAAATACACCGTTAGAATTGGTCACATTCTCAAAAGGAAAAGGAAAGAGAGAAAAAAAAAGTTACCTTTGAAGACCAATTTGACATAATAGTTTCCTTAGCTTTTTTTTTTCAACCCTTCCAATTGATCTCAATCTAACATACCCTCTCAAAAAGAAATTCTCCCTTGTTTTTATATGTTTTTATACGACAGAGAGGGCAGTATCATGTTTTAAGTGTGGATAAGGTGGAAGAGTCTGAAGAAAGAGAAGAAAAAAATCTTAAGAGAGAAAATTAGATGAGTTGAGGGAAAATAAGTAGGAAGGACATGTGATATTCATTTTTTTTTTCTTTTAAGAACAAACGGTTAAATTCAAATTCAAATCCAACTTTCAAAATAAAATAAAAATAAAGTAAAATAAAGTAGATAAATAAAATAAAAAAGTAAATAAAAATAATCATAAATAAAGGACAAAATGTTATATCTACGACCTCTTACCCTTAGAAGATTACCCTTCCATTGGATCAAAAAAATTGTTGGAGTTTATTCTTACGCCGCAAAATTTATGTCAAGAAAAATTAAATAATGACGCAAAAACTGTATCATTAAAAATTTCGCATTTGTTATTTTTAACGACACAATTTACTTCCACCCACCCTTTTTTTATTTTTAACAACACAATGTTTTGATTGCTAGTGTTATTAAAACTCAAATTTGTACTAGTGGTGATAGATAAACATTCTAACTATATCTTTACATTGCGATTAGGATCATCATTTATTTTTTCTTCTTTTATAATTGAACGTGGATAGAGATAGATAGAATTAGGCATATCCCTGTTTATTTGTAGATGTTTATCTTTGTCTATCTCATGTTATTTGTCATTTATAAAGAATTATGGATAAAGATAAATAGAAATAGAACTCTAGATGTATATCTTTGTCTATCTCTTTTTATTTTTTTTATAATTAATTCTGTATAGAGATAGACAAAGATAGAAGTGTATTTATTTCTATCACTATTGAATAGTTAATTCACTTTCTTACATAATCTTGTTTTCATTTTGTAGAATACAATATAATGTCTATACCTATAGTGGTATTGAATTGAGATTATTTATTAGAATGGAATTAGATAGACAAAGACAGTATTCTATCATTTTCGATTCAGGATAAATAACATGTAAATATGTGTTGAATTAACATTATAATGAATTGGGATTATCTATTAGAATGAAATCAGATTAATTAGTTAAACTCATTAATCACATTAATCAATATTCGTTAACTGTATGTGTAGTCCACTACAGACTCACAGCTGAACTCATGGATATAGACCAATAGCAACAAGTTAATTCTTCACAAAATGTTCGTAACACTAGTAGGGGTCAATTTAATATTTTATCTCTGAGTTACTTACAATTCTTAAATATCAGTGCTTCTTTAATGAACAACCTATTTATGGTCAAAAACCAATAAACATAATATACTCACCCTAATGAACAACCTTAAATTATAATAAAACACTAACTTACTTACCTTAAAGTCGGGAATGAGTGAATTTCATCTTGTGTGATTGTGTTCCTAGCTCTTTACTCGGTCTTTTCCTTAAAATGATAAGCTTATTAAGTTGGTAATCTGGCCACTCTCACCTATACAAATCAATACACAATTTCTCGTGAATGAGAGTTTATAATACACTCAGGATTAAGGCTAAGTTACTTAGGTCATTCTAATGAAATAGAAACTTAACTAACGGAGTTAGATCTAGTGGTTACTATTTCGTAGTCCGGTCTTTTACAAACTCATTGCATAGGATACTTCCATTCACATGTCACCTATACAAACGTGTTGGATCATTGCATTTGTATGAAATTATAATGTTATCAAAATAAGGTACCTAACCTTATTCCTATATTGTAGACCTTTTAAGTTGTATCTCGAACATTGATCCATGTATGTAACGCCCCAAAATTTGGAATTTAATTTATTATCTTAAGTGTAGTTATTGAAATTTTGGATGTTTTGAATTAAGTGATTTATGAATATTTGATTTTATTAGACATCAAGAAAATATCTAATGGTGATATTTATTTGGGAAAAAGATTAAGGTGATTGGTTGATTTTGATTTTTATAATGGAGATTGTTGGGTTTAAATAAGAAAGATACTAAGTGGATTTAATTGATTAATTTAGGATAAGAGAAAAGAAGAATAATAATAAGCATATTATTATTATTTTTCTCTTTAAAAGGACCATTGGTACCCGTACAAACCATCATCCCCTTCATTGAGAAAGGAAAGAAAAAAAGAGAAGAAAAGAAAAAACCCTAGCCGCCAGATCCGTCGCCGCCATCAGCCGATCGCACAGCCCTAGCCGCCAGACCCGTTGTCGCTGTGTTCTTACGACTGTTGCTGGAAGTGGACCTCGATTTTCCATCGAAGCCGAGAGCCCGACCCGCATGCCCGTGTCCCTTCCTCTGCAGTCTGCCTCGATCCGTCGTCGTCTGCACCGGTCCACCAAACACCGCCCCGTTCCATCGTCGACAATCGAAGTTCGCCCCCACCTGGTCAGCGTCGCGTCGTCAAAAGACTGAGCCTCACCATCTCAGCCGTCGCTCGAGCCCGGAACTCGACCCGCACGTCCGCGTCTCTTCACCGCATGAAGTTGACCGACTCGCGTCCCTGCCCTGCGATCCGAGTCACGCCCGTACGACCCGCACCGAGCCGCACCCGAACAATTTGCGCGGAGCCGCGCCCGCACATACGCCGTAGCTAAGTTGCATGCACGTCGCGCATGCCCGAACCATCCTGCACGCGCGCGAGCTCTCTATCCGAGCTGCCCAGCCATTTCACCCGTCTTTGAGTCGCCAGCCTGCTTTCGATCCTTTTCACCTAGTTTGGTAAGTTTGATTGGGTGTTGGAATACCCAACTAATATTTGAATTTGTTGGATCTCAAATAATTTAATTTAGGGGTTAAATTAAATTATTTCTCTTAAGGAACATATTGGACCAACAGATTTTTTGAGCGTGGAATTTCTTCAGTTAAGGGCTCAAGCATTGCAACCTCGACCTAGGGTAGGTTACTTCAACTGAATGTATGGAGTCTTTGGTCGTTTGGTGATTAAGTTATGAAAATTGGTAAGAGATTCTACTACTAGTCCTACCAGTAGAATTAAGAGATCGCATACATTCTTAGTTATGTACATTGATGACTAGACTGCATAACGGCATGGAAATTAATGAGGATATGATATGGCATGATGATATGATTTGACATGATGATATGACATGACATGATGATATGGTTTGACATGATAATATGATTTGACATGACGATATGATGTGACATGATGATGTGATGATGCTATGTTACATGTATGTTATGGGTATGGTGTATATTAGCTTCTTATTAGAGTCGTATCCACATGGGTGTCCTTCGAGATCATTACTATTATGACACAGACATGATGGAGAGACCCGACGGGGTCGCTCACGCTTATGACTACGTATTCCGACGGGATTACCAGTCTGACATTAAACATTGACATCAACATGATGTGAGTAATCCGACGGGACCACTCACCGCCTGATCGTCTTAGGTGTCCCCTTGGGTTCATAAAAGACCAGCTTGTTCGTACGGGATCACAGATTACACGTGTTCGGGGACGTGCCAGTTTAGGGGTACCACTCTTCAGGACTCTAATAGGAAGTTAACAGGCATCTAGTGGGACTAGTAGTGGGTCCCTTACTGAGTATTTTGTACTCACTCTTTTCATTTCCTTTTTCAGGTAGAGGTAGAGGTAAGGGCAAGGGTAAGCTGGCGAGCGACCAGAAGTGACCGTGGCGAGCCATAGGGATCTTACGTTTCCACTTCACGGGATAGTTCAGACCTTAATGTTTGTGTTTTAGTTCATTCTTTATTTGTCATTTTATCTCTTTAAAATTTAGATAGGGCCCAAGTTAGGATTTCATTTTTATGTTTGTCTCGAATCACATTTTTCTATGCTTTTAAATGAAAATTTGAGGTTTTTGTTTTATTTTATTTTTCCAAACTTTACAAATTTATTTATCTTTTAAATTAGTAATGGCTTTGACTTAGTATAAGGAGTTGGGTCGTTACAGTTGGTATCAAAACCTATGTCCTAGGTTCTGTAGACTGACTTACGATGTGAGTCTTTGTTTTGGTTTGTTTTACCCCTATGGCTATACGGTTCTTCGTCACTCGCCAAGTATGTTGTAAGAGCTTGCTAATATTACAGTTATAACCTTGCCTGTTGAGAATAAATGTAGATAGTATAAGTGATATGATTGTTTTGTGAAAAGTTTCTGATGGTTAAACATCAGGGAAGATGCCGCCACGTAGAAGTGCACGTCGAGGGGCCGGCAGAGGAGGCAGAGGAGGTGGACCTACCTAGCCTGAAGAACAGCCTACCGTGCAAACTGCCAACCCCACTGCGTTTGTCACTCAGGCAGACCTCGCTACCATGGAGAAGAGATATCAGGATATGTTGAGGGACGCGCTGGCACCTTTTCATGCTGCCCAATGTCAAGGCCATATTTGTCCAAGGTATTATTTACCTATGGTCGTATGCCCGAATACCCCCAAATCACTTTATCTTTATGTCTTGAAAGTAGTCTAGGTTAATTCTTTTGTTTTCGGGTCGCCGAGTCACAGTGTGACATTTTGGCTTTTTCATATGCAAGCCTGCCAAGGCCAAAAATCTCAATATGTACTATAGGGGGTACATGACTAGTCCGACTCCCGTCGAAGCCTTGTCGCACTCTTTGCAAGCTAAGCTATTTTCTTTGTAATTGACAGTCTTCAATGCTTTCTTTATGATGTTTTCAACTATTTACTTTCTCTCTCACGTTTTATAAAAACATTTTCCCGAGAACGTGGCGGGAGGCTACATCATACCGCGAGTTTGTCCGTGGGTTCCGAATTTCGAACGACTGACTTGTTGATCAAGCTAAACAAGTGGCGCACAATCGTGTTGAGAAGTTACGATTGTGACAAGTGGTATCAGAGCCAAATCGACTTATTGACAATAACACTGAAACATGTCGTCTGCTAACCCATCGGGCAAAGCCCAGAAAGATTGACAAGTAGAGCTAGAAGAGCATATGCTCTATCTAGTCGAAGTTCCCGACTCCATCCGCTACTTGAAGTCTCGTCTCGATGAAATTTCCGAGAAAATCAATATAATCGATGCGGTAGCTGACCGTGTTGAAGGATTACCAATACAAGAGTTGTTGGCAAGAGTCGACACTCTAGAAGCAAATGCTAGAAGAACTGTTAACTATGAATATGAGAACAGTTCGTCGGACTTTGTCGCCCACATGGAAGGACGTGTCAACGAGCTAGATAGCTCTCAGAAGACACTTTTAGAGATGATAAACGGCATGTCAGAGGACTTTTGAGTTACCCTCGATGTCGTTAGGAGAGAAATCGCAGATGTGAACACAAGATTGAGTCTCAGAATGTGAGCAATGGCAAACCAAGCTCCGATTGGAGGAGCAGTTCCTGTTACTAATGTGAAGGTTTCGGAACCCAAACCCTTCTGTGGGGTGAGGGATGCAAAGGCCTTAGAGAACTTCACATTTGATCTCGAACAGTACTTCAAGGCCACAAACACAGTCACTGAAGAAGCCAAAGTGACATTGGCGACGATGTATTTGTGTGAGGATGCCAAGTTGTGGTGGGGGTCCCGATACATGGACATACAGGAAGGGCGTTGCACAATAGATATCCTAGCTCGGCAAAAATTGCGTGATCTGAAACACATGGGCACCATCCGAGAGTACGTGAAACAGTTTGCCGGCCTGATGTTAGACAGTCGCGATATGTCAGAGAAAGACAAAGTTTTATGTTTTGTCGAAGGTCTGAAACCGTGTGCCAAGACCAAGTTATATGAACAAAGAGTCCAAGACCTCACTCAATGTATATAGCAGCCGAATGATTGTTTGATTTGATCGGTGACTCTCAAGATGTGAAACGTCATCAAAGTTCCTCACCTAGAAGGAATAGGAATAGTCGCCCGAGTTCTTCCAAAGCTGTCGGGAGAGACAAACGTTCTGGTAAAGACCGCAGACCTTACCAGTCGACCACCGAAAATACATGGCGAAGGCCGAATGATCAAAGCCCAACCAAGCGTCCCTTCAGGTTCTTCATATGTTAAGAGCCACATCTGGCAAGAGAATGCCCGAATAAAGTCGACTTCCATGCGTTTTAGGCCTTATTAATCGCGAATTTAAATAATAAGTCAAATCAAGCTGAGGATGAAGCGGGCCTGATAGATGGGGGCGAAAAGACACGAATAGGGGCCATAAAATACATGTCATCTCTCCAGAAAAATTCAGGGGAGAGACACGTACCAACAAAAGGGGGCTTACTGTATGTTAACACCTGCATCAACCAAAAACAGACTAAGAGCACTATCGCTGATTCTGGTGCAACCCACAACTTCATAACTGAGGCGGAAGCTAGACGTCTAAGGCTCCGTTGGGAGAAGGATTCAAGAAGGATGAAGGTCGCGAATTCCGTTGCCCTACCTATCGTCAGACTGGTGAAGCAAACGACGATAAAGTTGGGAGAATGGAAAGGCGCCATAGACTTTGTGGTTGTAAAGATGGACGACTTTGATGTAGTACTGGGAATGGAGTTCCTCCTTGTAGATAAAGTCATTCCAATGCCTTCAGCCAAATGTCTAGCGATTACCGGATCATTCCCCACGGTAGTACAAGCAGATATTCGTCACTCTAACGGGGTTAAAATGATATCAGCCAAGCAATTAGGTGAGAGTCCTAACCAAGAGGAACCACCATCCGCGGAAATCCTGCTTGGGGCGTTGGCAAAGCCGGGGGAGACAGTCTCTAAGGGCACTCTGTGTGTCCCAGAGAAGTGCCATGGTGAGATGCCAAGTAGTTGGCCCAAGTCTTCGTCGATGCGAAGGAGAACCGACCATGGGGTAGAGTCGCCATTAGAGGCAAAAGCGCATGCGAAGAATGCTTATCGCATGGCACCGCCGGAGTTAGCCAAACTTCGGAAACCATCAAAGATATTGTTGAATACAGAATTTAGTAGACCTGTACAAGCTCCTATGGAGCCCACGTCCTTTTCCTAAAGAAGAAGGACAGAAGCATGCAACTGTGTGTTGACCGCCGTACTCAGAGTAAGCTCACAATGCGGCACAAATATCCACTCCACATGCTCATGAGGCGGGTGGACCACCCCCGTGGGGTGAAGTACCTCATGAAGTCAGACATCTGATCGAGGTACTGTCGAGTAAGAACAACGAAGGCTAAGGGACTCGAGACAACTTGTGTAACTGGACATGAAGCATACGAGCTCCCCGTGGTGCCACTGAGTCTTACCGATGCCAAGAGAGGAAGGTGTTGTTCTGTGCAGAGCTAGATAAACGTGCTGGGCCATGTAGGGGAGTGCCACCAAAGTGGGTTGTTGAGAGAAGAAGACACTCAGTGGAATGAGAACCTCGAGTGTCAGGCCACCTTCAATGGTTCAAAGCAAGCTATGATCAAGGGACCAAGTCTTGGGGTCGTCGATGCGACCAAGACTCCCAAAGTTGAAGCCGAGCAATTCAGCTGTGTGCTCAGAGAATATCTGCATCATTGTGTTGATGGTAAACAAAGAAATTGGGTCCAGCTGCTGAAGGTAGCCCAATTCGGTCAGAGTGCTCAGACAGACTCGCTGATCAAGAAAAGTTCGTTTGAGACTAAAGGTAAGAGGCATTTTGTATTGCCGCTGCTCGCTGATGGCCCTTATGTAGGGGATCGCCCTCAAATTCACAGAGTTGAAGAGGAATGGGAACATATGGCTGACATCGCTCGAGTGTGCCTAAAAAAGCTTCAAGGTCGATGGAGGAGGGGGTAGATCGAGAGCGATGCCCTCTTGAGTTCGAGTGGATGATGAAGCTTCCAATTGACGGTGCAACAACGTCGTACGATTATCTATCAACCTGGACCTAAAGAAAGACAGAGAAGTCAAGGAAGTCTTGGCTGACAGAGTAAGGACTGGTAGAAGGCCCACGAGGGAGATACATAAATTCCTGGTGCAGCGGAAGAAGCCCCTCGTGGAGGTAACAAGCGTAGAACATGGTGAAGACCTTGAAGCGTGGACGCAGACGTCGAAGAGCTCCAGCTTCGCCAGTTGACGAGGACGTCAACCGTTTAAGTGGGGGAGAATGTCAAGGGCATATTTGTCCAAGGAATTATTTACCTATGGTCGTATGTCCGAATACCACCAAATCACTTTATCTTTATGTCTTGAAAGTAGTCTAGGTTAATTCTTTTGTTTTCGGGTCGCCGAGTCACAGTTTGACATTTCGGCTTTTTCATATGCAAGTCTGCGAAGGCCAAAAATCTCAATATGTACTATAGGGGGTACATGACTAGTCTGACCCCCGCCCAAGCCTTGTCGCACTCTTTGCAAGCTAAGCTATTTTCTTTGCAATTGACAGTCTTCAAATCTTTCTTTATGATGTTTTCAATTATTTACTTTCTCTCTCCCGTTTTATAAAAACATTTTCCCGAGAACGTGGAAGAAGGTTACATCATACCGCGTGTTTGTCCGCGGGTTCTGAATTTCGAACAGCTAACTTGTTGATCGAGCTAAACAAGTGTCGCACAATTGTGTTGAGAAGTTACGATTGTGACACCCAGTAGACCTAGGCCGCCCCTGCCCAGACCCAGTGTTACCTCAGGTCGTACCAGACCAGCTGTCCACCGAGGCTAAACACCTGAGGGACTTTAAGAAGTATAATCCTAAAACTTTTGATGGGTCCATGGACAACTCCACCAAGGCCCAAATGTGGTTGACGTCCATAGAGACTATCTTCTGGTACATGAAGTGCCCAGATGACCAGAAGGTGCAGTGTGTAGTTTTCTTCCTGGAGGATAGAGACACCGCCTAGTGGGAGACTGCTAAAAGGATGCTAAGGGCCGACATCAGCAAAATAACCTAGGAGCAGTTCAAGGACAGTTTCTACGCTAAGTTCTTCTGTACCAACGTGAAGTACGCTAAGCAACAAGAATTCCTAAACTTGGAGCAAGACGACATGACTGTGGAGCAGTACGACGCTGAGTTTGACATGTTATCCCGTTTTGCTCTAGATGTGGTAAGGGATGAGACTGCCGGACTGAGAAGTTCGTTAGAGGTCTCAGACTAGACCTCTAGGGCATCGTCCGAGCCCTTCGGCCAGCCATTCATGCTGATGCACTACGCCTAGCACTGGACTTGAGTCTGCACGAGAGAGCTGATCTGTCCAAGGTTGCAGGCAGAGGGTCAACCCTTGGTGAGAAGAGGAAGGTTGAGTCGCAGCCTGTCTTGGCACCGTAGCGAGGCCTGCGGTCAAGAGGTGTCTTCAAGCAGCATCGTCAGGAGCTTGTTGCTGCAGGAAGAACATTGAAAGAGCTACCGGCTTGTGGTAGGTGTGGAAGTGTTCATAGAGGTCGTTGCTTGATAGGGAGCGAAGTCTGCTTTAGGTGCAAGCAACTAGAGCACACCGCCGACGTTTATTCTCAAAATCTCATTGGGACTACCCCGCACCAGCCTCCCGCTTCACAGCAAGTAAGCGTTTTTGCAACTACTCGTCAGGAGGGCGAGCGAGCTGGTACTTTAGTGTTAGGTACGCTCCCAATCTTGGGACGCTATGCTTTTGTGCTGTTTGACTCTGGGTCATCCCATTCGTTCATATCCTCTGTGTTCGTTCAACATGTTGGTTTAGAGGTAGAACCGTTGAATGGTGTTTTGTCTGTTTCTACGCCATCTGGGGAGGTTTTGTTGTCTAAAGAAAATATAAAGGCACGTCAAGTAGAGATAGAAAACTAGAGGTTAGATGTGACCTTACTAGTGTTAGACATGCAGGATTTCGATGTAATCCTAGGCATGGATTGGCTGTCTGCTAATCATGCAAGTATAGATTGTTTTCGTAAGGAAGTCGTTTTTAACCCTCCCTCTGGGACTAGTTTCAAATTTAAGGGAGCAGGAATCGTATGTGTACCCAAGGTCATCTCAGCTATGAAGGCTAGCAAACTACTCAATCAGGGTACCTGGAGCATCTTGGAAAGTGTAGTAGATACCAGAGAACCAAAAGTTTCCCTGTCCTCCGAACCAGTGGTAAGGGAGTACCCCGATGTTTTCCCCGACAAGCTTCCAGGACTTCTGCCTCCCAGGGAGATAGACTTCCCCATCGAGTTAGAGCCAGGCACTGCTCCTATCTCGAGGGCCTCTTACATAATGGCTCCAGCTGAGCTAAAGGAGCTGAAGGTACAGCTGCAGGAGTTGCTGGACAAGGGTTTCATCTGACCCAGTGTGTCACCTTGGGGAGCACCAGTGTTGTTTGTGAAGAAGAAGGATGGGTCGATGTGCCTTTGCATTGACTATAGGGAGGTGAACAAGGTGAGAGTCAAGAACCGCTACCCCTTGCCAAGGATTGATGATTTGTTTGATCAGTTGCAAGGAGCCACCGTCGTTTCTAAGATCGACCTGCGATCAGGTTATCACCAGTTGAAGATCAGGGATAATGATATTCCTAAGACCGCTTTTTGTTCTAGATACGGGCATTACGAGTTGATCGTGATGTCTTTTGGCTTGACTAATGCTACTGCGATGTTCATGAACTTGATGAACATGGTGTTTAAGGACTTCTTTGACACGTTTGTTATAGTTTTCATTGATGACATTTTGATTTACTCCGAGACTGAGACTAAGCATGAGGCATCTGCATCAAGTTTTGGAGACTCTTTAAACTAATAAGTTGTATGCCAAGTTTTCCAAGTGTGAGTTCTGGCTGAAGAAGGTATCTTTTCTTGGACATGTGGTGTCTAGTGAGGAAGTTTCTGTAGACCCAGTAAAGATTGAAGCTGGTACTAGTTGGCCTCCACCGTCTATAGTCAGTGAGATCCATAGCTTTCTGGGTCTAGCAGGTTACTATAGGAGGTTCGTGGAAGACTTTTCTCGTATAGCTAGTCTCTTGACTCAATTGACCAGAAAGGGGACTCTATTTGTTTGGAACCCAGCTTGTGAGTCTAGTTTCCAAGAGCTCAAGCAGAAGCTGGTGTCTGCACCAGTCCTAACAGTACTAGATGGATCTAAAAGTTTTGTGATCTACAGTGATGCCTTAAAGAAAGGACTGAGTTGTGTTCTGATGCAGCAAGGTAAGGTAGTTGCTTATGCCTCCCGTCAGTTGAAGAGTCATGAGCAGAACTACCCTACACATGACCTAGAGTTGGCAGCAGTGGTTTTTGCACTGATGATATGGAGGCATTACCTGTGCGGTGAGAAGATATATATTTTCACAGACCATAAGAGCTTAAAGTACTTCTTCACCCAGAAGGAGTTGAACATGAGGCAGAGGAGGTGGCTTGAGTTAGTGAAAGACTATGACTGCGAGGTTTTGTATCACCCAGGTTAGGCAAAAGTAGTAGCTGACGCGTTGAGTAGGAAGGTTGCGCATTCAGCAGCGCTTATCATTAAGTAAGCTCCCTTACTAAAAGATTTCGAGAGAGCTGAGATTGCAGTCTCAGTAGGGGAAGTGACCTCACGGTTGGCTCAGTTGACCGTGCAGCCGACCTTGAGACAGAGGATTGTTGTTGCTCAGCTAAATGATCCTTATTTGGTCGAGAAGCGTCTGTTATTATGGAGGCAGGGCAAGGTGAGGATTTCTCTATATCCTCTAATGACAGACTTACTTTCGATGGACATTTGTGCGTGTCAGAAGACAGTGCAGTCAAGATAGAGCTTTTGACTGAGGCTCACAGTTCCCCATTTACTATGCACCCTAGAAGTACGAAGATGTACGAAGACTTGAGGCGTGCTTATTGGTGGAGGAACATGAAGAAAGAAGTGGCAGAATTTGTCAGTAGATGTTTGGTGTGTCAGCAAGTGAAGGCACCTAGATAGAAGCCAGTAGGGTTGTTGTAACCCTTGGGTGTACCAGAATGAAAATGGGAGAATGTATCGATGGACTTTATTACAGGACTACCTAGAACTCTAAAGGGCTATACAGTGATATGGGTTCTTGTCGACAGACTCACAAAAGCAGCCCATTTCATTCCAGTGGAGTCCACTTACACTGCCAGTAAGTGAGGACAGTTATATATGACGAAGATAGTGAGACTGCATGGAGTACCTGTATCCATCGTTTCAGACAGAGATGCTCGTTTCACATCGAAGTTCTGGAAAGGACTTCAGCTAGCCTTGCGCACGAGGTTAGACTTCAGTATAGCTTTTCATCCTCAAACTGATGGTCAAACAGAGAGGTTGAACCAGGTTTTAGAAGATATGTTGCGAGCCTGTGTTCTGGAATTCTTAGGAAGTTGGGACTCTCACCTGCACTTGATGAAATTTGCCTATAATAACCGCTACCAGGCTACCATCGGTAGGCACCATTTGAGGCTCTGTATGGTAAGTGTTGTAGATCTCCTGTTTATTGGGACGAGGTTGGTGAGCAGAGAATGCTGGGCTCTGAGTTAGTTTAGACCACCAATGCAGCCATACAGAAGATTAGAGCTCGTATGTTGACAGCACAGAGCAGACAGAAGAGTTATGCTGATGAACGGCGTAAGGATCTCGAGTTTGATGTTTGAAGACATGGTATTTCTGAAGGTAGCACCTATGAAGGGTGTTCTAAGGTTCGAGAAGAAGGGGAAGCTAAGTGCGTGTTTTGTAGGGCCATTCGAGATACTTGAGCGGATTGGCCCTATGGCTTATCGTTTGGCGTTGCCCCCATCATCTTCTGCAGTGCATGACATATTACATGTCTCCATGCTGAGGAGGTATGTCGTAGACCCGCATGTAGTTGACTTCGAGCCATTGCAAATTAATGAGAACTTGAGCTACAAGGAGCAATCGGTTGGGATTTTGGCAATAGAGGTCAAGATGCTTCGTAATCGAGGAATCTAACTGGTCAAAGTTCTTTGGCGAAACCACGGAGTTGAAGAGACCACATGAGAGAGAGAAGAGGACATGAGAACCCAATACCCCGAGCTGTTCGAGAATTAGAACTTTCGAGGACGAAATTTTTTCAAGGATGGAAGATTGTAACGCCCCAAAATTTAGAATTTAATTTATTATCTTTAGTGTAGTTATTGAAATTTTGGATGTTTTGAATTAAGTGATTTATGAACATTTGATTTTATTAGACATCAAGAAAATATCTAATGGTGATATTTATTTGTCAAAAAGATTGAGGTGATTGGTTGATTTTGATTCTTATGATGGAGATTGTTGGGTTTAAATAAGAAAGAGATTAAGTGGATTTAATTGATTAAATTAGGAAAAGAGAAAAGAAGAATAATAATAAGCATATTCTTATTATTTTTTCTCTTTAAAAGAACCATTGGGACCCGTGCAAACCACCATCCCCTTAATTGAGAAAGGAAAGAAAAAACCCTAGCTGCTAGATCCGCCGCTGCCACCGTCGTCAGCCGATCGCAGAGCCCTAGCCACCAGACCCGTCGCGGGAAGTAGACCATGACTGTCTGTCGAATCCGAGAGCCTGACCTGCACGTCCGTGTCCCTTCCTCAGCAGTCCACCCCAATCCGTCATTGTCTGCCCGAACTCGACCCGCACGGCCACGTCTCTTCACCCCGTGAAGCCGATCGACCTGCGTCCCTGCCTCGCGACTCGAGCCGTGCCCGTACATACGTCGTAGCTGAGCTGCACGCACATCGCACCTACTCGAGCCATCCTGCATGCGTGCGAGGGAGTATCCACATGGGTGTCCTTCGGGATCACGACTCTTATGACACAGACATGATAGACAAACCCAACGGGGTCACTCACGCTTATGACTGCGTATTCCAACGGGATTACCAGTCTGACATTGACATGATGTGAGTAATCCGACAGGACCACTCACCGCCTGATCGTCTTAGGTGTCTCCTTGGGTTCACCAAAGACCAGCTTGTTCCTACGGGATCACAGATTGCACGTGTTCGGGGACATGCCAGTTCAAGCGTACCACTCTTCAGGACTCTAATAGAAAGTTAACAGGCATCTAGTGGGTCTAGGAGTGGGTCCCTTACTGAGTATTTTGTACTCACTCTTTCCATTTCCTTTTTCAGGTAGAGGTAGAGGTAAGGGCAAGGGCAAGCTGGCGAGCGACCAGAAGTGACCGTGGCGAGCCATAGGGATCTTACGCTTCCGCTTCACGGAATAGTTCAGACCTTAATGTTTGTGTTTTAGTTCATTCTTTATTTGTCATTTTATCTCTTTAAAATTTAGATAGGGCCCTAGTTAGGATTTCATTTTTATGTTTGTCTCTAATCACATTTGTCCATGCTTTTAAATGAAAATTTGAGATTTTTGTTTTATTTTATTTTTCCAAACTTTACAAATTTATTTATCTTTTAAATTAGTAATGGCTTTGACTTAGTATAAGGAGTTGGGTCGTTTCAATGTATGTCTCTACATACAATTGAAGACTCATTAACCAACTTAGGATGTTAGTTTATTGGATTTAGGTTATTAAAAAAATTAATAATATAATCATTACTTTATTGAAATTATAATAATAGCACTTTATTAGTAACGATCAATGGATATCATTTACGATCTATAAGTTTTATGACATAAAACCCAACAGTCCTTTGTATTGATATCGCTTCTGTTGCGTAAGGGTTCTCATCATCCCATTGGTATCAGAGCCTGAAGGATAACATATGAACGTAGTGGAAAAAGGTCAAAAGATTACTCTAATTGAATCTAAATCTATTTTAGAAATTACACTACAAGAAAATTGTTATTCAGTGACAAATTTTTAGTGACGTAACAAATTTTTGTTAGTAAAAGATCACTTATAGCGACGCAAAAAGAAAATATGTCACAAAAGATTATTATTAGTGACACATTTTAAATTTGCGTCACTAAAAGAATTCGCAACACAATAATAATGAAACTAAAAATGTAATAGCTTTAGCAACAAAAATAGATGTTGCCAAAAGTATAAAAAATTTCCCCCCTTATTTCCCTCATCTTTTTTTCATTAAACAATTTGAATTAAAAAAAACCCTTTCCCCTTACCCATTACCCAAACCGAAAAACTTTCCATCTCCACCTCCTCTCTTCCACGGTCGAACTATCCGTCTGCACGAACTGAGG
This sequence comes from Cucumis melo, assembly GCF_025177605.1. Classification (NCBI taxonomy): domain Eukaryota; kingdom Viridiplantae; phylum Streptophyta; class Magnoliopsida; order Cucurbitales; family Cucurbitaceae; genus Cucumis; species Cucumis melo. The sequence goes on from NC_066860.1 coordinate 9,249,724, forward strand.
CGGCTAACGGCAAAGCACGCAGAACAAATATACACAATGACACTTCTACGGCCACGTCGAACGAACCACGGTGAACGAACCAGACTGAACCATCCAAAACCACGCAAAGCACACCGAGGCCCAACTACACAAACCTCGCCGACTGTCAGTTGCACGCACCACGCCGACGGCCAACTGCACGAACCACCCGACGACCACCAACCTCGAACGGTCCCAAAAGCTGCTTCTCGCGACGATTCTGCCCGAACTTCCTTGAAGACTTCTGCTCCACACCAATTGCAACCCAAAACATTCCTGTGAGATTCTAAATTTTAAAAAATTTTAGGACAGTGTACAAGATTATCTTGAACACGAGATGAATGTGTTGTATAGAGATTTTCGTTGTTCACTACACAAGAGCTACAAAAAGTATGACTCTCCAGCTGAAGCACGAAAAAACAATGACAAGAGTGGCATGAGATTCAAATTGGACTCGTTTATGTGATCGATGGGAACGAGAAGACTTTAAGAGTAGATCTGAAGCAAATACTAAGGCACGATCTAAACTTTCATTCACCCATCGAGGTGGAACTTCAACATTTTTACGCCATGAGCAGAAAATGGTACGACTCTTATTTTTGTTGAATCGGGGCATGTGAAAGGACAAGGTTGGGGACCAAGATCCAAGAATGCTAGAAATGAAACAATACAACATAACACAAAAGAAGCAAATGCACAGATTACTCACTTGCAAAGTATAGTTAAATCATAACAAGCTACAATCGAAGCAATTTGAAGAAGATTATCATGTCAAGAAGCTACCTCCAATATGGAACGAAGTTCAGAACAATCAAATGATAACTAACAGGTAATGTTTTCAACTTAATTAGTTTGATATGATGTTTCAGATTAGAGTAGTATATAGAAACATGGTATATTGTGAATTGATATGACTATTATGCAGTTATGGTAGTCATAGATTTCTTCTTATGATGATTTTGGTCCTGAATTTGTTACTTTCGACTTAATTAGTTTGATCCATTTGATTAGTGTCATAATGCTTTGAACCCGTTTATTGAGTTAAATTGTAATGAATTGGTTGCTTTAGACATGTCACCCTCCTTTCTCATTCTTTTTTAGAAAGTTTGAGTTTTATCCATTTGAGTATGACATATTTAAAGTGCCTAAGTTTCATTTTTTGCTTTAGACATGCCCCCTCTCATTCTTTCAACTTAATTAGTTTGGTATAAAGTATTAGATTAGAGTAGCATATGCGAACATGATATATTCGTTCTTGGGATGATTTTTGTCCTTTGATGTAGACATGCCCCCCCCCCCCCCCAATTGTTTTAGAATGTTTGGGTTTCATCCATTTGATTAGTGTCATAATGCTTTGAAGCCGTTTATTGAGTTTAATGGTAATGAATTTGTTGCTTTAGATGTAGACATGCCCCCCCCCCCCAAAAAAAAAATTCTTTCAACTTAATTAGTTTGATAAAAAGTGTCGAATTAGAGTAGTATATGGGAATTTGATATATTCGTTCTTGTGATGATTTTGGTCCTTTGATGTATACTTGGTCCCCCTCCCCCATTGAAAAGAGTTTGGTTCGTATTTTATAATTTTTTGTTATGCACATACTTTTAGTCCAAGACTTGTAGGAATTTTTTGTTGGGCACAATACTTTGGGTTTGTAGGTGTAACTTCTTGGATATAACTTGGAACTAACTAGATGTAACTTAGTGCTTAACTTATGTTGACATTACTTAGAACTATTTATGAAGATATTGAAGTTTTTTGATATATATTTCTTATGTGATATATATTTCTTATGATGAAGTTGGTGTTATTGCATGTTGCTTAGTGATAAGTTTTAAAAATTATTATGTTTGACATCTTATAACAGGTTTATATAATTAATCAATCAAATATTATTTTTTGATGTAATAATATTCTTTTACTGGCGCTTTCAATAATGTCACAAAAGCATTGATTTTTATTAAAAAAAAAAACTGTAAGACTTTTTAGTGGCACATTTCAATACGTCGCAAAAGCTATTTGTAACGGTCTCAAAGTAACCTTCAGCAACAATACAATTTGTCACTTAAACATCGCCTTTAGTGACATGTTTAAAACGTCACTATAGAAAATAAATAGTGACACAAATTATGTTCCTAAAAGTAAGCCTTTAGTAACGCATAAACGTCACTAAAAGTTTCTCTTTTGTGACGCGAACGCTTGCGTCGCTAAAACTTTAACAGACACGGAATCTACGACAGTCCTAGTGACGAAGGACTTTTTGTCGCTAAAACTATTAGCGACGCATTGTTAACCTTTAGTGACCTTTTCTGTGCACCACAGAAAATGGAATTTCTTGTAGTGTTAACATGCAATAAAATAAAAAACCCGAATTACACTAATTAGGGTTTAAGAAAAATCTTACCTTTGTAGCTTTCCAATACTTTGAAACCTCCTCACGAACACAATCCCGAACCTCCACTAAAGTTGATCCGCTAATCTCTGGATTTATAGTCGGGATGTGGGACCCGTTCAATGAAGGAAATATGAGGAAAAGATGGAATTTGGAGGGTTGAGATGGAAAAAATAGTTTATAAAATTTTTAAAAAAAATCTTTTCAATTTGAAAAATAAGCTATTTATAAGAAAATAATTACATGCAAAATTGCATGTAAATTTTTTATAAAATCTCAACACCTAATTTTTCCACTAATCTTTAGTGGAATTAATCACCATTCCAGTTTCTCTTAGTGGGCTTGGTGTCATTACCATGAGCTTCCACATAGTTCACTAAGAATTAGTGGAATTATTCAACAAATTGTTGGATTTTCCTACTAAAATTGGTCAAGGGGAAAAATGGTCATTTGATCTTTCTAGGCAAAACTTTACTTTTCATGTCAAAAAGTCAACATTTTGACTTTTAACCATTTTGACTTCCTTGACTAATTCCGACATTCGGAGCATGAATCTGCATTCATTTTCTCAAGATTCTATTTATTTTTTAATATATTGCAGGTCAAAGTTTGACTTTTCAAAGTCAAAATTTAATCATTTTGACTTTGTACAACTTTGACTATTTTCATATTTTTCGTGCTTCTGAGTATGAACATGCATTCATATCTTTAATATTTAAATCTCAGTTAAATATAAAGCTCTATCAATAATCTAAAAATCGACGGCTATATCACATATACTTGTTGGTTTCTCTCTCCTCTAAAAAATCGAATAATTCGACTCATTCCATATATCATACTGTTCTAAGTTTATTCCATATGAGCTAGCAGGGGAACCTAATGGACCTATAGATCCTGGGCTCCAACGATCCGAGATTAACAGGCTAAACTCTTTTATACTAAGCTAATCAACATTCATTAACTAACAGGTCATTCCACTAAAGTCCATAGTTGCACTCTCCTCACTATAGATATATTTATATGTCCATTTGGTATAACCATGATTAGTAATTTAATCTTTCACAGGTTGTTCATAAGCATGGTTGGATAGAAAAGTACCGTTTTACCCCCAAGACTACATATTTCTCCTTAAGTCCCATTGATCCACTATTGAACAATTAGTTTAAGGTCCAACCTATAAATCGAATCCCTCTCGGGCCAATGAGAGGGTGGGACCCCTTTGTTCAAGACTTGGATTCAGTCATTAAGGGAACAACATATCTACTAACCCTAAAGCGGGTAGGAGTGAATTTCGTTTTGCACCCTATGTTCTCATCTATCCACCCGATCTTACCCCTGAAATAGGAGGCTTTATTGGGCCAACCCTAATGAGTTGCCTTCACCTATGCAGATCTAAGGATAATGTCGTGTCAATAGGGGTTCACAGTTAGCTTAGGATTAAGATTAAGTTACCTAGGTCATCATAATCGAGATAGTCAGTTTTGAACAGTAAACGATGTTAAAACGTAAAAGTGACTATTTCATAGTTCTGTCTTATGTAAACCCTTTACATAAGATGCCCCCACTTTCATGTCTCTACATGAACGATTTAGGATTACCTCGTTTGTACTAACTACAAAGTGGATCGCATCCACAGTATCTCTGAATAAGACGCCCAACCTTTATTCATATATTATATTTGGGCTATTTACTAGAACTTAATCCATGTTTATGTCTCTACATAAAGTTCAAGTTTACTCAAAATAGCCTTGGGATCTTAGTTTATAAGATTTAAGATTATAGTATTCAATTTCTCAATAACGACTTTATTGAATAGAATATGATTACAAACTACGAGTTTTAGGACATAAATTCCAACAGAGCCATCTCGAAATTAACATTCAATTTGAAATTTGCACTAATTGTTTCTTTGGGGTTTACTGTATTAATCAATGTGGATTTGCAATTGGGTTTTTACGGTAAATTTATGACAATAGATTTACATTTTTTATATGATCAAATGTAAAGGACATTTATATCGGAAAACTTGTATTTGTAAATTTGTATTTGAATCCAGGGCATTTCCGTGAGAATTTTGATGCCAAAGTCACCTAAAACAGATGACCAGAGTCCAAGAAATCTCCAATTTTCAGTATTGCGCAGAAACTGAAGTGGGAAATGAAAAAAAATCACGAAGCGCGTTTGAGGTTGAAGAAGAGTTAACATCAGTGGCAAGGATTCAGTCAACAATGGAAGTCGGCAATCGACTTTCTGCTATTCAATTGGTGAGGTGAGGTGAGATGAGGCTTGGAGTAGTTGCAACCATGCATGATTAAGAGAGCATATGTGGCTCGGCATGGATCACCGAGTCAATTTGCATATGGTCGGTTGGTCTGATAATTTTTATCAAGTATTCGATTGTTATTCCACACTAATTTTGCAATTTTTAGTTCGATTTTTCGTAGTTTAGCATGGTTTTCATTTTGACCCTGATTCAAAGCGGTTCAAGGGTTTAAATTTGGATTTGGAGCAATAGATAGATTGTTCTCGTATAAAATGGACCAAATTAATGTAATTTATTGGTTTATTTTATTATAGGGGCTAAATCTATAGGTTCAATTGCGATTTAAATGTTTTATGGATATTAATTGATAAAACCCACATAAATTAAACATGTTCATGTAGTTTTAGTATATTATAAATGTTATAATATAATGGTATGATGTATCATTCATCAGATCTAAAAAGTTCGCTTCTTTAAGTATATAATTGAGTCATGGATAGAGATGTGTTTGATTGCTAACAAAAGTAGCAACTACCAATTATTTTCAAAATGTCTTGCTCAACTAAACTTGCATGTATTCAAGATTCTTTTTCAGTTAGAAGTTTTCCCCATTCTCACACATTACCATGATTACATTCCAAGAAATTTACAAAGCGCGTAAACTGTGGTAGCAAGAAAACAAGATAAAATAAAAACGCCAAGCGACAGAAAGGGTCTGATTTCAAAAAGTGAAAGAACTAAAAAAGTATATGAATTAAAATAGACAAAAAGTCATAGGAGAAACGAGTGTAAGAATACTAATATAACATTTAAGCCATAGGAGAAGAGAGAAATGGGATAGGGAAGTTGTAATAAAAGACAGAAAAGAATATATTTCTACCTTTTCCTTCTCACCCACTCCATTATTCTGTCATAGAAAACAAACAAAACTGGAACAAAATTCAGTTGATATATGAATATAAATTCCTATAAAGAAATAAAGTTAAAGCAAAAGGGGAAGTGTTTTTTTAGTACTGTTACTATAACTACTATTATGTTAGTAGATAAGGCATTATTTGGTTTTATTGTACCCATTTTTTCTTTGTCCTATCCATACTGCATTATTTTGTTATTGACCCAAACACCCCTCTCTTCCCAACTTCAATAACTTACAATCAAATTTTCTTTTTCAACCAAAATAATAATAGTTCCAAAATTCTGACACACAATGATTTACCAAGAAAAAGCAAAAGGGAATTTCAATACTATTGTTTATCCTTTTTTCACTTGAATCTAATTAGACTCCTAAACTTAAGTACCCTTTTCTTTTTTTTAATTAAGCTTAAATTTTTAAGGCTTGTTCTTTTGTCCAAATTTGTTTTGAGAAGTTGTAAAATTATTGTCTGCAGTAATTTTATGAACTTATGACTATTTGTTTGAAACCTTCTTCAACTTTTAAGAACATTTGTAAAAAATTAATAAAAACAAGTTTTTTTTTGTTTAAAAAATAGTGAAATTGATAGATGTATGAAAATTTTATAGTATTTCACAACATAATAGATCTTTAAATATATTTTGATTTTCTTTTCATTTGTAACATTAATATCATGTTAAGCATATATATATAGATATATATTTCTCATCTTTTACAACTATAATCAAATAGGTAGTTATATTGCTATCTACCTACAAAATATAGGCAACATAAACATATAGTTGCTTAGTTCACATATGTATATGGTGCTTATACTATTGATATTGACATCAGAGGTTCAATTTTCCTAACTAGCTACTATCAATCCAATACTTATTTTTTAAAAAAAAAAAAAACAAAGTTAGCTATATTGTTGTGAAAATAGCAGAGAGAAATTTTAGGATGCAGTTAAGCTTTACTTAGTTTGTTGATATTCTTTTAGCAAGTAGTTTCTACCACATGTTAATTAGTTCTAAAGCCATTGACTATTTATAACACCCTTTTATTAATGAAATGTTGAGCAAGTTAATTTACTTCTGAGTGCCTTAATATGGTATCATTAATATCATACATCGAGAATATTCTTCACACTTGCTTATTTCATGTCGGATCCTGAGAATCAACCTCCGCCTCCACCACCTCAAAATACTTGACGTACAAATTCATCTTCTTCAGCGAATCAATCCTCTTCTTCCTGCTCTGTCATCAAGCAATATGTCAATCCATATTTCCTCCATGATCTAAACAATTCAAGTATTATATCGGTTTTGAATTTGCTCACTGAAACGAGGTGCACCTTGTGGAGTCGAGCAATGAAGATCGGATTAACAGTGAACAACAAGCTTGGCTTCATTGATGGTTCCATAACTCATCCCCTGATAACTTGCAGAAATACAAATTATTATGGCCTTCTAGGTAGAACAATAAAGCCAAAACGCGGGACAAAAGTGTCAAAATGCATAGCTTCTATCGTAAATTCATAGATATAAGAAAATACAACTTGCATAAATCTTCATACTTGATTTACCCTGTTTTTAGTTTTTTATCGCAGGATTATAAAGGAAAGAAGAAAGACAGTGAATCACAGAGGAGCACGTACTACACGTTAAGAGGCTTGTCTAGCGATTAAACATCTCTATGCGAGGAACCACATCATCACAAGATGGAAATTCACTAAAAGATAAGAATGGTAGATTGAGTTGGTATAACGTGACAATGTTACTTTTAGCGCTGACATGTGTAAAAAAATAGAAGCTTCCCGCCCGAAGTAGCGCATAAAAGAGCTTCATCCCTACCATGTAAAATGTCTAGTATGAATAAAGCAAAAGCTTAGGAGCTCCATGAGAGCTAACGAAAAGGACTAGCATTTCCACCTTTTGTGAAAGTTCTTCCCTCCTCTTTGGTCAACTGTAAGTGAGAGCTTAGAGAAAGCTAGAGAGACAACCATCATCTTCTTCCCCCTAACTTGTAAAAGAGCCAAGGAATGCTTAGGCATTCTACGACTCAGCTCACCCTTCTGACTTTCCATTTTTGTACTTTCATTCTAATGTATTATTCTTTATATTGTACAATGGCCAAAGGCCTATATTCATCAGTACATTGCATATTTATCCTTTTTCAATTTGTCATGTCTTTAATGTTCATTTGTCAAAAATGTGTAGTTAATTGCTCACAACGTGGAGACCTTTCTTCACACCTTCTTAATGCAAGTTAGTTTAATCTCCATATTCTCACCACTCTATGCCACCTCTCACAGAATCTCTAGTGTAAGTATTAGGTTCAATACATGTACATACTTTTCCTTTATACAGTATAGAGCTTTGTATATGACCTAGATGAGAAGTAAGATTTATAACTAAGGTTTGGTAGAAATTTCTTGAATTCGATCCTGGCTTACCCAGAAAACCTATTGTTTCGCTTACAATTGGGCAAGTGATAGGAAAACTTGTATTGCATGTTTATCATTTGTGAATCAACAACATATAAGTAGGAAGCATAATCCAATCCTAATAGCCTACTAAGTCAACCACTTAGAACATACATGAGATCACCACGAATAGACGTTACATGAGCAAACATAATTCTAACAACCACAAACTGATGATCTTCTCCAGTCATGGATTGTCTACAATAGTGTTGTTATGACTTGGGTCTTGAATTCATTGTTAAAGGAGATTTTCGTTAGACTTAACTTCCCTGATTCCGCACGTGCTATCTGGCTTAATCTACAAGAGAGATATGAATGCAAGAATAGGTTGTTGGGTTTTATGTTCTAATACTCATAGACAGTAAATATAATCCAATGGCTGTTATTAATAAAGTATTACTATTATAATTTTAATAATATTAGTTTTGTCTAAATAACCTAAATCTAATAAACTAACATCCTAAGTTGTTTGATGAGTCTTGAACAGTATGTAGAGACATACATGGATCAATGTTCGAGATCAGCTTAAAGAATCTATAGTATAGGGATAAGGTTGGATACCTTATCCTCGTAACACTATGGATACAACTCACATTTGACTTGATACAAAAGCAATGATCCAACTTGTTCGTATAGGTGATATGTGAGTGAGGGTATCCTATGCATGGAGTTTGCATAAAAAACGGACCACGAAATAGTAACTAGTAGATGTAACTCCCTTGACTAGTTGAGTTTCTATTTCATTAGGATGACCTAGGTAACTTAATCTTAATCTTGAGTGTATTATGAACTCCTGCTTGCAAGGGATTGTCTTTTGATTTGTACAGGTGAGAGTGGCTAGATTGCCAACTTAATATGCTTATCACTTCCTTCTAAGTTGATTTAGAGCTATCACCATAGTGTTTAACACTTGTATCAACTGAAGGAACATCAGCAACAGCTACTTCAGGTGCAATATATGGTTGAGTTGGTAAATCATTATCATCATCTGTTCGTTTATACAACAACTTCACATTATCATTCACCACCACATTTATAGTCTCCATAACCACTCTCGTTTTATTATTGAATACTCTATAGGCACAACTATTATGAGAATATTCTACAAAAATCCTTGTATCTAATTTAGCATCCCATTTTCTATGATACTCCCTACTATAAGAATATAACAAGTACTTCCAAGCATATGGAAATGCTTCACATTAGGTTTCTTACTTTTCCATAACTTATACAAGGTTATAGTTGTACAAGAACCAGTAGTAATCTGATCATGAATATGACAAGCAGTATTAACAACTTCAGCCCAAAACTATAGTGAGAAAGATTTGGCATGACACATATAACTCAAGTCATCTCTTGTAAGGTTCTGTTCTTTCTCTCTACTGCCCCATTCTGCTGTGGTGTTAAAGGTACCGAATATTTGTGATGAAGACCTTCTGCTTCACAGAAACTATCCAGTTCTTCATTCTTGATGTCCTTTCCACGATCACTTCTAAATCGAACAATATTCTTTCCTTGTTCACGTTGAAGACTTAACATAGACCGATGCATACTTTGGCAATATCTGATTATCCTATGAGAAATCTTACCTAAGTGAAGTGCAAAAAATCATCCACAAGAACAAAGACATATTTTTTTTCTCCAAGGCTTTCGGTTTGCATAGGACCCATTAGATCCATGTATAGAAGTTAATAGAACTATGTTTGTATAAAACTCTTTCATACTTTTGTGTGATGACTTGATATGCTTTCCTAGTTAACAATCACCATAAAAGAACTTGTTGTTTGAGTCAATATTTAGAATTCCCATGATAGCCTCATTCTTTATAGCTTTACCGATACTACTTAGACTAGAATGTCCAAGTTTCTTATGCCATAATAATCATGTATGATCTTCTTTGGTTAGATAACATAAATCAGTATTGTTTGACACCCAATGGTAACAATTACCAACCTGTTTACAACCACTCATAAGGACTCTTTTATCTGCACTAGTCACAATCCAATCATCTTTGCTAAAGCTAACAATGTAACACCTGATCACAGAGTTGACTACCATTAATTATATTTGCTTTGAGCCCTTTAACGTATCTCACATCATTTTGACACGGTAGATTGTATTTCTTAATATTATCTTTTGCAAGAATTCTCTCTTTTGCACCATCCCCAAAAGTAACACGATAGATTATATTTCTTAATATTATCTTCCCTCTTGGAGTAAATAGTTTTAGTTTTTCCTTCTGTGGATGATGAACAGCGTTTTGATATTGAAATTTGTATCTTTGTAATGCATAGCAAAAAGGCCAAATATGACCTTTCGTATCACAATAATGGCAAACCCAGCTATTTACTTTTGAAGAGGATCTAACAGCCTTAGTTTCAGTTGGTTGGTCAGACCTGATACCTACAATAGCAAGAAGAAATTTTATACCATTTTCCTAATTGATTCTTTTTCTGATGAGTTAAAGCCAAGATCACGTCTGCTTGAACTAGACTGTCCTGAGTTTAGTATTTCATCTAACTATTCAAATCCTGAATTTAACATTTTGACTGACTTCATAGTCTAATTATACTTTGCCTGGACCTCCCTTAATTTTTGATTTAAAGAAGATATAACTGATAATAACCGTTCATTTTTTCCATAAGATTTTGTATTCTTTTCTTTTTGTACTACTCTAGCTTCTGAATCTTCTTTCCATTTAATCTTCAACTGTTCAAAGGACAGGTTGTTTTCACTTTACAATGAATGCATTTGTACACCCATCATCTTCCTTACTATCATTAGTTTTTGTTGAAATTTTGTCAAAAAGATTTAATGTGATTATCTTTTATTTAATGAGTTATTTAATTTCAAAAAGATAAAAAATCTTCCTTTATTTTAGGAATCCTTTATCAATATCTTTTTGAGATTATTATTGAAGAAGTATACATTTAGACACTACGAAACTAGTGGTTTTTGTATGACTGATGAATGAAGAAAGCATTTGGTGCTGCTAGTCGAAACTATCGGTGCAGTAGCTGTAAGCAGAAGAAGGTAGTAAGATTTACTATCTACGGTCTCAACGTGTTTATTTGTGATGAACTAAATGATGAGTAATATGAAAGAAAAAGTAATAATCAAGAGATCACATATAATTCAGGGGAAGTATGAAGACATATTCAAGAAGATTCACTCATATGTTCGGGGAGCCTAAACTTTTAAGTTATTAAGTACTTTAATATAGTCATATACTTGAGTTGAATATCACTTACTGTCATGATATACATTGACTATTGTGAATCTTAATAATATTACTCATATGAGTTGTGCCCAGCTTCCCAGATGTAGGTGCTATTTACCGAACTGGGTTACCAAAGTTGTCTGTGTTATTTACTTCTACTGTCCTTCTAGCTAATACATCAATCAATTACTTTAGAATTAACTAAAGGATATATTGATTATCACGTAACTTTCTCAGTTCTCTCAGAAACATAGAACATTCAGCTTGATAATGACCAACTCCTCCACACTCCATACATTTGAAAATCTTGCCTTCTTCATCTCTTCTTCGAAAGTTTTCACCGTCTCTTCTGTTGGAATTTTCATTATCCCTTCTACTATAACTTTCACCATCTCTTCTTCTAAAATTAATTGAAATCCTAGAGTTGGACCTAGTGAATTCATATTTCTGAGCTTCTTTACAACTTTGAAATTTTTTTTGTTAGAAGAGTTATTGACTCATTTACATTTGCTCCACTCGATGATTTATTATCAGCTTATTCTTCTTCATAAACTGATTTAAATGCAATGCCTTTACCTTTCTTGTTTTCTTTGTTTGATATAGACATCTCAAACATAAGAATAGACCCAAAAAATTCATCCACTTTTACTTTAGTTATATCATGTGCTTCCTCTATAGCTATAACCTTCATGCCAAATTTTTCAGGTAGAGAACACAACATTTTCCACACTATCTTGGATTCAGGTATCTTCTTTCCAAGGTTAAATGATTTTTTGGTTATTTTCAGAACTTTCTCATTATATTCAGCTACAAATTTATCTTCAAACATTTTTAAAGCTTCAAAATTTGACGTTATCAACTGTAATCTTAATATTTTAACTTTTGTAATGCCTTCATATGCAACCTCTAAGAATTTCCATGCTTCTTTGGTAGAGCTACAAGAGTTAATTAGTTTAAACACATTCAAGTCAACACCATTAAAAATAGCATTAAGAGCTCTAGCATTTCCCACTGAGGATTGTTCTTCAGCATCAGTCCAGTCAACTTCAGATATAGGAATAGAATTTCCATTCAGCTACAACAGCTCTCAAGCTCTCCCTTCAAGAGTTTTGAGAAACTATATCATACGAGGTTTCTAATAAGAATAATTTTTGCCATCAAGTACAGGAGGACACGAGGTTGTCGGTCCTTTCCTGATTATCTCTATTAATTAGCAACTCACTCTGTTGCCAATTGAAAAAGTTATGAGATAATCAATAAAACCTTTAGTTAATTCTAAAGTAATTAACTATTGTAATAGCTAAAGGGACAACAGAAGTAAATAAAACAGAGAGCTTTGGTAACCCAATTCGACGAATACTACCTACGTTTGGTAAGCTGCACACAACTCATATGAATAATATTATTAAGATTTGTAGAAGTCAATATATATCAATACAATAAGGAACAATCTTCTCATGTATATGACTTTCTTTAAGTGCAAGATAACTTAAGAATTCAGGCTCCCCCTGAATGTGTGAGTGAATCTTCTTGAAGATATCTTTACACTCCCCCTGAGTTCAAGGTGATCTTACCACATCTTCTTTAATATTACTCATCGTTAATCTCATTGCAAATCAACATCTTGAGACCATAGTTAGTTAATTGTACTACCTTCTTTCGCTCACAGCTCTGCAACATTTTTTTTACTAGCAACACGAATCGTCTTTCTGCATTTGTGAAAAAACTTAGCCTCATAAGTTCCATAATATATATATATATATATCTTCAAAGAAAATCTTAAAAAGATATTTATAAAAAATTCTTAAAATAAAGGAAAATTTTTTATTTTTTTTTAAATTAAATAACTCATTAAATAATCAAAAGAATCTCATTAATTCTTTTTGATAAAATTCCAACAAAATATTTTGATACCATATGCGATGAATAATACCTTATACTTGCTTTGTGATCAGTGTAAAATGCCTTACACTTTTTTTGTAATATGGTGTAAGATGCATTATACTTGCTTTGTGATCTGGTATAAGATGTCTTATTCTCATTGTTTGATCTGGTATAAGATATCATTTACTTCCTTTGTGAGATCTTGCATTGGAAGATGCGATATGCATATATGGAATTTGAAAAGAAAAGCGCATAATTAACTTGGTAACTAAAGCTAACGATTAGGTTAATAACTAAAGTAAGAACATGAGTAATAGTACGAAAAGACATAATGGAACACAAGCATATTGGTAACCCAGTTCGACATAATCACACCTACATCTGGAAGGCCTTATCCCAATTGAAAAGATCATTTACTAAGATTCAAAACGATTACAAGTACATAACTTATCAAGAATCAACTATCTTGAATTATACAACTTTTACAAAATAAATGTTTCGGCTCCCTCTAAACCACTTGATGTGTGAACTAGGGGTGTACATAAGCTGGGTTGGAGAAAAATTATGGACCAACCCAAAGTATTTTAGTTGGCAAAGAAATAAACTCTATCAATTCATTATGCAAGGGCTAACCCAACCCAACCCAAAAAAATCCAGGTTTGGGCCAAGTTGGGTTGGCCAATTTTTCTTTTTTCATCTCTTTATAATTAAGACAAATTTTTATATTATTTTGGGGCAACAAGAAGAATAGAAAAATCTAAGTTTTACTTTGGGTAAATGACAAATTTATTTTTAAATTGTCAAAATAGCAAAACAGTTAATTTCCACATAATAAATGGGATAACTATGCCTTAAATGCCCCTACCTATTTTACAATATAGACTCCTAAATACAATAGTAAGAAAAACCATGAATACCCTGTAATTAATACATACTATTACTCCCTTCAATTTTCTAATTTTCCCTCCCAAAAAAATAAACCATCTTCTGTAAAGGCTTTCCGGCGCATTTCCACCGTAGCTTTCTCTTCCATTTTTCCACCGTCACTTTCTCTTCCGTCGCTTTTCCACCATCGGTTTCTCTTCGGTCGCATTTCTACCGTTTGCACGCCCTTCCTTTTTAGTGGGTTTGCACCACCCAAAGTATGGATGAGTTGTTTCGTTTCACACTTCTGTTCCTTCTTCAACCTTTGGATTTTTCCTTTGTTTTCTGCATGTATCGGTAAAAAATACCAAGTTCTCAAAATTTTCTTTAAAATTTTCTTCAAATTTTCTCCGGTTCTAACATTCTTCAAATTTTCAAATGGCTTTCCACCCGCATTTGTTCTCCACCCGCACCGTCGCTTTCCACCTTCTTCTTTTAGTACAAATTTTCGTTTCCCTTAATTCTAGTCGATTGTCTTCCGCTGAATCTTCTACTTTTGTTTCCCTTAATTCTGGTTGGTTGACAAAATTAAAGATAGATCACATTTTATTTGGCATGATTATAGGGAGGGTTGGGATTTGATTCTAAACTTAAGTATTTCCATTATATTTGCCATAATTAAATCACATTTTATTTGGCATGATTTTAGGGAGGGTTGAGATTTGATTCTAAACTTAATAACTAAAGTTCGAAAGTTTGAATATATAATTATTGAAGATAAAAATAAGAATAATTAGGGGATATTTAAACCAATTGAATATATTTAGGGATCTTTGAAAGAATATAATAATTTTTTGATTTAGTTAATAATTATCATAATTGGTTGTGTTCACAAATACACTGTAATCGAATATGTGATATTTTATTTGATTTTCGGATCTCCTTGGACAGTTCTCATCCGTTGAGGGGTAAAGAGGTTAAAATTTCAAAAAGAATATGTTTTCCTCCGTTCTTTGTTGAAATTTATGTTTTAATGGCCATGAACATTCCGGTGAATTATGTATTTTCCTAATATATTCAAATTTGAGATTGTCTTTCGGTGAATCTTGTGTTTTGGTTTCCATTAATTTCGGTTTGTTGGCAACATTAAAGATAATCACAATTTATTTGGCATGATTTTAGGGATAGTTGGGATTTGAATCTAAACTTAAGTATTTCCATTATATTTTCCATAATCTTAGGGAATGGTTGGAATTTAAATTTGAATTTTGAATGTTTTAAATGCTTTTTCGTTACTTTTTTTTTAATGTTTTTGAATATGGTTAATTATTGCATCATGTTTATCATTATTTTAGGAAGGAAAAATTCATTGCATTAAAATTTTAGAATCTATTCATTGCGTTAATAGCTACTGAAGGAAAAAATCGGTAGTTAAAGTTTGAATATATAATTATTGACAAGAAAAATGAGAATAATTAGGGGATATTGAAATCAATTGAATATGGTTAGGGATCTTTGAAATAATATAATAATTATTTGATTTGGTTAATAATTATCATAAGTGGGTGTGTTTACAGATACACTGTAATCGGCTATGTGATAATTTTTTGTTTGATTTCCCCGATTCCTTAAATATACTTCTCCTCAAAATGCATTCTTTTATTTATTCAAAATGACTTTTCTAATCCAGACTCGAGCCTTACAGGATGGTTGAAATTAGATATTTCTTAGTTGAATTTAGTTCCCTATATCTTGTACATCTCATAGTTTATAATTAGAAAATACAAATTATTTATCTAATAAAATAAGAAGTATTTTATTTGAAATTAATGTTGCATTAATTAATTAATCCAATAAACTAAGATAGAAGGTTATATGATGTCACTTGAATAGCATGGGACATGACATAAATGTGGTTTATGCTCAAGTTAGAACCTAAAGGGTCAATAATAAATGGATAAGGTTGGATATCTTATTCTAGTAACATTACAGATATGACCGCACACTTTGTAATTGTTACATGAGTTGTAAGTGTCACAGACAATAGTATGATCTCAATTGTCCATGTGAAGATATGTGAATGCAGTTATCTTGTATAAAAAGTTTATGCAAGACTGGACCGCAAAATAGTTGGTTTCTCTTTATAACGCCATTATTTGAAGGAACCAATATTTTACTAGGATGATTCTATGTGACTTGACCTTAATCCTGAGTGAGTTGTGAACTCTTTTCTATAAGGGCAATCCTTTGACCTATACAGGTGAGAGTAACCATGTTAGCCAACTCAACAAGCCTACCATTTTGGGCATTTGTTCAAGCAGGAAGCTAGTAACACAACTACTTAAGAAAGAATTCACTCCTTTGTGACCTTTAAAAAAGTAGATGAATTGCTCCCTTAATAGCTGATTTTGTGTCGTGAATAATAAGGCCTCAACCTTGGACTGGTTTTAGAGGTGTTAGTTTATAGCTGGACTAGAAACTGTTTGTTCATTAGTGGAATCAATGGTACTTAAGAAGTTAGATATAAAACAGTCGTTTTACCTATGTATAGTTATGAGCAATTTGTGGAAGGTTAACTCACCGCTGATTGGTTATATTCATTGACACATAAATAAATTTACAGTGTGAAGAGTGCAGTTATCAATCTTTAGTTGACCGACTAGTAGTTGATGAATATTGATTAATACACTTAAAAGAGTTCAATTAATTAATCTCATATCATTGAAGGTTCTAATGTGTAGGTTCATAAGGTCCTCTTGTTAGTTGATCACTAAGAAGAGTGTCGAGGAATGATTTGAATATTCAAACTATTTGACAAAATTTTATATTAATATACTTAATATATAATATAATGTACTCTAACACATTATAGGATATGGTTAATTATAGATATAATCTACACTCTAAACTAAAAATTATAAGACAAATATATTTGAATGATATTCAAATATTAAATTCAGATGAATTGTATTCATATAAAATTATAGTATAAGAAAGATATATGCATATACATATGTGATATTTATATATTAATTAATTAACTTTATATCAAATATGATTTATTATATAGTTATCTAATTTGTATGTTAATGGATTAATTAGTGATTAATTAATTATTAAGAAAGTTATAAGAGTGGAAAGTTTAAAGAGGGGGTTGACCTCTCCCTTTATAAATACATTATTATGACCTTCTTATGGTAAGCATTTTTTGGGTTCCAAAAATCTAGCTTCCGCTATTCTGGCGCCCACACATCCAATTCCTTTAAATTCTAGAGTATAACAAGGAAGTTCTTGTGATGGTTTCTTGTTTGGTGGAGAGTTCAAGTTTGTTAGTGACCAACGAAGAGGAAAATGTAAAGAAATGAAATCCATAAGGGTGATCATAGAAGGTGTGACTTCCTAGACACTCAGTGCCAATCACACCGCAAGATAATGCATTGAGCGTTGAGCATGATTTTGGGAAACCTAAGGGTTATAAGCATAAGTTATTGGGAATAAAGTTTAAGTTGTGTTGTAGATAGTTTGATGCAAGTTGATATCTAAGCATTGTGTTTCGTGGGAGTGGAATAAGTACTGTAAGTTTGTAAGTTGTTATTTTGGAAAAGTTGAGCTAATTTTTAAGTTGTCTTACTAGGAAATTTTTGAAAGATATCAGTCCAAGAAGAGGAAGAAGAATAAGACGAGCTGGAAGTAGATCGCATACTACTTTGGACTCAAGAGCTCATTCGGTTAATTAAGATGCTATGAAAGAAAAAGATGAGCAATTGTTGGATAGAGTTGCGCAGAGATTAGCAAGCAATTTGGAAAAGCGGTTTAGTAGTGAAACATTGAAAGCGTTGGGAGAAACAACGTTTGAAGGAACAACGAACCTAGCTGACACAGAAAGGTGACTATGTTTGGTGGAAATGTTTTTTGTAATGATGGATTGCCCTGAAGAGAAGAGGGTTAAGATTTCCACGTTTTTTGCTAGAAGGAAGTGCTGAGGATTGGTTGATCCTTTATGCGGCAAGAGTGGGGGGAGTGGACTTTGTTTCTTGGGAAGAATTTAGGAAAGTACTTCAAGAGAAGTTTTATCCTTATTAATTTATTGATGCAAAGAGAACTTTTTTTTTTATGTTTTGTGTAAGGCGATATGACTATCGTAGAGTATGAGAAGAAATTCACTAAGCTGGATAAGTATGCATTAGCCTTTGTGTTGGATGAGGAAGATAAGTGTAAGTGTTTTGAGGGAGGTTTGAAGACAGCAATTTGAACTCCAGTGACAACGTGTGTAGATTGGTCAAACTTTTCTAAGCTGGTTGAGACAGACATACGCGTTAAGGGGAGTTTGACTGAAGAAGAAAAGAGATTGAGAGAAAAGAGATTAAGTACGACGATGAGTGGAAAAGAAAAAGGAAAAAGTTTTAAAGGATTTAGCAAGTAGGCTAAATCTAGTTTTAGTCAACGATCACAGTGGACTGGCAATCAAAAACCAAGATGTGTAGAGTGTGGTAAAAGACACTTAAGGACCTGTAGATACAAAAATGTTTGTTTTAAGTGGGGACAAGCTAGACATCATTAAAAGGATTTTCAGGATAGAACTAAAGTAGGCGAACAACCAATGCGAATAGGAGTGGCGTCTCACTCAGTTCAACAGTCTACGCGGCGAGATCCAGTGTTAGACAAAGGAAAAAGAGCTATGAAGTAGAATTTTGGGGATGAAATTCTTAAAAGGGGGGGGAGAGTTGTGAGGCTCGAGTCTGAAATAGAAGGGTCATTTTGAATAAGTAGTAGAAGGCATTTTAAGAAGAAGTATGTATTTTGAGGGTTGGTGTTGAAGTAATGCGACATGATCGGAAGAAGTACGCGTTCAAGTAGTGAAGCGGGAAAGTAAGTGTTTTGATGCAATAAGAGTTAAGCGTTTTGGTGTGACACATTGAGAAAGTTGGTGTTGAGGATTTAGCATTTCAAGAAAATATTTAATCTCAATTAGACAACTGGTTACGTGTTGAGTTTAAGCTTAATGCATGGCTTGATGAGTTATAAGCCAAGACATGAAAAGTTGTAAGCATGAGTTAGCGAGCTAAGAGAGGCTCAAGGGTGACTAATCCAATTTTTGAGTGATATAAATAAGATTGAAAGGAAAGTGTTGTCATTCTGAGGATTTCCTGAGATCTCCTAAGTGTTATCTGCCTGTTGACTTGACTAGGCAAAGAGAAGGAGCTGAAGTTAGGCGTTCTGAAAGGAAGGAAAAATTAAGTATTTTGTGAGTGATTTTCTAAATAAAAGAAGTGTTTTGAAATCATTCTTAGCTTTCTGAGCCTTAGTGTGTTGTAAAAACTTAATGTATTGTAGTATTGTTGTTGATTTTAATGTTGTTATTGGAAAAGAAATCTAAAGTTTTTATGTGATGATAGTGGTGCTTGTATATGCGAGTAACATTAGCCTTATTCCTATCAATGAGCTAACTATTATATGTATATAATAAGTAAATTAGGTGTTTGAGTCAACAACCTAAGCAATGGAAAATGAACTAGGAAAATTCTCTAAAGGATGCTTGTGAAGTGAATCTCAGGTCTAAGTGTAGGATGTTGATGAAGTGAATCTCAAGTCTATGCTAGGTAATGGTTCGTGTTCTTGGTGGAAAGGAATAAGTAGTGGCTAATATGTGATTTATGTTTTTATTGAAAGGAGGCGCTGAAAGCCTGTTTAAGAAAATGAAAATGAGTTTATGTGATCGCATCGTATTCTCCAAAAGGATTCCTAAAATCATCACTCACTAAGTATTCCTAAAATCAGCTATAAATTGTTTAGCTAAGAAATTCAAAAGCTTCATATGTTTCGACTCATGCTTCTACCACTACATTAATTTTTTGTAGATATGATAAAGCTATTTGGTTTAGATTTGGGTGGCGAAATCAAACGCGACTAGATTCAATTAAGTACATGATTTATTATAAAACTTTTTTCAATGAAATTCAAATTATAACTTTATAATATGAAGAATTAGTTTATTTGAATATGATTCAAATAATTAATTATTTGGATGAGTTACGTATAATTGAGTTATTTAAATTAAATAATTTGAGGAACAACGATTAAGGAAATTATTGAAAATGGTAAAACTGCCGAAAATATTTACAAAATATAGCAAAATATCAGATTCTATTAACGATAGACACTGATAGACACTAATAGAAGTCTTTTAATATCAATTAAATGCACTGATAGACACTGATAGAAGTTTATCGGTCTCTACCATTGATTGAATGTGAAAGTTTGCTATGTTTTGTAAATATTTTGGTTAATTACGTTATATTTGAAAATGCCCCTAATAATTAATTAAGGGGTCTTTTAAAAAATATAACAAAGCGGAAAAATATTTACATTGTATACAACAATTTCGAAAACAGAAAACGTCCACAGGCCCACAATGAAAAATACAAAAAATGCCCAGTCAACAACGTGCGTAATATATTTGATAAGATGGATTAGATTTTGCCATTTTTTGGTATACAATCGTTTAGATTCTAAACGATATTCTTTCAAGATTCTTTGGTATACGATCGTTTAAAATTTGACTACAATTTGGTACAAGATCCTTTAAATTCAGTACACGATAATTTAGATTTGATCGTTTATATTTTGGTAGCAAAATTTAAACGACTTTTTTCAAGATTCTTGGGTACACAATCATTTAGATTTGCCTAAAATGTGGTTACACGGTTATTTAGATTTGGCTAAGCACTTTTTTTTTCAAGATTATTTGGTACACGATCGTTTAGATTTGGCTATACAATTGTTTATTTGTGGTACTTTAGATTTAGGTAGCCAAATCTAAACGATTTTTTTTAAGATTCTTTGGTACATGATCGTTTAAATTTGGCTATTTTTGTACACGAACATCTAGATTTGACTACTAAAATCTAAACAACATTTTTTCTCAACATCCTTTATTTTGTACACAATCTCCAACCACCAATAACAGTTTGAAAGAAAATAAAATAAAAAATAGATCTTTTATATTTGGTACACGATCTTGAACCAAATAACAATTTGAAAAACAATAAAAGAAAAATTGCAGAAGAAAAGAAGAACGACGATGGAAAGACAAAAAAAATAGCAGAAGAGGAAGAGAAGAAAGACAATGAAAAGAAAGGGCAAACCTAGAATATTTTTTAAAAATAGCTAGCTTCATGAGATTTTTTATTTTATTACACGGACCATAAATATTTTACCGATTTATTATATTTATAAAAATTAATCAATAATTAATTTGAATTGGATTTAAATAATTATCTTTTTAACAATTGAGATTCAAATTAAAGATTCAATGAGAGAAATAATTAAATATTTATTTAAAATCTTCGCAGAAAAGGTTATATCAATAGGATTAAGAGTAACCAATGAGTTTTATAAATAGAGCTATTAGGAGTGCTAATACAGAACACACTTTATGTAACAATAGTCTTTATGATTACTTTAAAACTCTCCCTCTAGAAGTTCTTCCAATATCTTAGAAAATTATTCTTCTGATTCCTTTTATTCTCTCATGAAGCGATTTTCATACATCAGAGTCACAGTAAAGAAAATCTCGTAAAATTAGAAGAATTTAAGGAGACAACCAGTTTCAAGAGAAGTGTTTTTTTTTTTTTACCGTGGATCAACCACTACAAGAATTGGAGGCTTCAATGACATATAATGGAATGTAAAAATGGATTTAGGAGAACAAAAATGTGTCATTAATGTCATAAAGATGTATTTTTGTCGGAAAAAAATGGAAATTTCATATTCATGGTTTTTCTTGACACATTTTACGCGTCATTGAACAACTTTCTTTAAGTGTCAAGAAAACACGTTTTTTGTCGAAAAAGACACTAGCTTACGAACTTAAGTATTTGATGAGACTTTTTAATTGTTGTAATTTATGAAACTTAATAAGTGTCATTCAATTCAATTATACTTTTAGATAAAAATGAGTAATTAAAATAAGGGACGTCTGCAAAAATAGCAAAAGAATTTATGATAATAGCAAATTTAAAAATATATAGCCCTCTGATAGCCTTTTGATAGCTCTCTGATAGTCGTTTGATATATCTAATTACTTGTCATTTTGTCATATTTGCAATATGCAAAAAAGGTGTGCTACAGGCTGCTTTTTTCTAAATTTTTTGGTCATCTGATGTAATTTCCCTTAAAAGGATTTTAAAAAACTTAACCCTTTTCTTCTTTTTTTACCTAGACCTTCATCCCCTTACTTCCATCTCTTCTTTCCACCCTAGAAATCTCCAAAATGATGAAAAATTGAGACATGTGCAGCAAAAGAATGGATCGAAATTTACTTTAAATGCATCTAAACTAATTTAGAGATTAACATGCATAAAAAGCCCTAATTAAAACAAATTAGGCTTAAGCAAACTACTTACATACCTTTAAAGCTTTTTTCAACTTCTCGAAATCTTCTCACGATCATGAACTGGGACCAGCGCACTAGTATTGACCCGCTATTCTCTGGACTGAACCGGGTTGTGGATCCGTTAAGTGAAGAAAAATATGAGAAAGGATGGAAAATGGAAAAAAATGAATCTGAAAAATACCCTTCAAATAGACTAATTACATGCAAAATTGTATGTCATTATTTTCTTAAATATCAACACCTGATAATCCACTAATAATTAGTGGAACTTAATGGGCTAGGTGTTTACATCTCATGTAGCCACCTATCCCACTAAGTGTTAGTGGGATTATCTAACAAAATGTTGGATTTTCCCATTAACTAGTCCAAGGGCAATATGGTCTTTTGTCCATATATGTCAAAGTCAAACTTTGACTTGTTCAAGTCAAAAATCAACATTTTTACTTTTTACCATTTTGTTCGTCTTAACAAATTTCGACCTCTCGAGCATGAATCCGCATTCCTTTTTCTCAAATTCAAATCACATTTGCATATAAAGCCAGTCAAAGTTTGACTTTTCAATGTCAAAAGTCAACATTTTGACTTTTTACAACTTTGACCATTTCCATCACTTTCGACCTTTCAAGTATGAATCTGTATTCATATTTTTAATATTTAAATTGCATTTAAGCATAAAGCTCTATAACCAACGGCTATAGAGCATATATTCGTCAGTTTCTCCCTCTCTACCTAATTCGAACAATTCGATTTATTCCAACATATTGTTCTAAGTTAATTCCATATGAGCTAGCAAAGGAGCCTAATGGACCTATAGATCATGGGCTCCAACGATCCGAGATTAACTGGCTAAACCCTTTTAAACCAAGCTAATTAATATTTGTTAGCTAACGGGTCATTCCACTAAAGTCACGTAGTTGCACTCCCCTCACTATAGATATATTTGTGTCCATTTGATATAACCATGATCAGTAAGTTAATCCTTCACAGGTTGTTCATAACCTCAGTTAGATCAAAATATCGTTTTACCTCTGAAACTACATCTTATTCCTTAAGTCCCACTGATCCACTATCAAACAATTGGTTTAAGGTCCAACCTATAAACCGAATCCCTCTCGGACCAATGAGAGAGTAGGATCCCTTGTTCAAGACTTGGATTCAGTTCTTAAGGGAACAATCTATCTACTAACCCTAAAACGGGTAAGAGTGAATTTCGTCTTACACCCTGTGTCTCTAGCCAGCCACCCAGTCTTACCCCTGAACTGGGTGGCTTAGTGGACCAGCATCGTTCAGCTGCCTTCACTTATATAGATCTAAGGATAATACCGTTTCAACAGAAGTTCATAGTTAGCTCAAACTTAAGATTAAATTATCTAAGTCATCATAATCGAAATAGTCAATTTATATAGTCAACAATGTTATAACTTAAAAGTGACTATTTCATGGTTTCAGTCTTATGTAAACTCTTTAAATAGGATGCCCTAACTCCCATGTCTTTACATGAACCATTCCAGACCAAATTGTTTATATTAACTACAAAGCAAGTCGCATCCATAGTGTTTCCGGAATAAGGCGCCCAACCTTATTCATACACTATAGACCGTTTAGGTTATAAACTCAAACTTGATCCACGTTTATGTCTTTACATAAAGTTCAAGTCTACACTAGATAGCCTCGGGACCTTAGTTTATTGCATTCAAGATTATAGTATTCTATTTTCACTAATAAGTCCTCAATAACCACATTTTGAATAGAATATAATTTTCAACTACAAATTACGAGTTTTATGACATAAATTCCAACACAAAATCCCAAAATATCCTCCTTCCTACAATCTCCCACCGCAACACTACCTCTGCCTCATCTCCCTACCCCCTAGTGTCGAACCCCCTTCTCCCACACCTTCCCTACACCTCAAAAACCACCCACCATCAAACCCCCTTTCCCCCAACGTCGAACCCCCCGGCTAAACCCCCACCACTATTGCCGCCTCGCCTCCACTTGTATACCCTTTTCTCTTTTCTCTTAACAACTAACATTTCACTAGTTCTGTAACTTTAAAAACTAGGGCTTCTCATCAAATTTCATTTTTTCGGTAAGTATTCGCTCTTATTCTTTCTGTATTTGATTTCATTTCAATAGAGAATTTTTAAATTAAGTTAAGGTCATTATTAAAAAAACGAATAATAATTTACACTTTCTTGAAGAGACCGTCGATTAAAATTTTAATAATATCAAAATATTCACAAAATATAAGATTATCAAAACCAACAAAAATAATTTGAAAACGTGACCGGGAGGTTCTAATAATTTTAAAGAAAATAAAAACCAATAAATAGGACAAAATCTTAAGTAAAATGTCTAAAATTTAAAATACTGAAAAACATATAAATAGACGCGGAAGCTAACTGTGTCCCCATATGACATGCAACGGATCTCTTTCTGTTGCCCGTCAGCTTCTCAAGTTCTCTACCATAGCTTAAAATATTAAACATAGAAAATAATGATTATATAAATATACCCAGTAAGGGACCCACTACTAGTCCCCCTAGGTGATATGTTAACTTTTTGTTAGAAACATAATTATAGCGTCATGTGTCCAATGGAACACACCTATGTGAGTGAGACCGTACGAACATCCCTTAATCGTGTAAGTATCCAGTGGGAACACCCCTAGTCATGCGAGTGATTGCAGGTACACACTCCATAAACATATATCCAAACGTAGGTACACCCTAATCGTGCGAATGGTTTTATCAAAACACCCCTAGTCGTGCGAGTGATCTCGTATACACAATATAACTTTTCCCTAACCATGCATGTGATCCGTAGATACACCCATAAATCGTGTAAGTGATCCCGTAAGAACACCCCTAGTCGTGCAAGTGACCCCATAGATAAGATCACAATATAGGTGGAGTAAGAAATTTAATAGACAAAGTTAATAGACACACCACAATGCAAAAGCATATAACATCATCATAAACATCATAAACTTGACATGAATGTTAATGAAAACGTCCTTAAACATGTGATTAATATATCATGTATCATAAACATCATAAACACATAAATCATCATCATCATCAACATAATAACGCTCATCATCATCAACATAATGTCAATCATTATCAATAACATTGCATTATGCATTTAACTACCATCAATGCATAACCATAAATACATGCAGTCTCTCTTAAATTTAGTTTGAAGGTTTAGTAGTAGAATCTCTTACCTCAAGATTAGCTAAAACAATTATTTTCTACTTGACGGTTGAGAGTTTTCCAATAAACAAATCCTAAAAAGTAAAAGAAAATTAAAAGTTAGTTAATAAATATTAACAGATGGCTATAATCTCCAAAAATATCTCCAATTAATCAACTTACCCAAAGTTGAGATTAAAAATAATTTAACAAAATTTCCCGAAATTATTTCTCCCAATTTAGCCAACTAACCTTCACGCAAAAAATCCAAATGACAAAGAATCTAAGTTAATTTAATTAGAGTCTAAAAAGTAACAATTGATGGGTATATCCAAAATCCATCAAAACTCACCACAAAAGACTCAATTGTCTTAGCTTGGTTGGGAGACAGAGGAGAAGATGGTAATCGGCTGGGAGACTCGCAAAGATGGAGATGTTAAAGAGAAGCTCGAAACAGAGAGGGCGTTGGTGTGCGATTTAGCTTGGCTTGTAACGATAGACGATGTCGTCAAACTAGTATGGAGCGGTGACATTAATTTGCCCATGCAGTGGAGGTCAACCGAAGAAGTGACGAGGAGCGACAGCTAGAAGAGGGTGGACAGCGCTAGGGTTTCTCCAAGGAAGAGAAGATGGTGGACTGAATTTCTCTTAGCACGCTAAACGAGATCCTCTTAATAACCTAATAATAGTAACAATATATTATGATTATTATTATTATGGGTATATTATTATTATTATTACGGGTCTTTTCAAAAATATAACAAAGCAACAAAATATTTACAACGTATAGAACAATCTCGAAAACAAAAAAAGTCCACAGGCCCACAGTGGAAATTACTAAAAATGCTTCGTCAACCATGCCGTCAACAAT
Organism: Cucumis melo; assembly: GCF_025177605.1. NCBI lineage: Eukaryota > Viridiplantae > Streptophyta > Magnoliopsida > Cucurbitales > Cucurbitaceae > Cucumis > Cucumis melo. Next base: position 9,276,209 of record NC_066860.1, read on the forward strand.
GCGCGCGTAATATATTTGGTACACGATCGTTTAGATTTGGCTACAATTTATTTTTTCAATTCTATCATTTAGTTTTGTTACACGATCATATAGATTTGATCATTTAGATTTGGACTCAAGTCTAAACGGTTTTTTTTTCAAAATTTGGTAAAATATCGTTTAGAATTTGACAAAACAATTCTTTTTTAATTCTTTTGGTACACAATCATTTTTTTTACACAATTGTTTAGATTTGTTTACACGATCGTTTAGTTTTTTAGGATTTTTTAGTACACGATCGTTTAGATTTGGTTACACGATTATTTTAATTCTTTAGTACACAATCGTTTATATTTGTCTACACGATGATTCATTTTTTTACACGATCGTTTACATTTGGCTACTCCAATTTAAATGATTTTTTCAAGATTCTTTGTAACGACCTGAACTTTTGAATTAAGCTAAGATCATTACTTAAAAGATAAACATTAAAGACATTTTTTATTTTCCCAAAAAAAAAGCTAACTAAAATTTTTATAAAATACCAAGGTGTTCATAAAAGCGTAAGATTATCAAAATTAAGAAAGATAGTTGAAAGGGTGACCCACGGGTTTTAACACTTTCTAGAAAATAGAAACGAATAAAGGTAATAAAATCTTGAGTAAAATGATTAAATTTAAAATACCAAAAAGAAAAAAACCATAAATAAGTGTGGAAGCTGAACTGGGTCCCCATACGGCATGTCACGGATCCTTTGTTGTCGCTCGCCAGCTTCTTAACTCCTTTACCTCAGCCTGAAATGTTAAACATAAGAAAGAGTGAGTATATAAATATACTCAATAAGGGATCCACTACTAGTCCCACTGGGTAGTCTGTTAACTTTTCATTAGAAACATACATAAAGTATCGTGTGTACAATGGAGCACACCTAAGTGAGTGAGACCATACGAACGCCCCTAAATCGTGCGAGTGATCCCATAGGAACACCCCTAGTCATGCGAGTGATCGCAGGTACACACTCCATAAACATATTTGTGATACGATGGTACACCCCTAATCGTGCGAGTGGTCCCGTCGGAACACCCTTAGTCGTGCGAGTGACCCCGCATACACAAGATAACTACCCCCTTACCGTGTATGTGATCCGTAGGTACACCCCTAAATCGTGCGAGTGATTCCGTAGGAACACCCCTAGTCGTGTGAGTCACCTCATAGATAGGACCATGAAACCGGTGGGGTGAGAAACTCATCATATAAAGTTAACAGACACACCATAATCCAAAGCATGTAATATCATCATAAGCATCATAACACAGCCTAAGTATTAATCTTAACGTCCTTATTCACGTGATTGATATAGCATTTATCAAAATCAAACATAACATAACGAGCATCATCATCAACCATAACATCAATTGTCATCATAAACACAATATCAATCATTGTCTACAGCATCTTCTATGCATCTTAGCTACCATAACTACATAACCGTAAATACATGCGGTCTCTTAAATTCAGTAAAAGGTCTAATAGTAGAATCTCTTACCTCGAGATTTGTTAAACGTTTTCCCTATCCAGCACAGTCGAAGCTTTCCAATAACCAAACCCTAAAGTTGAGGTTGAAACCTTATTGGAGGAATTCCACGTATTATTTTCCAAGGTATTATCCAACTGAATCTTAAAGGGAGAAAAATCTAATTTAAAACCAAATTAAATTAATTAGAGTCTAAAATCTCCATTTAATTGGCATTACTCAAAACCCATTGAGACTTACCAAAATAGGTAGAAAAAGGACAAAAAATTAAAACTGGCTACTCAAAATGGCTTGAATAAAGAGGAATCGACTCGGCTGAGGAAGAATTAGCTGGGCGCGCGGCTTGCAGGGACGAATCAGTTCGCGGTGCGGCTTGTAGAGAAAGAATCAGCTCGCGGCGCGGCTTGTAGAGGAGGACCGGCTCGCGACACGACTTGCAAGAATAGGGGGTTCGCATGCTGCTTGGCTCGGGTCGCGCGGTTTACGAAGAAGCGGGTCAGACGGTTGGCGCGGCTTGGGCAACTAACGCGAACCGAATGACGCTTCGACGATAGGACTATGCAGCGATGACCGACGACGAGCGATGACATACGGAGGAGGCTTCAACGGCTCGGTTGACAGTAACCTTTGCGACAGAGAGCTTCGGCGATGACAACAACATCTGTTTTGGACGGAGTTTCACGGCGGCCGTCTACGGAGAAGAAAAACGAGAGGGCGACGGTGGCGGCTATCGACAAGAGAGGGGCGGCGGCTAGGGTTAGGTTTCTTTTTCCTTTAGATTTGTGAAGAGGATGAAGGCACGCAGAACGAGGTATTTATAATAATATCACTATTATTATTATTTCTCTTTTCTTTCCCAAAACAAATCTTCTCTCCCTTTATTTAAACGCCCATCCAATCAAACCTTTTCTTTCTCCTCATAAATATCTCTTAATAAATAATAATTATATTTTCCCTTATATAATTATTACTTTAGACTTATTTTTCTTTCTCCAAAATAGTATTTTTCAAATGAATATCTTTATCTTCTTTCAACAATACAATATAATTCCTAAAATAATTATATTTCAACAAATATAATTATCCTTTTCATTTTTCCATAATAGTTATATGTATATAAATCCATATATACATAAAATTTCTAAATCTCTAAAAGCCCACTTCTCCATTTTAATTTAATAAGCACCCAAAATTATTTAATTAAACTCCAATTTCTATTTAAGAACAAATAAATCTTTAAAATAATGTCCATTATTTGGAACCTCATTAACTAAAACTAAGATAAATGTCTTCCAAAAATTACCTAAATTTTCGGGGTGTTACATTCTTTATACACGATCTTTTAGATTTTGCTATTTTTTATACACGGTCGTTTAGATTTTGTTACCTAAATCTAAACGACGTAAAAAAAGAAGAGGAAAAGAAGAAAGACGATGGAAAGATCAAATGACATAAAAAAAATAGGAAAAGAAGAAAGATGATGGAAAGAAATTGTAGCGAAAAAAAAGAAGAGGAAAAGAGAAAGACGATGAAAGAATCGCAGTGAGGAGGAGAAGAAAGACGAAAGGGTAAACCTAGAATATTTAAAAAATGGCTACCTAGAATATTTAAAAAATGCTAACTTCATGGGCTTTGTTACATTTATGAAAATTAACGTTATTATTATTCCTTTCTTTTTCCCTTTAAAAAAAAAAACAATCTTTCTCTTTCCTTAATAAATTCCATCAAATCCAATCTTAGCTCTTCCCACCATAATATTTTTTACTATCTAATAATTATATTTTTCCATAATATAATTATTTTCCATTTTCTCTCTCTCAGATTAATTTTCCATCAAATCAATATTTATCTCTTTCTCATAAAATAATTATGCTTTTACAAATAATTATATTTTCCCAAGATATAATTATTTTCTTCTTCTGAATACCAATAATTATAATTTTCAAAAATAATTATTTTTCTTTTATTTCTCAACAAATATCCTTTCTCCAAATAATTTTCAACAAATAATTTATCTTAACCTTCTTCTTTCCAAATTCAATATCTTTTCCTTAATTAATTATATTTTAACAAATATAATTATTTTTTCCTTTTCCATCATAATTATATATATATAATTATACCCATATTGTAACATCCCTAAAATTAAGATAATTTTAAAGTTAGTTATTTTAGTTTTGTTTAATTAGATTTAATTTATTGGGCGTTATTTTGAATTAATTTAATGAGAAATTTTTTATTTTGTGGAAATTGGAATTAATTAAATGTTTATTAGATGAATATTTAATTAACTAGAGGTTTTGACCTTTGGTGTTTGTTGAGATATTGATTAAATTGTAATTATGAGGTTTGAGTAAAGTTGGAGATTTTTTGGTGTTGTTGAAATTGAATTAAATTAAATAATTATGGATATTATTTAATTAAATTGTAGAGTGAAACTTTTGTTGGAGATTTGATAATTATATGCATATGTTGATATATACATATACATATGTGTGTATATATATATATATATATATATATATATATATATATATATATAATTATATAATTATTAAGGGTCTTTTAAAAAATATAACAAAGCGTCAAAATATTTACACTGTTTAGAACAATTCCGAAAACGAAAAAAGCCCATAGGCCCATTGTGGAAAATACCAAAAATATCCCGTCAGCAACGCGTGCGTAATATATTTGGTACATGATCGTTTAGACCCATTTGGCTACAGCTTATTTTTCAATTATATCATTTAATTTTGTTATATGATCGTTTAATTTGGTTATGTTTAAATTTGGTTACACGATCGTTTAGATTTGATCACTTAGATTTGGATTCAAATCTAAACGATTTTTTTTCAAAATTTGATACACGATCGTTTAGATTTTGGTAAACAATTGTTTTTTTTTTTTTTTTTGTTTTGGAACACAATCGTTTATTCTTTTTACACGATCGTTTATTTTTTTTTTACACGATCATTTATTCTTTCAAACAATCAAAACAATCGTGTACCAAACAATAGCCAAAGCTAAACGATCGTGTACCAAATATATTACGCGCGTTGTTGATGACGTGGTTGATGAGACATCTTTGGTATTTTCTATTGTGGGCCTATGAACTTTTTTTGTTTTCGGAATTGTTCTATACAATGTAAATATTTTGTCGCTTTGTTATATTTTTTTAAAAGACTCCTTAAATAAATATTTATGTATGTTATATATTTTGGTGAGAAAATAATAATAATAATCAATAAGTATTATTATTACTATTGTTAATGGTTATAAATGTCTAATATTTTCTGCATTTAAGAAATTTATTGAGAAAAGATAATGGAAACAAAAATATATGAATATTTTGATATTTTTTATATATATTATATATATCCTAAAAAGAAAAGAAAATAAGAATAATAAATATTATTCTTATTATTTTGGTTTATAAATAGCATTGGAATTCTTAAGTTAGAAAAAAAAAAGTTCTTCATCTTCTTCACTAAGATAACCCTCTGTTGTCGCCGCCTCACCAGTTTTAGTTATGATTGGTCCCTTTGGCAAAGCTTGAAGATTTAAGTGAAGAATTTTCCTATCAAGATTAAATGATTTTTCAACCTCCATTTTGTTAAGTTTGGTAAGTTAAGGTAATTAAATTAGTAATTTGTTGGCAAAAATTGTTAATTTAATTTTAGATCTAATTGGGGATTCTTTAAAGGTTCAATTGGCTACATTTTTAGATTTAATTTTGGATTTTTTCCAATCAAGGTTGAATTGGTTTCAATCTTAAATTTTGGTTAAGTTAAATTGGGAACTTTTCTATACAATTCATTGGTAAAATTTATTAGTTAAGAATATTAAAATTTTCCTCTTATTGTTTATGATTTGCTTTAATTGGTAATTTACTGTCAGCAAAAAATTATTTTAGCTAATCTTCAGATAAGAGATTAACAGGACCTTCGTACTGAATTTAAGACATTGCATGTCTTTACGGTTATGGATTGATGGGTCTGTTAACTTTGTATGTTATATTTCTTAACCCACTTGTATTGCTATCCTATATAGGGGTCACTTGCACGACTAGGAGTATTCCTACGAGACCACTCGGACGATTTAGAAGTGTACCTACGGATCCCATGCACGGTTAGGGGACAGTTATATTGTGTATACGGGATAACTCGTACGACTAGGGGTGTTCCGACGGGACCAGTTGCACGATTAGGGATATACCTACATATTACAGTTATGTTTATGGAGTGTGTACCTACGATCACTCGCATGACTAGGGGTGTTCCCACGGGATCACTCACACTATTTAGGGGTGTTCGTATAATCTCACTCACCAGGTGTACTCCATTGAACACACGACGTTATGATTATGTTTACAACCCAAAGTTAACAGATCACCTAGCGGAACCAATAGTGGGTCCCTTACTGAGTATATTTATATAGTCACTCTTTCAATGTTTAATATTTCAAGCTAAGGTAGAGAACTTGGAAAGCCAGCGAGAGACAAAAAAGGATCCGTGGCATGTCATATGGGGACACAGTTCAGATTTCTCGTTTATTTATATATTTTTCAGCATTTTAAATTTTAAACATTTTACTTAATTTTTGTCTTATTTATTTGTTTTTATTTTCTTTAAAATTATTAGAACCCGCGAGTCACGTTTTCAAATTTGTTTTGTTAGTTTTGATAATCTTATGTTCTGTAAACATATTGATGTTAATTTTATAATGATTTTAGTTATCCTCTTTTCAAGAAAGTGTCTTTTGATGTTTATCATTTAAGTAATGACCTTAGCTTAATTTAAAAGTTTGAGTTGTTACACATCTATCTATATATGCGTACAATTATCAAATTGTTAACAAATTCCCACTCTTTAATTAAATAACACCTAAACTATTTAATTAATTTCAATTTCTAAAGAAGAACCAATAAATCTTCAAAATAACGCCCAATAAATTAATCTAATTAAAAAAACTAAAATAATTAACTTTAAAATTTATTTTAATTTTTTGAGGCGTTATAGTGAGGAATCACATTTGCACAGGATGAAGGTTCACTAAAAGACAAGAATGGTAGTTGGAGTTAATGTGACTTGACAAAGGTTGCAATCGACAGTGACATGATCAAAAGAATTAAAGTTTCTCGCCAAAAGTAATCTATATAAAGCCTCTTTCTACACCAAGTGAAGGAGGCAAAACCTAGAGAGCTCTATTGGAGCCGACAGAAAGGACTAGCCTTTTTTCCCTCTGTAAAAGTTCATCTTCTTCTCCAGACAATCTTGTAAGTGAGAGCTTAGAGAGAAAACTAAAGAAAGATCCACCATCTTCTTCCCCCTAACTTGTTACATCTTTCATTTCTTTACTTTTCATTTTTGTATTTCATTGTGATGTATCATGTTTATATTGTACAATACTAGCCTAAGGCCTACATTCTTTAATATATTGCATATGTATTCCCTTTCAATCTATCGTTCCTTTACTGTTTATTTGTCAAAGTGTTATAAGTAGTTTAGGCTAGTGATAAGTTCTTGATAAGAAGCCTAGCTTATAATGTTTATCGCGTTAGTTGAGTTTTACTCCATCACTTGGCCAGAGTTTATCGCCAACTACATGAGAGAGCAAATAGCAAGGATATAGCTAGCGCGTGCAAGGAGGAGTTTGGAGACAAACTTTACCTTGGTGATTAAACCTCCATCACTTGTGTCCCGAAAAGAGAATAAGTATGGTGACTTAGCCCCAAGAGGTTGCCACCCTTAAAAGAGAGGTAATATAAGTCTTATAAGTAACAACTTTTAGATAGTTATTGCTTGATTAAGCTTTATCATTTGCATCCCGAGAGACGAGCAGCTATGGCGTTTAAGGCACTAAGAGGTGCTTACCTTAATTAGAAGCTAGTTAATTGATCTCTATCGCATCAAGGTTGTCACATGACTTAATCACCTAACAACGTGGAGACATTCCTTCACTTTTCCTTAATACACGTTAGTTCATTCCTCATCTTCTCCCCATTCTTACCACGTTTTACAGAAGCTCTAGTATAGATATTAGGATTAGTACTTAGACACACAATTACTTTATACTGTATAGATATTTTATACTGCCTAGATGAAGAAGTTAGCTTTATAACTAAGATATGATAGCAATTCCCTATGTTCGACCCGGGATTACCCAGGAAACATATCGTTTCACTTACACTTGGACAAGCAATAGAAAAACTTGTACTCAATGAGGATTAACTACGCGGAGAATAGAAGCTTGTACCTTTTATTGCATTGCTCTGACCTAGAAACATAGTGGCAATCTCGCATGCAATGACCATGACTCGGCGTATAGCTAGAGAGGTTTGCAATATGAAATTAAATTACACATCTCAATCGCATAAACCCATGCAATAAGACTATGAGTGAAACACGACACTAAATCTCGCAAAAACCAACGATAATTAATGGTTGAATGGTTGCTCATCAAACTATATGAAATTTTAATGTTATAATATAGATAACACTAATGAATTTTTTAAGAACACTGTTTTCGTTTTCATCTTCAGCCTAAAATTGATCCTACGATGGACAACTTATGTCTTAAACTTATCTTTTATCTTTTGTCTTGTGTTCTTACTATTGCAGATTCAAAAAAATTTGGTGCATAAAATATTTTCTAATACTTGATATTTTCATTGGATTATTGGAAAATTTTACCTTGTTGTGGATCCATATCAAATTCTTAAAAGGCAGGTCTAATTATTTGTCAACTTTACAAGTTTATTGCAGGATCCATATCAAGTTCCTAATTTCTAGACAAATGTCATATTGAACAATGTATAAATGTTGCTCTTATGTACATCATCAAATTTATATCATTGTATTTGAATCTCTTTGGTCCCTCCTTCCAATTTGTGATTTTACATTGTTTACGTGATCAATAAAATTGTAGTGCTAGTTTTATTTTTTTTAATTTGCACTTATTAATTATTTTGCTTCACTAGGATATGAATTTAAGAAGTATGTCATATTTGGTTATTCGTTAAGTTTCTTTGCTTCAATTTCTCAAATTATTGAATTGCTTCTATTAATTAACTTTTGAGGGATGTCAACAAACAAGTTCTGACGGATGGAGAAGCCATGAAGTCTTAGAGGCATGCGTTGTGAACCATTAAATGATAAGGTAGGTGTGTGACTGATGAATGTTTCAATTTTAATAACCTTGGAATTGGTAACTTATGGTTGAGATGTGAATAGATTGTCACGTCCTGCCTCAAATGCTACTTCGTGCGACCAGATGAAAGTATACTGCCTAGACACTCATCACGTATCTCCCTACGACATGACGCATTTAACGCCTAAGTGAGCGGAACAACTTCTTATCTTGTCATTTCGCGCTTCTTATCTTGTCATTTCGCGAAGCCTTTGCCTCAAACTGAGACTTTTTTTATTACAACAGAAAACTTACAACTTTTGGACATTTTGCTCCATTGCCTAGTACTCTTTACATGTTGCAACTCAACCTTAATTCCTAGGCAATAAGCTCAAAGAAATAATAATGAAATAGCTAAATAACATAATTACTTCTCTGTATTAACTTAACACTTTTATAAGGTTCATGCGTAGAAAATTACATTCATTTTCTCATAGAACATAAAATTAAAGCTAACTTTTGCTCCACCTTTCCTCGTGGATAGCTAAACGCTGCTTTTTGTGGTGGGGCACTTAGAGGTGTAAGGGCCTCTTTTCATCCTTCTCCTTGGTCACCCAACAATCCAACTTAAGAACAAGCTTCAGAGCTTCCTTTCTATGACTTAGTTTCTTCAAACTCATCGTCTTCGGCTTTGGTCTCACTAACCTAGGTGCAGCGCTGACCTTCCTTTTGAAATGAGCCCTAGGCGTTAAAAAGCGATGTGCTTACCAACCGGCTCCTTAAATACGAGATAGGATGACACGACTTGTACATTGCACAAGTCAACGCAACCAGCCTCTTTCTACTCTCTTACTTAACTTCAACGCCTAACAACCTGAGGAGGGAAAAACTTAAAACATAAGTCAAGGACTTAGTGAATGATGAGTTTAGGAAACACCTTATTGAAGAATACAACAAATCAGATGTAAGTAATATCAATGTTGAATACACAAGCATACACACATATACATGCATATAAACTCATCAAATCATAATCACAAGCTTTTATCGCATCAAACACAACCACAACCATTACAAGAATTCCACATGATTTACATCATCATACAACCACTACTTATCACCAGGACCTGGGATTCTACCCTCGCCTGGATCTGGGACACATCTCAACCAGTACCGAGATACCTGGAATTTCCACCAGTATCTCCCAAATCATTTCTCACCTCATTGGCCTTGGATTCTCCCGTCACCTAGACTTGAGACACATCTCAATCCATGTCTCACGAGTTACCTAAAATTTCCACCAGCGTTTCATAAATCATTTGTCACCTCATCGGCCTGAGATTCTTCCCTCGCCTAGACCTAGGACACATCTCAACTAACGTCTCACGATAGATTTTATCTGTAACACCCCATAAATTTAAGGAACTTATTTTAGGTGTTACATTACGTGGACTTCGAAGTTAAGAAATATATTCGGTTGTTTTGTGTTGGATTAATTAAATATATATACATGGGTGTGCATATTTAATTAAAGATTTTGGAGTTTAGTAGAAATTGTTATTAATTAAGACATGAGAGCCAAGTATCCCAAGTTGTTCAAAGATTAGAACTTTCGAGGACGAAAGTTTCATAAAGGAGGGAAAATTGTAACGCCCAAAAAATTAAGATAATTTTGGAGTTAATTATCTTAATTTTGTTTAGTTAGATTTAATTTATTGGGTGTTGTTTTTGAATTCATTTAATGAGAATTATTTGATTGAGGTGAGAATTGAAATCAATTAAATATTTGTTGGATGAATATTTAATTAATTAGAGGTTTTGGCATGTGGTGTTTGTTGAGTTTTTGATTAAATGGTAAGTTAAGAGAATTTAGTAAAGTTGTGGATTTTTAGTGTTGTTGAAGTTGAATTTAATTAAATAATCATGGATGTTATTTAATTAAATTGTGGGGTGGAAAGTTTGTTGGAGATTTAATAATTATATGTATATGTGGAAATATATATATAATTATTATGTTAAAGGAAAAGATAATTATATTTGTTGAAATATAATTATTTAAGGAAAAGATAATTATATTTGTTGAAATATAATTATTTAAGGAAAAGATAATTGTATTTTGAAGAAAGAATATTTAACAAGGGAGAAAAGGTAAAATAATTATATTTTGGGAAAATATAATTATTTGTAAAAGGATAATTTTGGAGAAAGATAATTAATAATTAATTATTGTGGAAGATAATTAATTGTTTTTGGAGAAAGATAAATAATAATTAATTATTGTGAAAGATAATTAATTATTGTGCAGAAAGATAAATCTTTATTATGGAGTGGAGTTGTTATGGTTGAGTTAAGATAATTCATGTTGGAAGTTATAAGTGATTTATTGGGAAAGATTTGATTGATTAAATTAATTGAGAATTTAAGTTAATTTGAGATTTTGGAGGGAAAAGTTGGTTTTGGTGGAATTGGATTTAATGGAGTATATATATGGATATATATATATATTTAATTAATAATTTGGAAAAGTGAAGTTAATTATATGATGGAATATAATTATATTTATTTGGAAAAGAAGATAATCCATGAGGAGAGAGATGGTTGATTTTGATTGGACAAGAAAAGATATATATTTATGATGGTTTAAATAAATATATATGTTTATTGTAGATTTTGGTGAGAGAAAAATAATAATAATAAAAAAGTATTATTATTACTTTTATTAATGGTTATAAATGTCTAAGATTTTGTGCATTTAAGGCATTTATTTAGGAAACATAATGGGAATAAAGATATATGTATATATTTGGTATTATATATATATCGTAAAAGGAAAAGGAAAAGGAAATAATAATTATTATTATTATTGTTATTATTTGGGTCTATAAATAGCATTGGAATGCTTAAGTTAGAAAGTAAAGGAAAGAGAAAAAAGTTCTTCATCTTCTTCTCTAAGATAACCTTTTGATGTCGCCGCCTCATCAGTTGAAGTTAAGATTGGTCTCTTTGGAAGCTTGAGGATTTAAAGTGATGAATTTTTCCATCAAGAATAAGAGGATTTTTCAACCTCCATCTGAGTAACCTTGGTAAGCTAATGAAATTAAATTAATATTTTATTAATTTAATTTTGGATCTATTTAAGGTTTCTTTAAAGGTTCAATTGGCTAATTTTTTTAAGATTTAAATCTTGGATTTTTCCTAATCAAGGTTGAATTGGTTTCAACCCCTTTTTTTAGAAAGTTAATTAATTTGGGAAAATTTTGGATGTTAGCCAATTGCTAATTCATTAATCAAGATACTGAGTTTTTCCTTTTATGATTAGGATCAAGTTAATTGGAGAATTTTTACTGTCAACTAGGGAGTACCTTGTTTGGCTAAAATCTCTAGGTAAGAGATTCTCCTACTAAACCTTCGAACTAAATTCAAGAGACCGCATGTAATCATGATTATGCATTGATGGTAGCTAAAATGCATAATTTGATGCTATTGATAATGATTGTCATTGTATTGATGATTGATGTTGATGATTGTTGATGCATGATATATTAATCACATGATTAAGGACGTTAAGATTAATATTCATGTCATGTTATGATGTTATGTTGTGCTACATGCTATGGATAGGGTGTTCTGTTAACTTTGTCTATTAGAGTCGTACCTGCATGGGTGTCCTTCGGGATCACCACTTTTTTAGGACTGCGTAGTTCGACGGGACCGCTAGTCTGGCATTGACATAGACATGATTCGAGTGATTCGACGGGATCACTTGCAGCCCGATTGTCTTAGTGTTTCCTTCGGGTATAATAAAGACCAGATTGTCCTAGGTGTTACTTTGGGTTCACCGAAGACCAGATATGTTCCTACGGGATCACAGATTGCACGTGTTCGAGAACGTGCCAGTTCTTGGGTACCACTTTTCATGACTCTAATGGGAAGTTAACAGATACCTAGCGAGACTAGTAGTAGGTCCCTTACTGAGTATATGTTTATACTCACTCTTTCTATGTTTAACATTTCAGGCGAATGTAGAGGTAGAGGAAAACTGGCGAGCGACAGAGAAGGATCCGTGACATGCCATATAGGGACTCAGTTTTGCTTCCGCGTTTATGTTTCAGTGTTTTAAGATTCCGTTTTTAATGAAAATTTAGTCTTCCCTCGTTTCATAAAAGTGTCTCTTGTCATTGTTTTTTTTTTAGTAATGACCTCAGCTTAGTATAAAGAGTTGGGTCGTTACATTATCACCACACAATACATGACTGATGACATTATCAATGTTAGATCAACAACACCGAATGACATAACAACACAATGCCATTCAAATCACAATATTACAAAAAGATGTAGCCACACAAATACTTAAAAGATTCTTCTTATGAATGTAATGAACATAATATAATTCCTCAATCATTTATGAAAATCATTCACAAAGATATTCATTTATTATATGAAAACCATTTATCGAAATGTAGTTTTAGGTGTGAGACTCACTCGCAAATAATCATTTGTTTAAAAGGATCATTCAAAACAATCATTTATTTATAAGGATCATTTACAAACAAATACACGTTTATAAGGATCGCTCATAAACACTTGATACTTCACTCTTTCCTTTTTCTACTTCTAACTTTCTCTTTTGTCTAGCAGCCCTCTCGATCAGTTGTTCAACTCTCAGAACTCTCTTTTGGCAGATTATTAGAATGGTAGCAACTCGTGTCCCTTTTTCTTTCGGCCCTTGGTCCTATTTATAGTGACTTTTCACATCCATGGGTCATTTCTATGCTTTACACATATCACCCTTACATTTTGTTGGATTTTACAGCCAACCCAAACTCAACACGTAAGTTCAGTATCAGTTAACGAAACGACACTTTCCTTGAGACGCCAACCTTATCTCATTAGAAAGCTAAACTTCTCGTTGTCAGACTTTATACTTAGGAAGCCATAGAACATTAGCTTCACCTCAGTGAGTTGTCCAATCACCTATTTGGACGTCAATCTTCTCAACAGAATTTCTAACTTATCGTGACTATACTTAAGTGTAGGCATTTCTTCCTACGTCTCTACACCAACTCCTAATTCTTATATTAACGCATGCTTCTTCCTCGTCAACTAATCCTCATTGCGTTGTTCACTTCAACGTAATGGCACTTGGGCTTTCTTGCTTCTTTTTCGCATCCTTGCTTCTTTTTCGCATCCTTCCTTCTCTAACGCATCCTTCCCTACAAAACGCCTCTCTCTTACACTTAGTCAAAAATCACCTTTCTTAGCGGGATTCTTCTTCAATAGGACTTCCTAGCTTTTGGATCAGGGCCTTACATAAATTTTCTCTTAGAATTAGTAACTTATGGTGTTTTCTTTTTATGTATTGATAATGATTTGGAACATGCATCTTTGGGAAGTGAATTTTTTTTGGAAACTCATTTTATAGTCTTTTTTCTTAGCTTATATTTACGTGTTGTTCGAAATGAACTTTGTTGATATTAATCTTTTGGCTTTAGTTTTGATAAGTTTACTTTGTTGTATTGATAAGTTTCTTTGTTATTTTCCTATAGTCTTGTTGTTAACGAGTTTATGGTTTCGATTGAGTTTTTTTGTGTTCATAAACTTTTTGTGTGCTTGTTATAACATTATATAAATCGTGTGTGCTCGTTAATTTTTGTATAATTACAACACTTTGTGAGGTGAAAAATTGTGCTTGTTAATTTTGATATAATTACAACACTTTGTTAGGTGAAAAATTACACTGTAAGAAAACTTCAATATTGGCATGTACTTAGCATTCATTTTCAATAATTTTGCACGTTTTCGAAGAATCCATGGACCATAAAAATATTTGGCAATAGATATGTTAGTTTTCTCATTTTTTTTCATTAAGGATATGTGTCATGTATTTCATTGTAATGCTTTAGTTTTCACTTTATGTAAGGGATTCGTGAACCAAAAATTGCTCTGACAATATAATTTAACTTTTCATTAGCAATATATAGATCAATTTAGAGATATATTTGTATTCGGTTATTTAAATTGTATGAAAAATGACAGGAAAAACCGTAATTAGATTTTTTACAGCAAAAAAATGGAAAATTATATAATTACTCAATAAAATTGTAAGAGTGTAATATGTAGACAGTAACAAAATGTTACTAAAAGCCGATTGATGACACAAAAAAGCAATCGTTGTTGAAGTGTAGTTTGTCTAAAAGAATTATTTTTAAATTAAAAGAGAAGATATATTTAAGAGAAGATAATCAATGAATATTTGATTCTCTTATATTTACGGAATCCCTCTATTTATCTCCAAGATATAAAATAAGTTCCTCTTCTTTAGGGATCTTATATTTTTAGAAGATACAAGTTGGGTTATATATGTTCTCTGAAGAGGATTGAAACGTGCGCAGAAAAATAGAGAGAAGTTTTTGTCGTTGATACGAAAAAGTAACTTCCGATTTATCATTGAAGCGCCCGCTACAAAAGGTAGCTTGACCTTATGACTTCTGAAGCAACATATATGATTATCTACAATTAAGTTTTGCGGATGAGTAATATACAGAATGAGACTATGGTTAGTTTGATTAATGACTGAGTCACGCATACATTCGGGGGGAGCTTGACCATCAGACGTTGTTGATGGGAGTCTTCTTTATTCCAGGGGGAGCTGGAGTCTGATGTTAATTCACAAGTCATATAGTTATAGTATTGAGATGTATACTTAAGCTATATTGATGTTTTGATGTTTATGGTGACTATTAATAAAATTACTCATCTGTGTTGTGCGCAGCTCCCCAGACGTAGGCATTATTGGCCGAACTGGGTTACTAAAGTCTCATGTGTTATTCTCTCCTACTGTCTCACTAGTTATTACGTATATTATTAGCTGCAGTCGTAACTGAAGAGTCCTTGATTATCTTTTACTGTTTTTCAATCGCCATTAACGGAAACGTTACATTAATTAACCAATTTAGACCCCAGTCATGACAATTTCTTCCTATCGACGTCCAGTTAATAGTGACAAGTGGATAAATGTCAGGACAAAGTGATCATTGACGTTAATTTAATGTTGTTTATATAGTAACAACACTTTTTTGGATGTGTCATTAAATGTCTTATCTTTACAGTGGCTTCAAAAATGCAAAATATGTGTCACAAAAGCTACTTACAAAACATATTTTGCATCGTTAAATCACATTTTTCTAGTAATGGACGATGGTATGTCATTTAACCTTTTCTTGCTTTTTGTATTTCTAATTCATTCAAGATACTAAAGAACAATGATCGCACGCTTCTGTCAGGATTCAATTTTCTTCATCTACAACCTCTAAAGATTGATATTCCAAGATGATCCTTAGAACACATTCAATGTTGTGTTTAATATATATCTACATTTAGTTCATCAATTTAATATTTATACACTGTTAACCTAATGTTTTATTATTATTAATACTATGATTTTATTCTAAGAGTAGATCAATATTTTACTTCTCTTTTTGTTTTTCCTACTTTTACAAATCTCCTTAGTGTGTAGATGATTGAGAATAACTTTTTTGATAGATAAACGACAAAAATCTTACATTTTCATTTATTTTCACACACACTACCCTATAGATTTAAACTTATGTGAAACTAACTATACACAATCTTTAGATTAAGATTATAAAGATGTGAATGATATATACTTTTAAAGTACACTGATTGATAAAGATAAACATGACGTTTGGACATATTGAGACTTTTTATTAACTACATCCTCTAGAGTTTGAAAAGTAGGGATAGCTGTATGATGTAAATAATAGAAATGATATTAGATGATAGCTAGGGGAATATTTTCTTTGGGGGGGGGGGGGGGGGGGGGGGGCCGTCGAGTGAGTGTGAGAATCTAGGGAAGAAGAAGATCAAAAGATGCCACGTCGACAAATATCTCTCCAATTGGACTTTTTGAGAGAGTGAAGTTGCTAATGACGTGGCATCAACTACATCATTTATATCCACAAAACATCTCATTTGCTTTCAACACATCAAATCGGTCCCATCACATTTTCATTTTATCCAATTCTCCATTCCTATCACTTAATAACTAATTACTATACCACATCAATAGTTCCGATTCGGTTTCAAATGTCATCTTTACTCATTATTTATAATCAAAATTATTGTAAACTCCATCTAAATTTTCTTATGAATCAATTGCAATTGATCTTTACCACAAGGTTAATTACATTATTTTTTTACGCATACATTCAACCATTTTCTAAACGTAATTTGATTACAAAATTAAGATTGCATTTTTTCATATTTGTGTTGTTCATTTACTTCTTTAATTCTTTTCTTATCCATACCCCTTGCGAGCAAATAATATTCTCAGAATTTTGGAGTTTTTATACTTTTCTATTAATATTGTTATCAAGCAAATAATATTGATAACTTATACTTCCAAACATAATACAAAATTTTTCTTCCAGTTAAACTCATATTATCCCAATCAACAAATTTTTTATTAGAAAAAGACCAAAGATTTTCTTTACTTCTATTTGATTTTCTTTACCCATAAAAAAATAAAGAATAAGAAACAATCAATCATCCATGATGGATAAGGCAAAGTCGAAGCGAACCACATTCTAAATATATCACAGAAAAGATTAACGCAATCACTATCGACCAAAGACGGTAGAAAGGTCGACCTTGCTGACAGATCATCTGGTCAAGAAAAAGGTGGCCATGCTTAGTTAGAGTGTTCACAGTGCATGATTACAACGTCTGGTGTGTCATTCTAGATCTTTTTTGAATTTTTTCTATCAATATCGTTATCAATCAAATAACATCAATAACTATGTTAACTTACCGATAAAATGATTTTAATGGAGTGATAAGTCCAAGACAATTCTAACAATAATGGAAACCAAATATGAAATAACAAATATTCAAAAAATTTGTAAAAATAGAAATGATAAACTTTATTATTATTTATCGACCTCTGTCAGCGATATAGTCTATTATAGTTGAATCTAAATTTTTCTATATTCATTAAACAAAGGATCACATGCATAAATATCACTCAAGCCAAAATATGTATGTATGTGTGTGTATGTATGTATGTATGTATAGCACAAAAATAAAATAATTGCATATATAGCACAAAATTTAGTAAAACACTAACAAAATTGATGTGCAATCATCATTTTGGATGCTTCTTTTTGAATTTCTCAAATTAAATGATGTCACTAATAGATGCTATGAGTTGTAGCCATTGATAACTATTATCATTTGTAGCTACTTTTCTGAGACATTTCTTTCCATCTTCTCACATTGAAAAATATCATTAATAGTTGTAATTAGTGAATATCATTAATAGTTGTTGTTAGTTGTTATCACCGATGACAACTTCAGTAATGACCTTCTATTTGACATTATTACAAATCATTCCTCCTAATTTTCTCAAATTGAAAACTATCATTGATAGCAGTTATCAATTATAGTAATTGATAGTTGTTGTAAGTTGCTATTACTGATAGATGTTATCAATGACAATTTTTCATTTAAGAAATGTGCTATCAATTGCTATCAGTGATAACTTTTATCAATGAAAATTGTTGATAGAACGACTTGACATTTTAAAAAACTTTACCAATTGACTAATCATCCTTTACTACTTTTATAAACACTTTCAGGTTATGCTATACTTTTAGTTTATTTACAGACTTTTGCTATTTGCTAGAATTTTTCGAAGTAAAGAATGGTGTATTAGATATGTGAAAGGGCTGACAAGAATAATGACAAAATTAGAGGTTTACTTTGAATAAATGAAAATTTTATTTTTAAATTGACAAAATAGCACAACTGAAATTTTTTAACTAAAAATTGGGGGAGCAATACTTTAGATGCCCCTACCTAAGTAACAAATGTGATTCCTAAAAATAGTTGTTTACTAATCCCCAAATACTCTGTAATTAAATATTACTTTGCACCCACAATAGAATATTTTACTTTCTCCCTAAAATGGAAAAAAAAACTATCAAATCACATTCACAGCTCTACAAGTGATCACATCTCATTCAATTTGTGCAACCCACCATTTCAGATTGTCCATTATTTGGAATTTGGAAACAAAGGGTCTTCAAGCCTTCATTGTTTGGCATTTCCATCCCATTATTTTGCATTTGAAAACCCTATCATCTCCTTCTTCACGTTTGAAATCTCTGTTTCACATCTCAAAAATACGTTTCGCATCTCCTTCATCTCGTCACATCTTCATTCGCTTCCCTTTGATTCGCATCTCCTTTGTTCCCTTCGGTTCGCATCTCCTTCGTTACCTTCGTCCCGTCACATCTTCATTTCCTTCGGTTTTATGTTCATCGTTCCTCACTTCTCCGTTCGTTGTTAAACCTTCAACGTTAAAGAATCGTTCGGTTTCGTCACTTCACTTCGAGTTCGCTTTCGTCTGTTTCCTTTCGCTTCCCTTCACTTCGTGTTTACCAGGTATTCAACCGTTTGTATTCTGTCATTTGTATTATACAACATATTATACAGCATCCTTATTGTACAGTGTATTTTCTCATTCGTATTATACAGCATATTCCGTCCGTATTATATAGCGTATTTCGCTATTTAACCTTATTATATATAAACATTGATTCACCGTTCAAAATCTTTCCTTCACATTCACCGTTTTCTTCAAAGGGGATTCAAATTCCTCAAATGTTTTCTTCTTCAGTGAGTTCCCTTCATCCCGTACCTTCAAATCTTCAGTGAGTTCTTTAAATTCTTCACTGTATTTTCTACTTTGGAATTTTTATTTGCACTATAGTTCTTCGTTCGACTAGAATTCGTTTGGTTTTTTAATAGCTTTCATTGTGATGTCTGATGTTATTGTATTTTGAAAATAGACTATTAATTTTTTTCTTTTTTATTATGTGATATATTTATAGATACATTTGAACGGATATTTTTATATTTTTTGTTTATCTAATTATCTTTTTAGATTATATAAACAATATAATAACCGATGTGCCCTTTATTTTAGGAAGAAGAAGTGGGATTTGTTGTGTACTTATAAATGTATATTGTTTTTATAAATGGTAGAAAATCTAAACATGAAAAAGGAGAAGGGAGGGGTTAGAACGAGAACAAGTGATCGGTTAAGAGCCGCAGGGATCACTGGTTCAAAAAAACGATTGCCAACTGGGATTCAAACTCTGTCAAGTTCTTCCGATGAGGTATTAATGTATTTTTTAAGAATTACATGGAAGTTGTAGATGCTTATAACTTTTTCTATGCATACCAGAGACTAGAAGATACAATGGTGGAGGGGTCGGGAGGCAAGTGAGATAGTCCAATAACTTCGAAAAAGAGGGAGAGGACTGAACTGCCAAAAGTAGATGCCATCGTACAGAAGAAACAAAGGACCAAAAGCTTGGTAAACTGCAGATTTATTTTCTAATGAGTAGTGGTCTGTGTATGTTTCAAAAAGTAGCTTATTGATGTTGTGGTCTGTGTAGGTTTCAAAAAGTCAAGTTTATAGAAAGAAACTTGAAGAAAAGAAACAAAAAGAGGTTGAAGAAAAGGTATGTGTTTTACCCTTTGTTGTACTTCGATTCTGTATTATATAAATTGATTATTACTTTGACAAACAGGAAAATACTGAAAGTGAAAGCAAATAAGAGGAACAAAGAGAAGAAGATGAACAACGAGAAGAAGATAAACAAGTAGAATAAGATAACAAGGAAGAAGGGGAGGGGGAGACAGCAGTAGATGAAGATTCGAGTTCATGGACGAGTGAACAAGATGGAAGACCAACAGATAATAAGAAGAGAAAAAGGACTATGGAAAAGGGAAAAAAGTAAGCATATGGTTAATTTGATAAAGTGTTGATTATTTTATGTATTTGCCTATAAATTATAACATAGGTGAAAGCTATTGTTAGGGCTATTTTAGACCTAACATTATTAGAATAATTTTTCCTAACATTTATCCATTTACTCACTAAAATATCATTTTTGTGAAGAATATGAAACTTCACCCCGATACGAGTCCAACGCCACTGAAATTACTTAAATCGAAGTGATAACAAAGAAGAACGGTCAAAAACAAGTTTAAAGGAAAAACCGGGAAATTGGAAAAGATCAGACGAACCAGATCGCACCACGTGCCATCACCAGATCATGCCATGCGTCCACCTCAAAGTCGCGAGTTCGAACCTCAGGCCTACCCCTATTTTTCCTTTCATTTTTTTGCACGATCCAGAAACCCGATCCGACAATCCGATCCACAAACCAGTTCGTGGCCCGTGCCTTGTTCGCCACATGTTGAGCCCTCATTCGCGCGCACCTCTCCCCTGTCGTGAGTTCAAATCTCAGCAGCCGCGTTTCCTTTTTTTTATTTTTCTCTTCAATTGAGCCAACCCAAGACCCGATCCAAGCCCATTCGTGACCCAGTTCATCATCTTTCCCAAAATTAACTGCAAAATGGCAGTTTTTAACCAAGGTCCATTTTTGTTTCTCCCATTTTTCTCTTCTATAAAATCCCTCATATTGTTTTTGGAGAAGGGAGAAATTCGAATGTAAAAAAAACAATCCTCTTTCTCATTCAATTCTTGTAGCAAAATTCTTGAAACTTTATCAATAAAAGATTACTTTTGTTAAAGAAATGGATTTTTTCCTCAACAACTCTTCTAGAATTTCATCAATCTTCATGGGCTCAGGTAATCTTTTGAGCCTTTTTCTCGGGTTAAATTACCATGTTTTCTTTGAGAATTAAATTCTTTTCTATATCTTTTCAATTTTTTATTTGATTGCCTATTTCTCTTTGCAATTTCTTTTGAAATTTCAATAAAACAAATAAGTTTTTCTCATAAATTTTTCATTGAAGTTTCTCTACAAACTCTTAAAGTGCTGAACTTAAATTTTGATTTGCAATTGTTTGTTATGATGAATTAATTGTTGAGATTGTCTTTAATTTTCTACTAATTGATTCTTGCATAACAAGTTTGAAGTGGGCATTAATTTTGCTAAGGATAGTGGTTATCCCCTCCTTAGAAAATCTTGAATAGGATGAATTTTGCCTCAATTTGAACATGCTTTGGTTGTTGAGATTGATCATGTTTTAATAGAGATTTGGTTACTTTCTTTTTGTAAAAATTCTGTTCTTGCATATTCAAGAAAAGATTAATTGATCTTCTTTTTTTTTCAAAGATAAGAAGCATGGTAATTGCCCAAGAAAAAGTCCCTCAACTAAACTTGAAAGAAAAACTTTACTTGAATTACTTGTTGTCACTAATCATCCCTTAATGCTTGTTCTTTACTATAGTTCAAGAATTACTTCCATAAACCCCCCTTGTGTTTCTAATTTTCTTTTAGATTCTGAAGCTATTAATCGACCTTGTTTGTAAATTTTGAAGTTTTGAATCCTAAGTGCACTCTAGGGTTCAACACCCTTCTTCCTCATACTACTCTCAATTCCACAAAGATAAGAAGGGTTAAAAAGATAAGTTTGAAAGGTAATTAAGGTAATCCCTAACCCTCATATTTCATCTAGTCTTTCTCTATTCTTGTATTCTTTTATTTTAAACTATGAATAAATTCCTGTTTTGCATACTTACATCCATAACAACCCATCATTTTGATAATGACTTACCTCAAGAAAAATCTCATCATTACCAAAAATGTAAAAAGGAACAAAGGGCAAAGAGAAGATCAAAGAAGGAAGGGAAAAGCACCAATGAAACAGGAAAAACCTGATGTATGTAAAGTATGATAATTACATAGTATTTGTGACTTCTGATGTATATGATTCATTCAATTACACTGTATTTATATATTGTGAATATAACTCATGTTCTGAATGTTCTGAATGTGGAGTATGATATTGTGAATGTAACTCATGTTCTTAATTACACTATATGTTTTGAATTCTCATGTATATGATGCATTTAATTACAGTGTATTTGTGTATTGATTCAAGAGTTTTATGCAATTTGTACGTTGAGTGTATTTCATATTTTGAATTACATTGTATATTTTGACTTCTGTTGAATATAATTATAGTGTATTCAATTCTAGGGATTGATTGAGATTCATTTATGGTAATTACAGTGTATTTGTGTAATATGTCTTTAGTGTTATTCAATTGACCTTCATAAATATATATTTTTTATTATGAACTTAAAATTATTCGTGAATACTGAAACATGTTGAATGAGATTGTGATTAATTGTAGTGTATTTGTGGTTGACTGATAGTTTTTTCATATCAATATTAGGACTCGGTCTACTTAATGTACTCTGGAAAGAGAAACGAGCCTTTAAAGATCAATTTACACACAAAGAGCATGTAATAGATAAAATCAAAGAAAATCGTGGAGATAGGCTGATTAATAGGTTTAGGGAGGGGATATTTGGGCACTTTCTTAATGGATACGAAACATGCACAGCGGATAAAAGGATCGATATTTTACCCTAATTGCAACTAAACTTAATTTAGTGATTAACATGCATTATGCACAACCCTAATTACACTAAATTAGGGTTAAAAGAAACACTTACCTTCGAAGCTCCCAATGCTCCAAATCTTCTCACGATCACAAACCTGGGACCACCACTAGAGTTAATCCGCTATACTCCAGACTTAGTACCGGGTTGTGGGACCCGTTCAATGAAAAATAAAGAAAGATTAATGGAAATTGGAGAATGAATTTTAGAGTTTGAGATTTGGGAGAGAGAAAAACTTTAGGTTAATTTGTAATTCAAAATTACAAAATGACAAAAATTTCTTCAATTTGAAAATTGTCCCTTAAATAGACTAATTACATGCAAAATTTGCATGTACTTAAATCACCAAAGCCCAACACCTCACAATCCACTAACCATTACTGGATTTATTCACCATTCAATTTTCTCTTAGTGGGCTTGGTGTCATCACCATAAGCTTCCACTTAGCCCACTAAGAGTTAGTGGAATTATCCAACAAAATGTTGGATTTTCCCACAAACTTTGGTCAAGGGGCAAAATGGTCATTTAACTATTATAGTCAAAGTCAAAAGTTAACATTTTGACTTTTTACCATTTTGTCCATCTTAACAAATTTTGACCTCTCGAGCATGAATCTGCAATCCTTTTTCTCAAGCTCAAATCACATTTGGATATAAAGCCAGTCAAAATTTGACTTTAAACGTTAAAAGTCAACATTTTGACTTTTTACAACTTTGACCATTTCCATCACTTTCGAGCTTTCAAGTATGAATCCATATTCATATTTTTAATATTTAAATCTCATTTAAACATAAAGCCATATAATCGACGACTATATCACATATATTCGTCGGTTTCTCTCTCTACCTAATTCGAATTGTTCGAATTATTCCAACATGTTGTTCTAAGTTAATTCCGTATGAGCTAGCAAGGGAACTTAATGGACATATAGATCATGGCCTCCAACGATCCAAGATTAACTGGCTATACCCTTTTAGATCGAGCTAATGGACATTCGTTAGCTAATGGATCATTCCACTAATGTTCCATAATTGCACTCCCCTCACTAGATATATTTGTGTCCATTTGATATAACAATGATTAGTAAGTTAATCTTTCACAGGTCAAAATATCATTTTACCCTCGAGACTACATCTTGTTCCTTAGCAGTTGTTCCCACTGCTCCACCATTGAACATTTGGTTTAAGGTCCAACCTATAAATCGAATCCCTCTCGAGCCAATGAGAGGGTAGGATCCCTTGTTCAAGACTTGGATTCAGTCCTTAAGGGAACAACCTATCTACTAACCCTAAAGCGGGTAGAAGTGAAATTCATCTTGCATCCTATGTCCCTAGCTATCTACCCGGTCTTATCCCTGAAATGGGAGGCTTATTGGGTTAGAACCATTGAGCTACCCTCACCTATGTAGATATAAGGATAATATCGGTTAAACAGAAGTTCATAGGATGTCCCTACTCTCATATCTCTACATGAACGATGCAGAATCACTTCGTCTGTACTAACTATAAAGCAGGCCGCATCCATAGTGTTCTCGAAATAAGGCGCCCAACCTTATTCATACACTATAGACCATTTGGGCTATAAACTCAAACTTGATCCACATTTATGTCTACATAAAGTTCAAGTGTACACTAGATAGCCTCGGGACCTTAGTTAATTGATTCAAGATTATAGTATTCTATTTTCACTAATAAGTCCTCAATAACCACTTTATTGAGTAGAATATAATTTTAACTACAAAATACGAGTTTCAGGACATAAATTCCAAAATTTCTAAACTTCTCCATAACAAACCAGTCCTCTCAATTGTTATTGAACCTTATTCAGAGACTGTGCAAGTCCAAGTCGACTAGCCATCTTCATTTTCTAATAGGAGGGAGAGTTCTGAAGTTTTGGTTGAGAGAGTTTGCCCTTATAACCGACCTAAACTGCCATGAGATTCCTGATATTAACCAAGAGGATATAAAGGGGGGTGGGCGGCTAAAAGAAGTATATTTTGAACACCTGAAAACTGTAACAACGCAGTACTTGAACGTTTTGTTCAACATAAGCACTGCTGGCACCGATGAAGATAGGATAAAAAATGGCCAAATTGTAGTTTCTTTAGAGTTTTTTGATCCCTAGGCAAGAAAGTTTAAATATAGAGTAGGATCACATCCTTATAGTAAATGATGATGAACTATTTGACAAGTATCCATGGGGTAGAGTTGCTTTTGAACTTCTAGCAGAGTTCATGAATACGGTTGTTTGTAGCAAGGGACAAACAGGGGTTTCGATGGAAGGCTTTATTTTAATTTCTTCATTTTTTGTTTGGGCTTATAAGGTAATCCCAACATTGAGTACCCTGCCCAACTACTTTGCAGTGAGGTATTCAAATGAAGTCCCTAGGATTATAACTTGGGCAGCCGACACACATCCCAAATAGAAAGATCTAAAATAGAAGGTCTTCGATTTGCCAACGGTATGTAAATCTGCTAGTTTGTAAAAGTTTTAATACTTATAACAGTTTTAATATTTATAAAGCATTTTGTTTCTTTTTAAAACAGCTTGAAGGGTCCCCCATGCTCGCCACACCAAATGAAGTGGGCATGCCATACTTTTCACCATTCCTCAAGGCAGAAAAAGGTATACTCAAAGAAGCAGAAGATGAGCTTCAAAAGAGCCAACATTCTCACTACGTTGCTCATGTTTCACTGAATAGAGGCATGCCCTTTACACGTCAAATTGATGGCCTTACAAGAATTGTAGAAAAATTTGAGAAGACCAAGAGAGGATGGAGAAGAGTATGGACGGTATTCTTGATTTTCTTAAATCCATAGAATTGAAAATGAATACTCGGTTTAAAGAACTAGAACAGAAGATGAATGGAAGAATAAAAGCAATAAGAAGTCAGCAACCTAGTTCTTCAGGTGCTCAAGTCACTAATGAATATATGGTAAGCATGTTATGTAAACTTCAATATTATGTGTACATGTAACAGAATCTTAAAAAATACACTGTATTTGGTATGCAAGGAGCAAGAGCTTTGAAGAGCAACTTGACAAGGTAAAAGAGAACCAAGAAAAAGATGACATTGAAGATCTGAACTTGGATTCAAGCAATCCAAAGGTGCTTGGTAAAAAGGATGATGAAGAAGACAAAGATGAAAAGGGGAGCATGGCTAAAAGTTGAACCAAACTTCCAAAGGGCAAGCTGATGGACAACCTAGAATGGCAAAATCAGGAACACCACCAACAGCGAAGGACAAGATGGAGATCGCTAACCATATAAGATAAAGATAATACATCTTATAAACTAACATATATACATAATTTTAATAGAGCACGGAGGAAACCGAGGAGGAAATAAATAGGCTCATACGGTTAATCGACAAAAAGGTTATATACGACGAAATCAAGAAAAAAGAAGATAAAAGGAAAATGGTATAGTACTGGATGTGTGTATGTTTCTTATATTGAATGACTATTAGTTTTAGGACGTGTGTATATCAATTACATGGTATCTGTACCTCTAACTATGTGGAGTAGGCTGAACATATTACGAAGTTTGTCGTCATTAGTGATTTGAAACTTTAGAGGACTAGGCATTTGAATTCTATGCTCTTTATTTGATCTGACGTTTGATGAGTATAATACTGTTTGATGAGTATAATACTGAATGAATGACATATGCTTGTTGTAATGAATGATTATTAGTGTCAAGAAGTATGGACCACAATTATAGGGTATTTGAAACTCTGGCTGCATGAGATGTGTTGTTGTGATTCATTTATCATTATTAATTTGATTAGTATAATACTGAATGAATGTCATATATTTGTTGTAATGAATGACTATTGGTTTTAAGAAATTTGGATCACAATTACAGGGTATTTGAACTCTAACTACATGAGATAGATTTTTGTAATCATCAATGGTGGGTGCATTTTTTTGTTCTTTACAAATTGGATCTGTTTGTTATCATGATGGTTTGTAACTTCAAAGAAGTGTCTATTTGAATTCTAGAGACTACATGATTGGCATATGTTTGTTATATAAAATGACTATTAGTTTTAAGTAGTGTAGATCTCGATTACAGGGTATTTATAACTCTGGCTAAATGAAAATGGGTTGTTGTAATCAGCAGTGACATGTTTTTTTTTTTTTTGTTCTTTACCAGTTGGGTCTATTTGTTATCATGCGTGATTTGTATCTTCATAGAAGTGTATTACTAAATGATTAGCATGTGTTTGTTATAATGGATGGCTACTAGTTTTATGAAGTGTGGGTCACAATTACAAGGTATTTGACTTTTCGCTGGTTGAATTTGAAGTTTGACTACATATTCCTTATAAGGATGTGAATAGTTGTATATGAATACTTGTGGCATATTTTCTTGTAATACTATTACTAATACCTAAGAAATATTAAAGTATGCACGGGTCAATGTTCATTGAATTCAACCTCAAGAATGTTGAAGAATGTGCAACCAGCATTTAGCAGAATTAAAGATAGACCACAGATGGTAAAGGTAATAACATACTTAATATGAATGTGGGTCCACGATTTTGAAAATGGTATAGTTAAACTCTTGTTTGCCAACAACTTATAGATTAAAGGAAAGATGCCAAGTGAGGACAGACTTTTAAATATTGACGAAAATAATCTAGTAACGAGGATTATTCTAAAACACGTAAGCATATCCCATACTTCATATGTAAGTTATAACTTGTTATCCTATTAATGAACTTCCTTTTTTTTTTTTTTTAGTTGAACACAACAAAGGAAGAATTGGTAAAGATGGCCGAAGATAGGGAACAATGAATGAAGAGATCAACAAGAATATGGATAGATGCTGTAAGAGGAAAAATAGGTCCATCAAACAAAGAGAAAAAGAATTCATCTCCGAGAAGGTCATCTTTTGATTTGAATCTAAGTTAGGCTTGATAGTTTCATTTTAAACTTTTTTGTTAGAGATCTACGATTTATGGGCATATTTATTGGTCTATTGGTTTAATTACTTTAGATCTATAAATTTTTTGTTCAACTGAAATCTATTGTTTTTAGATATATGAACTGTATCGATCAATTTGTGAAGTGATTCCCAAATTCATGCAGTGTTGTAAATTAAATAAATTAAAATACATTGTATTTGTGTAATGATGTTTATAATGTAGTCAATAAAATAATACAACTTATATGTACAACTTATAGTTGCTATAATCAACATAATATAACTTGCCCATTCAAAATAACCAATATACTATATTTACAAAAAAAAAACAGAGAGAGATATTCAGAAAGCCAAATACGATTAGAAACTATACATAATGTATCTTGACCTTATGTGGTAATTTATGTCATGATTTTCATATTAGGACGACCTCATTGTATCTAGTTTGAAAATAACTATACTTGAAATTAAAACGAATCACTACAATATAGTGTATTTGCAAAGTCAACATACCTCAATTGTGTAAAATATAAGAAATACTTTGTATTTCAATGAACAAAAGATCAATAGACAATTTGAAAAGAAATATAAAGTACTTAAAACTTAAAATTATTAAACATGAAAATTACTAAAATTATAACTTAATGTTGAATGGGTTCTTTACAAGACCTACAATTGTGACCTCTTTGACCACACCTGCTGCAAAGAACAGTTTCTTTTTTATCTAAAAATGAAGTAAACTTCTTTTTTTTTCGGTCTTCCAGCTAGACGTTTAACATGCGGTGGAAGTGTTCCATCATTGCCACCTTGGTGCGTATTCCTAATTTGGTCTATGCTACCAATAGGACGTGCTCCCTTCTTGTATAGATTTATCAAATTTAAGACATAGTAGAACTTATTAGTGTACAAATATAGATTAAGATTCATCGTAGACAATGCAATACATGCATGTGAACAAGGGATGAGATCAAGGTCCCATTGATGACATGAGCATGTGCGGTCTAAAATGTTGATAGAAAATTGTTCCTTATGATGGTGAACTTGAAATTCATGTTAGTTTACAGGATATATCTGTCAAATCATTACAAAAAATATCATGTACAAATAAGTGAATACATACTTATTGCATTTATCATTCGAATATCAAACCACTTACATTCATTAAGCGACTTTTCCTTAAAGATTCTCGAATCATATCTTCTACATATATTGAAAGTTTCATGCATCGGGAAACTCCATTTGGTATGACATTCGTAGAACCATTTTTTAACCAAACTATGAATTGATTCTAGAAGTCCAATTACAAGCAATTCTCGCTGTTCTTTCAAAGTAGAATTCATACTTTCAGAGATGTTGGTTGTAATAACCTGGTATAGTTTCTTATTAAAAAAATGCCCTAGCCCACCTGTGTCTTCCAATAGCCTCTAACTCATGCCTAATTGATGGAGATAGTTGATCGAGTCGTCTCTTGTAGTACTCAAATTCCAATGGGATATAAGCTCTGGCACATTTATGGAATGAGTTCTCCATAGGAAGCGACTTATGGTTCTTTTTCAAGTTCTTGAACAAATGGAATGCACATAATCCTTGTTCATCTATTTCATCAACGACATTAAACTCATTTTCTATACTTTTGTAAGCATCAGACACAATTACCATTTCATTCTGTTCCCTAAAAACAGCTTTAAGATTCAGAAAAAATCATGCCCATGATAAATCATTCTCTGAATCAACAACAGCAAAAGCTAGTGGCACAATTTGAGAATTGTCATCAATAGTACAAGCAGAAATGAGCATACCAAAGTATTTGTTCTTCATGGTTGCATCATCAACTAAAATAACTAGTACGCAATAATTCCATGCATTAATTGAAGCAGCTAGTGCCATGAAATAGAATTTAAACTGACCTTCATCATCTGCTTCTTCAGTCGTATATGTTTCTAAAAACAGTGAAACAAAATAAATAAGAATTACAGTGTATTTTCAAATTGATCATCTGTTATTGTTTAAAATACAATGTATTTGTTATTTTTTATACCTAGGTTGTTTCGAATCAATGCATCTGAAAATGCAAAGAGCATAGAAGTACGAGTCCTTCAGAGTACCTCTAATGGAATTCAAAGCAATTTCATGTCCTCTCCAAGCCTTGTACTTACGTTCACTCCGTGGTGAATCTTCATATAATTGATAACGTCCGAAGGACGACATAGAGCCTTGTCATTCATTTTAAAGAATGACTTCGCACACTCAGAAACAATCTAAGATGTTGCTTGCCTGTGATCATTTTTCACGATGTCAACAGCACACTAATGGGTATTCGTGAATTTATGAACTATTCAAATATCACGTTTTTTGAATATTGAAGGACGCAGATACCAAGGGCATGACGAATCTTTACACTGAATATCAAACAATGTATGATTGGACCTAACAATAACTAGTTCAAAGCTATTATTCACATCAAGCATATAAATAGCTTTCTTCCAAACTGATTTATTCCTAAATATTGATCCAACCCTAATAGGTATACCAGTATGAGCGGATTCAAATGCATCAAGGTCAATAATCCCTGTTTCATTACGTGAGTCTTGAGCTCTAGGTAATTCGCTACTCAAATACGGGGTATTTTCAACATCACCAACAAATACAGAGTCAACGACAACAAGTAAATCATTGTCAGAGAATTTCGACATAACTAACATAAGCCAAGACACATCCTTATCATCAACAATCTGAATGAGGTTCGAATTGTTGCAACCATTCTAGTAAACGGTCAACCAAGAGAAGAAAGTTCTAAAGTTAGAAAAAGTCTACCTTGAATACAGTTTACAACTTCTTGAAACAACGATGAAACTGTAACATATACATCAAGAACGCGATAATCAACATATCGAGAAGATTCAATCCATCTATCATTTAACGCATGTTTCACTTATTGTAAAACCATTGGAAAAAATTCAAAGAGATGTACTGAATAATCCAAAAACTGTTATAGTCTACGAAGGGAACAAGTTTACTAAGTAATCCAATATATTATTAAATTGGCAAAATTATTCAAAATGTGTGAAAATAATTAACCGAAGAGTATTATGCTAAAATATTATTAGATTGGCAAGATTAAATTTTCAGCACAATTGTAGGATAATTGCAAAATAAATTTGAATCGTTCCTACGGTTGTATCTTAAATTATTGTTTCATAAATAATACAAAATAATGTTTAAAATTTGAATTAAGAATAACACTTTAGGGTGAGATATATATTAGAAATATATCAAATATTATCTTTGGCATAATCTTAGGGATTCAAACTGACAACCTAATATCAAACCTGTAAAATTTGTATTTTAAAATAATGTTAGAAAGTTGAATTAAAATCAACATGTAAAATTAGGGTGGGATATATATCAAATACTATTTTTGGCATAGGGATTCAAGTTAACGATCTAAAATTAAGGTGTTAGAAATTTGAATTAAAATCAACGTGTAGGTGGGATAAATATTAAATACTATTTTTAGCATAATTTTAGAAATTCAAACTAACAATCTAAAATTAAATTTAGATTTAAAAATAATTTTAAAAATTTGAATTAAAACTAACGTGAAAAATTAGGGTGAGATATATATCAAACCTTATCTTGGCGTAATTTTAGGGATTCAAACTAACAATCTAAAATTAATGTGTAAAAATTTGGATTTAATAATAATGTTAAAGTTTGAATTAAAACTAACGGTTTATGGTAGAAAATAATGTTAAAAATACCATATATGTATTATGTATTATTTATGTCTATTTTTTTATAAATAATATGAAGAATAAAAAATGTGAAATAGTTAATCTTTGGAGTTATTTTAGGGATACGGGGTAAAATTTGAATTCAAATTGACGATTATAGGAAATGATATAAAATTTAGATTGAAATTATTATTAAAAATTTGTATTATGTATTTTACTTAATATATTTTTTATAAATAATATGAAATATAAAAAAATTGTTAATTACTTGATTTAAATCTAAATAATCAGGGGAGGTTTGAAACTAGAAACATATAAATGTAGGTTCAATCTTCTGCTACAATAGAATATTTTTTTATTTCGTTAAGATTTACCAAAAATGAATATATTTACAAATACACTATATTCATGCTCCATGATATTTTGTTTGATTTTTTTACTTCAATAAATATACTGTATTTTGTATGTGAGGAATTGTTCTTCGCAGAGGGGTATACTTTGACAAAAAAAAATTGAAAAAATAATCTAACAGACGATTTTGCCATAAATTAAAATAATTTTAGAATTTACTATTTTTCATTTTCTATTCAAGATTTTGCTATTTTCACTTTTTTTTTTTTTTTCATAGGAGATGGAATTATGGGCCACTACTCGTAGAGGAGGACCCATACTACACGTGAATTACCCGCTGTTCGATAAAAAGGAAGGGACGGCCCAATGTGGAGGGGTTGCATTTGAAACGATAATGACCATTCATTCAAATTAAAAAGTAGTCTTTTTCTTCTTCTTTTTTTCAGGTGAAAGGTTAGGCTTTCTTCTTCTTGTCTTTCCATCCGCAGGTCGGATGGTTGTCGGGTTTAAAAAGTAATTTTAATCACACCACTTTTCAATTTCAATAATACAAAATATTATTGAAAATATTATTTCAATGCTTGAAATTTGGTTCTATATTAGTTCATATGTTTTAAATTCTTCTATTTTAATTAATGTATTTATAAAATCTTAAAATTAGTAACTTCATTTAGTTCACTGTTAATTTTTTCTCATATAAACATACAAATTAATATTGAATGACAAAGGCCTCAATTCGTATCCATGGTTTTAATTTTTTTTTTTTTTACTGCATTTTCTTAATCATATTTTGAGGAAAACATTCAAATTCTTAACTAATTTATTTAAAATAATAATAATAATAATTTTAAAGCTAACTTTTTTTTTCTTTTTTGCTTTTTAAATTTGAAATTGATTTTGAAAACTCTCTTGAAATGTAGACAGCTAAAATAATATAACAAATGAATATAGGTGGTGTTTATTGATTTAATTTTTAGAATCTAAAAATCAGTAAAAATATAAATTTGAATAGTATTTTAATCTAAAAATACAATGCATCTTATTTTTGTAAGCATATCATACAATGAAATCTTTGATTCTTTTTTCCATTATTATTATTTGAAAAGATAAATTGATAATAGTAAGATGTGAGTTGGCTCGTAGGAGTGGAAAATTAAGATTAAGACATATGTTTCTTTTCTAAAAAAGAAATATATAAGTGGGAGTTGATTGGAGATTGAAAAAAGTAGAGTAATGGGCACGTGCATCCACATGAGAAAGAAATGTTGACTTTGACTGTTGACTGCCAAAGACCCCACCCACACGTGGGAAATATCAAGGATTTGTTTTGTTGCCGGATCTTCTTACTCGGCCCATTTAGGGCCCATTATCTTGTTCCTTATCCACCACTGTATCAAATTCCATCGGATATCCACCGTATAAAGTAACAAATATATTATTTTCTGCTTCTAATTATCATTTTAATAACGAAATCTTAAAATTGACTACTTCGTTGCAGTGCAAACTGATATGATCCTTTCCCACTGTATAATGTTTGAAACATGTGCGGATCCAGAAAAATATATCGACAAGGGCTACAACAAAAATACATTGTATACGTAGGATTTAAACTTGGGTTGGAAAGGGACTAGGAGTTTGACAAATAAAATAACCACTAAGCTACTTATAAGTATTAAAAATTAAATAGTTTTTTTATATATATATTATATAAAGACAATAAAGTTGAGTGGGACTCGAACCCCCGTGGGTCTATACTAAATTCGTCGGTGGTTTAAAATATATAATTATACAGTGAACGGTCAGCATATATTAACTATCATAAAATATGTATTCTCAATCAAAATATCATTGTTCGAATCTTATAAAAAAAATAATTAATTTAAAATATATATCATTCATAGATATTACTACTTTCTAAAAAATTTATTTCTTATCCCGTTACTCGAATAACCTATCCATGTCACATTTTATCTTTATCTATGTATACCGACAAAACTTAGAAATACAGTAGAAAACAAAATGACTAACCCTTTGAACCAATTGAAGTATATGGTTACATCCATATGCTATATGATAGTTGTTTTTGCACTAGTAGCATTATAATTCTACGTTTTGTCTTTGTTTTTTGGGTTTTTTTCTTCCAATTTACTCAACGTTTGAAGTTACAAGAATTCAAACTTAATGACCTTGCTAAACCATACATATATACTTTAGTTCAGTTTTATAGAAATACTCATTTCTTCTACTATTGAAACGATAAAAGGAAATTAAAATGGCCATCTTTTGCAATATAGTAACTTGAATAGAGAACTAAAGAACCTTAGGTAAGGGAAGAACATTAAATTAATTAATCCATTTAAAAACGGTAGTTAAAGACTCAAAACAACATTTCTAAAACTTGTTTTGTTTATATTTTAAATATAGCAAAAATAAAAGTAATAATAAAAAACAAAATGACAAAATATAGTAAAATTTCATATTTATCACCGATAGAAATCGATGATAATTTCTTTTTCTTTTTCCTCCATAGAGCATGTGGTTGTGCCTCCCTTACAGAAATACCAACTCAAATCGATTATAATACAATACACTCTTTTTATTATAATTAATCTAACCAAAGTTGATTTAATATGAGGTTGTCTGACAAAGTGGAATGATAAGAGAGATTTAAAGACAACACACGATCATAAACTCGTAGGTCCAATCTAAGATTTGTTTTTTCAAATATGATCATTTTGGTCAGTTCTTATACTTTAATAATCTTAATTCATATGCTTTAAACAAATTTTATCTATAAAAAATCTCTATTAATATTTTCTTTATAAATTCTCCAAATATACCTGCATATATATGTCATCTTTTCTATCTAAAAATTGTTGTGTCTATTTAATTAGTTTTAACAAAATTTAACGGACGAATTAATACTAAAGTTTAAGTTCTATTAAAAATATAAATACTAAATTTAATATTTATTCAAAATATGTGAATTAAAATTGAAGAATTGAAAATTTAGGCCATAGGAGATGAAACAAGAACAAAATCATATTAATTTGTTTTTTTCTTTTTTATTTAGTAAATTGTGTGAAAGAAACTTGAATTAAAGAAAAAAAAGGTTTAAATATTAATGCATTAGCATATGTCAACTGGTTTTTTTAATATAAGAGTGACATAAAAATATAAACTCACGTGAAGGTGCTAAGTTAAATGTACTAAGACGGCCGGCCCGACCTGGAGAATATATGCTATTATTGTTGTTATTATTACTTTGACAATGGAGATTATTATTGTTCTCTCATCCCATCCACTAAATCATTTCATATCCCAATTATTTCAGAAAATGGGGGACAATAAAAGTGAACAATAAATTCCCTTAATTGCATGTAAACATTTATTTATCAAAATTGTTGGGACTCAAATAAGTTTAAATAAATTATTACTTGACAATATATTCAAAATTTAAATTTAATCTCTTAATTATAAATATATATGAGTATATATATATATATATATATATATATATATATATATATATATATATATATATATATATATATATCCATACACACACACACATGAGGCTTTAAAGAATTATTGTGGATGATATAGATAGATTGCATTGAGATTTGGAAGACAAAAGAAAATGGTAAAGTGAAGGAATAAGGCTTACCCTACTCCACCCCGTTAACATAATATTATTACTTTCTTTCATTTTCAAAGCTTGAAAGCTGCAAATATATATAGTGGAGAAGAACTTTAATTTAGCCTTTGCACCATCACCATCTTTCCCGTCATTTTCTCCATTTTATTTGGCTTCAACTTTTCAAACACATGCACTATATATTCTGTGCTGTCAAAACCCTAGTTTAGCTTGCTTGGGGTTTTTCAGATGATTTTTCCATTACTCTTTAAAGTCATGTGTATAGTCCCATTTTTGTTATCATTCAAGTTGTTGAATGCTAGCTAATAAAAAATTTACTACACATTGCATTACATTCTATTATGGTACTTATATTATTATTATTATTATTATTATTATTATTATTGGAATACAAGCAAATTTGTTTTGTTTCTTTTAGTGACTTTGATTGATTGATGTGGTGCCTTGTTAAAGTCACTTTAGTCAATCATTGGTGTTAAGGATAAAGACATATATAGTCTCATATCCATTGGAATAGAGAAAACAACATGCCCTTATCGATTGGCGAGATTATGGTCATGAATAATTTTACTGTATTATTGTAAAAATTTATAGAAATGGTGTACTTTCAAGTGTTACATCGTGTAACAAATGGTCGTCAAATCCTAGTACAGTAGTTATGGCATATGATAAGAAAAAGTGACTTGATATCTCCAGCATATCTGAAGTTATTAATCTTAATGGAGATTTAGGATAATTAACGCATCTATAATCCACCAGTAAACTAGTGTTAGAGATGTATGGAGACAATCTCTTTTAGAGACTTTATTTACTTGACATTGATTAAAACTTTGAGACTTATTTGAAAAGTCAAAAAAACAATAGTTTTAATAGAAAACTTATAGAAAATACTGACGTGTTTGATGAGTTTCTCATATAAGTTTGCTTCGTAGAACTCGAACTTTATATTTACATTAATTTCAATAGAGTATAACGAATACAATCTCTAATACATGATTTTTTGATATGCTGGATGATCAGACTTTAGGGTTGTTGATCTTTTAGGGTTGTTCTTTTTGAATGATTGGCCTAATTT
Organism: Cucumis melo; assembly: GCF_025177605.1. Lineage (NCBI taxonomy): Eukaryota > Viridiplantae > Streptophyta > Magnoliopsida > Cucurbitales > Cucurbitaceae > Cucumis > Cucumis melo. Next base: position 9,313,073 of record NC_066860.1, read on the forward strand.
ACAGTTGTTGATCTTATTAATAACTTGGATTAGCCTTTGATTTGTTGATTGTCTTGGATTGATCTTGTACAATAATTTGAGATCTGTCTTTAGCTTGTTGATTGCTTTTAGAAGATTGATTGTCTTTAGAAGAATTCTTTCGAGACTTTAGATCTTTAAAGAGGTTCAATTTCCAATTTTTCCCGCGTTTCAAATAAAAAGGGCAAGATATTTCTATTGGTGTCTGCATGTGCTTTGATCCAGCTGCTTTTGGTCTTTGACTAAGGGAAATTGGGCAAGGATATTTATATATTAAATACCTTTTCAAAAATCATTTTTAAAAAGATATTTTCATTAATAAGTCATTTAATGTTATTTTTAGTCTAAATTTTTTGTGGCCTTCTGAATAATATTTTCCATATTTAGAAGATGTTTCTAATGTTAAAGAAAAAAAGGTACATTTAATTGTAATTGCAATAATTAGTTGAGATTTATTCCTTTGGCATTTGGAGAGAGAAAAGACATTATAAGCTTTTTTCTATTTATGTTAATTTCTTCCTCAAATTGAAAATACTCTTCATTTCACATTTTTTTTCATCTTCTTTTGCAAGTTTTTCGACAACCTGCATGAAAATACTCTATTTGTAAGTCTTTATAATATTTCTATATGTTATGATAGATATGTTATAATATACCCCAGTGTATATACTGAATGCATGATAAATGTGATCTATTTTTTACAAGCATATATTGTTGTATTTATTGTATGTAATAATATCACTTTCTGGTTTAATATACCTAGGTACCATTTACGTGCGAATTGTATATGATGATCATTTTAATAAAAGAGACAATTATGTTGATTACAAATCATCTGAGATTGTAACGGAGGATGAAATGACATTAAATATAATACTTAATATCAAGTAAACCAATAAGATTTCACTATTGCAATTAATGAGTATATATCCTAAAAACATAAACCTCAATATATTACAATATACTCTAAATTTGATAGGCTGAATAATGACCACAGTATATACCCTAAATATAGGGATTTTTAAAAAAATATAACAAGCCGGTAAAATATTTACATTGTATAAAACAATTTCGAAAACGAAAAAAAGTCAAAGACCCACAATGAAAAATACCAAAAATACTTTAGTCAACATACGATTAATCGACCACACGCGCGCGTGAAATGCAATCGTGTAGAAAACGATACACAATCGCGTACCAAATCAAAATGAACTTGGTTCAAGATCGTGTACCAAGATCTTTTATATTTGGTATACAATCGTTTAAACATTGGTACACAACGGTGTACCTAATCTAAACGAAATTGATACAAGATTGCGTACCAAATACAAAAGATCTTGGCACACGGTCTTTATGAACAAAAAATCGTTTAGATCTTAGTATACAATCTTGGTTTAGATCTTCAAGATCGTGTACCAAGATCTTTTATATTTGGTACATGATCTTGTACCAATATCATTTAGATTTGCACTACAAGAAAATTGTTCTTCAGTGACAAATTTTTAGTGACGTAACAAATTTTTGTCAGTAAAAAGTCATTTATAGCGACACAGAAAAAATGTGTCACAAAAGATTATTATTAGCGACTCGTTTTAAATTTGCGTTACTAAAAGAATTAGCAACACAATAATAATGTTACTAAAAATGTAATAGCTTTAGCAACAAAAATAAATGTTGCTAAAAGTCTAAAAAATCTCCCCCTTTTATTTCCCTCCTCTGTTTCATCAAACAATTTCAATTAAAAAACCCTTTCCCTCTACCCATTACCCAACCCGAAAGCTCTCCATTTCCACCTCCTCTCTTCCACCGCCGAACCACCCATCTGCACGAATTGAGGCGACCGATGGCAAAGTACGACGATGCTTCTACGACCGAACAAACTGCACGATGCTTCTACGGCCACGCTGGACAAACCACGTGAAGCATGCCAACGGCCAACTGCACGAACAACCCGACGGCCACCAACCTCGAACGGTCCTAAAAGCTGCTTCTCAGGAACGGCCCTACGATTATGCTCGAACTTCCTTGAACACTTCTGCTTTACACCTACGCAACCCAAGACATTCTGGTAGATGCTTAATTTTTAAAATTTTTAGGGCAGTGTATTTGGATTTTGATTTGTTGAATATTTATTCTCTTAATTAGTTTTAAGATTGGGCTTTATCCTTGTAGTGTTTGCATAGTCTTGATTACTGTTTAGATTTTTAATTGATTTTGTCCAAATTAGGACATCAAGGCCAAGAGCGATTTCAGGGTTACATCTATTAGTATTGAACAAGATGGTTTTCATTTCATGTTTTTCTAATGCCATTTTTGTGAACTTTCATTGTTCTATCATATTGTAGTGATCCAGAGGATAGACCAAGACCAAGGCCTATTTTAGCAAGGTTTGTCTAAGTTTACATGTGTTTGGTAGCTTACAATGTGTTTGATGAAATGCCTCATTAAAGCATTTGGATGATTTTTAATTGATTTTTGTTTGCTCGAATTAGGAAATCAAGGCCAAGGGAGATTTCATGGTTATCATATCTATTAGTATTTAACAAGATGGTTTTCATTTCATGTTTTTCCAATGCCATTTTTGTGAACTTTTCATTGTTCTATCATATTGTAGTGATCCAGAGGATAGACTGAGACCAAGGCCTATTTTAGCAAAGTTTGTCTAAGTTTATCCACTGATCTTTGGTAACTTTGCTGATAATATTCTGGAAACTGTATTACAAATAGTCTCTCCTTCACTTCAATGTTGCAGATTTAAATTGGTACTACAATTATTCTTGCCTTTGTAATAGGACACCAAAAGAAGTCTTTGCAACCACAGGAGTAAAGCCAATAACGTTGACTCCCAACTTGAATACCCTAGCTCTAGTTGAGGTGCTTTTCTTTTTTCATTATTAAGATAGAGAGAAACCCAGTTTATGCTTCGATTTATCATAGGCGGCTTTCTCTTGAGCGAGTTCATGTCATTCTTAGACTGAAATGATGTTAAATTCCAAGCTGGTAAATCAAATAAATAATCAAACAAGATGCTTAAACTGTCAGATGGGTTTTATATCAACTTGTTAAAGGTCACATGAAAAGGGTTACATGCAGTAGCACCCATAATTGAACTATAAGTTGAACGTTACTATCGTATATTTAATAAGTTGTATCAAATTTTTGGTGATGGTCCTCATGGACAAGTTGATGTTGAGTTCTTCATTGGGGTTCACAGAATCGCTTCCAAGAATTTTCTAGTGAGTTTTAGATTTCACAAGTCGAACAAAACCACTAATTGCTTATCTGTTCTAAGTTTTTGCTCTAATTGATTGCTTATTTTTAACTTTACGTTGTTGTATTTTCGTTTAGGTTGTGGAATCCAAGTTTGTATTTAAAGCCAAGTTCATACAAGGTCATTGAGTTTCAAGCTTTTTTAATTAAGTTTGTGTTTCTTGAACAACTAGTATTGTAATGACCAACTGTATGTATGTTCAATGATATATATACAATTTATTAGTTCTTTGATTGAAAGATTGTATTGATTCAAGAAACTTAAATAGTTCAATTGACAGAAAGCTTAAATTCTTGCTTATGTGTTGTTTTAGTTGATCATGGTAACAACTAAACTCTAATTTTTTTATGAATTAATCTCAGTCTACCAAGTTGAAGGTAGCTGTGCATTTTATAGAAGAAAGTATTTTTATTACAACTGTGGTTTAACTAATTGCTAACTAATTGATAGTTACTTAGTTAAAACTAACTCTATGGTCGTTGCCCTTACATCAAATCCCTCCCTCCCGAAATCAGCTCGTCCCGAGTTGATGTAGCTACTGTAAGAAGAAGCCATCTAGTGCGTGGTATGGTTTTAGATCAGCGATATTGAAGACAGGATTGATGTGGAGATCATCTGGAAGTTCAATTCTATAGGCATTATATCCGTATTTTTCTAGAACTCTGCAGGGTCCGATCTGTCTATTTTTTAATTTGTTGTAGGTTCCTGTTGGGAACTTGTTTTTCTTCAAGTGTATCATCACAAGATCTCCTTCTTGGAATCTTCTCTTCTCTTCTTGTCTTTGCTCAGCTTATAAGAATATGTTGTTTTTTGGAGGTGATCCTACAGTTCTTGGTGTAGCTTTTGAACTCTTTCTATCATTTCTTCAGCTTCATTGCTAATGTCAATTGATGAAGGCAGTTTGGTCAAGTCAAAAGTGAGTCTGGGGGTTTTTGTATACACAATTTCAAATGGACATCTCCCTGTAGCTCTGTTTTGCATATTGTTGAATGCAAATTCTGCTTGGGCTATGTTGAGATCCCATTATTTTGGCTTAGATCTGCTTAGGCATCTGATTAGATTACCTAATGTTCTGTTTGTCACTTCGGTCTGTCCGTTGGTTTGGGGGTGAACTATTGTACTGTATTTTAAGGTTGTGTCTAGTCTCTTCCATAGAGTCCGCCAAAAGTGACTGAGGAATTTTACATCTCTGTCGGATACTATTGATTTTGGCACGCCATGTAGGTCTCACAATCTCCCTGAAGAACAAATTAGCTATATGGACAGCATCATTGGTCTTCTTACAAGCTAGAAAATGTGCCATTTTGCTGTAACGATCTACTACAACCATGATTGAATCATACTCCCGTTGTGTTTTTGGCAATCCAAGTACAAAATCTGTTGATAGGTCTTCCCAAATGGACGTTGGAATAGGTAGTGGTTTATAGAGGCCAGCATTGGTTCATGATCCCTTTGCTTTTTGACAAATGTTACACCTTTTAACATAGTTAAAGGTGTCCTTTCTGATTTGAGGCCAATAGAATCGTTTGGCAAGAATTTCATAGGTTTTCTGTTGTGCAAAATGTCCGGCCAAGCCTCCTGAGTGTGCTTCTTTTATCAATTCTTCTCTTAATGAAGTGTGTGGGATGCAAAGGAGATTATTTTTTAATAGAAAACCATCAAATATGTGGAAATCTTCGACATATGTATGGTTAGAGCACTTCTCCCATATACTTTCAAAATCACGGTCTTTCTTATATAATTCAGTTAAGTGATTAAAGGCAGTGATTTATGAGGATAGAATAGATAATAAGTTGCTTTTTCTACTCAGTGCATCAACAATTTCATTCTCCTTCCAGCTTGATGTTTAATAACAAAGTCGAATCTTTGGATATAGGAAATCCATCTAGCATGCATTCTGCTGATTGACTTTTGAGAGTGTAGGTATTTCAATGAGAAATGATCTGTCAAGAGTATAAACTCTCTAGAGAGAAGATAGTGCTCCGTTGTTTTAAGGCCCTCACCAATGCGTACAATTCCTGCTCATAAGTACTCCATGACTGTCTAGACTTGCTTAATTTCTCACTGAAATATTCGATTGGGTGTCCTTGTTGAGAAAGGACAGCTCCAATACCAGTGCCACAGGCGTCTACTACTACTTCAAAAGCTTGGGAAAAGTCTGGTAGCTTAAGAACTGGGCTGTTGCTCAAACTTTCTTTTAGTAGGTTGAAACTGTGTTGCTGTTTAGGACCCCACTGGAATGCTCCTTTCTTTAAACAATCTGTTATAGGTGCAGCAATGGAACTGAAGTTTTGGATAAACTTCCTAGAATGAAGCCAATCCCAAGAATGCTTGCACTTGTTTGACAGTAGTTGGTGAGTTGACCAATTTTTAATTGCTTATACCTTATTCTCATCCATTAGAACATGATCTTTTCTGATTATGAACCCCAAGAAGGCTATTTCATTAGAGCAGAAAATGCACTTCTTGAGATTTACATAAAGTTCATTATGATTAAGTACTTGGAACAGCTGGTCAATGTGTTGGAGGTGTTGATCATAGGTTTTGCTAAAGACAAGAATGTCATCAAAGTAAACTATAATGAACTTGTTTAAGAAAGGATGCAGTACCTTGTTCATCAACCTCATGAAAGTACTAGGAGCATTAGAAACGCCAAATGGCATTACAAGCCACTCAAAAAGTCCTTCATTGGTCTTGAAGGTTGTTTTCCATTTATCTCCAAGTCTGATACGTATTTGATGATAGCCACTCCTTAGATCAAACTTCGAAAAGATACAAGCACCTCCGAATTGATCTAACAAATCACTGACCCTGAGGATTGAAAATCTATATTTTACTGTGATTTTATTGATAGCTCTACTATCCACACATATCCTCCAAGTTCCATCTTTTTTAGGTGTTAGTAGTGCTGGTACTGCACAAGGGCTAAAGCTTTGCTTAATGTGCCCCTTTTTTAGTAATTCTTCAATAGTATCATGTAAAATTTTATATTCATTTGGGCTCATGCGATAGTGAGATAAGTGAGGAAGAGAGGCACCTGGAAGTAATTCAATATTGTGTTGTATATCATGCAAAGGAGGAAGGTCTGTAGGTTCTTTACTGATTTTAGGATACTTCTTGAACAATTCTTTAATGGCTTCAAGGATTTGTTCATCTTTTGTTGCATCTTCAGTCCCCGACATGACAATGCCCAAAATTTCATTCTCTCTTTCTCTAAGAAATTTCTTTCCACTGATAGTTACAAATAGGTGGCCTTTCTTCTGATGTTTCTCAATATTATCATCTTTTCTTTTCTATAAAGGAAGAAGAATTACCTTTTTATTCATCCACATGAACTCATAGGTATTCTCTCGTCCTCTATGCATACTTTGGACATCAAACTGCCAAGGTCTCCCCAATAGGATGTGGCAAACGTCCATTTCAATTACATCATATACTATTTGATCCTTGTAGCTATTCCCAATAGATAGAGGAACTGAACAAATTTCAGAGATCAAGGTTTCTCCTCCTTTCTTTATCCAGCCAATTTTGTAAGGTTTTCCATCCGGTTGAGTTTTAAGGTTGAGAGTTGTAACTAATTATTTGGACACAAAGTTTTCGCTGCTTCCACTATCGATGATTACATTACAAACTTTGCCTTGAATTGTACATCTTGTCTTGAATAAACTATGTCGTTGCAATTGATTCTCTTCTTTTGGAGAAATTAGAACTCTCTGTAAGATGCAAGATAGGTTGTCCCCTTCATCAGCTTTAATCACTTCAGTCTCTTCTTTAAATTCTCTCTGACTTCTATTACTTTCATCATCATTTTCTTCCGCTACTGCTATATTCTTCCTTTGTGGATATTGATTAGAAGGATGTCCCATCTGTCCACATCTATAGCAATTACCTAAGAAGGGACATTGATAAGGATTTTTTCCTTTCTTTGCTCCTTCTGGAACTTCTTTCTTTCCACTGCTCTCTTCTTGCCTTTCTTGTTCTACTGACTTTTTAGATTTTGAGCTCTTTAATTTAGAATTTCCTACAGTAGTTTTCTTTGAGGCAAAAGGTTCCCAGGGTCCTTTTCTTGTTGATTTTGCTCTATTATCAATCATCTCTTCTACAGTTTCAGCATAAGCAATGGCTTCTGATAAATGTTAGAATGGTTGGAGTTTAACCTTCTCTTTTAAATCAAATCGCAAGCCTCCAACAAACCGTGAGTTTAAATGTTGTTCTCCTTCCATCAGATTTGTTCTAGCCCCCAATCGGTGAAATTCTTTGATGTATTAAGTTGTTTTCCGCATTCCTTGTCTACAATTCTGGTATTGCATGTAGAGTGTCTGCTCATAGTTAGGAGGTAAAAACCTCTGTTTCATCAATTTCTTCATCTTCTCCCACGATCGAATATGGTGATTTCCTTGTTTTTATCGATTCACTGTGATTTGATTCCACCACGCTGAAGCACCTCCTTTTAACTTCAACGCTACTAAGTGAACTTTTTTGTTTTTGGATGTCCCCATATAAGCAAAAAATTCTCAGTGTTCTTTAACGAATCTAAAAAAATTTCAATATTGCGTTTACCGTCGTAGCTTGGGAGATCAATCTTTATTTTATATTCTTAATTTTCTCGTTGTTGTCTTTCATTTTGGGCATATCAGTGTCGTCCAAATTCATCAGCATCGTTGTTGCTTTCTTCTGAAGAAGTAGAGTTTTGAATTTCTTCTTCGCGCGCTCGCCAAACGAACCTTCGATCGCGTCTGCCCTGCGAAAATGGCCGTCGATCTTTGGGTATTCTTCTTTCTTGAATATTTTGTTGAGGTCTAAAATATTCAGGACCTCTTCTACCTCTCCTTCCTAAATGTTGTAACGTTGGTGGTTCTATTTCTCTATCATTCCACTGCACATTTTCTTCATTTAATCGCTGTACAAGGTTGTTCAACAGTTGCTGGATTTCTTCGAGGGAAGCTTCCACTGACCGCAAGCGTCTAGAGGAAGTCCTCGAAGAAAGGACAGGGGTTTCTCCCACCTCTTGTTGTTCCTCAAACGCCGGAGCTCTGCCGCGCAGATTGTTCATCGGTCCCAAGTCCAATGATGCTCTGATACCAAAGTTTGGTAACAATTAAACTCTAATTTTTTTATGAATTAATCTTAGTCTACCAAGTTGAAGGTAGCTGTGCATTTTATAGAAGAAAGTAGTTTTATTAGAGCTGTGGTTTAACTAATTGCTAACTAATTGATAGTTAGTTACTTAAAATTAACTCTATGGCCATTGACCTTACATCAGATCATGTTGTATATCATTGTTGGACTGCAAAACAAATGCAATATAATTATATTTGACATTGTATAACAGGTTTATATAATAAATTAGATATTATTTTTTATATAATAAAATACTTTTAAAAAACATTGGTTATTAAAAAAAACTGTAGGAACTTTTAGTGACGCACTTCAATACGTCACAAAAGATACTTGTAATGGTCCCAAATTAACCTTTAGCAACAACATTATTTGTCACTAAAACTTCACCTTTAGTGGCGAGTGCAATACGTCACTATAAAAAATAAATAGTAACATAATATATTTTATTAAAAGTAAAAATAAATAAATAGTAGGCTTTTAGTAACGCGGAAACGTCACTAAAAGTATATCATTTGCAGCGCCTAATTGTTGCATCGTTAAAACTTTTAACGACGCGAAATCAGCGATAATCCTAGCGAGGAATGGCTTTGCGTCGTTAATACTTTTAGCGACGTGTTTTTTAGTTTTAGTGACGTTTTTGGTGCGCCATTAAAAACACAATTTCTTGTAGTGTTGGTATACAATCGTTTAGCTTTGAAACATAATCGTTTAGATCTGGAAGAGAAAATATATGAGAGACGATGAATATCCTTTACCAAATGGAAATTTGAAGAAGAGAAAAGAGAAGATATAAAAAAAAAGAATAATAATAATTGTTGAACAATGATCATGACTTCAAAAAAAATATGTATAAAAGAAAAATTGCAGAGGAAGAAGAGAAGGAAAAAGATGGAAAGAAAAAAAAAAGAGATCGGAGTCATGAAAATTCAAAAGCGATACGAGCAAACTTAGAACATTTAAAAAAGAATTGTCAATTTTATGAGTTTTTCAATTTTGCTACACGGGCCATAAATATTTTGGTGTTTTATTATATTTATGAAAACTAACCATAGATATACTATAATATATATTTTAAAAAAATAAAATATAGTTTTGAAATTGGTATATCCAAAAACATTTATACCCGTACTACCCTAAACAAAAAACAGAAAATAAAAAAATAAAAAATAAAAAAAAGGAAGAAGAAAATATAAGATAAACTAATGAATAAAAAAAATAAACCATTCACAAATAAACTAAAAAAAATGAAACAAATAACACTTAGACATTAATTTACAATTTTATTATTAGATTATATGTTTTTAATAGTTAAATTTTCATAAATATAACAAACTACTAAAGTATAATAAAGCCCATAAAGTTAACTATTTTTTAAATATTCCAAATTTACCCTTTCGTCTTTCTTCTCCTTCGCTGCGTTTTTTCTATCGTCTTTCCTACTTTTCTCTTTTTTTTTTCCGCTGCAATTTTTTTCCATTGTCTTTCTTCTTTTTCTCTCTTTTTTTACGTCATTTGGATTTGGGTAACCAAACCTGATTTCTTTCTATCGTCTTTCTTCTTTTTCTCTTCTTTTTTCGCTGTGATTTCTTTCTATCGTCTTTCTTCTTTTCTTCCTCTTTTTTACGGCGTTTAGATTAGGAAAACTAAATCTAAAATATCGTGTACAAAGAATCTTGAAAAAAAATCGTTTAGATTGAAGTAGCAAAATCTAAACAATCATATAAAAAAAATAAACGATCGTCTACCAAAAGAATTTAAAAAAATTGTTTAACCAAATCTAAACGATCGTGTACCAAATTTTGAAGAAAAAACTCGTTTAGATTTAGGATAGTCAAATCTAAACGAATCTAAACGATCGTGTAACCAAATTAAACCATAGAATTGAAAAAATAAATCGTTTAGATTTGACTATCAACCAAATCTAATCTAAACGATCATGTACCAAACAATAGCCAAATCTAAACAATCGTGTACCAAACAATAGCCAAATCTAAATGATCGTGTACCAAATTTTGAAAAAAAAATCGTTTAGATTTGGGGTAGTCTAATCTAAACGATCGTATAGCCAAATCTAAATGATCCTGTAACCAAATCTAAACGACCGTATAACCAAATTAAATGATAGTGTAACCAAATTAAACAATCGTATAACCAAATGAAACAATAGAATTTGGCCTTATAAAATGTGTTTTTCTTCACATTTGTTTGAAATTTAATTTTGATTTGATTCGTAAGTTTTCCTAATTTACTTGTGAGATTTTACAAATGTGTATTCTACTTTTCTTCCTCTTTTCTTTTTTTAATTGATTTTAGATAATTAGACTGGTTTTCAACCATTTTTCATGATTATTAAAATTAACAAAGAAGTTTCACATAATCATTATTAAATAAATAAATCAAAGTTAACACCAACATTAAAAGTGAACAACAATAAAAATTAGGGATGTACATAAGACGGATTGGATCGGTTTAGTGTAAAATTATATGGACCAACCCAAAGTATTCGGGTTGGAAAAAAATGAACCTTATCTCGATTCAATATGCAACGGTCAACTCCACCCAACCCAACCCAAAAAATCCGGGGTGGGTTGGTGAATTGAAGAAAGAAGTGAAATCTCAGGTACCCTCGAGCAAATCTCGGACGAAATTGAAGAAAGAAGTGAAATCTCAAGTCTAATCTCGGTGTTTCTCGATATAGATGAAGGACAGAAAGCTTGGATTAAGTTCTCGGGCTAATCCCGATGCTTGTTCGATCGAGATGGAAGGCATAGAAGTTAAGAAACCTAGAACTCGGGCCATCTCGAGGTCGAGTTCGATCGAGATTGGAAACATAGAAGAGAATTTATATATATTATATGTATAATCAGGTCGGATTGGGTCAACCCAACAATTATTTTCACGACCTGAGACTCGACTCAAGTATTTTTTTTCTCCAATTTTCTAACCCAACCTAACCTTATGGTTTGGGTTGGGTAATCTGAGTTGGTCAAGTTATCAATATTTTTTAACACCTCTAATGAAAATTAAGAATTAAGCGTGTAAGACTATAAATCCTAGAGATTTGAGAAAAGCTGAGCGTAATTACCTAACATTCTCAAAATGTGAGGGAATAAATAAAAATTAGGAAAATTGCAATGGGCAACCTCGTGAGAATATGCTTTAGCAAATATAACACATTGTTTTAGAGTTTTGCAAATGTGTCAAAATTCTCACTTTTTAAAATACTCTACATCTTAAATTTGTTATTATTTCCAAACTACCCTTCAATAACTTATTTCTTTTCTCACTTTTTAGGGCTTAATCCTCCTTTCTTATACGAAAAAAAAAATTTGTTCTACCTGTCTTAATCTTGATTTTAGGATATGATCAATGGTACATTAATTGCAATATGAAAAATAATGGTTGTTGATCGGAGTAATTTAACTTCATTTGAGATTTTTTTCAAGTGTATCAAAGGGTATTGAGTGTATCAAAGAGTATCATGGTGTATCAAGGTCTAAAAGTTATCAAGAAGTGTCAAATGTAAGTCAAGTGTGTATCAAGGAGTATCAAGTGTATCAAGAGATCATATTAGGTGTATCAGGTGTGTATCAAATGTATCAGGTCTATCAAATGTATATCAGTAATGAAGGACATTTGTGACATTTTACATTTTGTATATGTACGGGTTGGTTTTTGCCATTTTTTCAATCAATAAATTTGTGTGTTATGGACTTAGTGTGTGTTTGAATTGCATTCTCAAGTGATTAAATTAAGAAATAAATTGGTTTGAAAAAAATATCATGTGTTTGACAACCACCTAAAATAAATTTTGAAAGAATGAATTTATAAGGTGAACACTTAAAACCAACTTTTAGAAAAATAAATTTTGTGTGTTTAATGGTTAATGTCCCTAAGTTAGTTATTTTTTTGTGACCGTTGTTGGCTTATTTTTGTTAATTGTTTTATGGTAACCGTTACCGATTAATTTTTGTCAATCGTTTTTCTATGTCTCTTATCAACCAAATGCTAATGACTATTCTTTTTTGTAATTGTCATTGTTTGACTTTCAATGACCATTGTCGCAAACTTATGATTATTCTTTTACGGTGAATGTCCCCCACCACCTCAAACCACCATCCTCGATGATTGTTGTCGAACTATCAAAATCTCCATAGACAAATTATATATATAAAAATCTTTTAATCTATTACAAATCAAACAAATTTTTGCCTAAGAACACATTTGAAAAAAAAATTTACCAAAAACACGTGTTTTCCTTTCAAAGAGTTTTTAGAAAACAAGTTCAAATAAAAATGCATTTTTTAGAAAACACTTTTTCTTACTTCATTCCAAATAGGTCCTTAGTTATCATAACTTGTGTTGCGTTTCTTGCAAGTACCCCTAAAAATGAAATTAAATTCTTATAAATAAAAAGAAAAGTGAAGGAGAGAGATCAAATAGAAAGAGAGAATTGTTCTTTCATTAAAAAAAAAAAAACACTTGTTTCTAAATTAAAAAATTAGAGGACAAAAATTAACAACCACATGCTTGCTTTTCAACGTTTCAACTTTGGCTCCCCTAAGATTGAGTTCCCTTCACTTCCATCATAATATGCTTCTTATTCAAGTTTTGTATGAGATTTCCTCAATACAATATGCTTAGGTTTTCCCTAAGAGTGAAATCCCCTTACATTCACTATATTTAGGCTCCCCTAAATATTGTAGCAAAAGAGAACAACCTCTCAAAATCTACAATGATAACTCAAAAAACAACTTTAGTGAGGAACACAAAGATATACTCGATCACAATACATGAACTTTGAGGCTTAGACAAACCTTAAGCACAAAACATTCAATGTACACACATTTTTCTCATTAGGTGGCTAACCCTAAAAATGAAAACAACATACATATATATATATATATATAGCTAACCTAGAGAATATTAAATTAGGAGAGAATGAATATACCTAGCATTCGGAAAGAGATCCATGAAATATGCAAAACGATCTTTCATATATATATATCGAAATAATATTTTGTTAAAGTTGCTGCTTGGCGTGGTCCCAATGTCATTGACATGTTGTCCAACAATGATGCTCAAATTTTACCTTTAATAAAATTAGTCAGCAAAAGTAGTAACAATTAGTATACTTAGATTATAATAGTTTGTGTTTGGAGTGTAGTTTGGTTTAGTTTTGATTATAATAATGTGTTTGGTGTTTAAGTAATTTTAGTTTGAGAAAAAAAAATAGTAAACGTTGTAGCAAAGAATGATAAATTTGGTGATTGTAAAATAGTAAAACGGTAGAAAATGAAGGGTTTTGGAATAATTTATAGCGTAGCTAATTAAAAAATTTTAAATAGTATTTACAATAACAAGTGATTGATTATTATAGTCTTATGTAGATTTTCCCCAAACATCTCTTAGAGTTAAAAATCACACTTATTTTCAAAAGTTAAGAACGAATAATGTATTATATATAACATCACTACACACTACTCGAACTTACTCATCATCTGTGTTACTGTAACTTATTAGACATTTTACTTAAAAAAAAAAAAAGTTTCAAAGTTAACTTTTAAAAGGTTATTAATCCACTCAATATTTTATAAATTTGAATAAAAAGCTTAATTAATTAATTATTTATTTACTTATTAGTGCAATTTGAATGACTTACTGGACATAGTTACAAACATATTAGACACAGTTTCTGAAGTTTTAAGTATTTCTAAGTACAGGACTAAAAACTAAAAAGATTAAAAAAATAAATTATTAGAACACAATTTAAAAAATTTTAGACTTTGGTAATGTCTAGAAAAAAAAATTGTGACTCTTATCTCAATATTTCTTCTTAAAATACCTTTCTATAAATTCAATTGCAATTAAAAATGCAAAAAGATGCATCCATTGTCTCAATAATTGTAACTAATTTGTTTAGAAATTATTGAAGCAATCATTAACTGGTGGAATTAATAATAAGAATAATCACTCATTAAAGAGTTATGTGTAATTTATTTTATTTTGTTTTGTTTTAATTTTTCCATATTTACCTATTTCTGAAGTTGCTATTTTTACCGTCACAATTTATTATATTATGTTACATTCACTCCTAAATCTTCCAAATATTGTTAAAAAAAAAAAAAAACAAATTCTTCTAAACATTTTGAGGGAGTAAGTGTCTTTTGAAGCGATTTAATTTTAAAATAAATTCTTTTGGAGGTGTTTGATCCATGAGTTTGGAATTAGGAGGTTTGGCATTTGAAGCCAAATCCATGTTTGGACCATCGAAATAAAATTCCTAACATTAAGAAAAGAATATGTTTTATTTATTTATTGAATGTAATATGTTATAGAAAAATTTTCACTTCAACCTCTTACCATCGATCATTGATGATCGTTGACAACAAACGTTAGCTAACTCGATGATCAACCTGTAAACTTTAGTTTCATGATTATACAATAAACTCTAACATTGTATATAACGATAAATGTCAAGATCTTTAAACTAGATAACTTTACAAATTAAAATTAGTTAAAGAACAACATACCTTGATCCATGAATAATCTTCTTGAGGAATTGTGTTTCTCTCACTTGCCTTCCTTTTAGACTTAATTTAAGTTTCTTGATGGGAAGAATAAACTAGTTAATGAGAGAGTGAGAGGACCAATCCATAAGGTTCTATTTATAGACACCACCCATCATGGTGTTAAATTAAAACATTATCTTTTAACCTAATGAGCCTAATAAAATAATAAGCCCAAAAGGGATAAATAATAGATAATGCAATTGGGTCACATTAATGATAATATTATATTTAAGAATAAATCTAACATTCTCCCACTTGGCCCATTGACATTATTTACCATATACATTCATAGACATAATGCGCAAAGTTAAACTTCATAACATATCGTGTCAAGTCAAAGAAACTAATAAAGGATCATGGCGGTCATACATCATTGCATTAACATACTCCCTTCCATGTATCACTGAAATAATTATTCTATTAACATGATTATAATAAAGATACTCAATAATGGTCCAACAATAAGTGTCTTTATCAAAGACGATGTCCTATTTGGTTTACATAATTCGTTTATGTATATACTAATCATAAGAACAGAACCATAAGATAAAATTAGAAACAATAAATAAATGAGCTCAAAGTGTCAAATAACATAATCTTGATCTCAATGATGATATCTACTGATGCCCATACGTTCAATGTGATAATTGAACATCTTTGGTGGCAATCCTTTGGTCAGTGGATCCGCAATCATAAGTTTAGTGCTAATGTGTTCAATTGACACCCTCTGTTTCTGAACTTCTTCTTTAACGGCAAAGTATTTTAATTCCATATGTTTAGCACCTTTAGAATACTTGTCGTTTTTTTAAAAGAAAACTGCTACAGAATTATCACAATAAATTCTCAGCGGCTTGGCAATACTGTCGACAATTCCAAGTCCTGAGATAAAGTACTGCAGCCATAAACCATGAACTGTAGCCTCAAAGCATGCTACAAATTCAGCTTCCATAGTGGATGCAGTGATAATAGACTGCTTTGCACTTTTCCATTAAATTGCTCCTTCAGCTAACAAGAACAATTAGCCAAAAGTGGATTTTCTTATATCCACACAATCGGTAAAATTTGAATCTGAATATTCAATCACCTCAAGATGATCAGATCTCTTGTAAGTAAGCATATAATCCTTTGTTCCTTGCAGATATCTTAAAACTTTCTTTGCAGCTTTCCAATGATCCATTCCTGGATTACTTTGATACCTGCCTAACATACCCACAACAAAACTGATGTCTGGCCTAGTGCAAGTTTGTGCATACAATAAGCTTCCAACAATAGATGCATAAGGAATAGTTTCCATCTGATTTCGTTCCAATTCATTTTTTGGACATTGCATGAGACTAAATTTATCTCCCTTCTGAATTGGAACTACACTTGAAGAGCATTTGTCCATCTTAAATTTCTCTAAAACTTTATTAATATAGGCTTTTTGAGACAATCCTAACAATCCATGTGCTCGGTCACGGAATATTTCAATTCCAATCACATAGGATGCCTCACCCATATCTTTCATTTCAAAGTTTTTAGAAAGAAATTCTTTGGTTTGACATAATAAACCAAAGTCATTTGTAGCAAGCAAGATGTCATCAACATATACAACTATCAACAATGTTTTCTTTAAAACCAAAAGATGTGATTGTATCATTAAACTTAAGATACCACTGTCTGGAAGCTTGTTTGAGTCCATATATTGACCTCTTTAATTTACACACCATACGTTCCTTTCCTTCAACCATAAAACCTTCTGGTTGATCCATGAACACTTCTTCATTTAAATTTCCATTTAGAAAGGCAGCTTTCACATCCATTAGATGAAGCTCTAAATCATAATGAGCTACCAAAGCCATAACAATTCTTAATGAATCCTTTTTCGAGACAGGAGAAAATGTCTCTTTGTAGTCAATGCCATCTTTCTGAGTATAACCTTTGGCAACAAGTCTAGCCTTGTATCGTTCAATATTGCCATTTGAGTCACGTTTGGTCTTAAAGACCCATTTACACCCAACTCTTTTACATTCTTTAGGCAATTCTACAAGATCCCAGACTTCATTATCATTCATAAATTTTAACTCTTCTTTCATGGCATCTAACCATTTGGTAGAATTATCTCCTTTAATGGCTTGTGAAAACGAAATCGGATCATTATCAATACTTAAGTCAAATTCTGACTCATGCAAATAAACCAAATAGTCATCAGAAATAGTTGATCTTCTTGATCTTACAGATCTTAATTCTATTTCTTGTGGTCCCTCAGTTACAGGTTCATTTGTTACAATATCATTATGTGGTGTTTGACCATTAGTTTGTTGTTCTTGTGGATTGTTAACAGAGTCAACAACTACAGGAACAACAACTTAAGAAGAAGTTATAGATGAAGGAATTTCCACCCTAACTTCTTGAATTTCCACTTTTCGCACTTCCAAACTCCCACTAATTATGTCATTCTCAATGAACCTTACATTTCCAGTTTTAACTATTCTCGTACTGTGGTTAGAACAATAAAATTTATACCCTTTTGATTTTTCTGGATAACCAATGAAGAAACCATTGGTTGTTCTTGAATCTAGTTTCTTTTCATGTGGATTATAAATTCTTACTTCTGCTTGACAACCCTAAATATGTAGGCGTCTTAAACTAGGTTTCTTTCCTGTCCACAGTTCAAAAGGTGTCTTTGGAACTGACTTACTAGGAATCCTGTTTAATAAATATTGAGCGGTTCTTAATGCATACATCCACAAGGACACAAGTAAAGATGAATTAATTAACATGCTTCTAACCATATTCATTAATGTACGATTTCGCCTTTCTGCAACACCATTTTGTTGTGGTGTTCCTGGCATTATGTATTGAGCACATATGCCATGGCTTTCTAAGAATTTAGCGAATGGACTGGGGCATTGTCCATTCTCGTCATATTTTCCATAATACTCACCACTCTATCAGATCTTAAGATTTTTCACCTTTCTATCTAATTGCCTTTCAACTTCATTTATAAATACTTTTAAGGCATCTATTGCTTGAGATTTCTCATGCAATAAATAGATATAACCATAACGTAAGAAATCATCAATAAAGGTGATAAAATACTTTTCTCCACCAAAAGATGGAACATCAAAAGGCCCACAAATATCAGTGTGTATAATTTCAAGAAGTTGTGAGCTTCTTATGGCTTCTTTATTAACTGTCTGTTTTGTTTGTTTTCTTTTAATATAATCCACACAAATTCCAAGGTCAGTAAAATCCAAATCTGGAAGAATTTCATTCTTTATCGATCTTTTAATTCTTTCTTTGGATATGTGACCTAAACGTTTATGCCACAAGTAAGCTAACGATTCATTAGTTTGACCACGTTTAGTACCAACATTATGATGCAAGGTTAACAAACTCTCAGCAAAACCAGAACCAATAAAAATGTTTTGTTTGAATAAACTAAAACACTCATTCCCAAATTTAAAGTAATAACCTGAAGTATCAAGTTTTGATAAGGAAATCAAATTACGAGAAATAGAAGAAACATAAAAGGTATCAAAAAGGTTTAAATAATGTCTAGTATCTAAAGTTAAACGATAGGTTCCCACAGCTTCAACTGGAACTTTGACTCTGTTTCCCATAAAAATGAATCTCTCATTTGGGTTTGTGGTTTGGGTCGTAAGGAATCCCTGCATCGTATTGGAAATATGAATGGTACAACCAGAATCAATCCACCATGTATTATAAGGAACTTCAGTTAAGTTTGATTCGAAACATACTAAAGCATTATACTTAACTTTATTCTCGAACCATGTCTTACGTTTTAGACAATCTTTCTGATAGTGTTCTAGTTTGTTGCAAAAACGACACTTATCCTTAATTTGTCCCTTTTTGTGGATTGGGGCAGATGACTGTTTTACCTTTAATTGTCCATGATTGCCCTTGTCATTCTTTTTTCCAGGTTTCTTTCCAGCTCCTTTGTGACCCATGAGATTGGCAGAGTGAATTATTGATTTCTTAAGCCTCGCTTCCTCTTGAATGAGCATACTTTGTAATTCATGCATATTCCATTTATCTTTCAGAGTGTTATAGTTCATGTGAAATGGACCATACTCTGAATGTAAGGAATTAAGGATAAACGTTACCAAAAAATTCTCATTAACTTCCATTCTCATGGTCTTTAACCTTGCTACCAAGTTCGTCATTTCAAGGATATGCTCATGTATAGTACGAGAACCATCAAACTTGATGTTGGTTAAAGTACTCATAAGTGTTCCAGCAAGTGACTTGTCAACCGATTCTGACTGAGAACATTTTTCCACAAATTTCATAAATTCCTTAGCATCTTCAGTGTTCTTAATTGTGGACTTAATATTGTTTGCTACAGTCATTCGCATAAACATTAAGCTCAATCTATTTGATCTTTCCCAAGTTTTATAGAAAGATCTATTCTCATCACTGCTAGCAGAAGTAATTGCAGCAAGTTTCTCACTTAAAAGTGCTAAATCAAGATTCAAAACTCCAAGATGGAATTGGATTTGTTTGCACCAATCAAAGAAATTGAGTCCATTAAACTTTATTATAGATGTAGCATGCGAATAAAGAAAAACAGGAGTAGATGCTGCAATTACAAAATAAATATGTTTATACATCATTGTTTTGAGAAATAAACTTAAAGATATTGACATATGTTCAAATAATATTAAATAACCATTAATTTATACATTGAAGTTCTTCTTTAGAAGGCACAACAATGTACAACATTTACACTTAACTGATGTTAGATTTAGTTTCATATAATTGGTAATTTAAATGCTCAAATTAGATACATTAGTTATCTTTGGATATACTAACAATATCTAACCAAACACCTCTATTAACCGCAATAAGATTCAAAATTATAAAACTGCTAATTACCTTTGGGCAAATTAAATGTTCTATAATAATGAAAATCAATATACTCATGACAAATCATTAATGTTTCATAATATTATCTCATTCATTAGCATCAAATAGACATGAGTAATTGAATCAATCTTAATTTGATATCTAAAGATTTACCAATTTGGCCACTTTGGTGACTAACAAATTGTTCATAATATAGGCATCATGATAAAACAATTCCAATTAACCATAATAAGTTTCAAAATTATAAAACTACTAATTATCTTTGGGTAATTTAAAAGTTTTATAATAATGAAAATCAATATACTCATAATAACATTTTTATTTTTCATAATATAAAATAATTCATCATCATCACATAAATAGAGTTTAACCTTAATTTGATTTCTATTAAACTTACTAATTTGGCCACTTTGGTGACTAACAAATTATTCCTATATCAAACAACATAATTTCAAGTGATTTACCTCATAATTTACGGTTAGATACAAGAATTTCAATCATTAATAAGTGGCTCAATGAATTTTATCAAAGGAAAAGAAAGTTGGCAGCGGTGGATGAATTAACCCCTTGAAGAAAAAACGGTGAATTTAAAAAACTTTTATAATTTTCTTTTCTTCTTCCGGCTTTCCATAAAAACAAATTTTCAAATTCATAATCTTTAATCAAAGAATGTTTAACTCAAATGATAATCAATAATCGAAGAATCTTGATTTAAATTTAAAAGAAAAACATACAGCGGAAACATTAAAACAAATCATTAATCATCCATGTAAAATTACAAGTTCTCAATCAAGGCTCTGATACCACATGTAAACTTTAGTTTCATGATTATACAATAAACCCTAACATTGTATATAATGATAAATGTCCAGATCTTTGAACTAGATAACTTTACAAATTAAAATTAGTTAAAGAACAACATACATTGATCCATGAATAATCTTCTTGAAGAATTGTGTTTCTCTCACTTGCCTTTCTTTTAGACTTAATTTAAGTTTCTTAATGGGAAGAATAAACTAGTTAATGAGGTAGTGAGAGGACCAATCCCTAAGGTTCTATTTATAGACACCACTCATCATGGTGTTAAATTAGGACATTATCTTTTAACCTAATCGGCCTAATAAAATAATAAGCCCAAAAGGGATAAATAATAGATAATGCAATTGGACCACATTAATGATAATATTATATTTAAGAATAAATCTAACACAACCATGATGATTGATCATGACCTATCGACGGTCAGAACAACCGATCATCTTAACTATCGACTTGGATCATCTTGATTATAGCCTTCGGATTGTCTTGATCGTTGATTATCGATAGTCGATGACCAATCATTTTTATTGTTGGTGACCTACAACTTTGAACGTTATTGTTTTCAAGTGAATATCTCAATCGACGACATCAGAACCCCATCAAATAAGCCCACAAGCATTCAACACCCAAGAATTTGATTTCGAACCTACGCGATTGTAAATTAGAAAAACAATTTTAGTATATAACAAATCAAAAAAGACTTTTGTATAAAAGTACTTTTGAAAAAGAAGTGCTATTTAGGGTAATTGTAAAAAAAACAAGGAAAGTTATAAAAAATAGCAAATTTGACAAACTGTTTACAAAATATAATACTGATATGCTTCTATCACTGACATTGATAGGCAGTGATAGAAATTTATCAGTTTTTATTATTGAAATAATTCAAAATTTTGTTATATTTGGTACATATTTTAGTTTATTTTAAATGCCCAAAAATAAACTATATATTTACCCTTTGAAACCAAATATAACGAATTTTGTTTTTAGTAATTTTTTTATGGAACGTAAATAATTTGTTTCTGTTTTCTAATTTTGAAAAAACCCATCAAAGCAAATTTGTTTTTATCTTAAGGATTTTTTTTATCATTAGTGTTTAAATGAAAATACTTATTTTAAAAACATTTTGTTCCAAGTCATTTCAAACATGCTTTTGAGAGTATGTTTGATCTTCCGCCAAAATCATTATTTCTTAAAATGACGGTGTTTGACACAAACTAAAATAGATTTTAGAAAAATATAAAAAATCACTACAAATTAATTTTGAAAATAAGTAATAATTTTGAAATTAATTTTGTTAAGTAATTGACCGAGAATCAATCCCAAAATGGTTATCCTAATTTTATTTTTGTGTAAAATATTGTTTGTTAGATATTTGTAAAATCGCCAACATAAACTTAACACAACATACACATGTACCTAAAAACAAATGCAGGTTCAAATCCCTCCATCCCGAGATTATAATAAAATATATATTTGTAAAATCATTTTTCTAATTCTAAATATTGAATTAAGAATTAGAGACATTTTCTCATTAAATTGCTAATAAATCAAACATTTATATATGTGTTAGAATTTTTTTCAATATCTATTATAATTGAACAATAAAATAAATAAAAATAGATTCAATTAACTTTTAGAACCAAATTAGAAAAGTATTGTAATAAATGTAAGAATAGAAAACCTAAGATCTCTTGTCCATGAGTATATATCGGTGCCTATTGAACTAAGTTCATGTCGGCTAATTACATGTTGACTAATTAGAGAAATTTTAACTAGGTTAGTTTTTATAAATATAATAAAATATCAAAATATTTACGATTCGTGTAACAAAATTAAAAATCCCATTAAGCCAACCATTTTTCTTAAATATTTCAAGTTTATCCCTGCCACTTTGATTTTGCACGACTTCGATTTTTTTTTTTATCTTCTTCTACATTTTTTCTTTTATAGTTTTTTGAAATCACGATCATCGTTTTACAATTATTATTATTCTTTCTTTTATATCTTTTTTTTTCACCTCTTCAAATTCCTACTTGGTAAATGATATTCATCATCTCTCATATATTTGCTCTTCCAGATCTAAACGGCCATGTACAAAAATTAAACGATCTTGATTCAAGATTATGTACCAAATATAAAAGTTCTTGGTACACAATCTTAAACAAAAATCGTTTAGATCTTGGCACACGATCATTTAGCCATTTATACACGATCGTGTACAAAATCTGAATGATATTCGTACAAGATATTGTACAAAATCTAGACGATCTTGGTACACGGTCATGATCGTGTACAAAATCTGAATTATATTGGTACAAGATATTGTACAAAATCTAGACGATCTTGGTACATGGTCATAATCATGTACAAAATCTAAATGATATTTGTACAAGATATTATACAAAATATAAAAGATCTTGGTACACGATCATGAACCAAGATCGTCTAGATTTTGTACATAACGTTTAACTTTTGGTTCGTGATCATGTACCAATATCTAAACAATCTTAGTTAACAATCGTTTAAAAGAACTACACATCATGTGACCAACGTTGATACTATCTACACAATCTATGTCATTTCCTACACGAACACGTATCATGATTGTCTAAAGTAAGAATTACACGCACACATGTGACCAATTAATTACGTATTGACTGAATCATCTTTTATATTTCTCATGATTTATTATATTTAAAAAAAAAAAACCCTTTTAACTATCTAGTCGAATTTTGACCGATCCAAACGAACATTAATTACAATGAGTTGATAGTTTAATCCCCACTAATTTCACTTCATGATTATCTTTAAACTCAACCTAAACTTTTCATTTCTCTAACTTTAGCACCCCTTACAATTAAATAAAATCCATTACTTTTAATAACTAGCATGTGAGGTAACTAACTTTTAAAAGATTGATCAAAACAAAAGTCAAAAGGCTAAATTTTATGGAAATATCAATTGAAGTATAGATAAAATGTTAGACGACAATAAACACTCCTGAAAAAAATTATAAAAACAGAATTTAAAGAAAACCTAAATTCTAATTAATATAGTATTCTAAGTTCTTTTCTAACATGTTTTACATTCCTTATTTATATCATATTCACTAATGACATTTTGTTTAATTTTTTTTGTGTTCCATTGATTATTTTACGATACCATAGAAATGTCAATTCATCCCACACTTCAATATCAAATTCAAGAAAAATGTGAAAAAATTGACGTGTAAATGAAAATTAATACTATCAATGCAATTACAAAAATCCAACCCTTTGAACTTAACTCGAATTAAATAATTGTGAAGAGAAGATACGTTGGGAATGGAAACTCCTGTCTTTGTTTACTCAAACAAACTTAACATTATAATGCATAAAAAGAAGTATGAAATTTGTTCACTTCAAAATCTAGACCTGGAAATGCAGCAAATTAATTCCAAAACATCATGCCTTGGTTTGCTAAAAAACCAAGATTTATAAACATTCTTGGAAAAAGAGTCGTGTTTTAAGAGCCAATTAACCAACCAAAAACTACTCTAAACTCTTCTACAATGAAGGTATGTGGTTTAAGAAACAACTGTTCTAAGCCATATGTTCTCCAATTATATGTGCTACTAGGTCACATCACAGTACACGTTTTCTTTTTCAGGAAGAACATGAACTACAGCACATCATGTACAAAATTTCAAAATGGAGTACCCCTTCATTCTGCATCTATCTTTCTAAGTAGTTCTAGTTCAAAGCACAATCTAAAGTCATAAACTAATGGATTGCAAAGGGAAATGAACAAAAACATTCTATTTTCCAATGCAAGCACTGCAAATAATAGAAGGAAAATCATTGACCTACCTTATCCTGAATTTGATTCTGTTCTAGTTGGTTGTGGTCTCGGCTTTCGTTGTTCGGGAGGAGGGCCATCCCTTTTTCTTTCATACCTCCTACTTTCATATTTTGTTTCCCTTCGTTTCTTTGGTTCATAAACTGGATATTTGGATGGAATTATCTCTCCATTTATATACTTGTCACCTAAAAGTTAACAACAAAAAAACTAGTGAAAAGAAGCTCCTAATCCTACTGTGATATTTCCAAACAGGAAATACAATATTCATCATGAAACGGACGATGATATAAGATAAAGAGGAAGGATAGAAACCCAACCTCCATAATCTTTGTTCTTGACATCTATATAAGAATCTGGCAACACCCAAAGAACTCCGGGTAATCCTGCAATGGAAAGGCTCATCTCTCAACTCAACTCTCAGAACAGGACTTACGATAAAAATTCAGAAACTAAGACTTACCCTTGAATTTCTCGGATGTTTCTTCGGACACTGTGCATTGGAATCCAGTGTAGGTGGTGGTGCTGAAAGCATACATGTTTTTCTTGGCTTCTTCCATGCTGTTAGCAAGGAAATTTTCACATAAGACTGATGAAAGTTGAAAATATCCTTGAACAACCATTTGTTAAAATCCCGGAATGTTCATATCCCCAAGTTTTCAGTCTTCAGATTAATCTGACACTGATAAACTAGGTTGTCTATGAACTTTTGAATTAGATAGATAACATGTCCTAAACTTAGAATAATTGGTTAGTTACAAGTTTAGTCATGAACTTTGAGATTTGAATCTTTTCAATTTTGTGCCGAATTGGTTTTTGGAGATTTGTAAATTTCAAGAAATTAAAAACCTCAAAACGATCACTCGACATTTAATTTGGCGATAACCTTGGATAATATTGAGCGTAGGTTCAAAACACATTTGGTGATTTATCTCACACATAGTTATGCGAACAAGTACATCGATGGTTCCATGCCAACCCTATTGTTACTAAATTCTAAAAAAACAAAGAAAAAATAATCCAATCATTTCTCTTATTATAGGTGCTATCCCGAAAGTAAAGAAGTAAAGAAGGGTCCAGGGAAAAAATAAATGGATAGCACGAAAATCACTCAGATAGTTGATTGTACTTATTTCACTTCAAAAATGGAACTCCCACCTGTTACCTAATGCTTATTTAGTCACAACTCAAGAAGCTTTCATTCCATATAACATATCAATTTCTCAATACCACATACATTTCTATGCTTCCTTTTTCAGCCGAGAGAAACAATTACATGGGCAGAGATTCTTAAATCCGTTAGTGAAATGGAAGTTTCAAGTCTCATACAGATATTTGAAATGAAAAAAACATATACGTATAAGAGAGATTGTGTGTGAGAGAGAGAACCTTCCCAATACAGTAGCAAGAGTGTTGAGGTAGGTATCAATCATCTGTTCCCTGGTTGGAGCAGGATCTTTGGGGAACTCCATGACAATAAGCCAATGATTATAATCACAACCGGGCAACATAATCGTCTCCCTCTGCTCATTGCTACTGCTCCTCTTCGACGAGTAATCGCTATCCAAAGCAGCTCGAACCAAAACCCGCGATTGAGAGCCGGAATGAAGACGAGCAGTTGAAATCTGACTCACTGAGTTGAGGTGAAGGAAGTGACCGAGTTGAACGCGTTGCAAGAGCGAAGGCTTTTGAAGTGGAATTAGGGATTGAGGAGAAAAGGAGAGATTGGTAGCCATTAGCATTACAGAAAGAGACGAAAGACTTCGACGAAGAAGAAGATAGCCAAGCAAAAAAAAGAACTTCGACGAAGAAGATGAGATGAGGTTTTTTTTTAATCATTTTGAAGGGAATTGAGCTTCTACGTTTTGGGAGAGAAGATATTTTTGAAAACCGTTGGGCCGCGATGGTCTAGGCCTAAATCGAAACCGGAATTTCGGCCCATTATCTGACATATCTGGTCCATTTTTAGTTAACGGACCAAAGTTCGAATTCAAGCCACAATGTGCATTTTTAATGGGCTCGTACAGCAGTCAACTGCATAATACACTTTGATTAAAGGGAATTTACAGCGTACAGCAACAAATTTACATCCAAAACGAAAATATAGCAACAAAATAAAGGGATAATAAGAGATAATATCAATATTTTCACCGGTCATTTTGAAAAATAGAAAAACCATTTTTTTTTATTTTTAGAAAAGTACACGTGTGGCACGTGTGCTATTTTATAAAATACCAAAATACTCGTATTCGTAGACTGTATCGATTTTAATATGTGCACTCTTATAAGAAGTCTAATTTCGACATGTTAGAGATATAACAATGCATGTTGTAACCTCTTCTTAATATCTTGAGACTTAACTTAAACTTTATTCAATTTTTTTAATTTCAAAATAATCATATTATTATTATTATTTATTGGCTGAATGTCAACCTTGTTTTATTTCAAAATATTTTTAATTGGCTGATTTTTGTTTTTATTTCAAAATATTTTAGTAAGATATTATTTCCAATCGTAATCTTTTCCATATAACTTGGAATTTAACCGTTGTTTTGAATATGTAAATCAATTTAAGTAGCAGTTTTCAATTTTTGAATACTAACTACAATTTCTAAAAGTTGTTTTTAGGTTTAAAATACCACAATATGTTAATTATCATATATGACATTTAGTTACATTAACAAGTTTGAATTGTTTCAGATTTTTTACTCTTCTTTTCTATTACCCTTGAAGCTCTCAATTGATCAATGCCTTCTTGTATTCATTTTTGTCTTCTTGTATTTCATCTCTTTTAATTATGCAAAGAATAAAGTGTTTTTAAATGAATTTAGATATTTTGTATTTTATCCCAACAAAATAGCTATTTTGTTTTTAATAAAAAAACCCAAGAATTCCATATATATTATTAAATAAATAGTCACATATTATCAAATATAAATTATATATTTTCTTTAAGAGGATGCAAATGATAAAGATAATCAAATCTTATGTCCTTTTTAGATAAAAATTGTTGAGAAGGAATTTTATACCTCTATAGTTCTTCAGATATTATATGTTGAACTGAGAGCTGACGTCTAAACTCTAAAGATGGAATTTTGGTAATTTTGGTTCGAAGATGCAAGGTTACAGATGAGTTTTAGTGGCTTGAAGATAAAATTTCTGTTTGAAAATGGGACGTTAGAGTTTGTAGATTGTCAGCTCGAAGATGAAGGGAACTTATTTTTATGTTATTAAGATGGAATCATATTGCGTTTGTGAAGAACTATATACTGAGCATGTGAAGAATTGTATATCGAGCATGAGGACGGAAGATGGAAGATAGAAGGTGGGAGGGTTGGAGATTGTGAGCTTGAACATGAAAGATGGAGCCTTGGAGATCACGTGCTTGAAGATGAAGAATCTGTGTGCATTGTTTAAAAAATGTCTTGATAAGTGAGATTGTTTGATTGATTAAGCTTTAATGTCAATTTTCATTAAAGTGTAATTATATATTCTTTTAGTTGTAGAAAGTAGCTGACATGCTATTGTTCGCATAAGATTTCTGAAAGAAATGTAATTCGTGGAATTGAACTTTGTATATTGATTTATGTATTGTGGATACAATCTCTAATATTTACTCTTTTGATTCTTTCTCTCGAATAAAATTTAGACTTCTTGGTCTTTGATCTTCAAAAAATTGTGGTTGCTAGTCAACTTTAGCTTCAACCTTTTAGTATCCAAAGAAAGTTTAATTTTTCAAGTATTCAATCTTTCAGAAGATGATGATCTTAAGGTTGATAAAAACTTGCACGTCTTGAGAGTTTTTAAAAGTTTGAGTCCTCAATTTTTTAAAGCTTTGGTTCTTTAGAGCATCAATTCTTCCTTCAATCTGAAGACCTCCAAAATGAATGGGAAGTTCTTTATTTATAGAGAATTTCCATGGGCTTTAGGTAGGTTTGGACCCTGGTTGCTTGTTGGACTTGGGCTTGGGCTTGGGTCTATTTGCTTGGTGGTTTGGGCTTGGAGGAAAGAACACCACCAACAATACCACTGGAGAAACCAAAGGAAACACCGTATTTCCTATTAGAACAATCACCTTGAGAAGCCCTGTCCAAGGTGAAAATCGAAGAGAAGGAACAAATAAACGACTACCAGATGCAAAATTTCAAATCCAGAAGGAAAAAGGTTTATGTTCCAGATTCAATGAGAAGTATTCAATCGATCATAAGTGTAAAATGAAGGAGCATCGTGAGTTAAGGATGTTTGTAGTAACAAATGATCAAGAAGAACTTGAGATTGTCGATAGAGATGAAGTAAAAGAGGTAGAGTTGAATATGATAGAAGTCAAAGGAGATACCACCACCTTTGTTGAACTCTCAATCAATTTAGTGTAGGCTTGAATGACCCGGGCACTATGAAGGAGAGAGGTAAACTGCAGGACGAAGATGTGATAATATTAATCAATTACGGCGCGACCCATAACCTTGTATCTGAAAAATTAGTCAAGAAATTGCTTATCCCAATCAAAGAGACAACACACTACGGTGTTATTCTAGGCTCAGGAGCTGCTGTCCAAGGTAAGGAAATTTGTGAAGAGCTGGAAATCTATATGAAGAACTGGACAGTTAAAGAAAATTTTTTACCCTTTGAGCTCGGAGGGGTTGATATCATACTAGGTATGCAGTGACTCCACTCCTTAGGGGTAACTACAATAGACTGGAAGAACCTATTACTAACTTTTTCAGTCAAAGGAAAACCTATCCAAATTCAAGGAGATCCAAGCTTGACTAAAGCAAGGGTCAGCCTCAAGAATATGATTAAAGCTTGGGGAGTGGATGACGAAGGTTTCCTCGTTGAATGTCGAGCAGTAGAACTTGTGACACCAGTCAATAACGATTGTCATATGACATACATGGAGATTGAGATCGACAGCTCCTTGAGCACCGTGTTGAAACAATTTGAGGATGTGTTCGAATGGCCAGAAAAACTCCCTCCTAGAAGGGAAATAGAACATCAAATACACTTGAAGCAAGGAACTGATCCTATAAACGTAAGGCCTTATCGCTATGACTTTCAATAAAAGGAAGAAATGGAAAAACTAGTCAAGGAAATGCTGGAATCAGGAGTTATAAGGCCCAGCAACAGCCCCTTCTCCAGTCCTGTCTTACTGGTGAAGAAAAAAAATGGAAGCTGACGTTTTTGTGTAGATTACAGGGCTGTGAATAACGTAACAATTCCAGATAAATTTCCAATTTCAATGGTTGAGGAATTATTTGATGAATTAAGCGAAGCAACTGTGTTCTCCAAAATCAACTTAAAGTCAGGGTATCACCAAATTAGAATGGTGGATGAGGACATTGAAAAAACGACTTTTAGAACTCACGAAGGCCATTATGAATTCTTAGTCATGCCGTTTGGGCTAACTAACGCACCAGCCACCTTTCAAGCGTTGATGAATACAATATTTAAGCCCTTCCTAAGAAAATTTGTATTAGTATTCTTTGACGACATACTCATCTACAGCAAAAATATAATCGATCACGAGGAACATATGAGAAAGGTGTTGTCCGTACTAAGAGAACATGAGCTATACCTGAACAAGAAGAAATGCAATTTTGCTCAACAAAAAGTGGAATACTTAGGTCATATTATATCCGGAGAAGGAGTTGAAGTAGACCCAGAGAAGATCAAGTCGATTACTAAATGGCCAAAACCTACGAACATCAAAGAAGTTAGAGGCTTTTTGGGACTCACAAGGTATTATCGACATTTTGTATAGAACTATGGAGCCATTGCAATGCCATTAACTCAGTTGTTAAAAAAAGGAGGATATAAATGGTCTGCTGAAGTCGAGGATGCATTCGAACGACTTAAAAAGGCAATGTCATCTCTCCTTAGTGTTGGCACTACCAGACTTCAGTCAACCCTTTGAAATAGAAATCGATGCTTCAAGTTACGGTGTTGGGGTAGTGCTAATTCAGGCGAAGAGACCAATCGAATACTACAGTCACACATTAGCCCTAAGGGATAGAGCCCGGCCAGTGTACGAAATGGAATTAATGGTTGTAGTATTAGTCGTCCAATGCTGGAGACCCTACTTATTAGGAGGAAAATTCAAGGTGAAAACTGATTAGAAGTCGCTGAAGTTTTTATTGGGGCAGAAGGTTATCCAACCTCAATATCAAAATTGGATAGCAAAACTCTTGGGGTATTCCTTTGAAGTCGTGTACAAGCCAGGCAATGAAAATCGAGCAACATATGCCCTCTCTCGAATACCAGTTGAGATAGAATTAAAAGTCTTGTCTGTGTCGTGACCGTAGACTTGGAATTAATTAAGAAAGAAGTGCATCAGGATCTCAAACTCTAAAAATTAATAACATAATTGAGAGAGTTGAAAGATTAGCAGGACAACAAATATTCACTCCAGAATGATGTTCTGAAGTATAAGGATAGGTTGGTGATCACCAAAACCTCCTCGTTAATTCCCGCAATATTAGACACCTATCATAATTCTGTTGTTGAAGGGCATTCAGGGTTTTTACGAACCTACAAAAGGATATCTAGTGACTTATATTGGGAAGGAATGAAAACAGATATTAAAAGGCATTGCGAAGAATGTTTGATTTGCCAAAGAAATAAATCACTAGCCTTATCCCCTACTGGACTATTAATACCCTTGGAGATTCCGCAAGCCATTTGGAATGATATATCCATGGACTTTGTGGAAGGTCTACCAAAGGCTAATAGGTTTGAAGTGATTTTGGTAGTGGTGGATAGATTGAGTAAGTACGGTCACTTCCTGCCCCTTAAACATCCCTTTACTGCAAAAGTAGTAGCCGAATTGTTCATAAAGGAAGTTGTGAGATTACACGGGTTTCCATTGTCCATTGTATCAGATAGGGACAAAATCTTTCTGAGTCATTTTGGCAAGAGCTATTTAGAGTATCAGGAACAAGGTTAAACAAGAGCACGACTTACCACCCTCAGACCAATGGGCAGACGGAGGTAGTCAATAGAGGGGTTGAAACCTATCTCAGGTGTTTTTGCAATGAAAAACAAAAGGAATGGGTAAAATGGCTTCCCTAGACCGAGTACTGGTATAATACTACATTTCAACGAGCCATTGGGATGTCCCTTTTCCAGGTTGTTTACGGTAGAAAACCACCCGCCTTACTATCCTATGGCAGTATGCAATCAAAAAATTCAACAGTTGAAGAGATGTTACAAGAAAGGGATGAAATTTTAAGTGCTCTGCGTGGCCATTTACGCCTAGCACAAGAAAAAATGAAAGACTATGCTGATCGAAAAAGAAGACATGTAGAATATTGTGTTGGAGACTATTTTTAAAGATACGTCCCTATAGACAACTCACCTTGAGGAGAAAGCGAAAAGAGAAACTCTCCCCAAAATTTTTTGGCCCTTACAAAATCTTGGAGAAAGTTGGACCCGTGGCCTATAAACTCGAGTTACCACATACTACCAACATTTATCCATGTGTCGCAGCTCAAGAAATTAATTGGGCCACATGAAAATGCACAACCTACAATCCAGCACATTACTGAAAAATTTGAATGGAAATCGGTTCCTGAAGAAGTTTTAGAGTATCGACAAAACAAGGCTGAACAATGGGAAGTCCTAACCAAATGGGAAGGATTACCATTACATGAGGCAACTTGGGAGTCATATGAGGAAATGCATCGCTTGTACCCCACTCTTCAACTTGAGGACAAGGTGAATCTAAAAGGGGGGGAGTAATGTTAGACCCCAATTAGATTTGTTTACAACAGAAGGAAGAATTAGTTACAACAGTTGAAATTAGTTATATTAGTTGTAGCACATCACATGCTTTTCACATGTGAGATAGTTAGAGGCCAACAAGATTAGTATAAATACTAAGGGAATTGAATTGAGAAAGCAGAGAATTTTAATGAGGAAGTTTTACTGTAATTCCTTGAGAGAGAGGAAGATAGTAGAGAGAAATAAGGAATTGAGTTTACTCAGTTCCTCATTGTAATATCTTGAATCAATAAAGAAGAGGAAATTCAATATGAAAAAGGATAGAGTTTCATCACATTAATTATACAAACTCTTGGTATAAGTCAAACATTTGTAGTAAAAATGTGTCATCGAGTTTGTATCGTTGCTTTTGTTTTGGCTCATGGTTGTTCAACCATATTGAAATTCTATGAACGTCCGACTAGTACTTCAAGTATTTTGGTTCACAGACAAGAACTTGACATTCTTACAAATAGGTAAATTAGTACAAATATAAATATGCATATAATATATAAAAATAAACAACATTAATGATCTTTGTTATAGAGTAGTTTAACTCATATAATGTTTTTAGAGCAAAACACAAATCAAAAGAGATTCGCCTTTCCATTGAGAAAGTAGCAGAGGGGCCATCAACTGGAATTATTCCACAGAGATCATTGTTTAAGACATCACTTCAGGAAAAGTTAAGATATAACATATGTTTTCCTTAAAATGAAGAGAGAGGGCAACACTAGAGAAAGCAAAGCTATTGTTTCCAAATCAAACATATAAATTTTTGAGTTTGGAGAATGATGCAAGCTCCCTTGGGATCAATCCTGTAAACTTGTTGTCGTTCATCCTTTTGTTTACACAAATTGGACCCGATTAGATATATATTTCAGAAAGTTGAGCAAAACTTTTTCTCGACAGTGCTAAAGTTTCTTACGTTAATTTGAGTGACTCAAGTTTGACAAAATATTTCGAAATTTTTCCTTGAAAATTTTTCTCATACAAATCCATGCTTATAGGGTTTTTTAAATTACCAATCTCTATAGGAATTTTTCGACTTAACCTATTTCTGTAGAGTTCCCTACAGGGCATGAAAAATAAGAAAAAAGTTAGTAGTGCTACTAAATATACCAAAACCATTGAGTTTCCATAAAGAAGCTAAGATCTCAAACTCCCCAAGCATCAAGATTCTGGGAAACCTAAAGCCGCAGTGGCAACAAAAACCAATTTCATACGATTGACGAGGACTCCTAGAGGCCCAAACAATGCAAACTATTGTAGTTCGCGACTCGTTTCTTCCTAACAACGACGAGCACGTTCAACACTAGGCTTCAATCAACAGCAAGCTAAGGCTAGGATACGTGGTGGCCGACAGACAAAAATCCTAGAGTTAGCGACGACTGTTGATTGAAGGCAGAGGTGGCACAGCGAGTGCGACGAGGGCAGATGGTGGAGTGCGACAGTGGCGATCTTAAGGTTTCGAAAATGATGCAAAAGATAAGGCTTTGTGGAAAAAGAAGTATTGAGAATGGCTGGCAAACAGTGGCAAATGGTGAAGCACGACGACGACAGTTTTAGAGTTCCAAAAATGATGCGAAAGAGAGGGTTTTAAGGAGAAAGTATCAAGAGAGGAAAGTAAGAAGAATAAAGATACCAAATTACTTTTATTAAAATAAAAAATTAAAATTTTCTTTAAGATACCCTCAATTTCAATTTATGAAGAAATGTGTCTTTAATGTCGATTTAAAACTAACATTATAACTTCAACTTTGATGCCAATTTAAAATTGACATTGAACATCCACCTTTTTATAATCGACAATAAACATCTGTGTTTAGTTTTTCCAACCGATATCATAGCCCAAATATCTTGTAGTGTAAGCTCTAAAATTTTCCCAAAACTCTTCTATTTATACATTTCTCCCATGAGAATTCCATGTTGTAATGATTACCTCTGTTTGGCGATGAGCTTCAACGAATCGCATATTGTCATGTAGCTCTCATCATCCAAAATTATGATCATCAGTGGGCGGCTGGTTCAGAACGCTGACTTACTGAGTATTGCCCTTCGGAGTTAAGGATGATGTTAGATACTTCTTTATTAACAAAATTTATGATCGCCAACTACCAGAACGCATAGGAATTTTCTTAACACTTGTTCGAAATGCATCAACAACTTAAATTGCGAGAAACACTTCCAATCTGACAACTCTTACCGCATCCAGTCTTAACGTGTAACATAAGAGGCGATTCAGGGTCTTACATGTCCTGTTTTTCTCTTGCGATGGTTAAGATCGAGCTTGTCAAAACTGAGAGGTTCATTAGAGATCTGAGGAAGGATCTTGGAGGTTTTGTTTGAGCCTTCAAGCCAACCACCAAGGTTGAGGCACTGTGCCTAGCACTGAATAAGAATACCCATGAAGATCATGATTAGCTAAAGGCATCAAAGAGAGGACCCTCCTCAAGAAAAAGAGAAAGGCTAACCAGAAGCCTACTGAAGTCCCACAGAGAAATCTAAGGTCAGGTAGGGCACTTCGCCTTTACTAGCAAGAGTTTATTGAGGAGATGGAGCCATGAGAGAGAGGTCTTATTGTGGTACTTGTGGAAAGTACCATTTAGGTCATTGTTTGTCTAGGACCAAGGCTCGCTTCAAGTGCGAGCAAGAGGAGCACAAATTGATGGATGCCCTAATGGGTCTACTAGGATTGTTTAAACTCAAGGAGCGAGTACATCCCAGCAAGGGAGAGTCTTTGCCACTACTCGACGAGAGATCAAGAGAGTAAACATAATGGTGACAAATATGCTCCCAATCATAGGGCATTATGCATTGATTCTGTTTGACTCTAAGTCTTCTCATTTCGTTTATTTCATTAGTGTTTGTAAAGTATGCGTGTTTAGAAGTAGAGCCTCCGGATTATGTATTATCAGAGTCTATTCCGTCTAGAGAAATTATGCTATTGAATGAAAAGATAAAAGCATGTCATATACAAATAACAAGTCATATGTTAGATGTAACAACTTTGTTAGTTCTACGCATGCACGACTTTGATGTAATACTAGGCATAAATTGGCTAGTTACTAATCATGCTAGTATAGATTGTTCCCGCAATGAAGTAAATTTTAATCCACGTGTAGAGACTAGTTTCAAGTATAAAGAGGTTGGGACTGTGGTCTTGCACAAATTGATTTTAACTATGAAAACCAACAAGCTACTTAACCAAGATACTTTGAGTATCTTGATTAGAGTAGTAGACATCGGGGAAGATAAGGTTTTCTTGACATCAGAACAGGTAGTGAGAGATTATCTAGATGTCTGTACAGAGGAACTCTCAATTTTGTCACCTCATAGAGAGATTGATTTTGCTATAATTGTGTTGGAGCTAGGCATCGTTCTTATATCTAAAGCTCTATCCAAAATAGTCCTAACAAAGTTGAAAGAGTTCGAAGTACAGTTGCAGGAAT
Source organism: Cucumis melo (assembly GCF_025177605.1). NCBI lineage: Eukaryota > Viridiplantae > Streptophyta > Magnoliopsida > Cucurbitales > Cucurbitaceae > Cucumis > Cucumis melo. Next base: position 9,348,790 of record NC_066860.1, read on the forward strand.
TGCTTGACAAAGATTTTATTCGACTGAGTGTGTCACCTTAGGGTGCATCGGTATTGTTTGTCAAGAATAAGGTGAAGGAATAACAGCCCTACACAGCGAAAGATTCAACAAATACCTTAAACTCAATATAATTGGAAGCCCAAAATACATGTACATTGGCAAAAGGCAAAAACTAATTTTTTATAACCTAAAGGCTTAGCATACTTCTAATAAACTTTTAGTACATTATTGACGACTCTGAATCTGCCAATCGCCAGTATTGGGGCACCACCACTTGGAGACTTTCATATTCTCTAAGCCAGAGATCTTGGTTTGTGAGAACCAAAATTGGAAAGGAATTTTTAGTTTTACAAAGAATAATTTTTGTTTTTTGAGAGAATTTGGTAAAGTACGCAAAAATATTTTCAGAGAAAAAAGTTGAACTATCTCGTCGTACTCATACCTTCTACTTCTTCAGGATAAAGAAGAGGGAGTTAAGAGATCTTTGAGTTACGTGGGAGAACCACCATGTTTCCTATTTAATTAATTTAATTTAAAATAAATATATAAAATTAAAATTATGAGTCTTTTAAAAAAATATAACAAAGCAACAAAATATTTACACTATATAGAACAATTCTGAAAATGGAAAAAGCCCACAGACCCACAATGAAAAATACAAAAAATATCCCATCAACCACGCCATCAACAACGCGCGTAATATATTTGATACACGATCGTTTAGATTTGACTATCAAAAACTAGAGAATTTATTTTGGTTACACGATCGCTTAGATTTGATAGCAAAATCTAAACTTTTTTTCTTCAAAATTTGGTACATGATTATTTAGATTTGGCTGAACGAATTTTTTCAAGATTCTTTTGGTACACGATCGTTTATATCTGTCTACACGATCGTTTATTTTTTTTACATGATCCTTTACTTTTTTTTACTCGATTGTTTACCTTTTTTTACACGATCGTTTACATTTGGCTACTTCAATCTAAACGATTTTTTTTCAAGATTCTTTATACACGATCTTTTAGATTTTGCTATTCTTTATACACGATTGCTTAAACGACGTAAAAAAAGAAGAAGAAAAGAAGAAAGACGATGAGAAGAAATCGTAGAGAAAAAAAATGACAGACGATGGAAAGAAATCATAGTGAGAAAAAGAAGAGGAAAAGAAAAAAGACAATATAAAGAAATCGCGGCGCAAAGGAGAAGCAAAACGGAAAGACAAATCTGGAATATTTAAAAAATAACTAATTCCATAGGCTTTATTACACCGACCGTAAGTACTTTATTATATTTATGAAAATTAACCTATATATAAATATATAATAATAGAGGTATTTATATTGGTACATGAGAAGAGAGCGTAAGTGTGAGTTTGAGTATTTATTCATCCACTCCCTGGCTGTAAGCCTCATTTGTTCATCATCTTCCTTCACCTCTTGATAAAACTCAAATTCAAAAACAAAATCAAATTGTGTGTATCCTCCAATCTCTTAAACGTAACATTCCTAATTGGTTTTGAATTAGTTTACATAATTCTGAACAACCAGCAATACATCATAATAATTAGTTAATTACTGTGCCCTCCTCCTTTGCTAATGGGAAGGAATGGCAAAGGTCACATTGAAATGTTTGGTCCACGTGCGTCAAATCAGTTGGGTAGGGTCACCATCACCTGTCCTCTTCTGGTGACCTTATCATCATTACTCCCCTTCAATTATTTTCATTTTTCTTCATCGTAGCACACAATACAGTACGCGCGTGACTTCACAGTGCCATATTCTCCTAACTAACTCTCCTTTTAATGTCTACTTCCGGGATTTCACCCTCACCCAAAAAGTTAATCAAGGGATTGGCCCATACCAACCTATTCCTACGTCTCACCAGATTTTTATCAAAAAGAAATCTTCTGCTTTCCTATTTTACTGTTTTGCCCCCCCCCCCCTCATTTTTATTTTTATTATTATTACGCGACAACCTTTGCCGTTCTTCTCCTATGTCTTTTCCTCTGCATGATCTTTTTTTTTTCTTTTTTTTTTTTAATTTTTTAGTGGTTGGATTTTGATGGACCAAAATGCCCTTTGTTTGCTGCCATTGTTTTTAACAACCCAAACAGAATGTCACTTTATAGTTTATACATTGTATAAATTAGAACTAAATAAATAAATTTAGACTTTTTCCGGTTATTCTATCTCTCATAACACCTTAAAAGATTACCCAAGTTACAAAGTCATTCTTTTGAGTCGTAGATTATATTCTTTAAATGTTGATTTCACAAAATAGGCTGTTATAATTGACACATGAAGGATTTTAAAGAAAAATATCACTTGAAGATCTATTTTGATTTACTTTTAAATAGAAATAGTTAGTTAACATAATTATAACTCTTGCATTCCTATTAAATGTTGGAAACTGATATACACTTTGATTAAAATTGTCAAATGCAAAAATTTAGAGACATAAATATTGAAAAGAAGATGTTCCATCAATCTAAAAGTTTGACTACACTACTTATCAATTTTTAATTTAGGGTTTCACTTTCATTAAATTATACATTAAAATTTCAATAAATGTTCCAATTTTTATTTCATACTTATAAGTGCTTTAAGTTTTTACCCCTATAAGAAGAAGAAAACCCCTATAAAACATATATCTGATATAAAATAGTTTGTATAAATAGTTTGTATTCTTTTATTATTCTTGAAAAGATCCCTTATAAAACATATATTTGATATAAAATTATCAGGCCTTTGAGTTCGCTTTTATTTAATTGAGATAAATTTAAATTACCGTTAGTCTTATATACAAATGTAATTAATTTCATACTTTATTTAACAACGTGTTTTAAACTTTATTTAACTTAGTATTTTTTGTTTTCTCGTAGAAATTAGATGAATAGATTTGAGCTTAAAATTTTTCATTTTTCATTTTGAGTACATAGGTTCATAAGTTTTTGTTGACTTTTCAATGATACTTTTACCATTAACTTTATATAGCTTAAATTAGCGTTTGAATTAGCATTAATTGAAGAAGACAAAATGATTCGAAAACACTTTGTATAAGCTAAGCTGATAACGGTAGAATTGTATTTTTTTTTTTCTTCTTCTTTTTCTTTATTCATTTTTAATAATCTATTGCATTATGATGTTGATTTTTGTTTCACCATTTAAATAATAGTGCAAGCTTTTAGACCAATCTAAACACGTCCTCAAAATGAGTATAAACAAAATTATTTATGATATACTTGCCAACATTAGATATATGTAAACAAAGAATTCTCTCCTCTAAAATTAAAACCCAAGATTCTTTTTTTTTTCTCCTTTTCCTTGACCTTAATCTTGAAAACTGCTTGTATGTATTCTTGAGATAATCAAAAGATTTAGGATTATTATCTCAAGGAGATATTGTCCAAATTTTATGAACTGCTATACTACTCAAACCTTCATATTTTTCTTTAAATACAACAATTACTAGTAGGACATTCAAACCACAAATTTCATGATTATTGATTAGTGTATTTAGATCTCAATTGAACTAAGCTAGCTATTTTTAACAGTTGATGTATTGTCACACTCCGCTCCGCTGGCCACTTCATGCGACTAAAAGGAGGTGTTCCGCCTAGATACCCAACGTGTACCTCTCCTCCAGATAACGAGTTGAATGCCTGGTAAGCGAAACTCCTCAAACCAATCTCCAATGCATAGCTCCAACTTTGAACTCAAAAGATCTTTACAACTCAAAGCAACGAAAAACACTTAAACAACCAACTTAGCCTTATCACCTAACCTTCACACACTTAAACTCTTTTAGCTACTATGTGATAAACACAACAGATACAAACACAACACAACGAAAAATAATAGAAAACATAGCTCTGCTTTTATTACTTGGTCTAATACTTTTACAATTACATCTATTTTCTCTCAAGGTGCAAAAATAGTAAAACCCAAGCTCTAAGCTCTACGCTTTCTTTCATCCACAAGATTGCTAACTCTTTGCGTCAATAAGGTGTCCAAGAGTACAAGAACCCATTGCTTATCTTTCTCCTTGATTGCCTAGCAACCCATCTCCAAAGACAAGACTCATCTCAAACACAAAACTGGGATGCAGCCCTCCCTGCACGTAATAACTTTAAACCATCCGAAGATGGATAACTTGATCAGCTTTCCTACATCACAATCCATCTTACCTTTCCTAACTTGGCCTCAATTCCTCAACACCTGGGAAAAAAAAACTTAAACGCATAAGTCAAATACTCAGTGAGTGAAGTTTTTCGAAAACCTTTTTGGGAATATAAGTCCAGCACAAATTCATTTTTATTTCTCAAATGCGTCTTCCAATGCTTCATTTCATAAATCATAGAAACTCCACATTAGCTCATCTTATTCCTGTCTACCAAGAATATGAATCCTTCCCCTCTCCAAGCCTACTCCAATTCACTTTTGCCAGTATCTTGCGATTGAGCTACTGTGATGTTCACTCATCCATAGCATTTAGGAAGTTTCCTAATTCATTCCTTTCTTGTTGCATTGGCTGTCCACACGACGCCATTTACATTATGTGCACACCGCATAAGCACTGCCTACTTGATAGGAATAAGGCTAATGGTTTGCACACATTCATCATAATCAGCACATAGAAAGTAATAGTTTTCTCTTTTTAAACAATAGATAATACTAACAATAACACAGAGAGATACATAACACGTTATGCATAACTCAGACTCAGATGGAATATATATTTAGAAAACATTACAAATCATTTAGCTTACAAATCACCCACGTAGGAGTGTTTAAGAAAATAAGCCACTCACGCAGGAATGTTTAGTTTAAAAAGGGCACTCACGCAAGCTTCTGGCCACTTTTCTTCCCTGAATGCCTCTCCTCGCCTAGAACTCTCTCAACAACAACTCAATAACTCGTTATACTCTCTCAATGAAACTTCCAAAGTAACAACACTTCTTTTAGGTTTTCACTCCTATTTATACTAATCCTTTGGATCAATTACTTTCTTTACTCGCCAGTTTCGAATTATCACTTTACACATGTCGCCTTACGATCTTACTGCACCATGCAACCAAATCCAAACTTGACATGTAAGCTTGACGGTCAACTTCAAATTAGACATTTCTTCGAGACGCAAACCTTATCCTCTCGGGAAGCTAAACTCTTCCTTACTTACACCTTCTTGGGAAGCCAAATTCTTTTTCCCACATTTTTCTTCTCGCCTTCTCTTTCTTGCAACAAACCACTACCGCCCACTTTCTTTCTGACTTCGTCTTACGTTACTTCACTGAAACACTTAACTTTCCTTGCGGTAGAACTCCTTCGTCGCAACATTCTTCCTTCATCGCCTTCTTTCCAACGCACACTACAAGAAATTGGAGATCTTCCGATGCAGCCAAAGACGTCGACAGAAACGACGTCGAGAATAACAGGCTCTTCCGACGCAAAGGGTAAGAAGTCGGGAGAAAAGATATTCCCAACGCATTAGGCTTAGCATCGAGAATGGCGTCGGAAAAGGTAGGTTATCCCGACGCGTAATGCAAGCGTCGAAAAAAAGTCGTCGGAAATAAGGCCACATTAATTATGGCAACATGTATTCCCGACATCTTGCATAGTGCGTCAGAAATTACGAGTTATTCCCGACGCATCCCTTATGCATCGGTAAAGCCTCGAGGACGGCGTCAGGAATAATGCATTTTTTCGACGCCGTAAGTGGGATCTTCCAACGTTTTTGTGCTGCGTCGGGAGATCCTCTATAAGTTCATTTCAGTTTTGTGTTAAATAGAACCAAAACGAAGAAAGAAAAGAAAGGGAAGGAAGAGAGAAAAGAAAGGGAAAAGGAGTTGTCGTCGTTGCCGTCGTCCGCCGCCGTCTGCCACCATACAGGTAAGTTTAAATAAGTTAATTTTTAGGTTTAGGGTAGATAGTTTAGGGTTTATTTAAAAAAATTGTTTTAGAATTTTGTTTTGGAATAGATTTTTTTATTGTTAAATGTATTTTTGTATAGAATATGTGTAATGTTGTTATTGTTGAATTGAAATTTGAGGGGGGTTATAGTTAAATTGAAATTTGAAAGGGGTCTATAAATTGAAATTTGAAGGGGGAGGGGGGTTATTGTTAAATTGAAATTTGAAGGGGCAGGGTTAAGGAGGGTATTTGGGGAGGAAATTGGAGTTGAGAGGGCAATTTTAAAGTTGTATTTTTAAAATTCTGTAAAATTTGTACAGAAAATGTTGTATTTTTTATTTCCCTTTTGGAAAAATGAACAAGTTTGGAATGCTCTTACTCTTCATTTGGGAATGTAAAATCTAATTTGAACTTGTGTTGGAAAGGAGAAATATGAGAAATTGTGTTCAATTAGTACAACCAATTCTTAGAACGTTGTTGAGTAGAGACTTGATTGAAACATTTTGAAAAGTTTAAGAATGAGATTGAATTCATTTTAGATTAGTTAATGTGTATTGTCTTTGTCATTTTACGTCTAGGCTCTTGTATTGGATTCATTTTAGATTAGCATGTTTTGCACCAACAAAAACATTGTTGTTAGTAGAGAAAGAAGGCTATTTGAAAACAACAATAATATTTCAATGTGTTGTAGCATTCAACTTGACGTTTTTAGAGTGTTCAGAGTTCTCAATCCAATCCAACAACTGATGAATCATGTTATGCACATATACATAGTTTTGTTTCAACTCCAAGCTTTTTTTAGCTATTTAAACCAACCACATTTAACTTTGCGGCAATTCGACACATATCAACATCAATTACATTAAAAAGAAAAAGCACTCTTAGTTTTGTTTTTGAAGTTTGAAGAGAAAAAGGGAAGTGTATAAATAGAGGATTAGAAGAAGCTGCTAAACATATCAAAGCCTAGAAATTTAAAGAAATGGAGAGGTTGATGATGATGATGAAGAGAGGTGTGTTTGTTATGATGATTGAATTTAACTAAATTATCAAACTTTTCCTTGCTTTATTTTGCTAGTTATTACTTGAGGTAAATTAGTTGTTACACTACTGACTTTTCGATTATGTAGATTTAAGATTGCTTTCCATTGTTGATTATTGTACATTGTAGATTTGATGTTGTAGATTTTAGGCTTTTCTCAAGTGCTCAATTTACTTTTTGCACAATTTATGCTCACTCATTCATATGGGTTTGTTTTAGAAATTTGAATTGCGCTCTTCGATTCTGTAGGAGAGGAATTGCGATATATGTGGCGTGGAGATCACTGACAATATGTGGCTGTCAATTAGCATCCTTTCAAGTGGAGCAATGCTTTTTAATGTAATTTTTTTTACAAATGATGATCACTGTAACTTGTTGATAGAAACTTCTCGCTTTTTTTGTTGGTGGAGTCAAGTTATAGTATATTTGTAAAAGACAAATATTATAAGTTTCATTTTGTGTATATTTGAAAAAGACAAATATTATAAATGTGAATATTAAATTTTTTGTTGAATTTGTGTTTGTATTTCATAATTTACTAATTTATTTTGAATTTTCTTTAATTTAATCGAAAACGAATGTGAATATTTTAGGAAATAGAGACTCGATTGAAAAAATTATAGGAAAATATTTTAGGAAAATAAAAATAAAAATTACATAATTAAAATAAAAAATTACATATTAAAAATATTTCCCGACGCAATACAAACGTCGGGAATGGGGTTATTCTCGACGCATTACTGACGTCAGAAATTACGTCGTCGGGGATTCATTATTCCCGACGCATCAACAACGTTGAAAAAGATGACGTCAAGAGAAGGGTATTCCCGACGCCTTGTTGGTGATGCGTCGGGAAAAGGTCTCTCGACGCGTTTCTTCCGAGGATCTTCCCGACGCACGATTTTACATCAGAAATTGTTTTCTCGACGTATTTTTCACTATTCCCGACGTTTTTATGCGTCAGGAATAGCCCCATTTCTTGTAGTGGCAACTTCCTTCCTTTGAACTTTATTTTTAGAATGATCATTCCTTTCATTTTAGAAGGATCATTCCACTCTTTGACACCTCTCTTCTTCAACAGAACTCCCTATTTTGGATTTGGGCCTCACATATATATATTCTTAAATCTTATTGTATTGTAGTTTCTTTTAGAAAATTTTTGGTGAATGACAATTTGAGTTTAGTGATTTGTAAGCTTGTCATACAATTTTTCTATTTTGCAGATATGAATAAAAAAGTCCAACCCAAGTGACATAGCTGATACACTTGATTCACCTAATACACATTTATATACATAAATGTTGAAAATGAAAAAAATATTAAAGATTTTTAATTTAATAGCAATTAAGTAAATATGTCTAAGGACATTTGGGTAAATAAAATAATGTGATATTTTTGTAAATAAGTGGATCTTTATCAACTTTAAGGCAAAAAAACATGCAACATTTTTTTAGAGGGCGTTTGAGACGAAGAACGAGTTATTATAGTCCTAGATTATTACAGTTCAGATTATAATAGTATGTGTTTTTGCGTATCAAGTGTACATCAAATGTGTACCAAGTGTATATGAAGTGTGCATGAAATGTACACCAAATGTATATCAAGTGTGTATCAAATGCCTATTAAAAGGTATCGAGAGTGGATTAAGTATATATCACATGTGCATCAAGTTATATCGACGTGAATATCAGTAGTGTATCAAATATATATTAACAGTACATTGAGTATATCAAATATATCAAGTATAACATTGTGTAGCAATGAGTAGTGGATTAAAATATATCAAGTGCATTAGATGTATCAAGTGTACATCGCCGTGTATTATGTAAGTTAAGTTTTATTTGTCATTTTTGTTAAATAAATTTGTGCTATGAACTTAATTTTTTAAACTTATTTGGCTGGACATGATTTTTTTTTTTTTTTTACTTTGAATTTAAATTAGAGATCAAAGCAAAGATTATATTAATGAGTAGAGTTTACATATCTAAAACTTAAAAAGAATGTGGTAAAAAAAAATGCCTTTGAAACCTACCCATAATTAGTAATGATTTCAAGAACTCAATTTTGTTGCCACCAAATCTGTAAAAACCTTGAAATTTACACATGGAATGATAATGCTAATCAAAATGTCTCTCAAATGGCAATTTCGACTATACCCTACTAAATGGTCAACCTACCAAAGTTTGACCAGACACTATTAAATGCAAAATAGAAAAGAAAACCCACAAACACAAATTATACATAATAAAAACAAATATTTTCATCACGATTTGACTATTTAGCAACGTTAGAGTTGGATGGTAAAATATGCATCTCATTAATTTACATCGTCTTTCATACATGTAAAATATTCATAGTAAACAAGTGTTATAAATACTTAAAAAATAAATCCAAACACTATACAACAGTATTTATGGTTTCATTTTTCAAATATTTTATTTTTATTTTCTATATTTTATATCTAATCGTATAAAATTCTCAACTATATTATGACAACATATTAGAATTTTTTTATATGAACACAAATATGACTAAAAGTACTATTTTATTTATTATAATTTAGAATGAGTATTATTTTAACAAGTTAGAATATAAGTTTCCATATCTTTAGATGTTTAATTTGAGTAAATTTACTTGTAATAAATTCTGAACTTTGTTTCCATTACAAATTTTATGATTTAACCTATATTAGAATTTTTTTTTTACTATTTATCAATATTATTACTATAAAATTTAAATGAAATATAAGGAATCTATGATTTAGATATATTTTGTAATTAATTTTAATATTTTGTTATTTTTAAAGATGTCGTATTTAAAAATATATCTATATAACGTATTTTTTATAAAAATTATATTATTGTTATTATTTAACTAATATGCATAAGAGTAAAACATTTATCAAAAGTAGGAGCAATAAAAATTTTGATATTTAAAAGTAGAATAAGTAAAATCGGAAGAAATTGTAAATTAGAAAAGGCAAAGTGATATATAATATTATGTTTTTTTTAAGAAAGAAAAATTCCTCAAACATGGGGGAATCCCTAATCAAAGATACCTCAGAAGGGGAGAAGCGTAATTTGACATCCACCCAGACTCATCTCATTCTCATTCTTCCTCTAAACCGTCTTTCTCTCTCTCTCTCTCTCTCTCTCTCTCTCTCTCTCTCTCTCTCTCTCTATGTTTTCACTCTTTTTTTTCTGGCTCACAAAAACCACACACTCATAAACCTCATTCTCTCCGTGTCTCTGTAATTCAGCCATGGGTACCCTGTTTGGGAGAATTCAGATCTCAATACTCATCATCTTGTTAATGGGTTTATGCAGCAATTGTGTTCAAGATTCTTCTTCCATTCATTCTCTTTTGCGATCCATGGGGCTACCGGCAGGGCTTGTTCCGAAGCAAGCGAAATCTTACACACTCGCTCAAAATGGTCGTTTGGAAGTGTATTTAGATGCTCCATGTATGGCTAAATATGAGAATAGAGTGATTTTCGACACTGTTTTTAGTGCTAATCTTAGCTATGGAAGCTTGATTGGTGTGGAGGGTATGTCTCAAGAAGAGCTTTTTCTATGGCTACCTGTTAAAGATATCATTGTTAATTACCCTACTTCTGGTGTTATTCTTATTGATATTGGTGTTGCTCATAAACAACTCTCTTTGTCTCTCTTTGAAGATCCTCCTGATTGTAACCCTCAAGGTGAACTTTTTCATTTTCATTCTCTTCATTTTATTATTATTATTATTATTATTATTATTTACATTAATGTCTTCTGGCTTGTTCTTCTTTTTCTTTATTTCTATCAATGGTTGTTTCTTTCCCTCAATTGATGGATTTTTCCTTTTATTTTTCATAAATGGGTTCTTCTGCCACTGTTTTTTTCTCCTTTCATTCTTTTTAAATTGATGGGGTTTCCTCTTTTCTCTCATCAATGTCTGCTTTTAACTCTGTTTTTGCCTTTGATTCTCTTTAAATTGATGGGATTTCTTTGTCTTCTCTCATCGATGGCTCTGTTTTTGCCTTGGCTACTTCTTTACTTCCTCTCTGTTTCACTCTAAATTGATGAATGATTAATGGGTTTCTCTGGCTCTGTTTCCTTCTGTTTTTGGCTTTTGCACACTTCTTCTATCTCTAAATGGATGGCTTCGGCTTCTCTCTATCTTACATCATTTTTCTTATCATTAATGGCCTTTTTTTTTGTTGTTGTTCTTTTAATTTCATTCCACTGTCTCTAAGATAGCTTCACAATCACAATGAACACTTATGTTTGTTTGCCTTCCTCTCTCTGAATTAGTTGCTTTCTTCTTATCTTTCATTCAATTAATGTCTTGTTTTCCCAACTAACCCATAATTTTTGCCTTCCCTTTTTCTTCTTCTTCTGTGGATCCAATTCTCACCTTCTTCCATCTTCACCATTAATGGCTTCTTCTTCTTCTTATCTTTCTAAATCATATTTGGTGAATCCCATTAATTTGTATTCCCAAAACACACAATGAAGGGAAAAGTCATAGACAACAAAACATGGGGAACTTGCAACTTCAAATTCATTATTTTAGACACAGAAATAGAGATTTGTTTTTTGTTTTGTAATTAATGGTTGGGTTTTCTTTGTGTTTGTTTCTACAGTTACATTGAGGAATCCTTTGAGGAGGCAAAGAGGCTTTGAATCTCTGAGATGAAAGGGCAAACAACAACAACATATATATATATATATGTCAAATTCAAGTTTCCAACTTTTGTATTTATATCATTTTATTGTAATAATTTCATTTTTTTTTTGAAAAAACAAAAACAGAAACCAATTGTCACACTCTAGTATATAATGAGAGCTTGTGTGGTGAAATTTTGGAATTAAGTGTGTGTTTGAATTGATTTTTAAAGTGTTTAGTTTTTAAAATAATTTATTTTAAGATAAATTGAGGTGTTTTGACATTGAATTAAAATAACTTTTAGAAAAATGAGATTATGAAATAAATCATTTAAGAGAAAACACATTCAACTAAATTTTAGAATAAATGTCTATAACTGTGTTTAACGAGAAATCCCTCCCAAATATCTATTTTTCTTCAACTATTTTTTTTATTTATTTTTATTATCTATTTTTCACTCTATCGTTCTTTTTGTTTTTTCTTTTAAATAGTTTGAATACTTTTTAATGTGTGTTCGTATACATTTAAATATATGTTGCAAATGTTCTCCTCCTAGCCAAATCTACTTCACTTTAACACCTGTGAAAGAAATCATGAGAACATAAAAAAAAAAATACGATCGTTTGGTTCGTGAAATGAAGATGAATGAAGAATGCGGCCGAATTGTCATCTTCTTGTCTAGTTGGTATTATATTGTATAGGAAAAATTATTTATCTTATATATATTTTGTTATTAGAAATCAATTATTTTTCTTTATGGTTATGTATTTATATTTCAAGATATTTGTGCTTTTAAAATTGAATAACAAAAAAAAAAAAAAAATTAATGTTTAGTTTCAAGTAACTAAAAAATTAATAATTTAAAGATAACGTGCGATTAATTTTAAAATATATTTTTTAAAAAAGATTCAAACCGTGTATATTTTTTTATGAAATTAATTCATAATATTTAATAATCTTGTAATTTGACCTAGGTACAAAGTAAACATAATTTTTTATATAAACATTTATAAAGAGGTCAAACCAAACATATAAGTATTTAGATGTTAAACTCATTTTAAAAAAAAATGCTATTTAAAAAATGTATTCTTAAGAAAATATTTTTTTATAGACAATCCAAACGGACCCTAAGTCTCATTTCCTACCAATTTGTTTCTTGAATTGGATGGTTTTTGTGTGATTTGTTTATAATTTAATTTGCGTTTTAAGAAAATGGTTTGAAATGAGTTTAAACCCTAACATTATTAATTTGTTCCTTTCATCCTTAATTTTTAAAATTATTGTTTTAATCCCGATTTATTTTAGTTCAAATAATATTTTACTTTTTTTTTTCATATAATTTATTTGAACAATGGTTAGCATTTCATGCAATGTTTGTAATGTATCAAAATTGAATGAATTAACATAAAAATTGAAATTATTGTAGATATTTTGAAATTGAAAGAGCCAAATTGGCTAAAACTTCTAAAAATCCAAATTAAATAGTCTTCCTATAATTAAATGTTTGCCCTTGTTGCATGAGAGACTAACACCATGTGTGTTTTCTACTAAAATGAAAGTTGTTATTCCTTTCAAAAGAGTAATGATATTCAAATTTACAATTGTAAAAAAAAATGTTCAATTTATAAGCCATCCAACAAAGAAAGAAAAGAAACTAAGAACTATTAATTTTAAAACAAAATAAAATGGAATAAAATAGAACTTTCCCAAACAACACATTCTTTTGAGTCTTTTGAAAGTAAAAGGCTAAAATTAGGATAATTACTGGATCAACCTTAATTGTATTTAGATATTGGTGTAAATAAGCTTTCAGAAAAGTGAAAATCTCAATATCCTTATTAAAATCCCAAACACACTTTTATTTTAAAATTATATTCCCTTTTATTGTTCCTAAATTACAATTTTTTTAAAGAGATTTAAAACCAAAAAAGAAAATAAAAAAGATTAAGTAAGGAAAGAACCAAAGCAAAGGATATTGTAATCTAGTTATTGTCTTTCTTAAGGCCAGTTTTGGTTCTATATTATATATATTAACTGGCATTGTGTTTGATTTTTAATGATTCCTATTTGTCCTTAAATTTCTCCACCAAAGCAAAGGATCCAAACTCTCCTTATGCTCTATAGTAGGGTTTGTCTCTTTCTTTTGTTCAATATTCATATTTTTAATAAAAATAAAATTGGGTCATTTTCAATTTTATTTTTCTATTTCCTTTGCCTTTCAGCAGCTCCTCCCTCAAAGTCACCCATTTTGTTTATTCACACTATTCTCAATTAATTAATACATATGTAGGTTTGGGAGATAATGTTTTTAAAGGAAGTTAAATTACCATTTTAATTTTTATTTTTCATGCATTGACTATTATATCTTTTTTAACCTATATGAATTTTTAATTAATGTAATTTATATACTTTTAAATAATATATGATAATATATTGAGCAAGAGCATTGAAGCTAGGATTTCAAAATCAATAATACCAACTGATGTGAAATTAGTTTTTGTTTGAGTTGTTTAGCTTAAATTTTCTGATTATGTGTCGTTAATAGAGAAGAGATGAATTTGTATTCATCGATTTTATGATATTTGGGGTAATTCTGTAATTATATTTTATTGGCCTTTACCGATTAATAACCATGGGATTTTCTTAGCATTATATTTATTATCAATAATGATAAATTATAAGATTTGGGGAAATTTCCAAATATGTTTAATTTATTATTTGGTGTGTGGGTTTTTTTTTTTTTTTTTTTTTTTCCGTCAATAATTATGCGATTTTCGCGGTATTATTATCAATAATGAACAAAAAGTGGGCTCCGGAGGTTTTGTTTTACGCAAAAATGTGGGTCCACTGACAGATGGTTAGGTGGCCCCACCATTCACATGCATAATCTCCAACGTGGGCTCCAGGTAATTACTGTTTGCCACATCATTTGTCCATTACTGAAATTTAATAAGAGTTTTAAAACGGATATTTGCACATTTTTTGACGTGGACTAGACTTTCTAGGTCCCACACAAGAAAATTTTGCTGACAGTTTCTTTCATATTTATCAATAATGAGATTTGAGTTTTTTTTTCCACTCATCCCTCTTAATATGGGTTTGTATGAGATGAAAACTCCAAAGAAGAGAAAAATGGGTCAATTATTATTTACTTCAAGTTTATTTTGGTAATGGAAATTTGAGTTTTATGTCTTTTACGGTATCCTAGAAACTTCCCTAAATTAAAATGTTATATTACCAACTCAAGGATTAGAGATTTGAGTTTTAGGTGTTCGTGTCAAATTTTTGTGACTTCTCCACGATAGTAACGGTAAATTTGTATTTTTAGGGGAAGAGAGGATCTACAAACCAAAGAAAAAAAATGCTTCGAAATCTAAGTCAATAAGATAATTATAGAATAGAGAAGAAGTCAAAAGTCTAAATTATCTTTTCATATGCTCGAATAGTCTCTTTTATAGGCTTTCCTACTCGCAATCCTTTCCGAAATAAAAAAGTATTGTTGTTCCTTATCCAGTCTCAGTTTTGGAGTGGGCCAAGCTAGGTTATGTCGAACTTTCTAGAACCTTTGGGTTTTTATGCTCAACTCGTATTGGACCGAGCCGATCTGCGACTACTCTTCTTTGGGACCCACACCCTACACGGGTTAAGCCGATCCTACCTATTCTATCATGTGAGGTTTGACCTAGACCTGGTCAAGCGATGATGCTAGCGGAGCCTAGTCCTTCTACCTTGGTTTATTCTAAACTTCCCATTTTGCCCTTTGGTCCAGACTATACCATTACTAGCTCCTATTTTTCAATTTGATGCTCAAGACTCAAGGTTCTTGGAAAACGAAATTGGAAGTAAAGCTGTTGATTGTTTTGTTGATTTTTATCTTATGTTATGACATATTTACCTCTCTCGGCCTGATTTGGTCATAACGTACTCGACCTTCCAAGATAACCCTCCAATCTCCGATCTATATAGAGAGTCCAATTGAAACTTTTTTCCTGTGGAAGAAACTACAATCGGGTTCCTAACACGCATCCACCACAATTAACTAACAAATTTACACAGTGCTCAACATTTTTTCGAGGAGCACAAATGTACAACATTGATATTTGTTGTCGGGACCTAACCCTCAAAGACAAGCCTTGTTGAAAATATTAACTAGATCGCCATTCCATTTGGTTAGTTTTTTAATTTTCTTCCCGCTACACTTAAGTGGAGTTAACTTGCCTTGTTCGATTGACATCTTCGTTTTCCTCATTCGATGTTCGATGTTCGATGTTCGTCGCTTCAATTCAGAGTTTGTCTTTGTAGCCCCCTATGCTTTTCAATCTTCATTGCCTTTTCAACCCATTTTCGGCTACACTTGATTGATGGGTTATATTCTTGGTTGACTTTTGGTAGTTTTTTTGTCATGTCAGCCGATGCCAACACACCTTAGCCTTATTGGCTGGACCATGCTCGACCACATCAAGTCAAGTTGAGTTGAACCCAACCAAATCCAGCCTAGTCGAGCTAAACTTCTTGTTCGATTAGTTGACACCTGTATACTTCATCCTCCTTTGTTGCTCCATGTCTGGTCATATCAATCATGGCCATTGCTTTGGGCTCGTGAGTTAAGTTAAGTCTACTCGAGTTGAGCCAACTGAAACTTCTTATCTAGTCTTGTCCTGCTGACACTTGTATACTTCAACCTCGTCATTCATTTCCTATCTAGTCATATCAGTCACTGTTTCATCATGTTAGGCTCGGGAGTAGAGTTGAGTCGAGCGATACAGAACCAAGCTAAGATAAGCCAAGCCATATGATCTTCAAGACGCTATGTTCAATATGGAGTTCACTAGAGCATGAAGCAGAACCTTCAATATCATCCTAGAAAAAGTTCTCAATACCTTCTAAATAACTTTAAGAAGTACCACCAAGATCCTTATGTGCTTGCTTCTAACACCGATGGTTTTGAGAAAGGAGGCCCTGATTTTATAAATCGCGATCCTCTTCAAGATAATAAGTGATCTTTTGTTCTGCTTTAGTCATGTTAAAACATCTTTTTAAGAGTAGTATTTTTTTTTCTTTCATTCTGGTTTTCCTGTATTTGGTTGTGTTGAAGTTTCAGTTTTTTTTTGAAGCTTTGTTATCTTTGTTATGAGTCCACTAGGTGGTTCCTCATTTGACATTCTATTCACTATTAATGCCTCTTCTTTGAGGATTGCCTACATGTTGTCTGCTTCTTAATGAAAATAAAAGTTTGTTTAGAGTCTAATATAAATTTTTCGTTTATTGAGAAACTATACGAAAATGAAGGTTTTAACTTAAATTTAAATAATCACATAAATTAAAAAGAAAAGTAAATAAAACAAGAAACAAAGAAAAACTAGTTAGTCAGGATGGTCGACCTCAAACATCCTTAATACTCTAACAGACTTATCTTCCTCTCTCCTTCCAAACTTATGTAGTAACATTCTCTTACCATCTTTTGTTCTTCTTTTACCATGTTTATCCCTTTGATTGTCGAGAATTTCATTGTTTGGTGGCAGGTGGAAGGAATTTCCTGGAGCTCATATAAGATTAGTCTCCTTAGAATTGCATTATACGTTGAGGGATAGTCAGTCACTAGAAAAATTGACCATCTCTATGAATATTCTAGGATCTTCTCCAAACGACACTAGTTACTCTATGACCCCTTCGAGATGTATCCTTTCTCCTTAAAATTTGACTAATGGCGTGGGACTGCTTCTTAGCTAAGTCATCTCCATTCTCAATTTCTTGAAAGCTATTAAAAGATAAGACATCAACAAAGCTCTCCCCATTTACCAAAATACAATGTACTTTGTTGTTTGTTATCATTAATATTATGACCGTTTCTAGGTAACAAGATGCCCTGAAAATTAAAAGGTAGAACTAGTCAAAATAACACTCCAAGGGGAAGAAAACGATTGGTGGAGAAAAGTAAGACTAGAACTAAATGTCAGGAAAAGGTCGAGGTGCGACATGTTCAGAGAAATGGACTAGGACGTTGGAAATTAAAAGTGTTTGAGTCATGCAGTGTCCAGAAAAAGGATTGCAGATATAAAATTTTGGGATGAAATTCTTAAAGGTGGAGAGAATTGTGAGACCCGTGACTAACATAGAAGGGTCATTTTGGAAACAAGAATTTTGGATAAAGGATTTTTAAATAAGACGTTTTGAGGAGTGGTTCGCGTTGAAGTAAGGCGACACAAGGAAGGAATCTGTGAGCAAGATACAATAGGTGTTTTAAAGGTTAAGCGTGAGATGAGACTAGGCGTTGAAGACTTAAGAAACTTCTTGGAAATTTTCTAATTGTGCTTAAATAATGGGCCACGTGTAAGAACTTAAGCTAAGTATGAATAAGAGAAATGTTAAGCTCACACATGTAGTACTTTAAGTAGGAGCGGGCGAGTTTATTAGAACTTAAGGATGACTAGTTTAAATTAGGAATAGTGTAGATAGGAGAAGAGGTCAATATAAAAGGAGGTTATGTTAAGTTCTTCGAGTTATTCTGCTAAAAAAGAAGACTTAATAGGTGAGAAGAAGACTTTGAGGGACTAGGCGTTCTGTAGAAGGGAAATTAATATGTGAGTGATTTTCGAAAGTGTTTAAAGATTTAAAAACTTTCTTCCAATTTTTTTGATGATTTGTGATGTTGTTCATATGTCAATGTTTATAAAAGGAACGATTTCAAAAAAAAGCTTGTGTTATGCTTCAAGCAATGGTGGATCCAGAAATTTTATATAGGGGGCACCGCGCACTATATAATAAACACACTAAAAAATGTTAAAAAAATATCTCGACGTTTCGCTGATGCTCCAATAACATTCACTACATTTGTAGCAATAAAGAAAAGACTAGGAATTTCCACATGACTTTTTGCAATGTAAATGTGAATTTAAAATTTGCATAAAAAAAAGAATAATACCTTTTTTATGGAATATTGTTGAGAGATTGGTGGAAATTTAGTTCATCGACTTTGTTGCATTTTTTTCTAAATATTTGTTATATAACAAACGGCGGCTAGAAAATAAGTTAGGGTTTTATCTTAGTTAGGTTTTGTTCCTCTTTTCAACAAATTATTTTTATGACATTATTGAACTTTGTCAATTATTGAACTTTGTCAATAAAATTGACATTTGGAGTCTTTGGAGAAATAAAATTATCGAAATGTTGCAAAATTATCGAAATGTTGCAAAATTATCTTGTAGCCTTTATTTCTGAAATAAAATAAATTAAATATATACATAAGTAATGTAAATATGTGAATTTAAAAATTGCATCAAAAAAGAAAAAAGAAATAATAATACCGTTTTTATGGAATATTGTTGAGGGAGTGGAAGTTTGGATCACCAACTTTGTTGCATTTTTTTCTAAACATTTGTTAGATAACAAATTAGGGCTAGAAAATAAGTTAGGGTTTTATCTTAGATAGTTTTTTCCTCCTCTTTTTAAAAAATTATCTTCCTTTTTTTTAAATCAAATTATCTTTCTTTTAGGAAATCATTAAAATTTAGGAAGAAATTTGATATATCGAGAAAGAAAATTGTTGATGTTAGGAATAAAATCTAAATTGTCTTCCTTTTTTGAAATCAAATTATCTTCCTTTTAGGGAGTTATCACTCTCTTAACATGGTGGTTTTGCAATGGGAGCACAACCACTATACCAAAACCAGAATTTAGATAAAATAAATCATTATTTAATATATATATTATAATCTAACACTTCAAAATTAATATTAAACTATAAAAATCAGTTACGTGAGGGGGGCATTGCCCCGTCTGGCCCTTTAATAAACTAGCCCTTAGCTTCAAGTAAAGTTTTGTTTAATGATTGTATGCGATGTTGTGAATAAACTGTTAGTCTTATTCCTATCAATGAAGCTAACTATTATGTACACATAAGGAGTAAAGACAACCATGTAGAAAAGGACTGCACGATGAGTGAAGTTGACCAATGCATAAAAAAAGAGTATTGATCTTAGTGGCCTGAGCAATGGAAAATTAACCAAGAAATTCTCCAAGGTCTGCTGTTAATGAAAAGGAAATCACAATAGTTTATGCGTGAGAATGGTTCATGTTCTTGGAAGGAAGGAATACGAAAGGCTAATGAGAGTTTCCTGTTTAATGAAATAAAGCGATGAAAGCCATGTTTGTGAAAATGATTTCATTTATTGTTTTCCCAAAAAGGTTTTCAAAAACTATCACTCACTAAGCTTTGACTTATATTTTAAGTTTTTCTCCCCTAAGTCACCAAACGTTAAGGCCAAGCCGGGCTATGTAAGGCAAGTTGCACGCATCGAAGTAAAGCAAGGCGTTCTAAATTTTATTTTAGAGTTTATGTTTCTAAGGAATTGTGTAATATGTATATTTAGAACGTGTATTTCTTATCGCCTAATGTCTAAGTATCAAGTTTGTAATAAGTTAATTGATTCGAATCTAGACGATCAAAGTTAAAGTTCAAGGACTTAAGTTGAGCATTCTAGTGTTTCATTATAATGCGTCAGAGCTACTCAAATCGCGTCACGTGCCGTATAGCGAGGTTCAAGACACATGCGGAGCGTGACGTGACACTCTCCCCAGCTACCAAAATACAATGTACTTTGATGTCTGTTATCATTAATATTATGACTAACACATTATTGTGTGGCTGATGGAAACTTTCATCTTTAACTTCAATGAATTCTATTTTCATATCTTCCTTGATTACTGTGAATAACCCTAATCTCTCTGGGCTATTCCTCGTTTGTTATGAATTTGCTTTTCATTTTCATCCCGACTCCTTGCCCTTCTAGTTCTCCGATGATTGTTCTAATCTCCTTGGGTGAGGTAGCTTCTCTGCTTTGGAGACTTGTCATCTTTGATCGATCTTAGTTCTCTGCTGCTTGGCCTCAACTCTCTATTGGTCGACCTTAGCATCGTTTCTTTTCTAATTTCTTCTACATACTTCTTTGGAAAACCATTCAGATTCAATCCTACATTTCATCTTTCAAATGTATACATTACTTAGTAAGGTGCTCATGAAAATAGTGATGAAGACAATACTTATCCTTATCTCTTTGATCATGTGGTCCTGATTTCATTATTTCTTGTTCTTTGAGTAGATTCATATAACATATTTCCATGAGAATCTTCTCGGCCTCAATGATGGTTAGTGTGTATCTTTCAAACTTATACAAAGGCCAAAATTGAGTTGATTATGTATCTTCAAGTTGACATCTTTTCAGCTTGTCCCTTTCTACTCTCCTTTCTCTTTTTTCTTTATTGGCCTTGGTGATATCTTACTTGATTCATGGGCCCTTTGATTGGAGCAATTCTTTTGCACTCATATATTTTTGGACTCGTGTGATGAGTTCTGATAAAACTAATAAGTGCATAAAATGTGCTTATTTGTACTTCGTACGGTTAATTTTCACTTGGGAGCAAAAAAGATGAAATTGGGCGAAACTTGGTCAAATTGGAGCAAAAATGAAAAAGTATGAAAATTATGAAAATACGCTTGAGTGCAAAGCAACGTTTCAACACTACCTCAAGTGTTGCAACATTGCCCATAAATTAGAATGCAATGTTATGTCTCCCATGTGTGTGGTAGGTGGCACATGAGGTAGTTAGTGTCATGAAGCTATGCCGCAGAAAAATCCAAGTGCATGTGATAGACATCTTATGTGTTAGGTGACTATTCCTTGGAGCATTACAACACCTATCTCTCAGTGTTGCAACTCTGCCCCCAGCTCTAGCACCTATAAATAGACCCGTCATTCACCGCTAAATCATTCCATCTCATTCTAACTTCCTTCTATCTCATTCCCACACTAGGACTGTCCACTGTATCTGTAACTGTACTCTGCTTGTTGTAGTTATATTTGTGGCCACTTGATAGACCTATGATCAGTAAATCAACCCTTCACAGGTTGTTTGTAATCTTAACTGGGTCAATTTACAGTTTTACCCCAGAGATTACATTTTTTTCTCAAGTTTTAGTTGATCCTCTAATAAACAGTTGGTTTAAGGTCCAACTTATAAACCAAATCCATCTCGAGCAAATGAGAGGACAGGGCCCTTTTGTTCAATATCCGGAGTCGGCAATTTGAACAACCCATCTACTAACCATAAAAGAGGACAGAAGTGAATTTTGTCTTGCACCCTACGTCCTCAGCTATCCACCCAATCTTACTCGTAAAATAGGAGGCTTATTGGGCTATCACTGATGAACTACCCTCACTTATGTAGATCTGAGGATAATTTTGTGTGAAGAGGAGTGAATTGTTAGCACTAAAAAATAAGATCGAGTTACTTAGGTCATCAATAATCGAAATAGTCATTTTTAATTAGTTAATAGTGTTATAATGTAAAAGTGACTATTTCATGGTTCGATCTTATACATTATAATTGCATAGGATGCCCTTACTCACATGTCTCTACATATGCGTCTTGGGATAACTCCACTTATACTAACTACAAAGTGGGCCGCATCCATAGTGTCCCCAAAATAAGGCGTCTAACCTTATTCCTATATTGTAGACCATTTTGTTGAAGATTTTGCCTAAAATATTTTATGGGAATATCTTTGACTAAATATCTTTGATTAATGAATTAATTAAAAGATGAGATATATCTTTGATTAATGAATTGATTAAAAGATGAGATATTCAAGGGATAAAAGATTTTTCATTATTTTAGAAATCTTGTTAATTATCTTTAAAAGAAAAGAAGATTTATTCATATAACATATATGTGTATAAATAGGTTGTTACGCGGATGACTTTGGTGTGCGAAAAAGAAAAAGAAAAAGAAGAAAAGAATCTTTTATGACAGAAGGTTTTCTAGAGAACTACTTGCTGACTATCGGAATAAAAAGGTATAATGATCTTATGACTAGAAGATCAACTCGTTGATCTAAGTTGAGAATATAGATGAGTAATGCAAAAGACGAGACAGTGGTATGTATGATCACTGAGATCTTTAGAGGGATTTAAAGATGTCGTCGAAGTTATTCGTTCATGTGTTCACGGGGAGCCTGAAGTCAGACATCATGGAGAAAAGAAATTCAAACATTCAGGGGGAGCCTGGAGTCTGATGTCAAGACACATGCTATTAAGTCATATAATTGAACAAAGCACTATATGATGTATTGATGTATATTGACTTAAGTGAATAAAAATAAAGATTACTCATTAGGGCTGTGCGCAGCTCCTCAGACGTAGGCAATATTAGCCGAACTGGGTTACCAAAGTTCAATATTGGCCGAACTGGGTTACCAAAGTTTCTTGTGTTTATCTCTTATGCTGTCCCTCTAGCTATTAGCTTTAGTATTAATTGAAGGTTAAATTGATTATCTCACATCGTTTTTTCAATTGGTATCAGAGCGGGTTGCTAGATCATGAAGATAATCAGAGAGGGATCATCAGCTTCGCGTCCTCCTATTCTGGATGGAAAAAATTACTCATATTGGAAGCCTCGTATGATATTCTTGATTAAAACATTAGATGGGAAAGCATGGAGAGCCCTTATTTCTCGATATGAACCTCTAATGGTTATTGAGGATGGAGTTTCAGTACCAAAACCTGAAGTTGATTGGACAGATGCTGAAGAATAAGCTTCAGTTGGGAATGCTAGAGCTATTAATGCAATTTTCAATGGTGTGGATTTAAACGTGTTCAAACTAATTAATTCCCGCACTACTGCTAAAGGAGCATGAAAAATATTGGAAGTTTCATATGAAGAAACTTCTAAAGTAAAGATATCCAGACTATAGTTGATAACTTAAAAATTCGAAGCTTTGAGAATGATTGAAGATCAATCCGTCTCTGAATATAACGAGAGGGTTCTGGAGATAGCTAATGGTTCTCTACTACCTGGTGAAAAGATACCTAAGTCTAAAATTGCCTGCAAAGTATTGCACTCTCTACCAAGGAAGTTTGACATGAAGGTCACTGCCATAAGAAGCCCATGATATTACACCTTTAAAGCTTGATGAAATATTTGGGTCGCTACTTACCTTTGAAATGACTATATCAAATAGAGAAAGCAAGAAAGGTAAGGGGGTTGCTTTTACATCTGCATATGAACAGGAGGCTATGGTAAATTAGTCTGATAATGAAGTTAATCAGGATGAGTCAATAGCTCTCATAACAGCAACAATTGTCTAAGATGGCCAGGATATCCAAAAGTATGAATACTACTCGAAAATCAGTTAAAACTGGAAGACACGATGGTGAGAACTCTACTAGAAAGGCCAATGATTTCTCTAAAAAAAGAAACAGTGACTATGGTAAGAAAAATGAGGATGTAGGAAAATCTTTTAGATGTAGAGAATGTGAGAGATTTGGTCATTATCAGGCTGAATGTCCCACTTTTCTCAGAAAATAAAAGAAAAATTATTATGCTATCATGTCTGATGAAGAATCTGATGATGACAAAGTTAATCATGGCATGAATGCTTTCATAACATGTATTACAGATATCAATTTTGATGATAATAGTGAATATGTTGATAATGATGAAGATAAAGATCTAACATTTGAACAACTTAAGATGCTGAGGTTGGAAGACTCGAAAGCCAGGGCTATTCAAAAAGAAAGAATTCAAGATTTGATGGAAGAAAATGAACGATTGATAGGAGTCATATCATCTCTAAAATAGAAACTTAAAGAGGTCTAGAATGAGTATGATCGGACAATTAAGTTTGTGAAGATGCTAAACTCAGAAACTGACAACTTAGACTCAATTCTGAACTCAGGACAGAACGGTTCGAGTAAATATGGTCTTGGTTTTGATGTCTCCATGCAAAGTTCCAAGTCTACAGCTGAAGTAAGATTTGTTCCTGCTTCAATAAAAACTGAACCGACATGTGCAACTGTGATTACCAATACACCTGTTAAATCTTTCAGATGGATCTATTATTATTGTGGTAAAAAAGGTAACATTCGATTTTTTTGCTACAAATTACTAAGAGACAGGAGGTATCAACAGAAGGAAAAATTAGAAAACCATCAGAATAAGTCTATATTTGCCAAATGTAATAGAAGTAAAAGAGAAACTCGTATGGTTTGGAGAGTGAAGACATATGAGAATTGCAAGATTGCATTTACAACCGTTCAAACCATAAATGATGCTTGGTACTTTGATAGTGGATGTTCAAGACATATGACTGGTAATCAATCATTCTTTACTGAATTAGAGGAATGTGTCGTAGGTCATGTTACTTTTGGAGATGGAGCCAAAGGAAGAATTATTGCTAAAGGAAATATTAATAAAAATAATCTACCTTGTCTTAATGATGTTAGATATGTAGATGGATTGAAGGCAAACTTGATTAGTATAAGTCAACTGTGTGACCAAGGATACAGTGTAAATTTTAACAACTCTGGTTGTGTTGTTACAGGAAAAAAATAATCAAGTTTTTATGAGTGGCAGACGAAAAACAGATAACTGCTATCATTGGAACTCAAATAGCTCAAACATATGTCACTTAACTAAAGCAGATCAAACTTGGTTGTGGCATAGAAAGTTGGGGCATATTAGCTTGAGAAGCTCAGATAAAGTTATCAGAAACGAAGCTATTGTAGGCATTCATTCACCAGATATTAATGGTAAATTTTTTTATGGTGACTGTCTAGTTGGAAAACAAACTAAAACTTCTCACAGAAGTCTAAAGGAATGTTATACAATTAGAGTTCTTGAATTTCTACATCTTGATCTTATGGGTCCCATGCAAACAGAAAGTTTGGATGGAAAGAAGTATGTTTTGGTTGTCCTGGATGGAAAGAAGTATGTTTTGATTTTTAAAAGGCAAGTCAGATACTGTTAAGATATGTATCAGTCTATGCTTGAATTTGCAACGAGAAAAGGGGCAAAAGATAATCAGGATCCGTAGTGATCATGGGAGGGAGTTTGATAATGAAGAACTTAACAATTTTTGCCAGTCAGAAGGAATACATCATGAATTTTCTGCTCCCATAACTCCTCAGCAGAATGGAGTAGTGGAACTAAAAAACAGAACTTTACAAGAAATGACTCAAGTTATGATACATGCCAAGAATTTACCTTTGAATTTTTGGGTAGAAGCTATTAACACAGCATGTCATATTCACAACAGAGTTACTACTTGATTAGGTACGTCAGTCACATTATATGAACTATGGAAGGGTAGGAAGCCAAATGTTAAGTATTTTCACATTTTTGGATATACTTGCTATATTCTAGCTGATAGAGAGTATCATCGAAAGTGGGATGTGAAATCTGAACAAGGAATCTTTCTTGGATACTATTAGAATAGTCGAGCTTATAGAGTCTTTAATATTAAATCGGGAACAGTTATGGAAACAATCAATTTTGTGGTAAATGATTTTGAATCAAATGACAATCGATTTAATATTGAAGATGAGGAGACTGCTATTATACCTGATTTTACTTCTACTATTCTTAAGGAAATACCTAAAGATGATTCTCAGCTAGATGATACGAATATAAACTCAAAAAAAATAACTGATAAAGCTATGGTTGATAAGTCAGTACCTGTTCCGTCTACACATGTGAAAAAGAATCATCCACTAAGTTCCATAATAGGCGATCCTTTGGCTGGAATTACCACCAGAAAGAAAGAGAAAGTAGGCTACTCAAAAGTGATTACTGATCTATGTTATGTTTCAGCAATTGAACCCACATCTGTTGAGGCTGCACTTAAGGATGAGTACTGAATAAATGCCATGTAAGAAGAATTACTTCAATTTAAGCGTAACAATGTGTGGACCTTGGTTTCTAAGCCTGATGGGGCAAATATTATAGGAATTAAGTGGATCTTTAAAAAATAAAACTGATGAATCAGGGTGTGTAACAAAGAACAAAGCTCGATTGGTGGCTCAAGGTTATGCTTAGGTAGAAGGTGTTGATTTTGATGAAACTTTTGCACCTGTTGTCAGACTTGAAGCTATTCGCCTTCTGCTTGGAATATCTTGCATTTGCAAATTTAAATTATATTAAATGGATGTCAAAAGCACCTTCTTGAATGGTTACTTAAATGAGGAAGTCTATGTGGCACAACCAAAAGAGTTTGTTGATTCTGAATTTCCTCAGCATGTTTACAAGCTCATTAAACCCTTGTATGGGCTAAAGCAAGCTCTTAGAACTTGGTATGAACGTTTAACAATTTATCTGGGTGATAAAGGATATTCTAGAGGTGGGACTGACAAGACACTATTTATTAATAGAACTAGCAGTGACCTCATCGTGGCTCAAATTTATGTTAATGATATTATATTTGGGGGATTTCCTAAAGCACTTGTTGATAACTTTATTGACATAGTGAAATCAGAATTCAAAATGAGCATGGTGGGAGAACTATCGTGTTTCCTGGGTTTACAGATCAAGCAGAGAAGTGAGGGTATATATTTATATCTCAAGAGAAGTATGCCAAGAACATAGTCAAGAAATTTGGTCTAGATCAGTCACATCACAAAAGGACTCCAGCTGCGACACGTATTAAAATTACTAAGGATATAAATGGTACAGCAGTAGATCACAAATTGTACAGAAGCATGATTGAGAAACATAGGATCAATATAATGTTCAATCATACCACATTGGTAACAGACTTTCTTCATCACCTTTTGAATTCTTATTTTGTGAAAATTTTCCTTTACGATCATTGTTCCATGCGGTTCTTTTGAAATTTGGATTATTAGAACGACCACTAGAAAAATAATTATTATTTATTCCTCTACCACGATCTTTACATAGACCACAACCACGATCATGTCCATGATTAAAGTTCACAACATTCACTTTAGAGAGTGGTGTAGTCCCAATTGGTCGGGACTCATGATTTTTCATCAACAACTGTTATTTTGTTCGACAACAAGAAGACATAAGATGAGTTCATAATATTTTTTAAAATTTTCTCTCGATATTGCTGCTGGAGCATATTCGAGGAATGAAAAGTAAAAAATGTCTTCTCCAATATGTCCGCATCGGTAGTTTTTTCTTTGCATAACAACAATTTTGAACTAATCCTAAATAATCTAAAATTATAATCACTTACTGATTTAAAATATTGTAGCCTTAAAAGTATCCAATCATAATGAGTTTGAGGAAGACGAACTAATTTTAAATGATCATACCTTTCTTTCAGTTTATTTCACATCATATGAGGATCTTTTATTGTTAAATATTCTGACTTCAAATCCTCATGAATGAGATGACGAAGAAAAACCATGACTTTTATTTTTTCTTGATTGGTCATTGCATTTGCTTATTTAATTGTACCTTTGAGATTTATGTCGTCGAGATGCACCTCAACATCAAGAACCCATGCATGGCAAATAATTGCTAAAATTAATGTGAAGGGCCATAAATTCTAGTTTTGCAAGATTTTTCATTACAATACTTTAAGATCTACCTTCAACGGGACGACGACTGGAGCATGTGCTCATAACATTTTGTAAAATTGAGGAGCACAACAACGCACAACCGAAGTATAGATATGAAGAAAATATAATATAATAATAATATAAATAACAACAAAAATATTAAAATGAAATTCTTCGAAAACACTCAAAAATTTCCATTATCTCTAAATTTTTTGGAACTTTAATCAATGATGTATTTTACAAAACCCACTAAATGTCACTATTTATAGGTAATTTGACAAGCATGATATGGATTACATGGTCACTAAGAGTTGATATCTTCAAGACATATGACAATGTAAATGGGATGTGGAGGGAGTCACACATAGCAATGGACACTCTTAATTAGACATATGGTACGTAGATGGGATGCGAAGGGAGTAACACATGACAATGGACACTAAACATAATGAGCATCTATTTAATAATTATATATATAAGGTTTTTTTAAAGAAAGTTTTACTAAAATTTATTAAATTTATTTTCTATTAATATGTATTACTGTTTTTAATAAAATTTGAAAAAACAGTGAGAGATAACCAATTAAGCCTTCATGTAATACTAAAGCTAATAACTTTTGTAATCGCTAGAGGGACAGCAGAAGAGAATAACACAAGAAACTTTGGTAACCCAGTTCGGCCAATATTGCTTATGTCTGGGGAGCTGTGCACAGCCCTGATGAGTAATTTTATTAAGATTCACTTTAGTCAATATACATCGATACAACATATGTACTCTGTTAAACTATATGACTATATAACATGCATATTAGCTTCAGACTCCAGGCTCCCCCTAAATGCATGAGTAACTCTCCTCAATGACTATATAACATGCATATTAGCTTCAAACCACTGTCTCGTCCTTTTCATTACTCATCAACAATATCAACTTAGATCAACATGTTGATCTTATAGACATAAGATCATACTATCTTTTCGTTTCTGTAACTTCTGCAATCAGTTCTTCGTTAACCTTCAGCCGTGAATAATCTTTTTAATATTTTTCTGCCCACGAACCTTGTATTCGAAAGTCCTATTTATACATATAAGATTTATATGTATAAATCTTATTTCTTCAAAGATAATTAGCAAAATTCCTAAAATAAAACAGGATCTTTTATCTTTTTGGAATTAAATAATTCATTAATAAAAGATAATTTTATAAAATAAAATAAAGAAGGATCTTTTATCTTTTTGGAATTAAATAATTCATTAATAAAAGATAATCTCATAATGTTTTTTTGACAAAATCCCAACAAACTCCCCTTTTTGTCAAAAGGAGAAGATTTCTTTTCAAGTTCAAGTCAATGCATCTCAGAGACTTCTCATAAAGCAACTGTCAGCAAACATCCATATTCAATCTCAAAACAACACAGCAGATCAACACAATCATCATTTCATTGCTCTACCTTGTAGCCAAAATTCAAAACAACATCTGAACTGCATAGTTTCAATAGAAACAGCAACATAAATAGCTTCAGGATATTGGCGTGCAACAGTCTTTAAAAGAACATCTAAACTGCACAGCTTCAACAGAAACAACAACATAAACAGCTTCAGGATATCATCATTCAACATTCAGCAATCAACGTTTAGATGAACCAAAAGACTTGAGAATAAACGAGGCAGAAGGATAATGCTTTCAAATTGAATGTTCAGTAATACCCACACCATTCCAAGCATAACACTTCAATACATAACCACTCTATCAAATTTTCGAGATCTTCTTTAAAAGATATAGATAAAAGATTCTTATTTATGAGGAAGATCTTTTATTTTTTTTTAAAACAAATATCTTTTTAACCTCTTTTTTAAATAATCTTTAAATAATAAAAAGAATCTCATTAATTCTTTTTGACAAAAATCTCAATAAACTCCCCCTTTTTGTCAAAAAGAGAAGAATTCTTTTTATGTTCAACCAGATGCACCATAATAAAATATCATCAATAGGAAGCCAAAGAAAAGATATAAAACCATCTTGAGACGTAGAGTGTCACATCCCGTTCTAAGTTTTCCCCTCTAACCTAGATCGTGGTGTGAATCTACTCCTTAAAACAATCCTCTTAAACGTAAGATTTATAAAATGCTTCCCAAAAATTCTAAAAAATTCGACAGAGTCTCCCCTAAAAAACAGATTAACCACACCTGAAAATAGAAGAAAATCACACATCTATGTTTTTTTTTATAAAAGAAACTCAAATATCATCGAGTGTGTCTCACCACACACTCATCCAAACAATTTAAGAATCTCATTCAGAATTTCAGGAAGAACTCATTATCAGACTAGATACTAGCCAAGAAATAATTACAGTCTAAAAGTGTCTCAAAACACATGACCTTGGCGTGACCCTCATTACTTCTAAGCACCCCATTATACAAATACAAACTTGAATTAAAAACATACGAAAAGAATGAAAATCTACGATTAATGACGGGAAGCTCAACCAATGCTTGGTTCTTGACCGCTACCTGAGGGAGGGGGAGAAAACATTGAAAACGTGAGCTAAATCTCAATGAGTGACAAGTTTTAAAAGTAAAAGCTTATAAAACATATCTTCAAATCGTTTAAATATAACCTCAATAACGAAATAATAATTACAACGTTAAAATCGTATATTACCATAAACCAAAAGTAAGGCCAACAAACCTGTACCCAATCAACCATGGCAAGGCATCTAAATATACGGCCAAAGATAGCTCACACATGATAAAAAATCATGCGGCCAAAACTAGCTCACACATATTTAGTGCTCGCCACGATAACAACCTTCATCCAATCTGATCCAATCAATCCAATGAAACCATGATAGCATACTAAGCATACGACCCAAGGATAGCTCACACGTGATCCAATCCACAAGGAAACACTCGGTCAAACGGAGCTCACGCATACTTAGCACCTACCACGGTAGCAACATACAGATTCTATGTGCACATAGAGCCACCCAACCATGGGTTAAGCTAGGCCCGAAGCCATATCATAATCCTTCATCCACGTCCTCACCTAGGCTCAAGTTCTCGGATCTCGGATCACGGCCTCTTTCAGCCACGGAATCCCCTGACAACCGTATGTGGCGCTACAGAAATACATTCTTGTAGCCTTAAGGGTAATCACCAACATCCATAATGTCACACATTTCAAGTTTGAAAACAAATCAAACATGGTTAGAAACACGTTTTCACATATATGGATCCTAAGCCATCAATACATACTTTTAGAACTCCTTCGAATCTAGTTACAAATCAATGAATGTTTATAAACAAGTTGTCATCTAAACTTACTTAATAAGTTTGGGTTCAACCACAGTTTCGAAATACAAGAGTTCATGGAAAACCGAAAATCACATTTGAAAACCTTTATAACACATAAATCATAAGGCAATCATATTCTAAATTTTCATACTAGAACAATTATACTAGATTTATAATGAAAATACTTGAATTTACGCCACTCACAATCAATTACTCGATCTCCCGAGATTTTACGCCTTTCCCACTTCGATTTAGCATGAAACAAGATTAAGGTTTATCAATTAACTTTACAAAGCAAGACGACACAACAATCTTCAACATACTCTAATAAGCCAACTCAAACTATTTTATGCTCCAAAGACTCCAATTTCTCTCTTCCAAGACTTAAATTTAATTATCCCTTCATATTTTAATCTATTCTAAAAATTCCAACTTTGGACCCTTAGCATCACATTAATCTCTTAACGTCACAAGCACCCAAACATGAGAGAACCCACTAAAAGTTATCTAAAACCATATCAAAATTACCTCGACAACACATTTCTCAAAAATTTTCAGATTCGTAATGTAAACTTCAAATGATCATAACTCTTTCAATACTTAACCAAAATGAGTGTTCGTTATGTCAAACTTTTCATTTTGATGGCCTCTATAAGTTATCTGAAGGAAGAAAAATACGATTCCCAACAGATTGCTACAGTATTGGCCCGAAACAGAGAATGTTCAAAAACGGAGTCTTCTGCTATCCCCTGACTTGTTTATGAAATTAAACTTACTTCTAAACATATTTAGCTCACAATTTCTTCATAAAAGTTGTAGTACATTGAATAAGCTTTCCAACCATACTAAATAGAGATCCTAACTCTACTGGTACACCCTAAAATGCTAAAACTAACAGAGATCTTCTGATTTCGCGTGAAAAACACTTGCTCTATCTTTTGTGTGAAAATTCACCCAATAAACCTCAGAATTTGCTTAAGCTTCATTCATAACATTTGTTCAAAACTGAATTAGATTTCATAGAATTTAAAACTCACCTCTTAATTCTTTTTGTGTAGCTCAAACCGATTAGAACATCAGAGGTGGTCTATGTTTACCACATTGCTGTTATAGCTGTCACTTTTCCAAAGTTCTCTTCTTCCTCTTCAGCCTCAATTTCACATAACCTCCCTTCTTTCATACATAACCTTATGGGTAATATCAATTTTATATTAAAACTAAATGGGTATTCACAAAACTTACCGAAATTACCCAAAATCTTACGAAACACTTATCAAAGTAGCCTTAATCTTAATGGACAGCACCCTATCGACTTCCTAATTCGAAAACAAGCATCCACCATCATGGGCTATTCAATTTTTAATACTTAAATTTAATGGGTATTCAAGATCCACTCCATAAAGCATAGAATCTTATCCAACACTCTATTCACAAACATAATAATCTCACCTTTACTAATTACTTAAATCTTGACAAAATCCTTATCGAACCCGCTGGACAACAGCTAATCAATACGACAACTCTTCAAACTTACATCAATACGTGATAAAAACTAGTCATTCGAAGCCAAAAGCTACTGGGTATTATAGATCTTCAATTAAACCAAACCACAAAACTCGTCAAACAACTAAAACTGACCTCAACTTCTAAATTCAGTGAGGCTAGCGATGACAGAGGGTGGCCCAGCACGACGCAAAGTAGCAACCAATGTGGTGTTTGACGATTGGGCGGCGGCTGGTCGGTGTGTGGCTCAACGAACCCGACGTCTGAAGCTCAAAAATCAATAATGGGTAGTGCATAAACGAACATCGAGCGGCCGCTGGTTTTGATGGTCGAGAAGAGACGAAATGGTGGCGGCTCTTTGGTCAGTGGTGAAGAGATTTTCGAAAGAGAGGGGGGGGTGTCGTCGGTCTCTCTAGAAGAATGAAGAAGATGAAGAAGAAGGAGGAGAAGAAGAAGAAGAAGAAGAAAAATCTTCCTATTTTTTTTCTTTTTTTTTTATAAAAGCTTAATAAAAATAAGGGAATGACAAAAATGTCCATCTCTTCAAACTTAAACTTCCTTTTTACCCTCCTTCATTCTTTTCAACACCTATACAAAACAATTTAAGTTTTGAAATTCCATAACTGTAGTTCTAAAATTTCCTTATCACACGAATAAATCTTAAGGAGATATTAAAAAAATAAATAAAGTAGAAGAGAACGAAATGGAGCTTACACAGAGACTTCCAGAAGCATATATCAACACAAACTTAACTAACGCCATCAAACTGACGATAGTCAAAATTGAAGCCACTACAAAAGTCAAAACATACATCACCAAAAACAACATCACTAGAAGCATCAAAACATAGGGCACATCACAGAAACAAAATATATTGCTTTTTTGACCTAAAACGGAATAAGCATATCTACTACAAACTCCTTAATCCATCAAAAACAAAGTTTTAACTTCTCCTTTAAGTGACCCATGAAAATCAACTTTTTGCACAATACTCTTCTCCCCCATAAAAGAATGTCTACTCTTGAGATTGATCAGCTGCACAGCCAAACTGACAATATAATGTTCCTCGAGATAAGACAAAAGCCAAATCATCAATAGATAGATGCGTAGACTAAGTGCTTGCCACCATAGTGATTCCCAGAAATCTATGATACTCAAACATGAGTGATGTTCATCTGAAACATTCACTTCATCAGAAATGCATCTGATCTTCTTTAGATAAATGACATGAATGATTATTATTAGACACCCAGTGATAGCAGTTATCAATCTGTCTGGTGCCACTCATAAGAATATTTATATTAATATCAGTCACAATGCATTCTTCCTTACTAAAATTAACAGTATAGCCTTGACCACATAGTTGATTGACACTAATTAGGTTTACCTTGATCCCTTCAACTTATCGTACATCATTTAGATATGGTAGATTATATTTCTCAATATTTCCTTTTGCAAGGATTCTTGCTTTTGCACCATCTCCAAGTTAACATATCTAGATGTACACTCTTTTAGTTAAAAAAAGAATGATCTATTTTCAGTCATATGTGTGGAACAACCACTATAAGATACCAAGCATCAGTTGAAGATTGAACTGTTGTAAAAACAATATTACATTTACCTGAATTCTTGACTCTTCATTCCTTATAACTTCTCTTGCCTTTTGCAGTAAATGAGTTTTGTTTGTGCTTCTGTGAGTGATAAGTAGCTTTCTGATATTGGAATTTATACTTTTGTAAAACATAACAAAAAGGACGAATATGACCTTTTTTACGACAGTAATGACAAACCCAATCATTTGTTTTTGTGGAAGAGCTAACAACTTTTGTTTCAACTGGTTGATCAGATTTGATCCTCACAGTAGCAGGAACAAATTTTATCCCATTTGCTTGACCAGTGCTCTTTAGTAATGAGTCAAAACCAAGACCATATTTGTTGAAACTAGACTATCCTGAATTCAATATTTGATCTAGATTTTTAGTTCCTAAATTTAACATTTTGACTGATTTCATAGTCTTATCATACTATGTCTGGATCTCCCTCAATTTTTGTTTTAAGGAAAATATAACTGATAATAGCCGTTCATTTTCTTGTATAAGATTATGTATTTTTTTCTTTCTGCATTGCTCTAGCTTCTGAATCTTCTTTCCACAGAACTTTGAGCTCCTCAAACGTCAACTCATTATCATAATTTTTTCAGAACTTTCACTTTCATCTATAGAATTTGTTTCTGTAATGCATATTGTGAACGCATTCATGCTGTTATCTTCTTCACTATCATCAATTTCTTCATCTGACAAGGTAGCACGAACATTTTTCTTTTATGTTTTAAAAAATGTGGGACATTCAGCCTGATAATGACCAACTCCCCCACATTCTCTACATCTGAAAACTCTTTCTTCACCCTCTTTTTTCGTCCATAATCACTATTCCTCCTATTTGAATTTTCATTACACCTTTTCGTATTGTTCTCACCATCTTTTCTTTGATAGTTAGTCAAATTTTAAGCGTTTGATTTTGTGGTATTCAAGTTTTTGAATTTCTTGACCACCTTTGAAAACTGTTTCGTTAGGAGGTCTATTGATTCATTCATGTTTACTTCGTTATCAGACTGATTTATTATTGTCTCGTCTTCATATATTGACTTAAAAGCGATCCCCTTGCCTTTCTTGTTCTCTCTACCAGATATAGTCATTTCAAACATAAGTAAAGACCCAAATAACTCATCAAGTTTTATGTAGTAATGTCATGGGCTTCCTCTATGGAAGTGACTTTCATATCAAATTTCCTCGGTAGAGATCGAAGCACTTTCCACACAATTTTAGAATCAGGGATTTTTTGACCAAGCAACAAAGATTCATTGGCAATTTCTAGCACTCTCTCATTGTACTCAGAAACTGATTCATCTTTAGACATTTTCAATGCTTCAAATTTCCAAGTTATCGGTTGTAACCTAGATATCTTGACTTTAGAAGTCCCTTCATAAGCTACTTTCAAGATTCTCCATGCTTCTTTGGCTGTACTACAGGAATTTATCAGCTTGACACATTCAAGTCTACACCATTGAATATTGCATTAAGAGCTCTTGCATTCCCGATAGATGCCTGTTCTTCAGCATCAGTCTAATCAACCTCAGGTTTTAGTACTGATACTCCATCCAAAGTAACCATTAGAGGTTCATAACCAACAACAAGGGCTCTCCACACTTTTCCATCTAATGTTTTAATAAAGAATATCATACGAGGCATCCAACATGAGTAATTTTTTCCATCCAGTACAAGAGAACGTGAAACTGATGGTCCTTCTCTAATTATCTCCATGATCTTGCAACCTTTCTCTGGTACCAATTGAAGAAACAGTTAGAGATAATCAATTAAACCTTCAGTTAAAACTAAAGGTAATAACTTTTGTAATCGCTAGAGGGACAACAAAAGAGAATAACACAAGAAACTTTGGTAACCTAGCTCAACCAATATTGCCTACGTCTGGTGAGCTGCGCACAACCCTGATGAGTAATTTTATTAAGATTCACTTTAGTCAATATACATCGATACAACATATGTACTCTGTTCAACTATATGACTATACAACATGCATATTAGCTTCAGACTCAAGGCTCCCCTTGAATGCATGAGTAACTGTAACAACCCAACTCCTTATACTGAGTCGAAGTCATTACTAATGTAGGACAAGTGGTTTAAGTCATAAAATTTAGCAAAGACGAATAAAATTTGAGAAATTTATTTATGAAAATCCAAACAAAGTAATATGCGAAAATAAAATTTCATTCTAAAGTCCTACTCGGGCCCTATCTACTTTTCAAAAAAAGAAATAGTAAATAGTGAAGAAGACTAAAACTCAGGTACTAACGTCAAAACAAGAATAAGCGGAAGCAGAAATCCCTATGGCTCGCCACGGTCACTTCTGGTCGCTCGCCAGCTTGCCTTTGCCCTTACCTCGGCCTCTACCTGAAAAACATGACATGAAGAGAGTGAGTATAAAATACTCAGTAAGGGACCCACTACTAGTCCCACTAGGCGCCTGTTAGCTTCCTATCAGAGTCCTGTAACTGGTACCCAATCTCTAGCACGTTCCCGAACACGTGCAACATGCGCTCCCGTAGGAACGTAAATCTGGTCTTCGGTGTCCCGGGGGACACCTAGGACAATCGGGATGCGAGGACCCCGTCGAGTCACTCGAGTCATATCTATATCCATGCTAGACTGGTGTCCCGTCGGACCACACAGTCCTAAATAAGTGGTGATCCCGAAGGACACCCATGCAGGTACGACTCTAATAGGCTAAGCTAACAGGTACCCTAACCATAGCATACATACACATAGCACCATCATATAATCATAACAGATTAATCATCATCTCACTCTCCATCTCAACAACCGTCGAACAGTCATAACAGTTCTCGTCATCACAATATCATGCCATAATGTAACCATATCATCAATCGCATCATGCTATCATCAATTTCATGCATCATACAGTCTAGTCCTCAACATGCACAACTGAAGGTGTACGTGATCTCATAATTCTAAACATGGAGCTAGTGGTAGAAATCTCTTACCTGGAGATTTGGTTGCCGAGTCCTAAAAGTAAGAAAAGATGTGCTTTCCAAGCAGCAGGGCCCTAAATGATTAGAAACAACAATTAAAACCTAACCTTCAAGGAACAGAGATCCAAGAGTCGTTTGAAGCCACTTACCCCAAAATAAAGGTTGCTCTAACTCCCTTTAAGTCGAGAAAGAATCCCACGCTCCAACACCAATTTGTCCAACCGACCCCCTTTCAGAAAAATAATTTAATTCAACCATTAAATTATTTAAAAAACTAAAATTCCTCTTCGTTGGGTATACCAAATCCCAACTAACTTCCAAAACTTACCAAGGAAACGTGGGGAAAGGCCAAAATTGTGTGGCTCAAAAAGGTAGGGATCGGCTCGGCTCGTGCGCAGGCGCGGCTCGACTCAGAAGTAGGCGTGGCTCGGCTCGGGTGCAGGAGCTGCGTGCGTCGTGGCTCGACTCGGCGCAGGAGTTGCGCGCGTGCGGCTCAGCTTGCGGGTGAACACGGCGCGGCTGGGCTACGCGGAGCGGTTGCGCGGGCCGGTCGGGTCGCGGGGCGGGAGCTTCGGCCGGGTTGGGTCTTCGCGCAACGTGGTGCTGACTTCCGGACTCGGGTGGTGCGACGGGTTGCGGGTGGTCCGGCTAAAACCACGGCTTCGCTTGGTGACGGCTGCAGACGGAGGCTCCGGCTGCTCTGCGTCAAATCGAAGCGGTGCGACGCGGTTGGGAGTGTGGACGTCGGCGAGGCGGACGCGGCTTCGGCTGGCCGACACGGCTTCGGCTTGCAGACGCGAAGGGTAAAGGGGGTTCGGCTTCGGGCGACAGCTGCGAGAGACGGGCTGTGCGGCGAACGCTCGGCGTGCGCGGATCGGCTTGGACGGATATCCGACGCGGCTGAAAGATTGGCGACGGCTCGGGTACGCGGCGGCGGCGGCTAGGGTTTTGTTTTCTTCCTTTTTCTCTTTTCTTTTCCCCTCTTTCTTTCTTTGATTTTTTTTCTTCCTTATGCACGGGACCCAAGGCTCTTTTATAATAAAAGTCTCTTTTCTTTTCCATTAATTAAATCAAGCCAACCATCTTCTCTCTCTCCAAATCTCACCAAAAACTCAACCAACCCACCTTTAAATAAACACAATTGATTTTGTTACCTTCACAAACAAATATTTTATTTCATCCTTAAACTTCAATAATTAAATAATCAACCAAAGTAACTCTTTAACCTTAATTAAGTATAAGGTCAAAATAATCCAATTCCATATCAAATTTTGAATTTACAAAATTACTCTTGAGATGAACAAATGAAACTCCAATCTGTTGGGGCGTTACAGTAACTCTCCTCAATGATGTCTGACTTCAGGCTCCCCTGAATGCATGAGTCAATGTTTTTGACGATATCTTTTTATACTTCTAAAGATTACTGTGACCACGCAAACTACTATCTCGTCCTTTTCATTACTCATCAACAATAACAACTTAGATCAACATGCTGATCTTATAGACATAAGATCATATTGCCTTTTCGTTCTTGCAGCTTCTGCAATCAGTTCTTCGTTAACCTTTAGTCCTGAATAATCTTTTTAATATTTGTTTGCCCGCGAACCCTGTATTTGAAAGTCCTATTTATACATATAAGATTTATATGTATAAATCTTATTTCTTCAAAGATAATTAGCAAGATTCCTAAAATAAAGGAGGATCTTTTATCTTTTTGGAATTAAATAATTCATTAATAAAAGATAATCTTATAAAATAAAATAAATGAGGATCTTTTATTTTTTTGGAATTAAATAATTCATTAATAAAATATAATTTTATAAAATAAAATAAAGTAAGATCTTTTATCTTTTTGGAATTAAATAATTTATTAATAAAAGATAATCTCATAAAATCTTTTTGACAAAATCCCAACAAAATTATTGTTATTATATTGTATTTAAACATTTAAAATTTTATATTTACTAGAACCATGATATATTTAATATAGGTAGAAAATGATATTAAAACTTTGCTCATTTATATTTTAAACATAATTTAGATGAATGTATATAAATAAAGTTATGAAAAATTATCAAAAATAGAACATTTGTCTTTTAGTAGTTTTGTTTAATGAAGGGTAAATAGTTAGTCAATTTTTATTTTTTTAAAAAAATCATAAAATTATTATTATTTTTATATTGAACAATTTATTTTTTTTAGAGCTTCTGAACTCCCCTAGAGTAAGTTTTTTTCTCTCTCTCTCTCTCTCTATTTTTCCAGTTTAAGCAAAGTATCAAATTTAAAAGGATAATTGGTACCTAAGTTATTCTTGAATTGACACTAAAAATAATATTTTGATTTTGGTAAAATAAATAGAATGAGAGATAATAAATGATAACAGAGTAGGTATTTAATAATGGGGTAAGAGGTTTGATATAGAAAATGATGACCAATGGGGTGTTTGATTAGTTTGGAAAGACCAAATCATTACCCATCCATGCATACATAACATATTCATTTTTAGAGCCCCAATAACTTCTCTCTATCCTCTAAATCCACCATTCTTAAACCTTTCCTTCCCCCTCTTCTCAAAATTGGAGATTGAAATGTTTCTACTTCACTCCTTTTCAATTGAGTATATATATATTTTAATTTCCAAAGCCAAAGTACTTGAACAAAGCAAAATGTTGTCGTTTTCTATATGACCTTTCTTCATCTCATAACTTGAGGCTTTTTTTATAATTTTTTTTAAAGTTTAAATTACGTCCCATCTTATGACTTTTACATTTAATTTGTTTGTATAGTCTGAATCTTAAAACAAAATTATGCTCAATAACTATTTGTGTTTTCTTGTTTCATTGAAAATAAACCAAAAGTAGTAACGTGTGTTTGATACTTATTTTTCTTATTTTATTACGTTATTTTAAATAAATTTGGTTACATATAATATAATAAAATATATAACATAGATGAAGAAAAATATGAATTATTTAATATAGTTTAAGTTCAAAGCAAAATAGAAGAGCAATTAATTTGTAAATTGTACAACAAACTTTGTAAACTAAATTTTCGATAATCATTAATTAATTAATTTATTGCACAACATATGTGTATGTGCGTGCCCCTTTGACCCAACCCCTCCCTTATCCTCATTCTCCAAGGTTAAAAGTTCAATCATCAAATGAATATAGAGTGTGTGTCTAATCAAAATCATAAACAATCTTATCAAATAAGGAGATTACTCGATTTCTTAAGAAAATAGGAGAAGACCGGTCAACCAACTCCTCTAACTCTAGATGAGATAACTTGAATCATACTTTCAAACTTTCTTACTTCCACATTCTTTCACTCTCTTACTTAAATTTTAAAATGTGTGACAAGTATCAGATCGACGTGCAACTGAATTTGTAAATACAGTAAAATCTTATTTCAATTCTTGGCGTGTATCATTGATAAGACATTATTATCATTGATAGAAGTCTATCAAAGATAAAGCATATCATATTTTTTATAATCTATACTATATATAAAAAGATGGAAGTGGAGAAATTTTTTAGCTCTATTTTACACATTCATTATAACTTTCCTTTTGTCTTATTTTAGTGGCAATTTTGTCATTCACATAGTTTTAATGTTTATAGTAATTTTCACCTTCAACAAAATAGAAGTTACATTTCCTTAACTTTTCATCTCCTCATTATAACTTCTCTACAAAATTTAAAATTCTCTTCAAAATTAGGTATGTTATTTAAGTTTATCCAAATCCATTCATATTCCTCTCTATCTTTTAATCTTCTGTCTCATAACTAATCACATTCCCTTATCTCATATTATCTCTTTTGTATCTCTTTCAACCTTTCAAATTCTTCATTTTTAAATCTTAAAGTATAAATAAATATCTCATTCTTTTTTTATTTCTTTTCACTCATGTTCACAATTCACAACAAAATGCTAGAGGAAGAAGAAAAGCAAATTAAATTATGCTTTTCTATTTTCTTCTAACTTTTTTAAAATTTTATCTATTTTTTATATAGAAATATGATTGTGTATATTTCTTCATTTATAGGTTTCTTTTTAGTACATAACAGAAGTTGGGAAAACTTGAACTACCAACTTCATGGTTGACATGTAGAGATATCTCTATGTTGATCTTTATGTTTAAATTATGTAATATTGAAAATATTTTTAAATGTAACTATGAAAATCTTGCTCATGTTTTTTCTTCATTTAATTTTTTTTATTAAAACTATTATAAAATTTGAGATAGTATATTATGACATTTCTAAATTTATTATTCATTTTTCACGCATTACGAGGTGAATATAAAAATGATATAAATATAAAAATATTGAAATGATTGTTTTAATTTTATAAAGTGAAGTTAAAACTATAGTTTTTTCATGTGTGATTTTCACGTGCATCGTACACATTGTTTACTAGTTTTTTTTTTTTAAAAAAAATATTGTTATGCACCTAATTGTTATTGAAAGTTCAAGATGTAATTCACTCTCTTTAACAAGGTTGTTCCCTTGCTTTACTACACATCAATTCAAATATTTAGATATTGATGTTTACGCTTGATATCCTATCTCAGCTTAGAACAAAATTGTCAAAGTCTCATTCTTATTTGTCTACTCGACAACTTTGTTGTTATAGTCATTTGTGGGGGAATGTCGGAAATGACTTGCTTTTTATTTTATTTTTGTGGAAAATTATTTTTTCGGCTTGGCCCATTTCAGTTGTCAAAAGAATTGGTTTCTTCCGGTCTAAGTTTCCACTTCTTCATTTCGAAGTTTTCGATCATCAGTTGACTGATCGTTCTCTCCTCTTCGTTTTTGGTGCTTCGATTGTTCACTTAGTTTCGAAGACATGGCCTCCATTTTTTGTCAATCTCCTTATTTTCCTCGGCTTCCCCCTTTGTAGAAGATGGTTTTCTACGCCATTTGTAGCATCAAAAAATCAAAATACCATATCAGTTTCCTCATTTTTATTCCATCGAAATCCATTTCTCATTTACCCATTCTCTACTTAAAATATTGTTCTGAGCTTTCTAAATTTTATTTTTATTCCTTATTCCGATAAGTGCACGTCTAAGTAGGAGAATTATGTTTACCTTGGGGAATAGCTGATAACACAATTGTCAGTTCAATCAGCCATAATTGCTTCCAGGGCAGAGGTTCATCACGGCATGACAATTTTTTTCAACATTCATACCTTATTTCTCTAACAATATTTACATTGTATACAACAATTTTCAAAAAGAAAAAACCCCACAAGCCCACAACATGAAATAACAAAAATACCCTGCAATTAATCGATCACACGCATGTGCAAAAAAACTTCTAATTTAAACAATCATATAATATAGTTTAAAAGACCGTTTAGATACTGGTACACAATAGTTTGAATCTATCACTTATCTATCTGGGATAGACAATGATAATGGTCTATCTTTGTCTATCTAGGATGAACAATCTTAGTACATGATCTTGTACCAAATCTAAACGATCTTGTACAAAATCCGATCGATCTTGGTAAACTATCGTTTAGATCTTGATAAACAACCATTTAGATCTATCACTTATATATCTGAGATAGATAGTGATAGTGATATACCTCTGTCTATCTTGGATAGACAACTGATTGTTTAGATTTCAGTACATTGATCGTGTAGTGGAAAAAAGATGATGAGATATGACGAAGAATGGAGAAATTTTGGAAGAGGAGATGAAGAAATCGCAAACAAAAAGAAATAGGAATATGAAGAAGCATAAATTCAATACTCGTCTCGAAAATTTCAAAACATACAAAGGCAAATCTAAATTAAATTTATGAAAAAACAATGGTGGCTTCATGCTATAAATAATTTCGCGTTTGGTTCACTTTTCAATTAAGGGCCACTTAGTTATAACATCCTCTCTTTTCATAAATGATGATTTTTCATAAAACAACTCTTTGCAAAGGATACGATTGTTAAACACTTTTCGATATAAAGAGATCATAATCTTTTTCTTCTACACAATTCACCACATCTACGAAAACGATTCTATGCAATTCACCACTTCTGCAAAAAAAAAAAAAAAAAAATATTAATAATTGATCTTTATTTTTCTATATTTATTTTGTAGCAAATTTTGATGTTCTTTTGTTTCCGTTTATTTTTGTTTGTGAACACTTTTGTTCTCTTTATTTTGGTTTGTTTTCTTTTTTGTTTCATAGTTTTTTTATTATTATTGTATGTGCTTTCTTCTTTACATTTTTCTCAGCATTTGCAAAAAAAATATATTATCAGGCAGACAGAAAATATATTTTATTTCAATTCACCACATTTCTGTAAAATATTTTACATTTTGTTTTGTAGGATTTATTATTTTTTATTATTGTATGTGAACACCTTGTTCCTCCGCTTCTTTCTCTTGTATTTGTTTTTTATTTCCATAGTTTTTTGTGTATATTTTGTTCCCTATATTTTTCTCATAAGTGTGCCATGGGAAACATTATCATAAGAAAAAATTGCAAATCCTCCTTGATATAATTCACGGTAGGGTTTATTTTTAGAATTTAATTTAAAATAGGGGTCTTTTCAATAATATAACAAAGCGGCAAATTATTTACACTCTATAGAACAATTTCAACGAAAAAAGTCTACATGCCCACAATGCGTAATACTAAAAATACCCTAATAAACGCGTAATTAATCATCCGTGTGCACACGATTAATGTTATTAAACGATTATTGCACGTCATTGTGTAGAATAATATACAATTAATACATGATCTTGTAAATTACTAAACATATAAGCGATCAAATAATAAACGCTAAACGATAAGGAAAGACTTCAGATATAAACGATCATGTAGATTATCTTTAACGATTATCTCATATGTGCGTTTGATCATGTATGTAAGTATAAGCGATCAAAAACGATCATCATACACGATCTTATACATTACCATATATAAAAAT
This sequence comes from Cucumis melo, assembly GCF_025177605.1. NCBI lineage: Eukaryota > Viridiplantae > Streptophyta > Magnoliopsida > Cucurbitales > Cucurbitaceae > Cucumis > Cucumis melo. Next base: position 9,393,059 of record NC_066860.1, read on the forward strand.
GATAAGGTAATAAACAGTAAACAATGACGAAAAGGTTTAGATGTAGACGATCATGTAGAGTAGCTTCAACGATCCTATATGTAAGTATAAACGATGATTTAGAGAAATTAGCTTCAATCACTCATAATTACAAAAATACCGTCAAAATCAATGGGCTATAAAAAGCTGAAGGCACTTGCTCAGGCTTTTCATCTTCTTTACAATCCTTTATCTTCTTCACTACATTTTCGTCATTCATCTTCTTCGTCAATCGTTTATATCCTCGTAACTACTTCAACAAAACTACACAAATTCTTCTTCATCGATCGTTCTTCACCTTCGGTTGTTTGAGAATTTGTTTCTGGCATTAATCTTTATTTTGTTTCCACAACCAAATCTATTTTCATCATCTATCTCTATCTATCACGATCTATCTCGCATTCAAAGAGGTCTGAATCTATACTCATTGTATATATGTCATTGTATATATTTCATTGAATAATCTATATTAATTTTTTTTTACAAATAGATGGTGAGCAAGAAGCAACAAGCATCAAGTAGCAAATCAATAAAATCTAAAGTAAACACAGAAGAAAGAAAAATTAAGAAAGAAAAAGAAATAAAGGTAACAAACTAGAAGTATTGTATATTTGTGTACCTTTGTCTGAATAGAACTCTGTATTTGTAAATTTGTTAAAACTAGTCATTGTTTGAAACATACTGTATATTACGTCGTTCAGGTGAAACACTATCTAAATGACATTATTATGGAAAATGAACAAAAAAAAAATCATAGAATTACTATATATTATAGTTTTAAAACATTGAATCATATCAAGTCGAAAATAGACCAAAGAATTCTTTCTCGAGTTTTAATGAACAACCTTTTTAGCCAGTTCCTTGACATTAAAATGTCTAAAATACCAACACAATTCTTGCATTTTCTATCAAGAAAGCAATGCCATACAAAAAAAAAAAAAAAAAAACTAATGTCCTTGCTTTTAACTTCAATGGACATATAGCAGAATTTAGGTCGAAAGCATTTTGCTTCGTGTCTGGATTAATAGGTCACAAATTCCCAGAGTTAAATCTAGGAGAAAAAAAGAAAATAGTCTAAAAAATGCCCTTTTCTGTCATGACAACTTTATAACAAGAAGAGATATAGAAAGAACTTTCAAAGCATTACGAAACGAGGAAGACTCATAGAAAGAAAAACTAGTTAACCTCTATATCTTAGAAGCGTTTTTAATTCCCAAGAAACAACACAACCACATAAATTCCCAACATCTAGACATATTGGATCATGAAGAAACCTTCAAAGACTATCCATGGAGAAGGTTATCATACATTATAACATATCAATTCTTGAAAAAAGCATCCTACAGTGACAAGGATGTTGTATACCTTCAAGGATTTCCCCTAGCTTTAGTCTATTGGAGTTTTGAGACAATACCAAAACTTTCTAATTTAGATGTTGGATTTGGAAGAAAGCTTGCAATTGAAGGGCCAACAATTGTGACATGGGAATGTTTGGAAACAAGTGACTAGAGGACTCTAAACATCAACATTTTTTAATTTGAGAATGTAAGTAAATTTAGAGCATGACTTATATATGTCTATCTAGATAGATAATGAAAGATTTCTATCCATGTCTATCTAGAATACATGATGATATAAATCTACCACTGTTTATCAATACATTTGCTACTTTTTCACTAATAATCTAATATCATTTTATTTGTAGTTCTCTATCACACCACTAGACTCAACAGAAGAAGAGTCTCAAACAATTTTGAGAACCAGTATAGAAAAGAAAAGGAAGAGCAACAGAAAAAAAAAAAAGAAATGGAAAAAACCATAGAAACAAACAAAATCTTAAATAAAATAAGAGAAATCAGGAAAAAAAATCAAGAACGAATAGAAACAGAACAAATATTATTAAGATAGGGAATAAAAGAAATAAAAAGCATGTTGACAATGATTATGAGAAACTTAAATGTTCAGCCACCATCAGCCAAACTTCAATAACAACATAATGAGAAAGAAAGTGCATATACAAAAGTCGTGGAGAAAAATAGACCACCTACTTATAGTCTTGGCCTTCTTGATGAAGATGAAGAAGTTAATACAATAGTGAAGTATGCAACAACATATTGCTCTACGGTTAGTGCTTTATTCATTATCTACTCCTTTATTTTGTCTAATATTGCTTAAATTTCAAGTAAAAGACAACCGTGTTGTTTCTTTTTCTATACAGGAAACTGTCGTTTTGGAAACACAAAGTAGTTTGAAAACAATAGAAACTACAGATTTAAAAACACCCAAAACACAAATATTGTCTCATGTTTAATTCTTTTTCAAACAATAAATAGAAATTATATCGTATAGACAAAGATAGGAGTCTATCTTTGTCTATCTGTGATAGTAAGAGATAGTTTTCTTTATGATGTCTTCTGAACATTCTTACTTTATGTACTTGCAGATAGATGAAGAAGAAGAAGAGAACAATGAAATCATAAATTTAGAAACACCAAAAACACAAATGTTGACGCAAGTTTTAATTTGTTTAGTATACAACTGGTTTCGCAATCATTTATTTATGTTAAACAATCATTTATATATTTCACATAGTCGTTTCTTTAGGTTACACACACTTTAATTTCTTTGCTATACAACTCGTTTCACGTCATGTATTTATGTTATACAATTGTTTATATATTTTACACTACCCTGTATACATATTTAAACGATCTTTATATTGCACAGTCGTCTACATTTTTTTTGCACAATCATTTTGACAGCACATTCTCTTGTTACATTCAGACAAATGAAGTTCAAGATGGAGAAAAAGAAGAAGAAGCTGAAAATGAACATTAAGATAATCAAACATCAGATGAAAGTGATAAAGAAGAAAATAGGAGGTGGGAAGACAAAACAAAACAAAGCAAGGATCAATTAGGAAATATCATAATCTTTGTAGAAAAGAAAATAGAAAAGAAGATACAGTAAAAGGGAAACAAAAGTTGAATAAAGATGAAGATATTGATAATAACGAAACTAAAGAAGAGGTTGACACAGATAGCAGTAAAGAAGATGCAACAGAAGAACTGGAAACAAAAGAAAAAATAAAGAAAAGAAAAAGGAAAATAATGGTGGTGGCCAAAAAAAGGAAAAAGTTTAAAAAATGATATGCAGACAACTAATCTCAACACAATAAGAAAACAACAAGAAGAACGAAAGAAGAATATTGGCTCAAGAAGACATTGATTCTGCTCCATCCTTTGACCTAAAAATTTCTCAATATTTTAGAGACAATTTTTAGTGTTCTTAAAGCTTCAAATCTTTAAATTTACCTTTTGAAAATTTCATTGTTTTACATTCGAGTAATTTGTATTCTATTCCACTATTTATATCTTACACTATTCAATAAAACGTATAACGAGATCAATACATTTATTATCATGATTATTTAGATTCAACAACCTATTATTTAAACGTATAACTACGCCATACTACACAATCGTTTAAACAATATCCTTCACAATCACGTAACTTGTATAGCAGCATCATTGATATGTAAAATGTATAACAGCGTCGTGTAAATAATATCCTACATGATTATCTAACTGTACAACATGATCGTTTAACATTATATCCTTTTGCAATTCTGTAAAATGTATTACAACGTCGTTTACATGTAGAATACGTAACAGCATCGTTTAAATATTATCCTACACGATGGTGTAAACGTATAACATGATCGTTTAACATTATTAGTAGCATGATCATTTAAAGTGGTACAAGATCGATGGTGTTGATTAAAAAAATCCGATCGTTTACATCTATCGTGGCGACAGTATGAATTATTAGCAGAAGGATCGTTTAAAGATGTAGAAGATCGATGGTGTTGATTAAACACCAAAGATCGTTTATGTCTATCGTGGCGACTGTATGAAAAGATTAAAGCCATGTGGAGACCATGCAAAACCTTTTCCATTTTTATTAGCCACTCACTAATTTTTCAACCTTTAATCTTCTTTTATTAGCCTTTCACAGATTTTTGAATGCTTCATCTTCTTTTAAAACTCGTGCTCTCAAACAATTAGATTTAGGGTTTCCAATGTTTTCCTCTCGAGCATCTCCCTATCTTAAAATGTGCTTCAAGATGCTTCTTTTTCAACCAACAACAAGATCGAAAAGAAGAAAAAATTGTGCAAGATGAAGATGGAAAGGAATGGACGATAGATTTGACAAAGGAAACTGTGATAGTGATTCCGAAAATGTGTATAAAAGACTATGGTAAGCTCTTACATACTTCATCCTCAACCCACCAAGCATCATTTTCCATCTATATCTAGAAACCTTTTTTTTATGTTGCAATGTAATTATAAGGAAGGAGATTGAAGCAATAACAAAGAACAGTGGTAAACAGTGGTGCGTTAGTAAGCTCTTACATTCTTTTTTCATCCTGAACCTCTTTAACTGTAGTAAACAGTGGTCCTGGTTAAAATTGATTGTATACCAGACCGAGAACTGATTGTTGATCAGGAGGTTTCGGTTGCTAAAAACAAGATTGAGGTTAATCCTAAAGGGTTTGGAAAGTGGAAGAAAACAATCCAGAAGTCGAAGGAGATGGAGAGTGAGATTCAACAACTCAAGGAAGTGTACACATTTGAATATTTCTCTGTATTACACTTGTTAAACAGTAACATGTGACAACATATTGTAAAACAATCATTTATAATAAAGAATATAAACATTCGTTTAGATCATTCGGATTTTATTATCAGATCATTTACATGCATAAACATTCATTTATAAAATATAATATGATCGTTTATGATTAACAGACCAATCATTCAGACATTATATAACGATCATTTAAATTTAATGTTAACATCGTTTAGACCTACTTAAATATCGTTTTAACATAAATGCACGATCATTTAACAAATATTTTCATTATGTAAAACGTATAAAATGATCATTTATAATAGTAGTCCGATCGTGTAGGTTTAACAACACGATTGTTTACATGTGAATCAATGATCGTTTAGATTTTACTATCACATCGTTTATTTACATAAACATTCGTTTATAGAACACCACATGATTGTTTATGAGTAACAGACCAATCGTTCAAATGTTATTAAATGATCATTCACATCTAGTGGTAACATCGTTTAGACCTACTCAATGATCGTTTTAGCATAAATACATAATCGTTTAACAAATATTTCCATCATGTAAAACGTATAAAAGGATAGTTTAGATTTACTAACATGATCGTTTACATGTCAATACAAGATTATTTAAAATTACTAGTACGATCATTTACATGTAAAATTATTAAAATCATCGTTTAAATAATATTTTATATGATCATTGAACATTATCAGCAACACGATTGGTTAAAGTTGTACAAGATCGATACTATTGGTTGAACACCAGTGATCGTTTACATCTATCGTGTAATTAATGAATTTGAATTCAATTATAAAATTAGGGGATTAAGGCCACGTAGCGACCATGTGTAGAGTTTAGAGTTTGTGGGTGAAAATGGCCAGTACACGTGTGGTAAATAATCAATTCGCATTCATTAACCTATCAGCAAGTACAACGCAAAAAAAATGCTTCCTTTTCCGTCCATTCATCTTCATATTCCTTTAAAACCATTCTCACAAACAATTAGATTTAGAGATTCTCAACTTTTTGCCTCAAAGTTTTTCTTTCAAACTTTTCCTCATTTTGACAAAATAAGGGTCTAAATACTAAGATTCAAGATGTTGCTATTTGGACAAAGAATGATAAGATCAAGAAAAAAAGAAAACGACGTGCAAGGTGCTTCCAAAAGTGTCTACAAAAGACTATGGTATGCTCTTAACTTCCTAGATTTCGAAGCCTCTTCGTGCCCAAGTTGAAAGAGGACAGGATTCACAAAGGAAGATAACGCCAGTGTTTGGTGCATGATTTTGATGAAGTTGTCCAGCTATTAAAGCTGTGCAGGTAGTACAAACATTGACAAAGACCTTCTTTTTTAAGCATTTGAGTTTTTAGAGAAGGAAAAGAATGCCAAAATGTTTATTGCAATTAATGAAAACTTACGAAGCAGGTGGTTGAGGACAAATCTTTGCAAAATAATGATGGATGGTGATACAATTGCATTAAACCTTTTTCCATTTTCATTATGTTATGTGCATGAACATGTTTTGTAAAATTTACATACAATGGAAATATGTAATAACGTTTACAATCAATGTATAAGAACTTTTCAGAATTTCTCTGTTTTATACTTGTTTAGTCATTTTTGATTAACGACGAGGTTGTTTAACTCGTATAACATTATTTCCTCACCACTTATGATTAACAAATCAATCATTCAGACGTTATATAATGTTCATTTACATTTAATGATAACATTGTTTAGACCTACTCAAATATCGTTTTAACATAAATTCAAGATCACTTAACAAATATTTCCATTATGAAAAACGTACAAAAAAGATCGTTTATATTTACTAGCACAATCGTGTAGTTTAATAACATGATCGTTTACATGTAAATCAACAATCGCTTAGATTTTATTATCATATCATTTATTTGCATGTACTTAATCGATCGTGTACCCTTATCGTGTAGTTAGAGAAAGTCATTTAAGTTATAAGATTAAGGCCACGTGGAGACCATGGGAAGAGTTTGGTATTTTATTATTCGATCATTTATTAGCCTTTATTTAAATTTGTAGTTTTGAATTAACTACGAGATATTTACGTCTATCGTAGCAACTAGATGAATTATTAGCAGTACGATCCTTTAAAGCACGTGCAAGCCATATGAATAGTTTGTGTGTTGTAAATAATCAATTAATTCCCATTTATTAGTCTTTCACAGAAAAACTCTTCATTTTTGGATCCTTCATCTTCTTTTTAAACATGTGCAGTCAAACCATTAGGTTTTGGGTTTCTAAATGTAACGCCCCAACAATTTAGATTTTCATTTTCATTATCTTAAGTGTAGTTAGTGAAATTGTGAATTTATTTGAGGAAACTTCACTAGTGATATTTTTTATTTGCATAATTAATTAAGTTGAGGACATAATTATTTTGATTTGGATAATAAGATTGGTAGAAATATTGTTTGTAAATAAAGAGGTTTGGTTGCTTGAAGAGAGAGATGTGAGGATTTAATTGGGAAAAGAAAGAAAGAATTAATTAAAAGGAGAAAAAAAAGGAAATTTGGTGAGATTTGGAGGAGGAGAGAATGTGGGGTTAATTGGTGTTTAAATAAGGCCTAGGGACCCGTGCACCATAAAAACCAATCATCTTCTTCAAAAAAAAAAAAGAAGGAAAAGGGAAGCTCACCCTAATTTGTGTTGGAAACCCTAGCCGCCGCCGCCATCACTGCCGACCACAGCCCACCGCGCCGCCGAGCTCCAGCCATCACGTACGGATCTCAACCGCATCTCCAAGCCCATCACGTGGAGCCTCGCCGGTCCATCCTTCGTCCCTGCGCCAGCCGTCGCGTCTGAGTCGAGGCTTGCGAAGTCGCGCAGCCCAGCCGCTCGCCGCAGCTTCCGCCGCACAGCCAAGAGGCGCTGCCTACCCTAGCCGAGTTGTCCCGAGCGAAACGTACGCCACTCGGGACCGCAACTGATCTACGTTCCTGACCCGAACAGCCGCGCCGCGTCGCCACCCGACCTGAGCGTCCAATCGCTCTGCGTCGCCACCCGCGCGCGCGCGTGCACCCACACCCGCGCCCTTCTCCACGAGCCGATTCCCAGCCGAGCCGCGTCTCCCTCCTGCCGTAAGCCAAGTCGAATCCTGCTTTCTAGCTGAGCCGAGTCGCCTGTCCTTGAGCCCTCAGCCTGCTCCGGTCTTCTGCACCTATTTTGGTAAGTTAATTGGGTTTTGGCACACCCAGTAAGGACTTAAGATTTTTTAACCTAAATAAATTATTTGGATTAAACTGATTTATCTCTCTTAAAAAGGTAGCTTGAACCAATTGAATTATAGAGTGAAAGACTTCTCCAGTTAAGGACCACCTCCTTGTAACCCGACCACGAGTAAGTTATTCCAACTAAATTCTTCAGTCCTTGGTTGTTTAACGTTCAAGTTATTAAAATTGACGTTATTAATCATTTAGGGCCTCGCTACTTGGAAAGCGCATTTTCTTACTGTTAGAATTAGATTTAGCAAATCTCCAGGTAAGAGATTTCTACTACTAGCTCTACGACTAGAATCATGAGACCACATGCATTCCTGGTTATGCACGTTAAGGACTAGACTGTATAACGATATGTCAATTAATGAGGACATGATGTGACTGATGATGTGATTTGATATGATGGCATGGTATAATGTGATAACATGGCTTGTTATGACTTTATGTTTGGATATTGTGATGAGATGTGACTTGATGATTAGACTGATATGATTACGAGATGATGTTATGTTATATGTATGCTATGGTTAGTGTACCTGTTAGCTTAGCCTATTAGAGTCGTACCTGCATGGGTGTCCTTCGGGATCACCACCTTGCGTAGTCCGACGGGACCGCCAGTCTGGCATGGATATAGATATGATTCGAGTGATTCGACGGGATCCTCGCAGCCCGATTGTCTTAGCGTTTCCTCTCGGGTTCGTTACAAACCAGTATGTCCTAGGTGCTCCCTCGGGATACCGAAGACCAGATTCTGTTCCTACGGGAGCGCATGTTGCACGTGTTTGGGAACGTGCCAGTTATTGGGTGCTATTTTCAGGACTCTAATAGGAAGTTAACAGGCACCTAGTGGGACTAGTAGTGGATCCCTTACTGAGTATTTTATACTCACTCTTTCCATGTCACAGAGCTTATTGTTGTAGGTTCTATAGACTGACTTACGATGTAAGTCTTTGTTTTGGTTTCGTTTTATTTTACCCCTATGGCTATACGGTCCTTCGTCACTCGTCAGGTATGTCTTAAGGCCTTTGCTAAATGTTATAGTTACAATCTTGCCTGAATGAAATGAGAATAGATAGTATGAATGTCATGTTTTTGTGGTGAAAAGTTTTCCACTGGTGAAATTTAGGGAAAATGCCGCCACGTAGAGGTGCACGCCGAGGAGGTGGTGAGGGAGGCAGAGGAGCCGGACGTGGCCAGCTGGAGGAGCAACCTGCTGTGCAGGCAGCCAACCCTGACGCACCTGTCACCCAGGTGGATCTCGCCGCGATGGAGCAGCGATATCAGAATATGCTACAGGTTGCTTTAGCGCCTTACCTCCCTACCCAACAGAACCAAGTCGCCCCTGTTCAGGCCCAGACCGTCACTCCTCCAACCCATGTGGAAGCTCAGTCTGCGCCAGTTCAACTGTCGGCCGAGGCCAAACACCTGAGAGACTTTAGAAAGTATAATCCTAAAACTTTTGACGGGTCCATGAACAACCCTACCAAGATCGAAATGTGGTTGACGTCCATAGAGACTATTTTTTGGTACATGAAGTGCCTAGACGACCAGAAGGTGCAGTATGCAGTTTTCTTTCTGGAGGATAGAGGCATCGCCTGGTGGGAGACTGCTTAGAGGATGCTGGGGGGCGAAGTCAACAAGATAACCTAGGAGCAATTCAAGGAGAACTTCTACGCTAAGTTCTTCTCTGCCAACGTGAAGCATGCTAAGCAGCAAGAGTTCTTAAACTTGGAACAAGGCGACATGACTGTGGAGCAGTATGACGTCGAGTTCGACATGTTATCCCGTTTCGCCTCCAATGTGGTAAGGGATGAGGCTGCCAGGATCGAGAAGTTCGTTAGAGGTCTTAGACTAGACCCCCAGGGCATCGTCCGAGCCCTTCGACCAGCCACTCACGCTGATGCACTACGCATAGCACTGGACTTGAGTCTACAAGAGAGAGCTGATCCGTCTAAGGCTGCGGGCAGAGGGTCAGCCCTTGGTCAGAAGAGGAAGGTTGAGTCGCAGCCTGACGTGATACCGCAGCGAAATCTGAGGTCAAGAGGTGTCTTCCAAAGGCACCGACGGGAGCTTGCAGCAGTCGGGAGAACTTTGAGAGAGCTACCCGTCTATCTTACCTGTGGGAGAGTCCATGGAGGTCGTTGCTTGGCCGGGAGCGAAGTTTGCTTCAGGTGCAGACAACCAGGGCACACCGCTAACACTTGTCCTCGGAAACCCATGGAGACCACCCCGCACCAGCCTCTCACTTCCCAACACGGAAGAGTTTTTGCCACTACCCGTCAGGAGGTCGAGCGAGCTGGTACAGTGGTGACAGGTACGCTCCCAATCTTGGGGCACTATGCTTTTGTGCTGTTTGACTCTGGGTCATCCCATTCGTTCATATCCTTTGTGTTCGTTCAGCATGTGGGTTTAGAGGTAGAACCATTGGGTAGTTTTTTATCTGTTTCTACTCCATCTAGGGAGGTCCTGTTGTCTAAAGAAAAGATAAAGGCATGTCAGGTAGTGATAGCAAACCATGTGTTAGATGTGACCCTGCTAGTGTTGGACATGCGTGATTTTGATGTGATTTTAGGCATGGATTGGATGTCGGCTAACCATGCAAGTATAGATTGTTTTGGTAAGGAAGTCGTTTTTAACCCTTCCTCTGGGCCTAGTTTCAAATTTAGGGGGCAGGAATTGTATGTGTACCCAAGGTCATCTCAGCCATGAAGGCTAGTAAACTACTCAGCTAGGGCACTTGGGGCATCTTGGCAAGCGTAGTAGATACCAGAGAACCGAAAGTTTCCTTGTCCTCAGAACCAGTGGTAAGGGAGTACCCCGATGTTTTCCCCGACGAGCTTCCAGGACTTCTGCCTCCTAAAGAGATAGACTTCGCCATCGAGTTAGAGCCGGACACTGCTCCTATCTCAAGGGCCCCTTACAGAATGGCTCCAGCCGGGCTGAAGGAGCTGAAGATACAGCTGCAGGAGTTGCTGGACAAGGGTTTCATCTGACCCAGTGTGTCACCTTGGGGAGCCCCAGTGTTGTTTGTGAAGAAGAAGGATGAGTCGATGCGCCTTTGCATTGACTACAAAGAGCTGAACAAGGTGACAGTTAAGAACCGCTACCCCTTGCCCAGGATTGATGACTTGTTTGATCAGTTGTAGGGAGCCACTGTCTTTTCTAAGATCGACCTGCGATCAGGCTATCACCAGTTGAGGATCAGGGATAGTGATATTCCTAAGATGGCTTTTCGTTCCAGATACGGGCACTACGAGTTCATCGTGATGTCCTTTGGTTTGACTAATGCCCTTGCGATATTCATGGACTTGATGAACAAAGAGTTTAAGGATTTCTTAGACTCGTTTGTCATAGTTTTTATTGACGACATTTTGATTTACTCCAAAACTGAGGCTGAGCATGAGGAGCACTTGCACCACGTTTTGGAGACTCTTCGAGCCAATAAGTTGTATGTCAAGTTCTCCAAGTGTGAGTTCTGGCTGAAGAAGATGACTTTCCTCGGCCACGTGGTTTCCAATGAGGGAGTTGTTGTGGACCCAGCAAAGATCGAAGCGGTTACCAATTAGCCTCGACCGTCTACGATTAGTGAGATTCGTAGTTTCCTAGGTTTGGCAGGTTACTACAGAAGGTTCGTGGAAGACTTTTCACGTATAACCAGTCCCTTAACTCAGTTGACCAGGAAGGGGACTCCTTTCGTTTGGAGCCCAACTTGCGAGAGTAGCTTCGAGGAGCTTAAGCAGAAGCTTGTGACTGCACTAGTCCTGACAGTGCCCGATGGGTCTGGAAGTTTTGTGATCTACAGTGATGCCTCCAAAAAGAGAATGGGTTGTGTTCTGATGCAGCAAGGTAAGGTACTTGCTTATGCCTTCCGTCAGTTGAAGAGTCATGAGCAGAACTACCCTACCCATGACCTAGAGCTGGCAGCAGTGGTTTTTGCACTGTAGATATGGAGGCACTATCTGTACGGTGAGAAGATACAGATTTTCACTGACCATAAGAGCCTGAAGTACTTCTTCACCCAGAAGGAGCTGAACATGAGGCAGAGGAGGTGGCTCGAGTTAGTGAAAGACTATGACTGCGAGATTCTGTACCACTCAGGTAAGGCAAATGTAGTAGCTGACGCGTTGAGTAGGAAGGTTGCACATTCAGCAACGCTAATCACTAAGCAAGCTCCCTTACTCGGAGATTTTGAGAGAGCCGAGATTGCAGTCTCAGTAGGAGAGGTTACCTCACAGTTGGCTCAGTTGTCAGTGCAGCCGACCTTGAGACAGAGAATTATTGTTCCTCAGCTAAATGATCCTTATTTGGTCGAGAAGCGTCGTTTGGTAGAGATAGGCAAGCTGAGGATTTCTCCATATCCTCTGACGATGGCCTTACGTTTGAGGGACGTTTGTGTGTACCGAAATACAGTGCACTCAAGGCAGAGCTTTTGACTGAGGCTCACAGTTCTCCATTTACTCTGCACCCTGGAAGTACGAAGATGTACTAGGACTTGAGGAGTGTCTACTGGTGGAGGAACATGAAGAGAGAAGTGGCATATTTTGTCAGTAGATGTTTGGTATGCCAGCAGGTGAAGACACCTAGATAGTGGCCAGCCGAGTTGTTGCAAATGGGAGAGTGTCAGGATGGAAATGGGAGAGTGTGTCGATGGACTTCATTACAGGACCGCCCTGGACTCTAAAGGGCTATAAAGTGATCTGGGTTGTTGTTGACAGACTCACGAAGTCAGCCCACTTTGTTCTTAGGAAATCCACTTACACTGCCAGTAAGTGGGGACAACTATATATGACGGAGATAGTGAGACTTCATGGAGTACCTGTATCCATCGTTTCGGACAGAGATGCTCGTTTCACATCGAAGTTCTAAAAAAGACTTCAGCTTGCATTGAGCACGAGGTTAGACTTCAGCACAGCTTTTCATCCTCAGACTGATGGTCAAACAGAGAGGTTGAACCAGATTTTGGAGGACATGCTGTGAGCCTGCGTGCTAGAGTTTTCACGGAGATGGGACTCCCATTTGCATTTGATGGAGTTCGCCTATTATAATAGCTACCAGGCTACTATCGGCATGGCACCATTTGAGGCTCTGTATGGTAAGTGTTGTGGATCTCCCGTCTGTTGGAGCGAGGTTGGTGAGCAGAGGATGCTAGGCCCCAAGTTAGTCCAGACCACCAATGCAGCCATACAGAAGATCCGAGCTCGTATGTTGACAGCACACAGCAGACGGGAGAGCTATGCTGATGTACGGCGTAAGGACCTCGACTTCGATGTGGGAGACATGGTTTTTCTAAAGGTGGCACCTATGAAGGGTGTTCTGAGGTTCGAGAAGAAGGGGAAGCTAAGTCCACGTTTTGTAGGGCCGTTTGAGATACTGGAGTGGATTGGCCCTTAGCTTAACGCTTGGCGTTGCCCCCATCTTTTTCTACAGTGCATGATGTATTCCATGTCTCCATGCTGAGGAGGTATGTCGCAGACCCGACGCATGTAGATGACTTCGAGCCACTGCAAATTAATGAGAACTTGAGCTACGAGGAGCAACCTGTTGAGATTTTGGCAAGAGAGGTCAAGATGCTCCGTAATCGAGGAATTGCACTGTCAAGGTTCTTTGGCGAAACCACGGGGTTGAAGAAGCCATATGGGAGAGAGAATAGGACATGAGAGCCCAGTACCCCGAGCTGTTCGAGGATTATAACTTTCAGGGATGAAAGTTTTTCAAAGGAGGAAAGATTGTAACGCCCCAACAATTTAGATTTTCATTTTCATTATCTTAAGTGTAGTTAGTGAAATTTTGAATTTATTTAAGGAAACTTCACTAGTGATATTTTATATTTGCATAATTAATTAAGTTGAGGACAATTATTTTGATTTGGATAATAAGATTGGTAAAAATATTGTTTGTAAATAAAGAGGTTTGGTTGGTTGAGGAGAGAGATGTGAGGTTTTAATTGAGAAAAGAAAGAAAGAATTAATTAAAAGGAGAAAAAAAAGGAAATTTGGTGAGATTTGGAGAAGGAGAGAGAAGGTGGGGTTAATTGGTGTTTAAATAAGGCCTAGGGACCCGTGCACCATAAAAACCCATCATCTTCTTCAAAAAAAAAAGGAAAACGGAAGCTAACCCTAATTTGTGTTGGAAACCCTAGCCCCCGCCGCCGCCATCACCGCCGACCACAGCCCGTCGCGCCGCCGAGCTCCAGCTATCACGTACGGATCTCAGTCGCATCTCCAAGCCGATCACGTGGAGCCCCGCGGGTCCCTCGTCCGTCCCCACACCAGCCGTCGCGTCTGAGTCGAGAGTTGCGAAGCCGCGCAGCCTAGCCGCTCACCGCAGCTTCCGCCGCACAGCCGAGCGGTGCCGCCTACCCCAACCGAGTTGTCCCGAGCTAAACGCACGCCAACCGCGACCGTAGCCGATCTGCGTTCCTGACCCGAACAGCTGGGTCGCGCGTCCAGTCGCTCCTCGTCGCCGTCGATCGAACGCATCCAGCCGCTCCGCGTCGCCACCCGTGCCCGCGTGCAAGCCGCGTCGCGTACACCCGCAAGTCGCGTCCGCGCTCGCGCCCTTCTCCGCGAGCCGATTCCCAATCGAGCCGCGTCTCCCTCCTGCCGCAAGCCAAGTCGAATCCTGCTTTCTAGCCGAGCCGATTTTCCTGTCCTTGAGTCGTCAGCCTACTCCGGTCCTTTGCACATATTTTGGTAAGTTAATTGGGTTTTGGCACACCCAGCAAGGACTTAAGATTTTTTAACCTAAATAAATTATTTGGATTAAACTGATTTATCTCTCTTAAAAAGGTAGCTTGGACCAATTGAATTGTAGAGTGAAAGACTTCTCCAGTTAAGAACCATCTCCTTGTAACCCGACCACGAGTAAGTTATTCCAACTAAATTTTTGAGTCCTTGTCATTTAACGTTCAAGTTATGAAAATTGACGTCATTAATCATTTAGGGCCTCGCTGCTTGGAAAGCGCATTTTCTTGCTGTTAGAATTCGATTGAGCAAATCTCCAGGCAAGAGATTTCTACTACTAGCGATACGACTAGAATCATGAGACCGCATGCATTCCTGGTTATGCACGTTGAGGACTAGACTGTACAACGATATGTCAATTAATGAGGGCATGTTGTAACTGATGATGTGATTTGATATGATGGCATGGTATAATGTGATGACCTGGCTTGTTATGACTTTATGTTTGGATATTGTGATGAGATGTGACTTGATGATTAGACTGATATGATTACGAGATGATGCTATGTTATATGTAAGCTATGGTTAGGGTACCTGTTAGCTTAGCCTATTAGAGTCGTACCTGCATGGGTGTCCTTTGGGATCACCACCTATTTAGGACTGCGTAGTCCGACGGGACCGCCAGTCTGGCATGGATATAGATATGATTCAAGTGATTCGACGGGATCCTCGCAGCCGATTGTCTTAGCATTTCCTCCGGGTTCGCTACAGACCAGTATGTCCTAGGTGCTCCCTCGGGACACCGAAAACCAGATTCTGTTCCTACGGGACCGCATGTTGCACGTGTTCGGAAATGTGCCAGTTATTGGGTACTATTTTCAGGACTCTAATAGGAAGTTAACAGATACCTAGTCGGACTACTAGTTGATCCCTTACTGAGTATTTTATACTCACTCTTTCCATGTCACATTTTTCAGGTAGAGGCAGGGGTAAGGGCAAGGGCAAGTTGGCGGGCGACCAGAAGTGACCGTGGCGAGCCATAAGGATCTCTGCTTCCGCTTTACACCTCAGTTTAAACTTTCAGTATTTAAATTTTTATTATTCTTTATTTATTATTTTGTTTCTTCAAAAGTAGATAAGGCCCAAGTAGGATTTTAATATTTGTTATGTTTTGCACATTACCTTTGATTTGGTTTTTTTTTAAATAAATAAAATTTTGAGGTTTTGTTTGTTTTAGCCAAACTTTATAACCTTATTTGTGTTTAGTAATGGCTTCGTCTCAGTATAAGGAGTTGGGTCGTTACACTAAATTTTTCCTCTCGAACATTTCCCTCTTTTAAAATGTGCTTCAAGATGCTGCTATTTCAACCAAGAACAACATCATCAAAAAGAAGATGGAAAAAGCATGCAAGATGTAGATGGAAAGGAATGGAGGGTAGGTCTGAAAATGTCTATAAAAGACTATGGTAAGCTCTTACATACTTCCTGAGCCTGAATCCTCTTTCTTCTCCAGAAAGCGTTAGTTCTAGTCAAAATGATTAAATAGTCTTTTCAAAGGGTTACAAGCTTTTAGAGCCAGATGGAAATAGATTGAAGGAGGATTAAGACGGAGTCGAAACTCCTTCATTCCTGGTGGAATGTAGGTTTGATAAGTAACAAGTAAACTTTCTTGGATAGTTGATGTATGCACACATTTTGTTCTATAACATTTACATACAAATTGAAAGTTGATTCGAGGAAGGCAGATAACATTTAAATGTAAAAACGTTTACAATCAATGTATAAGAACTTTTCAAAACTTCTCTGTTTTATACTTGTTAAACATTTACATTTAATCGTTTTGCATTAACTACGAGATCCTTTAAATTGTATAACATCATCGCTTAGATGTTGTAAAACGATCAATTAATATAATTAACGTTAACAATTAGATGTTTTCAAACGGAAATTTGAAAAAATTAACATTATCGCTTGAATGTTGTAAACGATCCTTTAAAATAATTAACTTTACCGTTTGGTTGTTATTAAGCGATCGTTTATATATACAACACTAAAGTCTAAACGATTGCCTATTTTGCGATGAATCTAAACGATCATGTAAGACATCATAGACTACCACGTACTTTAGTTAAATTGATCTCCTAACTATATTTAAACGTACAATTATCAAGCCAAACAATCCTGTGATTCACATCACACGATTATTTAGTAAAGTCTAAGTAATCTTGTTAATACATGTAAACGATCTCTTAACTAAATCTAAAGGATCACGTTATTAAAACTTCATCATCTTTGTAGTCATTCACCAACTTTAATGTCAAAAAATTATACATAATATTATGTATTACAATGAAAGAAAAAGATCACACATTTTCATTAATTGTTCAAACCTTGCTTACAAGTCCTACTATTATGCCATTTACGATTACAGTTGAAACATCTGGTTGAACTACTAAATTCTCCAACCGATGGAATTCTTTGTTTTCTTGGTCTTCCAGCTTGCCGTTTAAAGACTGGAGATAATGTTTTCATGACAGAATCTTCAACTCACCAATCAAAATGAGTTCCAACAGGTTGAATACAACCATTGTATGTTGCTGATAGCATTTCTCTATAATAAAACTTAGATACATTAAAATACGTATCTAAATTAAGCATCCGTAGAACAACAAGAGCATACGCACAAGGAATTTCTTCAACATTCCATACTCGACAGCTACAAATCCCACGTTTAACTTCACAGTAAACTAACACTACTAGAAAAATGGTCTTTCTTGACGGTTGTATTTTTAATTTCTTGACGGTTTTTGAAAAAAAGTCAAGAAAGGGGTGATTTAAATGAAAAACCGTCAATAATTTTTATAAAAGGGCGAAGGATAGTCAATTTGCAGCTTTCTTGACGGTTTTGAAACGTCAAGTAATATGCATTTTTTCTTGACACAAGTATTATCTATTAAATTCTTGACGTTTTTAAAACGCCAAGAATTTTTATGAATTCAACATTCATGATGTTTTTTAAACGTCAAATGATATATACTTATCCTTTATGTTTTAAAACATCAAGAATTTTTATGAAAATGCGGAGGAGGGGATTCATTTTCAAATTTCTTGACATTTCTTGACGTTTTTAAAACGTCAAGAATTATTAAATAATTAAAAAAATAAAAACCTAATTTAAAAAAAAAAAAACCTAATTTTCCCCTTTTCTTTTTACTTTTTCCTTTTCCCTCCACATAACCCTAATTTTCCTCTTCCTTTCTCACAACACCATACCTTCTTCTCATAACTCACCCATCCCGAACACCATGGAACGTCATCGAATGTTGTCGAACCCGCTACCATCCGAAGCCAAATGCCTGCTCGTCGAACGATGTTGTTGCTACCTGCTAAGTACCATCCGAACGTCGAATGTCGCTCCCCTACTCCCTTGCTCACTGAATGCTTGCTTGTCGAACGACACTTCTTCTCTCAACAAAACGTAACCCTCCTTCTCTTGACAAAACATAACCCTCATTCTCACGGCGTCGTGATACCTCCATCTCTTGACTGCGTTCAACCGACGATGACGATGTCTCTCTACTGCTGGCCTCTACTCCCGCCATCGTCGTTTTCGTTTGTTCGCCTCTTTACTCCAATCGTCGTTGAAACTTTATTCTGTTGAAAGCTTGTGGTTAGAGGTTGATATTTAATACTTGAAGAGGTATATTTTAATCATCTTTTTCGTGACAAAGAAATGGTACTTTGGCATCTTTTTTTCCCTCATTTTGTTGGGAGTATTAGGCTTGAATAGTAGAATCTGTAGGATGTGATTAGGTTTAAGTTTAACACATCCATGTACTCATGTTAGCATTGGCTAATACAATGTTTTGTAGTTATCAGTTTGGTATTATATTATTTTTCATTGGAACCTCTTTCTGTAATTTAGCGTGAAGAGTATTTTGTTTAAAGTTCTGTTTTAGTTTTAGCATTTGTTATATGTGACTATTACATTATCTATTTGGTTGTTTCATCCCTACTTTATGTGCATGTCTTTTTTATTTTTTTTTCCTGAAGAGTAGGTTCATTTGACTTACAGCTTGTTGAAGTCGTTTTTCGATTTTACTTGTTATTCTTACCTCACTACAGCCTGATGGTCGCTCTTGACCTTAACTTAGATATTCATGGGTTGTGTTAATCTGAAGCATAATGAACATGACAATATTAAGTGTTGGGTTCTGCTTTCAGTTCGTGGTTGATGATGGTTAGAGAATTCTGGCAGCAGTACACTATTGCTTTCAGCTTCTTAGCATCTAAAGTTGAGCCTGGTTAGCTAAATCAAATTTGCCCTCTTCTGTTACATATTTTATTTATGTTGTTTACAACAATATGTGATCTATGATGAAAGTAATTATCTTCACTTATATAATAGAGTTTTCTTTCTTTCTTTCCTGAACGCGCTGAAACTCAGTTATAAAGAAAATGTTGTCCAAAAAGATGGAAGTTTGGAATTGAATTTAATTTTATTTAATGATGAGTAGGAATTATTAAGTGTGTGTTTATTTCTCTTCTTCTCTGCTGTGTTGTTTTGTATTATGATGGATTCTGATATCAATTTCATCTCTTGGCTTGAGGAAGAATGTCTTATTCTTTGTGATAACCAAAACATTGTAGGTTGTTGTTAATGTTGATGTTTTCTGTATGCTCTTAAACTGCTTGATGAAATGTCCGAAATAAACTTAGAGTTGAAGTCCGACATATTTGTGTCATTATGAAATTGGGTGGTTTTCTCGTATGTGTTTGTTTCTTTGCTTGGTTGTTAAAACCCTACATTTTTTTTATTGAGTGTCTTTTACTCAATATCAATTTTTGCCCACCAACTAAGCAAGATATTTAAAAAGGGAATAGTTTGGTAATGTTCCTTTTATTTTACATTCCTTTTATAACTGCTCTTTAAAATTTTCTAGTCACTAAGAACTGTTGATCTCTTTTGAACTTTGGTGAAATATTCATATTTTAAGAAGTAGGTTTTTTAATGCAGACAAATTCCCAATAAATGAAGGTTGACATAATGTGAGTGAAATGAACTTCTTGAGTTCAATTGCAAAACTTCTTTTTTTTTTTCTTTTTTTTTTTTTTTTTTTGTTCACCCAATTTCTTGATTTCAATTATATGTAGTACACATTAAGTCTTTGAGAATGACATTGTGATATAAAACTTAGGTTTATACTTCCTGAGCATTACCCAATGGAAGCCCCATAGGTTTAAACATAATCCATCCGACCTTGAGGCATGAGATCATTTCTATTATATTGTGTTTGATTTTGGCTGCAGGTTATATTTCTGCATCCAGCTCCTCTGCTTCCTCATATCTATAGCCTTGTCACATTTGTCTAGGTTGGTTGGATAATTTTGTATTCGTTTTTTTGTTGTTGGATATTTTGTTCTTTATGTGTTAAGTTTAATAATTATAGATACTTATATTTCGTTGTTAGTTTAATGAAGTGTTTCTTTTTTCTATTTCAATAAGATTTTTCATTTTTCTATACTCATATTTTTATATGTATTTTTCTTTCCTGCTCAGATAATCTACACTTCAATGCATTGCAACAAATGGATGTTCATTGTAAAGTTTGACAACTGTTCTTGTTTCTTTTGCTTGGAATACTGCCATTGATACAAAAAATTTAAGTGTATTACAACTTGGCTCACAATATTGAAGAACTTTGTTCTTAATTGGATTGAAGCATTTCCTAAAAGATATATTAATGTGTATTTGTCTTTGGCTTAGTTAAAGTATATGCTTCTAAGATTTCAGTTTTGGCTGTTGCTGTCTTTTCAAGGTTTTTATTTAAATTACAGTTTTGGTTTGATTTGTCTATTAATTGGCATTATTTGTGGCATTGTTCATATTTTCTCTTTCTTATGATGTATGTAGTAATGAATCAATATGTATGCAACATTTACATTTTTTCTCTTTGTTTTTTTTTTTTTTTTTAGCTTTACTTGGCTATTTAGAGAATAAAAAAGATATTGACTTTTTTATTTAACTTTCTTGCGACTTTTTGTGATCTATTTATTATCTTAGTTCTTTATTTCAATCATTTTACTTACCTTTTTATTACTTTGATTGACATTTTAGGTTGGTGAAGGACAATCACCACATGCAATGTCTAGCCCAACAAACACAACTAAGTTGGAGTTAATCTGATGTTTTATATCTACATATTTTGTAATTCGTTAAGGTTTTGTTTATTTCCAAATGTAAGATAGTTTGAATTGGTTGATTTATTTTGTAGTCCTAGTTTTTCTTCTTATTTTTTATAAAGTTATCTTTCTATAATTTTTGCAAATTTATGTCCTCGTTTTATCTCTTACATGGGTATACAATACTTTTGTTTATAGGCACGATTTCCAGTTTTTCAACACACAAAGGTTGAGTGAACTCTATGAAAAAGAGTGCGATATCTCATGGCAAGCGTAAAATTTTTCAATATTCCTCTTTGTTTTACATTAATTGCTCGTGCCTATTATTCAACAACTTATGAAATGAGACATTTTTCTGCATGTAAATTTGCTCCATCTATGTCATCTCTCCATGACTACAGAAATGGAGGCCATCATGGTTTCAAAGCTTTGTTAATTGACTCTCTTGAACTATTTTGGTTGTTTTTCTTCTAACTTCATTGAGTTGTAGGTGTTGTTCAGATTTGAGGTGTAGCTCAAAGTGTTTCATTATAACTTAACCATTGACTACTTGATTAGTATAATTCAAGGGAAATGATTCAACTACTTTTGAGAAAATCTAAAACTATGTCTGTGTGGTGCTGTATTGTTTTTCCCCCCTTAATTTAGCACTTTGTCGGTGCGATATTGGATAAAGATCGCTTTCTTTGTTGTTGTAGAAAGCTAAACGATTGGGTTGAAAGCTAAGCGATTATTGAAGGTTGAAGACTGTGAAGACATGTGTTATATGAGGTGCAAGTCGAGTTGGCTGGTTTTTTGGATTTGTACATATGATTGTGATTTATTTTTTATTCTGAAGCAGGAAACTTTTTGTTGTGGCTGATTTTTTGAATTGTTCATATGGAGGGGAGTTGATTGGTATACTTTTAAGACTTTGTTATGGTAGCCATTTTTAAACTTTGTTGATAGATTATTTGTTCATAGGTGAATTGTTCATACAGGGGATGATAGGTGAATTGTTCATAAGAGTTGAATTGTTCTGAAACTTTGATGGAATTGTATATTGGTTTTGTAAATGATAGAAATATTTGCAAAATTTTGGAAATGATATGATAAAAGATTTTCTATTTGATGAACATTGTTGTTTATATATGTATTTATGAAACAATTGTTAGATCACTATATAAGACAAATGGGAGCATAATATAGGAACAAAAATATAATTGAATTACAATTAAAAAAAAATAGAAAAATGATTGACGGTTTTTAAATTTCATAAACAATTGCATTCTTGACAGTTTTTAAATGTCATAAACAATCACTTTTTTACGGTTATTAAGTGTCATGAAAAAGCACTCTTAACGGTTATCAAATATCATAAATATTCATATTCTTGACGATTCTAAACTGTCATGAACACTTATACTCTTGACGGTTTTAAACTGTCATGAAAAATTGAATACTTGACAGTCATAAACTGTCAACGTTCACTATTCTTGACACTTTTACCAACCATCAAGAACATTGTCTTTCTTGACATTGGATTCAATAACGGTTTTAAAACCGTCGAGAATAATCATTCTTGACAGTTTAAAACCATCAAGAGAGCCTGTTTTTGTAGTATTGTATTGATTTTCATCCGTTACTTTGTATTTAATCGTACTAATTGGATCAATCTAATACATAAGACAAATAACGAAAATTAAGAAAATAATAAACATGTAGAAATAGATTTCAATCTCTATATACATCAGATATATACATATAGCAATCTATCTACGTCTATCTGAGACAGAAACAGATACATTGCTATGTTTATCTTTCGGATAGACAAAGATAGCAGTTTATCTCTAACTGTTCGAGATAAAAAAAACTTACCAATAATCTTCTGGACTTTTCATGTTCTAAACGCAGAACGTTCTCAACCTAAGAAGTCAAACGACTCTTCATTGTAGAAACAGCTTTACTCCGTTCATAAAACCACTTTTGCAATACATCCTTATTGAACTAAGCATCATAGCCACAAGTAGTTCTCTAAGATCTTTAAACACTGAATTTACACTTTCTGCACAATTTGATGTCATCATTCTATACCTTCTTCTACGTGAATATGTCCTCGACCACTTCTCAAAACCAACAATACTAAGATAATCTATGTTATTTGGACAAACGAACTCCTATAAAATATAAATATTGCTTAGGAAGAGGTTTCGGAATCGTTCTCAACAAAGAAGGATTATCAATCAAATTGGAAAAGCTAGAATTCACTTGAAGAAGAGTCTTCAAATGTAGTACTCTTCTAATTTTAATGTAATACTCCATCTTAAATTAATCACAGCTTGTTGATGTATGTTTCAATTTTATCTGTATTTTCATTTTCCTAAGAATCAAAACAAAAGCGATAACATGTTCACTATGGTTTTTGAATTAGCTTGGTAACCTTTGAACTTTTTCTCCAAATTTTTTAACCATCTTTTTATTATTTGTGCATTCTATCTATTAAACATTGATTTGACTTGATCTTTCGCTTAAAAATTTCTAATAATTTGAAACTGTATTCTATAAATTGAATTTGATTAAAACAGTTCCCATCACAAATACACCAATTGGGGCCCAAGCACAAAAACTTCTATCTAATATACACACGTGTGGGTGTGTGTCAAACCATTCACTAATATACTAACCATTTTTTAACAAATTTTTACTGATTGTACTTTGACAAATGGAATTGATAGATTTGAATCCCTTCAAGTCCACATGCTAAATGAAGAACTATTGTGAAAATTTAATACAATAAAGGTCAGACAAATTGAGAATTTAAAGAGACTAAAAGACAAGTTCAAGTTATCTAAAGGATTATGAATAACCTATTTGACCATCCGGAATGACATGAGATTCATATTCATATTGAATTCCTTGGTAAGGAATTTAAGCAACATAAACAGCAATAGACAACGTAGAAATGATGAAATTAACAAGAAGCAACTATGAAAGTTCATAATGGCCACAATTTCAAGCCCTTATCTAAATTGAGACCAAATATTTTGAACTGACCTTCAATGTAAAGCTGGTGGAGGTGCTCATTGCAGAGAGAGTTGGAACGTTATGATTACAAGCAGGTAGCCTACTGCCATCTACTTTGAGAAAGCTGAAAGAAAATTTCTTTAATGGATCTATGAAAGAAAAAAAAACATGCAGGAACCCTGTATAATTAAGGAGCTGAGAAAGGACAACACTCAAAAAGTAGTTTCATCTAAACTACAATACTTTGTTTCCTGAATCAACCTTTGTATAATAAATTTTATAAATATATTTTAAACTCGTTGGATTATCACTGAATAAATGACTCTGCCAAATGGGAAAATGATATATACTGCATGCATTCTCCAAAGCAGACTAAAAACAAGTCTAAAATTCATAGTCAGTCAATTCAGAATCAAGACCAACTTGTTTAGGACCATTATGGCTAAGCATACATTAAATGAGAGGAACGCACAATAGAATCCAAATATAAGATGTCAAGGGTAGAAGTCAGTGGTCCCCACGATCAGATAGGTGATCTAATTTTCCTTTTTTTCTTTTTTTTTTTTTAATTTATTTAGTTTTTCACTGGTAGCCCCTTTACCTTTGGACTAAATACTACAAACAAAAGCCAGCATGATGCATTTGCTTCCCAGGTTGGAATTGCTTGCTCCATTTACCATAGGAAAAGGTCCCACTGGACAAGTTACAAGCAACAGGGCCTGGCAATTCATTCCAATGTTATCATGGAAGTCAGATCAGTAAAACTATAATAGTTGGAGATCAAGTTTCTTGAACGTATACAACTATTCAAATTAAATTTTCATAGAAACAACAGCTTTCATTGAGGAAAAAAAAAAAAAAACAACTATTCCAATACAATTTGAATCTGGTTGCAGCATGATGTATATAATGCAACACTGGTCAAACTTATGCAAATTTATAAATTCAATAACAATAACTACATCATCAAATACAAAGCGTTACATGTATGTCTAGCTCATGGACAAAACCTTAACCAAAGTCCATTTCTTTCTTGTTCCAGAGGATGTACGTACCTTCTTTATCCCATAGTTTTCTTGGTACAAGACCCATGCATAATATCGTGAAAAAGAAAACTATACCAGTTTTAAATTCGATTGTTTGTCAAGGGGCCAATATTGTTCTGTTCCTTGATTATTGTTGTCAAACTTTTGTGGGGTGTTTGAGCCCCAACTTGCTTTGGGTGAAGTGAGCTACTATAAGCTACTTAGTTAAAACAGTCTGCATCACAAACACAGACTATTATAACTTACAAATAATTATAGCACACAGACATAATGAATTTATTCTATATTCTATATTTTCGTCATCTTGGGCTTCTTTGTCACTAATGGAATGCATATGGCAAGCCCCCGACCAAAAAATGCAGGAGGGTCAATGGATCTTAACGTTGTTCATTGCTGTCTAAAAAACTCTGTTTTGGGCAGAATCCTCTTTCGTGATAGGATGAGCATTGGGATAGGCTTGAAATGAGAGCAAGGTTGAGGGTAGTAGAGGCTGCGTGATAGACTTTATTGTCAATTGAAAGTTATCAAGACACAAAGACAATTCCTCAATTTATAGAGAATGGAACAGCAATCTAATCCTAATCCTAATTAATCAAAGAAAACTAATCCTAATCCTAATAAACCAAGGAAACTAATCATAATCTAGTCAACCAAGGAAACTAATCTTCATCCTAATCAACTAAGGATTTGACCAAGTACCCTAATTTACCTTAATCTTACTACATCAGCAAGGGCGTGGGGGCAGGTGAGAGACAAAGAAAGAGAGAGAAAGTCAAGTTTTCTTCTTTTTTTTTTTTTTTTCCTAACCTACAAGTTTCAAACACCAAATATGATGATTGTTTAATGGAAGAGCTAATGTACATGCAAATTGACCTATATACCTTGGAATGGTTACTGAGAAGGAAAATAC
This sequence comes from Cucumis melo, assembly GCF_025177605.1. Taxonomy (NCBI): domain Eukaryota; kingdom Viridiplantae; phylum Streptophyta; class Magnoliopsida; order Cucurbitales; family Cucurbitaceae; genus Cucumis; species Cucumis melo. The sequence continues at coordinate 9,418,804 of NC_066860.1, forward strand.
AGCCTCTACTTGATAACATAAGGAAATTTAAAAATTGAATTCTAGGTAACAGAGAAAGATGAGATAACACCTTCCACTCATGTTCTCTTCCCCTTCTCGGATCTTCTCATGTTCTCTTTCGTTTCAGTGACTTGATGCTCTTAACAATATAGTTGATGACCTCCTTCAAAGTAGCTTTCCTGTCTTCCTTAAAGTTCCAAAGCTCAGGTACAGAATAACGACCACTTGGATTATATTCATTCATTTCTTTAAGGGCAGTAACAACGGCATTGTATATCTCATCACCCCATTCCTGCTTGAGACCTTTCAGTTTCTCATCGTCCTCATCAATATTCTCCTGTCATACATCATATGTTTTATAATATACTTTTTAATTAGCCAATCCAGAAGATGGAATGAAAATACTACTTTAGTCTAAACAACTATGTGAAAAACATCATTAAAACATTTTACCGGCTATAATGTCCACCAAGACTACTCAAATAATCAGAAGAGGTTTCTTACAATGAAGCATAGAGAAGGACATGATGCATGTTATCAACAGACTGGTATTTACGAGAAACATAGTTTGGTGGGAGAAGATGTCTTTGAGGGAATATAATGAAATAAAAGGTGTTTCAAAAAAATTCTCTGAGTGAAGGTTGGATATGTTTTTTTATAAAACAGAAACAGAATTTTACATTGATACAACGAAAAGAGCAAATCTCAAATTAAAGAGACATGATCCAAATAAACCGCTAAGAATTAGGAGATGCACCCTGATTTCAACTAGGTTAACACAAACCTTAGCACCATCATCATATTCAATACAAAACAAGATTTCAGAAATTAAATAGATCTGAAATACTTGATTAGACAGAAGAAATAAAAGTAATCCAATTGAGGCAAATATCCTGAGTAGAGAAATCTTCAAAGAGCTTGAACTGCGAACTCCAAGAAGTAGCTAGAAGACAAACTGAACCCCATCTGTCTGACCAATCCTTGAAATTATCATGGTAAACTCTCTGATAGTGCTCAATCCAAATCTTAGAAACCAAAACTTTAACTGCATTTGACCATAAAATATTAAAATCTGAGCCCTAGAAGATAGAGAAGGACCAACCAAAAGATGAGAAATATTGTCCTTAGAAACCCAGGTTTTGGGAAAATGTATGGATGGATCAAGTGTTAATTGGCACTTAAATTTCCTTAGTTACATGGGCTGATGTAAGGAAGTTCCAATCAGTAAATGAACCATGTAATTAAAGAACAACGAGCTGGAATTCCACAACTAGAAAGATCTTTTTATATAGAAACCACATTCTTTGAGAAAAAAATGAAAGAATAGAAGCACAAAATACAAAAACCAAGCCCACAAAAAGAGAAACTCCTCTACAAGAAGAGACTCCAACTAAGAAAAAGAATGCCTATGGAGTAGTTACAAAAGGAAATCGAAGCCTAAAAAGAAACATAATAGTGAACCAGAGACCAAATCTCACACGGTCCCACTTCCACACTCTAAAAGTCTTATTATCCCCTCCTCACCCCATAAGGCACATACCCCAGCATATCATAAAAAACGACCCTTCTCCCCCCCTAGCGAATTAAGGAAGAACTGCTTGATCATGCTCCTAAAAACACTCTGATGAGCCAAAGAGAAATGAAACGTCTGAAAAAACAGCTCCCAAACAGAACTAGCATACTCACATTGCCAAAGGATATGATCCAAATCTTCCTCCGTCTTTCGGTAAAGAATACAACAAAAGAACTAAACAAGCGAAGGTTACTTCCTCGACAACCAATCCATCGTATTAGTATGACAGTGAAGAACTTTCCAGGTAAAGAACATCACTTTCCTAGGAACCTTAATCCTCCATAGAACCAAAAAGACCGAGACTCCTACGGAAGAATGATCAACCAAACTATGATAGAAAGATTAACATGAAAACCCCTCTAAAAAGGGAGGCTTCAAGTCAAAACATGAATAATGACTTGTTAGTCATCCCAAATGAGGTCATCAAACAGCAGCAAGAAGATTGAGGACCAAACTTTTAAGGTGTTGAAGAATAGTTCTGTAGAGAAGGTAAAACCAATGAGTAAGAAAAACAGAGTCTGAGCCCTTATTGGATTATCAAGAATCTTGAATACATTTCAACAAATCTTTGGAGTGTTACAAGACAGTTTGAGTTTCATGAATGGACAGAAATAGCTAGCACACTAAAATTATACTTTGAACCTGATGTCAGTACCAATCCTTTGTCTGCGGAAAGTGTTGTAACCCATTTGGACCAAGGTGAGTTTGACGATGTAGTTGAAGACCCGAGGAAATGACAAGAGAGTCGTCAGTTTCATTTAAATTTTGAAAAGTGGAACAAGCAGCTACATAGTTGTCCGAAAGTATTGAAGGTTTATGGCGGGTGGAACTCAATTAAAAACTTACCTTTAGACTACTGGAGCCGGCAAACCTTTGAAGCTATTGGGTCTTATTCTTTCAGACTAGTATCTATTGCAAATGAAACATTGAATGTTAATGTGGCTGAAGCAAAAATTCGAAGTTCAGAAAAGTTTATGTGGTTTTATGCCATCCACCTGTAGAAATTTCATATGAAAAAAGAGGTAATGTTTTTCTGAATTTTGGAGATATTGAATGTTTGGACCCCCCCCCCCCCCCCCCCCAAAATTTCAAGGTGCTTTATTTATAGAAGATTTCTCCAACCCAATTGACTTGACTCGTCTAAAGCAAGTTTTGAATTATGAGATTTAGATTCTTCTGGTTCAAATTTAGGATGGTTGTCAAGCTACCCCTTGCAACCTAGAAATTTCTTAAGAAATCTATTAACGTCTTTTCTTATGAAGCTTCATTCAAAAAGAAAACCAAATACAGATCCCACCAAAAACTAAAAACAGAGACTCCCCGACGGCTTTCTTCCCACCGATGATGGAAGAATCAAGGGGAAACGATCAGACTCGTGTATTTCGGAAGAGAGAGGTAACAGCGGCGCTAGGAGCTCTTGAAAGTAGTCCAAGGGTCGCACGTCTACTTGGCGCGAAAAGCCTTCTTCAAATTTCATCAATTGTAAGCCCTCGGAAGGAAGCCCAAAAGTCACGTGATATTAAAGAGCCACATTAAATAGGAGAGAAAAAGAACTTCAAACTAAGGAAAAATGTGGAGGAAGTCGAAGAGAAGCTTTAAGAAAGGAAAGAGAATATTACGGTTGACCCTTCTTTATTGCCCATTGGATATCCAAGTTTTGGTGCAAGTAGGAAGGCAGGTCAATCAGTGTGGCCCCTCTTTTGTCGCCCTTTCTTCCTCCCTTAGCAAGTCACTTCCCTCTGCTTCGTCAAAGCCTTTTGCTACCATTTCCTTGGCGGTTCTATGCCCAATGAAAGCCCCTCTTTAAAAGCTCCAATGTCCAACTCTTCCTCTCCTGCTCTTTCTTCTTCTTCCCTTTCATCCTCAGCCAATGGGTCAAAGGCCAAGTCTAAAAAACATCCAAAATCAAGGATTCTCCCACATCCCTTCAAGACTTTCTCAAAGCAATTTGTTAAAAGGAAAAAGGTGAAGGAGGCCTATAAAAATTTACAAAGAAAAAATTGATTTTGGATCAAAATTCTGACTTAGAGGCAAATTGGCCCTAATTCAAGACTCTTCTCAATCAAACAAGTCAGATCCTCAGAGTTACGTTCATCTTTCATCTTCATTTTGAATACTCTATGTTTCTCTCTGCTTAATTCAAAGGTAGAATTGTTTAGAGGTTCTCCTACCAAAACTCCAATCTCTTTATCGAAAAAGAAGAGTATCAAATTTTGACTCTTCTTTTAGTGCGAGCAGTGAGGAAGCCAAAAAATTTGCCAAAGACACTAGAGAAGGATGACCAGTCGATTAAGGATCCTTTCGAATCTGATCTTAATACCATGTTTCAAACAGAGGAGGATTTAATTACTGAGAAGCAGGCCTATTTATTTCCCTCACAAGCCCAGCACTGTGAAATTCCAGATCACTTGAAATCAATTATTGAGAAATGTGGAATTATTTTGGTTTGAGTACATGATTCAGACTTTATTTTGTTTTTTCAGCCAATTATTTTGAAGTCTGTTTTAGTGGATCACGAGAGTATCGTCAGATGCTTCTACTATTTTGGTCCTCCAAAAGTTCTTCCCAAATATTCTGGTTCTAGTCACTCACTCACTCAAGATTTAAAGACGACTTAGGAGGCATGTTTTTTCAGCAATTCTCAGTGGGCATAAGAGAGGTTTCCATTTGGAAATTTCTTTAACGTTTATCACTTTCTTGTGGTTGAAAGATTCTAGCAAAGCTTCCCAGTCACTGAATCATTTTTTTTCTAATCAGACTTGAAACTGCATGGTTATTTGCTCTCCCTTTGTGTTCCCTCCCCATCCATTTTGAAGTTTTTGGTCTGCAATTTTCAGCAGATTTTGGGCTTCTTGTTGAAAAATTTTTAAGTTCGCTTTGTTCTCAATTTTCTATTGTTTGCTTAGGATTTTGAATGTTTTGATCAGTTCGTCTGTACTTTTATTCGTGATTGTTTTTTTCGCTCTTAGTATAATTTTTCTGTGCTTTGAGCATTAAAAAAAGAAAAGATTGGGTCTCCAGCTCTCACATCCCTTCTCCCACACCTAGAAACGTGACCTCCAAGTAAAACTAATGTAGAGAAAAATGGGGGTTAATTGAGTGAGTAGATAATATTCTAGGTTAATTCCCTTTTCACTCCCACTTGCAAATCTAATAAAACTCTATAAATAGGAGTTTTTTTCTCTTGTATGAAACACATTGTCTTTCTAATAAAAGATCCACAATCTTGACTCTCGAAGGATTACTCCTAGAAGCTACTTAGGCTAGCTCAAAAAACAAGAAGAGAGGCCACATCTAATGCTTCCCTATTGGAAAGAGAGCAACGGAAACCAAACAAAAAGGAACACAAGCTCCCAAACCACACATGGAAACCACAGCTAGAAAGATCTTAAAAGAAAGGGAGGAAAGTAAGTTGAAGTTGTTGGAAATGGTCAAGTGGCATGGGCTAAAAGATGATGATGATTCAAGCCCAAGATTTGGACAGGATACGAACTAGGATTTGAAATTCGGATTCGGAAACTGATGATCCCGACATGCCCCTGCGTCCCGTGTGACCTGAGAACATTGTCTTTACTTCTTTTAAATGTTTATTAGAGTGAAAGTTGTCCCCACAAACCAACAGTAGTCCTTTCAACATGTTTTGTTCTCACTCACATGCATCTTAGAAAAATTCCTAAGAGGCCACCCAACAAGAATTGTTCAAGCTAAGCACACTTAACTATGGGGTTCCTATGATTGAGCCACCAAAAAGTAAGGTGCGCTCTGTTGGTATAGGTAATGACTTTCAATTCTTTTAACTCATTCTTAACCTTACTTTCATGTCATCAGGATTCATCTCATTCAGATGTGATATCGGTTCATTTATGTCCACTCCTAAACTCAGGGTGTTACGGGTTTACTTAGATGTTGGGATCAAATAGTTCCTTTTCAATCAAATCCTTCTCTCATAACTTGTTAAAGGGTGGAATAGCTTTTAATGCAGTAGGAATAGGGTATTGTGGTCAAATCCTTAATTTATTAGGATTAGGGTTAGTTTCTTTTATTATTTAGAATTAGGATTTAGTCTCTTTTATTATTTGGGATTAGAATTAAATTTCTTTTTATTAATTAGAATTAGGACTAAGATTAGTTTAATTTTGCTATCAATAGAGTAGTAATCTTCTTGTATTCACAACTTCAAAAACATTAATAAAATTCTCTCATTTGGTTTACATCAAATTGGCATTAGAGCACCAAGAAACTTGGACCTGATGGCATGAAGAAGGCCTACCGGTAATGACCCCATGACAACCTTTAAAGAGGTGGAGCAAACAACCATCCTATCATCGAAGACATCGATCCAACGCTTGCAGTCAATCGAAAGCACTATCGATGGTATCTTTTGTTCACTTGAACACATGTCCTTGGCACTTGATTAAGTAGAAAACAATATGGATTTACCATGACCACATATTGTAAAAAATCAACCAATAATCACAAATTACCCCCAACAAAGACAGAATTTGAACGTACAACAAATTCCTCCAAAATTTGCCATCAATTATCCAAGAATGACCAAGACGGCAAGTTTACCAAAGAAGATACTATGAAAACAGCATGCAAACATTTGAAGAAAATGAGCCAAGTAAAGAAGATGAGAAAGAAATAAACTCAAAGAAGCAGGAATATTACAGTACAAACCACAAAGAAGAAGAAACTGCTTGTGGGAATAAAAACGACAAAAACATTTTTAATTTAGAGATTCTGTAACCTAATTTGAAAGAGAAAATGACGTCGACAATTAAGGAAAAACCGGGGAATAACCCTCTCAAAATTTCAAACACAGAAGAAAACATGATCAGAACTTTAGACTTTGAAGTGAAAATCGTTGACAACAAAAAACAGGGAGAATCAAAATTACCTACTTTAGACGAAGAAGATGAAGTCGACAGTGTTCTAGAGGAAACTAAACCAATCAAAATTGATGTTTTTGCACACAAAAATGAAGAAACAATTCTCTATGATTGGACTACACTAATCTTGGATGGATCGCAATTTATGCAAGAATCAATGAAGAATAAAGAAGTAGCAATACGAAGATGGATATTATTGATGTTGGATGTTCCAAGATGCCTCCATTCGACCGACTTACACTTTTATTTTTATCTTCATTTTCGTTTTAAAACTCAAGGACCAGTGTTTTTTTTTTTTTTTTTGGAAGAGATAGAAATGTAGTAGGAATAGGGTATTATGGTCAAATTTTTAATTTATTAGGACTAGAATTAGTTTCTTTTATTATTTAGGATTAGGATTTAGTTTCTTTTGTTATTTAGGAATAGGATTAAGTTTCTTTTATTAATTAGGATTAGGATTAGTTTACTTTTGCTATAAATAGAGTAGATATCTTCTTGTATTCACAACTTCAAAAAAATTAATAAAATTCTCTCATTTGGTTTACATCAGCTTTGGATGGTCATTTGTGCACTGGCATTTGAAAGAAAAGTGCCCTGAAAAAAGTAAAAGTGTTTGATTGGACAAGTTGTCTCTGGAGTCCTTTCTGCAATTCAATTCATCAATGTTTTTTTCTAGTCATCAATTTTATTCATTTATGGTGAAAAAAAATTAATTATTGGTTTGATTTCAACATATGGTGGAGGGATTCAAACCTCTAAAAGTATACATTTTATGTCAATTGAGCTATGGTCACTTTGGCTTGGGAGTATGTTACTGTCTTTTTTTCTTGTTCTTTCGAGATAATTTCCCAAGCCTAATAGCACTCTAACCAATTTTCAGCCACTACTAAAGAGATATAGGTCACTTCTTCAAACATTTGGAATCTTAGCTTTCCACAGGGACCAAAAGGATGATGAGAAAGACAAATTCAAGTACCTGGGAATCCCCATCGATAGTAACAACTTTAAACGGATGCCAATTCGGATCCGTTAAATTATCCTGCCACAAGGAGCATAAAGTGGAGGCTTGCACCATTGCCTCATCAGGAGAAAATTTATGTTTGCAAGTGTTCTGGAATGGTTTAATGTCAATATCTCCCATTCTCTTTATTCCAATATTAACACGAGCATTTGATGATTGATCTTGCAATCCCTGTACAGCAAAATAATTGGTTGATGAGAAAAGAGTATATGACATCATAATTATAATTCCTAAATCTTCTCTTCCTACTGGGAATAAGTTGGAGAACCAAGAGAGAATCATAAGTAATAAAGGATTTTTCTTCCTAGTGTTTATCCATGGAAACGTAGTAAAGTTTAGGATGCACAAAATAGAGAATAGGAAAGAACATTACACTTATTAATTCTTTACGGGCCTCTTGTAACTCATCATTGCTTTCACGCTCCTTAGTAACAAGTGTTCGATTCAACTCCTGCAAATCATTCAAATCCTCAACCTTTTGATCTAAATCATCACCCATTTCTTTCATCTTCTGTTGCACTCCTTCATCATCTTGATCCTCAAGATGCTTCATAACCTGTAGTTTTCCTTTCAATTCTTGAATTTCCATTTCCAGCTTCTGCTTGGCATCCAGCTGCTTTTCCAGCTGAAGAATTTTGCTTAAAGCTTCTTCTTTCTCTCTCTGAATGAATAAAAGTTATAAAATCGTTGATTCTTAATGGAGGAAAAAATAATGCAGACAGTTAGTACATACCAAATGTACTAAAATCACTAACAATGAGTGAATCCAAAACTTCAAGATATATATGGCCCAAATGAAATCACTAACAATAAACAAACCTTCTGTTCTTCAACAAGACGTAAGACATTTTCATCAGCCCTTCTCTGTTCCATAGAAGCCAATTGGAGCGAATTGTTCCTCATATCATTCTAGGACAAGGAAAAAAATGAAAATGATTATAAACCATGACACCTTTAATCATAGAACAGACATGAGTTCAAGCTCTTCTATGATTATTAGACCCCACATCTTAAATGCGAGAGAACATCGTATGGCATACACAGTAAACAACAATAGGGTAAAGACATCAACTTAGCAAAACGGATGATAAGAGAACATGTAAACTGTAGAAAAAGCAACCCATCCCTCAATTGTCTGGAAGTTACGAACACAGGATGCATCATATCACCTTTTTCTTCTCTTCATCAAGTTTTTGTCTCTCAAGTTCAGTCAATGCTTCACGTTTGTTCAATTGCTTGCTCCAGGAATCAAGTTTCTTTTTCTTCGCCTCCAATTCTTGGTGCAAGTTTTCTTGTTCTTCTAATATTCTTTGAACATTATTTCGTGCAAGTCTTTGCGTCTTTCTAGTTTCTGAGCAGAATAAGAAATATCATAAACATCAATAGCACATTGGTTATGCAACATAAGTAATACACTGGTTGACTATTTTATAAATCTCTTTGCCCTGGGGTGATTATAAACGTTGAGCAAATATGTTCATCATCTTTCAGGGTATCCATTTCAAAATGAGCTCTTAATTATGGAACCCGAATATGTGTTCATGTTTTCATTTGCATATCAGTGTTATGAATATAAATAGTACATTTGACCAAAATATAAAAGAAAATGAGCTCAACATTCATGCATATATGCTCCCACACACAAACAAAAGAGAACAACCTTCAACAAAAGCTTGGTGAAGCTGGTCTTTCTCTGCAAGCATCCTACTCAAAGACATCGTCTTCTCATTGTACTTGTAGTGTAGTTCATCCAGGTTTTCATTTGTCAAATCAATTTCATGTGTCAGATTCTCCACAACAGTATTTCTACTTCGAGTTGCTTCATTCACGATGTCTGAGACAGTCCTCAATTTCCCTCTTTGTCGAAGAAACTCTCCTATAGGCTCATTTGAATTATAATCATCAGCCCGTGCACACCAACCATAAATATCCAAGCTTGAATCAGTCTTGGTTTTCCAATTCCTTTTGCTATGATCGTTGGTCTCAAACAACTTTTCGAAGTCCGTTGCATTCACAAAACCATTCCAATCATTGTTGAATTCAACTATGGCCTGAGCTTTCGGTTCATTATCATTCCAAAAAATATACACATCTAAAGGTCTATATTTAGCGAACTTTTTTATCCAATACGCTGAATCGCAGACTGTATTTCTGTCCTCCCCTGCCTCTATATTGACTATAACACCCATCCATGGCCATACATAAAGCTCTTTTTCAGAATCCTGACTGATAGGAGTTGGTGGAGTTGGACGCTGTGTCTGGTCTGCTTCAGAAGCAAGCTCATTCTCCAGATATTTGGCTAAAGCAAGATGGTTGGCCTTTTGTTTAGCATTCCTGTTTTTAGAGCCTTTACTGACTCCAGAAGCATGCTGGAGTAAATCCTTATATTTGTAGTCCTGCTTTTTCTTGCCCATACAGAACGGGCATCTAAGAATTCCATTGGCTGTTTTTACAACAAGCTTTCCAGTCCTGAGCTGTTCATATGGTTTCTCAGCGTAGTCATTGATCTCTGAGTCACTAAAATCTGACTCTTCTTCACTGCTGTACTCCATCTAAACAAGCAAAACAAAAACGCCAGAATTATAATACAGCATTAGCTATTGAACATTCAAGGAAAAAAAGCCACATATCATGCAATGTCCATCTAATTATCAAATGTCCAACAACAAAATTTGATAATAGAATGAAAAGGAAAACCATAACCGCCGTCGCGCATAAGTTAGTAGGTTCGTGTTGTTGGCGAAAGCTGGAGAAGAACGCTCGAGATCTCTCCGAAAACACTCGATTTTGCCTCCAGTTTGCTCGAAGAACCGTCGCAGGTTGGTTTTCGTTGTTGAAGCCTTCAGTTCACTCCACTCCGATCGTCTGTCAACGAGGATTTGATTTCACTACGACTTCTAGTCGGTCTGGTCTGGTCTACTCTCACCGGTTCGGTCGGTCCACAAAACTCCTTTGGGTTCGGTCCATAATAAAAAAACCCTCGAGACACAAAAATATTATTCAACCAAACCATCTTCGCTATCCCAAATACAAATAACATGGAAAAGCCTACTAGAAAAAGTAGAAGTCCAACAATGAGAAACAAACAAAAAAATACATAATTGATTAAAGAGTGAGCCACAATATTACAACCTCTGGGAGTGACAAAGCATACCTCTGCTCCCAAACATTAAAGTAACGCAATAAAAAAGTCACCTCATCATATATGACACAAAGGAGAGAAGGAGAAGAAAAGAGATAAGAGAGTCTTAACCACACCAATGACGTCAGACTCCAAACAAAAACTCAAGCCCCAACTTCCCAGCTAATGGCAAATCATATAACAAAGCAAAAATTTCTCCAGCTTCAACCACATAAGAACCTTGCTAGAGTAAAGCAACAATCGTAACAGCATCACCATCCATACTTCTCACAATCATTCCAAACCAAGTAGAAGGCTAGGTGTGAAAATTTCAAGGTCACAACTTTGAAAAATTGCATAGAAATTGCCAAAATTGGAAGGGACTTAAACCATGAACCCTCGAGGTTTTTAACACATCTAAATGTCAAGTTAGCTTAGTTCATATTGGTTTTTAACTCCAAATCAATAATGGTTCGTTTGAAGTATTTCAATTGCTAAACTTTAGTTAGAGGGTGCTTGGTGTCAAGGGCATAATCGTCCAAGGTATTATTTACCAATGGTCGTATGCCCGAATACCCCCAAATCACTTTATATTTATGTCTTGAAAGTAGTTTAGGTTAATTCTTTCGTTTAGGTATCGCCGAGTCACAGTGTGACATTTCGGCTTTTTCATATGCAAGCGTGCCAAGGCCAAAAATCTCAATATGTACTCTAGGGGGTACATGACTAGTCCGACCCCCGCCCAAGCCTTGTCGCACTCTTTGCAAGTTAAGCTATTTTCTTTGCAATTGACAGTCTTCAATGCTTTCTTTATGATGTTTTCAACTATTTAATTTCTCTTTCCCGTTTTATAAAAACATTTTCTCAAGAACGAGGAGAGAGGCTACATCATACCGCGAGTTTGTCCGCAGATTCCGAATTTTGAACGGCTGACTTGTTGATCGAGCTAAACAAGTGCCGCACAATCGTGTTGAGAAGTTACGATCGTGACAAGTGGTATCAGAGCCAGGTTGGCTAATTGACGATAAGACCGAAACATGTCGTCGTCGAATCCATCGGGCAAGGCCCAGAAAGACCGACTAGTAGAGCTAGAAGAACAGATGCTCTACCTAGTCGAAGTTCCCGACTCCATCCGCTACTTGGAGTCTCATCTCGATGAAATTTCCGAGAAAACTAATACGATCGATGCGGTAGCTGGCCGTGTCGAAGGGTTTCCGATACAAGAGTTGATGACAAGGGTCGACGCCCTGGAAACAACTATAAACATCAGAAGAACTGCCAACTACGAGCGTGGAGACAGTTCGACGGGCTCTGTTGCCCATATTGAGGAGCGTGTTCAAGAACTGGATAGCTCTCAAAAGACGCTGTTAGAGATGATAAACGGCATGTCAGAGGATTTCCGAGCTACCCTCGATGTCGTCAGAAATGAAATCGAAGATGTGAATGTGAGACTGAGCCTCACAATGCGAGCGATGGCAAATCAAGCTCCCGCTGGGGGAGCCATTCCGGTTAGTAGAGTGAAGATCCCGGAACCAAAGCCCTTCTGTGGGGCAAGAGACGCGAAGGCCCTAGAAAACTATATCTTTGACCTGGAGCAATACTTCAGGGCCACAAACACGGTTACAGAGGAAGCAAAAGTCACGTTGGCGACGATGCATCTTTCTGAGGATGCCAAGTTATGGTGGAGGTCCCGATTTGTTGACATGCAGAAGGGACGTTGCGCGATAGATACTTGGGACGCTTTGAAGAGAGAACTTCGCTCACAATTCTTCCCTGAAAATGTCGAGATCTTGGCTCGACGAAAGTTACGCGAGCTGAAACACACCGGTAGTATTCGGGAGTATGTGAAACAGTTTGCAGGACTGATGTTGGATATACGCGATATGTCCGAGAAAGACAAAGTTTTCTATTTTGTCGAAGGATTGAAGCCGTGGGCGAAGACAAAGCTATATGAACAAAGAGTTCAAGACCTCACGTCCGCGTACGTTGCAGCCGAACGGCTGTTTGACCTGTCTAACGACTCTCAAGATACGAGACGTCATCCAAGTTCCTCATCTAGAGGAAGTAGGAACAACCGCCCAAGTTCTCCTAAAACTACGGGAGGGGACAGACGCTTTAATGGAGATCGTAGATCCCATCAATCGAATACTGGAAACTCCTGGCGAGGACCAAGTAACCAAAATGTGTCCAATCGTCCTCTTAGTTGCTTCATATGTAAGGGACCACACATGGCCAGGGAATGCCCGAACAAAACTGCTTTCAATGCATTCCAAGCATCTTTGGCCTCAGATTCAGACAATCTACAAAATCAGACCGAGAGAGAAGCAGACCAGATAGAAGAAGTTGATAACCCTCGAATGGGGGCCTTGAAATTTCTATCATCTCTCCAGAAAAAGGTGGGGGAGACGAACACACCAGTGGAAAGGGGCTTAATGTACGTCGACACCTGGATCAACGAGAAGCCAACCAAAAGCACTATGGTTGACTCCGGTGCCACCCACAATTTCATAACAGAAGCAGAAGCTAAACGTTTGAATCTCCGCTGGGAGAAGGATGCAGGAAGAATGAAAGCTGTGAATTCTGCTGCCCTACCTATCATCGGACTAGTGAAACGAACGATGATAAGATTAGGAGGATGGAGTGGCCTCGTAGATTTTGTAGTAGTAAAAATGGATGACTTTGATGTGGTACTGGGAATGGAGTTCCTACTCGAACATCAGGTAATCCCAATGCCTTTGGCCAAATGCTTGGTGATCACTGGACCTACACCTTCGGTTGTACAGACTGACCTACGTCAACCAGATGGGCTGAAAATGATCTCCGCCATGCAATTAAAGAAGGGTCTCTCTCGAGAGGAACCAACATTTATGGCTATCCCACTCAATTCGTCAGAGAACTCAGGGGAGACAGTCCCTAAGGAGATCGTGCGCGTACTAGAGAAGTACCGTGATGTGATGCCCGATAGTTTGCCCAAGTCTTTGCCACCTCGGAGAATGATTGATCATGAGATCGAGTTGGTGCCAGGGGCAAAACCGCCTGCGAAGAATGCTTATCGTATGGCACCTCCGGAGTTAGCTGAACTTCGGAAACAGTTAGATGAGTTACTGAATGCAGGGTTCATTAGGCCTGCAAAAGCTCCGTATGGGGCCCCGGTTCGTTTCTAGAAGAAGAAAGATGGGAGTTTACGATTGTGCATTGATTATCGTGTCCTGAATAAACTCACAGTTCGCAACAAGTATCCTCTTCCCATAATTACTGACTTGTTCGATCGCTTACATGGGGCGAAATACTTTTCAAAGTTAGACTTGCGGTCGGGGTACTACCAAGTAAGAATTTGCAGAGGGAGATGAGCCGAAGACAACCTGTGTCACCCGATATGGTGCGTTCGAATTCCTCGTAATGCCATTTGGTCTTACCAATGCCCCTGCCACCTTCTGTACATTGATGAAGCAGGTCTTCCACGAATATCTCGATAAATTCGTAGTAGTCTACCTGGATGATATAGTGGTCTATAGTACGACCATGGAGGAACATAGAGACCACCTGGAAAAGGTTTTTCAAAAATTAAAAGAGAATCAGCTGTATGTCAAAATGGAAAAATGCTCTTTTGCACAAGAGCGGATAAACTTCTTGGGCCATGTGATAGAGTGTGGCCGAATTGGAATGGAAGAAGGAAAGATTGCTGCGATACGCGACTGGGCAATGCCGAAATCAGTCTCGGAGCTACGCTCCTTCCTCGGGCTGGCAAATTACTATCGTCGATTTGTCGAGGCATTCTTCAAACGAGCAAGCCCACTGACTGAACTACTGAAAAAAAACGTTCACTGGAATTGGGACCCCGAGTGCCAAGCCGCTTTCGACGGCCTAAAACAAGCCATGATGGAGGGGCCACTTCTAGGGATTGCAGATATGACCAAACCTTTCGAAGTCGAGACAGATGCGTCTGATTATGCATTGGGGGTGTACTCCTACAAAATGGACACCCGATTGCATACGAAGGTCGAAAATTAAATGCAGCCAAAAGGAGGTATACTGTGTCCGAAAAAGAAATGCTCGCAGTAGTATATTGTTTGAGGGCCTGGAGACAATACCTACTAGGTTCGACGTTTGTAGTGAAGACGGACAACAGTGCAACCTGCCACTTCTTTACCCAGCCAAAGTTGACTTCGAAATAAGCAAGATAGCAGGAATTTCTGGCCGAGTTCGACTTTGAATTTGAACACAAGAAGGGGTCGAACAACCAGGCTGCTGATGCCCTAAGTCGAAAACAAGAACATGCTGCCATATGTCTATTAGCTCACCTCCGGGGGAGCGAGATTGGCGGGTCGGTTAGAGACACCTTGAGAGAGTTCCTACAGAAGGATCATGCCGCTCAGAATGTCATGAATTTAGTGAAGGCGGGCAAAACACAACAGTTTTGGGTCGAGGAAGACTTGTTAGTCACAAAGGGCAATCGACTGTACGTTCCAAGAGCAGGAGACTTAAGGAAGAAATTGTTGTATGAGTGTCACGACACTCTATGGGCTGGCCATCCCGGATGGCAGCGGACGTACGCCTTGTTGAAGAAGGGCTACTTTTGGCCGAATATGAGAGATGATGTCATGCAGTACACTAAGACATGTCTCATCTGCCAACAAGACAAAGTAGAGAAAGTGAAGGTTGCTGGACTTCTCGACCCTCTACCGGTTCCAACAAGACCTTGGGAGAGTGTCTCTATGGACTTCATCACCCATCTTCCTAAGGTAGGCGACTTTGAAGCCATCTTAGTCATCATTGATCGTTTTTCAAAGTACGCCACCTTCATCCCCACCACCAAGCAGTGTTCAGCAGAAATGACAGCTCAATTGTTCTTTAAGCATGTTGTTAAGTTGTGGGGAGTCCCGAAAAGTATAGTGAGCGACAGGGATGGTAGATTCATTGGCTCCTTCTGGACGGAATTATTTTCCTTCTTGGGGACAAGTCTGAACATATCCTCAAGCTACCATCCCCAAACTGACGGCCAGACTGAGCGATTCAACTGCATGCTCGAGGAATACTTGCGCCATTTTGTAAACGCAAGGCAAAAGAACTGGGTCCAGCTGTTAGACGTAGCCCAATTCTGTTTCAACGCTCAGACAAGTTCATCTACAGGGAGAAGCCCATTTGAGATTGTTTCTGGGAGACAACCAGTACTGCCACACCTTGTTGATCATCCCTTTGCAGGGAAGAACCCTCAAGCCCTCAATTTCACGAAGGAGTGGAAACAGACAAACGACATCGCCCGAGCGTACTTAGAAAAAGCATCGAAGCGGATGAAGAAGTGGGCAGATAAGAAGCGACGACCTCTTGAGTTTCGAGCGGGAGACCAGGTACTCATCAAACTACGACCAGAGCAAGTCAGGTTTCGAGGACGCAAAGACCAACGTCTCGTCAGGAAGTACGAAGGACCAGTTCAAGTGCTGAAAAAGGTAGGGAATACTTCTTATAGAGTTGTGTTGCCCACATGGATGAAAATCTACCCAGTAATTCATGTTAATAACCTGAAACCGTACCATCAAGACACGGAGGACCTACAGCGGAATATCGTAACTCGCCCAATTATCGACCTTAGTCAGAAGGAACACAAAGATGTTGAAGAAATTCTGGCCGAGCGAGTAAAGAGGGGCAGAAGACCCACACGAAGGATCCACGAGTATCTAGTAAAGTGGAAGAACCTTCTTGTGGAGGAGACCAGCTGAGAGCGTGTCGAAGACCTTGAAGCGTGGAAGCAGAAGATTGAAGTTTTCAAGCTTCGCTAGTTGACGGAGACGTCAACCATTTAGGTGGGGGAGAATGTCAAGGGCATAATCGTCCAAGGTATTATTTATCGATAGCCGTATGCCCGAATACCCCCAAATCCCTTTATATTTATGTCTTGAAAGTAGTTTAGGTTAATTCTTTCGTTTAGGTGTCGCCGAGTCACAGTGTGACATTTCGGCTTTTTCATATGCAAGCGTGCCAAGGCCAAAAATCTCAATATGTACTATAGGGGGTACATGACTAGTCCGACCCCCGCCCAAGCCTTGTCGCACTCTTTGCAAGTTAAGCTATTTTCTTTGCAATTGACAGTCTTCGATGCTTTCTTTATGATGTTTTCAACTATTTAATTTCTCTTTTCCGTTTTATAAAAACATTTTCTCAAGAACGAGGAGAGAGGCTACATCATACCGCGAGTTTGTCCGCGGATTCCGAATTTTGAACGGCTGACTTGTTGATCGAGCTAAACAAGTGCCGCACAATCGTGTTGAGAAGTTACGATCGTGACACTAGGCACACCAACATGAGATCAGTTGACTTGGTACAATATATTAACTCATTGTTTGGCTCTCTAACTTTATAATATATCAACTCTCTAACATTTTCAATTGGTTCACCCATCAACCATCATTCACGATTACTATTGTCGCACTCCTAAAACCTACTTTGATGACTATTGAAAGCTCTAACGAAGATAAAACACAAATTTACGCAGAAACCCTAGTATATGCAGAAAAACCACGATGTAGAAATTTCTTATTGTTTACTTATGAAGATTATAATACAAGGAGGAAACTTTTATAGGCAACAGGAGCCTAATTAAAAAGAAAATAAAAACAGGGTAATATAAATTACAAAACTTGTAACACCCAAAATTTGAGGGGTTTTTTAAAAAATATAACAAACCAGTAAAATATTTACACTGTATAGAACAATTTTGAAAACTAAAAAAAACCCACAGGCCCACAATGAGAAATACAAAAATTACCCCAATTAACACCGTGCAAGTAATCTTCTTTTAAATGATCGTGTACTACAATCTAAATGAATGATCTACTATCGTTTAGGTCATCACGATCGTGTAGTTCTTTTTAACAATGAAAAAAAGACTTTCAAATTTAAACGATCATGTTATCCATGCTAAACGATCATGTTGACTAGGTAAGCGATCGTTTAAATCATATCAACATAAGAGTGTAGTTCTTTTTAAACGATGAGAAAAGTGATTCAAATTTTAAGATCGTGTTGACCATGTTAAACGATCGTGTTGACAATGGTAAACAGTCAATACAATCATGTTGATTCATTTTAAACAATGGAAAAAAGGTCTCAAATTTAAACAATCGTGTTGACCATAGTAAACGGTTGTGTTGACAATGGTAAACGATTGTGTTGATCATTTAAACGATCTTAATATCCTCGAATATGAAGAAGATGAAGAAGAATATCAAAACAATCATGAAATATGATATTTCCTTTGCTTTCTGGTATGTTATGGCTTACTCATTATGCTCCTCTTATCCAACGTATTACTAGCCGAATTCATTCTTGGGTTGCTAGAGTTTTGTCTTTTGCTGGTAGATTGCAGCTTATTCGATCTATGTTGTGTAGTTTTTAGGTTTGTTGGGCTAGTGTATTTGTGCTATTTGTGGGTGTGCATCTTGAAGTTGATAAAATTTTGAGGATGTGTCTTTGGAAGGAGAAGGAGGGTAGAGGGGGTGTCAAGGTTGCTTAGGGGGAGGTGTGTCTCCTTTTTTATGAGGGTGTGGGCTTGTTATCCGTAATAAGCTATCTTGGAACATTGCGGTATTTTGAAGATTCTTTGGTTGTTGCTGGCTAGTTTAGGTTCTCTATGAGTGGCTTGGGTAGAGGCCTACATTCTAAAGGAGAGGTCATTGTGGTCAGTTGATTGTGGGATGGATCAGTCCTAGTGATTTCGGGCTATCTTGCGTTAGCGTGATAGGCTGAAAGAGCATGTTTGGTTGGAGGTTAGTCATGGTAGGCTGTGTAGAGTGTGGCTTGACCCATGGGTGCATGGTGGTTCAATCCTTAAGCAGGTAGGTGAACGGGTGCTTTATGATGCGACTAGTAGGTGAAAGACTAGACTATCAGAGTTTATTGGTCCGGATGGGGAGTGAAAGTAGTCGTGGGTGTTATTAAGTTGATTGGTCTGTGGAATAGGGTTCAGGTAGTTTGTCCGTGTCTGAGTGTTGGGGATTTGTGGGTATAGGTTTCAGGTCGTCAGGGTGGGTTTTTGATGAGAGTGCGTGAAGGTTATTCATCCTCGTAGTGTTCAGGTTCATTGGGCAAATTTGTTGTAGGATGGGGGGAATATTCTCATGCATTCCTTTTGTGCTTGGTTGGCAACAAAAGATAGGTTGGGTACTAGAGATAGGTTGCGTAGGTGGGATAGTTTGGTTCCCTTGTCGTGCATTCTATGTGAGGGGGGTTTTGAGTCTCGTGACCATTTGTTTTTCTCGTGCCTTTTGGGTGTGATATTTGGTCTTGTGTCCTTCAGATCGTGGCTTCCTCTCATAAGATTAGGGGGTGGGAAGTTGAGTTGTCTTAAGTTTATCGTCAGGGTATTGGGAAGGGTATAAGAAGGAAGTTGTGGCATGTGCTCTGGTGTGCTACGATTTATTTTATTTGGCATAAGTGTAATCGTCTCCATGGTGGTCAGGCTCGAGCCCATTGTTCTATTCATATTATTCAAAATTTTGTTCGTGCTCGTGTTGTATCTTGGCATGAAGATGTTTAGGATCTTATTTAGTTTTCTTTCCTTTTCGTTTTTGTCTAATAGTCACAGATTTGAAAGTCTTCAACAATTAATGATAGAAGGTGAAAAGACATTTAAATGATCATGCAATTTGTGAGGCTCAGATTCGAAATAAGGAGTTCTATTAAAGAAGGGAGGTGCCAAGGAGTTGGATGATTCTTCTAAAATGAAAGGAATGTTTATTCTAGAGATAAAGTTCAAAGGAAGAAAGGAAGTTGCGTTTGAAAGAAGGCGATGGAGGAAAAACGTCGTGACGAAGAAGTTCTATCGCAAGGAGCTGAGTTAGGCGTTCTAGTGAAGTAACGCGAAGCGAAGTCAGAAAAGAAGTGGATGATTGTAGTCTGTTGCGAGAAAGAGAAGGCAAGGAAGGAAAAGGCGGGAAAAAGAATTTGGTTTCTCGAGAAGGAGTAGGCCCATTACAAGAAATTTATTATTTAGTGACAAAATTTTAGTGTCACAAGTAATTTTTGTCAGTAAAAGTCCGTTTATAGCAAAGCAAAAAAATATGTCACAAAAAATTATTATTAGCGTCACGTTTTTAATTCGTGCCACTAAAAGAATTAGTAGCACACAACAATAATATCACTAAAAATTAAATAGTTTTAGCAACAAACTTAAATGTTCCTAAAACTTTAGCAAACTTTCCCCCTTCCTTTCAATTTCTCTACAACTTTTCATTAAAGAATTTATTAGATATACACGACAAGAGACAGAGGTCACTACTACAAAACTGGGTTTACTTGACGCTTTTACAATTGATATACTTGACAGTTTTAAGAAAAACTGTCAATAACATAAAAGAGCGTCAAGAATAAGAGAGATTGAAAAAACCCAAATTTTTTGTCTTTTTCTTTTAAATACTTGACAGGTTAAAATTGTCAAGATTATTTTTAATTACTTGACATTTAAAAAATTGTCAAGTAATATATATTTTTTTCAATTAAAATTTTTCCTCTTCTAATTTTTACTTTCCCAACCTTTTCCCCCCAATTTTGTAAAAAAATTAAACCCTAACAATTAATTTTCCCTATTCTAATTTTACTCTTTCCCAAAATTTTTTACCCCAATTTTGTAAAAAAATTAAACCCTAACAATTAATTTTCCCTCTTCTAATTTTACTTTCCCCCAATTTTGTAAAAAAATTAAACCCTAACAATTAATTTTCCCTATTCTAATTTTACTTTACCAAATTTTTTCCCCCAAATTTTGTAAAAGGAATTAACCCTAAGTTTTCCCCTCCCAATTTTTGGAATTAACCTAAGTTTTCCTCCTCTCAATTTCTCTATCTCCCTCACGCAAGGTCCTCCAAAGCTATCGCCGCTCACCATCCGTCGGTCGTCTGCCACCGGTCGTGTGAAGATTCATCTGCTGCCCACGTCGTCCGCTCGTCTGCCGCCCACACCGCCCACGAACGTAGCCCACTCGGTTGCAACCCACATCGCCCTACGAACGAAATGGCTGAGCGCTGCAACTCGTCGTCTGCCACCGCCCCTACACAATGCAACCCGTCGTCACCCACCGCCGTTACACAATTGGCCGCTGCAGCTACACGATTCTTCTTCCGCAACCGCCGTCACAAGCTGCCGCTACACGATTCTTCTTTCGCAACTGCCGCTGCTTCACGTTCCGTCTTCTGCAACACCCACCGCAACCCTCCGCCTTAATCGACCGTCGCCGTCGAATTCTGCCCTATTTTTCTTCTAATTTTATCGGTAAGTCATTTTAATTAGATTTGTTTTGATGTCATTTATTTTTTTCATTTTTATATTTAGTTTCATGCTAATTTCTACATTTATTTATTATTTGTTTTCGATTTTGTTTGGTGTTGGAGATTGAGGGGATATGAAGTTTCTTGATGTTGGAGATTTAGTGTTCACTTTAGCCCACTGTGTGTATTGGCCAATACGACTTTGTTATTGTATTATTTTCAATTAAGTTTATAGGGGAAATCATAGACCACCAAGCTTTTCTATTTGGGATATCATTGAAGTTATCCTATAGGGAAAATCATGGACCACAAGCTTTTCTATTTGGGAGGATATTGAAGTTATCTTATATTGAAGTACTCACTAGAAACGTTTAGGAATTGTTTTGGATGTACTTTATAGTTGATTTCATCCACTTAAAAAACCTAAAAAAACCAATCAAAATAAGCACTTATAGTATATATTTTGATATTCCTTTGTAAAGAAGGTAGAGTATCCATTTAGACTTTGTTTTAATAATTGCATTTATTTGCATGCAAGTTTTTATTCCTTTGTATTTTGATTGTTGGATTTTAATGTTATAGATTTGGTTATGGCCTATAGTAACTTGTATTCTTTTTGTTAGTAGGAGTTGCTAAAATCTTGTATTTCTTGAATTCTTTCAATGAATTTCTTTCATATTATGAATTTCTTTCATATTATGAATTTCTTTCATATTATGAATTTCTTGTATTCTTTCATATATTATAATTCAAATTGATAACCATTACTCAATAAATTCTCTTAAGACTTACACTTATGGATAGATCATGGATGCACAAGAGTAGGTTAACCAAAGATTATAATTGGGTGTAGAAAACTTCATAAGTTTTGGATTTTCTAATACAAAAGATGCCTCTATTCATTGTCCTTGTTTGAAATGTGGGAATTGTGAAAAGCAAAGTCGTACTACTATTAGAGATCACTTATATGTCAATGGAATAGATGAAAGTTATAAAATTTGGTTTTGGCATGGTGAACAACTACCTGAGTCATCCTTATACGAGGAATCTTCTAAGTTTGACACTCATATGTATGAAGAGAATGATGTTGGAAGTATAAATGAAATGATTGAAGTTGCTCATGCGAAGTATTCAAAAGATCCAAAGATCCAAATGAATTTGAGAAATTGCTTAATGATGCCGAAAAACCATTATATGAAGGATGCAAAAAATTCACCAAGTTGTCCACATTAGTGAAGTTGTATAATTTAAAAGTTAGGTATGGATGGAGTGATATTAGCTTTTCGGAACTACTAAAAACTTTAAAGGAAATGTTGCCTACTTCCAATGAGATCCCAACATCCATGTATGAAGCGAAGAAAACTTTAGGTGCATTAGGAATGAGTTATGAAAAGATTCATGCATGCCTTAATGATTGTTGTTTGTATAGAAAAGAACATGCTAATGCAACTGAATGTCTTGAATGTGGTGAATCAAGGTGGAAGTATGCTAATAATGCAAACGGAGGAAAAAAACAGATTCCTGGAAAAGTTGTATAGTATTTTCCACCGATTTCACGTTTCAAAAGATTGTTTCGAAGTATTGACAATGCTAAAAATTTGATTTGGCATTCTAATGAACGAGTAATTGATGAAAATTACGACATCCTACAGACTCTCCAGCTTGGAAATTAATAGATTTGAAGTGACCAGACTTTGGTTCTGAACCTAGGAATATTCGTTTAGCGTTGTCAGCGGATGGAATCAACCCACATGGTGACATGAGTTCTAAATATAGTTGTTGGCTCGTTTATAGTTATTTACAATCTTACACCATGGTTGTGCATGAAAAGAAAGTTCATGATGTTATCAATGTTGATATCGGGTCCAAGAAACCAGGGGATGACATTGGTACGTATTTAGCACCACTCATCGAGGATTTAAAACTCTTATGGGAAAGTGGTGTTGAATGTTATGATGCTAATCAAGAAGAAATATTCAATTTAAGGACTGTTTTGTTATGGACAATAAATGATTTTCCTGCATATGGAAATCTTAGTGGATTTAGTGTGAAAGGGTATAAGGCATGCCCAATTTGTGGAGATAATACATCCGCTATAAGACTAAAATATGGAAAGAAAATGGCATACCTTGGACATCGAAGATTTCTAGCACGCAACCATCCATCTTAAAGTTTACTTCATTATAACGTCTAGTTGTTTCTTGGTATTAGGGCTATTACGATCTTCTGATCTCAGAAGAATATTCAAACAAGTCGTAAACAACCAATATGGAAAACAGTGAAGGTAAGTGTACACATATTTCTTGGCAATATGCATTATATTGGGTAGTATGTGAATGTTTCTTGACAATATGCACTATATTGGATACTATGTAATTGTTTCTTGGCAATATGAATACTATGTGGTTGTTTCTTGGAAATATGTATTATATTGGGTAGTATGTGGTTGTTTCTTGGAAATAAGTATTATATTGGGTAGTATGTGGTTGTTTCTTGGAAATATGCATTATATTGGGTAGTATGTGATTGTTTCTTGACAATATGCACTATATATTGGATACTATGTAATTGTTTCTTGGCAATATGAATACTATGTGGTTGTTTCTTGGAAATATGCATTATATTGGATAGTATGTGGTTGTTTCTTGACAATATGCACTATATTGGATACTATGTAATTGTTTCTTAACAATATGAATACTATGTGGTTGTTTCTTGGAAATATGCATTATATTGGGTAGTATGTGGTTGTTTCTTGGAAATATGCATTATATTGGGTAATATGTGATTGTTTCTTCACAATATGCACTAATTTGGATACTATGTAATTGTTGCTTGGCAATAGGAATACTATGTGGTTGTTTCTTGGAAATATGCATTATATTGGATAGTATGTGATTGTTTCTTCACAATATGCACTATTTTGGATACTATGTAATTGTTTCTTGGCAATATGAATACTATGTGGTTGTTTCTTGGCAATATGCATTATATTGGGTACTATGTATTTATAGTGTCCTTTGCAAGTTGGAGTAGTTGAATGTGGATACTATGTGATGAGATACATGAGAGATATAATCACCAATAGAAGCATAGTAGTCACAGATTTGGTAAGTTGTGTTTAAATGATTGTTTGAATTATTTTATAAATTAAATTCAAGTAATCAAAGTATTAACTTCAATATTTTGGGTTTCATATCAAATTGATATAGGACCTCATACAGTCAACTCGAGTTGAACGAAGTACGAATGAAGCTTGCTGATTTTTTGGGTGACCACATGTAAAATGGTCATAACTAAGTTCGTTTTGGGTTAGATAGACAAATTTTGTTGATACTGGATATATGTGAACTAGTTTTATTGTTATTTTGTTGATACTAAATAGAGGTGAATTAGTTTTGTTGATAGTGGGATGTAGGTGAACTAGTTTTGTTGATATTTTGTTGATAGTGAGATATAGGTGAACTAGTTTTGATATGGTAACGACACCTTTAGACTACATATATATTTTGTTTATATATCGACACAATGATGGAAAGTTTAGGCTATTGTTAGAAGTTTGGGCTACACATATATATATGTTGTAATTAACTATGTAATCACCAACTTAAATATGTGGTTTATTGATATATCTATGCAATTTCTTTGATGGAAAGTTTGAGTTGATTTCAAATTTTTAATTGATGTGTATTTTAATATTGTTGGACTTCAAAACAGGTGAATGATAAAATATATGGATATTTCAAAATATATAATTTTTTATTTGAACAAATCTTATATACTTGATACCTATAAACTGTCAAGTATAATTTCACTTGACGTGTAAAACATGTAAAAAATAAAACCCCATTATTCTTGCCACAGGATTATTTGACGCATAAACACTGTCAAGTATAAATCCATAATTGATGTGTTTTAAATATCAAGTATAATTATACTTGACACTTCGAAACTGTAAAAAATAAACCCTTTATTCTTGACACTGGAATAGTTGACGCATAATAACTGTTAAGTATAAGTATATACTTGACGCTTTTCAATGTCAAGTATAATTATACTTGACACGTAAAAACTGTCAAGTAAACCTTCATTATTCTTGACACTGGATTAGTTGACACATTGAAAAGCGTCAAGTAAACCAATACTTGACAGTTAAAAAGCGTCAACTAACCACAGTTTTGTAGTAGTGGGTACTCCCGACGCTCAGAAACGTCGGTAAAAATGAAAAATACGTCGGAAAAGGATATGCGGACGTATATCACGGCATCGGGATAAACGTCGAAAAAAATGAGTCGAGAGAGGCATTCTCGACGTCGTGTCGGTACGATGTTAGGAATGCCTCTCCCGACGCCTAAAAAAACATCGACAAAGGTGGCATCGGGAATGCCTCTTTCTCGACGGACCTTATGCCGATGCACCTCGCGGCGTCGAGAATGCCTCTTCCGACGTCTCTTATGCATCATAGTCTCGACGTTTCATTGCGTCGGGAATTCCTTTTTATATATTTTTTTTAATATTTCATTTCTATTTTTAATACCATAGTTGTAGTACAACAAATTATCATACGCATCTCAAAAACCCAGAAGCAGGGAGAAGCATTTTTTTCTTCTTTAGAGGGTACATAAACATGACGTAAAAAGAAAATCAAATAATTGTAGAAATGAGGGACGACAAAAAGAAACATATCCTAAAGCCAAAAGAAATTTACATGATACCAAGGCCTTCTAATATTTTCTTTTAATTTAATCTTCTCTTGGGGAAAGTTGGTTGGAGGTCGAGGGAAAAACCTCTTCAAGATTTTTTTTTTCTTTTGTCCATCACTATGAAGTCCCACAATCACATCCTTGGAGTTGCATTCATAATAAATTTAAAATTAAAATAGATGTCCAAAATATTATTAACTCAAAATAATTTTCATGGGGATTCTTACTTTTGAAATTTTCAAAAGAATGTACTTAATAGTTGAAATGTCAAAAATAATAAACACTCATGCAATGTGACCAATTATTTGATTTAAGTTTTATTCAGAATGAAACTACAATCCCGCAAAAAGGAAGCTAACTAAAGAAAAAAAAAAGATGCTCTCCAATTATTTCATCACATAGAATCTACCGAAATACGAACACCTTCGAAACCCTATCAATACATATTATTATTCCTCTCCAACGTCTCCACAAAACTCACTAGGTGAGAAGTTTTGTCAATAGAAACCCAAAGAGAAACTGTAACTTCTCTCATGCCATCAACTTACTCTAGAAACCATAATCTGGTTCCCCCTTTCCAAGTGCCATTAGTTAAATAAACCTATTGCAAAGAAATTCCAGCTTTCTTCACTAAGCTTGGAGATACCAAGGCCACAATATCCCACTAAAATGGAAGATGGACAAAAGTAAGGTGCTTTCTGTAACAGGTCGAAAGACCAAATGCTTCCCTAGAAGTATATCTCATGAAAAACATCATGAATAAAAAGATGGTGGTAACATTCTTTTGCTCTTTCAGAGTGTCCATTCATTTTCACCACCATATTAGAAATAAGATAAATCGAAGGACCTAACAAGAACTGAAATAAAATTGTTTGTTATATGGATTAGACATGTTGTAGCCTACCTCCTTCAATTGTTGCCTCAGGCAACCGCTCAATCGAATACTGACGCCGAGTTATATACATGATGGGTATGCCAGGAATCTGCAAGAAAATAGGCGAGTTACTACATCTAAATCCAACATTATGTGTTCCCAACTATTGTGATCTGATCATACCTTGTGAATCATACGCTTCAAATCTCTATCACAAGTAGCAACGATATAACACTTATCTTGCACAAAAAAGAAAGCTTCTGTTAAAAATAATAAAATAATAAAAAAAGGTGAAAAAGAAGGATGTAGCCCACTATCTCTACTTCAACTTTACAACACATTCATCCTTTTCTTTTAATAGTATTTATCTAATAGATTGTGAGAGCTTGGTTCCACATTCCTCCAATAACTTAATACATTGTTTTTTTATCCTTGTTAAATATATACAAATATAATAAACCATACCATAAGCCTAGTAATTAAATATCTACTACTTTCTTTATGAATATCAACAGTAAGAAGATAACTAGGATTTAAACTAGTTTACAGTGTATTATTCTATATTTAATGGTGAAAAAACATTTTAACTTTCCCCTTTTTTGCATCATTAAAATCTTCACATCCTACAAAAACCCCCTCCAATTTCAATTTTCATTTCAACTATAAACCCCTCCCCCCTCCCAATTCAATTTTCAATTTTAACTATACCCCAAGTCAATTTTCAATTTAACTATAACCCCCCCCCCCCCCAATTCAATTTGAAATTAACTATAAATCATAAACCCTAAATACTTCAAATTTAAATTCAACCACAAATTACACACATTCTATATAAAAATACATTTAACAAACAAAAATCTATTCCAAAAGAAAATCCTAAAACAATTCTCCTAAAAAAACCCTAAAACATAAATTTAAACTAAACAAATTTTATATTTAAACTTACCTAAGGTGGTATACGGCGACGAGGGACGACAACGACGATGGAACGGAAGGTGATAAACACAATGACAACGAAACGGAAGCCTCGACGCGGTTCTCTCCTCCCTTTCCCCTTTCGGTTTCAGTTCTGTAAAATACATAATTGAATCGTTTATAAAGAAGATTTTTTGATGCAGTCACGCGGCGTCGAGAATACCATTATTCCTGACGCTCATTAAAAGGTTTTTCCGATGCACCGATGCGTCGGGAAAACCCCTTATTCTTGATGACGTTCCCGACGCACTCTGCACGGTGTCACAATCATAACTTCTCAACACGATTGTGCGGCACTTGTTTAGCTCAATCAACAAGTCAGTCGTTCGAAATTCGGAATCCGCAGACAAACTCGCGGTATGATGTAGCCTCCCTTCTCGTTCTTGAGAAAATGTTTTTATAAAACGGGAAAGAGAAATTAAATAGTTGAAAACATCATAAAGAAAGCATTGAAGACTGTCAATTACAAAGAAAATAGCTTAACTTGCAAAGAGTGCGACAAGGCTTGGGCGGGGGTCGAACTAGTCATGTACCCCCTATAGTACATATTGAGATTTTTGGTCATGGCACGCTTGCATATGAAAAAGCTGAAATGTCACACTGTGACTCGACGACACCTAAACGAAAGAATTAACCTAAACTACTTTAAAGACATAAAGATAAAGTGATTTGGGGGTATTCGGGCATACGACCATCGGCAAATAATACATTGAACGATTATGCCCTTGACATTCTCCCCCACTTAAACGGTTGACGTCCTCGTCAACTGGCGAAGCTGGAACTCTTCGGTCTTCTGCATCCACGCTTCAAGGTCTTCGACAGGTCCTCCACTGGTTACCTCCACGAGGGGCTTCTTCCGCTTCACCAGGAATTTATGTATCTCCCTCGTGGGTCTTCTGCCAGTCCTTACTCTGTCAGCAAGGGCTTCTTCGACTTCTCTGTCTTCCTCCAGGTCCAGGTTGACAGATAATCATACGGCGTTGTTCCACCGTCAATTGGAAGCTTGGTCATCCCCTCGAACTCGAGAGGGTATCGCTTTTGATCTCCCCTCTCCTCCATCGGCCTTGAAGCTTCTTCTAGGCACACTCGAGCGATGTTGGCCATCTGTTTACATTCTTCTCCCACTCGGTGAACTTGAGGGCGGTCCCCTACATAAGGGTCATCAGCGACGGGCGGCAATACAGAATGCCTCTTACCTTTAATCTCAAACGGACTTCTCTTGATCAGAGAGTCCGTCTGAGCACTATGACTGGATTGGGTTACCTTCAGCAGTTGAACCCAATTCTTTTGTCTGTCATCAACACAATGATGCAGGTATTCTTCGAGCACACAGCTGAGTTGCTCGGCTTCGACTTCAGGAGTCTTGGTCGCATCGAGACCCCAAGACTTGACCCCTCGATCATGGCTTGCTTTGAACCATTGAAGGCGACCTGACACTCTTGGTTCTCGCTCCACTGAGTGTCTTCTTCTCTCGACGACCCACCTTGGTGGCACTCCCCCACATGACTCAGCACGCTCATCTGGCTCTGCACAGAACAACACTTTCCTCTCTTGGCATCAGTAAGACTCAGCGGCACCACGAGGAACTCGTATGCTTCATGCCTAGAGACATAATATTTCTCGAGTCCCTTTGCCTTCGTTGTTCTTACTCGACATTGCCTCGGTCGGTCATCTAACTTTGGGAGATGCTTCACTCCACGTGGGCAGTCCACCCGCCTCGTAAGCATGAGGAGTAGACATTTACGTCGGACCGTGAGCTTACTCTGGGTACGACGATCAACACACTGTTGTGGGCTTCTGTCCTTCTTCTTCAGGGAAAGGACGCGGGCTCCATACGGAGCTTGTACGGGTATACTACACCCTGTATTTGACAACATCTCTGATGGTTTCCGAAGTCTAGCTAACTCTGGCGGCGCCATGCGATAAGCATTCTTCGCATGCGCTTTTGTCTCTGATGGCGACTCTACCCCATGGTCGGTTCTCCTTCGCATCGACGAGGGCTTGGGCCAACTACTTGGCATCGCACCATGGCACTTCTCTAGGACACACAGAGTGTCCTTGGGGACTGTCTCCCCCGACTTTTCCAACGCCCCAAGTGGGATCTCTACAGATGGTGGTTCCTCTTGGGCGCGACTCTTGTCTAGTTGCATGGCTGATATCATTTTAAACCCGTTGGGCTGACGAATCTCTGCTTGCACTACCGTGGGGAAAGATCCGGTAACTGCTAGACAATTGGCTGAGGGCATTGGAATGACTTGATGTTCAAGGAGGAACTCCATCCCCAGTACTACATCAAAGTCGTCCATCTTTACAACCACAAAGTCTACGGGGCCTTTCCATTCTCCCAACTTTATCGTCGTTCGCTTCACCAACCCGACGATGGGTAGAGCAATGGAATTCACGGCCTTCATCTTTCCTAAATCCCTCTCCCAACGAAGCTTTAGACGTCTTGCTTCCGTCTCAGTTATGAAGTTGTAGGTTGCACTAGAATCAACCATTGTGCTCTTAGTCTTCTTTTGGTTGATCCAGGTGTCAACATACAGTAAGCCCCCTTTTGTTGGTACGTGTCTCTCCCCTGACTTTTTCTGGAGAGTTGACATGTACTTTATGGCCCCTATTCGAGTCCTTTCGCCCCCATCTATCTGGCCCATTTCATCCTCAGCTTGATTTGACTTATCGTCTGAATCTGCGATTAAAGAGGCCTAAAACGCATGAAAGTTAACTTTATTCGGGCATTCTCTTGCCAAATGGGGCCCCTGACATATGAAACAACTGAGGGGACGCTTGGTTGGGCTTCGATCATTCGGCCTTCGCCATGTATTTTCGGCGGTTGACTGGTAAGGTTTGCGGTCCTTACCAGAACGTTTGTCTCCCCCGATAGCTTTGGGAGAGCTTGGGCGACTATTCCTATTCCTCCCAGGTGAGGAACTTTGGTGACGTTTCACATCTTGAGAGTCACCGATCAAATCAAACAATCGTTCGGCTGCTGCATATGCTGATGTGAGGTCTTGGACCCTTTGTTCATACAACTTGGCCCTTGCCCACGGCTTCAGTCCTTCGACAAAACAGAATACTTTGTCTTTTTCTGACATGTCGCGAATGTCTAACATCAATCCTGCAAACTGTTTCACGTACTCTCGAATCTCGCCGGTGTGTCTTAGATCGCGCAACTTCTGCCGAGCAAGGATTTCCACATTCTCGGGGAAGAATTGCGAGCGGAGTTCTCTCTTCAGGGCGTCCCAAGTATCTATTGTGCAACGCCCTTCCTATATGTCCACGTACCGGGACCTCCACCACAACTTGGCATCTTCAGACAGATGCATCGTTGCCAATGTCACTTTGGCTTCCTCGGTGACGGTGTTTGTAGCCTTGATGTACTGTTCAAGGTCGAAAATATAATTCTCTAAAGCCTTTGCATCTCTTGCCCCACAGAAGGGCTTTGGTTCCGGGATCTTTACTTTGCTAACCGAAATTGCTCCTCCAGCTGGAGCTTGGTTCGCCATTGCTCGCATCGTGAGATTCAGCTTTGCGTTCACGTCTGCGATCTCATTCCTAACGACATCGAGGGTGACTCTAAAATCCTCCGACATGCCGTTTATCATCTCTAGTAGTGTCTTCTGAGAGCTATCTAGCTCGCTGACACGTTCTTCCATGTGGGTAGCAAAACCTGATGAGCTGTCTCCACGCTCGTAGTTAACAGTTCTTCTAACATTTGTGTTCTCCTTTAGGGTGTCAACTCTTGCCAACAACTCTTGTATCGGCAACCCTTCGACACGGCCAGCTACCGCATCTATCATATTAGTTTTCTCAGAAATTTCATCGAGACGAGACTCCAAGTAGCGGATGGAGTCGGGAACTTCGATTAGGTAGAGCATCTGTTCCTCTAGCTCTACAAGTCTGTGTCTCTGGGCCTTGCCCGATGGATTCGATGATGACATGTTTCGGTCTTATCGTCAATTAGCCAATTTGGCTCTGATACCACTTGTCACAATCGTAACTTCTCAACACGATTGTGCGGCACTTGTTTAGCTCAATCAACAAGTCAGCCGTTTGAAATTCGGAATCCGCGGACAAACTCGCGGTATGATGTAGCCTCCCTCCTCGTTCTTGAGAAAATGTTTTTATAAAACGGGAAAGAGAAATTAAATAGTTGAAAACATCATAAAGAAAGCATTGAAGATTGTCAATTGCAAAGAAAATAGCTTAACTTGCAAAGAGTGCGACAAGGCTTGGGCGGGGGTCGGACTAGTTATGTACCCCTATAGTACATATTGAGATTTTTGGTCATGGCACGCTTGCATATGAAGAAGCCGAAATGTCACACTGTGACTCGACGACACCTAAATGAAAGAATTAACCTAAACTACTTTCAAAACATAAAGATAAAGTGATTTAGGGGTATTCGGGCATACGGCCATCGGTAAATAATACCTTGGACGATTATGCCCTTGACACACGGCATCGGGAATAAGGTGTTTTTAAATTAATTTGGCCTATTCCTGACGCCGTGTGACCGGCACATGTTTGATGCATCGGGAAAAAGTGTATTCCCAATGCCTCTCCCAAAGCCATGTTCATAACGTTGGGAATACACTTATTTCCGATGTTCTTTATGTCGACGTCTTTGTTGGCGTCGGGAAACCTCCATTTTCTTCTTGTGATATTCCTTTTCTATCTCCACCTTTCTCTCTACCATATTCACGAAAACCCCTTCCAAAAACCCCAACCTCAATCTTCTCCATCTCTACCGACCGGCCACATCAACGGCGACCTACGATTGATTTGATCGGTGACCCACGACCACGAAAAAGCCCTTTTTTCCACCGACCACGCATCCACTGTTTCAAACGGCCACAAATTGATGTTTCGGACAGCGACACACAACCGTTTCTACCAGAAATCCACGATCACGAAAAAGTTTCTTTCCTATTAGCTGACGACCTACCATATTTCAAGTTTTCTTTCTCTTCAACCTCAAGCTATGTTCAAGTTTTTTCTCCTTTTACTTCTCCTTTTGAAACTACTTTCACTAGTTTTTATATTCATAAAAGATGGTTTATTGAACTAATTATAACTATTGTGGTTTGATGAAAGTTGTGTTTAGATAATAATTCAATATCTTACATGTTTGTTTTTATTGATTATATATTACTTGATAACCCATTAAGTATTGATGCAATATGATGTTTACCCATGGTGTTTGGAGGTTAGGTTGTGCCTTTTGAGGTGTTTCGAAGCGTTGTCTAGTAAAAGTTGCAGTCTCGACAAGCTTTAGGTAAGTGTTTTCATTGGCAAGAGATTGGTTGATTATTTTTTGATTAAAAAAGATTTTAGATATTATTTTTCTGGTTAGAAGAATAATTTCTTTCATAGGCTTGGGGTTTTTGGATTTTGGTCCTTGTGTGTTTGGGTTGTCCATGTATTATCTCGATATCCTTTTCTTATTTCTTGTGGTATACAATCTTTTTTCTTCATTTATCGATGGAATCTCTGTGTTGCAATTGGTAAACTTATTGATTTTGCTTGTTTGAAAATTATACATTGCTTGTAGGTTTTGAGCTTTGGTTGATATTAGTGTCCTTTCAAATGAAAGGACTAGACTTGATAAGAGTGAAATTTATCATAGTTGTAGCAGATATGTATGACTTGTTACAGATATCCAAATTTGGATGAATTTTATCGTTAAAGCAAATGAAAGTTTGAACTTGGCGCTTTAAAGTTCAAGGAAATCCATGTAGTAACATTAGGGTGTGGTAACATTAGAGTAAATTGGGTAATCTTGAAAATATTTATGATTATTAGGATTAGAATTAGTTTACTTTTGGCTTTTTTAATAATTAGAGAGCATTTTATTGATTTTGGAAAGAATTCTCATTTCGGTCATCTAAGGCTATGTTGGTATGTTGTTTTCAACCTTTAAGTCTTATCACTTCCCATGAACTATTGAATTGGATCAAATAATATCTCGTATTAGTATTCAGTGATGTTTACATTATTGTTACTGAATAAGCCTCAATTGTCAACTTTGGCGATAAGAGAATGAAAGCATTCTTTTCCTTTGGTGTTTTTACCTATATATAATTTGCTTGTTTTGTTTTTGTTGGAGGGCTTTAAATCTTTGTTATTGCCCCTTTTCCAAAGTTATGGTAGTTTTCTTGATTTTGAGTCATTTTGCAAAAAATAAGTGTTCAAAGGTTTTACTGAGGAATGGCACGGGTAACTAGAATTTGTGAGGAACATTATGATTTTATTTTGTTTTTCTCCTTTCTGAGAACAATTGAAATTCTTACATGCTTGACACTCTCAGAAGTTTTTGTTCTGATCTTTTTATGAAAGAAATGCCTAAGTTATCCAGAAAAGAGGAAGAAAGCAGAAGGTACTGAAGTCTTGCATCAGTAGCTTAAATTTGAACATTTTAACTGCAACTTTTTGGGATTCATGGAAAGAGTTGTAGATTCGAGAAAAATGTTTTTTAATATCATGATTGCAACTTTTCGGATTCATATATTGAAAATATAACTAAAAGCAACCACTTAATGGGATAGTATCACTCAGTTTGTTTTCCTATTCTCCTTTGGCTCCATTGGATGTTTGTTTCTATCTTCTCCTTTTCGATTACTTTACACATATTTTTTTGTTTATTCCAGATGAGAACAGTTTGGCACGATATGATTGGTCTCCATTGTCCAATTTTTGGCGTCAATCGTGAGGTATTTATTCATCAATTGAGTTCTATTGTATGTGTTGTCCATCTTTCCACTCTGCTTTTGATTTAATCAACTGATCCATTTAAATTTTTAGGTTTTAGTTCCTATACCCAAACCGGTCGGCTACACAGGAGCTGATCCCTGTAAAATGTGTGAGAATCTTGTACTGAACATTGTGCTGAATTATTTTAAATGTACATTAACTCAATTATAAGTGTTTGTATATCATAATCTTATAACCTGTGTCTGCTGATCAACGCTATCTTTTGTCTTATGTTGAACTTTTTACTATGATTATGAAATTGGCCAGTGGAGACCGGTTCCTCTAGACAGAGAATAATGGTATGGACGGTCCAATCAATTTACTAGTTGTTGAGGATATTCATATTGTACTGTCGTTTCAATTATTGTATTTTCATTTCTTTTAGTCTTATCGTTTATGTTGTATGAAGAATTTTGTTGCTTCTCTTTTACCTCTTAACACACACACACACACTCAGACACATTTTTAGTATAATAATTCATGCGGCATAAAACTATTTGTATTATGCAATATTTCCTAACCCTTGTTATCTATCTTGAGTTTATATTGTTTTCTTAAGTTTTTAAATATCTATCGCATTGCATTTACTATGTTGAAATCGAGGAGTTTGACTCTCACGATCAGAGAGTGGGTGACGTGTAAGGATTATGCTAAATGCACACAATTTCCTTATTTTACCTTCATTTTTATTTTGTTTCTATTTTAACGACATGATTCTTAGACTTAAGAGTTAAAGTTCTTAGTTTTAATACTATTCTCATTTTGTTTGTAGATTTTAAAGAGTTGAAGATAACAACAATCATTGAGACTTTGAGTTTGGAGTTATCTAAGAGTTCTTTTAATTGGGTAACTCTCTCCCTTGTTTCTTCATTGATTAGTTATGATTTAATGGGTCTGGTAGTGATTTAGTATGCTACAAGATGAATACATATCTGTTCTAAGTTTGCTCTAATTGATTGCTTATTTTTAACTTGACGTTGTTATATTTTTGTTTAGGTTGTGGAATCCAAGTTTGTATTTGAAGCCAAGTTCATACAAGGTCATTGAGTTTCAAGCTTCTTTAATTAAGTTTGTGTTTCTTGAACTAAAATTGTAATGACCAACTATATGTATGTTGAATATATACGCAATTTGTTAGTTCTTTGATTGAAAGTTGGGTTGATTCAAGAAACTTAAATAGTTCAATTGACGGAAAGCTTAAATTCTTGCTTACGTGTTGTTTGAGTTGATCATATTGTATATCATTGTTGGATTGCAAAATAGATGCAATATAATTATATTTGACATTTTATAACAGGTTTATATAATAAATTGGATACTATTTTTATATAATAAATATTTAAAAAAAAACATTGGTTTTTAAAAAAAACATAGGAATTTTTAGTGGTGCACTTCAATACGTCGCAAAAGATGTTTGTAACGGTCCCAAATTAACCTTTAGCGACAACATTATTTGTCACTGCAATACGTCACGGTAAAAAATAAACAGTTACATAATAAATGTTAATAAAAGTAAGCTTTTAGTAACGCAGAAACGTCACTAAAAGTATATCTTTTGCGGCGCGTAATTGTTGCGTCGCTAAAACTTTTAACGATTCGAATTCAACGACAGTCATAGTGACGAATGGCTCTGCGTCGCTAATACTTCTAGCGACATGTTTTTGCATTTTATTGATGTTTTTGTTGCGCCACTAAAAACACAATTTCTTGTAGTGAGGTAAGAAAGAGTTTGGCTTTCCAAGAGGATAAGGTTTGCGTCTTGGGGGAATATCTAGTTTGGAGTTGATCGTCAAGCTTACTTGTCGAGTTTGGATTTAGTTGCATGGTGTGACAAGTCGGTAAGATAACACATGTAAAGGGGTAACTCAAAACTAGCAGATAAAGTAAAAATAACCGGTCTAAAGGATTAGTATAAATAGAGGTGGAGGCCCTAAGTGAAGTGTTGTTATTTGAAGATTTTGCCAAAAATGTGCAATGAGTTGAATTGTGTTGAGGAAGTACTAGGCGAGGAGAGGCGTTCGATCGAGAAAGAAGAGGATCGGACATTTGTGTGAGTGACCTTAAACTAAACACTCCTATGTGGATGACTAGTAAACTAAACATTTTGTAATGTTTTCTTAATACATTTGAGTCTGAGTTATGTATAATGTGTTTTGTATCTCTCTGTGTTATTATTGTTGTTTGGAAAGAGAAAACTATTGCTTTCTATGTGCTGATTGTGATGGATGCATGCAAACTTTAGTTTTATTCATATCAAATGAGCAATGATTATGTGGTGTGCACTTAATGTAAATGTCGTTGTGTGGGCAACCGGTACAACAAGAAATGAATCAGGAAACTTCCCAGATGTTGTGGATGGAGTGAACATCACAGTAGCTCAGTCACAAGATACTGGCGAGAGTGAATCACAGTACGCTTGGAGGGAGAGAGCAGGGATTCAGATTCTTGGTAGAAAGGAATAAGAGAAGCTAATATGAGATTTCTGTGATTTATGAAATGAGGCATTGGAAGACGTGTTTGGGAAATGAAAATGAATTTGTGCTTGACTTGTATTCCTAGCACTACTAGAAAACTGGCAATACTTGACGCTTTTAGTTTTGAAATTCTTGACAGTTTTTATTAAAATTGTCAAGTAACATGAAAAAATGTCAAGAATAAGAAATAGGGAAAAAATGCATAATTTATTAATTTTTGTTTTAAATACTTACACATTAAGGGCCCGTTTGGGGTTAGGGTTGGGACTGTGGGCTTAGGTTAGCCCAACCCTAACCCCCGTTTGGGCCGAAGGTTAAGGTAATGCATGGCCGGAGAAGGTAATGTTTCCTTAACCCGTTTTCGTCTGCCGCTTCCTACGCCGATTCACGTCTTCTTCCTTTTCGTTAATTCAGTTTCGTCGTTTCCCTCAATCCGTCTTTCATTTCCGCGTTGAAATCGTGTTCAATCTTCTCCTCAACACTTCTTCATCGAAAATATTTTCGTTTTTCTCTTCTTTCTGTCATCTCCCTCAAGGAATCGACTTCGTGTTGTTTCGTTTCGTCTTCTCCCTCAACGAATCGATGGTTTCTGTTCGTTGTGTGTTCTCCGCTCCATATCGTTTTGTTTCGTCTTCATCCTCTAATCCATTTCCTTCGTTTTGTTTCGTCTTCTCCATTTGTTTCATCTCCCTCAAGGAATCGACTGCGTGTTGTTTTCTTTCGTCTTCTCCCTCAACGAATCGAGGGTTTCTGTTCGTTCTGTGTTCTCCGCTCCATTTCGTTTTGTTTCGTCTTCATCTTTTAATCCATTTCGTTCGTTTTGTCGTCTTCTCCCTCAACTATCCTAACCCACACTTTCTGTTTCGTCTTCATCCTTTAATCCATTCCGCCGTTGCGTTTTCACGATGAAAACCGATTTCGTTACGCCGAATCTCTCTCTGCATCTCTCTCATCCGCCTCTCTCACTCCCGAAAGGATTTCTGTGTTTGTTGAAGCCGACCGTTTAACGTCGTTGGCTTCAAACACGATTTCCTTTTGGAAACTAGGCTTTTGACTCCTTCTTTACTCCTTGCCGCTCGCGGTTCCATTATGCGGCCGGGTGTTTCGCTTGGCATTTGGTGATTCCTTCACTGATAAGACAGAAACTTCACTCTGCCATTGGATGCCGATGGAGCTTGGTAGGGAGGTATTGGAGTTTTGAATCCAACTTTTTTTTTAAGTCGATGATGAGTTCCAATTTTGAATTGAAACTGATTTTTTTTGTAATGTATGTATTTCTTTGCATTCTGTTTTGTTTTCTGTCTTATTTGTTTACATTTTGCGGCCATGTGTTCTGTATTATTGCGGCCATGTCTTCTGTGTTATTGCTTTGCCTTTGGCGGCCATATCTTCTGAATTATTGCGCCCATGTCTTCTGTGTTATTGCTTTACCTTCTCCGGCCATGTGTTTTGTATTATTGCGCCCATGTCTTTTGTGTTATTGCTTTACCTTCTCCGGCCATGTGTTCTGTATTGTTGTGATGTCTTCTCTCTGTTATTGCTTTACCTTTTTCGGCCATGTGTTCTGTATTGTTGTCATGTCTTCTCTGTTATTGCTTTAGCTTTTCCGGCCATGTGTTACAATTCTTCTATTCTTTTCTTACAAATTTTGTTACAATTCTTCTATCTTGTATTCTTTTCTTACATATTATTTTCTTACAAATTT
Source organism: Cucumis melo (assembly GCF_025177605.1). Taxonomy (NCBI): domain Eukaryota; kingdom Viridiplantae; phylum Streptophyta; class Magnoliopsida; order Cucurbitales; family Cucurbitaceae; genus Cucumis; species Cucumis melo. Next base: position 9,457,151 of record NC_066860.1, read on the forward strand.
TGTTACAATTCTTCTATTCTTATCTCTCTGTATTGTTACATTCTTCTATTATTTTCATAGTGTATTGGTCTTTCTGTATACCTTCCAGTGTTGTCTCTTCCATCTGTTTTTATTGTATGGTTTTGACATACTACTTTCTTACAAATTTTGTTACAATTCTTCTATTCTTATCTCTCTGTATTGTTACATTCTTATATTATTTTCATACTGTATTGGTCTTCCTTTCTGTATACCTTCCAGTGTTGTCTCTTCCATCTGTTTTTATTGTATGGTTTTGGTATAGCTTTCAGTATATAGGCTTTGACTCTTTGGACTTTGCTATGCTTTATGCCAGTTGTAGCAGAGAGATTCCCTGTCTTTTATTGATAGATAGAGTGCAGTCCATTACTTTGGTCTTTATTTTTTGGTTTAGCTTCATTAAAGTCCTCTCAACTTGCCCCATCTTTCCCCTATATATAACCGCGTTTCCTTTTTTCATTCACTGCATTCTTGTCTCTCTTTGTATCCTCTCTCTGGTTCTAACTTATCTTTTGTAAGTTATCTTTTTCTTTTTCTCTGTTTGCTGATTCTTCATTTGTGTTAGCATATATGTTTTAATTTTCCTTTTCCTATATGTTTCTGTTCTCCTTTTCGTATATGTTTATGTTCTCCTTTTCTTTTAGGTTGCTGTCCTCATTTTCTGTTATGTTTTTGTGATCTTTTTCCTATACCTTTCTGTCCTCCTTTATTTTTTTTTATCTGTTAACTATGATGGAATTTCATTCATTATTTTGAATGGAATCAAAATTATGAGGCTATAAATTTAAAAATAAACTTCTTGTTTCGGTTTCCCCATTCAATGTTCATTTCGGGTAAGATTTGTCGTCATAAAAGGTATGTATATGTAATATTTTTTTTTCATATCTTCTATATCGAGTGTTATGTACAAATATTAACCATCTTGTTTGTGTTATGTAGAACGTCGCGATTCACGAGTTTACTATTTGAAGAGGTACTATTGTAATGGCCGTTTGTAGGCTTTTTATACTGTATTTTTTTTTTTTGGTTTTGTATAATTTTATAATGTACATTTTGTTTCGGTTTATAATATGTATATAGAAAATTTTGTTTAATTTTGTTAAATATTGTATCTTATTAACTTCCTCTTTTTTAACTATTGTTTTTTGTATATAGTAAGAACAATTTGCATTTACAAAATATGCAATTAATTAACAACATTTTCTATTTAACAAAAATTGAATTAATTGTCCAATTAAATATTAACAACAATTCGTATTAACTATCAAACTAATTAACAACAATTTGTAATTTAAAAAATATAAAATCTTTCTACTACCTAATAAGTACATTTAACAATGTTTTTTATAAGTAGAAAGTTTTAACTTTATTACCAATAATTTTTAGTAATATAAATAATTTTAGTAATGTTATCGATTTTTGAAAACAAGTGTTTAATTCGATAAAAATATGATAATAAATTTTCATATCAAAAACTTTTTTACTAATACTGTTTTTCAATATGATAATAAATTTGCATATCAATTTTTTAGTAATAGTGTTTTTCAATATGATCATAAATTTGCATATCAACAACCCTTCCCTAATAGTGTTTTTTGAATATCATCATAAATTTGCATATGAACAACTTTTTACTAATAGTGTTTTTTTCAATATAATCACAAATTTTGATACTAATTAAATTATATTAAAGGAATACACATTTCATAAACTTGGAAAATATGTCTTTAAGTACTATTGTTCGGTTTTTTTAAATACTATCGTCTCGAGTACGTACGTTATGTATCATGGAAATAGTTAATTACATGCCTTCCATTTTCAACTTCTTTAATTTTATGTATCATTTTCAATGTTCTAGTCACTCATAATCTACTTTCTTTGTTCTATGTTTATGGTTTTAGTAAATAGGGATATTATTAAGTTTATGGATCTTTTCACAATATATATCGATATTGTTCTAATTCACTTAGTACATGTTTTTTTAGGAAACTTTACATACATTGTAATGGATGAACAAACACTTATTGGAGTCCTAACTGCATTCACGTTGGCCCAACGTCAGATTTTACTAACGTTGGAGCTATTAATGAACAACAATAAGCGTCTCCCACATACACCGCCCGATACACGCCATAGAATTAGGGAGCTTGCTTACTTTCGCATGATACACGAGTCAGATCTTGTGTGTCGGTAGAGCACGCAGATGGATAGGCGAACATTTGCAATTCTATGCCATTTACTTAGAAATGTGGCTGGTCTTTCGTCGACTGAGATTGTCGATGTTGAGGAAATAGTAGCAATGTTCTTGCACGTCCTTGCTCATGACGTGAAGAACCGCGTCATCGAACAGGAATTTGTACGGTCCGGTGAGACAGTATCTCGACATTTTAACATGGTATTGTTGGCTGTTCTTCGAATGTACGAGGAGTTGATAAAGAGACCTGTTCCGGTAACAAGTAACTGCAATGATCAACGTTGAAAGTGTTTCGAGGTGGGCATCATAGAAGTTCACTATATTTGACCTTTACGTACGTCGCACTTATTTCAACCTGCAGAATTGCCTTGGCACGTTAGACAGGACGTACATAAATGTCAACATCCCCGCAGGAGATCGGCCTACATTCAGAATGCGTAAGGGAGAAATTGCCACAAAAGTTCTGGGGTGTGTGACACGAAAGGGGATTTCATTTATGTCCTCGCCGGTTGGAAAGGATCTGCAGCAGACTCGCGGATCCTACGTGATGTCCTTTCACGAGAAAATGGACTACAAGTGCCAAAGGGTATATCTTCTTTATAATAAAACACCGCCGCTTCCTACTTACCTATTTAAAGGTCATAAACGAACCATTTAATAACATGATATTATTATCTGTGCGATGCGGGATATCCAAACGCGGAGGGGTTTCTCGTCCCGTACAGAGGCCAGCGGTACCATTTGCAAGAGTGGCGTGGTGCTGCAAATGCGCCAACATATGCAAAGGAGTACTTCAACATGAAGCACTCCTCGACAAGGAATGTTATTGAGCGCGTGTTCGGTGTTCTCAAGGGTCGTTGGGCCATTTTTCGTGGAAAGTCGTTCTATCTCCTGCAAGTCCAGTGTCGCACTATACTAGCATGTGCCTTGCTTCACAATTTGATCAACAGAGAAATGACATATTGCGAGGACGTTGACGACGAGGACGAGGGAGACTCCACGTACACGACGACCACCGCTTCAGAAGACATTTAGTACATTGAGACAACAAACGAGTGGTCTCAGTGGCGCGATGACCTAGCCGAATTGATGTTCACCGATTGGCAGTTGCGTAACACTTAGCTAAGACAATTTTACATTACAAGTTTTCGATTGTAAGGTTGAAATTCTATCATGTATAAAATGTACTGTAAAAAGTAATATGAGGTGTTACATATGAAATGTATGCGTGCCATGAATTTGTATCATGCCTTTTTTTTTACTGTTAAATTGTGAAATTATTTACGTACTCCATGTATTTTTTCTAATTTCTCATTCTTAGTATGTCAACCTCAAATCGTGCCCCGAGACATGTCTGGACGAAAGAGGAGGAGGGCACTCTTGTGGAATGTTTAATGGAGTTGGTGTCAATGGGGGGATGGAAATCAGATAATGGTACGTTCCGCCCAGGTTACCTTGCGTAGTTGGTACGCATGATGGCAGAGAAACTACCTAGATGTCAGGTCCGAGCAACAACTGTAATTGATTGTAGAATTAAGACACTGAAGCGAACATTCCAGGCCATTGCCGAAATGCGAGGCCCAGCGTGCAGTGGCTTTAGGTGGAACGATGAAGAGAAATGTATCATTGTGGAGAAGGAATTATTTGATAATTGGGTTAGGGTAAGGAAAATAATTTAAACGTCACACAACGTTCACAATGTACATTTACTTAACAATTTTTCAATCAGTACTCATACGTGATATTTTTTTTGCTCGCAGTCGCATCCTGCAGCGAAGGGACTCCTGAACAAACCATTCCCATATTACGACGAACTTACATATGTCTTCGATCGCAATAGGGCGACCGGTCGGTTCGCTGAGACATTCGCGGACGTCGGGTCTAACGAGCCTGGTGGCGGATATGTCAGATTTGATATGGGGGATGGAAACGAGGAGTTCCCGCCCGTGTACAGCCAGGGGATTGACCTCTTGCAGGACGATGTACGTGCATCCCGACCTTCTCGCGCTTCAGAGGGTAGGACCGGATCGAGTGGATCCAAGAGGAAGAGGGGAAGTCAGTGAGACTTCGATGTTGAAGCGATACATCTGGCGCTCGACCAAACAAACGAGCAACTCAGGCAGATTGCGGAGTGGCCTGCACGCAACCTTGTAAATGACAACCATGTGTGCACGGAATTCTTCCGCATATTGCGTGAGATGCCAGAACTTACGAGTTTGGATAGGGCGTTATTGCAAAGGCATCTTTTGTCTCGTATGGACGACGTTCGGGGTTTCGTACTCATGCCTGAGGATGAGAGGGAGGGATTTTGTAGAGTCCTCCTATGAGACATAGAGAGAGAGTTTATGTTTCTACGGACTTGGGTTGCTTATTAATTTCTTACATTTTTTTGTCTATGATGTTGATTATTTATGCATTTCCTATTGTAAAGAACTTATTTTCGTCCTTGCTAATGTTTATTTTAAATTAAGGAAAATAGTCACAATTTCCCAAAAGCGTTATAAAGGCTATTTATATAGGTTTAAAATAGGAGAACATCGCTATCGCCGATTAGAAATATTCAATAATTTTTTTGTCTTTCTAAAAATTGAATTGTAATAAATTTCTCACAATATGTTCAGAAATTAATTTTAATTTGGACAATTGTATGTACTAATTTAATAACATTACACATAGAACAAATTATTTGCAATAAGACGGATTCGAGGGTTTCGTAAAAAAGTATGCAATAATTTTTTTTATCATATTTACAATCTAATTTAAAAAATATTATACCACATAAAAAAAGTTATTAACACAACCCATTTAACAATTTCCCCAAATAAAATTTTTCATAAAATTCACATAAACCTACCCACCGAACCCTTCCCCCAAACACATTTTATCATAAAATTCTCATAAAACTACCCACCTAACCCTCCCCCAAACACATTTTATCATAAAATCCCCATTAAACTACCCACCTAACCCTTCCCCCAAACACATTTTATCATAAAATCCCCATTAAACTACCCACCTAACCCTTCCCCCAAACACATTTTATCATAAAATCTCCATTAACTCTTCCCACCTAATCCTTCCTCCAAACACATATTATCATAAAACTACATTTTTAAACCCTTCCCCAAACAAGGGTTATGATAAAACTAGGTTTAACTTAACACTAGTTTTATCTTAACACTAACCCTTCCCTAAATCAAACCCTTTCCTCAAACGCACCCTAAAAGTGTCAAAATTAATTTTAATTACTTGACATTTTTTAAATGTCAAGTAATATATATTTTTCATAATTTTTAAAAAGCAAACTTTTCCCTCTTTTTATTTTCCCAAATTTTCCTTTTTCCCCCCCAATTTCTAAAAAAAACCCTCACTTTTTTTCTCAATATTTTCCTTCTTCCCCGATTTTCTTCTTCTAGATTTTCTCCAAACTCACGTAGCTCCAGTCATTCATTCGTGCACTACCACCGAAGCTTCAATCAGCCGTTTGGACGCCACATTCGAGCTTAAGTCCATTCTGTTCGCTCCAAAGGTGCGTCAATCGTGCGCTCCAATCGTCTGCTTCACGTTATCGTTTAGAGATCGGAGACACATCAATCTTTTTTTCTCTTTTTTTCTCTTTTTATCTCTTTTTATCTCACTTTTTGCTGCATCCGTAGGAATCTACTTGGGTTAGTTCCTTTTTTTCCTCTGTTTTAACACATTGAATTAGATTTAAAATAAGATTTCTAATTTTGATTTTTTGAATTAATATAATTGAACCACCTCGCGACAACTGGTTTCCTTTGGAGGTTGTGGTTCAGGTGTGGATAACGGTGGCATAAGTACCCAAGACGAATGTGTAGCAACTATTGACGATGTTTCAGTAGTTAGCAGCAACATTTCTCTTCTTTTTGTCGAACCCCGACATTGACCCTCACTTAGTTTGGCTTCAAATCGAATTACCATAGTTCATAAAGTTCTGATCTGCAAGTTCGGACACTTTCAAACACGACCAACTAAGATCGGAGCCCTTCAATGGTAGGATTCAATGGGTAACTTAGCTCTAATTTGCTTTCGAAATGGATTTAGGTGTTTGAATTAGACTATAAGTCATTGGAGTTCTTCTATTGTTATGTTTGGGTCAATTTCGAATTTTGGATTAAGTCCTTGGATTTGAATATCCCTCTTTAACAGTCTTTCAATTATGATTAAGGTTTTTAAATTGTTTGATTTTTGTTTTCCATGAAAATGATCCAAAAGTAGAAGATGAAGGCAATTAGTAAACTTGAGGAATGTTTCTAAATTATTTATTAGGAATAGTAGAGTGTGTATTGTACATTTTTTATGGCCTTTTAGTTTCAGTTTTGGGTACTTAAGAATCATAAATGTGTTTGTTATATTTTAGGATCCATTGAAATGTTTGAAAATAAGATTGTCTGAGATCACAAGTTTAGGTGTTGGTGTAGATTATAGTTAGGAAATAATTAGAAGTAACTTTGATCAAGGAAGCGTAAATATTTGTGGAATTTTTTGAACAAAGTACCCACGATTTTTCTCTATTTGCGTCAAATTTCAAGCTGATTGTGCTAATGTTAATGGCTACCGTTGGTTTGGCTTTGCTGATCTTTGTCAATTGTAGCCATTTTGGAAACATTTTTTAATGTCTCCTTGCCATATTTGTGTATTTATTTTTATTAAAATTTACTTTCTTATCTTAATAAATGTTGACTTTTACTTTGCAACTTCGGAACTGTATTGGATCTACTGTAACTGCTATGGGACCTGAGAAGATACTTACTCTTATTCCCATATCCATTAATCCTGGCAACTCAACTGTGTAGAACATGTGGTTGATACCAGTTCTACATAGTCATGTTGTTGGAGCATCACTTGGATATTATCTAGAATATATTGTGCCCCTTGCAAAATCTTTTCAGGACGAGAGTTGTAAAGGTGATTTTTTAGTCCATATTTGGTTGATTTTGAATTTTATGGTTATGTAAGGTTGGGGGAGAGGATAATGTATTTTACCTTCAGCATATATTCTCTTCTAGGTAAATATTTTGGGTTTGTTATTGAATTCCATTTAACGTCTCCAATATCTCACAGTTAAGAAGATTACGTTGTGTAAAAATCAACGGACATGTGCTCGTAATTTGTGGAAATTACTACCTGCTTTTTGCTGCCATCCTACTGGTATGCACCGAAGAATTGGAATGCTTTCTGAACTTTTAATTACACTTCTTAAAGAAGACTCCTTTATGCATGAAGATATTGCTGCTGCCTTACAGGTCACATAATAATGTTGATTTTGGTGCTATTATATATTGTACTATTTTTTCCCTTTCCATTTCATTTTAATATTTTTATAAAGTTATGCCAATCCAAGAACAACTCATTGGATAAGGCACAAACTACTGTCCTAATAGTCATTTTCTCTTTAAACCTTTGTGTTTCTCGCTTTGTTATTGGGTTCTTACGTGTATGTTGTTAACGACACCCTTGGCTAGGAATGATTGTATTAACTTTAATATTTTGGGTTTCATAATAGATTAATACAAGGACCTCATACAATCAACTCGAGTTGGATGAAGTGTGAATGGAGCTTGCTTATTTTTTGGGTGCCCACATGTAATTATGGTGATAGCTAAGTTCTTTTAAGTTAGATAGACAAGTTTTGTTGATATTGGATATAGTTGAACTAGTTTTATTGATACTGGATATAGTTGAACTAGTTTTGTTGATACTAGATAAAGGTAAAAGACAAGTTTTGATATGGTACACCTTTAGGCTACACATATATTTTGTTTATATATTGACATTAATGAAAAGTTTAGGCTATTGTTAGATGCTTAGGCTACACATATATATTGTAATTAACTATGTAATCACCAACTTATATATGGTTCATTTGATATATATATATGCAATTTCTTTGATGTGTAGCCTGAGTTGATTTCTATTTTTCAATTGATGTGTATTTTAATATTGTTGGACTTCAAAACAGGTGAATGATAAAGTATATGGATATTTTAAAATATATAATTTTTTATTTGAACAAACCTTATATACTTGATACCTATAAACTGTCAAGTATAATTTCACTTGACGTGTAAAAACTGTAAAAAATAAGATCCCCTTATTCTTGACACTGGATTAGTTGACACATGAAAACTGTCAAGTATAATTATATACTTGACGCTTTTTCAATGTCAAGTATAATTATACTTGGCAATTATAAACTGTCAAGTAAACCTCCCTTATTCTTGACACTAGATTAGTTGAAACAGTGTCAAGTAAACCAATACTTGACAGTTAAAAAGCGTGAAGTAAACCCAGTTTTGTAGTAGTGTAGAAAGGTTTTCCAAAATCTTTACTAAGTATTTTGACTTACGTGTTTAAGTTTTCCTTCCCCAAGTGTTGAGGCGGCCAAGTAAGGAAAGGTAAGATGGATTGTGACGTTGGAAAGCTTATCAAGTTATTCGTCCCGGACGGTTTAGAGTTATTATGTGTAGGGAGGGTTGCATCTTAGTTTTGTGTGTGGGATGTGTCTTGTCTTCGAGATGGATGCTAGGCGATCAAGGAGAAGAATAAGAAAGGGGTTCTTATACTCTTGAACACCTTGATGCGAAGAGTACTAGGTTTTATTTTTATGTCTTACGAGAAAAGAGATGTAATTGTAAAATATTGGATCAAACAATAAAAGCAAAGTTGTGTTTTCTATTTTCGTTGTATTGGGTTGTGTATCTCTGTCGTGCTTATCGCTTAGTTGCTAAAGAGTTTAAGCATTAAAGGCTAGGCGATTAAGCTAAGTTGGCTGTTTAAGTGTTTTTCGTTGCATTGAGTTGTAAAGATCTCTTGAGTTCAAAGTGGAGCTATGCGTTGGGGATTTGCAAGAGAAGTTCCGCTTACTAGGCGTTCTACTCATTATCTTTCGGAGAGGTACGTGTTGGGTGTGTAGGTGGCACGCCTCCTTTTGGTCGCATGAAGTAGCATGTGGGGCAGGGCGTGACAAAATTGACCTAGGGAATGATAGAAACATAGAAATAGTTAATGTAATAATTCAATTATACAAAATTTGATTAAAACTCAAGATTAATCCAATTTGTATGAATATTGCAAGAACAATTTTTTCTTCTTCTCAACTTTCTTTTTTCTTCACAACTCTTTTTTCTTTAATTTTTTCCTTTTCTTCTCAACTCTTTTTTAATATGTAAAACGTAATAAGATGGAAATAAGACAAAGATATAAAGAACGATGGATGAAAAGACAAGATGAAATTAAAAACTAGAATTAAAAGTTTTCAAGAAAGAAAGAAAGAATAAATCCTAGAGTGGGCCACAAAGATGTAACCTATGCTCTGATACCAAATGATAAGACAATCCTAAACCTTAATCCAAAAATTCAAGTTATTAACTAACGTAGCAAGAACCTTTGAAATAAGAAACTAATACCTTCTTATACTAATTTAAATCAACCAAGAGAAAGTTAGGATTAGATTACCTCTTAGTTAGAGGATCTAGAAGCAAGATTTGGAAATGTCACTCATTGTTAGGATTAGACTACCTCTTGTTCTAAATTGAGTTACTCCACAATCAAACTTGATCTAGTTTAGATTGAATGATTCACATGCATTCTATCACAAAAATTTCAAAAATTTAAGGTAAAGTCTCAATATGAGATTTCAAATAACATTCATCAAAAGTCTTCTTTTGCAAATGGAAGGATAAAGACCTTATATAGCCTTTTAAAGATTCTATCCTAATTAATCAAGATACCAAAAAGTCAAAATAACACATTAACTAATTAAGCTTTCTATCTTCCAACCACCATCTTTAATATTAACCTATTAATGATAGTTACCCTAACTTGTCATATTAAAACAAATGGAAATACAATAAAAATGTGATATTAACTAAATCATGAGATCTTCAATGTGTTGGGTTCATGGAGGCTTAATGTGTACCCAATAGTCCGCTTCAACTGAGGAAACATTAACATTCAATACTCAAAATGGTCCTTCATCTCTTGTATTAACATGTGGCATATGGAAATGAGGATGAACCATTCTTGTACATGTGCAGAATGAATGATTGGTTAATCTTTGATGTCTTCGACTGGTAATTGGTATTTATGGAACATCATGATTCTTATTAAACAATGTAGCTCATGTACTTTTCAATCGCAAATACTACGACGAATAACTCCTTTCTGTAGCTATGTAATTCTCATGAGCTTCATTCAAGGTTTTTCTCATGTAGTATATTGGGTGGATCACCTTATCTTTCTTTTGACCCAACATAGTCTCTGTCGCAACATCTCTGACATCACACATCAGTTCAAAAGGTTGCGACCAATCATGAGTGATGAGAATAGTTATTGAAGTCAAAACGTCTTTCAATGTTTGGAATGCTTGGTGGTACTTTTCATCAAAGATATAAGGTTTTTTGGCACTAAAAAGGTTGCTTAGCGGCTTGGCAATTTGGGAGAATCCTTTGATGAATCTTCTATAGAATTCGGCATGCCTTGAAAAGCTCCGCAATGATTTGATGTTAGAAGGCATTGGTAACTTGCTCACCATATCAATCTTTGTAAGGTCTACTTATAAGCTCGCATGGAAGATCTTGTGCTCAAGCACAATTCACTCTGTTACCATGAAGTGACACTTTTTTCAGTTCAATACAAGTCATGTCTCTTCGCATGTCTTTAACACAGCTTCCAAGCCATTCAGAAATTCATTGAACTGAGAAGTCATCCATAAAAATCTCAACTGATCTCTCCAGGCAGACTGAGAATATTTCCATCATACACCTTTGAAATGTCTCCAGTGCGTTACACAACCAAAATGACAGCAACGAAAAGTAAACGTGCCATAGCAACATGTAAACATGGTTTTATGCTGATCTTCTGGTGCAATTGTGATATGGTTATATCCAGAATAGCCATTTAGAAAGCAGTAGTACTTCTTTCCAGCAATCCTATCCAACATTTGGTCAATGAAAGGAGAGAAAAAGTGGCATTTCTTTGTCGGTGCATTCAGGTTATGGTAATCCATACATATCCTCCACCTTGTGACAGTTTGATAACTTGTAGAAATACAAGTTATTGTAACCTTTTATGTAAAATAAGAAAGCCTTATTGCATTGGACTAGAAGAAAACGCGGGAAAAAGTAAAAGTAGAAGATTTGGTTAACTCATGTTTTGCAAACTACAAAAAAACTATATCCTGTTTTATCACATTTTATATGTCTTATCGCAAGATTTTAGGCAAAAAGGAAGTATTGCCTTGTAATAGAACGTTAGGCGAGGAGATGCACTCAACCAATCGAGCGACAATTGTGAGGCCATAATCTGGAGAAAGAGAGTCATATTGAAAAAGAGCCTTACTAGGAAGTTATTTCATATAAGTATAAGCATGGGACATCCTGTGAGGAAGGATACGAGAGGAGAAAAGGCAACGTGAAGAGAAATTTTTTAGTCTAAAAGTCTATCGCGATAAGGTAAGCAATGCAATAAGAATAGCTAGCAAGGAAGAAACATGTGTTAGATGCTAAAAACTAGGCGTTTAGCATAGTAATGTGGGAGAAGTGCCTACACCTAAGAGAGTGTGGTGAAGAAGTAGGTGTCCTGCTAAGGTGACTAGGCAACTCGCTGTGGAAACTAAATGTTTGTTACTTCTCGAGAAGATAAATAGAGAGTGGGGAGATTAAAGAATTTAGATTTCCAAGAAGATAAGGTTGACGTCTCAAGGGAATGTTTAATCGCCGTTTATATTTAGCCTACATGTTGAGATTGGATTGGCTAAATGGCATGACGAATCAATAAGATGACACGTGTAAAGCGTGGAATTGACCCTTGGATATGAAAACTTTGATGAAGAGTTAGTTAGCTTGAATAGAGGTACATAAAACTTTGATGAAGGAACTAGTAGTAACCCTTTTGATGAAAGAACTAGTGGTAGCCACTTTCATGAAGAAGATGATATGTTTGGTATGCTGAATGATTTACAAGCTCCGATTGAACAGGAAGAGGAAACAAAGGAAGGTCATTTGAACTTTAGAGGATGAAATATCGAGGAATATTGGGGTAGATATAGAACAAGATACAACAAATATATTTAAGGACTTATTGAATGAAGCACGTAATGAGTTGTACCTTGGTTGTTCTGAATTTTCCTTCTTAAATTTTTTGGGTAAGTTGATGCACATCAAGGTTCTAAATAGTTGGAGTAATAAGTCCTTCGACATGTTGTTAGAATTCTTAAGAGTAGCGTTTCCAATGTGTTGTAGTACTATCCCTAGTTCATTTTATGAAGCCAAACAAAAACTTCGTAACTTGGTCTTGATATACGAGACTATTCATGCGTGTAAATATGACTGTGTATTGTACTGGAAAGAGTTTGGTGATTTACAACATTGTCCTACATGTGTCGAGGCTTGGTATGAGGCTAATCATAACAGAGGAAAAAAATTCTGCATAAGGTATTACGCCACTTTCTGTTGGTACCGAGATTACAATGCTTGTTTGTCTCGCAAGAAGGGTTCGTGACATGAGATGACATATGGGTAAACGTGTTGAAGTAGATGATGTGTTGAAACATCCAACTGATGTGGAGGGATGGAAGTACTTTAATTGTGAATTTTCTAATTTTCCTTCCGATCCACAGAATGTGTGTTTAGGGTTAACTTTATATGGGTTTAATCCATTTGGTCGTATAAGTATCTCATACAGTATGTATTCTGTTGTGTTAATTCCTTATAATTTGTCATCTTAGAAATGCATGAAGGAGGCAAATTTCTTTATGTCATTGCTCATACCCGGTCTTAGATCTTCTGGTAGGAAAATCGATGTGTATCTCCAATCATTGATTAAGGAACTAAAAGAGTTATAAAATTTCAGGGTGGGTACGGACGATTCTCTTACCAGACAGTTCTTTCAGTTACATGCAACCTTGTTGTGGACGATTAATGACTTCCTAGCGTATGGTGACCTATCATGGTAGAGTACGAAGTGGTACCAGGCATGTCCCATATGCATGGGTGATAGATCGTCGTTTGGGATACGAAGTAGAATATCCTTCATAGAGCATCGACGCTATCTTCCTAAGAACCACGTGTGGCGTAGAAGTAGGCTACACGATGGAAAGGTAGAGGTAGGCTCCTCCAATGGTGATGAATGGGCATGAAATACTGGAATAACTAGATCAATTGGAGTTTTCAGTTATGAGTAAACATCCTTCAATAAAAGATTAGAAAAGAAAGAGAGCTCTTAATTGGACAAAGAGAATATTTTTTTGAATTTTCTTACTGGTCAGACTACTGTTACGTTACAAACTTGACGTAATGCATATTAAGAAAAATGTTTGTGACAATTTGGTTGGTACCTTGTTGAATATCGAAAGAAAAATCAAGGATACCACGAATGCTCGATTGGACCTACAAGATCTAAAGACAAGAAAGGATTTACACATGATAGAAGTTGGTAACTGAATGGTCAAGCCACACGCGAGCTACACGTTGACTAGCACCGAGCGAGTTGAGTTTTGCAAGTTCCTAAAATTAGTTAAGTTTTTTGATGGGTTTGTTTCTAATATTTCACAATGTGAATGAAAGAAAGGAAAAAGTATCAGATCTCAAAATGTACGATTGTTATTTTTTATTACATCGATTACTACCTGTTGGTATTCAAACATTCTTATCGAAAAACGTGTACACTGTTATTATCGAACGATAAGTAAGTGATTTGGACAGATTGCAAACAAATATCATAATCATACTTTGTAAGTTGGAAAGAATATTTTTACCTACCTTCTTCAGTGTTATGGTACACCTTGCCATTCATTTACCATATAAAACTAAGGTTATTGGTTCGATTTCTTACGATTGGATGTATCTCATTGAAAGAAGTCTACGCACTTTGAAACAATATGTTCAGAACAAAGCATGTCTTGAGGATTCTATTACAAAAGCATATGTGATGAATGAATCAAGCGCCTTTTGTTTGCGTTACCTAAGTGGTATTGAGACTCGATTCACTAGAGATGAGCGAAATGATGATACCATTTTAGAAAGAGAAATTTCTCAACATAAGTATGAAATTTTAGAAATTAAAAAAAAAATCTCTCAAATGAAACAAAATGATAATTTAGAAGATTTAGATTTAGGAAAAGATTTTTTAAGCAATTAAAATCATGAAATTAATTGAATTTCGAGAATAAGTTTTCAAAAATGATATTGTTTAATTACACTAAAAATAGAAGATTTCAAAATTACCTTAAAAGCACTAATTGACTCAGGTGCAGATCAAAATTGTATTCAAGAAGGTTTAATTCCTACAAAATATTTTGAAAAAACTATAGAGGTTCTTACTAGAGCAAATGCAAAAAGATTAAATATCAAATTTAAACTTTAAAAAATACATGTTTGTAATAAAGAACATTGTTTCAAAACATCTTTTCTTTTAATTAAAGATCTTCGCCAAGAATTAATTCTTGAAACACCTTTTATTACTCAATTATATCTTATAACGATAACAGAAAAAGGATTAGTAACAAAAATATTTGGTGAATAATTGATTTTTGAATTTATCAGTACAATTTTACCTCGTAAACTTTTAGAAAATAATGTTTTGAAAAGTGAGCAAATAAAAAGAAAACAAAAACAAATTAGTTTTCTAAAAGAAGAAATTAATTACAAAAGGATTGAAGAAAATTTGAAAGAATTTTCAATACAAAATAGAATAAAAGAAATTCAATTAAAAATTGGAAAAGAAATTTATTCCAATTTACCAAATGCATTTTGGGAAAGAAAAAAACGCATAGTTGATCTTCTATATTCAAAAGAATTCAAAGAATCAGATATCCCAACAAAGGGTAGACCGATTCAAATGAATTCAGACTTGCTATCACATTGCAGGAAAAAATTCAAGACTTATTAGATAAAAACCTAATAAGACCTTCAAAAAGTCCATGGTCATGTGCCGCCTTTTATGTCAACAACGCTACCGAAAAGGAGCATGAAGTTCTAAGGTTAGTAATCAACTACAAACCTTTAAACAAAGTTTTGGAATGAATTAGATATCCAATTCCTAATAAATAATATTTACTCAAAAGAATTGCAAATGCTAAAATATTTTCAAAATTTGATATGAAATCTGGATTTTGGCAAATTCAAATTTATGAAAAAGATAAATATAAAGTTGCTTTTAATGTTCCGTTCGGACAATACGAATGGAATGTAATGCCTTTTGGGCTAAAAAATGCCCCATCAAAATTTCAAAAAATTATGAATGATATTTTTAATAATTGTAAGATTTTACAATTGTTTATATTGATGATGTTTTGGTTTTTTCTCCAAGCATAGAAAAATATTTTAAGCATATCAATATTTTTATAGATATTATAAAAAGAAATGGTTTGGTAGTCTCTTTACAAAAAGTCAAATTATTTGAAACAAAAATAAGATTTTTGAGTTTTGAAATCCATCTAGGAAAAATTAAGGTCATTCAGAGATCAATTGAGTTTGCTTCAAATTTTCGTGATCAAATCCTTGAAAAAACTCAACTTCAAAGGTTTTTGGGTTGTTTAAATTATGTATCTGATTTTATCCAAAACATCAGGCCCATTTGCAAACTACTATACCAAAGGTTAAAGAAAAATCCAAAACTGTGGTCTGACAAACACACCCAAACTATTCAAAAAATTAAGTATTTAGTCAAATCAATCTCTTGCCTCATTTTTATTAAGTCAAAAGAAAATCTTATTGTTGAAACTGATGCCTCTGATATCAGATATGGAGGAATCCTAAAACAGTGTCTAGATAAGACCGAATCAATAATCCGATTCCATTCAGGAATTTGGAATGACACACAAAAGAATTACTCATTGGTAAAAAGGAATTACTTGCAATAGTTCTTTGTGTTCAAAAATTCCAAAGAGAATTGATTAATAAAAAAATTCATTATCAAAACTGATTCTAGAGCCTCAAAATTTGAGTTGGAAAAATATGTAAAAAATCTTGTCTCAAAACAAATTTTTGCTGGATGGCAAGCTATACTGTCTTGCTTTAATTTTGAAGTGGTGCCTATAAAAGAAGAATAAAACCCCTTAGCTGATTATCTATCAAGGGAGTTTCTAACTCCAAAAATTTCTCTCCTTTCTAAAAACTCTCTCTCGAAAGACGATGAGTACGAAAAAGGGAAGTGCTAGAGGAAGAACAAACTCTACCTCTTTAAAGGACAATCGCCCATCTTCTTCTAATTTTGCACCCTCACCTATGAGTGCATATCAATATGCAATGGATTTAGGGTTTACCATGGTAACCCGATCCAGAGCAAGATCATCCGACATACGAATTGGATCTCCCACAGAGTCATCAACTTCACATAGGCCTTCAACCAATCTCGTCCGTCCTTCTGGCGAAGTCATTCAAATGAGGCCTCATGCCTCTCCTTCATCCAATAGGGAGTCTACTCCTCCTACAACTTATTCACAGGTTGTCACTCCTGATAAACGGTTTGTGCCAAGACCCGAGATCAAATCTTATTTTCAAAAACCTATCGTTGTTTATAACCCTATCATAGAATCTGAATATCAAAGTCTCACTTTAGAAAATACATCTTCAAAAATCTTTCCAGAGAACTTTAATTTTCTTCTAGAAGACCTCAGAAAAACAAGAAAATACTATGAGTTAACTCATGTCCTAGACAAAAATGATTCTTCAAAAATTGCTTATTCAAAATTTAAAATTTTCAAAGCAATTAATCCAACTCATTGGAATCAAGGAATTTTTACAGAAAAATCCCTTTCCAAACCTTTTGTTCCGCAATCCTACTCCTACCAAGATTACATTAAAGCTTGGTATAGAGTATTTTGGTTTTCAAATAGGAACCACTCATGGTTTATTTCTTTTTGTCAAAACGCCTACAAAATTAATTTTCCCTTATGGTTTATTCAATGGTGGAATAATTTTGTCTTACAGACGATATTCTACCAACTCCAATTCAAGAATCATATTTTTATTTCTTAAGAACAATTCAAAAGAATTCTTTTCAGAATTCAATGAGGTTTTGCCTTTACTTTCAAAGTCCATGGATATTTTGTTAGAGTTACAATACAAAATCATGTCCTCAATACAAGATGTTGGTTAAAAATCTTAAAATCAAATGGTGGGAAAAATACAATTTTCAACATGCCACCATCAAACACATAAAGGAATGGTTGGCAGAGAACGGATATCTACAAGACATTGATCAAAGAAAGAACGCTGAGTTCTTAAATGATAAATCCAAACTTTTAGCAGCACTCGCTCAAGCCACAACTGATGCAGACTTCTAGAGATTATTATCAACAGCAGTAAATATTTCTTCATCTTCAAAGTCAGCATCTTCTTCCATACATGAAGATGAAGAGCAAGCAGATCCGAAATACGATCTGGACGATCCATTTCTCGACTCGTAACCTATGTGAACTCCGAATCCAAAAACTTGTTTTAAAAAAAAGATCAATATAGGATCTTCTAAAAGAAGATTTCTATTAAGTAATGAACATTCTCATTTCTAGTGTAATTGATGAGTAAACTTTGTAAAAATTCTAGTTTACTCTGTAAATATTGTTCTGTCATCCAGAAGTCCAAGGAAAAATTGAAAACAACAAGCGCAAAAAAAGACCAAGTCCAAGAGCTAAAATGAAATTATGTATTTCATAGAGCGTTCGACTACGTTCGATGGTCCCGACCGTAAGTCGCAATAGTGAAGCGAGGTGAGTCTGTTGGTCAGTCAGTAATCCGTCGTAGGAAATACAATTAATGGATACATGATTTACTACTTGCAAGAAAGGACAAAATATGAAAAAATGCTTCATTTTCTCCATGGATCAATGGCCGACAAATCTTAATATATTTCCTCTCTTATTATGTAGATAATTAATATAAATAATAAATAGTTTCATAAATATGAATAAATAGGCTTAGTTATTAAAGTTAGGTAATGGATTAGTAAATATCCATTATGTATATTAAATAAATATAGATAAGCTTAACTTTTCCAACGTTTGCCATTTTTCTTTTGTATAAATAAATTTAGTTTTAAGTATTTAAGGATCAAAGAGAATCTTATCAGATAAGTAGTCCTGTCCTGTCTGATTCAATCTTATCTTCTTTCTAAAATCTTATCAGATAAGGGGTCCTGTCATATCTGATTTGATCTTATCTTTTAATTTTTTTCTATATCAATTAAGATTGAAATCCGAGGTTTATAAATAGACTTCCAAGTTGTATTGAAAAGCACATCGCGAAATATTATCGAGCTTTAAAACACTAAGCTCTTAATATTTCGATTGCTTCCTTCTTATAAACTATCGATCCTAATTCTCTTTGCGGTTAGCATCGAGCAATTGGTATCGGAGCCTTTACTAAAAATTCAATTTCTTTTCAATTCGTTTTCAAATTTCATTCCCTGGGAGAAGAGTTTGATAATTTTAGTTTTTTTCAATAAATAATGCTCTAGCATGAGCACTTAGACACCTAAGGGTCATAATGAATCTAGATGTTCAGATTCATTCACATCTTTAATGCATTTTTAGAATCATTCACATTTTAATATGTACTTATTTATTGATATGTACTTTCATTTATTAGGGAAGTTGAAAGGGCATAAAATTAAATGTTGTGTTCTTTCATATAACATTTTTAACTAGTATAAATAAGGTTGTAGTTTCCACATTTTGAACACAACTTGAATTTGAATGAAATTTCTCATAAAGTATTATCTCTCAAGCTCTATGCTTTCCTTTGTATTCTTGTTTAGAATGCATGCTTAGGACTTTCAATCTAGTTTGATTAATTAGATTGTGGAGAGTTCGAAATCTTGAAATTAGGAATAAGTTCACCTTTCTTCTTGATATTTGATCAATCTTTCCAAGCCAAAATCTGTTTAGCTTTCTTGGAGTTGTTTAACTATTTGTTTAATCGAGGTTATTCTTATTAGTGTTATGGGGGTTCACCTAAAATAAGGGAAGTTCTCAAACGTGATTGAGGTAGCTCTGTTTATCAGCATCTGCTCTAATGCATCAACAAATGGGATATTAATGTGAAGTTGCTTCAGGATTTCCAAAAACTTGTGAAATTGTTGTTCATTGCCTTTCTTCTTTGGGCAACTAGGAAATGGAGGAGGCGGCAATTGATTAAAAGGAGATGTCTGTGTTGGACGCCTTTCTACATGCTTCATATCACCTGGAAGTCTCCACTTCCTTGTTTTTATGTAAGTCATTATTTTGCAAGGAAGAAGTATTGTTAGTTAAAGGAATAATGAAGGAATAAAAATTTTACTTGAAGAGTCATCCATGGCATTAGCACTAGAAGTAGAAGTTCTATGTTCAAAGTTTGTGATACGAACGAAGAAATCAGAATTGAATCAAATGAAGAAGTTGAAGAGATAATGCAATGCTTGGAAGTTGAAAAGTTATTTGAACAACTAAAAAGTCATAAAATTAAATGTTTATGGAATTATGTATTTATTTAATGTTATGTGTTTTCATTTATTATAGTAATTGAAATGGCATATAATTAAATGTTGTGATCTTTCATTTAATATTTTAATTAGTAAAAATAAGGATGTAATTTCCACATTTAAAATAAGAATTTGGATGAATGAAATTTGAAAATTCTAAAATGTAGAATTTTGTTATTGTGTGTTCTTGTGATAGAATGTATGAATATTTGAAGCATTCAATTAAGAATTGATCTACCTTATTTGTGGAGTGCTTTGAAGATCAAGTGTTTATGGGAGTTTCTAACTTTGTCCAATCCTTAGTTTATTAGATCACCTAAGTAACTTGGATCTAGCCTATCTTAGGCGTTGAAATCAAATTGATTTTAAGGTTGTTGGGGTTGAGTTCTTTAGGTCTTGTTATTTAACATGGTACTTAGATCCAACGCCTAGGGGTTCTTCTCAGATACAAATCAAAAATCAAAATTGATTCAAATGAAGAAGTTGAAGAGATGCAATGTTTGGAAGTTAAAAAGTTTTTTTGGACAAAAGGTTTTTTGGACATCCCAAAAGTTATAAAATTAAATGTTTAGGGAATTATGTATTTAATTATTTACGGGTTTTTTTAAAAATATAACAAATCGGAAAAATATTTATACTGTATAGAACAATTTTGAAAACAGAAGAAGCCCACAGGCCCACAATAGGAAATAACAAAAATACCACATTCAACACGCGATTAATCGATCACACATGCGCGTGTAATTCTTCTTCTAAACGATTATGATACGCGCTTGTGTAGGAAATGAAACACGATCATGTAGGTAGTATCAACACAATTATGTAGTTCTTTTTAATGATAAGAAAAATGCTTCAAATCTAAACGATCATGTTGACCACATTAAACGATAAAATTGACTATGGTACGCAATCGTTTACATCATATTCACATGATCGCGTAGTTCTTTTTAAACGATGGAAAAAGGGCTTGTCTAAATGATCGCATTGACCATGCTAAAAATCGTGTTGACTAGGTAAGCGATCGTTTAGATCGTATCCACACGATCGTGCAGTTCTTTTTAAATGATGGAAAAATGAATTTAAATCTAAACAATAGTGTGATATAATTAATACATCTATGTACGTAGTGATAGAAAGAATAAAATAATAATAAACACCTATCATAATAGTGATAGAAAGAAATAGATAAACATAGATATATATATCTATCACTTAATAAAAGAATGAAATGTACAAAACAATAATAATAACACAATGCACGAATAGACGATTATGCAGTGAAATAGTATATATTAAATGATCGTTGGACCATAGTAAACGATCATATTAAATGCAGTAAAAGGTCATGTTGACTTAGGTACACGGTCGTTTGACCATGGTGATCTATTAAATATAGTAAACGATCATGTTGATATGAAGTAAACAATCGTGTTGATAGTGGTAAACGATAGTGTAGTTCAATGTAAATATTCGTGAAAAACTTAAAACTAACGATCTTTGTAATGAAATAATTTTTTTTTATAGTAATACTTAAATCTTCTAAACATTTGAAACGAAAACGAAATTTAGAATTCTTACCACAAACAAAAACAAAAATGATCTTCATAATGAGATATAGAATTTTTAGTTTAATGTAAATGATCGTGAAAAACTTCTAACTTACGATCTTCATAATGAAATACAAAATTCTTACAATAATACTTAAATCTTCTAAACATTTGAAACGAAAACGAAATTTAGAATTCTTACCACAAACAAAAACAAGTGGTAATAGTGGCAGTGGAGTGGAGAAAGTATTTGGTAGTGAATTTGAAACTAGAATACTTTGTGATCATATTGCTAGTCAGTTAGATCCCAAAGTAACATTTGATCCTACAATTAGATTCCAAAGTTATAGTAATTGATCCTACTCTTGTATCATTGCTTCCAGAGAAGTAAATCTTCGTGTGTGTGGATTGGAAAACAAAAAGCCCAGGACCCAGAAAAAACAATAGAAATATATGAAGGTAAAAAGCATGTGAATCATATTTACTCTATTGACAAAAACAAGAGAAATACCCAAAATGTGAGTTTTGAGGTTAATAAAAGAGTTTGTTTCTAACAAATGAACTTCATCCAAATTTGTTTACCTTTTCTTTTGAATTTCGTAGGATGTTAAAGTGACTTTGAAGCAAAACTCAAAGGACAAATATTCTTTTCAAAATAAATGCAACCCAAAATAGTATTAACCTTTTAGGGTTTAGGGTCTGATAGAAGGTTGCATTATAAGCAAAGAGAAATCATCTACGAAAAGTGATAGGAAATTGAAATCATTTTTTTTCTCATGACTTCAAAACTACTATACAAGGCTTTTATTTGAATTTGATGGTGAATTTTTCAAAAGAAAGAAATGATGATATTAACCGTCTAGACATCAAACTATTAAGTAAATTTTATTTAATAATTTTAATGTAATTTTAGTATTTTTTTTCTCCAATTTTTATTCTTTTTATGACATTTAGGTGGAAGGTAGAAAACGAATACTTTATTGGATTAGTTTTTTTATTAAGGTACGTTTTTCAACAATTGTTAAAATATCTAGTATAGAACAATTCTAAAAATGAAAAAAATCCACATGCCCACAACAAGAAATACCAAAAATACCCTAGTCAAAACGCGATTAATCGGCCACCTGTGTGCACGAATAATCTTTTTCTAAACAATCGTGTACTAATACAAGATCGTGTAGTTATTTTTTAATGATTGGAAGAAGACTTCAAATTTAACGCCATGACAAACGATCTTGTTCATTATGAAAAACGATTGTGTTGATCATGGTAAGCAATCGTGTAGTCCAATGCAAATGATCGTTAAAAACTTCAAATTTAATGATCGTGTTGACTATGATAAGTGATCGTTTAGATCATATCAACACGATTGTGTAATTCTTTTTAAACGATGGGAAAAAGACTTCAAATTTAAACGATCGTGCTGGCCATAGTAAACAATCATGTTGACTATGATAAGCGATCATTTTATTATATTAACATGATCATGAGTTCTTTTTAAACGATGAGAAAATGGCTTCAATTTAAAATGATCGTGTTGACCATGGTAAACCATTCAGTTTTTTTTTTAAACGATGGTAAAAGAGCTTTAAATCACGTTATCTTGAATATGAGGAAGATGGAGTAGCTTCAAATAATCTTGCTGAAAATGGTGAAGATGAAACAAGAGATTTAAACCAAAGAAAAAATTGTTTAAAAATATAAGAAATAAATTTGGAAGAGGAGAGAAAAAATTTGGAAGAAAAGATGAATACATCGCAAAAAAAAAAAAAAAAAAGAGAAGTATCGTGAAGGACAAATCTAAAAATTATGAAAATATTTTACCGGGTTGATGCTCTTTTATTTTTCTTGGATAAATATTTTTTGTTTTCGTTACATTTTAAGTAAATTTACCTTAATTATTATGGAAAACTTATAACAAAACACCAAATTATTTACGGCCGTGTAACAAAACCCATAAAGTTAGCTATTTTTTAAATATTCCAGGTTTGCCCTTTCATCTTTTTCTCTTCCTCCTGTGATTTCTTTCATCGTCTTCCTCTGCAATTTCTTTCCTTTCTTATTTTCCTCTTCTTTTTTTATGTGATTTCTTTCCATCATCTTTCTTATTTTCCAATTGTCTTTCCATCATCTTTCTTATTTTCCAATTGTCTTTTTATGTTGTTAAATCTTTCAATCGTCTTTCTTCTTTTCCTCCTTTTTTCGTTGCGATTTCTTTCTATTGTCTTTCTTTTCTGATTTTGCGATTTCTTTCAATCGTCTTTCTTGACAAATCTAAACGATCGTGTACCAAAAGAATTAAAAAAATCGTTTAGCCAAATCTAAACGATCGTGTAGACAAATCTAAACGATCGTATAAAAAAAATAAACGATGGTGTAGCAAAAGAATTTTAAAAAATCGTTTAGCCAAATCTAAACGATCGTGTACCAAGTTTTGAAAGAAAAAATCGTTTAGATTTGGGCCCAAATTAAACGATCTTGTAACAAAATTAAACATAGAATTGAAAAAAAATAGATTGTAGCCATATCTAAACGATCATCGTACCAAATAATAACCAAATTTAAACCATCGCAAATATATTAGGCATACATTGAGACATTTTTGATATTTTACACGGTGTGTATCTTTAAATACTTCGATCTTTTTTATATTATATTGTTGAAAAGACTCCTTTTATTATTTTATTTTAGCCCTTAAAAATGAGAAAAAGGAAGAATTCCATTGGAGAAAGAGAGAAAAAAGAGCATCAGATGCTCATGAAATGAGGAATGAGGAAATGAAATGAAAAAGGAAGCGCACTCATCGATTCAAATTCCCAACGAAATCCAGTTCATCGGATTCAGAACTTACCAAACTTACATTCTCTTCCTCCATCCTTCATTCCTCTTCCGCCTTACAAGTCAGACCGCTGGGGAATCTCACTTCCACACGTTCCCGGAGCCATCATCGCCGGCCTCCCATGGCCGCCGCCGATAACTCATCATCCACCTCTTCATCCTCCTCCAACCCTTTTATTTTCTCCCCCGATTCTCCCCCTACACTTGCTCTCACGCCCCATCAGATTAAGCTTTGTTCCCAAGCTCTTGAGGCCTTCACGGACAGGCTCCAGAAGCCTGATGTCATCAACCAGGAGTTCGCTCGATTGCAGGTTCAGCTTTTCTTTTTTATGCTACATTGATTTGGATTTTGGTTATTTCTCTTTGATATAGGTTATCTCTGTAAGAAGTTGGCAAATGATGGATGTTTGTATTAAGATTTAGATAATGATATTCCTGAGTCTCTTTATTCATTCTACTTTCTTGCTAATTGAATTTTTAAGCTTTGCTTGGGAAGTTTCTAAATGAGGTTCTAGTTTTGTGGAATAGATTAAATGGATTTTATGGATTTATCAATTTTGTGTATCGATGACTTGGATTTTGTCTACGAAGCACGTACGTTTTGTTTGAGTAACCTGTCCATGTCCAACACATGTGTCGGACACTTGACATTTCAACAATTTATAGACACGTAGAAGTATAGACATATATCGGGCCCTGGTTGTTCGAAGTGAATACAAGGATGACATTTGTTCGGGACATATGAAATATTTGCGAGGCATGATCAAGGGAAAAAATAGCAATATACAACGAAAGTAATAAGTCTTAAGAGCAAAATATATCACACTCGCTTTGTTAAGCATGCAGTATATAAACTTATTATTGATTTTGAATTTCATTCCTATGTAAAATTGATATACATTTTAAAACGGTATCTTTTAATTAAAATGTCAATGTTATGTCTATGTCCTAGATAAAAAAAAAGTGTCGCCATGTTCATTTCTAATCGTTTCGGTCTGTTGTGTTAGTAATTAGGATTTTATTTTACCGTTTTTAAGTTGATCAATGTCTTGAATGTTGGCAGATCATTTTTCTATGTTCTAATTCTCATACACTGTCATGTCATTGTTGATTCAGGCCAAGAGAATAACTGCATCTGATATGAGGAGAAGTTGCTCTGTGGCACTTGACAACGTCAACGTAAATAAAAATCGTTACATGGATGTATTACCCTGTATGTTTGGAGATAGCTTTCAAACTCTATGCTAGAATTTTTGTTATACTGAATTCTCTATTTGAAAACTAAAAGTTTTGCTTTAGTAGTTGATCCAAATTGATTGCTGGAATATTGTATAAATAATTTCAGTTGATGAGACTAGAGTTGTACTTGACTCATGTAAGGATTACAGACCTTCTGCAAGGGGTTATATCAATGCTAGCTTTATTTCGGTACGTACAACAATTTTTCTTTATTTTCCTTTTTGGCCAAGTACAATAATTGATATGCTTCTACTTGGATAATATTTTGGTACAAGTATCCCTTTTGAGTTTCCTTCCCAGCCTATTTGAACATTGGTAATGACTGTTAATATGCAGACTTCCTCCTCAAAAAGCCTTTCTAAGTTTATTGCCACACAAGGTCCGTTACCACACACTTATGAGGATTTCTGGGAGATGGTATTTCAGTATAAATGCCCTGCAATCTTGATGCTTACTCGTCTTGTTGATAATTACAAGGTACTATTCTGTATGGACCACATGGTAATTTTAATTTCCACAAGATTTCATTACGATTTTATACGTTTTCTAAAACCTATTGCTAAATATTTCTTGTTTATTTGAATGTGAGAGTTGGACGTTTCGATTGAATTTTAAGTGTAGTGAAAGTTTTTAAACACGTTGAGTTATTTTAAACTTAAGTAGCATCTCTGAGTTGTTTCCTTAACTCCTTATCTCAAATTTCAGTTCTAAGAAAGTATAGAAATCTTTAGAAGCATCACAAGTAGAGTGCAACAATGAACATAGCGAGTAGTTTGACATCGTGCATATTTACTGTTTTTACCCCTTGTGAACTTGTCATATGAGAACTATAGGTGATATAGGCTATATTAATGAATCAAATGGAGAAGCAAATCAAGTCAATTTCCAATATTGCCGGTATACAATGAGGTAAAATGTTAGAGAAATAAATCTTTTATCAAATAAATTGGGTATTTTAACAGAGACGTCCTTGAGAATACTGAGAAGGTTGATGGTCAAGAGAGTGAGATGGTCTCAAAGAAGGAAGAATCATCTGAATGCTGAAGAGAGGAAAAAAGATAGAAAGAAAACGAAGTCATTAACAAAAAAAGGAATAGACAAAGGGGAGGACTGATAAACTATCGATATTTGAGGACCTTTTGAGGGGGCTGAAACAACGTTGAAGGTGGTGGAGTCGGAATTTCAACGGAAAAATTGTTGACAATTGCTGATAGAGATGAAAATTTGAAGGACGCATGACACAAGTGTCTTGAAGAGGTGGCGAAGGGATTAGAAAGGGGCAGTTGTTAAAAAAATGGAAAGAAAGGGAAGGAAATCATCAACGGTGGCCATGACCCACGGTGAATGCATGTGGAACTGGAGAAGAAACCCCAAGGGAGATGCTGATGCAAATCTCGTGCATTAGTGCATATCCGTAAGGAAAAAGGCAGAAAATCGATTGGGTGAGAAAATCTTTATCACGGGAATGGTAATGGCAGAACATTAATGTGGGGGAAGGGTATATTTGAAGTTGCGCTCTCATCAGCTGGGAACTTCGCTGAAGTGTGCAATGCTCCTGGGTTCATGGGACCTTTTCGAGTACTTTCTCATATTGGGAAGTTGGCTAATCATTTGACAAAATCTGACTCTGCTTCTATTTACCTTGTGTTTCACGTCTCTCTACTCCAGATAGTTGTTGGACAAATGATGCTGTTGATTCTGTTTCCTCTTAAAATTGACAACAACTTGATGGTACTTGTAAACCCCATTGAGCTACTAGAGATACTTGCTTAACTAATGAGAACATGTCGGAGGTCCTCATTTGATAAGAAGGCAATCCATCTACTCCTACTTGGGAAGGCATCGCAACCGTGGCTTCACAGTTTCTAAACTTTCACCTTGAGGACTAGCCCCCAATCCTGAAAAGTTCACTCGAGGAAGGAAAAGGTAGAATATCAAGGACTGGGGAATAAGAAAAGTGAGGATCAAGAAATGGGGAATTGAATCAAGAGATAATGAATTGGGTAGGGGGAATTGTGGAGAATACGAAAGGGTGAGTAGAATTTACTATAAATATCAGTAGAAATTATGTTCAAGGCATGTTTTATTTTTCTGGTATTGACGTATTGTAACCATAGTCTTATTGTAAGGAGATAAGGGACTCAAAATTTCCTAATTTATATCACATTACTGAATTCTACCACTATTTCGTTATTCCTGCTGAACTTTCTTGATTGTTTTATATCATTGTGATTTAGAACTTTTCTTTCATGAGGAATTGTGAGTTATAACTATAGGTGCCTAACTTCTAATAACTTTTGCAGATGGTAAAGTGTGGAGATTATTTTCAGGCAGAAGATGGTCCTAGAGATTTTGGTAATCTAATTGTTGTCTCTAAATGGATAAAATCTTCCAACTCCTCTCTTATACTGCGCCATTTGGAGGTGAACCATAAAGAGGTAATTTCTTACATGCTATATCCACTTGTGTGTATAACTTCTATACGCCAATCAAAAGACAAATACTTATGATACATGCCCCCAATATGGTTAACTGTAAGTAGGGATCAGAAAATTAGGGGCAAAAAGCCAATGTGAATGGACTATTTTAGTGTCATATAGTTAGGGGGTCAGCCGGGTATATCTCGAAGGTGGCGAGCTGAGTTAGAATTAGCATGTGCGTGTCTGTGAGAGAGAGAGAGACATATAGAGGACAAATAAAGAGCAGATAAAGTTGGGCATAGAGAAAAAAGTGTTAGGGTAAGGATTCAAATCATAGGAAAAATAACGCTAAAGAAAAAGGACAATATCAATATCTTTCTAGAGGGCTCTCTCCCACTGGAAATCTGGTCGATTCATCAAAACTGTGCATTTCCATCTCTTCCTCTATAGTACGAAGCTGGTGGGTTTTTTTTTTTTTTTTTTTAATTAACTAATCTGTTTTTATTCTTACACAAAAAGATAGAGGAATGGGTGCTAGTGCTAACAATTATGGAAAAGATCAGTTAGACCTGTGGTACAGAAACCGAAAGAAAACAATATCAAATTGAAATCAGCTCAAGGTGAGAGATGGCTGTAACCCCCTTATGGTCAAGTCCAAGAAAAAACTTATTCTTACCTCAAGGTTGAAACACTCTACATGGTTGGTTATTTCAATCATGTAAGACTGAAGCAAGGCTTACAAAATGACATGGTTGAAGTCTCAATTTCTATTTGTTAGAATTAGTGGGCATAGGGTATTTTTGGAAAGATTTACCTAATTTCTAAATATATCCTTTTTCATTCCATTGTGTATTCTATTTATTCTCCCTCATTATACCTATTATTTATTGGAAAATAATAAAAGAACAACAATATTGTGTTTTTTATCCCGGTACTCAGGTTTCCACGTAAGCTTTGGTTTCATATTTATTGCTTTCGATATGGTATCCGAGCAAAGTAACAATGAAACCCTAGAAAACAATTTAGGAGAAACCTAGACCAAACCAGAAGCCGCCAATGTCGTCGTCGCCGTCGTGAAAAAATTAGTCCACCAGATTTAGAAGCCGCCAATCTACACAATAGGCCAACCCTTGCCGTCGTTCGCGCAGCCCTCCGGCCAGATCAACCTCACGCGCAGCTCCTGTTAGGTGCATGGGCCCAGCGCCACCGTCTGCCCATCTTACCTCCCTGTCCAGCCTCCTTTACGTGTCGTCGTTTGTCCAACCGTCCTACCCTTCCGGTCATCCACAGCCCCACACACCACCCATGCCCTCCAGACCACAACCCTTCACTGCAAATTTGTCAAATCTGTAAATCTATCAAATCTGTCAAATCTGTAAATCTATCAAATCTGTAAATCTATCAAATCTGTCAAATCTGTAAATCTATCAAATTTGTCAAATATGTAAAATCTGTCAAATCTGTTTTCGTTCACGTGCCGCTGTCCATCGACCCTTTACAACAACCTTTTTTTTTTTTTTGTGGTAACGAGACTAACCAACTTCATAACATATCAGGGGTTGAAGTGGACGAGTCTTTGGCACATTCCAAATCAACCGAGTTGCCGATGCATTCCAAGATCTCGATAATTTCGCTCCCTAATTCGCCTTTGGATTATATAACTGACTTTGCTGCTGCCTTTAGTGCTCGGTCCTCGACCCATGATAATGAGAAGAATAGTGGGAAACCAATCTCGGTATGTAAGCACTGCAAGAAACAGTGGCACAACAAGGATCAGTGTTGGAAACACTACGGTCATTTCCCAAGATGTAAGAAACGTTCCTCCAATGACAAACTAAACTCAGGACGTGCCTATGTTAGTGAGACTGCTAGCACCTCTCAGTTAATTGGCCTTATTGCAAGCCAAACTAGCTCCCCTACTCTGGGTGCCGTTGCTCAGTCAAGTATGCCTCAGTCCCTTGGCCTTATCAATGTTGACGGGAAGAATCCCTGGATTTTAGATTCGTGGGCTACAGATCACTTGACAGGTTCTTCGGAGCACTTTGTCTCTTATATCCCTTTTGCCGTTAATGAGAAAATCTCGATAGCCAATGGCGCTTTAGCCCTATTTGCTGGCAAAGGACGAATAATTCTCTTTGATGGTCCCTCTTTCCAGAATGTTTTGCATGTGCCTAAGCTTTCTTACAATTTGTCATCTATCAATAAGATTACCCGTGAGCAGCACTGTAAAGCTACTTTCTTACCTGAATATGTTTGTTTTCAGGACTTGGACTCAGAGAAGACGATTGACACTACCCGGCATAACATGTGACTTTACATCCTTGATGATGATACCTCTGGTAGTAGTATCTCTAGGACTAGTTTACTATCTTCCTATTTTAGCATTCCTGAACATGACCTCATGTTGTGGCATTTTCGGTTAGGTCACTTGAACTTTATTATATGAAATATTTGTTTCTCCATCTATTTCCTAAAATTGATGTCTCCTCTCTATCTTGTAATGTGTGTATTTGGGCAAAACAACATTGGGTTTCATTTCCCTCACAACCATATAAATCCACACAACCGTTTACTCTTACCCACGGTGACGTTTGAGGTCCTTCCAAGGTCACCGAGGATTTGGGAAACGGTGGTTTGTAACTTTCATTGATGATCATACCCATCTTATCTGGGTCTATCTTATCGTTGATAAATCTGAGGTTTTCTTTATTTTCTAAAACTTCTATCACACTATTGAAACACAATTCCACACAAAGGTTGCAATTCTTCGCAGTGATAATAGTCGGAAATTCCAAAACCGTAACCTTATTGAATCCCTAGCCTCCAAGGAGCTTGTTCACCAAAACTCGTGTACCTACACTCGTTAACAAAATGGGGTGGTCGAGAGAAAAAACTGTCATCTTCTGGAAGTAGCCCATTCCCTTACGCTATCTACTTCCCTTCCTTCATATATGTGGGGAGATGTTATTCTTATAACATCTTATTTAATCAATAAAATGCCTCTCGTATCCTCCACTTTCATACTCCCTTAGATTGTCTTAAGAAGTCCTACCCTTATACTCGTCTAATTTCTGAGGTTCCTCTTCGCGTGTTTGGGTGTACCGCTTATGTCCATATTTCGACCCTAATCAGACCAAATTTACCCTTCGGGCTCACACATGTGTGTTTGTTGGGTATCCCTTCATCGGCGTGGTTATAAATGTTTTCATCCTCTGTCTAGGAAATACTTCATCACTATGGATGTTATTTTCAGTAAGGACCGACCCTACTTTCCTGTTAACCATCTTCATGGGGAGAGTGTGAGTGAAGAGTCTAACTGTACCTTAGAGTTTATCGAACCTACTCCTATTACCGTGTTTGACTTGGACCTTCGTCTCATTGTCCTACCCACAACTAAGTTCCTAGGAAAACGTATTACAGAAGGAATCTCAAAAAGGAAGTTGAGCCCACTACTAATCAGCTGTCGGCTCCAACCCAAGACTCTGAACCTCTTTAAGATCAAGGTATGGAAAACCCTACTGAACCTTGTATCAATAATAAGATGAGTGAGAACGACAGGTTTGATGTTGTTCTTGAAAATGTGGAAGAAAAAAACAGTGGTGACAAGACTATGGTTAGAGCAAAAACTTGTAATAATGAAGTTGAATAGGGTCAAACAGGGAAACTTGATGAGTATGATCCCTCTCTTGACATTCCCATTGCTATGAGAAAAGGTACCAGGTCCTATACTAAACATCCCTTTTGGAAGAGATGAAGGCTCTTGAAAAGAATAAAACTTAGGGAGATTTGTGCTCTACCCAAGGGACACAAAATTGTGGAGTGCAAATGGGTGCTCTCTCTCAAATACAAAATAGATGGAATACTTGATAGACACACCACAAGGTTAGTTGCAAAGGGATTTACTCAAACCTATGGTGTGGATTATTCATAAACTTTTTCTCTAGTTGCTAAGTTGAATATTGTTAGAGTCTTGCTATCTGTTGCTGTGAATAGAGATTGACCTCTACCAGTTGGATGTTAAGAATGCTTTTTTGAATGGTTACCTAGTAGAGGAAGTCTACATGAGCCCCCGCCTGGATTTGAAGCCTAGTTTGTTCAACAGGTATGTAAACTCCATAAATCCCTACACGGTCTGAAACAGTCACCTAGAGTATGTTTGATAGGTTCACTACTTTTGTCAAGTCTCAAGAGTACAGACAGGGCATTTTGATCATACTTTGTTTACAAAGGTTTTTAAGACAGGAAATGTTGCAGTTCTGATAGTTTATGTGGATGACATTGTTTTGTCTGCAGACGTTCAGACATATATCAGTCAACTAAAGCAGAGAATGAGTGATGAATACGAAATCAAGGATTTGGGAAATTTGAAATATTTCTTTAGAATGGAGGTGACCAGATCTAAAGAAGACATCTTTATGTCTAAGAGAAAATACACCCTTAATTTGCTAATCGAGATAGGTTTGTTGGGATGTCGTCTTGCTGACGCTCCTTTTTGAATTCAATTGTAAGCTAGGAAACTCTGATGATCAAGTTCCAGTTGATAAATAACAATATCAGTGCCTTGTGAGTAAATTGATTTACTTATCTCATACTCGTCCTGATATTTTCTTTGCTGTGATATTTCCTTTCCTACGAGGAACACAGAAGTTGTCAACAAAATTCTGAGATACTTGATGTTTAGAAAGACAGACAAAAAAACCATTGAGGCATATACTGATTCGGTCTAGGCAGGATCTGTTGTTGACAGAAAGTCTACCTCTGGTTATTGTACCTTCGTTTGGGACAATCTTGTAACCTGGAGGAGTAAAAAGCAAACTGTTGTGGCCAGGAGCAGTGTTGAGGCCGAATACCAAGCTATGGGTTTGGGGATATGTGAGCAAATTTGGCTTAAGAAAGTTTTGTCTAATCTTCATCAGGAGATTGAGACACCATTAAATCATTTTTGTGATAATAAAACCGCTATTAGTGTTGCTAACAACCCAGTTCAACATGATAAAACTAAACATGTTGAGATTGATCGACATCTCATTAAAGAAAGACTTGACAGTGGGAGCATATGCATTTCGTACGCACCTTCGAGCCAACAGGTCTCTAATGTTCTCATCAAGGAGCTTCTCAGACCGAACTTCGACTTTTGTTTTAGCAAGTTGGACCTCATTGATATTTACGTCCCAACTTGAGGAGGAGTGTTAGAATTAGTGGGTTTGGCCCATAGGGTATTTAGGAAAAGATTTACCCTAATTCCTAAAATCTTTTCCTTTTTTATTCCATTGTGGATTCTATTTATTCTCCCTCATTGTACCTATTATTTATCAGAAAATAATAAAAGAACGACAATATCGTGGTAATAAAAGAACGACAATATCGTGGTTTTTCTTCTAGTACTTGAATTTTCATTTAAGCCTTGGTTTCATGTTTATTGCTTTCAATACTATTCATCAAATTGAACCAATGCTTGAAACAATTAAAGGAAATTCTCGCCCTGGGACAAAATATGGAAAAATAAGATCTCTAAAACAATTAAGAGATTAAAATTTTTTCCAAAGCTAAAAGGCAATAAAATTCCCTAACAAATAATAATCAACGATCTAACAGATCTCCTTAATGCTCAAGTATATTCCTAAAATGATGGAAGGAAAATAATCAAATACGACAACTTCTAAAAAGAGGAGGGTTGTTTAGGTTGGGAAATTGAAGTGTTTGCAGGTAGCTGGGTGACAAACCAGGTTAGAGGCACCGTGGCCAACAAATGATGTGCTCAAGGTTGGCATGCACATAGAGATGTTCACGGGGCAGGGTGGGGATAGGAACCCCCCAACCCACATTTTCGATCCCCATCCCTACAAAATTTCCCTGTCTAGTTTTGTGGGAATTGGGGTTTCCCCGGGGGTAATTTTCGGGGATCAAGGTTACCCACATGGGAAATTCCCCATTGTAAAGGGAGGAGAAATGCTGGCGACAACTGGATATCTTGAAATTAGTGACTAAAATCGAAGAAGTGAAGGTCGAGGGTGTGAAATTGATGGGTGTGTATTCTCAAATTGGCGACAGCATGAATGTTGAAGAACTGGTTGAAGGTCAAGATGGATATTGCTTTGAAATATTGAGGGTGAAGGAATGAAATTGTGTGAATTTGAGATTGAAGAAGCTGAAATTTGGGTCTGTAATTATTAATAATGTGAAGCCATGAAGGGTGTCGGACTATGAGCATTTTATGGGTATTCTGACAATGAAGGGGGTGCGGTTATATACATTAAATGGGGTGGAGATGGGATCGGGGAATATAATCCCTATCCCTGTCCTCATCTAGTAAACATGGAGAAATTTATCCCCCATTCCCTCCCTGTCGGTTGCTTAGCCATCTAGAGGACAAATAATTAAATAAAAACAAAAGAAAATTAAGAAATGAATAGCAGAATTAGTTGAAGAAAATGGAAGAAGTCATCTTTTTGCTTAGCCATCCATCGGTTGCTTATCAAAAATGATGGAAAGGAAGAAGATTGGTTGGAAATAAGAAGAGATGTTTTTAAATTTTCTAGAAGAGAGTTGAAGGGTTGGCTGCTGGAATTAAAGTAATGTTGGCTGCATGCCAACTGAACCGCCAAATGGCAAAATTTCTACCCCCTTTACTCAAGAACTACTTTTTACCCATTTATAAAGCATTTCTGTTCCTTTATTTTCTCAAATATTTCTTTTCAATATTTTTTTAGTTAATTTTTCTTATTAATCTTGTTTACATTTTAACATTTTAAAAATCCAAGTATTTTTCTTAATCTATAATTGTCAAAAATAGTATTTGCGTTGCTTCGGTCGAACAACTTTTCTTGTCGCCTCTTGCCTTAAGGCAATTAAAGAGTTTGTCGCAAAGTGTGTGTTGAATGAATATTTGGTTTTGAATTGCTTCAGGAGTATTCCACATATACCAAAACTAAGGAATTAGGGGCCGTATATTGTTGGTCTGATACCTACAAAATTTTGAGAAATTAAGAAAATCAAGTGCATCCTCTCTCACTAGAATATTACCTCTTTTACTTCTATTCGTTAGATGTTATTACAATTGTCGAAAGAAAGTGAAAAACGAAAATGGACGAATTTAGTGTGTGCAAATTAAATTCATTTCATTTAATTTGTTGTTTAACGTCAAAAGTTTCAAAGTGATTGAAACATCAACATGGATGGATATTTCATTGACAAATTTAACATCTGGAATTTAAATTTGTTGAATTTGTAGTTACTTTTAATTTTGTTTTAATTTTGCAAGTAACTACTCAATTGAGTTATGTTTGGCCTTTGTTTCAATGTGCTGCTTATTTTTATTTTATTTTATTTTATTTTTGGGGAGTAGCTATATTATTAGCGTATGAGAACAATTTCTTTTTATATATGTAAGTATCTAGGCTCGCTTATGTGCACCTCGGCTAATCTCACGGGACAACCCGCCTAACCCTGCAATATTTAGCTGTCAAGAAAACTCATAGAAAATTAATTCCTTGGTAGGTGGTCATCATGGATTGAATCTATGAGCTCTTAGTTAGCTATTGAGACCATGTCTCCTTTTTTTACCACTAGGCCAACCCATAGTGATTCCTATGAATAACAATTTATCTCTTCTCCCATTCCATTTTGATGGTCTCTCTTCTCTTTCCTCTTTTGATCTTGAGTTGAGTTAAGAGTAAGTATCCAAGAGTTCTACTAGATTTAGGTAGTTTGAGATTGTTAAGTTGAGTTAAGAGTAAGTATCTGAAAGTTCTATTAGATTTAGGTAGTTTGAGGTTGTTTTACTCTAATTATTTGTTTTATCTTGTTGAGACAATCACTTCTCTGCAAAGTGAAAATTATCTTTAGGACAAGCTTCGTAAGCGGGCCTCATGTAATATTGAACTTTTCTCAAGATCTTGATGGTTTGGTTATTGTAATTTATAATCACTGTTTTTCCATTTAGTTTATTTCTTTTAGTTTGGAAATTATTGTTATATAGTGTGTACACGTTTATTTACATTGTAATTGCCAGTAGTGTTAGTTAAGTTATACTTAGTTCGCTAGTGTTACTCTATATTTTGGATTTCTCCAACACTATTTATTGATCCTTCTGTTGTCCTCTTCTGTGCTTTCACTGAGCTCTAGTCACGTTTGTCTCTCCATCGACTTTGTAGTCGGAAGAATCTGTGGCTGTTCTACATATTCAGTACCCAGAATGGCCTGACCATGGAGTTCCTAATGACACACTTGCTGTTCGTGAAATGTTGAAGAGGCTGTATCATTTACCTCCCGATCTTGGCCCAATAGTGGTGCACTGCAGGTATATCCTATGTTCATCATGGTACATTCAAATAGTGCTCGTTCACTTTATCTGAGGTTATTTCACTTCTTCAGTGCAGGTATTGGAAGAACCGGAACATATTGTGCAATTCATAACACAATTCAGAGAATCCTTATTGGAGACATGTCTGCTTTAGATCTTGTCAGTACCATTTCTTCATTTAGGTCCCAGCGAATTGGAATGGTTCAAACACTGGTAAACTAACTAACCTTTTATCCTTCTCTATATCTGAGAAGTACATGCATAATGTCACACTATTCCTGCGCTGGTATAACCATGAAGGCCGTTCTCCTTTCCTTCTTTTTCTTCAGAAACAGAGAGAACAAACAAATAAACAAGCTTATGTGGAATGTAAAAATGTTACATATTTTGAACTGGTTTTCCTCTTTAAACCACCACCTAATAAGCACGAACGAACACTTTAGTTTAGCTACGTGTCAATGTTCGACACATGCTAGAGACTTGAACACTTTGATAGTTGTTTGACATGTTTGGAACATTTGTTAGTGTAATAGATGTAGACATGCTAAAAGTCAAAATAGAACCAGTATTAGTTAAACATGCACCAAAGACTGATTGCATATACTAAATAGACACATATATGATCAAAATAATAAAATTTGATAGCGAGCGAAATACATCAAACTAATTTTTCAAGCATATAAATGCATAAAATCATTGACTTTGAATTTGGATCTTGTTTAAAAATAATAAACATTTTTGAACATGTATGTTTTAATGAATGTGTTTTTACCGTTCCATGTCCTAAAATTTTAGGGAAAAAGGATGTGTTATTGTGTCTGTAGTATTCATGCATGTGGTTCTTAGTCCACCACCGTATTGAAGTTCGAAGGAATCCAAAATTCTCCTATAAAGTCACCTGGAATTGCAAGCATTCAGAGCTGCTGACTTGCTTGGATCCCTCAAACTCATTTTCTTGCAAGAATCACTTGGTTCTAAATCATGTTGTTTTTCCTATTTCATAACTTTTTCTCGTACACTAATTATGTTTTTTCATCATACAAATAATTGTGATTTGTGATTTTTTTTTTTTTTTTTACTTTTATCATTTTCATGGAGTTCCTTTTCCACTCATAACAAACTTGCAAGTCCTGTGTCTATTAGGATCAATACTTTTTCTGCTATAGAACTATCGTTGATGAACTAGAAGACCTTATAGCTGTTTCACAGTAGAGGCTCGAAACGGTATGGTTAGTTCTCGGATGCCATCTTCATAACTTGTTTTCTAGTTTCTTTTAGTATTATGACATTTAACT
The DNA here is from genome assembly GCF_025177605.1 of Cucumis melo. Lineage (NCBI taxonomy): Eukaryota > Viridiplantae > Streptophyta > Magnoliopsida > Cucurbitales > Cucurbitaceae > Cucumis > Cucumis melo. Next base: position 9,494,488 of record NC_066860.1, read on the forward strand.
TAAAAAATAAATAATATTAACGTTCCCCCTCCCTTTATAAAGTTCTGCAGGATATCGTTTCCAACCCAATTGCAACTGCTCGTTAATCTTTTGACTGACAGACTAAAGATGGACTATATGTGGGGTCGGGATCTCACTGTTTTAGATGTATAAAGAACTTGCTCGATTTTACCTCTCAGCATTCATGAAATCAGCAGCTGTGCTTCCAGGAAGTTGATTTTCTTGAACAACCGATTATGAACAATCTTAATTCCGTTACAGAGAATGTGCTAACCACTAATTCTCTTATGGTGCTCAGCATCGAGCATTTCAATAATTGCTTAAATTGAACAGAACTGAACCATTATGAATTCAGGCATTGGATTTTTGAGCTTCAAATATTTTGTGGCTAACATTTGCCACCCAAGTCATTGTTCTTGGGTTTTTTGGAACTCCCTTGCACCGTTACGAGTTTATTACCTCCTTCAGTTTGACAATGGCCTTTCTTGAGTATGCTTGATTTTAAGGATTCTGCTTTTAACATAAAAGCATATAGACTTAGAGGATTGGAGTTATAGTGTCATTAGTTATAAAATTAAATTACAAATCATGTGCCAAAGTAAGCTTAGGTTGTAATTGCCACGACTTTTCTCTTTCGAAATTGAACCGATCGAAGATTTGATCTTTCATTCTCACGTTTGTATAAAAAAATTACAAACTTAGTCTATATTTGTGGACAAGAGTGCTGAAGGTTGACATGACATAGGATGATTTGGTTGGATGCTACTCAAGAGAGTGGAGCTTAAAATTAAAATGTATTATGTCTATCACATCATGTTAACGACATGTTGGGTACAAAATGAGAATTGACTTAGATTATTGTTGTTTGCATGCAGCAGGTCATGCTAAATTAATACCTGATAGTTTAATATAGCCTAATAGTTTAATTAATTTCACAAGAAAGGATGTTAACACAAGATTACTCCGAATTAAAACTTCCACAACTTTTTAATGATCAAATTCTAAAGGTGTATTTCAATCTAGCTCAGCCTCTAATTGATAGATTAATCAAAGTCGTGGCAATTCTTTGACCAACTTGATCTTTTATTTGCGTGTCCAAACCAATGATGAAAAGATTCTGTCTCAAGAAATCAATCTGCTAGATTAGTCAACATAGTGTTTGGTGGTTTGACAAACCAAAAAAGAAAAATAAAAATCAATGAAACTTCCTCTCAAATAGAATAAAGTCTTTGATTTTTTATTAGGACCTCTAGAAAAGATAGGAAAAACATGTCCCATCCATGTATAATCTCTCTTTGGTAAGGTAAGAGAATTTCCATTACTGATAAGAGAGAGATCCGTCTATTTTTCCTGTTCTTTCAACTCATATTTTTGCTTTGTATAAAAATGTTAATGTTATGTAAAAAAGAGGAAGAAAGGACTAAAGTGAAAAACAAATTATTCAACAAGCCCGCCCATCAATCATGTTACTGTCTCATTGAGCTACTTCTCTCCAACAACTAACGGTCAAAAACTGCAAAAAGATCAAATGAAATAAAAATACAAAGGGGCAGGGAGTGGAAGGGGAATGATGTGTGGGATTCAAGTAAACTATCTAATTAAAATTATGTTGAAATGGATTTCATATAAATGGCAACAATACAATCAGTTTTCTAAAGTTGCAATATTCTCGAGACAGTTCTGCATTTGCAGATTTACATTATCTGGAAGACAATGTCCAACCATAAGTTTGTATTGCTCAAACTTTAATCCGTCGAGCCTTAAGGCGGTGTTCTTGCAAGCCCTTGTATTTCCTGTAAAAGATAAAAGCATTGGCGCCGCATATAAGAAACCATATTATCAAACCCCTCCCTTCAAGAGGGGAAAAGGTAAAATAAGAACAGTTGGTCGTCTTTTTTTATATATAAGACAGACAATTTCATAATCCGAAGATATCCAATTGGACATTAGGGTCCAATCATAGGGTATACAAAACCAAAAAAGCTGATTATTATAATAATTATTTTTTTTATTGGAAACAACGCCTTTCATTGGTTATTTGAAAATGGTATAGCAAAAAACAATTTACTTTTGCAGTTTCCATTTACCTTTTACCATTTGCAACTTTCGTCACTATGTAAAAGAATGCTGTGCAGATACACACCCAAAAATTTCAGTTAAATGTTTTCCCAAAAATATATATGTGTGTGTACGTATGTATACATGCATGTATATATATGTGTGTGTGTATATTAGTGAGTTCTTGAGTAACTTGGACATATCTCGACTGCTCTTAGCCAACCATTAGACCGTCAAATACATTTGGTTGTTGATAATAATTCTCAGATCTGGTTATCATGATTTAAACCCATTTCCACTTAAAATTTTTACTGCACATTGGTGTTATTGATCACATGTCCATACATGATGATTACTAGATTCTCTCTTTTCTAATCCAAAAGATTGCTGCCATATTTGATTGATAAGGGATGGTAATTCATACGATATCAATTCTTAAATAGGTGGTCACATAATAATTTAAACCAATTTTCTATAGAAGCTTTTAGATTGAATATAAACTTACCACTTAGGTCAAGTAAATTGAATACAACGGGGCAATTGCTGATACTCCTCACCATAGTAATTGCAGCCCACACATTCTGGTAGTCCTCTCTGGAGGCTCTAATAATACATAACTTCGTGATCGGATTTACATACTTAACTAAACAAACACCAAGAAGGCAAGCCATATAAAAATTTCTGTGTATGATGTTAACACAAATGGAAGTTGAAGAAATTATCTACCTTGAAAAGATCCAATTGCGGAAGCAAAACCACATTCCCCGAAGTTGAGAAGAATACTATCCTTGATTGCTTTTGAAACATTATATTGGGTAATGATAATAGGATCATCTGTTTTAAGGTTTTTCGTTGGATCCAAGAGAACTTAAAACACCATGTATCGGTTTTTAAACCTCACCATTGCTTTGAACCTTCTAACTTCAGTAACGACTTATGCCTAAAAGGAAAGGCAACAAATCTAATCTCAAAAACTGAATCTTCCACAATAAAAGCAGTGAGTCAAAGATAACTAAAATAAGCAATCAGTTTTGTTGAGGAAAAATGAAAGAATACAAGAGTACGAAAATCCAACCTCCTAAAAGGGAACCCCACTAAAGAAAAGGAGTCCCAATCAAGCCAGATAGTACCTATAGAATAATTTTAAAAAAAAAAAACAGTCAAAGTTGAAGCCTAAAGGAAACACAAAACCTAATGACACATACATCACTAGGTTCCTTGTTCAACCCTGCAACACTCAGTTATCCTTCTCTCCAACGATGCCACATTAGCACACGCCCCCACCAACCACAAGAAACAATTCCCAAAATAAAATATGGCATATCTGGATAGCCCTATCAAATCAATCAAATTCTTTCATGAACATTTAAAACGAATAAAAATCTTATCTCTCGATGTGAGAGAAGATCTTTATTTATTGAGGAAAACTTAATACAAGTTAGTTATTTAGTAACTAAGTAGTTCTAACAAACTAAAACAGTAAACTAGTAAAGCAGTAGGTTTAAGCTATTTGAATTACATCATTTCACCCCAGAGCATCAAACTCGTCCTCCAGTTGGGTCTGCTATGTAAGCTGGAACCAATCAAGTGCATTGTACCTTTTCAGGTCTGCAGTGGTTAAAACTGGGCTGATGTTGATCCATTCAGGCAGCTCAAGCTTGTGGGCACTTGGCTCATATTTAGCTATTATTCTACACGGGCCAATCTGTCATGTCTTTTAACTTTCCATAGGTTCCAGCTGGGAACCTCTTCTTCTTCAAATGGGCCATTAATAGGTCACCAATTTGAAAACGAACTTCCCTTCTCTTCTTGTCTTTCTCCTTTTTGTAAGATTTTGTAGTCTTAGTTAGATGTTCTAGGACTTCTGTGTGAAGTCTTTGGATTCTTTCAGCCATGTTTTCTGCTTCTTCTTGTAGTTCCACTTCTTTCGGTAGATTAGTTAGGTCAAAGGTAAGCCTCGGGGCTTTAGTATATACAATTTCAAAGGGACACTTGCTTGTGGTTCTATTCTTTATGTTGTTAAAAGCGAATTCAGCTTGTGGAAGAATTATATCCCATTGCTAGTTTCCACTTAGGCATCAAATCAAATTCCCCAATGATCAGTTAGTTACCTCTGTCTGTCCATCAGTTTGTGGATGTGCAGTAGTACTAAATTTCAGGGTGGTGTCGAATTTCTTCCACAAAGTTTTCCAAAAATGGCTAAGTAACTTGGTATTTCTGTTGGAGACTATTGTTTTAGGAATGTCGTGTAGCCTTACTATCTCTCCAAAGAAGAGCGTGGCTAAACCACACGAAGAGACAACATGGCCATGTTATATTATTACAAACCAAAAAGAGAAGCCACAGTGAGATTCACAACTGTAAGCAAAACAGACGAAACCAAACAAGGCTCAACCAAACCAAACAAGGCTTAACCAAGCAGAACATATATTTGTTTGTTTATACAATCTCATGTTCACAATGCCACCGGTAGAAGAAGGTTTCCGGTTTTATACTAGTGGCTTTAAAAGATTTTGGGAATTGGTTTTTTTGTTATTCTTTCTAAGTTTTCTTGCTAAACATCATTCTTGGTTGATATCCATAGACCTTAAAATGAATGCTAACTAGGGGTTTTTGATTATAGTTTGATGCCTCATTCCTAACTACCTTTATATTTGTGGCTGCATCTTTCCACTTGGATCTCACAAGCACCTAATTTCCGGTAAATTTTCAATTCTTTTTAATTATTTATATTAATAAATAGTTGGGTTTTTAATTCCAATTAGTTGAGTTTTCATATCACAAATATTAATAAATAGGTTAAGCAACAAAAAGAGAATCAACAATACAAGATCTCTAACATAGCTTTCAACAGAAGCAGAACAGACTTGACATTCCTCGTACCAGGAAAAGATAGAAACTAAAAAGCTAACTGCCCACTTCAGCTTAAGCTATTGTTTTGTTTTTTTGGTAAGAAACCAAGACTTTGGCCTAAGCATTATTAACAACTCCCAGATATTTCTATCATGCTAAATCCATAATACCTACAAAATATCTGAAATTCGACATATCCTTAAAAAGAATGTTGTTTTCAGGAGTCCTAGTTCAAAATCTAACAAAAAGAAGACACAACTAATTTCTCAAGCACCTGATTCCTAACTACCTTTATATTCAATTATTTCAATATGCTCATAGATTCATCGTGAGAAAAATATGTTCAACCTATGCAGAAGATATAGTAAAGATAGTCTTTTAGCTTCTTACAGTCTACAGACCCTTTTGATCGTCATTTGTATGTAATAAGCTTTATCAATCAACAAAATTAAAAATGGAAAGAGGTTTCAGATAGCGAAACTTAATCCAGGTTATAGTATAATGAATAGGGAAATAATCATGTTCAAATGTTGTATCTCTAATCTATAAATTTAAATGTGTTTCCTAGGTTCTAGGGGAGATGCATGTTCTATTTTTACTTCATAGCTTGATACATGTAAAAAGGTCACATTCTTAAGAAATATTAAACTAGACCCAGAGACTATTAAGTGGAGCACGCAATCAAACTTACATCAACAGTGTGGTAACACTGCAGCAGCTAAATTGGCAATAGTACGATAATTTAATTTAGGGGTCATAAAGAAATGGAGGCTGAGTTGCAAGGGTCCCTACAAAGAAATTATAACTTATAAGGAAAAAAAAATTCCCTGTGACTTAGTGCATCATTCATTCATTGGAAAAGCTAGCAGAGGCGGCAGCAACAAACTTTTGGATTTACCATAACCATCCCTGAAATGATTCAACATTTGATGTTTGACAATAGTGAATCTAACAATTGTACACAAAGATATGGTCATATCAAATTGAAATGAATAGAGAAGTTTTTAACCTTTGTACACTGAAGATTCGAAATCTCTCGTATTAGATCATTTCGATATCGAGAGATGGAAATATTGACATTTACTTTAGAAAGCACCTAAAGACCGTTGTTAGGTTATAATTTTTCCTAAATGACAAGAATAGTAAGCACAAAAACAAAACCTTTGTTTTGATTTAATGCTAGAAACCAAAAAGGAGAACAGAAGGGGAAGACAATGAGATAAATGAGGATATATCACCTAACAATGAACAGTAGCCAGAAAAATGTATAACCAATCATCAATGTCGATATGCTATGAATTTGAACAAGGATTGAAATGACAATAGGTGGTGACGACTACGGAGGGGAGGCACTACTCAACCTACTAAATCAAATATTGCGGAAAAGAAAAGAAGCTCATTAACGAGAATGAAAGAAGCTCAAAATTAATCTGCTAGATTGAAGAGCTAGATTTTTGACATCTTTGTGCTAGAGTGAATTCCCAGAAAATGCAAGGTTTTGGGCCTATAAAGTAGCAAGAAATCATTCAAAATCTTGAATTTTTTCTGTATTATCGTTAAATAGAAAGATGAGAAAAAGTCCTATTTTGCTTGAAAAAAGACGGGAAAAGGCAATGAAAGAATCAAGCCTATCAAAGAAATGAACAGAACCCACGGAGCGGTCAATCCGCTTTCCTCAATCGGGTCTCGCAGCAATGGGTGCCCGCGGAGAATTCATCTTTGACCAGAGAGAGAGAGAGAATGAAATTAATGAGATTCTTGAGTGAACTATCTGATTGAGTTAAGCTTTAGTCAAGGAAAGCAAGGACAACTAAAAGCACTACTGCCCGCCCTTGAAAGAGGGACAAGAACGGCTACAGCCTCTGGTCGAAGAGCCAGAGCCTAAAGGCTGATTTTCGTGGTGATCGATGGATAGTCTTTTCTTTCAGTTTCCCCTACTTGTCCCGACCTTTGACTCCGACTCCTTTTGAGCTTATCTTACTGTCCATGGATCTCCACATATCCCTTGAACAAGGGTTGAAGTGGGAACCTACCTGGAAGCAAGTTCTTCTGCTACTCAAGCAACTGAAGCAAGAACCTAGGATCAAGCCCACCCAGATTCATTGAGGCGGAAGGAAAGCCTAGGAGATGAAAGTCAGAAGAAGAAGACAAAAGAGAAAGCCGGATAAAGTCAAGGCAAGATTGTTGCTCTAAATGGGAATTCCCTTTCCTCTTTCAGTGACCTTTCTTCCGACTTAAGAGGCTGAAATTTCTTAGTTTGAATCTTGGGGCTCCTTGATAAAAGAGTCAAATCTCTCGCTCAAAATTAATCTGCTAGATTGAAGAGCTAGATTTTTGACCATTCTAATCCCAAACTCACTCTTTTCCAAGAGCAGACGTACAACCCAAGTCAGAGCCACGTTCCACTCCTTTTCCCTATTGCCCACGAAAGGTTTGGATTTCAGCTTGATTCATGCTTTCTATTTATATCGCTTCGATCTACTCGGGAGGAGGAATGAAAAAGGTTTAGCAGCATTCTTCGAGGGGTCCGGAATCGGCCCAGGTAGCGGGAAGTTGATTCAGAGTCCGTGGTCCCCTGGGGAGTCAGTCCCAGTTTCATCCGTCCTTGCTGTGGAAGAGTTTCCTCGCGAGTATAGCATAATGAGCCCAAGTTACGGCTGCTCCGGATGAAAGGAGAATAGGGGTATTAAGAAAAGGGATTTCCCGAGGATCTAAAACCCCAATCCCTTTTGGGGGCCAAATACCTCCGATCTCTACCGTAGGTGCCAAAGAAGAATGAGAAGAAGCCCGCTCACTTTTTCCTTTTTCATTCCTCCCCTCATTTTGAGTAGCTTTTGTCGCAAGATGTGTCTCATTCCTTTCCCTACTCCGCCTTTTGCTCGGTTGCAATTTGAACACTGAGTTGAGTACTGAATAGTATGAAATACTCGCAATTGACTTCCACATTGCAAATATGTGGAGCGAATCAAAGGTGGATTTATATTTTCCGTTACTCCCAGAAGGATTGACCATCAAAGGCAAAGTGAGGTGGATAAAAGTCAGGGGATTCAACAACTCATCTTTTCTTTACATTATAGTGTTAGGGCCTACTCTACCAAAGTGCAGAACTTGAAAATCACACATGCTATGTGTTTCCAAAGCATTTCTTACACTATCTTTGTGTACTTTTTTTACACGATCGTTTACATTTGGCTACTTCAATCTAAATGATTTTTTTTCAAGATTCTTTATACACGATCTTTTAGATTTTGCTTTTTTTTTTATATACGATCGTTTAGATTTGGTTACCTAAATTTAAACAACGTAAAAGAAAAGAAAAAGAAGAAAGACGATGAAAATAAATCACAACGAAAAAAAAAGAGCAAAAAGAAGAAATACATGGAAAGATTAAACGACATAAAAAAGAATCAGAAATGAAGAAAGACGATGAAAATAAATTGCAACAGAAAAAAAGAGAGGAAAAGAATAAATACGATGGAAAGAAATCGAAGAGAAAAATAAGAAAGATGAAAAGAAATCGCATGAAAGAGAAAAAGATGGAAGGGCAAACCTGAAATATTTAAAAAATGGCTAAATTTATGGATTTTGTTACACGACCGTAAATACTTTGGCGTTTTGTTACATTTACCTAACTTTCCCTTAAAACATTTCTTTAAAATAGGTTTCTTTCCTAAATTTTTCCTACAACAAAAGACACTTTAATATAATAACCGTCGATGATAGCCCATTTTAAATTCAGCTATTGAAGAAAAAAAACAAAAAAAAAAGTAGGAAATAGAAAATAATAATTATGTCCGGCCCAAATATTTTCCTTCGAGCCTTTAACGATTTCTCTTCTTCTTTTCCCCTCACACGACTGCGCGCGATACCCTCAAACGATGATTTCTCATCTCTTTTGCTGCGATACCCTCCCTCTCACGATTGCCGTTCAACCGACGACGCCGACACTTTCATCTCTTTCCGTCGTCTCTCTATCCATCATCGTTGTCTCTGTCCGTTGTCTCTCTCTTCGTCGTCTCTATTCGTTGAGATATTTCAAAAATATTGAGAGGCAAGAAAGAAAAGAAAAGGCAAAGCAACAGAAAAAAAAAAGAGGAATAAATGGAAAGAAACAATGAAACAGATAAAATCTTACATGAAATAAGAGAAATTAGAAAAAATCAAGAAAAAATAGAAACATAACAAATATTATTAAGACAAGGAATAAAATATATAAAAAGCATGTTAACAATATAATGGTTATGAGAAGCTTGAATGTTCCACCACCATTAGCCAAACTTCAACAACAACAGAATGAGAAAGAAATTGCATACACAAAAGTTATGGACAAAAATAGACCTTCTACTTGTAGCCTCGATCTTCTTGATGAAGATGTTAATACAATGGTGAAGTATGCAACAACACATTGCCCTACGGTTAGTGCCTTATTCATTATGTACTCCTTTGTTTTGTTTAATATTCCTTAATTTCCAAATAAAACACAATTATGTTGTTTCTTTTTCTTTACAGGAAACTGTCATTTTGGAAACACAAAGTAGCTTGGAAACAATAGCAACTACAGATTTAGAAACATCCAAAACACAAATATTGCCGCAGGTTTAATAACAACTAAAGTATAACTCTGTCTGGATGTGTTTTCTTCATGATGTCGTTGAACATTCTTACTTTATGTGCTTGCAGATAGATGAAGAATATGAAAAGAACAACTGGTCTATTTATTTAGGAACACTAAAAGCACACGTATTGACACAAGTTTTAATTTGTTTAATATACAACTGGTTTCACGATCGTTTAATTATATTACACGATCGTTTATTTATGTTAAACAATCGTTTGATTATATTAAACGATCGTTTATATATTTCACACATTTTAATTCTTTGCTACTCAACTGGTTTCATGATCGTGTATATATTTTATACGATCGTTTATATATTTTCCACAATCGTATATACATATTTAAACAATCTTTATATTGCACGACTGTCTACATTTTCTTGCACAATAATTTTGACAGCACATTCTCTTTTTACATTCAAACGGTTGAATATGGAGAAAAAGAAAAAGAAGTTGAAAATACGAGCAAGGAAGACAAAACAAAATGAAGCCAGATTCAATTGAGAAATATTGTAATCGTTGAAGAACAAAAAATAGAAAAACAAGGGGAAGAAAATACAAAAGATACATCAAAAGGAAAACAAAAGTCGATAGAAGAAGATGACATTGATAATAACGAAACTGAAGAAGAAATTGACACTGATAGCAGTCAGAAGCCTGCACCAGAAGAAGTGGAAACAAAAGAGAAATTGAAGAAAAGCAAAAGGAAAATAATGGTGGTCAGCAAAAAAAGACAAAAGTTTCAAAATTGATATGAAGATAACCAAGCTCAACATAAGAAGAAAACAGAATAAAAAGAATGTCAACTCAAGAATGCATTGAATATTTTGCTCCATCCTTCGACCTACAAATTTCTCAAAATTTTAGAGATGATTTACAGTGTTTGTAAAGCTTAAAATTTCTAAGTTTAACTTTTGAAAATTTCTTTATTTTATACTTGAGAAATTTGTATTCCATTTCACTATTATATCCTACACTATCCTGTAAAACGTATAAATGGATCAATTAGATTTATTACAACGATCGTTTATATTCATCAATACTATCTTTTAATCAAATAACTACACAGTCGCTTAAATAATATACTTCACGATCGCGTAAATTGTATGATAAAATCGTTGATATGTAAAATGTATAACAACATATTATAAATGATATCCTACATGATCGTCTAATTGTACAACATCATCATTTAACAATGCGATCATTTAACAATGCAATCGTTTACATCTTCTAAAAGATCGCTTGACTTAATTACACGATCGTTTATATATATATATATATGTGTGTGTGTGTGTATGTATGTATGTATGTATGTATGTATATTAAAAAATAAGCGTAAATGATCGTTTACATATGTAGTTTAAAAATACGCGTTGATATGTTAATGAATGCAATTCGACATTTTAAAAAAGACACGCAAATTTACAATATTGCCACTTTGGTAAAAACCAATAATATACATATCGCCTTCTTCATTTTCTATCACTTCGCAATATACAAACGCACTCATCACTTAGCTCTTCGCCTTCTTCTTTGTTTTCTTAGAAAGATTTCGTATTCCATTTTTCTCTTAGTCCGTTTTTCTCTTCAACTTCAAAAGGTATGTTTCAGTATAACTCAGTCCATTTTGTTGCTGAACTTTTCGTACTATAATGTTACATTTCGTCCTCTTTATATTTCAAACGTTTCCACTTCTATCTTGAAAACTATCATTCTGTTGATAAATTCTTATTCTCAAGCGTTTCAGATTTGTTTAAACTTTTATTCTAGAGATAATTAAATGTTTCAATTTATCATTACTTGCTGATTAATTATATGACGAATGTTTTTTTTTTTTTGGATTAAACGATCTGTTACATCAATTAAACGATAATTTAATTTTAGGGTTTAAGGTTTAATGTTTTATAAACGATCGTGTACTAACAATCTTTTTGTTTGGACTAAACGATCTGTTACATCAATTAAACGATAGTTTAATTTTAGGGTTTAAGGTTTAATGTTTTATAAACGATTGTGTACTAACGAAATATATTATGATCATTATTTTCAGGATGGTTGTACCAACCAACAAATACTTTCCTGCCACAGTCTCATGCCAAGTGCACAAGATTGGCAGTCTTATTAAAGATAAGCTGACCAAGGAACAACTAAAGATGTTCCACAAATCAATTTTTGGTCTACTACTGAATGTCAACATGGTCTTCAATGTTGATCCATCACTTCTTACTGAGGCAAATACCTGAAGAAGCCAACGCAAATGGAATCTGTTTTTCTATTTTGGGGAAGAATGTCTGTTTCACCCAAAATGAGTTCAATATCATAACCTGGTTGTGGTCAACCAGTGTAACATTGGAGAAAGACTATGATAATAAGCGCCTACAAACCCTTCTCTTTGGATCAGAGAACAAGAAAATAATAATGTGCTTGGAGCTTGAAAAAATCTTCAAAAACTTCGAGTTTACAAATAATAAAGATGCTATGAAGGTTTCCTTGACCCTTTTTATCGAAACTGTGATGGTCGGGAAGGATAAAAAACACAATTCGATATGAATATTTTGGGAAAAGTTAATGATGAAAATTTTTTCAAGAACTTCGATTGGTAAACTTTCTTCTACGCTTGTTTGCACAACAATTTGAAGACAATTCTACAAGGGAAAAAAGAAGCATACGAGTTAAAGAGGACAAGAAGTTCCAAAGTCGTGGCATACTACAACAGAAAAGGTTACGTACTTGCTTTTCAGGTAATTTTTATTTTTTTATACACTTTAATTAAATACAAATTAAACATCAAAGTTTAACATGTTTGTTTAAATGTTTTAGGTGTGGGTTTATGAAATACTCTCAACTGCAAGTGAGAACCTAGCCACAAAAAACAGTAAGGGATCAATCCCTAGAATACTAAGATGGAATTGCACACAAGCTCCATCTTTCAAGATGTTGGAGAAGAACATATTCGACAGTAAAAATGTAAGTAAAACTTTTCAGCGATCATTTAAAACAATTGCACGATCGTTTAAAGAAATTGCACGATCGTTTAACAAAATTATACAATCGTTTTCATTGAACATATACAATCGTTTAGCTTAATGCAATATCATTTATGTCAAATACCATATCGAGTATCATATTATTTTATAAATGATCGTTTAGTAGCTTGTTTGATATACAACGTATTAACAATTCTATGATTGTATCATTGCAGACTGTTGTTCAAGCTAAACTCAAGCTATCAACCTAAGAGAAAGCTTTCATGGAAAGTCGAATTTGAGGGGATGATAACATGAAAATGGAGGACGATGAGTCCATGCCAGATGTTAACAACAATGATAACAGTACTCCTGAAGATACAACAAACAATCAATCATTGGACAAGAACTTGTAGACAACCTCATCTCACAACTGTCACCCCGAAGCAAAAAAAGACAAACAGTGGCTGATGAGTGCGAAATGCATCCAATGACCAAGAAGAAAAGCCACAGATCCAATGACAAAGCACAACAAAGTCATTCAAAATCCTACAAAAAAAACTGAAGAAGGACATCAAAAAAGTTCATAATGATGTATCCACGTTAACTTCTATAGTCGGTAGGATGGATGGCACAATCAGAAAGCAGTCATTGGAGATGTCTGAAATGAAACAAATACTGGAGAGATTGCTCCAGGTAAACTTTGTTTTCAGAAATTATTTCGTTTATTAGTTGTTTAAGTAAACGATCGTGTAACTAAAATATTTGATCACCTATCAAATTTCAATAATCGTTTATCATAGTTACACGATCGTTTAGGTATTATACATCATCGTTTATGTTTTTATACACGATCGTTTAGCAATCATTTTTTTAAAATTTTGTTTTCATTTTTATTTATTTATTAGAATCAAAATTCAAATCAAAATCAAGGCAACAATGATACTCATCACTTCCAAGATGATCTTCATGATTGATTTAATCAAGACAACATGGACAAAAATGATGATCATTAGAATAGATAAGATATGATGAGCAATGACCAGCCATATGTTGAAGAACAACATACTCAAGATCATAACGTGAAAACTTAGGTTAACCTTTCATTCATTGTTTACTGCTTTATATTGTTGAAAATTGCTTACATTGTAAATAAGTAACAATTTTATTTTTTCTTATTCTCATTTTTTTTCTCATTTTGTTTAGGCAACATCAAGAGAAATCTGGTAGTGATATAAGCATAGACGACAGGGATGCAGACTTGCTACTGACTATAAGAGATATATCAGATAATCTAAATACTCAAAGTCAGAAAGAAAAAGACCTGCCAGAAATGATTACTACCCTTCTACTTATAAGCCAACCTCTTCCATTTTGTGAGATACTACCATCATCAAGTACTCTCCAACATCTTGCAGTACCTCAATTGGAACAACTATTACAAATTTCAATTATAAATAAAGAATGTCAACCGGTATGTATACACAACAACTGTGTAGTCTTTTAAATTGTGAGTTTGTTTCTTATCTAATATTATTCATTGTAGGAAATACAAAAGAATGATCAACCAGTTACTTTGATTGAGATAGAAAAAGAAAAGGAACAAGTAATTGAGGAACATATGCATCAATCTACTTCAACTGAAAAAATAGAATCTCAATTGGTATGTATACACGACAGTTGTGTAGTTCTTTAAATTAAGAGTTTGTTACTTGTCTAATATTATTCATTATAGGAAATACAAAAGAATGATCAACTAGTTACTTCGATTGAGATAGAAAAAGAAAAGGAACAAGTAACTGAGGAACATGTGCATCAATCTACTTCAACTGAAAAAATAGAATCTCAATTGGTATGTATACACAACAGTTGTGTAGTTCTTTAAATTAAGATTTTGTTACTTGTCTAATATCATACATTATAGGAAAAACCAGAACAACAAGTTGAGATTCAAAAAAATGATGAAGCAGTTACTTTGGTAATAGAAAAACAAAGTTCTACAATTGGTTTAGAATCTATATTGGTATGTATATAAAAGAACTCTTAAGTACTTTGCATCAATTATTATTGTTTTTTATTTTCTCCTTACTTAATATTGTGCATTATAGGAAATGAATGAACAACCTAAACCAATGAAAAAGAGAAAGCTATGCAAATTAGCTGAAAAGAAGTTGCCTGATCAAGATCTACAAGTTAATCCACCCACAACATCTACTGATGTCAAATTGTAAGATGTAGATAGATATAATCCTGTGTGGCCAATGGGTCCAAAATTGTGGAAGGAATACTTAATTTGGAAGAGATCTAGAAAGACAACTCACGAAGAAAGTACAATGGTGTACACAACAAGGAAAAAAGAATTTTTCAAAAAGCTTGAAGAAAACACATGGATAATAGGAGACACAAGTACTCTTTCCAAATTTCATTTTACATATAAAACTACACGATCGAGTAAAATATACTTTATCTAACCAAATGATCGTTTATACATAATACACAATCACTTAGTAAGAAAAAGAATATGTAAACGATCATTTATATATAATATACGATCACTTAGTAAGAAAAAGGTAAATGATCGTTTACATATAATACACGATCGCTTAGTAAGAAAAAGAATATGTAAACGTTCGTTTATATATAATACACGATCACTTAAACTGTCCCTTCTATTCGCTAAACGATCGTTGATTTTTTTTTTTTTGTAGACCATGGACTTGTTGTTGTACCACTTGCAGAACAAAATGTTGCAAAACAAGAAATTCTGCAAAAATAGTTTTTGAGTACTAGATTCATCGTTTATGGTGAGTTATTCTTTATTATTATTTTTTCTATAGAAGTTAAACTCCATAATTATACTTTGACTAAATTTTTTTACTTGTTCTTCAAGACTGGAATAAATAAAGAACACTGC
Organism: Cucumis melo; assembly: GCF_025177605.1. Lineage (NCBI taxonomy): Eukaryota > Viridiplantae > Streptophyta > Magnoliopsida > Cucurbitales > Cucurbitaceae > Cucumis > Cucumis melo. The sequence goes on from NC_066860.1 coordinate 9,509,899, forward strand.
ATAGTAAAACGACGACTTTTTCAGAATCATGTGTTCACAGCAGACAATCAGGAAGCTAAATGGACTGACATAATAGCACAATTAGAACTATGGACAGATCCAGATTTGAATTACTTCTTTAATTCTGCTGTTGGTGATTTCCAAGACAAAGAAGGGTGAGGAGATGCCAAATACCTGATTAGCTGCATCAACATAAAAAAACACTGGTTGGCTGTTGCAGCTAATATGAAGAGTGCAAGATCTACGTGTTCGACTCAATACTAAATTACATTGAGTAAAAAGTTGTTGATGCAACTCTTGAAATGTCTGCACGATGCATCCCCTCACTGGCAATTGCAGTTGGAGTACATGTGCATTCAAAACGCTTCAAATATGGCCCTTGGAGAGTAGTGAGATTGAACACCACACTACAGACTTGTCGTTCATTAGATTGTGGAATTTTTTGTGCTAAATTTATTGAATGCCTTATAACCAATGCTGACCATGATCGTCTGACTATGGATAATATGAAATTATTTAGACAACAATATGTATTAGAACTTTAGTCAAATAAATTCTTTTATTAAATATACATGTACAGTATTTACCTTTTAAATTTAATGTTTGTATTTACTAAACTTTTGTATATACAATCAAATAATTCGTGAATTTTGAGATTTAATTTCATATTTTGTTTGTGTGCAAAATTAGGAGGTGGAGATTTGAACCATAGAATCTCTCCGACCTAAAGTAATTGTACTAAAAATATATATATTTACTAGATTTTTGACTAAATGTTTGTACTTGTTTAGATAGATATTACTAAACAATAGTATAAAGATATAAAAACATTCGTGTAGAAAAATCTAAAAGATCGTTTATACATATTTAAGCGATCGTTTATATATCTTTAAGCGATTTTTAGTAATGTCTAAGCGATCTTCTTAATACACATAAACGATTTTCTAAACGTACATGTGAATAATATTTATTAAGCGATCCTATATATATATTTTCAAGCGATCGTTTATATAAACAACACTAATATCTAAATATCATGGACCATAAACGCTCATGTAAAATATCATGGACCACCATGCACTTAAGCAAAACCGATTTCCTAAACGTATATGTGAATAATATTAAGCGATCGTTTATATGTATCACACTAATGTAAAAGATTGTGCATATATCTTTAAACGATCGTTTAGTAAAGTCTAAACGATCTTAACTCTCCATTAAATTTAATATCAAACGTGTATACATAATAATGAAAGAGAGAGTACGCATATTCATTAATTCTTCAAACCTTGCTTACAAGTCTACTATTATGTCCTTTACGATTACAATTGGAACATCTAGTTGAACTAATAAATTTGCCAAAAGATGGAATTCTTTGTTTTCTTGGTCTTCCAGCTTGCCGTTTAAAGACTGGAGGGAATATTTTCATTATAGAATCTATAACTCTCCAATCAAAATGAGATCCAACAGGTTGAATACAACCATTATATATTACTGATAGTGTTTCTCTATAATAAAACTCAGATACATAAGAATATATATCTAAATTAAGAATTCATAGAACAGCAAGAGCATGTGCACAAGGAATTTCTTCAACATCCCATGCTCGGCAACTACAACATCCATCATTTAACTTCACAATAAACTGTTGATTTCCATCTGTTACTTGGTATTCAATCATACTTATTTGATCAACCTAATACATAACACAAATAAAGACAATTAATAAAATATTAATAAATAGATTTCAATATCTCTATACATCAGATATATATAGATAGCAATCAATCAGCGCCTATTTGAGACAGGAACAGACAAATGTTACCAATAATCTTCTTGACTTCTCATGTTCTAAACGCAGAACGTTCTTAGCCCAAGAAGTCAAATGACTATTCATTGTAGAAGCAGCTTTACTTCGTTCATAAAACCACTTTTGCAATACATCCCTAATTGAACAAAGCATCTTAGCCATAGGTAGTTCTCTAAGATCTTTAAACACTGAATTTACACTTTCTGCACAGTTTGATGTCATCATTTTATATCTTCGTCTACGTGAATATGCCTGAGACCACTTCTCAAAACCAACACTACTAAGATAATCTTTGATATTTGGACAAACAGACTCCATGCATCTCATGTGGTACTCAAATTCTTCAACAGTGTAGGCATAAACATAGCTAAAAAAATACTTATCAAGTAGTGGATCCTTAAAATGGAGTTTCAAGTTACTTAAAAGATGTTTTGTGCACACACAATACTCAACATCAGAAAACACTCTTAAAACTCCTTTAAGTATGTTAAGATACCTATAAGAAACAATGACTAAATTAGCCCGCTTTGAAAAACTATCTCGTATCTTCTTAAAAAACCATGTCCATAATACATCATTTTTAGAATCTACAATGGCAAAAGCAATAGGGAAGATTTGATTGTTACCATCTTGTGATTATGCTGTTAATAGAATGCCACCAAACTTACACTTGAAAAATGTCCCATCAACAGAAATAATAGATCCACAAAATTTTCACCCCTCAATTGATGCACCAAAAGCCATAAAGCAAAACTTATAATAATTACAAACACATTTCAATCAGCACAAACAAAAAAGAACAAAAAGAATATGAAAGATGTTAATATTAGTCTATCTAGATATCTTGTAATATTAGTTAATAAATACTAAACGATCGTTTAATAACAGTAAACGATCGTACATAATAAATTAAATCATCGTATAGAATAAGCTATAAACGATCGTTTAAAGACATCGATCGTTTAAATCATCGTATTGATTTTGATACACGATCGTTTAAAGACGTTGATCATACAAAATATTGAAAATTTAAGTGTTCATAAAGATGAACAATCGTGTTCATATAACAAAACGATCGTCTGTGTATTACTAAACGATGATGTTGATAAAGGTAAAAGATCGCCTATATAGAATGTAATATTAGTCTATCCACATCTATCTGCAAATGAATTTAAATTTGATATAAAAAACTGATCATACTTGGGTTAGATTCAACCAATTTATCAAAAAATCTTGGAATCAATTCATACGATTCAAACCGTGTAATATCTTTATCATATGTTCTTTCGCCCTTCAAGCTTTTTGGTAACTTATATTAACTCCATGATTTGTACGAGCCTTATGCACAATCTCTTTAGAAATGGAACGATCAGTAGACATGAATCTAAAATCATCTATCAAACAATTGACAATTACTATTGAAGAAGCTTGCATGTGAGAACTTTGGGCAATACTCAATGAACAATCATGGTCAGCAGTATATTTTCGTAGCATCCACAAATCATCTTCTTATAACGAGATGCCTTTACATACCATTTGCAGCCTTCTTGCAGACATCTAAATTCAAGAGACCTCAAATTTGATATAGTAGTTCTAAATTGAAAATTATTCTTCATTGCTATTATGCAAAAACACTTTGAAAGCACTTCTTTACTTTCAAATAAACTTTTTTCCTTCAAATCAAAATAATAAGAGATGTCTCTTATAACTTCATCATTTGAAACAGAAGAACAAAAACATATATTCAGTGACATATCAACATTCTCCCGTACACTACTAGATGAAGAAGACATTCCCAAACATTTTATTACTTACATGGGCAACTAATGGATGTCTACTAGTTGCATCTTTAGAAAAAGCTAAATACCAAGCAACATCATTGTTCTTCTTTATTGCCACCACAATTTGAACATTGGTTTTACCAAAATTAAGTAAAACAAATAATTCCACTGATTCATCCAATTCAAGTTGTTCACATGTCAAAGCAACCAAAGAATTAAAGCTGACACTGAGTAATTCTCGTAAACATTGCAGTCATTCCATTAACCTCCATAAAAAAAACAATAGGAATAGAGTACATTCTAATTTGGAAAAAAAGAAAATATAATTAAGTATTTAGATGTAGTAAGAGAATAATAAACGATCGTGCAAAATAGTTAATAAATACTAAACGATCGTTTAATAACAATAGACGATCATATATAATAAATTAAATCATCGTATGGAATAAGCTATAGATGATCGTTTAAAGACACTAATCGTTTAAACTATCGTATTGATTTTGATACACGATCGTTTAAAGATACTGATCGTTTAAACCATCCTATTGATTTTGATACACGATCATTTAAAGGACGCTAATCATACAAAATATTAAAAATCTTTGTGTTCATAAAGATGAACGATCATGTTCATATAACAAAACGATCGTCTGTATATTGCTAAACGATGATGTTGATAGAGGTAAACGATCAAGTAATTCAATGAAAATTATCGTGAAAAACTTCAAACTATCGATCTTCGTAATGAAATAAAAATTTCTTACAGTGATTCTTAAAAGTCCAAAACGAAAAAAAAAACTTTGAATTCTTACAAACAACAAGAAACAAAAATGACATTCTTATTGAAATATAAATTCTTAAATCGATATAAACAATAATCAAAATCTTCATCGATCTTTATAACCAAAAACAGGATGTCTTACAGTAATACATACATATTCTAAACATTCTATCTTCACGCTGAAATATATAATTGTCAACGAAATTTTATAATCAACTAAATAGTTAAAAGAAAAACAATATTTAGAATACTCATCGAAACCAAAATCACTGAGACAACAGAGCAATATAGACGATCTTGATTGTCCAAAATCACAAGAAGAGAAACGATGTTATATGAGAGCGAATGTTGTCGAAAATTATAAAGAAGGCAAAGAATGATCAAGATGAAAGATATATAAACGACGAGATGAATAACTCGAAAACGACGATCATGTAAAAATCGGGAAGAAGAAGAACGCCAGATCTGAAAGATCGTTATAAAAGATCAAGGGCAAATAAGGAATTCTGAAAAAAAATAATTTGCCTTAATGGACTTGTTAAACGGGTCGTAAATAGTTGGTTATTTTGTTACATGTATGTAAGTTTCCCTAGAATTTATATGGGAAATAAAAAATAAACCAAATATTTACAATTAAAAAAATAAATATGTATTATCTCATATTAAATAAATCAAATTTCATACAATTAAAGAAATATAATGTATTATCTCACATTAAATGCTCCAAACTAAAAAGAATAATAAATACACAAGTCGAAGTTGAAATTAACTAAATAAGAAAACTATTTTCATTTTTTTCCATATCTGTGTTATTACAAATTTCTTCCATTTTTTAATAATATTAATCATAATGATAGGTAGTATTGGTCATTTCGACCTTACTTTTGTGTAAATTTGAGACTCAATGTGCCTTTTATGTAAAAGAATTGTAATTTTAAGCTTCTTATATAATTAAGCCTATATATTTAGACTATGTGAGTTAAAATCCTTGTTGTAATCAAACTCTACTGAACTTGACAATTAAAACCATTATACCAATCGTCAATGGACAAAGACAACCCACATCTTACTAGACAAACTGACTAACTGGCTACAGCAAGTTAACCTCTGGAATCTCGATCACTACCTAAAAAAAGAAAACATTGTAGGTTGTTGTTAATGTTAATGTTTTCTGTATGCTCTTATACTGCTTGATGAAATGCCCGAAATAAAGTTAGAGTTGAAGTCCGACACATTTGTGTCATTATGAAGTTGGGTGGTTTTCTCGTATGTGTTTGTTTCTTTGCTTGGTTGTCAATACCCTACATTTTTTTTATTAAGTGTCTTTTACTCAACATTAGTTTTTGTCCACCAATTGAGCAAAATATTCAAAAAAGGAATAGTTTGGTAATGTTCTTTTTATAACTTCTCTTTAAAATTTTCTAGTCACTAAGAACTGTTGATGTCTTTTGAACTCTAGTGAAATATTCATATTTTAAGAAGTAGGTTTTTTAATGCAGACAAATTCCCCATAAATGAAGGTTGACATAATGTGAGTGAAATGAACTTCTTGAGCTCAATTGCAAAACTTCTATTTTCCTTTTCTTTTTTTGTTCACCTAATTTCTTGATTTCAATTATATGTAGTACACATTAAGTCTTTGAGAATGACATTGTGATATAAAACTTAGGTTTATACTTCCTGAGTATTACTCAATGGAAGCCCCATAGGTTTAAACATAATCCATCCGACCTTGAGGCTTGAGATCATTTCTATTGCATTGTGTTTGATTTTGGTTGCAGGTTATATTTCTGCATCTAACTCCTCTGCTTCCTCATATCTATAGCCATGTCACATTTGTCTAGGTTGGTAAATGGATAATTTTGTATTCGTTTTTTTGTTGTTGGATATTTTGTTCTTTGTGTGTTTAGGTTTAATAATTATAGTTACTTATACCTCATTAGTTTAATGAAGTGTTTCTTTTTCTATTTCAATTGTTGATTTTTCATTTTTCTATACTCGTATTTTTATATGTATTTTTTTTTTCTGCTCAGATAATCTACACTTCTATGCACTGCAACAAATGGATGTTGATTGTAAACTTTGACAACTGTTCTTGTTTCTTTTGCTTGGAATACTGCCATTGATACAAAAAATTTAAGTGTATTACAACTTGGCTCTCAATATTGAAGAACTTAAATCTTAATTGGATTGAAGCATTTCTTAAAAAATATATTAATGTGTATTTGTCTTTGGCTTAGTTAAAGTATATGCTTCTAAGATTTCAATTTTGGTTGCTGCTGTCTTTTCAAGGGTTTTATTTAAATTACAGTTTTGGTTTAATTCTTCTCTTAATTGGCATTATTTGTGGCATTGTTCATATTTTCTCTTTCTTATGATGCGTGTAGTAATTATCAATATGTACGCAACATTTACATTTTTTCTCTTTGGCTTTTTTTAGTTTACTTGGCTATTTAAAGAATAAAAAAGATATTGATTTTTTTATTTAACTTTGTTGCGATTTTTTGTGATCTATTCATTATCTTAGTTCTTTATTTCAATAATTTTACTTACCTTTTTATTACTTTTATTGACATTTTAGGTTGCTGAAGGACAATCGCCACATTCAATGTCTAGCCCAACAAACACAACTAAGTTGGAATTAATCTGATGTTTTATATCTACATATTTTGTAATTCGTTAAGTTTATGTTTTGTTTATTTCCAAATGTAAGATAGTTTGAATTGGTTGATTTATTGTGTAGCCCTAGTTTTTCTTCTTCTTATTTTTTATAAAGTTATCTGTCAATAATTTTTTCAAATTTATATCCTCGTTCTGTCTCTTACATGGGTACACAATACTTTTGTTTATAGGCACGATTTCCAGTTTTTCAACACACAAGGTTGAGTGAACTCTATGAAAAAGAAGTGTGATATCTCATGGTAAGCGTAAAATTCTTCAATATTCCTCTCTGTTTTACATTAATTGCTCGTGCCTATTATTCAGCAGCTTATGAAATGAGACATTTTTCTGCATGTAAATTTTCTCCATCTATGTCATCTCTCCATGACTACAAAAATGGAGGCCATCATGGTTTCAAAACTTTGTTAATTGTCTCTCTTGAATTATTTTGGTTGTTTTTCTTCTGACTTCATTGAGCTGTAGGTGTTGTTCAGATTTGAGGTGTAGCTCAAAGTGTTTCATTATAACTTAACTATTGACTACTTGATTAGTATAATTCAAGGGAAATGATTCAACTACTTTTGAGAAAATCCAAAACTATGTCTGTGTGGTGTTGTATTGTTTTTCCTCCCTTAATTTAGCACTTTGTCGATGCAATGTTGGATAAAGATCACTTTCTTTGTTGTCGTAGAAAGCTAAGCGATTGTTGAAGGTTGAAGACTGTGAAGGCATGCGTTAGATGAGGTGCGGGTTGAGTTGGTTGATTTTTTGGGTTCGTACATATGATTGCGGCTTATTTTTTATTCTGAAGCAGGAAACTTTTTGTTGTGGCTGATATTTTGAATTGTTCATATAGAGGGGGTTGATTGATATACTTTTGAGACTTTGTTATGGTAGCCATTTTGAAACTTTGTTGATAGACTATTTGTTCATAGGTGAATTGTTCATATGGGGGGATGATAGGTGAATTGTTCATAAGAGTTGAATTGTTCTGAAACTTTGATGGAATTGTGTATTGGTTTTGTAAATGATAGGAATATTTGCAAAGTTTTGGAAATGATATGGTGAAAGATTTTGTATTTGATGAATATTGTTGTTTATATATGTATTTATGAAACAATTGTTAGACCACTATACATGACAAATGAGAGCATAATACAGGAACAAAAATATAATTGAATTACAATTAAAAAAATAGAAAAATGATTGACGGTTTTCAAATGTCATAAACAATTGCATTCTTGACGGTTTTTAAATGTCATAAACAATCACTTTTTTTACGGTTATTAAATGTCATGAAAAATCACTCTTGACGGTTATCAAATGTCATAAATATTCATATTCTTGATGGTTTTTGTCATGGATACTCATATTCTTGACGGTTCTAAACTGTCATGAACACTTATACTCTTGACGATTTTAAACTGTCATGAAAAATTGAATACTTGACAATCATAAACTGTAAACATTCACTATTCTTGACGTTTTTACCAACCGTCAAGAACTTTGTCTTTCTTGACATTGGATTTTGATTTTCATCCTTTACTTTGTATTCAATCGTACTAATTGGATCAATCTAGTACATAAGACAAATAACAAAAATTAAGAAAATAATAAACATGTACAAATAGATTTCAATTTTTGTATACATCAGATATATAAAGATAGCAATCTATCTATGTCTATCTGAGACAAGAACAGATAAATTGCTATCTTTATCTTTCGGATAGACAAAGATAGCAGTCTATCTCTAACTGTTTGAGATAAAAAAACTTACCAATAATCTTCTGGACTTTTCATGTTCTAAACGTAGAACGTTCTCAGCCCAAGAAGTAAAATGACTCTTCATTGTAGAAGCAGCTTTTCTTCGTTCATAAAACCACTTTTGTAATACATCCATATTGAACTAATTAGCATCATAGCCACAGGTAGTTCTCTAAGATCTTTAAACACTGAATTTACACTTTCTGCGTAATTTGATGTCATCATTCTATACCTTCGTCTACGTGAATATGTTCGAGACCACTTCTCAAAACCAACAATACTAAGATAATCTATGATATTTGGACAAACGAACTCCATACATGTCATGTGGTACTCAAATTCATCAACGGTGTAAGCATAAGCACAACTAAAGAAATATTAATTTATCAAGTAGTGGATCCTTAAAATGAAGTTTCAAGTTACTTAAAAGATGTTTTGTGCACACACAATACTCAACATTAGGAAACACTGTTAAAACTCCTTTAGGGATGCTAAGATGCCTATCAGAAACAATGACTAAATTAGCTCGCTCTGAAAAACTACCTCGTATTTTCTCAAAAAACCATGTCTATGATACATCATTTTCAGAATCTACTATGGCAAAAGCAAGAGGAAAGATTTGATGTTACCATCTTGTGATGAGACTGTTAATAGGATGTCACCAAACTTACACTTCAAAAATGTCCCATCAACAGAAATAGTAGGTCTACAATATTTCCACCCCTCAATTGATGCATCAAAAGCCATAAAGAAAAACATGGAATGATCACTATCATCCATTTCTAAAGCAGACATGTACCTATAATAATTACAAACACATTTCTATCAGCACAAACAAAAAAGAACAGAAAGATGTGATAGATGCTATATTTGTCTATCTAGATAAACTGTTATATTTGTCTATTTAGATAGACTGTTATATCAGTCTATCCACATCTATCTGCAAATGAATTTAAATTTCATATACAAAACTGATCATACATGGGTTAGATTCAACCAATTTATCAAAGAAGCTTGGAATCAATGGATACGATTCAACTACGTCACCTTTTAATATCTTTAACATATGTTCTTTCGCCTCAAGCTTTTTGGTAACTTATATTAACTCCAAGATTTGTACGAGCCTCATGCACAATCTCTTTTAGAATGGATTGATCAATAGACATGAATCTAAAATCATCTATCAAACAACTACCAATTACTATTGAAGAAGCTTGCATGTGAGAACTTTGGGTAGTACTCAATGAACAATCATGGTCTGAAGTGTATTTTCGTAGCATCCACAAATCACTCTTCTTATAACGAGATGCCTTCACATACCATTTGCAGCCTTCTTGCAGACATCTAAATTTAAGAGACCTCAAATTTAATATTGTAGTTCTAAATTGAAAGTTGTTCTTCACTGCTATTATGCAAAAATACTTTGAAAGCACTTTTTTACTTTTAAATAAATTTTTTTCCTTCAAATCAGAATAATAAGAGACGTCTCTTATAACTTCATCATTTGAAACAAAAGAAGAAGAACCTATATTCAGTGATATATCAACATTCTCTCGTACACTACTAGAAGAAGAAGACATTCCCAAACAATTAACACTTACATGAGAAACTAATTGATGTCTACTAGTTGCATCTTTAGCAAAAGCTAAATACCAAGCAACATCATTGTCTTTCTTTATTAACACCACAATTTGAACATTAGTTTCACCATAATCAAGTAAAATAGATAATTCTATTGATTCATCCAATTCAATTTGTTCACATGTCAAAGTAACCAAAGAACTAAAGCTGACTCGGATATCTACCAAAATTCTAAACACTGAGTAATTCTCGTAAACGTTGCAGTCATTCCATTGACCTCCATAAAAAGCAACAATAGGAATAGACATTGTAATCTGGAAAAAAGAAATATAATTAAGTATTTAATGGTGATAGAAAGAATTATATAGATATCTATCACAGAATAAGAGAATAAGATGTACAAAACAATAAAAATAAACACAATGCAAAAAATAAATAGACAATCTTACAAAAAAGATAATAAATACTGAACGATCATTTGACAACAATAGACGATCGTATAAAATAAAGTAAACCATCGTATAGAATAAACTAAACGATAGTGTTGACTTAGATAAACAATCGTTTAAACACACTTATCATATAAAATATTGAAAATGTTCGTGTTCATACAGATGAATGATTGTGTTCATATAAGAAAAAAATCGTGTCTATATAGATAAACAATAATGTTGATAGAGCTAAACGATTAAGTAATTCAATGAAAATTATCGTGAAAAACTTCAAACTATCGATATTCATAATGAAATACACAATTCTTACAGTAATTTTTAAAAATTCTAAACGAAAAAAAAAACTTTAAAATTCTTACAAACAACAAAAGACAAAAAACAAAAAACAACATTCATATTGGAATATAAATTCTTAGTTCAACGTAAACGATCATCAAAATCTTCAAACTAACGATCTTCATAACGGAATACAGAATGTCTTACATTAATACCTAAATATTCTAAACATTCTAAACATTCTATCTTGACATGGAAACATATAATTTTAAACTAAATTTTATAATGAACTAAGGAGTTCAGACAAAAACAATATTAGAATACTCAATGGAACCAAAATCACTGAGACGATATTAACAGAGCAATATAAATGATATTGATTGTCCAAGATGACAATAAGAGAGAAACAATGTTATGGAAGATGATGAATATGAGAAAGAATGATATTGAAAATTACGAACAAGAGAAAGAATGATCAAGATGAAAGATATATAAAAGACGAGATGAATAACTCGAAAACAATAATGAAAAAGTCGGGAAGAATAAGAACTATCAGATTTGAAAAATCGTCATAAAACAGTAAGGACAAATATGGAATTTTGAAAAATAATGTACCTTAATGGGCTTGCTATACGAGCCGTAAATAGTTTACGATTTTATTATATCCATGAAAATTTTCCTTTAAAATAAAATAAGGACTTTAATTTATTTTTATGGAGAAAAATGTGAGAATATGACCGAGGAAATCATGAGATTAACCTGAGAAATTTAGGGAAGAAAAAGGATATGAAATAGAAAGTTGAGCATATTTGAATATTGTTTTCTTTTTTAAAAATAAAAAGAGTAGATATGGAGCAAAGTTTAAGAATATTCTAAACGTTAGTAGCCTACTTTATTTTTTCTAATCGGAAAAAATAAGAGAATAATGAGAAAAACTGATAGATAAGATTAACTTGAGAAATTTAGGGGAGAAAAAGAATATGAGAGAGAAGTTGAGAATTTTTTAGTATTTTCTTCTTCTTTTTTTTTTTTCTAAAATAAGAATAAATGTATGCTTTATTTTTTTATGGAGAACAATTGATATGATAATAGTGAGAAAATTGAACCAATTGGACAAATTTAGGGAACAAGAGGTATGGAGCAAAGGTTGAGAATATTCTAAAAAATTGAACCAATTTTTTGTTCAGGAAATCAGGGAGGAGAGGATCAATTCGAGAAAATTAGGGAACCTAAAACTTGATTTCTTAATTTTAATTTCATCTCAATTTTAAATGTTATATCTTCAAATCTCATTGTGATTTATTTTTTATATTCACGTTCCTCTTAACTTCACCTATCATTTCTATAATACTTAGCTTTTAGATATATTGATAAAAATACATTTTGATATATTATATTTGACATTACTACAATGGGTCATTAATTCATGCACACTCGGATGAAGCATATGGTGAAGATTTGAACAAACTTTAGCAATATTATTCCAAGAGTAGAAATTGATAGACGAATTAGACTTTACTGAGCTGTCTTTGCAATAGCGTAGTGATGGAACTTGAAGATGAAGCATGGGGGAGACATATAATGAAAGATATATTTGTTTCGTAACTTTTTTTTTTTTATCACTGACTACATTTATCAATGGAAGAGCTTCACACACAAATTATAATTGGATAATTGAATGAAATGTAAAAATATTCGCTCAAGTCAATTAAATATTTTAATTATTTTAATGAAAATTGTTTAAAAATAGAAAAATATTAAAACTATTTACAAAATATACCAAAATCTATTAAATTCTCTATAATTCATTTAAGTTTTTTTATCATATTTGGTAAGTATTTTTATCTTTTTTTTCGATCCATAACAATTGTGTTTATCTAATTACCATAAATACAATAAAATTTAACTTTTTATTTTTCACTTTACAAAATTTGACGTACATAGAATGAATATTTTTAAATATATTTTTCTTATAAAATATGCTCCCGTCTAAATGTCTGCCTACAATGCAATAAAGCTTATAAATAATATTAAAAACCATTTTCTTATAACTTTTAAATTAAAACTACGAAATTCCTCTTGCATAAATCATGCAAGATTACTCGTTACATTGAAAATACAAAAAAAGATAAGTTGAGGGGAGTAAATGCCCTTGACCCCTAAGGGCCCGTTTGGTAACGTTTCTATTCTCTGTTTCTTGTTTGTTGTTCCCTGTTTCCTGTTTTCTGTTTCTTCTTGTAATGAGTTTGATAACTGTTTCTATTTCTTGTTTCTTAAAAAAAAAGAAACAGAAACAAAAAATGTGTTTGATAACTGTTTCTTGTTTATTGATTTTCTTCTAGATTTATTTTTTATTTTTCACATCTACTTCAATTAAACATTAAACAAAAATATAGGTCTATCCATCAAACATAACAAATAAAATTATCAAAAGTTTATTCATTTAATATGAAGAAGTATCAATGCACGAATAAAAATAATGACATAAACATAAAATTATATTTATCCTTCAAATATTGCCAAATTTGATTGGCAATATCATCTCTTACTCAGACAATTTCTCTTTTTAATCCATCAATTTCTACAATCTCATCGTTATTTCGGTGACATCTAGAATTTAATATTAATTTTAAAACAAGTTATTATGTCTTCAATATTCAGAATTGAAAGAAACAAAACAAAATTTAACATTTAACTCTTAACCTATGATGCTTTAGAGAAAAACCCACAACGAAAACTCAGATTTGCACAAAGAGAAAGATGAAAACTATGGATCCGACGAAGAGGAACAATCAGGCAAAAACTATGGATCCGACGAAGAGGAAGAGTTCGGGTTGTTGAGAAAGACGATGAGAGGTGAAGAGGAAGACAGTGTGCAGAGAAAAACGATGAGTGAAAGAGGAAGATGATGATTATTTAGAGAAGACGATGAAGATAAAAGGAAAAGAAAACCAATAAAAATAATTGAAAAAAGAAAAATGAACCAATAAAAATAATTGAGAAAAAGGAAAAGGAAACCAATAAAAATAATTGAGAAACAGTCAAACAAAACCAATAAAAATAATTGAGAAAAATGAAAAGGAAACCAATAAAAATAATTGAGAAAAAGAAAAAAAGCGAATAAAAATAATTGAGAAAAATGAAAGAAAAAAATAAAAATAATTGAGAAAAAGGAAAACGAAGCAAATAGAAATAAATTGAGAAAAAGGAAACCAATAGAAACAATTGAGAAACGGAACAGAAGAAACTACTTTTTTTTTTGTTCCCAATAATTCTTTATAAAATGAGAAACGTTTTTACTCTTTTTTAGAACAAGAAACAAAAAACGTTATCAAACACTTCTGTTTCTTAAAAAATGGAAACAGAAACAAGAACGTTACCAAACAGACCCTAAGTGGCTCCATCGATGAATCTAATTTGATCTGCCATATCATACTTCACTCCAATTTTTAGTAGAATGTGGATACCCAACGTATTTTGTCACCAACTTTTTCTTTCCTTTTTTTACCCAACGTATTTTGTGTGTTATATATTGAACAATTGAATATCTCCGTTTTTTTTTTTTTACTTTAACAATCCCAACCTCTCTCTATCTATTTACACCTCTACTTTATTTTAAAAGTAAGACTATAATTCTTAACATAAATATATTAAAATATGGTACAAAATGAATTACCATAATCTTTATCTAATTGCATCAATATTTTAGAGACTACACATAGTAAAAATCATGGTATAATCTTTATCTAATTGCATCAATATTTTAGAGACTACACATAGTAAAAATCATGGTATAAGAGTATGTTATCGACTACAGAATTCTAAAACCATGGTGAAAAAATTAGCAAGACACCACATATGATGCTAGTCGTGGTCAATATATAGACCATGATTGACAATTAGCCACGGTCCATAGAAAATACCATAGATTAGATCATGGTTGCAAAATCGTATGAGATTTTGGAATGCGGTTCTTTTACACATTATAGTGGTGTAGAGACAATGAAGATTACGATGTAAATCAATAGACAGAGAAACAACAATAACATCTAGAAGTTAGTAACCCAGTTCGATGATAGAACACCAACGTCTGGAGGCCAAAATGCCTAAAAAAAGTAATCCACTGATTAATATAATTATCAAGTTAAGTGATTACAAAGTTGTACTTATTTGTAGATAAATGAAGATTATAGTAACAACCATAGAGCCTAACTCATTCAAACATCTAGGCATCCGTATATGTAAGATTTCCTCTCTCTATATTGAAATCCCTAAGTATGAGGATATTAGTAAAGTAAAACTTAGGCTCCACTAAGCATGTGAAATCTTTCCTATCATTTAGAGTAATCTTTCCTTCTTCTCTTCTCAATTGTGAGAGACTTAGGCTCTTCTAAATATATAAGAACTCCTTTCTTACCAAGTGTACGCCTACAAATTTCCTTCTCATAAAATCCACTATGTGTTCATTTATTTTAGGTGAACCTCAATGGCTCGATCTGTGATTAACACACATTATAGTGGTGTGCGGTACTCTCAATTGGACAAAACCTTCAAAATACAAATCAGACTTTTGCTATAGGCTAAATTATATTAAAGAAAAAATTCCCTTAAACTTTGTGGTTGATATAAAAAATGTCCTTCCACTTTCAAAAGTTTCAAAAATGCCTTTAAACTTCTGAAAATTGTTCAAAAATACTCTTGTCATTGGTTATAGATGGAAACCGTTAAAATTTTGTTTAAAAAATATCATGAACTATAGAAAAGCTTCATAAATACCCTTAAACTTAAATAAAATAAAATAAAATAAGATACTTTTATTAATCCAATTTTAACATCAAATCTCTTAGCATGCAAAATGAAAACAAAAATTTTAGGTTAAAATCATAGTTTTAAATTTCCATCAATATGTTGAAATTTCAATCCATATTTTCACATTTTTCATGGATTCGATATTGATAGAAGGGGTGAATCCATATTTCGATTACATCTTAAAAACATCCACGAATCACAAAAAGTGAACATCAAAATGACACTATTATAATAAAATATAAATAATAGACATGTTTACTTATTTAAAAATAACAAAATATGTATTCGTTTCAATTTATTTTTTGTAATTTTTCCATATATAAATTTATCTAAATCAGTACTTTGATATACCCATCGACATTGATATTTTAAACCTTGGATAAAACATAAAATTCCATGAATTTCACAAAGTTCGAAATAAAAATTTCTTCTTGAAACATACTAAAACAATAATTAGTCAAACAAAAAAATCCTACGTAGATTTATCAAACTATCCCTTTGTGTCAACTAACTGTATAGTAATTACAACGATAACTATAAAGACTGAATGTGTTCGTAATCGATTATTGTGTGTTGATAGTCAAATAATTTAAGATTATGGTTTTAATTTAAAATTCAGTTTTTAATTTTGGTTGATGAGAAAATTAGTATAAATTTTGGATCAGTCATGTATTCCTTTTTTGAATTTTATTTTTAAACTCAATGGTATTTATGAATTTTTTTCATTAATTTAAAAATAAACTAACAATAATAAAAATATTTTGAAATTTTAGGGATATAATTATAAAGTAAGCATGTGATTTTGAAATACATGAGTAAATAAAAAGTAAAGTAACCCTACAAGGTGATGAATGTATTAATGTAGGTAAGGGTTTCAAGAAAAATCCTCCAACTATTGTAATGGAGAAGGGAAAGGAAGGGAACTCAACAACTGCCACGTATTGCTTAGTGTCCAAATGCTATCATTGGGTCTAGATTCTCTGCAACCGAGCACATAATAACCCATATCCAAAATATATATATATATATATATATATATATATATATATATATATATATATATATATATATATAATAATAATAATAATATATATCAATTCCATAAATCACTTTTGCACCTTTCCTCTCACAATATTGAGTTGTAAGCCAAAATATTTAAAAAACTCTCTCTTTCAAAACTTAACTTAATTTTTAAAAATGGATGATAACAAAATAATAATAATAATAATAATAATAATAATAATAAAAGTAGTGTTTGTAAGCTTAATTTTTAAATTAAAAATCGAAAACAAAGCAATAATCATCTAAGTCTCGTCTGATAATTATTTTATTCTTTATTTTCTATTTTAAAAGCTCTCATTTTTTTACCATAGTTTGCATCTTTAATTACGATAACTTAATTCTGATAACTTAATTCTTAGTCAAACTACGAAAATAAAAATAAGTTTTTAAATACCTTTTATAGTTTTCAAGATTGGTTTGGTTTTTGCAAACATAAGTTAAAAGAGTAGATAACAGAACAATAAATCTAGAGATAAAGAGTGTACATAACTTATTTTTCAAAAACTTGAAATAAAAAATCAAATGATTATCAAATAAGACGTTAATTTTTTTAAAAAAATAATGTATATTTTCTTTGATTTCTTAAAAATATTTTACATCATTTTAGATTAAATAGTTGAATTCTTACTCATTTAAAAAAAAACCATTTTTTTCAACTTTAATGCTTTGTTATTTTAAAAAATCGATAAAAATGAGGGGAAAAAAGTCACAAGTTTCATGTCAACGGCTTAATTTTAAATCAAAATAATTATAAATAGGATATGAAGAAAATTTGTCATAAACAATGTGGTTAGGCATTCATTTTACAAAATTAACACCTTCTTTGATAAACTGCTCAAATAATATTTTTTTGGTCTATTTCAAGTGAGATCGATCATCGAGAGCCATAATTTTCAAACTTATAGATGGTTTTGGGCCTTGGTGCATCCCGATCAAATTAATCAACATTTCAATGATTTTTCCAAAATTTCAAAAATCTTTTATATTTTTTAAATTTGGTTGCCTTGTCACATATTATGTCTAATTGTTACGTTACATCTAAAATCATTTAATGATTTAAAAAATTACTAAAATTCTAAATGGAATATTCATCAAACAAAATCATTTAAAGATTTAAAATTTTGACACTATTTGATAAAAATAAGAGAATTTGAAAAACAAAGTTGGAAATATATAAAATTTAAAATTTTTTAAAAAAGATTATTGTATGTGGATTACATTTTCAAGTGTTTAATTTATAAAATAAATTATTTTGTAAAGAGGTCAAATGTTTAAAAACTACCTAAAATTGATTTCAAAGCATATTTTAAACAATTTTTAAGAGAAAAGTTTAAAAAATATGAATTTATTAAAAATATTTGGTTTTGTGAGTCAATCCAATCGTATAGCATGAATTGAAAGTGTTGTGGGCATCGTAAATGCATACATTTTAAAAAAAAATGTGCTAGTTTTGTAAAATAAAAAACGGTAAAATCATTATTTCAAGAAAATATTCATAATACCGAAAGAAGCCAAAAAAAAAAAAAAGAAAAAATCTTTTTTCTTTGATATTTTCAATAAAATTTGAGATAATCAGAGGGTCTTAAAATAAAATCAACAGCTTTGTACAAGGTGGCAAATTTGATTGGTTGTGTGTAAAAAGTGCTGCGAAGCACCTTATTTTTCCTCCATGTTTAAGAAAAATATGTTTATTTAATTTTAGAAAATCACAATAAATTTGCAAACAATCATTTCTCTCTCGTTGTACATTCAGGCAATCCGATATCGTCGCCATGGGTGGAGGAGAATTCGTTAGGGCAGCGGCCAAGATGGCCGGAGCCGGAGCCGTTAACGCCGGTCTCCGAGGATCATCGGCTGCGCCCCAGTTTGGGCAATTGCTTCGCACCGCGTCGAGACCCTCCTCCGTTTTCGTCGGATCGTCTTCTCCAGTTCCACCGGCCAAGGCCACCGTCAGCGCCGAGGTGGACGTTGTCCAGAAACCAACGTGGGAGTTCGATGACTGGGAATTTGCTAATTTCGAAAACGATATGGGCATGGATTCTGTTGGACTTAAACCTAGGATTGTATTTGGGGCGGTTCCCAGTTTCGACGAAGCGAAGGAAGCTACAATGGAGGTGAAGGAGGCTTTGGATAAGTATGTCGTGAATTTCTGTTCTCCTGATTTTTGTTTAAATCAATCAATGAATGGTCCTGTTCTGTGCTCTGTGATTTAAAACCAAACTTAGTATCGAATTGGCTCGTTTCCATTTTATTTGGTTTTGAATAGTATGCACAAAATTGTACGTAAAAGTGATCAAAATCCTCAACCTATAATCAAAGGAAGAAGTATGTTTATTTGTCATTTTATTGGGTTTTCTCATTGTTTATTTTTCTTATACTGTTGTTATTTTACCTGAAAATCCATCTGGAATCCTTTTGTGTGTTGTTCTTTGAGATTGTCATTTCCCAATCAAAAAAATCATTCTCCTGGGGTGAACTTGTTGATGTTTTTGAGTGATTTTGTTTCAGGGTATACTTGTCTTCTTCACCAGAATCTGATGGATCGAATCTGATTGTTCCTTTAAACAGGAAAATAGAATCAGTGTCTTGTTTATCTAATGAGACAAGCTTGCAGTCGCAGAATTCGGTCCCTCAGCATGCAATTCAAGCATTTAAACTGCTCAAGGAAAGTGCTGAAGCTCAGGTAATTGAGATTTTGAACTTCTATATTGCTTTTCTTCCCCCAAAAGATACTTCGAAGTATGAATATCAATTTATTTGGCTAATGTCACGTAGTTTGTGCAATAGTCTACATGTTTGGCTAATTCAATTAGAACTTTGATCTTCAGAGTTTGAACTCTCATTTGAGTACTGTTTTCTTCTATCCAGACTGTTGTTGCCTCAATTGCCTCTGACCCAAATGTGTGGAATGCAATGTTAGGCAATGAAGCTCTTAAGAGCTTCTTGCAATCATATCAGACCAGTAAGACTTTGCTCATTGTTAAATTTGGTTTGAGAGAAAAAAGATGGACACTTGTCTCTAATGACATACGATTATGCCTTTTGCAGATAAGGTTGTTGAGTATCATGAATTAACTGAGGGGGTTGAAGAAGCATCAGTTGGCTACAGTATCGGTGAGCAACCGCAAAATGAGTCGAGAAATGTCTTTCAGAAGATGCTAGAAAATATTAAAACTTCAATTGATGACATGCTGGCTAAGGCATCCAGCTTCATTCAGAATATATTTGGACCCCCACCAGCTGAAGTTTCTGGAGGAAATGACGAAGCAACCTCTGGATTTTCCACTGCAGAGAAAGCAATGGGATCGTCCATTATGGGACTGGTTGTCATTGTCGTTGCTGTACTACTTGTGAAGCGAAGTTAGATGTCGAACTATGGTGTTCTTTCAGATAAATTTGTCGACATTTCAATCTGAGTCTCATCTTGTTCTGCTGGTCTGGAACTTATTACTTGAATCCTACATGATGGAAGGAATAGGTGTAATTATTAGTTACTGCGCTTTGCTTTTGGTAATTGCTGACTTTTATACATGTTTTGTGAATCATACATGATGGAAGGAATAGGTGTAATTATTACTTATTGCGCTTTTATTTTTGGTAATTGCTGGCTTTTATACATGTGTTGGGTATTTTATTATAATGTAACACGTAATTTTAGATTGAACGTTGATACAATCTCAAAAGATGTATCTGAGTATGTTGAGTTTTCAGTTGAGATTCATCAATTTTAACTTGCTGAACACGTAAAAAGATACCAATTTATCGACTCCTTTGAATGTTGTGGGTAAGAACTTTGAGAAGGCAAACAGAGATAAAGTAACAATTTTTCTACTATAAATATACGTCTTTTTCTTTTTCTTTCTCGGAAGCTGCAGGCTGTTCAATCTTACATTTTATTGTTTGTTATAAAGATACAAAATTGATCAGCAGTATTCTACAGTTTATAAAGAAAACAGAGAGAAGGATGGTTCGGGGTGCTGAACTCAATTGCTTCCATTTAGGAAAAAAGCTTCATCACCCAGATCCCTTGCCATTCCCCATAAGAAGCTCAGGAGAGGTCTTGGGTGAATTAATCAGTTGAAATGTACATTATGTCCTCCTTTCCTATTTGCATTTGCCCTCTGTCTCTTCTATTTGGTGCCTGTGTCCTGTCGGGTTGGCCTCGCTGATAAATAAACGGACACTTACATCAATACCCGAAAGTCACTCTAATAGTAAACCACAAACACAAGACTCAGGACATACCTTTCTCAAAACAAACGAAAGGTACAGATACGCCACTTCCCACTCGTCCGGAGATAATGTACCTGCATTCAATGAGGCAAGAATGAAAATCTCTACTCTACACATCCAAAAGACCCCATTCCATAGAGCGAATAAGCTACAGCCAAAACTTACTTTGATCTTGGTTGCCATCACCCAAGGCACCAAGTCGTCGCATTAGATCCACGAATTCTGGTTTTTTCAAGTACTCGTGCACAAATTCATGCGAGTTCTTGACAAAAACCAACTCTAAGTCATACTGCACGTTTTTAAGACAAGAAATAAACTCAATATGTAAAGAAATAAACTCAATATGTAAAGAATAAAAGGTTCAAGTAAAACAAACTCCCATAGGAAACGAAAAGATCAAGCAATCAAACAAAAAAGAAACTTTCAAAAATAAAAGAAACAAAATAAAGCAACGAAAGAACAATGCGCATTGAAGAAACAGAAAAATCATGGAAGCAAAACCATGACACCAAAGAATAACTGAAGCTAGACCAACAAAAAGAATAATCAACAGCAATACCACGATGAGAGATCTGTGACAAAACCAGATATGACGAAGGGGAAAAAGTTGAAAGCAAACCCCTACTTAAACAGGGAACATCACACAAGTTCAAAAGAGAGAGAAAGGTCCACAATAATATCTATAGAGTTTTAGGGAGCTTCAAAAATGTCGTGTTTGGCACCGACAGCACAGGGATATTTCCTTCCAAAATAGGAGAAGTGCTATAGGGATCCTCGGAGAGGAAATCAAAGATCTATCTATAATCTGAATTTACTGAAAATTGGGTCAGTCACTGCCATCCAAAAACCCTCTTATATGGCACTTTTGGAAACAATTATATTGGTTGGAAGAATAAAACCTGGTGAAAGCCGAAAGGAGATGAATCCCCCATTGAATGCTCTTGAGAAGATCCCACAGAAGCTGAAAAAACTCTTGGACAAACTCATTTCTCAGCAAAATTAAAGATGGAAACAACCCACCAAGAAAATCTAGCAGTGAGTAAATCAGATTCACTGCTTTCCACTACACGTACAACAAAATTTCCCAGAATGGGATCTTCCAGATTCGTCCTCATTTGGAAAAAAAACTACAGATTATATTCTACTTCAATGCTGACAAGTTACAAACCAGCAAATCTAGTGTCTGAGAACATTTTGCCCAAAATACCAAGAGCTTCAATGCAACCGCAACTCCAAAATCATAAAGGTAAGTCCCTGGAATGCAATGTAATCCAGCATCCACAATCACTGACCATCTCAGCCATGTTATAATGGAAATTTCCAATTTTCTGCCACCTTCCCCTTTCACTAAGGCCTCTTTTTAACAACCTACCAAAGAGTGATTTGTTTGCCAAAAAAGGACCAGCAAGACAATCCTCTTCAAAATGAATCTTCAGATTAGAGTTTGAGAAATCTCTCTCCAATCATCAAATGCATTCAATTATTGAAATAACCAAAAATGAATTCCATCTGAGCTTAAGAACCTCCTTTTCTTTTTGAAACCAACAAGACCGAGGTTGGAATTCCATCCCCTTATACATGGAAACCACAGAATTCAAACTTTGTGACTAGGCTGGAGGCAAACTCCTTGCATTTCAAAATCTTCCCAACTTATTTCAGTCAAATACTCTAGCAAAGTCTTCTTGTTCATTTCTTAAAAGACTAACCATCTCTTTTTGTTGATTCCAAAGGCACACAATGCTTCTCCAAGCCCTGCTCATGGAGATGGAAATTCGTTCAACTCTGACTATATTGGTTGTACCTCTTTAATTAAATGGCAAATTTCCACATCTACCCTATCTCGTCTGAAGAAATTTTCTTCCAATGGGAATGCATAAAATCAACAATTTCCTCTTCAAACCATTTAAGATCATTGCTTTGAAGTAAGAAAGCTGTGATTAACTCTTTTCATCCAGATTGAAATTACCAGAAGCAAACAGAATATAATAATCTCTATTTTCCACACGACAACTACTTAACATTAAAATAACCAGGCTACCGAAAATCGAAGAAACTAGTAAAACACACTTGACTTGCCTATAGTACACATTTATTAGTTCAAAGAAACAAGTTTTCTATGAGAACAAAGAAGATTGGCCTTTTTTATAACAAGAACAAAGCAGAATAGCATTTGAGAGTTCATTATCTGGAAACTAAACATAGTTGTCTCACGAGTAGAGAGAGGGCAAGAAGAAAAAATGTTTCATAAAAATATTTGTCAAGTTTTCTTGCTCTGCAAGACTTTCAAGTTTCCAGATAAGCCATTACCTCTTCAGCCAATGATTTGAAAACATGAAATGGGACAATCCACTCGGGGCAATCAACAGCATCCTGCAACAAGAAGACATCTCCAATATAAATTAAAATCAAAGAAACATAGCCAAAAGGCTATGAACAGTCACCTCTAAGGAAATGGAGCAAACTAACAAATGCAACACCAATATATTAGGTACCTCTAGATGAAACAAGTACTTTATACCAAAGGGGCTGGAAGCACTAAATTTCTGAACCAAGCAAAAGTGAATAAATGTCAATCGCAATCTCAAGAAAACAGCTAAATGGTATATTAAAGCAGGGGACCAGTTACTAAATGGATTTGTCAGCTTTCACCTTTTCAGCATATTCTTCATCAAAGCGTATCCCATAGACGCTATTTCCAAACATCAAGCCTTGAGCTGCATATTCATAACCGAAAAGCATATCTGGTCAATAATGTCTTCACACACACACACACACATAAAAGAAAACCAAACTTCTATTGAAAATTATGAAAGAATGTACGAGGATATACAAAAATACGATCCCACCAAAAGTAACACCAACCCTAATTACAATTTACAAACCCCAACCTACGAGAATGAGCGACTTGGCAATTACCAAAATCCCAATTAACCAACGGTATAACAATGAGTTCAATCTAACCAACCCCAAAATTCATCTCCAATAGAGTCAAAGTGGAAATACAAATAGGAGTACATTCTTTAAAGTAAATTCAAAACATAGAGTACCATACCACATCACAATTTATAAAGTGTGGTACAGTAAGAGCTCATCTCTAAACAACCAAAGAGTGAGGTGAAGGTAGCATGCGAATCTTCTTATAGCAGATGCTTTGGATTTGATTGGAAGGATAACATTTTTCCTCTCTTAGAACTTGGCCTTAATTTTGTTTGTTTCAAACTTCAAAATATCAACTTCAGCTTTGACAAATGAATACTACATACCCTAAAAGTTATTAGATTTCTTTCTTAAGGAAATGAGCCTCAACATTAATATAACGAAATGAGATGAATGCTCAATGTACAGAGAACTATATAAAGAGCTAGACAAAAGATCCAGAATCTATACACATAGACTAACAAAACGAGGACCCAAAAGTTTAACAAACTCCAAACGAGGCAGAAACACAATCAAAACAGCAACCGAAAGAACAGTCGATACAAATGAAATGTTGGGAAAGGAAACAAAAGTGCTTCAAAGAACTATAACCATGAAAGAAGTAATCTTTGAAGAGCTTGAGGAAGATGCATCTCAAGAGGACAAAAATGAAAGAATTGTGTTATCTCGAAACCAACCAAAGAACATCTGATCTTGTTAAAGAATCATTAACTATACAAGCTGACAAGCTGCTACCATGACTTCAGAAACACGCCTAAAGAACCAATCTTGAGGAGAATATATCTAAGCCTCAGTTGAAAGGGCAGACCATTTGACACATTCTGATGACAAAACTTCCAGGAATAGTTTACCAGAATCTCGCTCAAGGATGACTAGCAAAACAACTTCTTGTTAAAAGCTCCTAAAGCACGCCCTCTTCTAGCTCTTCATTGCTTGCACAAATAGTAAGCACACCCGACATAGTTTTTTATAACTCAAGTCATTAGGTTAGTTATACTGGTATTTATGTGCTTTTAATTCTTTGACAGTGGCATATATTAATATACGTATATTAATCCCTTGTTATGAGTAATGGCTAAGGATTTCGAGGGCATTAACCTGGATCACTTCTTTGGCATTGTCAGTTTGCTAGATCCATTTGGATTTGCTACATGCAGGAGTTTGACGTTCAAACAGCTGATCAAAGGGATATTTGTGTCATGATGAAGGAGTTTCGAGAAAGGTGGGTTGTTGTAGTTTGCTGGGGTGTGTCTTGTGCTGTGGAACATTTGGGGGATGAGAAACAATAGGGTGTTTAGAGGTTTGGTCCTTATTGAGGTTTCATGTGTCTTGGGCTTTGGTGTTGATGCTTTTCTTCCAATTATTCAATAGATAATATCCTACTTAGCTGGATATCCTTTTTCTTTTTCAATGGGGTGGGGTTGCGTCTTGTAGGTTTGTTTTCTTTTAGAAAAATTGCACAAACCACTCATGAACTATGAGGAAATTGCACAAACCACTCGTGAACTATGAGGTCTGTTACAATTAGACCCTTCCGTTAGTTGATGTGTAGTTACCAAAGGGCAAGCTTGTGAATTTACATATCTAAAAATATTATAAAAGTCATGCTAAAAGGAGTCGGAGGCGTAGGACCAGCGGCAGTCCTGGGCCATTGCAGGATAGTGGCAACAACACTCTTGTAGCAACTTCAGCTGCGTTTGGCCAGAAAAGGTGGCGAAGGAGAATAAAGAGATTGCTTTGAAGAGAGAAGAGAGAGAGAGTTCAAAGGTGCAGTAGGAGAAGGAAGGAAGAATGAAGAAGTCGTTTTGAAGTCTTCAATCACATCAATTTGCGCATCTAACTTCCCAGTTCCACTTTATACATCTCAATTCCGGCAAACTTCTGGGTTTTAGTGTATTGATCAAATTTCTTTGACCAAATAGACAGTGGCAGCCATAGAAATTGTGGGGAAAAATTACAAACTCCTAAGTTTTATTATAAAGGAGAAAACCTTATGATAGCTGAAATTGGCTTTCCTTTTTTTCTACAAGTATTGAAAGCAATAAACACGAAACCAGTGCTTACAAGAAAACCAGTACCGAGAGAAAAACCACGATATTGTTGCTCTATTATTTTCTGATAAATAATAGGTATAATGAGGGAGAATAAATAGAATATACAATAGAATAAAAAAGGAAAAGATTTAAGAAATAGGGTAAGTCTTCCCATAATCTTTCCATAAATACTCTAAGGGCCAAAGCTCACTAATTCTAACACTCCCCCTCAAGTTGGGATATAAATATCAATGAGGTCGAACTTGCTAACACAAAAGTCGAAGTTTGATCTGAGAAGCCCCTTGGTGAGAACATCAACAACCTGTTAGCTTGAAGGAATGTATGGAATGTATATGCTCCCACTGAAGTCTTTTTTTGATGAAATGTCGAACAATCTCAACATGTTTAGTTCTATCATGTTGAACTGGGTTATTAGCAATACTAATAGCGGCTTTATTGTCACAAAAAAGCTTCAACAATGTCTCACGCTTCTGATGAAGATCAGACAGGACTTTCCGGAGCCAAATTTACTCATATATTCCAAAACGAGCTATTCGGCCTCAGCGATGCTCTAGCTACAACACTTTGCTTCTAACTCCTCCAAGTTACAAAGATTGCTCCAAGCGAAGGTAAGTAACCGAAGGTAGGCTTTCTATCAACAACAGATCCTGCCCAGTTTGAGTCAATATATGTCTCAATAGTCTTTCTGCCTATCTTTCTAAACATCAACCCTTTACTAGGTGTCGTTTCCAAGTATCTCATAATTCTGTTGACAGCTTTCATGTGTTCCTCATAGGGAACATGCATAAACTGGTTGACAACACTCACAATAAAGAAAATATCAGGAAGAGTATGGGATAAGTAAATCAATTTACCCACAAGGCACTGATATTGTTCTTTATTAACAGGAACTTGATCATCAGAGTTTCCTAGTTTACAGTTGAATTCAATAGGAGTGTCAGCAGGAAAACATCCCAACGTACCTATCTCGGTTGGCAAATCAACGTACCTATCTCAGTCTTATCACCATTGTTCTTTTTTTCCACATTTTCAAGAACAACAACATTAAACCTGTCATTCTCACTCATATTATTATCAGTACAAGGTTTAGTAAGATTTTCCATACCTTGATCTCGAGGAAGTTCAAAGTCTTGGACTATAGCTGGCAGGTGACTAGTAGGAAACCTAACTTCCTTTCTAAGATTCCTCCTGTAATACATTTTCCAAGGAACTTGGTTTGTGGGTAGGACAAAGAGAGATCGAAGTCAGACATGGTACTAGGAGTAGGTTCGATAAACTCTAAGGTATTAGACTCTTTACTCACACTCTCCCCCTAAACGGGGGATGAAAACATTTATAACCATGCTAATGAAGGGATACCCGACAAACACACATGTCTAAGCCTGAGGGGTAAATTTGGTTTGATTAGGGCCAAAATTATGGACATTAGCACTGCATCCAAACACACGAAAGGGAACCTAAGAAATTAAACGAGTAGAAGGGCAGGACTCCTTAAGACAATCTAAGGGAGTCTAAAGCTGAAGGATACGAGAAGGCATTCTATTAATTAAATAAGTTGCTGTAAGAATAGCATCTCCCCACAGGTATGAAGGAAGAGAAGTAGATAGCATAAAAGAAGGGGCTACTTCCAGAAGATGACAGTTTTTTCGCTCGTCACCCCATTTTGTTGAGTGTAGGCACACGAGTTTTGGTGAACAATCTCCTTAGAGGCTAGGAATTCACTAAGGTTATGGTTTTGGAATTCTCGACCATTATCAGTCCAAAGAATTGCAATTTCTATATGGAATTGTGTTTCAATGGTGTAATAGAATTTTTGGAAAATAGAGGAAACGTTAGATTTATTGATGATAAGGTAGACCCAGGTGAGACCGATATGATCATCAATGAAAGTTACAACCACCGTTTCCGAGATGAGGTGGTGACCTTGGAAGGACCCCAAACGTCACTATAGATAAGTGTAAATGGTTGTGTGGGTTTAGATGGTTGTGAAATAAAAGAAACCCGATGTTGTTTTGTCCGAGTATACACATCACAAGATAGAGAGGAGACATCAATTTTAGAAAATAGATGGGGAAACAAATATTTTAAATAAGTAAAGTTCGGGTGAACCAACCAAAAATACCATAACATTAAGTCATGTTCAAAAGTGCTAAAATAAGAGGATAGTAAATTGGTACTAGAGATGCTACTACCAGACGTATCATCATCAAGGATGCAAAGTCCCCTGCTATATCGGTCAATGCTAATCGCCCTCTCCGAGCTCAAGGTTTGAAAACAAACAAATCAGGTAAGAAGGTAACTTTACAGTGCTGCTCATGGTGATCTTACTGATAGATAACAAATTGTAAGACAACTTGGGCACATGTAAAACATTCTGGAGAGAGAAACCGTCAAAGAGAACTATTTTTACTTTGCCACCAATTAGGGAAGTACCATCAGCTATCAAAATTTTCTCATTACCAACACAGGAGGTATAAAAGACAAAGTGCTTTAAAAAACATGTCAAGTGATATGTGGCCCCCTAAGTCCAAAATCCAGGGATGTTTCCCATCAACACTAATGAGGCCAAGGGACTGAGGCATACCTGACTAAGCAATGGCGCCTAGAGTAGGGTTGCAGTAGAGGAGGCATACCTGACTGGTCTTGCTAGCAATAGGGTTGGTTTGGCTAGTAGTAGGACCAGTGGATTGAGAGGTGCTGGCAAACTCCCTTACATCAGCACGACCTGAGTCATGTTGCTCGTGGGAGGAACATTGTTTGTTACCTCATGGGAACGACTGTGGAGTTTCCAACATTGATCCTTGGTGTGTCGTTTCTTGTAGTGCACCCAAACGAGGATTGGTTTCCCACAATTCTTCTCATTATCATGGTTGAGAATCAGGCACTAAAGGCAACAGAGTTAGTCATATAATTCGAAGGCACATTAGGAAGCAAAATTACCAGGTTCTTGGAATACATCGACAACTTAGTTGGTTTGGAATGCGTCGAAGAGTTGCCCGCCTCAACCCCCAATATGTTACGGATACCATCAATCCCATTATTATAGATAAAGGGTTGCTGTAAAGGGTCGACGGACGGCGACATGCAAACGGATAGATCTGACAGTTTTTGTGGTGGTTGTCTATAATTGGAAGGCATGGGCGACGCGTGAGGCTACAGTTGATTGGAAGGGTATGACCATTGGACAGCCGACGGCAAGTAGAAGGGATTGGGATGGGCTATGAGACAAAAGGGTGGCAGTGTGTGGGCCCACGCGCTTGACAGAGGCGACGCATGAGAGAGATTTTGGTTAGAGGGTTCCGCGGACAGCAGCGAGGGTAGACCTACTGCATAGATTGGCAATTTTTGAAGCTGTTGGACTAATTTTTCCATGACGATGGCGACGGCAACGACTGGTTTGGTCTGGGTTCCTCTTAAATCGTTTTCTAAGGTTTCGTTGTTGCTTTGCTCTGATATCATACTGAGAGCAATAAACACGAGACCAAAGCTTACGTGGAAACCCGAGTACCAGTAAAAAAAACCACAATATTGTTGTTTTATTATTTTCTAAAAAGTAATACGTACAATGAGGGAGAATAAATAGAATAAAAAAGAAAAGATTTAGGAAATAGGTAAATCTTCCCATAATCTTTCCATAAATACTCTACAAGCTCACTAATTCTAACAATAAACAAAGAAATTTTTATATATAAATCAGTAAGTAGAAAACAGCCAAAGGGCGAGGGATCAAGAAAACCCTCCAACAAAAGACTAAACATTAAGTGTTTTCCAGTTGTTTTATAATCATGAGAAGGTTGTAATTACAAAATAACCTTTTGTAGTTTGTACACCACCAAGAGGCCGTATGTTGCACAAGAGTCCAAAAAGAATGGAAAGAGTTAAACTTATCATCGAACACCCTTCTATATCGAGAAAAATCTTATGATAGCTGCAATTATTGGGCAGTTTTAGTTTTGGCTAACTCAATCGGGAATTTGAAGCTGCTTCAAGTTCCACTGCCACTACTGTTCCATCCTTCATGAATTCACAATTGTTGCCAATGGGGGGTCTCCGACCACGCTTCTTCATAAACTTGATTCTATTTTAGTCTTTTTTTATTTTATGGATATGTTAACTGACACGATGGTCCTTTTCTAATTGAACCTCAACAAACACAAGTGGCTTATTGCAACACTTAATGAAGTATAGGGGGCTAATTGATCAAATTAAAACTTTAAGGGTTAATTGTAACAAACCCATAGTTAAAGGGTGGTTTGTGAAATTTCCCTTTTCACGTCCTTGTATTCTTTCATATTTTTTTCTCAATGAAAGTACATATATATATATATATATATATAAAAATAATAATAAAAATACTATTTCAAAGACATTAATGTTCTCTTTTACGTTAATGTTAAGAAATAACTCCGGTAGTACGAAACGTAGGGTATGATGATGAATGGTGGTTGACATCATGTAAAAACCAAGGTACAATAAATAAATTAATATATTAACATCTCCACTTATATGAATTACGATACCGCCCATTTCTCTGCTAGTCAACGGATAAATTCTTACTTGGACCAAACATTTCCATTGCTAGATGATTTAATACAATGAAAATCTTATTATATTGTGTATTTATGTCATTCCCAGAAGAGTTTGGGACAGCTATGGTATGTGATATACGAGATGGAAAGCTGGAACGTTAAAACAAGAAAAATACCTTCTCTAAGCTTTTTGACAATCACATTAGCATCTGGCATGGTTCCAATGAGAATACCTCCTGGGCGGAGAAGAGCTGATATATTGGCTAAGGCACGTCGTGCACGAGCCTCAGTAGACCAAGAATAATGCAATGCGAACTGCAAGTTTTAATTTCAATGGAAGGTTGAGGATTTGTTGGAATAAACTCTTGCGGAATCTACTGATATTCTCCAATTGCATAAATTTTCTATAAGAATTACATGTATGGGTAGAAACATCCATCCATCTGGCTGATATTTGAATTTGAGTGAGTTTATATTGTTGTTTAATAGGTTTGGATGATGCTAATCGCGAAAGATCTAATAGTGAAAGCAGGTACCAAACGTTAACTAACACGAAGGGCATAAATCTTTGATATCACTCACCTGGCAACTGCAAATGTCGAATGGAGCATCATCTGCTAAGACATGATCCAGCCTTGCCTAATAGGCCAAATTTCCAGGTCAATTGGACAGTGTTCAACAAAAATTATAATCATATTCACACTACGTCCTCTTTTTCATAGAATCATATTCACATATGTTAGGTGATTGTGATATCTAATTTCAAAAACACTGACTGCACTGATCGGTGATCGCTATAATGGCCAGTACTACATTGAAAAGCTCAACAGTAAAGAAATCAAGAATGTGTGCACAGGGAAAGAAGAGGATTTAAATTCACTGGCTGTTCATTTTAAGTTTCACTACCTCATAACAATCTCCACATATTAGGCGGGCTGGAAATGAAAACTTTTTACGACGCTGATGATGGTCAGCGTCACCATTGTAACGAGTACGGCAATCTTCTATCTGAAATAAGACACCGTAATGACCTTATGTAACTGATTCCATCACAAGGCACAAGCTTAAGTAAATAAGAGGACAACAATCCAAGAAATTCTTTATTATTCTACTAAGAAGTTATGAAAACTAATGAAGCAGAGACAGTCTAGAAATAACTGCCAAATGAACAACACCAGCTAGAGTTTCCACTTACTGATCCTTCGGCTATATCGATGCCAACATAATATCCAATTCTGGCCTTATCCCATTTGATAAGATCACCACCCTAGCAAGTGCAAAAGCAAAGAGTTCACAACTCAGGAGTGAAGTATAGCAACACTTATAGATTAAAGAGATCCATTACCTTCCCGCAGGCAAGATCAAGAACAGCATCCCCTCGGCGAGCATAAAGCTGAACCAAGACACTTTTGATCTATCCAGTAAGAACAAACCATTAAGATAATAAAGGATTGAGAATCAAACATATGTTTAAAAAATATATATTATATACTAATCAAAATACAATACACACCCAATTGTTAAGTTTCTTTAAATGGATGATAACACTAGCTTCTCGCTCTTCCAAAGTTTGATTCGTCCTAGCACTGTAATGTTCAGCGACTTTCCGAGCAAAAATCTTGGTGCTTTCATCTTCTAAGAACTCAGCATCACCTATAGAATGAAAACCACAGCAATTACAGTAATCCTAAACTTGAATTGAAATATAACGACCTATCTATGTTATAGTAGTTTCACTATCAATAGACAAACAAGCTAAAAGTAAACCCATGTGAAAAAATATCACAAGAACATATCGAAAAGTGCAAAAACTTATTGGTAAAATCTGAAGAGTAGCACAAACTGAAACCATATAACAAAACCAATTAAAATGGCACCTTCTGGGTTGTACTTGAATCTGGATTGTGGAGGCCCCAGAGATGCCGATGGGGATTCTGAGTATCCTCGTTTCATAGCTACAGAGGGAAAGAAAGAACCTTGAAGTCCACTTACTGTAGATTATAATTCAAATACAAAGTAAAGGAGGTTGTTTTTCTTTTTCTTATAATCTTTTGGGCAGTAAGACAACTGTTGTTTTGGTAACATCTAACTACCATGGACCCCTGAGTCATCTGGAAACTGAGATAATGTTGTTGGTATCAGCTGGAATGAAACCAACTGTAATACTCTGTTTTACTATTCAAATGTCAATTATAACAACATAACTACTTCAGACCTAAAAAATACAGATATGGATACAACATGACGTGGACACATCACCATGTTAGTTTTTTAAAAATCTAGGACAAAGACACAACATTCACCACTTTCATGCATTAGAGTCCCTGAAAATTCACCGTTTTCGTGCAATTACATCATGCAAGAAAAGGAGGGAAACTACATTTCATGATTCTTGTGAGTACTCACACATGCATAAGGTCATACACGAAGAAATCAATTCCCAATATGGTACAACATAACAGATTTTTTCATTCAGAAATATCACATACTCCACTAACATGATATGTGTGTGTGCGTGCGCACGCGTACAGTCTTTCATTCGCTTCACATAATAATCATGTCATTCACAAATTATGGGCGTCAACAATTGAAGGCATTCAAAAACCATGGCTATTGCAAACATTCACATCGAATGTATCATAAACGCCTAACCGTCCCCCTAAGGCATTCCAACAATAAAACTACTTAACTTAAAATTAAAAGCCAACTTCCAACAATCTCCACAGCTTAGGGAACCCCCCGTTCAAATCATAAAACACAAACCAAAATTAAGTCCAATATGATCTAACTCGTATGGTAAAACCACCTTAAAATCCTTAAATCACTTACCCAAACCGTTCTTGATCCCGGTGCTTCTCAAACCCTCCAATAATGTGTCAGGCCTAAGCTTTACATGAAAATTAAGAGTTAGAAGCCCAAATTAAAACAAACATGGTGAAATCAAAAGGGAACAGAGCATAAGACCTATGTGAGATTCACCGAAAAAATCTTATCACGTGCTGGATGCCGTACCAATCTCCTTCCCAATCACGAATCTAGGACCAATACGTAGTGGGCAGATTAGATTAATCTAAGGAAGTTATGGGTAATCAAGAAGCAACAAGAAACCCAAATTAAAATCACCAAAACTCCTATCCACTGCTCAGCGGCTGGCGGCGGCGCTGTGACCGAGAAGAGAGTGAGGAAGGGGAAGGAAAATCGGTAGAGAGAGAATTCCACGGAGTGAGAAAGAAAATACCGTCGAATTGAAGCAGGAGCGGTCGCGTCAGGCGGTTGGTAGCGTGCGGTGGAGGGCACGGCGGCGCTGGCGTGTGTGAAGAAGAACCGAGAGGGCCGAGGGGAGAAAGGAATCGGGAAGAGAGAAAGAGAGCGAGAGAGTGATGTGGAGGGTGGAGTGGTTTAGTCTAAAAATTAACCCCTCCATGTTGGAAAATAGCTAAAACTATGTCAAATATTAAAATGTTGTAAAAACAAGTATACGGAAATCAAGAAAATTTGCTATTAATATAATATATAAATTTAAGGGATTGAGGCAAAATATTTACATTCTACAGAACAATTTCGAAAACAAAAAAATCCAGAGGCCCACAATATAAAATATCAAAAATGTCTCGTCAACCACGCCGTGAACAATGCGCGCCTAATATATTTGCGATCGTTTAGATTTGGTTATTGTTTGATATGCGATCGTTTAGATATGGCTACAACACGATCATTTAGACATGGCTACAATTTATACGCAATCGTTTAGATATGACTACAATTTATCTTTTCAATTTCATCGTTTAATTTTGTTACACGATCGTGTAGATTTGGCCTCAAATCTAAATGATTTTTTATATATATTTGGTACTCGATTTTTTTAATTCTTTTGGTACACGATCGTTTAGATTGATCGTTTACTTTTTTTACAATATCGTTTACTTTTTTTACATGATCGCTTACATTTGGCTACT
Organism: Cucumis melo; assembly: GCF_025177605.1. NCBI lineage: Eukaryota > Viridiplantae > Streptophyta > Magnoliopsida > Cucurbitales > Cucurbitaceae > Cucumis > Cucumis melo. The sequence continues at coordinate 9,544,585 of NC_066860.1, forward strand.
CCAATCCAAGTGATTTTTTTTTCAAGATTCTTTATACACAATCTTTTATTTTTTTTACAGGATGGTTTATTTTTTTTAAAAGATAGTTTACATTTGGCTACTCCATTCTAAATGATTTTTTTTCAAGATTGTTTATACACAATCTTTTAAATTTTGCTATTTTTTGTATGCACGGTCATTTAGATTTGGTTATCCAAATATAAACGATGTAAAAAAAGGAAAAGAAGAAAGACGATGAAGAGAAATCGAGCAAAAAAAAATAAGAGAAAAAGTAGAAAGACGATGAAAAGAAATCGAAGCGAAAAAAAAAAAGAGGAAAAGAAGAAAAACGATTGAAAGATTAAACGAGGTAAATAAAGAATTGAATAAGAAAGGTGATGAAAAGAAATCGCAGAAAAAAAAAGAAAGAAGAAAGACGGCAGAGGAAGACGAGGAAGACGAAATAGTAGGAGAAAGACGAATCGCGATGAAGAGAAGAAAGATGAAACGCAAACCTGTAATATTTAAAAAATAGCTAACTTTATATGCTTTGTTATACGGGCCTCAAATAGTTTGGTGTTTTGTTACATGTACAAAAGTTTCCCTAAAATTAAGAAATAATGAAATTAAAAAAATGATAAAAACTCAACATTTTAATTTCTTCCACCTTTTCCCATTTCTTTTGATTTCTCCCTGATATGATTATCTCATTACAACTCTACCAAATGCCACTATTTATAGTTAATTTGGCAAGTAGGAGGTGAAGTTACTTTGGTCACTAAGGGGTGCATGGCTACTTGACACATGGATTAAGAGTCTGACATTATTTTAACACTATGGGGCATGGAGTGGGTTAATATAATTTGTGGGTTATTATAGTCTGTGTTTGGAAGCAGATTATGATAGTTTGGGTTATTATAATCTATGTTTAGGTGCATATTATAATAATCTGATAATTTGTGTTTGGTGCAGATTATTATAATCCAAGTTATATCAAAAGTGATTTTTTTTCAAAGTTATTTTATTCAATCTTGTTAATTATGTTGTTCATTTAATAAATTAATAAATTTAACTATAATCTTCATAAAGTAATTTTCTCACTTGTTTAGGTGATCGTGTTTGAAATTATGTTAGAGATTCATCCCTACAAATCGTGGACGAAATTTAAAAGATAAGAAAACAACACAAAATTAAATTCTTCAATATGTGCTTAGGGAAATGTAAATATATAAAATTTCATAACATTTGTAATTAAACCTTAAGACAATACAAACCAAGATAACAAATTCACAAAATAAAAGTAGAAAGTCATAAAATCGCCAACTGGTCAAACATTATCTTCTAAGAGAACATTCCAATACTCCAATTTAAGTTTTGGCGAAATTGATAATAATCTCTCTATGTCATCCACTCTATGGAATATGATTTGCATAAGATTTTACACTCTCTTGGCTCTGTAGTTCAGGGATATCTTGAAGCTGTTTCATGACTTCAGCACGCAATTTGACCTCTATTGCACGCTTTTCTTTTGGTCAATCTGCAATTGCCTTTAATTGATTATTTACAAATTCCATTGCATTCCTAATCACCTCTACCCATTTCATAATGTTGGCCACCTTGTTTCCTCTGACTTCCACTTGAACAATTTCTTAAATAGAGAGGATAAGGGATATGGTAATCCAACTAGTACAACAATATAGATATTAATCCCAAAAACAAGAGATTTTTTATGCAATCTTTACCCAACAAATATCACAAACAATTTTTCCATAGAAAGAACTAACAAAGCAAGATTGTCTTTTGAAAAAACAAACATATGAGTTAAGTCTTTTTCTTTTTTTCCCCTTTTCTTTTTCAAATAACTTTTAAGTCAGGTTGAGTTGTACAAGTGTAGGGAATGATATAACTTTAAACAATATATTTAAGAATGGAATCAATGTAACGACCCAACTCTTTATACTAAGCTAAGGTCATTACTACTTAAAGGACAATAAAACTTTCTTAAATCCAAATAGAAAATATCAAATTTTTCATAATTAAAATCTCAAATATTCATTAAAATCATAAATAAACTAAAGTAAGTAGAAATAAATCTAAAAGTAAGTTCCTAGCTCGGGCCCTATTTAGTTTTAAAAGCGTAAAATAAATAAAAATACTGAAATCGCAATCTAATAACATAAGGCGAAAGCAAAAGTGTTCTCCTATGGCACACCACAGTCACTTTTTGTCATTCGCCAGCTTTCTTCTGCTCTTACCTCTACCTCTGCCGAAAAAATTAACCATAAAAGAGTGAGTATAAAAATATACTCAGTAAATGAACTACTACTAGTCCCACTAGGTAATTGTTAACTTCCTATTAGAGTCTTGTAAAGTGGTACCCCTAAACTCGTATGTTCTCGAACACACGCAATCTGTGATCCCATAGGAACATCTCTGGTCTTTGGTGAACCCAAAGAAATATCTAGGACAAACTGGTCTTTAGTGAATCTCGAAAGAAACACTAAGACAATCGGGTTGTGAGTGACCCCGTCGAGTCACTCGTAACATATCATCTCATACTGGACTAGTGATCCTGTCGGACGATACAGTCATAAAAAGGTAGTGATCTCGAGGGATATCCATGTGGGTACAACTCTAATAGATAAAGCTAACAGTACGACCTATCCATAGCATATAGCATAATATAACATCATAATCATGGCATGAATATTAACCATAGCATTCTTAATCATGAGATTAATAATTCATGCATAACATCAACATCAATATAACTCAGTCAGAACTAACAGTCATCATAAGCATAGACGTTATGACTACCAATCATCATAAATCATAAACACATTAGGCATATTAGCTACATTAATGCATAATGGAAAAAGTTACATGCAAGCTCATACTTCAATTCAAAGGTTTAGTAGGAGAATCTCTTACCTGGAGATTAGCTTAATTAAAAAATAATCCTGATAACAAGGTTAAGCTTTCCAAGAATAAATCCTAAATAGTAAGGGTAAATAGCTAAGTTAAAAAACTTAATTAATAGTTGCTTAAGGATCCAAAAATCAAATTATTTCAACTTACCCAAAGTTGAGGTTGAATCCAATTTACCCTTAGATGGGAAAAATTCAACGGCTCAAACTTCCAATTAAAATCTAACCAATTGATCCAAAATTAAATTAGTTAGAGTTCAAAATTAATATTGGTTGGGTATATCTAAAACTCAACTTACCAAAACCTACCAATTTAGGTGAAAAAAAAACACAAAAACAGGTGGGCGGCTTAGCTTTAAAGAACACGGCTAGGGTGCAGCTTAGAAAACAGGGGCGGCTCGCGTGCGACTCAGACGCTGAGGATGGCTCGCGTGCGTGGATCGAACACTGAGGGTTCAGGTAAGGCACGCGAAGACAGCTCGGAGCAGAAGTTGATGACTGACGCTTGTGGCTTGGAAGGAGGCGCGTGCAGCTCATTTTTTGCTCGGGCAACGCAGACGATCTGCTGGCGGTTCACGAATGACGACTAGAGCGATGGGTGCGAACAGACCGCGACGACTGGTGACCGATGCGACTTTGTCGATGATGCTGCTACACGGTGGAACGATGCGACAGAAGACAGAGAAGACGCGATCGGACGGCTTGCGAAAGGTGGCGACGACTTGTGGTGGTTGTCGAACGGAAAAAGGTGGCGGCGGTGGACTTGTTGGCGGCTAGGGTTTCCTTTGTGGGGTTAGGGTTCAAATGAAGAAGATGATGAATAGTAACATCTCACGTTTTTTCAAAGGGTCTATTTAGTGAAATAATAATATAATAATTATTATTTTTCTTTCTTTTCCTCTTTCCTCAATCTATTCCAAATAAACAACTTCTTCCCTCACTTCATTTAAACCCAACCAAAAAAATAATAATAAAATATCCTTACATAATTATATTATTTTCATAATACAATTATCTTAACTTCAAATTCAATTAATTATATAATAACATATATAATTAATCATAATTCCTTCTAATACAATTCCACCAACCACAATTTACTTAAAACAACCAAATTCAACCATCCATTCCAAATTCAATTAATTATATATTTTTCCAAAGTATCTAATTAATTCTCATTTCTACAAATTAAAGATTTTCAATAATTAAATCGATAAAACCCAAAATAATTTCAACAATTATCAAAATTAAACTTAAGATAATTAAGAATAAATTACCTTAATTTGGGACGTACAATCAAAGTCTAAAAAGAATAAGAAGAAATTTATAACTTTCTAAAAAGAACGGGTGAAGATTGGATTAGTTCATAAGTTGTTGATTGTTAATTAACATTCAAATTTCAAAAGTAAATAACAATCAAATGGTTATTAAAAAATTAAATAACAAGCAAATAACAATCAAAACAAGAAATTTAGAAACTGAATGAGAATTTCTCAGCATAATTTTCTTAATAAAAGTCAAATGATTACTAATGATGACCTTATCAAATGACTATAACATTAATCAACATCAAACACCAAAACACAATGCAAAGCATATAATGAAGAAAAATAAATTCAACTGGGATTTCAATCTCTATTATAAGGAGCAAAAATGAATTATCGATATGAAATATAAACCTGGTGGTGGTGGTGGTGGTGGTGGTGGTGACCTAGATTAACCTAAAGAAACAAATAATTTCCAATAAAAAGATCTCCCAACTAAATCTCTTCAATACCTTCATAATCGATCCTTTCATCATATTCACCAGTCCCCATCGTTGTCTCCTCCTTGTCGGTACTAGATTTTAGAAGGAAACATAGTGAGGAAGTACGAGCAAGTAGGAGACGAAGAGAAGAAAGAGAGGGGAACTGATGTAGCCTAAGTAACCTCAAGGAAAAATCCTCCAAGAACCAAGATTGTGGATCTTTTATTAGAATGAATAATATGTTTCATACAAAAAGAGAAAACTCCTATTTATAAAGTTCAATTACAATTGAGGTAAAAAGGGAATTAATCTAGAATATTATCTAATTACCCAATTAACCCTTAGCCTTCTTACATTATTCTACCCCTCCGAAAAGAAAACTCATCCCGAGTTTTAAAAGGAAGAAATTTGTGAAGCAAAAAAAAAAAAAAAAAAAGAATGAAGGAAACTTGTTCAATGGAGTATGACCAAAGCAAGTTCCTACCATTTTGAACAAAAATATTATGATCGAAGAGATAAATCGAGACAAAAAATCAAATATGGCCACCAAAAGATGAACCTCTCCATCGACCATAAACCTAGAAAAGGCGTTTCCTTCAATCTCACTCAAAATCATATTCAAAAAACAAATTTCAAAAGAATTAGCTTTCGAAGAAAATCCTTCAAGAACCACATTTTCTTCATCATTCACTTCAAGTAGTTTGAAGATTCATTTCCACTGTAACCAATGTGTCGTTGTTCTTGTTCGATTTTTGCTTGATGTTCGATACTTCTTTTTCATCTTCTTCATTGGATTTTTCTTCACTTGTGACTATTTTCCAAATCAACATTTTCAAATTCTTGTTCTTCAATTTTATCTTCAAAGATTTTCTATTTGAAAATTTTCTAACCGCGATTCCTTTGCTTTTTCTTCCGTATATGAAACCAACTCCTTCTTAAATTCTAAGAAATGAACTAATAGTTGCTTGATATGTTGAGTCATTTTTGCCAATGAACTTGAATTTCTTTTGTTGCTTTCTTCATTTCCTCAAATGCTATAGGATCAAAGTAGTCATTTTGTTGGATTCTTGAATATGTTTCAATCTCATAGAGGGTATAGAACTCATCCATTGATTTTCTTGAATCAATCTTTCTTGATCGTATTTCATAACCAAAAGAGTAATTATAAGTCTTGAACGTTCTTCTTGATTGGTAAAAATCCATTCTTGATGAATCTTTAATTCATTCAACTTCCAATCTTTACGTTGATTTCATGAAAAAAATGGGTTTTATTTGATCGTTGGGCCATTTTTCAGTATTGTCGCCTTCTTATTCTGTCCCAAACAGTCTTAGAAAAGTCATCTAAGTCACTAGAATCACTAGAATCAAATTTCCAATTTTGATAATGATAGGGTTTTTTGAGAAAATTAAGTATGGCGAAAGTTGGAATGTTGAAATTTTTCTTCCGAATCACTTGAATCAGAACTCCAACCTTGTTTATGGGAGTAAAATTGATTTTCTTGTCTATACCTACTACTGATTTTTTTCTTGGACATCTTCTTTGATCGATAGAAGTCCATTCTTGAAAAATCTTAACAAATCTTGATAACTCTTTGGTGTTTTCTTTCTTTCTTAGAATTTCGAGGGTTCCCCCTAATTAGATGTGTTGTTTGAAAACAAGCACAACACTTAAAGCTTCCTCTCGTGATCGACGTCAACAAGAGTTTCCCGATCTTCCACCAACGACAGTCAATGTTAGTCCAGACGGTTAGCTCTGACACCAAATTGATGTAGCCTAAGTAACCTCAAGGAGAAATCCTCCAAGAACCAAGATTGTGGATCTAATACGCACAAGTGACGTAACATGCAAAATAGCATGTCTTCATACAGATGTAGGGAGTTTAGCTCTCATAAGCAATGGTCTAGCAATTAATTGTAGACGTTTTATAAATGTACCATTTTGTGTATGAACATGAGCTATAGGATGTTCAACACTTATCTCAATAGACATAATAATTATCAAATGTTTGGGATATAAATTCACCAACATTATCAAGTCGAATATTCTTAATTGTATAATCAGGAAACTGTACTCTTAACTTAATTATTTGAGCAAGTAATTTTGCAAATGCAAGACTTTGACTTGACACTAAGCACACATGGTCATCTACTGGATGCATCTATTAAGATCATAAAATATTTAAACGGTCCACTTTGTGGGTTAATGAGACCACAAATATCACCATGAATTCTTTCAAAAAAAAAATGTAGGTGATTTGATTTTCACTTTAGCTCGTGATGGTTTAATTATTAATTTGTCTTGAGAGTAAACATCACATGATAATTCATTAGATCGAAGAATCTTCTAGTTCTTCAATGGATGTCCATGTGAATTTTCAATAATTCTTCTCATCATTATGGATCTTGGATGACCCAATCGATTGTGCCAAATTGAAAATATGTCCGAATTCATGAACTTCAAGTTCATTGTTGCATATGTTTCAATTACACGTATGAATATAATATAATCCAGAATATAAAACAAACAACTTTTCTAATATATGTTTTTCATTTGAGCAGTAGATATAATATAAAGATATTTTATTTCATTCTTTCTATCCGTCTCAATATGGTAACTATTGTAACATATATCTTTAAAAATCTATATGTTTCTCTTTGATTGACTAGAGAACAACCCATTATCAATTATTAATTTTTTCCTCTAGGTAAAATAATATTTTTTTCCAAACCCTTCGATCAGGTTTGCAAAATCTGATAGTGTATTGAATTTTGCTTACAACATTGTTAGTTTAGAAAAATATTTTTTTACTTGTTAGTATAGTGTTTGTAGTTGCACTATGTGCCAGACATATAATTTCATTGCTCATTTTTAAGTTATTTAGTGTAAGAAAATTATCCATGTTTTTTCATTAAATAAAATAATTACAACCAAAAAGGAAAAAAACTTAGAATATATATAAAAATTTAGAGATAAAAACATTAATTATTATATTAATTCATAAATAAAGAACTTACTATTTTATCAAATATGTCAATCTCTTCAAGAGATTTAAAACTTTACCACATCCAAATTTGTCATATTGGATGGGTCAAATATATTATCAGCTTGATATACAAAATCTACTTCTATATTTTTCTTCTTTTCTTGTGGATCTTTTCTTTTATGATCATCATTTCATGTGGTTCTTTTGAGATTTGGATGATTATAACTACCAACCACGAAAAATAATTACTTCTTATTTTATTGTGGTTATAACAATCGTTAAATTCTCAACATTCACTTTAGGGAATAAGATTGTTCCAATTGGTCAAGATTGATTATTTTCATCCATCACTACTAAAATTTACAACATTCACTTCAGGGAAATGTTGTTTCTTTAGTCGACTAATGTTTATGATTTTTCAATCAATAACTCATTATTTCATTCAACCATCAGAAGAAATTAAACATAATATTCTTCAAATTATTTCTTTCGATATGGCTACTACAGGAGCATATTCAAATATAGAATAATTGTTTTTTGATGATCATATTCTTAGTGACATTTCAGCGTATCAAACATTCATGATAAATAATAATAGAAATTTAATATACATTAAACATGAAAAATCATATTTATTTTATTAACTATAACGAGTAGGGGAAAATCGACATATCATTAGGACGACCGAAGGAGATGGCCAGAACTCGTGCTGATAACGTGTTGTAAAAACAAGGCACAACTGGAATACGAAAACCAAGAAAATATATTATTAAAATAATATAATATAATGTATAAAAATAAATAAATAATAAAATTATAAAAACTCAAAATTTTTATTTCTCCAATTTTTTTGGATTTCTCTCCAATATGAATATCTTATACAACTCTACCAAATGTCACTATTTATAGGCAATTTGGCAAGTAAGATGTGACATTACTTGGCCACTAAGGGTGCATGGCTACTTGACACATGGATTAAGGGTGTGACCTTATTTGAACACTAAGTGTCAACAAGAATAAGACACATGGCACATGAGCATCTACGCTATATTGCTTATTTATAATATAAAAAATTATTAGAAAAAATGATATTGGATTTTAAGAAGTATATTGTTTTCTAAGAAGTGAAAACATTTTATTATAAAAACATCAAATACATATTGTATGACATGTATTTTCTTTTAATAACGTTTTCTTAAATAATGTTAAAAATAGGGTAAATGGGAAAGTATGGTAAAAAATAGGTCGTGAAGTCTTAAGTTGTGGACTGGATACACGACAAGGCATTGAAAGGTATTGTCAAAAAAAGTATTTTTTTTAATAATGTTTCTTTGGGCATTGCATGAATACGTTATTGATTCTTTGCTTGATCTTTAATAGGCATAAATGCATTCTTTCTGCCATTTACAATTAAGAGGTAGGTTAGAGAGAACCTCGAGTGTACCATCAATATTGTCTTCGTCATGTTGCTAGCAATTTCAATACAAAATACAAATCCAACCCACTGAAAGATTTGGTGTTTAAGGCAGGTAATTGACACCAAAGGCACAAGTTTGTAAAGTGCACGAAAGATTTGAAACAATTAATTGAACCCTGAGTGTCTTAAGTATTTTAAAGATGTACTTGGAAAAGTAGACTCAGCCACATATGATAATGAGTATCCATATGGGTGGATGACAAGCAATACAACTGAATGCATTGATGGTGCTTTTAAATGAGATAGAATGTTACCCTAACTTCTTTGATTATATTGACATTTTATCGCACAATTCTATATTTTGAACGTAGAAAATATGAGATAAGTGAAGCACTCGATCGAGGGAGATGTGTGTACAAAATATGTGATAAGAAAGTTTAAGAGGTGGGAGAAACGAGCTTTTGCACATTCAGCGACATCCATTAATAGAGAAACCCAAACATTTGAGGTACATACAGTAATAAGTATGGTTTCTCCATACAAAGTCCAACACACACAAGTAGTAAGTTTGACGGAAGGACATGCTCTTGTAACAAATGACAGACATTTAAGATTATATGCTCACATGTAATTGCAGTATGTAACTACATGCATTTGACGTATATACCTTATATTAACAAATCTATTTATTGTCCAATTTCAACCGTTGTTATGACGGTCAATTCCATCCAATACAACATCCAGATTATTGGCCAACGTTACCATTCACTGAAGCTCGCCCAAATGCAGACTTACTTAAAGAGCCTGGTCGACCAAAAACTATTCGGATTTGTAATGAAATGGATTGAAAAGAGCCTAGTCAATCAATTAAATGCATGACCTGTAAGACAAAAGGACATAATAGGCGTACTTGTTATCTACGCATAGTAGGTGCTTCATCTTCAATGCATTAATGTGTAATATTTTTAATTGATCACTTTTATGTTAGTAATTAAGGGTCGTTTGGTAACGTTCTCGTTTCAAGTTTCCTGTTTCTATTTTCATTTTTTTAAAAAACAGAGGTGTTTAGTAACGTTCCCTGTTTCTCATTCTAAAAAAAAAAGTAGAAACGTTTCTCATTTTATAAGGAATTATTGGGAAAAAAAGTAATTTTTTTCATTCTGTTTCTCAATTATTTCTATTGGTTTCTTTTTTTTTTTAATTTATTTCTATTTGTTTCCTTTTTCTTTTTCTTAATTATTTTTATTGGTTTTCCTTTTCCTTCTTCTAAATTATTTTTATCGGTTTCCATTTCCTTTTTCTCAATTATTTTTCTATTGGTTTTCTTTTCCTTTTTCTCAATTACTTTTCTATTGGTTTCCTTTTCCTTTTCCATTTTCCTCTCCACATGATTTTCTTTTTATTCCTCTTATCTCCATCGTCTTTCTCAAATAACCATCCTCTTTCTCTTTCTTACATTGTCTTCCTCTACACGTCGTTTTTCCTCTTTGTCGAATCCAAAGTTTTCTCCTGACTCTTCCTCTTCGCCAGATCCATAGTTTTCATCTTCCTCTTTGTGCGGATCATGGTTTTCTCAATATCGATGAGGTTGTTGAAATTGATGGATTAAGAAGCGAGTCGACATCATCTAAGAAAAATGGCCCGAGAGAGAGATGATATTGTCAATCAAATTTGGGCAACATTTAAAGGATAGATACAATTTTATGTTTATGTTATTATTTTTATTTGTTCACTGGTACTTCTTTGTATTAAATGAATAAACTTTCGAGAATTTTATTTTTTATGTTTAATGGAGGACATACATTTTTGTTTAATGTTTAATTGAATTAAATGTGAATAAAATAACATAAATAAAATAAAAAATAAATCTTGAAGAAAATCAGGAAACAAGAAACAATTATCAAACACATATTCTATTTCTATTTCTTTTTTTTCAAGAAACAAGAAACAAAAACAGTTATCAAACACATTCTTTTTCAGGTTAGTAATGAAATACTTTTATCTTCTAACTATTTTTTTTCCAGGGAATTTGCACAATGGAACGTGATCTTGTTAATCATATTCAATTGTATCAACAATTGTCTCATTACTCACAATCTATATGGGATACTTCCTCTACTATGGTTTTGAGTTATCGAAGGATAGAGGCAACATCCCAGCGCACTATCCCTTTTTTTATCAATGCATTATGCTGTACGTAGAGCCTGCTGGATTTCTTAGGGTTTCTTAAATTGGATTCATGCATTGGATTGACACCTCATTACTGCTTTAGTAGAGCGTTGGAGACCAAAGATCCACACATTTCATATGCCTTTTAGGGAATGCACCATCACATTGCAGGACATTGCAATCCAATTAGAGTTACTGGTGGACGAGGATTTTGTTGCAGGATCGTTAATGCATAATTAGAAACAAGTATGTGAATATTTCATGGGAGTTCTACCACCTAACATGAAAGGTCAAAGGTTGAGTCTTCCATGGTTGGCCGAAGAGTTCACCAAATTGCCACTAGATGTCAACGTCGTGAGCATCCAAAGACGTTGTAGACATAGATCAAAGACGTATTCTACGTAGACGATGATGACAAGGCACAAATGTTGTAGACGAAGATCAGGATCATGTTTAGTTCGTAATTGTAAATTTTAATTCATATGAACTTAAATTTTTAATGTAGAATTATACGAATTTACATTCTTATTTGAACAAAAACCATGGTCATATTAGAAACTTAATAAAAAAAAATAACCCTTGAAAGCTTAAAGAAAAAAGTTGGAAAATTTTGAGAAATAGCACTTTTTTTTGTTTTACATTTCAAAAGTAGCACACTTTGAGAACACTCGTAATTTTGCTTTTCTCTGTCAATCTCGGTCGAGTTCGACACCGAGATTCTTCGTAATTTTTAAAAAATTCTTTGAAGAAAATTTCTCGGTTCCTCTCGGTGAAGTGCGTCACCGAGATTATGCATTTTTTATTAAAAATTTGAAATTAAAGGGATAAATCAAATGACCAAAATACACAATACACCTTGGTATTTTGAACGTTACATATTCTCCAAAAACACTAAACTCTAATTATTGTGGTCATTTCGATCGAGAAGTGAACGATTTCACTCCTACAATTCGAATGACTTTTAGTGGTTTTTCCTCTGCCAACTTTTTGAACTCATATGTCCTCTTAAATCTCTCAAGGTGAAGCACTTTTAACGATTTCATAGTTTACAGTTTAGTTTTTAGTTTATGTTTTAAATTTTTAGTTTTTAGTTTGAAATTTAAGGCAAATGGGAAATTTTGTAATTAATGGTCTGATGTAGTTTTTTAAATGTATCACATTAGTTTAAGTTAATGCATGTGGTTGCCTTCAATGAATCTCATTCATTTCATCAATTTGGGGTCATATAAATGAAAAATCTCGGTCAAGATCTATGAAAATGTCCCAAAATTCGTTGAAGGAGCCCTTAGATATTATGTGTTTCACTTACAGTCTATGGGGCAATCTTAAGGTCAATTTCGCCTGAGATGGGACCAAGATTAACTTACAAAATGCATTTGAAACCCTTATCTCATGGCATCCCAATCAATGTTGCCCAATTTTAATTGGTTTTTCATATGGTTCCTGGCCAAGATTGTCTCGAGATTTACTCGAGTTTTAACACATAATACTTATTTTGTTAAATTTTTTCGTTTTGAAGATGCCTCTTGTGACCAAAATCAATTACAAGGACTTCTTCCTTACAAACTCAATTTGTTATTCACATCTATCGAAGACCGTGTCAAGTATAAAAAATAAGTTAACACCTAGACAACTTCATTTGTTTAAGAAAATCGTCTTTGGGCACTTCTTGGACATGAAGTTGGTGTTCAATAGACCTCTTTACCATTACATTTTGTTGAAAGAGGTCAACGAGGGATGGGAGAACACAATTAGCTTTAAGTTACTGGGTAAGAAGGTCTCTTTTGGGTGGGAGGACTTTGACATAATAATAGGGTTGAGGTATAGACCCAGACATGAGGTCCAGTTTGAATAGGACAAGGCCCTTTGATTAAGAAGGCTATATTTGAGGGATAGGACAAGCATGAAAGGGCTGAGTTCGAGAAGGATTACCCAACCCTTTAGTTTCAAAACAATGAGGATGCGGTGAAGGTGTCGATATTCTACTTCATCGAGCTTGCGATGATGGGTCGAAAGAGGAGGCAACACATGGATTAGATGATGTTGGGTCTGATTAATGACTGAGAAAACTTCATCAACTACGATTGGGGTGAGTTGGTATGGAGTAAGACCTTTGCTAGTGGTTTGAAAGTGGCACTTCATGGAAAAGTGGTCTTGCACAAGAAGAAACCTGCGAATAACAAGTTCCTAGAGTCATATAGTCTTTATTAATTTTACCTTCGTCTTTCGGGTTTGTGATTAGTTATACTCTTGTGTCATATGCTCAATGTGTTCAAGTTTTCATTAGTAATACTCTTGTGTTAACAATACTATTGTATTTTTAGGTTTGGGCCTATGAGACAATGTCATCCATCAGTGAGCGGGTTGCTTATAGGGAGTCATCATTTTCAGTACCAAGCATCATGTGATGGAGTTGCACACACTCACATCGGTTGAAGGTGATTGAGTTTTAGGTTTATGGGTCGCAAATGGTACTTTACGATTCAGTTTTTTCTTCCATATTCACTATAGCATTCTATGGTTTTGTCTCTTAATTAGCACCTGTTGGTGTTCCAATTTTAGATCCAGATACATGGGATTGAACTTACAGATGACGAGCGTGCTTAACTTGATCGGAGTCTTGAAATTCCAATGATGGAAGGTTATGAAGAAGGCCCGAATGGCCCTTCTCCTCAGGATATCGAGCATCCCCTTCTTCCTCCTCCTACCCAACATCCTTTTTCTCCTCTTGGGGACAACGGTTGCTCCATCGCATCTATGGAGCAGCCTATTCAAACTGATAGACCTTGGGCGACGTGTGATTGCAGCCAATATGTACATCGCTTGGAAGGGAGATTAGATCAGATGGATGATTTCTTACATAGAATAGAGTCATTTGTTTCAGTCGAGTTATCAGCTATAAAGAAGCTTCTGATGACATTGGTTAAGGTATTATTATTATTCGCGTGGAACTTTTTATTATTTTTATCTTTATTAAGTATTAGTCCTTACTTATGTTTCTCCTACTTTGTTAATAAGATAAGGCAGTTGACTCCCAACTCTGCTATAACAGTGGTGAAGGTACATTATTCAATGCACCAGGAGCTGAGACTTTAGTTGGCGATGTATTTGCAGATGTTCCCACTCCGATCACTGATGACAGTCTGCTGACGAGGAGATGAGAACATCCATAAGTAACGACCTGAGAGATGGTATCATATCAATCGATGTACCATCAGAGGGTAAGGATGTGCCACCACCGCCGCCCCAACCCATGCTAGAGCCGAAGGTTAGGTAAATAGTTTCAAATTTTACATTCCTTTATATGGTGATTTTAGTAATAATAAAACAAACCAATAAATTGACTTACGAATTATGCAACGTATCAAGTTTGACATGGAGGTCATTTCACCTTCGGTTTTTCTAAATGGCGTACCTAAGGAAAGGACATCAAGGAAAAGAGGTATACCTTGAAAATTGCGGTCCCCAATTATTGAACAAGGACAAGAGGTTAAGAGAAGAAAGAGGTTACGACCCTACAATCCTATTTGTAAGATCCCCTTGAAGTTTAATAAATAATTCTCGACAAACTTTGTAGAGCCTTAGGGAAAGAAGGAGTTATGGAAGACAATTAGATCCTCGAGCGCACTTTCGTGGTTCCTGGACCTCCTAACCCCGCAGACATTCACGGACGATGATGTATGTACTTCAAATTTGGTATGTTTTCCATTATGTATGTCATCATCTGACACTAATTAGTTGCTTCTCATCGTTAGTTGGCGATTGACACTTTGTTCTTGTTCACTCAGAAGAAGTTACAAGTCAATTTCGATCCCTTGCACATGAAGAAATATTTCACTATGGTTGACCATGCCATCACGGTATGTTTAAACAACTTTCAATTTAACTATTATTCTCAACTTGTTAATATTGTGTGTTCTTATTGACTATACGTTGTAGAATTTCCTAAGGCGTGCCCCATATCTGTACGAGGAGGTTCAGAGGGGCATTTTCCTGATTGACGTTTAGTTCACCTGGGTTAAAGACAGTACCATATTAAAATATGTGATGTGTAAGTTATCGGATTATGACAAGGCAAAGGTGGGACATTTACTTCATATACATGCCTTACAACATTGGGAGATGCCACTGGATTTTGATCGTGCTTGACATGGTTGAGGGACGAATCAACGTCTGGGGTTCGTTTATTGATTTGACGTCGGAAGCGGACCTTGATAAAGAATGTGACAACATGAGGTGCGTCGTCCCGACTCTGCTGCACCGCCATGGTGTTTTCACGGTGAAGCCCAATCTCCTCCAACACCATGGTCAGTATATCATGTACAAGATGCACCCAACAAACGATGGTGGGTGATTGTGGGATTTATTTCTGTAAATTTTTTAAATATAATGTAACTTACTCCTCCTTCCTAACCCTAAACACATAAAACATCGCTTTATTTTGTCGCCAACTTAAGACAATTATTGGGTAATAAAACCTTCTTGTAATTAAAAATACAATTAATTAATTTTTTTATTAATGCCTATCTTTGTCGCTTGCTTAGAGAAATTGTAATGAGATTCCCAAAATTATTTTTATATACTGAAATCAGAAATCATGTGAGTTAAATGATTTACAAATTGAAGTCGTTTAGACTAAATGCTTTAAATATTATCGGTCGGATAATGCCTCAATCTTTGTGGTGTGCTTAAAGAACTTCTGATGAGATTGATAAAAATCATTTATATATTGAAATCATGTAACATAAATGATTTAGAAATTGAGGTTAACTGTTCTTAGGCCAAATTTGCCAGAAGAGTCTCTGAGTTGAAAAACATAAAGAATGAATTGATTATAAATCTAAAGCAATAGAAGCACTACACCGAAGACCTCTTTAATGTCGGTTAAAAAAAATTAAAGACCTCTTTAATGTCGGTGGAAAAATGACATTAAAGATGTATCATAAGCGACATTAAAGACATCTTTAATGTCAGTTTAAAAACGACATTAAAGACAGCTTTAATGTCGGTTAAAAAAATTAAAGTCATCTTTAATGTCGGTTGTCCACCGACATTAAAGATGAACCGCATTAAAGGCCTTCAATAAAATTGACGTTAAAGGCCAAAAGGTACATAATGATATAAGGTAATGCCTTTCGGATTGAAAAGTGCAAGTGCCACATACCATCGTGGTATGCAAAGAATCTTTAATGATATGCTACATAAACACATTGAATGTTGTTTTGATGATCTTGTATTGAAGTCCAAGAAGAAATGTGACCACATGAAAAACCTGAAGTTTGTCCTTGATCGCCTCAGGAAATATCAACTAAGAATGAACCCTCTTACGTGCGTATTCGACTTAACCTCAAGAAAGTTTTTGGGATTTATCATGAGGCATCGTGGAATTGAAGTTGATCATTCTAAAATTGACGTTATCTAGAAGATGTCAAGTTTGAAGAACTTGCATGAGTTGAGATGATTACAGGGTCGTTTGACCTACATCCAAAGATTTATATCTAATCTCGTGGGTCGATGTCAGCCATTCAAGAGATTGATGAGGATGAATATCGTTTTCGATTGGGATCAATCATGCCAAAATGCATTTGATATTATACATTGTAGCTCAAGAAGGTTAGCTTAGAGCATTACTCGCACAAGAAAATGATAAGGGTATGAAATGTGCACTCTACTACCTAAGTAGAACTTTAACCGGAGTTGAATTAAATTATTCTCTAATTGAAAAAATGTGTCTCGTCATCTTTATTGCAATAGATAAGCTGAGACATTATATGCAAGCTTTCACTGTACATTTGGTAGCAAAAGCTGACCCTGTCAAATATATCTTATAAAGATCAATTATAAAGGTCAATCATCTCGGGATATCTCGCTTAATGGTCACTTATACTCTAACAATATAATATTGTATATATCTCCCAAAAGACAGTAAAGGACCAAGCGTTGGTAGATTTTCTTGCTGATCATCCAATTCCATCAAATTGGGAATTATGTGAAGACGTACCTGATGAAGAAGTATTGTTTGTTGAAAGCATGGGGCCTTGGACTATGTTCTTTAATGGTGCGTCATTGTTTTCATCTTTCCTAAGAAACATATGTTTCCATATAGCTTCAGACTCGGTTAGTTGTGTTCAAATAATGTCGCTGAATACCAAGCCCTCATTATTGGCCTACAAATGGCTCCAAATTTTGGGATAAAATAAATAAAAGTATTCAATGATTCAAAGTTAATCATAAATCAGCTCTCGTGTTAGTATGAAGTGAAGCATCAAGATATGAAGTCTTATTTTGTTTATGCAAGAAAATTTATGGATATATTCTATGGCATAATATTGGAGCATATCACGAGATCAGAAAATATGAAAGTTTATGTGCTTGGAAACTTAGCCACTGCTTTATCAATCTCAGAAGATGTACCGATAAATATTTTCCTTGGCCAAAAGTGGATTGTGCCTTCAATTGAAAGTCAATACAACGAAACTGATGTGATATATGTGTACGCGATTGATGAAGAAGACTAGCGTCAGCCCATTATAGACTATATATAGCATAGAAAACTTCTCGTCGATCTTCGACATCAGCTGAGGTATGAAGAAGAGCTGTGTAATTTATTTATTACAATGACTCACTTTATCGATGCTCATATGAAGGTCTTCTTTTGTGATGCCAAGGAAAAGAGGAATCAACAAAAGTCTTAGAAGAAGCCAATTCAGATATCTGTGGTGCTCACTAATCTGGTCCAAACCTCCAGCATCAATTGAAAAGAATGGGTTAGTATTGGCCCACTATCATCCATAACTTGATGCATTATGCGAAGCATTATAAAGCCTACCAATTCCATGCAAATTTTATACATCAACCATCGGAGCCTCTTCATCCAACAATAGCTTCATGACCTTTTGAAGCTTGGGAACTCGACTTAGGTAGACCTATCATGCCTGAGTCATCGGATGGTCATTCTATATCCTTGCAAGAACTAATTATTTTTTTCAAATTGGCTGAAGTTGTGCCATTAAGAGAAGCGAAGAAAGAAAACATAATAAATTTTGTTCGAAGACATATAATTTATCGATATGGTATTCCTCATTGTATCGTGACTGATAATGGAAAACAATTTGCTAACGCCCTAATGGAGAAGTTGTGTGAGAAGTTTAACTTCAAACAGTACAAGTCTTCTATGTACAAGTCTTCTATGTACAATGTCGCAACAAATGGATTGGCAGAAGCATTCAACAAAACTCTGTGCACTCTTTTGAAAAATGTGGTCTCCAAGACAAAAGGAGATTGACAAGAAAAGATTGGAGAAGCACTGTGGGCCTATCGAGCTATCCATCGTACTCCAAAGTGGGACACTTTATCCTTTGATTTACGGAGTAGAAGTAGTTCTCTAACTAGAGAGAGAAATTCTATCCTTGAAAATGACAATTCAAGAAGTGTTAACTATTGAAGACAATGTTAAATTACGTCTTCAAGAGTTAGAAGCACTTGATGAAAAGAGACTAGAAGCTCAACAAGCACTGGAATGTTATCAAGCACGAATGTCTAAGGCTTTTGACAAACATATAAATCCCTAGTCATTTCTAGTTGGTGATTTAGTGCTTGTAATAAGAAGACCTATCATCACAACGAGACATACGAGAAATAAGTTCACACCTAAATGTAACAGACCTTACATCATCAAAGAAGTTTTCACGAATGAAGCATACAAAATCATTGATCAAAATGTATTACAAATAAGTTTTCACGAATGAAGCATACAAAATCATTGATCAAGATGGATTACAAATTGGTCCAATCAACGAAAAATTTCTTAAAAAAATTTATGTTTAATTTTGTTATATATAAAAAAAAAGATTTAGTTGAACTACGTTATGACTTGATCCCTATGTTATAAAAAGGGTCTTAAAGTTTACTTTAAGATCAGTCGCACAAAAAAAAGTATTATGCTTCATTGTGATGATGTAATCTCATAGTAAAGGATGTGTAAATAGTACAAAATGAAGTTCAAGAGCAGAGTCACCAGAATAAGAAAATTTTCATTACCGTTCAACTAAATCTTGCATTTATAAGAATGAAAGAAAAAAAGGGGCAAAGTCAAAGCTTCCACTTAAAGTTCTTAAATTATTTGCATGCAACCTTCATACTCTTATAAACCGTAGTTAGGGCCTTAATGACTTCTTCAGTGATAGCAGGGGTGTTTAATTGTCTACCATCTTAAGGTAGCTAGCTTCGTCTTCCTCAAGAAACTTCATCGTTGCTTCTTCAAGTTTAAGGCAGGTGCGTCTTCGCCTCCTCTCCAAAATGTCGACCAATAAACTTTGCTCCTATCCGATATATTGCTGACGAGGATCTTCATCATCTCTGATGTGTTGCAATCGAGAGGATTATTTTCATCCTCGTCTTCAATACGACCGCAACCGAGAGGATCATGTTCATCTTCATCTTCAATATAGCCGCAACCAAGAGGATCATCATTTTCATCTTTGTCTTCAATGCACCGCAATCCAGAGGATCATCATCTTCATCATCGTCTTCAATGCAGCAGCGGAGAGGATTATCATCTTCATCTTTAATGCGATCGCAACGAAGAGGATCATCATCTTCATTTTCGTCTTCAATATGATCGTAGTCGAAAGGATCATCATCTTCATCTTCAATGTGGTCGCAACCGAGATGAAAATTTTTATCTTCAATGTGGCCGCAGCTGATAGGATCATCATCCTCATCTTCCATGTGTTATTGTCGATATATTGGGGTAGTCTCGCTTCTCCATCTTCAATCAAGCTTGGTGTGTTCTGTATCAAGTTCAAGTCAAAATAATGATAAAGTCAATTGCACTTTCATCTTCAATCAAGGTCGATGTGCTCCATCTTCAAGTTTGTTCAAGCGCTTCATCTCCAAGCTCATGTTTGCTTTAAAAACTGAGTAAGGTCACTCCTATAAAAAAAAATGGGGATAAGTTATTATTAAAAGAAAAAAAAATTGGTTAGTTAAAAAATATAGGGTAAAAGAATTTAAAAAAAGATTGAAAAAAGTTAGGTCGAAAGGAAAGGCGGGGAACAAAATGGTTAAAAAAATGAAAAGAAAGAAAGAAAATAAAATGAAAAAAATTGAAAAAAAAATGTAAAAAAAGAAAAGAAAAGAAAAAAATCTTTAGAATTAAAAAATGGGAAACAAAAAGTTAAAAAGAAACTAAAAGGAGAAAAAAATAAAAGAAGTTTTTTTTAGAATATAAAAAAGAGAGAAAAAGAAAAAAAAATAATAAAAATAAAAAACTAATTCCATCATTTTTCTTCTATCAGCTGCCCCAAACCTCTCATTTTCCCCCCTCTTTTTCCCTCCATTTACCTCTGCCGCCACTCTCCTTTCTTCTTCCCCATCTCTCCACTTCCATTCCCTTTCTCATCTCTCTGTCCTTCCCTTTTCCTCTCATCTCTTCGCCGACCTTTTTTAAAAAAAAAAGACACAACGACAGACAAAGACGTCGGCTCCGACCCCAACTGAATTTTTTTCATCAATTTCACCAACATCGGCGGCCCTCTGTTCTCCCAAATATAAAGCAAAAAAAATTGAAGGAAAAATCAAGGAGAAATTGTGAAAAATGAAGTGTTCTGATTTTTTGTTTTCATCGATTCTTCTCTATTTAAAGTATGGAATGCGGCAAATCTCAACCAAACTTCGAATTAGGAGTTGAGATTGAGTTTGATTAATTCCTAAACTTTTTCTTTATTCCAAAAAGGTAAAAAAAATTAATTAATTAAGAAAAATATATTTCTTTTTTTTTTTAAATTCTCCTAATTAAATCCATGATTGAAGCAACAAAAATTTGAGAATTTAAAAATTCCTCAAATCATAGCTTTTTCTTTTGTTAGAAAAATTTTAAACTTTATCTCAAATCATAAATTCATTTCAAATTCAAATTAAGTAAAAAACAAAAAAACAAATGGGAAACTTTTCAAATTTTAAGTTTGGGGGCAATTTAAGTAGCACAAAATTTTCAAATATTCAAATTAGGAGATTATGCAAAACAAAAAATCAAAACTTAGACTTTGACGAGTTGACAATATTTCAATTTTAAGTCTCAATTCTTCCAATAAATTCATTGGTAAAAAATCCAATTTCATTTAAATTTATTTATTTATTTGTTTTGGTTATATTCCAAATGATTTAAATAAAAATTTGAATTAAATTCAGAATTTCCTACAACATTGACATTGGGATTTCAAACTTCTTCGTATAACATTTTAATCAAACTTATGTCCAAATGCATAACGTGATTAATTTGACATACTAACTGGATCAGTTGCTTTTTTTATCTTGATTAATTGTCAGATAAAACAAATGTTTCTTATTTATTTTTTTAATTAGTTGAAAATGATTAACCCCAGTTTTAGTATTTTTTTTACTGTTCGTGTCAGCCTCAATATGGATCCAGGATCGAATATCGACCTTATTTTTAATAGAAAAATGCAGCATTCTCCAATCAAAATATTTTCTATCCATAGTTTTTTCCAGATCTATAATATCATCTTCTCGTAGATAATTGCCAAAGTCAAGAATAAGGTCACTTGTATTTTTTGTTTTATCTTATTGTTTTCAAGATTCACTCACCCATACACGTGTGCGAATCTAAAAAATGGGACATTTGTTGAACAAGAAATTTTGGCTAATTAAATCCAACCACATCATCACAACAAAACTGTGAGATTGATAATCTAATTAGGTTTGGGTAGTCAAGTTTTCTCATATCCAACCCAATTCAAGCCCTTGATGTAAAAATTGGGCCAAAAAAATAATGGGCCCAAGCTCAAGCCAACAAGCAAATAGCCCAAATCCAAGCTCAGGAAGCAAATAGGCTCAAGCCCAACAAACAAATGGGTCCAAGCCCACCTAAAGACCATGAAATTTCTCTATAAATAGAGACATTTGCCATGCATTGAAGGAAATCTTTGGTTGAAAGAAGAACTGAAGATTCAAACTTAAAATAAAAACTTTCAAGACGTGTAAGTTCTTATCAACTTCGAGATTACCATCTTCTAAAAGATTAAAAACCAACAAAATATAAAAAACCGACAAAATATTTACGGTCCGTGTAACAAAATGAAAAGTCCATGAAGTTGGCCATTTTTAAGTATTTCAGGTTTGCTCTTTCTTTTTATCGTATTTCTCCTCTTCCTCTCTGTGATTTTTTTTCATCGTCTTTTTCTCTTCTTCTGTAGTTTTTAAAAATATTTCCATTTGCCCTTCCTTTCCATCTTCTTTCTTTTGTAATATTTCTTTTTCTTTCCATCATATTTTTCTCTTCTTCTACAATTTTTTTCAAACTGTTATTTAGTTCAAGATTGTATATTAAATATAAAATATATATTTTTTATTTTTTAAAAAATTGTTATTTGGTTGTTTAAGATGTTGTGCCAAATATAAAAGATTGTGAAAAAAAATCGTTGGGATATTGGATAGCCAAATCTAAACGATTTCATACAAAAAATAGCCAAATCTAAACAATCGTGTACCAAAGAATCTTCAAAAGATTTGGATAGTCAAATTCAAATCAAAAGGATCGTGTACCAAATATAAACGATTGTGTAAAAAATCTAAACGAAAATCTTGAAAAAAATTGATGAGATTTGGCTGCCCATATTTAAACAATCAAATCTAAACGATTATATACCAAATATAAACGAATGTGTACCAAATCTAAACGAAAATCTTGAAAAAAAATCCATGAGATTTGAATACCCATATTTAAACGATCGTGTACTAAAAAGTCTTGAAAAAAATCGTTGAGATTTAGCTATCTAAATTTAAACAATCAAATCTAAATGATTGTGTACCAAATTTTTTTGAAAAAAACCATTTAGATTTGGCTACCCAAATTTAAACGATCGTGTATAAAAAATTCTTGAAAAAAATCGTTTAGATTTGACTACCCAAATTTAAACCATTAAATATAAATGATCGTGTACTAAAGAATAGACCAATCTAAACAGTGTACGAAAGAATCTTGAAAAAAAATCGTTTAGATTTGGTTATCCAAATCTAAACGATTGTGTAGGAAAGAATCACTACTACAGAAACTGACTCTCTTGACGGTTTTAAACTGTCAAGAATGATTATTCTTGACGGTTTTAAAACCGTCATTGAATCCAGTGTCAAGAAAGGCAATTTTCTTGACAGTTGTAAAAAACGTCAAGAATTGTTAACGTTGACAGTTTATAACCGTCAAGTATTCAATTATTCATGACAGTTTAGAACCGTCAAGATTATAAGTTTTAATGTCAGTTTAGAACCGTCAAGAATGTCACTATGAATGACAAAAACCGTCAACAATACGAATGTTCATGACATTTTAAAACCGTCAAGAATGATTTTTCATGACATTTAATAACCGTCAAGAAAGTGATTGTTTATGACATTTTGTAACCGTCAAAAGTATTATTTTTCATGACATTTGGGAACCGTCAAGAGTGCTTTTTAATGACATTTTGGAACCGTCAAGAATTTCGTTGTTTATGATATTTGCAAACCGTCAAGAAATTTTCCATTTTTTTAATTGTAATTTATTTATATTTTTGTTCCTATATTATGCTCCCATTGGTCCAAGAATTCAACTACATATAAACGATAAATATACATCAAATATAGTTTTAAAACTCAAACATAAATATGCACTAGAACAATTCCAAAACTTTAACATATATTAACATTTTACCATATATGTATTAACATTTTGAAAACTTTACATATTTGTTCAATATTGTCATATACAAAACATTACTTCTATCAACCCAACTCAATGACCTTGAATGAAACTTGGCTTCAAATAAACTTGCATTCTGCATCCTCTACTACCTCCAATTCATGAGCTAAAATAAGTACCACCAACAGTAGAGCCAATCTACAAGAAGTAGATAACATCACAACAACAAAGTATGTTCAAAACTTATTCAGTCAAAGAAATCAACTAACAACTATTAAGAGTAAGCTGATCATACTACACAAATAAAATCACAGTTTCTATTCTCCAACAACCATAATGAATGAACTTTGTAGAGTAATCTAGAGATTTTCAATGGTATTCAGAATCGAAGGTTGTAGAGTAATCTAGAGATTTTCAATGATAATTAAGAATCGAAGGTTGAAATTCATAATAATCAAAAGATTAAAAGGAAAAATAATGCCTTTAAATCACATCAATGGCTATACTCTCTGTGAATGAACTTTGTAGAGTAATCTAGAGATTTTCAATGGTATTTAGATGGAATCTAACTAATATCAACATTGCTTGTTTTTCAATTATTCATTTTCAACATAATCTCAAGTGGACACAACAAAAAAGTGATTCCAATTTTCAACATGCCTTATAGAGGTTTACTATACTACAACCATGCCTTATATTGAACTAAAAAGGGTTGAATCACATTAGTACCTTGAAAAGTTGGCGGCAAGGACCCTAGTGTGAGTGTTTCAAATTCAACAGAATCGATCTTAAATTTGGGAATTTGCTCTGCATTTATAGGTTAGGTAATATTTCTTGTTGTTTTGCATATTGTCTGTGTCAAGAAAAAACAAAAAAAAATTATAAACAAATGCATAAGAAATGGAGAAGCTACAAAAAGAGGGGGGAAATAAAAAAGGAAAGGGCAAATAAAATATGTGGCAGCGTGACCGGTGGAATTAACATAGTTAACCAACAAAAAAGTTGATAGAATGACTTAAGAATGGATACTGCTGATGAAACAGATAAACCTTATCAAGATAGGGCCACATATATTCAATAATCATAAGAAAGTCTAACACAAAAAAATTAAACAATATGGAAAGTACTTACATTATCAACGACCTATTTTTATGTTAGACGCGTCCATCACTATCGATTCAAGCAGAAAAGAAGTTAGTTAAACTTTGAAACTACTCAAAGAAAACAAGTATTAAACAAAGAAGAGTCCTGGTAATATATGAAAGAGCAATAACGAACAAGGACGTCAAGTACAAACATGCGTCCATCTGATACTATTTTTTAAGAATAATATTTTTTAAAAAAGATTGTAAGAAATATGGTACTCATAAAAGATAAGACACAAATGAGAGTGAAACTGAAGCTATTGTAAAAAATAGGGTGGTTTTTGATCTGAAGGAAGTACACGACTTCCATTAATTCAATCATACCTTACTTCGCTGAAGACTGGGTCAAATGATGTGACTAGATTAAAGGAAGTCGTGTATGTACACGACTTCCTTTAAAAAAACTAATCCCCAAATTAAACTATTATTTAAAGTATAAATTATAGTTATTTGAACATTGGACTCTTGACGAGTATTCCTACTTATCACATAATTTTGTCTTGATGCAACATATTTGGTCATACATTTTTTAGCTATTTAAGTTGAACAAATTTAGGGGGGAAAAAAGAGAGAGAGAAAATTGTACATCTTTAGTTGACTTTTTTGGGAAATTGACAAAACTAGCATAATTTTGGTTTTATATTTTAAAAGTAGCACAGTTTTAGAAATTCGTACTTTTATTTTTCTCGGTCATTCTCGATCGAGATTAGCCTTAAGATTTTTTGCAAATAAAAAAAACGCTTTCATGGAAATTTCTCGATCCCACTCAACCGAGTGCATCACCAAGATTGTTCGTTTTTTATTATAATTTTGAAAATAAAGGGATGTATCAAATGACCAAAATACCCCTAGAACCCCAACCGTTTGATATTCTCACAACCTAAACCTTAAACACTTTTGTTTTTCATTTCGCTCAAGAACTAAGCAAGAGCACTCCCAAAATCTTTTGAATTTCCTTGATTCTTGCTTCCCCAAATTTGAACAAGTCATCCTCAAACTCAAATTGGTCAAGGTGAATTACTTTGAACGATTCTATAGTTTAGGTTTTACTTTTTAGTTTTTTTAGTTTGAAATTTGAGGTGGATGGAAAACTCTGTAGTTTTGGTGTTCCGATATGGTTATTGGTAAGTTAATCTAGGCTGATGTTATTGTTTTTCCTAAACTCCTTCAATGAATCTCGACGATTTCATGTTGGGTCCGTGCAGATGATGAATCTCAACCGAGATCTATGAAATTACTTTAAGATTCATTGAAAAAGTCCCGATATCAGATAAGTTTCACATGCATTTTGTAGGGTAATTTTGGGGTCAATTTTGTCTGAGATTGGATCGAGATTACCACATAGAATGCATGCAAAAACCTAATCCTTTGGCATTCTGGTGCAATGTTGCCCAAGTTCTATTGCTTATTCATGTTTTCTTGACTGAAAATGCCTTGAGATTGACCCGCGATTTATTACAAGATATTCATTTACGCATGTTTTTTTTTCTTGCATATGCCTCTTGTCACAAAGATAAATTCTAAGAACTTTTTCTGAGCTAACCTTACATGTTGTTTGCACTTAGCAAATATAGTGTCGAACATAAAAAACAAGCTTACACCGAAACAAGTACACATGTTTAGGAAAATGATATTTGGTTATTTCTTAGATGTAAAGTTGGTTTTCAATGGACAACTCTTCCCCTACATCTTCTTGAGAGAGGTTGAAGACCAATGAGAGGACATTATCTTATTTAAAGTACTTGGCCAAAAGGTCTCTTTTTGATGGGAGGACTTTGATGCAATCATAGGGTTGGGGGCTAGGCCGAGTTGTTCCGTGCAGTTTGAAGAGGATAAAGCTCAGAGGTTAAGATGCCTCTACCTTGGCGATCGGTCTAACATGAATGGGATTGAAGTTGGACAAAGATTACTAACCCTAAACTTTGAGAGTGACGAGGATGTCATGAAGATGTCACTCTTCTACTTCATTGAGTTAGCCATGATGGAGAGGGAGAGGAGGCAACACATGGATTGGGACCATGTTAGGCCTTATCAACGACCTTAAGGACTTTGTGAGCTACGGTTGGGATGAGCCGATATGGATCAAGATCCTATATAACTTAAAAGGGGAATTGAGGAGGAAGGTGTGCATGCATAAAAAGAAGCCCCCGAATAAAAAGACCCTAGAGTCCTATAAGCTATATGGCTTCTCATTTGCCTTCCAAGTTAGTAACACAATCTTGCTTATTATGTTTTGTTTAGTTATATGTCTTGTGATTGTTGTTCTTTTGTTAACATTATTCTTGCTTATTTAGGTTTGGGAATACAAGATAATGTCATCCATAAGTGGGCAAGTAGCCAATAAGGTTCACATGATGCAATACTACGCATCATGTGATGGAGTTCCACTTATTCACCTGGGTTGAAGGTGATTGGCACAAGTCTTTGAGTCTCAAACGGTAAGTCTATATTTCTTTTGTTATCCACCATCACATGATGTTTTAGGATTTAATTATTGATAGTTGTTGTTTGATGTTCCAAATTCAGGCCTAAATACAAGTTATTCAATCCACAGAAGAGGAGCTTGCATACCTAGATCGGGTTCTCAACATCCCTTCTATGGAAGGTTCGAGGTATCCCTGATGCTCCTCTTCGAGACAATCCCTCTTCCCATCTTCATGGCCAACATCAACTTCAATTTTCCACCCATCCTTTTGCCCAGCATCAAGCTTCACAACACGCCCATCCTTGTGAGCATGAGGATAACCCCGAGGCTTAGCTTTGGACATTAGTGGCCATTCTTCGATATGTCTAGAGCCAGCTGAGGTGGAGGTGAGTTTGGGCCGCTCTGACTCTAAGCTCGATGATATAAAGTTAAAGTTGGATCACATGGACTATAGATTGGATCGCATGGACTCCATATTTACGGCTTAGTTATCACCATAAAGGACTTACTAATGGTATTAGTAGCAGTATGTTGTTTAATATTGTTTTTCCCTTTTGTTTTATTTAATAAATTAATTAATGTTTGCCATAATTTTCTGTTTCTTTTGGAGTGTGTCTCATAATACTCAGTCAACATTTAGAGACATCAATGATGACGAGAACTACGAAGAAGGAAGCGGTGAGGATAAGGGTACAAACGAGGACCACGATCCCGCTATGGTCCTAGACCTAAATGCTGATAGAAACGATATTGAAGCTGGTCAAGAAGAAGAATTCGCAGACTCGATGGTAAATGCATCAGAGGTCCCCATTGAAGATGTTGGGGTCTTCGTTATGCCCATGGATTGTAGCGATGTTGAAGATGGTGTGCCACCTTTTCAATCCTTCCATCTAACGAACTACAATTCAAAGAGTTGTGTTTCAACATACAAAGCCTTACCACTTCTACCATGATCAAACCATCATAGATAAAGATGAGGTATGTAAAGTTATTGAAGGCCTTTAATGCGGTTCATCTTTAATGACGGTGGACAACCGACATTAAAGATGACTTTAATTTTTTTAACCAACATTAAAGCTGTCTTTAATGCCGTTTTTAAACCGACATTAAAGTTGTCTTTAATGTCGCTTATGATACATCTTTAATGTCGTTTTTCCACCGACATTAAAGTGGTCTTTAATTTTTTTTAACCGACATTAAAGATGTCTTTAATGTCGTTTTTAAATCGACGTTAAAGTCACATTTAATGTCGTATTTACAATAGTTTTTATGACGACAAAATCGACATTATTTGACTCGAATTACGTTCGAAAATGTTCGTCATCGTATATTGTAAAAAATAAAAAAAAATGGCTTGCACGTTGGCTATAATGCCTACTACTCAATGCCTTATAATTAGTTCACCTACAATGCACACAATAATACCTAAAATTCCAACATACACTTCCATATAGAACTACAACAAATACACATCATCCAACACCTACATATAATCACATATCAATAAACACAACTATATTCAACACTATAAGTCCAACTACTCCAAATCCTCCAATATATCCACTTCTATATATAATCACACATATCAAACAACACATCCTGCCCTCCATGGAAAACCAATAATAAACACCTACAATGCATAAGATCCAACACTAAAATACGAGCACACTTTTCCACACTTCCATATAGTACTACAGCAAATACAATCATCCAACACCTAAAATATCAGCACACCTTTCCACCCTTCTATATAGTACTACAACAAATAAAATCATCCAACTCCTATATATAATCACATATTTAAATAAACAACCAACAACTGTAAGTGAAAACTAAAAAATATAAAGATAATATATAAGATCGTGATTAATAAACAATGTATATACAATAGAAAGTTCCTTCACTAACTAAAGTATACGTACAAACTATCAAACAAACAACAATTAGTATGGGACCACCTGCCCTTCAAAAAACTATAGGACTGCCCATCCCTACAAAAACTTAACTCGACCAACTACTAACCTAACTACAAAAATCAACTACTAACTTAACTCGACCAAAAAACATATTTAAAAGCTTACACAAATCTGCTAACAAAAGCTGCCCATTCAGTTTGAATCTCGTCAATCTCCTCTTGTCTATATGCATTTTTGGTATTGAACTACACACAAAGAGAAAGATATAGAAAGTATGAGTTTAGATCATAAATTGTAATATGTAAAAAGTTAAAGTAGAAACTTACAAGGCTAGTAATAGGAAACTTACAAGGCTAGTAATAGAAGTACTAGAATTATGCACTATCTCATGTATGTACTTTTGCACGTAGTACCCACACCCTACAGAATCCAATTGACGAGGGCACTGCATGTATATAAATTGAATACAAATTAATCTTATGTTTCATAAAAAATAATTACGTGTAAATGCAAATTACCTTTACAGGTCTCCATTTTGGAGTTGATCGATAGCGTTGTAGATCGTGTTTCGCTTGCCATGTCTTCAACCCTTTAAATTTTTTGAAACATTAGAAGACAATAAAGTTAAATAAGAAGTAATAAAGCGAATTCACTTACACATTTATGATTCCATGAATGTCTTCATTGACTTTACTTCGAAGAGAGTCCAAAACATAAACGCAATTTTCACGAAGATCGATAACATGCAACATCCAATGAAAACTACAATAAACAACATCTTCAATGTGAGTACACATTTAAGCTCAATGAAAATTTATTAATGTGTTTCTCTTCTTTATTTACCCGGTATTATATGGAATTAGCACTTTCTGTTCCAAGTTAACTGCTTCTAGCTGGTTGGCTAAATTTTTGGATCGAAGATCACGATCTTTGATATGCGACGATATTTTTGATTGGTCAATAACAAAAAAATTCCTTGCACAGTCACATTTATCCCAAAGACATCTAAGTAAAAGCAACCATAGTTAAAATATCAGCAAACGAACTACAATAGTGGTATTGGAGATAAAGATGAGTATAAGTTATCTTATACTTACGTAATATACGCTAGTAAACACATATAGCTGATTTCAACCATGCCGCAGTAATGCAACAAATCTTCACGAGCTAAATAAACAAATTTATCACTTCCAGATATTAGCTCGTTCATTGGGATGCGAATCATGTCTACATCCTTCATGTTGTTCACGGCATGTCTATTTAAAAGCTTAATCATCCCGTTAACGTCAGTATAATTTGAAGAGTATACGACATCCTTCCTAGTTGAATGCTCCTATCACAACCAAGGTTCTAAATTCAAAATGCATATACAAATAAAATCAAAATTTAAATAGTAAAAAAAGATCACACTTGTTTGTCATTGATCATAGAAACAAGCCGACGAGGCCATTCTATAATGTTACCCAATGCTTGATTTAAAGTCTCTATCTTTCCCTTCACTGGATTGGGTATAGTCAAATTTTCTCCCGTAACCACGTCTACTAGAACTTTAACATTGGGACATCCAATGTTATCCTCAACTATCGTGGCTACTGCAAGAATATTATTAATGGATCCTATAGACAATTGGCATGGTGTTCCCTTTACAAATATTAAAAGCATAGTTAAGAACAATTGATCCTATATCGTTAAAAAACTAAAAGTGACAACAAAGTCAATTACCTCCACTCCTTTGTTGCTAGGTGTGTCCTCATCGGCATCAAGATCTATATTAATACTTCCAATGGATGACCTCGAGTGATTACTTCTCTTCTTGTCACTTTTGCATCTCGAGTCATCCTCTTCTTTATGACATATTTTGACTTGTGGAGTTATCATTTTCTCCTTCCCTTTTACTGTGTTGAAATATTGTGATTGAGAGACAAAACCACCCACGCCTCTTACACGTCCACCGTGCTCCTTGGAACCCAATGCGTCAGTCAAGATGTCCTCATTTTTATTTGTTGCAACTAATTCATCCTATAAAACAATACAAGTATTTTCATCATCAGTTAGGTTAACAAAAGATTATGTATTGTAATCATAAGTATACTTACAATCCAAGAGGCACAATCTCGAGTAGCATCATCAAAATAATCATTATTTCTTCCTTTTCGTGCTTCTTTTCAAAGAGTTGAACGATAGGAAACATCATGCGTTATTTTCTACAACAAAAGATAGATATTTAATTAACAACAACATATTAAGATAAATTCTTCAATTTAATTAGAAATACTCACTAGTTCATCGGCAAGATTAGCATATCCCTTACGTGACAGGTGGTGATTGTATACGCATTTTGACCTTCTTTCCCTTTGAATACGACTATAATCCTGTACAACATAGTAGTTTGTCGGTAGATATCAAAACAAAATTAAAGTGAAAATGTAAACTTATTTACCTCCCATTCTTCACTTAGTCTAGCATCCACAAACGATTTCCAATCTTCTTGATTTATATGAGAATAGATTTTGGGAGAAAACTGCAAGAGTGATGGTTGATCCTTAGACGAAAGTATATACTTCTAAGTTAACGTGGTCTTGAACGTTCTAAACTTTCTTGATGCAGACATAAGTATAGAATGTTTAGCATTGGGTTGTAAATCAAACGACATCTACACAAAAAAAAAAACTTAGTTAAACTTACAGTGTAAAGCAAACTACATTATATGAAAAACATAATAATAGAACTCATACCGATATACAATCATAGATTTTATCTTTTAGCTCATTCGAAACTTCTTTCCAAGAGTTGTATGTGATAGGAATCTGTTCCCGAACGCACACACCAATGTAACTTTGCATTTTCTTAGACGTGGCTCCAACAGGTTGTCTGTGTTCATTAAATTGAATGGGCAACTTTTGCCCAGAATTTCTCACTAAGGCCAACTCAAAGATAGTAGTTGGCCCATGTGGAACAAATGATTTCTTTCTTACTTCTGAAAGCATTTCTCTTTCATCCTCACTGCTATCCTCCATCTATGAATCTGCAAAAAACGGAAATACATTAGTAAGCAAAGTGAACATACATAAGCATAACAATTATGTTACGAACTTAAACATAAATACATTATAAAGCAAAGTAATGACATACCATAAATATAGCAGTTATATTACAAACTTTAAACATAAATACATTATAAAGCAAAGTAATAAGATACCATAAGCATATCAATTATATTACGAACTCTAAACATAAATACATTATAAAGCAAAGTAATGACATACCCTTCTCTACCCATCTACCCTCACAATCATGTCTAATATAAGTTGAATTTGTATCATCAGTCTCATTAGGTGTATCAACATTGGGCATCCTTTTAATGGTTTCATAACCACACTCTTGAAGCATATCTCCTATTTCATCTTCAAAGAAATCTTCTTCAATAGTTCTTTGTGGAGATGTTAAAACCACCGACCATTCAGGATTTGTAGAATCTTGGACATAGAATACTTGTTTTGCTTGAGTGGCTAAAATAAATGAGTCTGATTTATGTCCAATACGTTTAAGATCCACGATGGTAAAACCCAAGCTCGTCCACTTTGACTCCACTTCTATTGTCAACCCAATCACACTTAAATAAAATAAAAGATAATTGATGGTAATTAATCTCCCATATCTCTAATATTACACCATAAAACGTCATATCTGACATGACAGGGTTTTTGTCCTTAGAACTAGAGACTTGCATCGTAGTAGCTGTTATACTAAGTCCACTATTTTGAACTCTCCTAATATCCTCACGCCTTTTTGTGTGATAATAATAGCCATTAATTATGTAACCAAAATAAGTGGCCACATCTGGAGAAGGTCTGTGAGCTATCCATCTTAAAGAAGGCATGATTGAATTTTTAGGTGCTTCGAGAGCAAGTGCAACCTACACAATATATTGGATTTAGTTAGATCCAAAACAAACATAAAAGAGTATGATTATAGTGATTACCCGTGTGGACAGCCACCGACTGAATGAGCGATTATGCTCTTCTTGAATCCACTTTTACTTCGAGCTTTACCAGAGTTAAGCTTACGCAAACTCTCCATATGTTGTCTGTCATAAATGACAAGTTATTAAGTAATTACATAACCAACTTATATAGAATGAGAATAGATAGGATTTAGCACGTACTCGACGTATGGTAGAACTTCATTTACATTTTGAATGACATAAAGATGAGATTGATCTAACTGCTCCTTACTCAGTCTGATAAAAGAAGAAGCTGATAATGCTCTATCCATGTTTGAATTCTTTTTTATTACAGATGAGTTAAGTCCAATAGAACTAACTCCAGCAATAAATTCAGAACAGAACTCATAGCCTCTTCAACAATATAATTTTCTACCATACATCCTTCTGGTCGATTTCTATTTCGCACATAAGTTTTTAGGACTTTCATATATCGTTCAAAAGGATACATCCACCTTAGATGAACAGGTCTACAAAACTCAATTTCTCTTACGAGATGCACTACAAGGTGTACCATTATAGTGAAAAATGATGGTGGAAAATACTTCTCCAATAGACATAAAGTGACAACTACATCTTCTTGCATTCCTTTCAATTGTGATGTATCAATTGTCTTCTTACATATAGCATTAAAGAAGAAGCATAACCGAATAATTGCAAGTCTTACATGTTTCAGTAGGATACCACAAATTGCCACAGGTAGCAATTGTTGTATAAAAACGTGATGGTCATGCGACTTAAGTCCATACAATTTCAAATCTGTGAGTGATACTAAACTTTGAATGTTCGATGAATAACCTTCTGGTACTTTCAGTTCAGATAGTGTCTTACAAAAACTCAACTTCTCTACTCGAGATAATTTATAACATGCCGGGGGTAAAAAGATCTTTTTCTCCCCTATTTGAGGGGCTAGCTCTGATCTAATGTTCAATTCAACCAAATCTAATCGACTTTTTACTCCATCTTTGGTTTTACCAAGAATATCAAGCAATGTGCCAATGAGATTTGCACAAACATTCTTTTCAATGTGCATCACGTCTAAACAATGTCGCACATCAAGAAACTTCCAATATTCTAATTAAAAAAAATAGATTTTTTCTTCCAATAAGTTTCTGAAGAACTCATTTCACTGTTCTTTTCGTTGATAGTTCTCTTACCAAATGAGTGTTTGTACTTACTTGTTTGTATGAAAAGTTCTTACCTACTCAATGGTTCTGGAGCCAATTCTAATTCTTGTGCACCATTGAAAACTTTCTTTTGTTTCCTATATGGATGATGACGTGGTAGAAACTTGTGATGCCCAATATATGTCATCTTCCTTCCTTTTGGCAAATAAATGGATGAAGTTTTCTCCCCACAAATTGGACATGCATGATATCCTTTGACTGTACAACCACACAAGTTGCCATACGCAGAAAAATCATTAATGGTCCATAATAAAATAGCTTTTAGCCTGAAACATTGATCTTGATATGCATCGTAACATTTCACCCCATCATGCCAAAGTATTTTCAAATCATCAACTAACGGAGCTAAATAAACATCTATTTCATTTCCCGATTGTTTGGGACCAGATATTAGTGTGGTCAACACAAAAATTTTTTGCTTCATACACAACCATGGAGGTAAGTTGTATGTCACTAACATTACTGGCCAACAACTATATCTACAGCTAAGATCTCCATGCGGATTTACCCCATCTGTGGAAAGAGCAAGACGTAGATTTCTAGGTTCTGACCCAAACTCTGGCCATAAATTGTCTATTTTTTTCCATGATAATGCATCTTTTGGATGTTGTAATAGATCATTCACTTCTCTTTTTCTGGCATGCCACGTCAATAATTTTGATGTTTCTTTGCTTCGAAACATTCTTTCAAATCTTGGAATTGGGGAGAAATACCACATGACTTTCACTGGAACATTCTTAACCTCCTTCTTTGAATTTTTAGGAATCTTCCATCTTGACATACCACAAGAGGGGTATACATTTGCATCAGACAGTTCTTTCCTAAACAAGCAACAATCATTCCTACAGGCATGAATCTTTTCGTACTTCATTCCAAGAGTACACAATCTTTTTTGCTTCATAAGTAGAAGTAGGGCATTCGTTGGGAGTAGGTAAGATGTCATAAATTAATTGTAACAACTCAGTGAAACTCTTACCACTCCATCCAAATTTAGCTTTCAAATTATATAACTTTATCAACGTAGATATTTTGGTAAAATTCGTATAATTAGGATATAATGGTTTCTTGGCATCATCTACTAGTTCCTCAAATTTTCTGACTTGTCATTAAAATAATTATGTGCAGCCTCTAAATTCCAATTGTGTCATCAACATCATCCTCGTCAATATCTTCTTTTACACTACTAAAGACACTTTCATTATTTCTCTTTATTGGTAGTGATTCACCATGAAAAATCCATTCTTGATAACTCTGATCAGTGCCGTTAAAAAACAAGTGATCTCTAATTGTATTCACATCTAAAGTTTTGCATTCACGCATTTTAAACAAGGACAGGCCATGACATTCGACGTCTTTGAATGCTTCAACCCATTTTTAATAAACATCTCAACCCCATAAGCATACTCAGATGACTTTCTATTCTTTTGCATCCACGACTTATCCATATTATATAAGATGCAATTTAATCTACAAAAAAAATCGAGAAAACAACGAAATTAAGTAAACTTAAACTGAACCCACATTCCAAAAACTAATAAGTTCTATATAACCCAAACCAAAAGTCTCTATATTATACACTCAAACAACTACAAAACTCAACTATGGGATAGAATAGTACGGGAAGAAAAAGAGTATATGAATGAAAACTCAACTATGGGATCGATACAATATAATGCATAAGGTCCGAAACAATATATATAACAACTTCATGGAACCACACCCCACCACTTGCCATGCACACATGATAATAAATCCCTAAAAACACTAAAAAACACTACACAAAACCAATGAATTCTATCCAATGAATTAGGAAACAAAACCTAAAAACATTAAAAAAAAAACTTTATAACAAACATGAACATTACACAAAACCAAAAGAAAAACTTACATTTAACTTCTTTTGTCTACCAACACGAAAACCACAAAGAAAAATCAAGATTTTTCTTCCTTGATAGCCAAACAGAAACTTCCCCAAAAACCACTTCACACCCTAACAGAGGAAAAATCTGAAGGAATTAAATCAACAAACAATTTAATGATGTGAAGAAGAAGAGCAAAGTGTTTATTTACGAGCAATGTAGGGACAAAAAAGGAATGTACTAATTCTTCCCCTTCTAATATAGTATAAGTAATTTAAGTAAAATTTCAAGTGTAGTCCCTCAATTTTAAGGGTTATCTATAGATTTATTATACTTTTGATTTTGTGCCAAATAGGTAACGAACATATTTGACATATATAAAACTCTAATGGATATATTATACACAAAATTAAACAATAAATAAGCTACTAATCGATTAACATTAAGTTATGACTACCAAGTTTAACTAAAAATTTAATGAAAAAATTCTAAGTTTCTAAACTTTTAATTCATTCCTCCACGAAATTTATCAAAATATTTGATTTTTTAAACTTTATTTTATGAATTTATGAGAAGATACTAAAATGTCTCTTTCTCCTAACGCCAAAAGTCAGAACTAATGGATATGTTATACACAAAATTAAACAATAAATAAGCAACTAATCGATTAACATTAAGTTATGACTACCAAGTTTAACTTAAAATTTAATGAAAAAAGTCCAAGTTTCTAAACTTTTAATTCATACCTCTATGGAATTTATCAAAATATTTGATTTTTTAAACTTTATTTTATGTATTTATGAGAAGATACTAAAATGTCTCTTTCTCCTAACACCAAAAGTCAGAAGTTAAATAGATCCTAGGCAGAATAATTGGTAGAACAGGAATGAACTAGATGCATTTGTTATCTCATTTGGAGGTGGGGAGGGCATATTTTAATTCATTATTCAGTATATAAAAAGTAGACATTTAGACAAGAATATGAAAAGAAAAGGAGGAATAGAAAGGAGGAAGTTTTTATGATAAAAATTAAGGATGTGTTTACTTAATTTGTTAATTCTTTTCTTGAATCACAGTTGCATTAACTATAAGCTGTGGTCAGTTGAGATTAGCTAGTCAAGTTGAGATTAGCTCAATGGCAATTCGAACATACATCCCTTTACAACAGAAAGAATATGATAAAACCATTATTTTATTTATTGTTTTTGAAAGTCTGAAAATGAAAAGTCAAAAACTTAAAATTAAATCTAATTGTTTCCAAAATAACGTTTCTCTCAAAAACTAGAAACAAGAAATAAAAACGAAAAACATTGCTGAGCAACACCAAACTAGTGAGGTCATGAGAAGTTAGCAGTTAGCAGTATATATGTAAATCAGGAATATCAAAACTGGAATCAAATAAAAGAGCAATAAACCAATCCAAACAATTTTGTTCTATAAAGACTAGGAGAAAAAAACCTATCCAATTACCCTGACCCCTACGTAGCGGTCGAGCAACTTCATTCTAAAATGAAAAACAAGAACTTCAAACAAAAATATCCTAAAGCATCAATTCAAATGCAAAAATAAGCCTAAAACCAATCTGGTGGAAGAAGTTTTTAAGAAAACTAGACTTGTTTTGATTCAAAGAAGCTCCAATTCAGAGTCACTTGATTGAATTGTTTGATCAGAATCCTTTCATCATGTTCATTTTCTTCTTTTGCTTTCAATTTTTCAGGCTGAAAAGGAAACGGATGAAGTCTATGCTCAAATCACTTTATACCCAGAGGCTGATTATGCATATATTTTTACTTCTTAGCATTAATCCTTCTTCTATTCCTTTTCTTTCTTAGCCATCCATCCATCCATCCTCCAATCCCATTTTCTGAAACTTCCTAACAACTTACACCCCTCTTCTCTTCAATATATATATAAACCCAAACCAACTTCCTCCTTTTCCCAAATCAGGTCACCCTTGATATATCCCATTCCATTGATATACAACTCATAAACTAGTACATTGAAAGAAGTGTATGCACATTCATCAATATATGTTCAGTTCAACAATAAACTCAAAGATAATACAACAAGCATAAGGCTCCATTCGGTTTAAATTAATTATACAGTGATGGAAGGACATACCTACAGTTTTAGGTACAATCTGCCCATATAATCCAATCATGATTCTACCTACAAAGAGAGAAAACAGAAAGGATTTAGAAGTATTAATCATGCCCACAGATACTCAAATACTGAAATAACTCATGTTGAATTTTGAACAAAACCCAAACTTAGTCCTCATCAGAATGAAATAACCGAACCACTAAACGCAAGATAGCAAGATAAATACTGTCCACAGATACTCAAATACTGAAACAAATTGAATTTTGAGATTGATGGATGGTTTACAGTCTAAATGGAAATAAAAAAACATGCAGCTTAAACCCCAAATTAAAAAAATCGCTACCACTTGAAAGAAGATGGAAATTACCGTTGTTGTGAATGTGAGAGGGAGAATGAGAATGTGAGAGGAAGACGCAGACGAGTTTGGAGAGAAATGCGGCCGAATTTGTTTTCAAGGGTGGGCGCAACCTGCCACATCTACTTCATCTTCTAGTTCGTTACTTTCAAGTCGAGTAAAAATAATGTCATGTCATTTTACTTTTAATGAACCCTCCGTATTTATTGAAACGAACATCTTCTTTTTCATTCTTGATGTAATTGCACTACGGATTTTCTTGTACCTTATCACTAAGCTATATTTACTTGAGACGAATATGGGAGGTTTCTTTTGGCTTCTTGTTATTGACACGCTTAACCTTTTAAAGGCAGATTCTCTTGTGACCGGAGTTGGGCTTGTAGATTATACTTTTTTTAGGTTTTTTTTAGCCTATGAAAAGCAAAAAGTTGTGTGAAACCAGAAGTTGAACCTTGGTTTTTGTCCTCAACCATCGATGTACTCAACCTCGTGCAGCAAGAGAAGTAACGTAATTAAAAACATTTTTTTTTGCTTCTGTTTTGTTTGCTTTCTTCAACTATATTGTGGCATGTATTAGCAACTTTTACTTTTCCTTTACCAGATATTCGAATCAACTTGGAAGACTTATATCCAACTCTATATCTCGAATTAGGTACAAAATATCCTTGTTTTTTAGGCTTATTTTGTGTAAGGGAAAGTCCAGGCCTTTCATCGAATATTTTCTCGCTTTTAAGCTCAATATGAGTTGTAAAGTCGTAGCCCGGCTTTGCCATCAACTTATATGCCTTTAGGCCAAACCCCTCCACTGTTCATTTTTTTGGCAGGAATGCTTCTAGGCCCTCTTTCGCAATTCTTTTCAACTCTCCTTTATCCATCTTAGTAAGTGGTGTGGTGAAACTTTCCTTCAATATCTCGATGCTTCTGACCATAAGGTTTTTCAAACATTCAGCAAATGGTGATTCTTCCTTCTTACGTCGAGATAAAGGAATATAGCGTAAAATAAGGAGTTTTGAGACTTTTTCTTATTGGATTTCCATTTTTCATTCTCGGGCACTTCAGCTTGGGTCATTGGTTCATCATTCTCTCGACCATTGAGTGCATCCCTTTCATTTGACTTCTTTGTTGTGATCGTTCTTTGCTCAAGCTTATAAGTGCCTTTAGCCATGGGAACTTCAGTTGATATGACTTCACTTACATCATCACTTCTTGTGTAAAATTTTACATCAGCAAAGTGAGACTCAACCTTAGAGAAAGGCTTAGTGTCCGCATCAACTTTTCTAATTCTTAGTTTATAAAATTTAAAACATTGGTGGAGTGTAGAGGTTACTACTTCATTTTCATGAATCCACGGACGCCTTAATAACAACTTATAAGTGGTCCTTGAATTGATCACATGAAATATTGTGCTTCCCTGTAAATCCTTTATGGCGATCTCCACACGAACAGTGTCTATCGCCCGTCGTGCTCCTTGATTAAAGCCTTGAATCACCAGTTTACTGCTTGATGACTCTTCAATTGAGATACCCAATTGATTCATGGTTGACTTTGGCAGACCATTGACGGTAGAACCATTATCGATGAGAATTCGATTGATCTTTTACTCCCGAACATACATTGACACAAATAAAGGTTTGTTATAAAGTTTTAACCCAAGTAGTAAATCCTCAGCACTGAGGGGCCGTTTGGGAAAGGATTATGATAATCCTTGGGTTACGAAAAAGGTTGAGTTATGATAAGATGTGTTTGGGGGAAGGCTTATGGAGAAAGTGTTATGATAAGATGTGTTTGAGGGAAGGGTTATGTGGGAAGGGTTATAAGGTGGTTATGGTAAGATGTGTTTAGGGGAAGGTTATGTGGGAAGGATTATGAGTATAAAAATTATAAATGAGAAAAATTGAGAAAAAATTAAAATTAACAAAACTCATAAGTATAGAAATTATAAATGAGAAAAAGAATGAATTAAGTAGTATTTAAACTTAAATGGGTTAATTATAAATAAGAAAGGGTTAAGAAAGGTTTGAGGAAAGGTTGAAAGCGAGGTTAGGGGGTTGAGAAAAGGTTATGATAACCCTTCCCCCAAATGTAGGTTGGGTTATATAACTCTTTCCTCCCTAACCCTTTCCTTCCCTCAAACACCCCGTAGATGATATTGATATACAACAAGAATCACATGCCTTCGCTGGTGATGTAAAAACAGTCAAAATATTATCATTTTTTAATATCTCGATAATTATATCCTTAACTTCTCGTGGAGTGACAACAAATCATTTATGCCTAAAGAAAGCAATTCCTCTCGCTTGACTGCTGCCTCTAAAAAACTTAAAGGAGAAGCGTCATCCTCAGTCGTATTGATAGCATGACAGGAAACGATCTCAATTGGAAAGTCTTCAGGGAAGAAATCTTTTAGAGTTATTGGTTGTCGTAGTCGAGGAAGCTCCCCACTTTCTTTAGTGATTGGCTGAAACTTTCTCGCGTTCTTTCTTACCTTTCTTTTTTAAGACCTACCCTTTCTCTTATATTCTCGGTACGAATGAGATTCTTGTTGAGGAAAATTTTGTTTATGCTTCTTTCAATGCGTTACTAACGTCTATCCCTCATCAATATCCTCCACCTGCTTTTCTTCTTTAGAGTAAATAGTTTGGAGGTCATTATTTTGTAAGGCCTCCAATGAAGAATATATAAGAATAGGCTCCAGAGATCAAAATTGGATCAGACTCCTTGTAGCAGGTAATCGACCATCTAGATGAATCATTACCGTGGCATGATTTGTTTGTGCCACATCATCAAGATATAGCTCAATCTTTTTGTCTAGAGCTAATTTCAGAATCAACTCTTTCAATACAAAGCATTTTTCTGCGGGATCGCTAATGACCCGATGATATTTGTAGTAATTGGGATCATTTACCCTCCCTATTTCTGCAGGTCATTTACATTCTGGAAGTTAAATGAGTTGTTTTTCCAGTAGTTGCTTTAATACGTCAGGTAGGTCAGAGCCTGGAAAAGTATAAATTTTTTCTGGTTTCTCTTTCAACGTTTGACGTCTTTTTTCACCCTCATCCTAGTGTTTCTCAATCTTCTATTCTTTGGAGACAAACTTTAAGGGGGTTGCACTAATAACCATATCCTCCTTGGTACTTGGTAGCATCCTTCGATACCTTTTGGGTGCTCTTCACTTTTTTTTTCTTTTCTAATTTTCAGGACTAGTAGATCATTGTTCCTTATATTAGCAATACTCAGCTTCATATCATGAGCTCTAGTTGCTAAATCTTCAAAGGTGCAGAGTTTTATTGCCTGCAAGATGTACAGGAGCCCCTAATGCGTTCATTGAGTGCACATTTCCGCTGCTGATAGTTCAGTTAATCTATCTTTGCAGTCAAGGCTTAATGCTCTATAACGGTTAATATAATCAATGATTGGCTCACCCTTTTGCTACTTGGTGGCAATTAGCTCTATCATGTTAACGATATGTCAAGTGCCGTAAAAGCGGTTAAGAAAGTCCTTCTCAAGCTACTTCCACCTATCAATGGATTTATACTCAAGATTGGTGTACAAGTCAAAGGCATTTCCTTTGAGAGTTTGGACGAACTGTTTGACTAACAAATCTCCTCGAGTACCAGCAGTTTCGACATGTTTCAATGAAATAGACAACATGTTGTTTTGGGTTTCTCTTTCCATCAAACTATTGGAATTTGGGTGGCTGGTAACCATGTGGCATCCTTAAATTGTCAATCCTCTTCGTATATGGCTTGGAATACAAAGAGAAAGTTTGAGTAGGTCCATCGTATTGAGTTTTGATGGAGTTTGCTATCATCTCCTGCAACTGCTGAATAGACAAAGATGCAATTGAGGGCAAATTTTGTGGTTGACTTTCTTGCATAACTACCTTCCCTTTGTCAGTATTCTTGACGATATGTGTGTGACTTGATTCAGCAGCATCACGACTCTCGATGTGATTCTTCAGAGATGCAATCTCATAACCCCTTCTTCAACCGTCTTCATGAGCATGTTATTCTTCTTTTCAAGCTCTGACATTTTGTCTTCACTTGTATCCTCGTCAGTTACCATAACTGACATTATATTTGGTTGAGGCATCTCCTTATTTGAGCGTTCAAAGGACAAACTGTAATCGTCAATCACAAGATTTCTTGATTACAATTCCATTTTTTGGTGGCTTTGGTAGTTGTTCCCAAATGCCCTTTGCAACCTCAAAGGGTGGCATATCCTTAGATGATTAAGTTTTCCTTGAGCGGCTACGAGTATTTGGCCGCTTGCTAATGTCACTTAGAGCTTGGGAAATGTTGCCTTTAGATGTCATGATTTCTTCAAATGTTCTTAAAAAAAAAGAGATGAAAAGTAGAGACGATCCTACTAGCATGCCAAACTGTTCACATGAGATTTTTGAAGAAATGTAATTCGTGGAATTGAACTTTGTATATTGATTTATATAGTAGATACAATCTCTAATATTTATTCCTTTGATGCTTTTCTCAAATACAAATTAAATCTTAGAATTTCTTGGTCTTCAATCTTTAGGAAGTTGTAGTTGCAAGTTAATTTGAGCTTCAATCTTCTGGAATTCAAGAAAGGTTTAATCTTCTAAGTCTTCAATCTTTCAGAAGATGGTAATCTCAAAGTTGATAAGAACTTGCATGTATTGAAAGCTTTTTTAAAAGTTTGAATCTTCAATTCTTCAGAGCATCAGTTCTTCAAAGCTTCAATTCTTCCTTCAACCAAAGATCTTCTCAAATGCATGACAAAAGTTTCTATTTATAGAGAAATTTCATGATCTTTAGGTGGGCTTGGCCCCTATTTACTTGTCGGACTTGGGCTTGGCCCATTTGCTTGATGGCTTAGGTTTGGGCTCATTTGCTTGTTGGGCTTGGACTCATTATTTTTTTGACCCAATTTTTACATCAGGGCCTTGAATTGGATTGGACATGAGAAAACTTGACTATCCAAACCCAACTAAATTATAAATATCACAAATTTGCTGTAATGACATGGCGGGATTTAATTGGCCAAAATTTATTGTTCAACATACACATATACACATATATTAAAACAATTTAAATATAGGAAAATTGTCAAAAATAGAATAATTGACAAAATATTTACACTTCATAGACAAAGAAAATGTAATAAATTTTGTATTTTAGTGGTTTTTTCGATTAATTTTTTTTTCTATTTTTAAAAAAATCCCTTTACTATATATTTAATTTTTTGGGATTTTTTCAAAAATAGAAAATTTTAACAAACTACCTACGATCCATAGAACAAAACCAATAAAAGACAAAATTTCTTAAACTTGATTTTTTTATGAAGTATGTAAATATTTTGTCAAATATTCTATTTTTGACAATTTTCCTTTAATATATGGATAATTTACATAAATGTAACAAAACAAAAAAATATGTACGGTCCATATAACAAAAAATTAAAGCCCATGAAGCCACCATTATGTTTTTCATAAATTCCAGATTTATCCTTTTTTTTGTTTTGAATATTGCGGGACCATTTTTCACTTCACTTCTTTTTCGTCTTTTTTTAGATTTATTCTTCTCTTCATTTTATTAATTTCTTCATATTATTACTTCTCCTTTTT
This sequence comes from Cucumis melo, assembly GCF_025177605.1. Lineage (NCBI taxonomy): Eukaryota > Viridiplantae > Streptophyta > Magnoliopsida > Cucurbitales > Cucurbitaceae > Cucumis > Cucumis melo. The sequence goes on from NC_066860.1 coordinate 9,589,100, forward strand.
CATATTTCCACTTCTCTTCTTGTTCGTGATTTCTTCATTTTCTCTTCCAAAACATTTTTCTCTTCTTCATCTCTCATCTTTTTTTTCTTGGTATTACAAGATCTAAACGATATTGGTACAGAATCAACGATCATGTACCAATATCTAAATGATATGTTGTGAGTCCCAGATAGATAGAGATAGACCTTCACTAATAGATTGTTTAAATTTGGTATAAGATCGTTCAGACTTGGTATAAGATCGTTTAGACTTGATACAAAATCGTTTAGATTTGGTACAAGATTGTTTAGGCTAGGTATAAGAGTACAAGATTGTTTAGATTTGGTACAAGATCGTTTAAATTGTGTACAAAATCATTTTTTCACCCGTGTGTGATTGATTAATTGAAGGTATTTTTGTTATTCCACGTTGTAGGCTTGTGGATTTTTTTCTTTTACAAAATTGTTCTATACGGTGAAAATATTTTCGCATTTTGTTCTATTTTTGAAAAACCCTTGGCCTTGATATATTATAACACGAGTTTATTTTTATGCACTTCAAATAATAGAAAATATTGAAACTATTTACAAAATATAGAAAATTTCATTAAACTCTACGTACCGATTTAAATTATTTGCTATATTCTGTAAATAGTTTCATTTGTTGTGTGATCCATAACAATTCTTTCTTAATTTTTAAATAATTATAATTAGCTTATCATTGATTAATTAGAATTTATTGATTAATACAACATATATAATTATGTAAATTCATCAAATTACTCATTTTACAAATATTTGTAACTAATAATCTAATTAATATTATTATTTGATTGTTAAATAATTAAATTTTCTAAAAAATTGGAATCGGGTTTATTGTTTGCCAATTAATATATTAAAATTTTTAAAGAGTTTTAATGATTAATTTTATGAATAAAATACAAAATAATTTATTTTCGTACATTCTTAATAACATTCTCATGTAAATTTAATTCTCAAGAATCTTATTCAAGACTTATTATTCTTAGGCATCCATAATTCTCAGCAATCTTATTATCATCCCAATTTTCTCAATCCAAAACGGGCCCTATAAAGTTTAGAAGTTGTAGTTCATATGTTTGAAGTTCATATATTTACGTTTGATTTGTCAAATATTTCATGAGTTACAAAGATTTGGGACTCTAAGTTGAGTGAAGTTCGTATAATTGTGTTTATAGTCTAACTTCAAACTTTATAAACCAAAAATGTATTTTGCTACTGTATTTCGTCAATTTGAATTTCTTTTAAATTAATAAAATTTATATCGTTTCTATATGTCATTTTTCTTAAGGAAATAATATATCATAATTTAAGATTCTTTATAAGGTTAATATATATTCAAATTAAATTGGAATATCTTGTAGACTTCTTATTTTAATTTTGTGTGTGAAAAACAAAAAATGACAAAAATGTAAAATAAAAACGTCTATGAAATAATGAAGAGAAGCGACTGAAAGGAAATTTGAAACCCATATTTCATAAGGGCATCCAAAAACTCTAAAAAGATCTACTATCTAAGCCTAAGATGTAACGCCCCAACAAATTCGATTTTTTGTTCATTGTCATTAATATTTAAGTGTGGTTATGGAAAATTTAAATTTATTGGAAGAACCTTATCATTTTGAAATTTCGATTAATTAAGGTTTGGAATCTTTATTTTGTTTAAGATAATGAGTATTTTTATTTGGAAATAATTGGGGAAGTTTTTATTAAACTAAAGTTGGTTGGTTAAGAGAGAAATGTGGGGACCTAGTTGGGGTTAATAAGGAAAATTTCAAGAGATTTGGAGACATAGAAGGTGGTTGGTTTTCAAATTAATTAAAGGAAATAGAAAAAAAAAAGAAGATAATTTTCTTAGACAGCTTTGGGACCCGTGCATAAGAAAAACAAAAAAAAAAGAGAGAGGAGCAATTAAGTTCTCTTTGAAACCCTAGCCGCCGAAACCCTAGCCGCCGACCCGCGCCGCCGCCTTCGCCGCCAGCCGCAGTAGAAGCCGAACCACCCGCGTCACACTTCGCGATCCGCAGCCGTTCCGTTCGTAGCCGCCGCGTGAAACGTCGTCCGCCGCATCGTCGAACAGCAGCGACCGTCGGTCGTCAGCCGCACGTCTCCATCCGTCGGAACCCGAACCCGCGCTTCGGCCGTCGCCCGAACCCGAAGCCGAAACCGCGTCCGCTCACCGCTCCGTGCCCGCGCGCCGCCCCGAGCCGCAAACCGAACCCGCATCCACATACCGCCCCGTGCCCGCGCGCCGCCCCGAGTCGCAAATCGAGCCCGCGCGCGCCCAGCTCTCCCCGCGTGCAAGCCGTGCCGCGCCGCCTGCACTGCAAGTCGAGCCGCGTCTCCTTGCTGTCGCGAGCCGAGCCGCACGCGCAAGATCCCTGCGCCAAGCCGAGCCGAGCCGATCCCTGTTCTTTTTCCAGCCGAGCCGCCAAGCCTAATTTCGCTCCTTCCACCTAATTTTTGGTAATTAAATTAATTATTTTGGCATTATCCAGTAAGACTCAATGTTTTGGACACTAATTAATTTAATTTGGAACTAAATTAAATTATTTTCCTTAAGGGACGTCTTGGACCAAGTAACTGCTGTAGCGTAGGATTTCTTCAGTAGGGGCTCGAGCACTGCAACCTCTTTCTAGGGTAAGCCATTTCAAATGAGTCTTGAACCGTTAGTCGTTGGTGACCTAATTACGAATTTTGGCGTATTAAACAGTTAGGACCTCGTCGCTTGGAAAGCATACTGCCTCGCGGTTAGGACTCGTCAAGTAAATCTCCAGGTAAGAGATTCTACTACTAGCTCCATGTTTAGAATTATGAGATCACGTATACCTTCAATTGTGCATGTTGAGGACTAGACTGCACGATGCATGAAATAAATGATAGTATGATGCAAATGATGATATGGTTATATTATAGCATGTTGTTGTGATAACGAGAACTGTTATGGCTGTACGACGGGTGTCGAGATGGAGAGTGTAATGATGATTTATCTGTAATGTTATATGATGACGCCATGTGTATGTATACTGCGATTAGGGTACCTGTTAGCTTAACCTGTTAGAGTCGTACCTGCATGGGTGTCCTTCGGGATCACCACCTATTTAGGACTGCGCGGTCCGACGGGACACCAGTCTAGCATGGATATAGATATGACTCGAGTGACTCGACGGGGTCCTCGCATCCCGATTGTCCTAGGCGTCCCCCGGGGCACCGAAGACCAGAGTTACGTTCCTACGGGAGCGCATGTTGCACGTGTTCGAGAACGTGCCAGAGATTGGGTACCAGTTACAGGACTCTGACAGGGAGTTAACAGGCACCTAGTGGGACTAGTAGTGGGTCCCTTACTAAGTATTTTATACTCACTCTCTTCATGTCATGTTTTCAGGTAGAGGACGAGGCAAGGGCAAAGGCAAGCTGGCGAGCGACCCGAAGTGACTGTGGCGAGCCATAGAGACTCCTGCTTCCGCTTATTCTTGTTTTTTGACTTTAGTACCTGAGTTTGAGTATTCTTCATTACTTACCATCTTTTTATGTAGATAGAGCCCGAGTAGGACTTTAGAACGCATTTCATTTTTTTGCATAACTACCTTGTTTGAATTTTCATAAATAAAATTTCTCAAACCTTATGCGTTTTACTAAATTTTATGACTTAAACCACTTGTTCTATATTTAGTAATGACTTCGATTCAGTATAAGGAGTTGGGTCGTTACATAAGATGCTTGAAAATGTTGAAATATCGAACATCTTGGAATAGTGCAAAACAAGTCCAATGACCTAGATGTCCAAGGATGCCAATGTTTTTTCTTTCTTAGGTTATTTGGACCCATTTTAAGACTCGAAGGATAATTTTATCAAAATTTTCAATATATTTTTCACCTTCGCTTTCTCGTTTGAAGTTCGAAAAATGTGTGGTTTCGTTTGAGTTGTTTTGCGGTGGGAATGTATTTTGGGCATTTGAAGCCTTTGTGTTGTTTGATGAGCTTTATGCAATTTTTTTTTTAATTATCGTTTCTACAAGTAGATATCTTTGTTGAATTTGTTTTACCTTGCAAAATTATAGTTTCTTACAGTCATTTCCCTCGTGAAAACTTCTTTTTATTTTATTATTATTATTTTAATTTGTTCTTTTATTTGACATTTTTATGGTTTTTTTTAAATATAACAAATCGGCATAATATTTATACTAAATAGAATATTTTGAAAACAAGAAAAAAAAAACTTATAATTAGAAATATAAAAAATATCCCAATCAACATACGATTAATCCGCCACACACGCAGACGTATAATTCTTCTTCTAAACGATCATGATACGTAGTCACGTAAGAAATGATGCACCATTGTGCAAGCAATATCAACATGATTGTGTACTTCTTTCTAATGATGGAACAAATGCTTCAAATCCAAACGATCGTGTTAACCACGCTAAATGGTCCTGTTGACTATGGTAACCAATTGTCTACATCATATCCACGAGATATGTAGTTTTTCTAAACGATGGAAAATAACTTTAAATCTAAACAATCATGTTGACTAGGTAAGCGATTATTTAGATCATATCCACACGATCTGTAGTTTTTTTTAAATGATGGAAAAAGAGCTTCAAATCTAAATGATCATGTTGACTATGCTAAAGATCGTGTTAACTATGTAAGCAATTGTTTATATCATATCTACACGACCGTGTAGTTCTTTTGAAATGATGGGAAAAGGGCTTCAAATCTAAACAATTGTGTTGACTTAGTAATAGTGATCAGATCATATCCACGCGATCGTGTAACTTTTTTTAAACAATTGGAAAATAGCTTCAAATCTAAATGATCATGTTGATCATGCTAAACGAACGTGTTGACTAAGTAAGCGATCGTTTAAATCATGTCAAAGTAATATTTAAATGATATTAATATTCTTGAATATAAGGATGATGAAGTTAATATTTAGATGAAGTTCAATATTTTTTTAAAACGATCTTAAATATTCTTAAGCTTTAAACAGAAGAATAAATAGTTTAAAAATAGAAGAAAGAAATTTGGAAGAGAGACTGAAGAAGTTTGGAAGAGAAAATGAATAAATCTCAAAAAAGAAGAAGAAAGAGAAGTGACGAATCGTCCACAATATCAAAAACAAATCCAGAATTTATGAAAATATTTGACCGATTTCATGGATTTTTTGATTTTATTACATGAACCATAAATATTTTTGTATTTTGTTACATATATGAAAATTAACATATTCTTATTTTAAATTTTTTAATAATATAAATTTTGCAATTATATTTTCTTAATTAAAATTAGAATATAATTAATATGATATTTAATTGAATATATTAATTATTTAGTTTAAATTATAAATTACACAACACTCAAATACCTACTCTTAAAATTATAATAGATTCTTAATTATTTTATGATATTTAATGAATATATTCATTACCTGTTAGATTGTCATACTCATAAGAATGGAAAATTTTCATAAATATAACAAATCAGTAAAATATTTACGGCACATATAACAAAGTCCATGAAGCTAGCTTTTTTTAAAAAATATTCTATATTTGCCCTTCCCTTTTGTCTTTCTTCTTCTTTTCCTTGCAATTTGAATTTTTTTCTTTCGTTTTTTTTTCAAACTATTATTTGGTTCAAGATTGTGTATCAAATATAAAAAAACTATTTTTTTTAACTTTTATTTGATTGTTGATGAGTGTAGTAAATATAAAAAACTTGAAAAAAAAGTGTAGATTTGGCTACCCAATCTAAACGATGTATACAAATTAAATCTAAACGATTGTGTACAAAGAATTCTAAAAAAGTCATTTAGATTGGAGTAGTCAAATCTAAACGATTGTGTACAAAAAATAATAAAAAACGATCATGTAGACAAATGTTAACGATCGTGACTAAAATAATCTTAGAAAAAATTGTTTAACAAAATATAAACAATTATGTACCAAAGAATCTTCAGAAAATAAAGACATCGTGTAAACAAATTTAAACGATTGTATATCAAATCTTGAAAAAAGATCGCTAAATTTAAACGATCCTGTCTGGTGACAAATTAGATTTAGATTGTGAACTAAACGATAGCTAAATCTAAACATGTACCAAATATATTACAAAGTATAGTTGACGAATCATTTTTATATTTTTCATGTTCTTTTTTTTCTGTTTTCAAAATTATAATATGTTGTCTCTTTCTTGTATTTTTGAAAAAACCCTCGAAAGATATAAGTAAAATCCTAATATCATACCATGGACAACTAAAACCTTGGATTCTCCCTCTATCCTTTCTTCCCAAAAATTTAAATGCCGCAGACAAAAATTTGCGCGGTTGATTTGAAGCCTCTAGGAAATCAATCAAAACTAAATGAAACGGAAATCGATCGTTCCAAATCTCATCTATACCCGAAATCTACTTGCATCCTTCAATTGTAGGAAATGGCGTGTCCAGTAAGTTTATTAACCACGTCTTTAACAAATTTCTTCTTCTTTTTTCGTCATTTTCGTATCATTCATTCAACTTCAGTTTTTATATAAGATTTACATTGCTATACTCGATATGAGAATGCAATATATTATAAGAGTATGAGGAATGTATAGTTTGATTCATGTGTTTGTCTTCTGATTTGAGCATGCTCTGAAACCACTGAACGGATGCCTTTGGAATCCTCGTAAGATTGTTCTTGTAGTCCACATAGTAGAGTCCAAATCGGACGGTATATCCCATGTTCCACTCCCAATTATCCAGTAGCGACCACGCAAAGTAGCCTTGCACATTGCAGTCTTCTTGCCTGTGTTTATTCATAGACATCAAGAGAATTATTGTTCATGAATCAATCAAGTGTCCTTCATCAAACAGAGGATTAGCAGTTGTTGTCATTTAGAGTTGTTATTACCCAATAGCAATGGATAGATTTGATAGGTAATCTCTGTGGTATCTTATTCTCTTATCATCCTTTAGTGCCTTTTCTAAAGGTATGGACCGTTTGTTTGGATCATCCATTCCTGCCAGGACAAGTTAAGTCTTGTGGTAACTGGTAAATTTGTGAAAGTTTGATATACAAAATTCCAAACTATGATTACTCACCGTTTTCTGTTATAAACACTGGTGGGTTCCCATATTTATATTTCAAATAAACTGCCAATTTTCGGATTCCCCATGGAACAATATGTAACCAGTGGGAAGCTGCCTGGAAAAGAAAGAATGCATCAGCTCACTTCAATTTGAATATATAAGAGAATTCCTGGGATCTACTAGATGTCTTTGAGACATACTCGTTCTCCGATGGTAGAGATGCCTTTACGTGCTGCAGTAGAGTATATGTAGAATGAAGATAGATTACCTTCTACTTTATAATTTATAGAGCATAAATTGCAGATTTGTGTGCAAATACTGAATATGGAGAAGAAGTATTGAGTTCAAAATCTTACGAGTAGTAATGACATTAGAATCTGATGAAGCATCATTGAATATTAGTTTCCGAATCCCGATCCTATCATTTCGAGCATATAAGGAGGTGTAGTGGTTCATGCCAACGAAATCCAGGGTTCCTATGAGGAACTTTGCAGTAGCAAGTGATATTTTTGGCAGTCTTGGTCCCACAAGCCTTCTCATTGAAGGAGGATACTTACCAAAGAAAAGTGGATCCAGAAACCTGAAAATTTTCAAGGTTGTTTCAATTTGATATCTGGTCAAGTGCCATCACTAACTAATGGAGGTGAGCAATTACCATCCGATTTCAAAATCAAGGGCTCTGAGTGCTGCTTCTTTGTTCTCGTCATTTTCAGATAATGGTTCATACCATATGGCATCCAATGCTATTCCTATCCGACCTCCTTGTCTTTTCTAGGAGACAAAAGACAGGTTATTTGTTAAATTTTTATTTCATTTATGACTACATGCGGTAAAGTGATGGGCCCCGAATTACTAAAGTGTATATTCGTAAGAGACGGAGGAAAGGTGAGGACAAATCCGGATAAGGAAAGTATGTAGTTAGAGTGGGACCAAAAGGAATATTGTTTGTTAGGGGTTCCAAAGGAGGGAATATGTATTGGGGGTAGTGAGAGTCTGTGAGGATTATTTTTTGGCAAATATTGTAATCTTCCTCTTTATGAGATTTTGGAGAGGATTAGGAGCTCTCGAATTCTCCGTTCGCTTGTTGATAAATAAATTGAAGCCAAGGCCTATCATAAAGCTTGAAAGTAGTTTAAAGGAAATGTTTGGATACGTACCTTGAAATGATTTTGGTAATTGCGATAAGCAGCAGCATGAGATAAGAGAATATTATGTGCCACTATATATGGTTCAGAGGATGAATTTCCCTTCTTGCACAATATATGACCCAAAAAAGAACATCTACCGGGAGCTTGAATTCCTAGGTCATAGCTTTTTATTGAGTAACCATGTGGTTCATTGAAGGTGATCCAGTGCTTCACTCTATCACCAAATGCTTGGAAGCATGTAACAGCATAATGTTCAAAATCTTTTCTACGAGGAATGGAAGTTGTTATCAATTGATCATCATTTCTTCGCAATGGTATGTCATTGAGTTCAATTGTACTTACACTATCCTTCTACTCAGCCATCCTTCGTACTCGTCTTCAAGCACTTGCGGAAGATCCCAATGGTAAAGAGTTACAAAAGGTTGGATTCCTTGTTAAGGGAAAAAGCCTACTTCAGTGATGATAAATATCACTAACTGGAAAATTGAATTCTCAGATATAGTTTAATGGATAACCTTTTTCTAGCAAAGCATCTATAAAATTGTTGTAATAGTTTATGGCATCTGCGTTGGGCTTTCCTGTCCCATCTTTTAAAAATTTCTCACAGGCAGTTAAAGACATATTGTTGGGAAGAAAATGTTGCTAGTTTTTTTACTTTCAACACCTGAACTATTTCTTACTTGGAAATATTCTTGGCCATGAGATTGAGAATCTGTAGGCATCCATTCCCATATCCTTCATCAGCTTTATATCGTCCTGACCATAATAACTAATCTCGTTAGGAACAAGTAATAAATTCCTAAAATGACTAATAAATAAATTTAACTGTGACAGATGTCTTTATCCTTCCGTTATTATATCTTACAGTTGGTTGGTCACTAAACCATTATTCATATAGTTTATTCTACTTAACAATGCTTAAATTATTACAGTAAAACATTAGGCACTCTTATCCTGCATATGTTGTCATTGTCTTGGCCCTTCTGTTGCCTATGTTGATATCTCAAGATACTTATTTCTCTCTCTCTTTCTTCACCTTAAATCTGTGGTATTGGTCAACAGTCCTGTCTGCATTGCTGAAGTCTAGTATTCTCCCTGAAGTGCATCACAAGAAGTACCATTTTACTTACTAGTCTTGCATAGCAAAAGAAGTTTCCCATCAAATTTAAACTTACCTGGTTCTTTCACAAATGTATCCCATATGCTAGGACCTCGATTTCCTTCATCTACAGCCCCTTCGAACTGCCATTAATTTTGCTCTCTATCTTTTCATATTGTTAGAAACCAAATGAAGGACGAAAGTATCTACAAATTCCTCCTTACCTGGTATGCCGATGCTGCAGTTCCAAATATGAAACCATCTGGAAAATCAGCTCTGCTTAAACATTCAGAGTTGGTAAAGAATTGAAGAATCAGCCAGGAAATCAGAATGATTCTCATAGGGAGAAGTTTCGATGGCTGATGAGAAGATGAGCTCTGTCAGGTTATTCTGTTTCGATTCCCTTTGGATTACGGGCAACTTGAATTGAAAAAGGTGAAATAATATGAAAGAAATATAAACTTGATATGGATAGAAAGATTAGGTGAATTTTGAAAGGAGTACTTGCGTGTAATTTGTCCTTCAGTTCTTTCACATTTTGGAAGGTGTATGCAGAAGGTGATATGAGAGATATGTCAATAAAAGAGAAGAGAAAAGGGATAGGAAGGAATATAGAGATGACACATCTTGCAAGCAAAAGATAATAGAAAAATAAGAAAAAAGAAAAAAGAGCAGAGGCTAAAGTGGCGTGTCTGTGGAGAAGAAGCTCAAGTTTGTGAAGCTTTGAAGCGTTTCAATTTGATGAAGCCAAGCCAACAACCGCAAGAACTGGTCGGTTTCCTTTGAAAGGTAAGTCTTTCTTTTTCCTTTTCTTTATTTATTTGTTTTAAATTTATTTGATTAATATTGAATCCAATAAATAGATTTTTTTTTTTGGGGTTAGGATATTAACAATGATGTGTCATAACTATATTATCACAACAAAGGGTGGTGGTGGTGGTGATTATTAAAATTATATCTTCCTTCCACGGAAATAATGGAGAAAATAGGGAGATAAGGTCAGAGAGGGAGAGAGACAGTGTGTTGGAGGGGAATTTCTAACAGGAAGAGGCTAAATTTGGGGCCATGCAAAATCTTTCAGTTAGAGTTTTGGATTTCTTAAACATTTGCTTTTTTGGACAAACTCTAAGATTGCCCATTGGTGTTTCCTTTGACTAAAAGAGGGGTGGAAATTGATATTTTATCCCTTACGTAAGGCTCTAATTTAGTGTTTTCCTAATTTTCTCTTTATTATTGTTTAAAATTTTCAATCTAGTCTTAATATATTTTCTAAATTATATATCTAAATATCGTTGGTAATTAATCTGTGTAGTATGGTATTTGTATCAAGTTAGATCAAAATTTAAGAGAGGAATTAGGTAACCTAAAGTTTTAAAATAGAATCAAAACTTTTTCTGTCTAGAGTGATTTAACTTTTTTTTCCCGTATTTATAAAGTATATTCAATTTTAACATTCTTCAATCAAAAGGATATAATAGAAAAGGGTTATTGAAATTATACTTGCCATCACTATATCCCTAGTTATTTGCCAAAGAGAATCTTTGTTCAATTGAAGTTGGCGACAAATCTTGAACTCGCATTTGCGTTTTGATTTTAATTTTCATATTTTAGTGGTGTGCCATCCTAATCCACACACATTTATTCTGACATTCTCTTTGTCCACGTCTCCTTGCCAATCCATCCTACTAAGATTTTGAATTTATATTTCCTAAATATTTTGTTTTATTTTACTATATTTGAAAATATCTAAAAAAAATATATATTCTTTCGTTATCGTTACATCATAATTATATAAAAATTAAGTTATTGAATCTACCTAAGATATAATATTGTAAAATTTTCCTTGATTATTCAAAATGTTATGGAGTCGGTGGATTATAAATGAGATTTTCAAATTGATTAGTCAAGATGCACATAAACTAATTAGAATTCATAGATGTATAAATATAACAACGGGGCGAGGATTCAAGCAACAATGTTAAAAGAATTATAAGGAAATTTTATAATATGAATAGGAGTATATCCTACTAAAGCATTCCAACAAATCATTCACCTCTCACCATTTTCTCTCTCTCTCTAGCCTCTTTGTTCTGTTGTTTCCTCCAAATCTGTTTCCAATTTATTCTCTTTTCTCCTATCTCGTACAGCTGACTACACAATTACACTTTTATGTTTTTTAGAAAAGTATTTAGATGTAATTTGTGTGTAGCTCATTCATTAAAGTGTTCAATTGATAAGTTTGCGACGTGAAGATGATGCATGAAGATAAAATAGAGAGTGAGTATTAGTATTTGTTTATTTTTTTTATGAAATAGGTGAATCTGATTTATATTTTTTTATTCTTTAACATGGATAAGCAGCCACCACCGGTCACTAGAAGAATTTTGGCCTTTAATGTTGGTTTAAAACCGACATTAAAGGCCTTTAATGTCACTTGGCAACCGACATCTTTGTGAGCGTTATTAAAGGCCTTTAATGTCGGTTTAAAAACGACATTAAAGGCCTCTTTAATGTCGGTTTAAAAACGACATTAAAGGCCTTCAATGTCAGTTTTCAACCGACATCTTTGATGGTGTTATTGAAGCCCTTTAATGTCGGTTGGGCTTTAATGTCGGTTTAAAAACGACATTAAAGCCCTCTTTAATGTCGGTTGAACTTTGATATGTCGGTTTAAAACCGACATTAAAGCCTAGTTTTTTTATTCATTTTTACAAATTTATTTTTATTTAATTGTTACATTATTGTCCTATAGACCGACATTGGGTCAATGTAGATAAATATGTTTTTCACACGCCAACAAATCAATGAAATTCATATTATGTTAGAAACTATAACATTTGTCTTTTACATTTGAATACACAAAATAAAATATTAATATTATGTTTATATATACATTCTACAATAGTACATGAAAAAAGATTCTAATACAAGAATTAAATAATTACAGAATAGTCCATAAAGTAAATGACATTTGAAGCCCACCTCCTCCCCCCACCATTCACAAGCACAGGACAGGTCGAGCTTATGATGCCCTTCTATGACTCATCTAACTGGTCCTGCAACAATTCCACATAATTCATTTATGTTAATGCCCTCCTCATAGCTCATCCTGCAACACCAACGACATAATCAGCTCCTTCTTTCATGTAAATTCCAGACTACTTAACTAATTTTTCCTTTTATCATAAATGGATCGTGGAATTTAATATTTTTCAATGTTTTCATATACTGAATCCTTTTTCATTCATGCCAGACAGTGAGAGAGGTTACTTGATACTTCTAAGACCATAATAGTTTAAATCTTAATGTTTTTGTCAATAGTTGGGAGGGACAACTTACATGGCCGTAGTCATCGAAGTCATGTCGATCCTGCAATTCAAATTTTAAGATTAGACTAAATCAGTCGATTGCACATGTGCGCTAAACTGAAACAACAGTAGCTTTGAGAAAGAACACTCTAGGTGTTTGGACCCCATCTTTAAGTGGGTGAAGTGATCTATAATAGTTGTTACAATATTTACTTGTAGTATTATAGCGAACAATTAACTACAATATTACTATTTCAAATCCCTCTTTTTTAGAGTACCACTAGAACCAAATTGATTAACATTATATTGGACTAATGGTAAATTTTCAGGCTGTAATGAATTGATGACAAAATTGGAAAATAAAATCTAAAATGTTTGACTCATTTGAACTGTGCAGTGAAGAACCAATGCTGAAGTTGGACAATATGATATTGAAAGAAGATTCTGACCCAATACAACAGGTTCAAGATCAAGAACATAAAGGTGCAATAGACACTTTATTTACCTTCCCATCTTGTGATACTTAGCTTTAGCACAACCCTTTCTCCTTCATCACTTTAGTTTTCTTTGATTAATTAGTCCATAAATCCCTTAGGAGAAGAAAAGGTGAGTCATTTATAAAAGAGAATGAGGTAAGATATGAATAATTTACACCCTTCTCCAACATTCATTCCATGTACTTAGATATATCAATATACCAATTCATTAACTTTGTTTGCTTTTGTTGAACCTGAGATGAACAGAATGATATTAAAACCATTTAACATTAGTTATAAGAACTCAAACAACATGCACAGATAACGGCGCCAATAATAAAATGTAGAATTAGTATGCCAATGTCCAATACTTGATTGAATAGAAACGTAAATCATCTTTCCCCAAGGAGCTACCTTCAATTGTCTTCCATGCAACTCTGTCTCGTTTAAAAGAAGTGCCTCCTGAACAGCTTCGGCTTCAACAAACTCCACATAAGCAAAGCCCTTGGGATGACCAAATTTATCCGTGAGAATAGTAACCCTGTTGACAGTACCACAAGATTGGAAATGCTGCTGCACTTCTTCAGGTGTACACGCATAATCAACCTGCAAGTCCAATTCCATCTTAAATGTTATTTAATCAAACACAAACTAAATCATAAGCAAAGCATGGAAACGATAGCAGTATAATACCAAAGAGGACCTTGCATGTAAGGCATTATAATCATGGACGAGTTTATTAAGTCCAATTCCACCATAGATCCCTGCATGATTACGACTTTAGTTCATTAAGTTCATTACTAGCAGTCTAGCACTACCCAAAGGCAAGGCATCATAATCATGGAAGAGTTTCCTCGATATTATAGAATTAACCCATGTATACAGATTAAAAATACAGATGCAAAGAAGGTACGGATCACTATAAGGAACCTTGAACCAGACGGGGCGTTATAAACCAAACAGTTTACAAAATTACTAAATATGTCAGCTCTTACATCCAACAAATGTCAAATAACACTCAAACTCACTCCCACGTCAAAACTAATGGGTAGAAAATTGCCAAGATGATTAATATAACAAAGAATGAATAAATGTTCTGAGCTTAAACTTACAAATCGAAACAGAATACAATCACCATAAAGCTTCAACTTACAAAATCCATTTTGGTGACTTAATTAGCATAACATAATCAAAAAAAATTCTTGAGCTTATACCCATCTATGAACAGCACCATATTACAACAAGACTTGTGAATATAATTTGTCCACAGCTTAAAACAAAAAACAAATGAGGAAATTCCGAAGAGCTACGGTAATTCTAGAAGTCTCCTCAAATGTACTTGGTTCCATTTTTCATAAACAAGAAACACTTTCCCCACCATTGATGATTGAAAACAAAGTGATACTAGGATGAATTGCCAAATGAAATGTATAATAGTAAAACACAATGCCAATTATATATGGCAGAACTTGATTGCTAGAGCCCAATGCATAAGAATAATACTAAAAAACCAAACAAAACCAAACAAAAGCCCAATGCATCTTTCGAACAACCTACATTCACAAAAATAATACTAAAAAACCAAACAAAACGCTCACTCAAGGCATAAGAAAAAGAGACTTTTACGAGACATTTCATCAAACATCTTATGAGCATAAACTAATAACTCAAGAATGCATCTTCCTCATCTTTTCACATAGCACAAGGTGAAATCTAAATTCCACTAGCAACAAAAAAGACATTTTGAAGTCTGTCAGACCGCCTTGCAACCATCCTAGCAGGATATACCTACCAATAACGGTCCTATACGAGTGCAAACTATGGGTCTATGAACAGTAAACGAAAACCTGTTAGAAATGCAGTAGAAACATATAATTAGAAACATACAAACTAATTCTCACCTTTAGGATTCCAATCTGGTTTAACAATAAGGTCCTTCAACAAGCATCTTATCGGTGAAGTAAGTGAGTTAGAAAAGCCACCATTAACCGCTTTCCCATCGCTCTGCATATAATTAGAAGAAATGATATCTCAAACGCACTCATCATTTGATCATATACGAGGCTAAGAAAGGATGCATTCATTTGCAGAAAATCTTAATTTAATTTGTAATACCTAACTAAACTAAGAAACTTCAAATTCTTCCGTTTAATTTTACTCGTCATCATATCCGCTCAAAGGATAGCCGTAAGCTAAAGACAGTGAGAAACTGCAAACTGTTCTGAAATGATCTTAACAAACTTACCTCTGGAGGGCTTTTTGGACTCGAATTAAGGCACCGACAAGGAGATTTCCAATTCACCGGCGTAGAGACAGGGCTTTGTTGCCTCTGCACACTACTGGATCTCAATTTCCGCTTCGGGAAATTGGTCTCCGTTACACTCTCGACCTTGCACTGATTTGCTCGAGTAATGGCTGTCATTGATCAAATCCCGACGAAATGCGGCACAGCCGGGCGAGATCCGTCAACAGCTAGACCCAACAACCGCACCCTAGTGATCGGAATCGATGCTGGACGCAAACTGGAATTCGACGACAGTTGCTGGTGAAGTTTCCTACAGAAGGCCGAGAGAGAGAGAGAGACGCCGACGACCTGCGGCGTTTGAAGGCGGAACGGCACGGCGGTCGCCGGACCTTCTCATTTACCGGCCACGATTTGAAGGAAAAAAGAATCTACGATCGTAGGAAATGAAAGCAAGAAAATTTGATTGGTGGCTGCAGAATTTAGGGTTTGAAATCAAGAAGAGAGGAGGAGAATTTATATAGAAACTTTTAAGGAAAAAGAAAAGGTAAAGTAAGAGAGAGGAAACTTGATTTTTTACCAAAATAAAAAATAAAAAAAAATTATAAAGGGGCTTTAATGTCGGTTTTAAACCGACATTAAACGTCCGCCTTTTGAAAACCGACATTAAAGCCCATTTTTCATTTTTTCCACCCGACATTAAAGGCCAGATTTGTTGTAGTGGGTCCCACTAGTTTGCTGTCCCTTTCCCTTTTTCTAATAAATAAAAGTAAAGAACCAAGAGGGATATAAATAAAAGAGTTTCAAATACTATTCATCAAAAGAGAGCATAGAACATCCAACGGGAGGCTCATGTTTGCAAGGTTTAGAGATTTTTTTTTTCTTATTAACATCTTTTTCTTTGACTAATTAAAATATTGAGTCCTTTCAAAACTTAGTAGTTTTATTTTATTTTTTTTC
Organism: Cucumis melo; assembly: GCF_025177605.1. Classification (NCBI taxonomy): domain Eukaryota; kingdom Viridiplantae; phylum Streptophyta; class Magnoliopsida; order Cucurbitales; family Cucurbitaceae; genus Cucumis; species Cucumis melo. Next base: position 9,605,421 of record NC_066860.1, read on the forward strand.
CTTTAGGATTAAAGAGGTATTTTCAAATATAACAAAACAAATTAAAATATTTACAAAATGTAATTATAGATACTCATAGAAGTGAGAAATTTATTCGTACTTATCATTGTTTCATTGATAAAATATGAAATCCTGCTATTTTCAATAGTTTTTACATTTACAATAAATTTTCTTTATTAAATTTAATAAACTTTCTTGATTAAATTTATTAAAAAAGAGGACGATTTAAATATAACAAAATGAAATGATTTATCTTTAAATATAACAAAAATTTACTTTTTATGGAGACTGCCATAAATTTTGATAAATAAACAAAAGTTTTAATTCATTATTTATGTTTGTAGAGAAAAAAAAAAAAAACGATTCAAATACATTGTCATAATGCAGTGGACAATTTTATACGGTTAGATATAAGATGCAGAATTTTCTCACTTGCTAAAATACTTCTTTTATGTGCCAAAGCTTTTCTATGGTTGGTAAATTGAAAGGCAACTTTTTCTTTTCATCTTTTCGAATGTTTATTAATATGTTGGGTGGAGATTTGAAACTCAACCATTTTAATGAATGATATATATTATATAACTAATTTAAATAATGTCCTTTATAAAAAGGTCAGTAGTTTGATTCTTGAGGAAAACAATCACTTTCTTTAGCAAATAATTTATTTTGACAGACAACTCGACATGTGGTGTGACTAAGAGTAGAGAATTTCAAACAATCTCTATAATATGATATAATAATAATAATAATATTAAGAAACAAAAAATCCATGTCTGATAAAATGATCAAGAGCAAGTGAGTGGCCCAAGTAATTTATTACATGTTTGGCAACTTTTTGCTTTTTTAGATCTAAATAGGATGGATTGAACGAATATTTATTTATGAAAAGCTATTATAAATAATAAAATCTTTGAATATATTTACAAATACAATGATATTTTAGAATTTATCAATAACCGATACGAATAAACATTGAAATATTACGTAACATCAAATGCAACAATGAACGATGTTAAAAAAATGAGTAACATGAGATTCACAGTGATGGACGACAAATGTGGACGACGCCACTAATGGCAGTCGGCAGCTTCTTCAACGACAGAAGGCAGACCATACGTCAACAATAGACTCTGGAATTGGGCTGTGAGGGGGTGCCGTCGACTGAAATGTGAAATCAATGGTGTAACGCCCCAAAATTTTCGAGGTAAACTCTTACCGCCTTATTTAATTTTTAGGGGATTTTAAATTTTGGGATTTATTTCTGAAATTCTGGAAGTTATTAGTTGTAAATTATATGATAATAATATAATGGTAACTATATTATTATTATTATTATTATTATTATTATAATCTTTATATATATAAATTAATATTAATATTATCTTTTGTTTATTTTATTAATCTTATTATTAATATTAATTAATTAGGTAAAAGTTAATACATATATATATATATAATATTTTATTTATTATTATTATTAATTAGAATTATTAAAAGTTAACATATATATATATTTAATAATATTTTATTTATTATTATTATTATTAATTAAATGTTATTACTTTTATTAAATTCTTAATTTAATATATATATATATATATTTTAAAAAAAAAAAAAGAAGGGAGAAGAGAAACCCTACCCCCTCCTCGCGCGCCGCATCTCCATCCCCACCTCTCCGATTTTCTCCAGCGCCGCCGCCATCTCTTCCTCTTCATTCTCTTCTTCTTCCGACCGTGTCTGCCACCATCTCTCTTCCTCCGACGCGTCTCCCTCTCCGTGGTGGTCGTCCGTCGCCGTCTACACCGTCGAACTCTCCAGCTCCATTACCCGACCGCCGCGGCCCCGTCCGTTTCGATCTCCTCTCGGATTCACAACGCCAGCCACCGGCGTGCGCCCTCCGTCAGTCGTTCGGCGTGTGGGAGCAAGGCCGGTCGTCGAACGCCTCCCAGCTGCCGTTCGTCACGGTCGTCGGACGCCGGAGAGCCGTCGTTCGTGTTGCCCGTTTCGCGCTGCAAAACCCGACCTGGTTCCAAGCTGACCCGACCCAAAACCCGTTTCCAGTCCGAGCCACACACGAATCCGGGCGAGCCGAGCTGAGTAAGCCGAGCCGAGTGAGCCGAGTGAGCCGAGCCACGAGCCGAGCCGCAAGCCGAGTGAGCCGAGCCGCGAGCCGAGTGAGCCGAGCCGCGAGCCGAGCCGCGAGCCGAGTGAGCCGAGCCGCGAGCCGAGTGAGCCGAGCCGCGAGCCGAGTGAGCCGAGCCGCGAGCCGAGTGAGCCGAGCCGCGAGCCGAGTGAGCCAAGCCGCGAGCCGAGTTGAGCCGAGCCACAAGCCGAGTTGAGCCGAGCCACAAGCCGAGCCGAGCCGAGGCCAAGCCGAGCCGAGCCGAACGCCTTCAAGCCGAGCCGAGCTCCTTGTTTCACCAAGCCACCTAAGCCTTCCTTCCTCCGCTCTGGGTCACGGTGAGTCTTCGGTAAGGATTGTTTTCGATGAATTCCTTAATGTTGCTACATCCGATTAGAGTTTGAATATTGGAATAAGATATGGCCCTACTTTTCTCCCTTGAAGGTAGTACAGAGTTGACGCTTGAGTTCTCGGGTCTCGCGATAGGCTTGGTTGGAGATAGCTTCCTTCCTTCCTCGGGTAAGTCAACGGATGTGCTTCGGACCTTTAAAACGACTTCTACTAAAGTCATCAACTAAAACCTTCGTGTTTTCGTTTTAGGTTGAGCTGTTGAGCGTGGATTCGATCGAGGGGCATAACCGAGTATCAGGTAAGGGTTTTCCTACTACTGGACCTCGGGTCGAGGCCGGAAACGTAGCAATCCACAGGGGATTACACGTTAGTGATTATACTGGATAAGTGTATCTATGTTGACTGTTAAGCACTGTTATTATGTTTCTGCCTGATGTAACTGAACCGCAACCGCTAATTGTAGATTGAAATTTTAGATTGATGGATGTTGATCATGGGATTAGACGGGGAAGGACAGTGAGTTCAGTTGGTTATTTAGCTGTTTGAGACTTGGGGCTCTTCCATAATGATATACGAATAGTTGACGCGTATAGCAACTGAGGGTGTAATGGTTTAAGCTTATACTACCTGGCCAGTAAAGCCCTTAGGGGAAATGTAAATGATTGATGATTGTGGTATGACTGTGGTAGACGATTGAGTATAGACCGAGGGGTAACGGTTAGCTTCATCTATGGGGTAGTGTGCCTTACTTATATGTGCATCCTTCGGGAGCACTAGACTGATGTGTGCATCCTTCGGGAGCACTAGACTGATATGTGCGTCCTTCGGGAGCACTAGACTGATGTGTGCATCCTTCGGGAGCACTAGACTGATATGTGCATCCTTCGGGAGCACTAGACTGATATGTGCGTCCTTCGGGAGCACTAGACTGATGTGTGCATCCTTCGGGAGCACTAGACTGAGATGTGCATCCTTCGGGAGCACTAGACTGATATGTGCGTCCTACGGGACCACTAGACTGTTATGTAGGGTACCCCCGAATAGGAAGTTAACTGTTGTCCCCTAACGGGCCCAGTAGTGGGTCCCTTACTGGGTATGTTTATACTCACCCTTTTCTCTTTTTAAACTTTTCAGGTAAGGGCACAGCGAGGGGCAGACCGACGAAAGGCAGGAAGGACGCGTGAAGGCCATATGGACGCGTCTGGTTTTCTTATCGCTTCCGCTATGTATTTTGTCAGAATATTTGACTTGTGCTTTTGGAACTAATGACTTGAGTTTTTGTTGAGACTTTTTATGATTGATTTAAAATAGGGCCCGAAACTGTCTTTTTGTAATGTTTCTAATGCTTTTAATGAATCGTAACTGGTCCGTTTTAAATTTTATGTTGAATAGTCGAGTTTTGGTATTTGGTAGTGACCTCAGCTTAGTCCGGAAAGTTGGGTCGTTACAAATGGTAAATGTAAAGGGTGGAAACGTGAATATGGAAAAAGGATTGGAATTTGGTGCTGAAATTACTAATCAGCTATTAAGGATTAAGGTTGGGTTTTGGGCTGGGATACTTTAGTTGGACTTAGATTGAACTAAATTAAAACTTACTTAAATGTAAAACGTTAAAAAGAGTTTATACCAGACTTAATCACATAAAAAAAGCTTAAAATTATCCTTTTTTTTTACATAAAAGACAAGTAAAATCCAAATGACCAAGAGTATTCATCTTTATTGAATTAGTTTCAAATTTAACTTCAAATATTTATTATTTATTTTAGTTTCTCACGTTATATATAGGTGAGATATTACATATGTTTATTTTTTTGTAAATATTTGATTCTTTTTTATATATAAGTTTCATATATTTTCATTTTTTATTATCATTGTTATATGGTTTTTTACGATTTTTTTTCATTTCTTACTAGAGTTTTGTACATGTATGTATGTTTTTTTTCCATTTTTATTTTTTTATTCTACAAATTCTATAGTTTTTCAAAAATATGTCATGATTTATTTTTTGTGTTGTTAAACATATTGAAAAATGAAAACATACATCTCATATATTATTTGTTATATAAGATGATATATTGTAAAATTGTTATATTTGTGCACTTTTTTGGTTTAGTGTTTAATTTCAAATAAATATCATGTTTATATCAAATATAATTATAATAATTATAGATTTTTAGCAAGTTACATAATAGTAAGATATATATTTTACATACTTTCTCATATATACACATGTACATTTAGTTATTTTGCATATATATTCCTCATATTATATAATAAATACCTATAGAAATGTTATATATAAAACCTGTTATATCTTGAAGACCCAATTAATCTGATCCAATAATATACCATGTAATACAATTAGTTGTTAATGACAGTAATATATTTGCTTCACATACCGTATATATCAAGTTTTTTTTTCATATGCTAATGTATATTGAATGTGTAGTTTCATATTCACAATATTCATAACATCCTTTGGTATATAAAGAAAAAACATGTAAACCAAAACCAACTTTATATATTATGTAAAATTATGAAATGATCTTTAGATATATGAAAAACATTGCAAATTAGATGTAATATAATTGTTATAAATTGAAACTATATTCCTCTCAAAATCAACAAAATTAATCTTTAATAGTGTAAGAAAAAACTCAATTGAAATATCTAAAAATCCATTATTGTAATAATCATTTCAAAAATATATTCCAATGTGTTTGGTATAAAAAAAGTAACGTTATATACCGTGTAACTCTTGATACCAAAAACTCATTTTGATAACAAAAAAAATAAACTTTATATAGAATGATAATTGAGCTGAATATATAAGATGAAAAAATATGAACTCACTGGAAAACATGAAGAAGATGAATGACAAAGGAATACCAGATTTGATCGAAAGAAGAAAAAGTACATGAAGGACAAAGGAATACCGGATTTGTCAGTTTTAATATCCATAATAATTGTAGTCCAAAAGATTTATGGTAAATAAATGAGAAATTATTAAATAACAAAAAGTTGAAATTATTTACGACTTATAGCAAAAAAGACTCAAATGAGTTAAAGAGAATTTAATGATTTTGCTATAGTTTGTAAATAGTTTCAATTTTTTTGTTATATTTGAAAATACCCCTAAATAAATATACCAATTTTCATAAAATTTGCTAAATCTTATTATTGAAATCCGTTAATAAAATTTGTTAAATCTTATTATTGAAAATAATTGAGAATTTAAGACATTTGTGAGATATGGTACCAGATGAGGACATTCCTCTGAATTTTTTAAAAGTTAAATACCAAATACAAGGAAAATTTTGCGAATAGCAAATTTTTAAGTTTGATTTTAGAAAATGTCAAAAAATGAAAATAATAAGAAAAATAGCATGTAACATCCCGAGATTTAAGGTAAGTTCTAATTTAATTATCTCAATTCGTTTAAGTTTGAGTTGTTATTAGGTGTAATTTTATTTGAATTGGAATTTTTGGTGGAATTTGAATTAATTAAATATATGTAGAAGCATATGTATGTTTAATTAAAGAGGTTTTTTAAAAAATATAACAAACCGACAAAATATTTACATTGTATAGAACAATTTTGAAAACGAAAAAAGCCCACGGCCCACAATGGGAACTACAACAAATGTCTCAATCAACACGAGATTAATCAACCACAGGACGAGTGTAATTTTTCTTCTAAACGATCATGATATGCGATCGTATAGGGAATGATACACGATTGTGTAGGTAATATCAACATGATTGTATAGTTTTTTTAACGATGGAAAAAATGCTTCAAATATAAATGATCATGCTGACCACGCTAAACGATCGTGTTGACTATGGCAAACGATTGTTTAGATCATATCCACACGATTGTGTAGTTCTTTTTAAACAATGGGAAAAAGACTTCAAATTCAAACGATCATGTTGACCATGCTAAAAGATCCCGTTGACTATGGTAAACGATCGTTTAGATAATATACACAAAATCATGTAGTTTTTTTTAAACGATGAAAAAAGACTTCAAATATAAACAATCGTGTTGACTATGGTAAGCGATTGTTAGATCATATCCATACGATCGTGTAGTTCTTTTTAAACGATTGAAAAAAGGCTTAATCTAAATGATCGTGTTGACCATACTAAACGATCGTGTTGACTATGTTAGTTGATCCTTTAGATCATATCCACAAAGGTCGTGTAGTTCTTTTTAAATGATTAGAAAAGAACTTCAAATCTAAACGATTGAAAAAAGGAATGATACACGCTTAACATAGTCAACATGATCGTTTAGATCGTATCCACACAATCATGTAGATCTTTTTAAATGATGGAAAAAGAGCTTGAAATCTAAACAATGGTGTTGACAATATTAAACGATCGTGTTGACTAGGTAAGCGATCGTTCAGATGATATTAGAGTGATATTTAAATGGTCTTAATATTCTGGAAGAGGAGCTGGAAAAAAGAAAGAGAAAATGTGTGAAGAAAGAAAGAAAGAAAGATGAATAAAAATAGAAGAAAGAAAATTTGGACGAGTTGAAGAAATCTGGAAGAGAAAATGAATAAATCACAAAGAAGAAGAAGAAAGAGTAGTAACGAATCGTCGAAAACGTCAAGGGCAAATATGGAATTTTTTAAAATATTTTACTCGCTACATGGGCTTTTCATTTTTGTTACATGTGCAGTAAATATTTTGGTGTTTTGTTACATTTATGACAATTAACCTTAATTAAAGAATTTAATTTTTGGTGGAGAATGATGTTAATTATATAATTTTGGTTATAAGTGGAAAATTGATAATTATATATTGAAATATAGTTATTGAGAAAAGATGATGAAATTAATTAGGGAAGAGAAGGGGGATATATATATATATATATATATATATATATATATATATATATATATATATATATATATATATATATATATATATATATATATATATATATTTGTTTATTATATATGTTTATTTTAAAAAAGAAAGTAAATAATAATAAAGTATTATTCATTTTATTATTATTTTGTTATAAATTAGAGTTTGTGCATTAATTTTGTATGAAAGGACAAAAGCTATTCATTTTCTTCCCCAAGCTATCTAGTTGTCGACTCTCACTCCCTCACTTCTTCTTCGTTGTTCTCCAATGACACTTTCTTCTTTGTCCAACCTCGTCCGGACCAATTGTGTGTTGTCTACTGTTGCTTACTGATTTTGGTTAAGATTATTGGGTCTTTATTGTAGGATTTTAATACCCATTAAAGATTAATTGAGACTCTAAATTAAGTTTATTATTGGAATTGATTTTGGTTGCATGCCTTTGAAAGCCCCTTTGGCAAAGCTTGAGGATTTAAGTGGTGAATTTTTCCATAGAGGATTTTTCATCCTCCATTTGGGTAATTTAGTAAGCTAAGGTAATTAAATTAGTAATTTGTTGGCAAAATTTTTAGTTTAAATTTTGATTATGCATAGGTGAGATTTGTGGATTCATTTGCAATAAAGAATTTAGCATAACCTAAGGTAAGAGTTCTACTATTAGATCCCCGATTGAGGTTTGATGGTTACTGTGATAGCTGTGATGTCCAATTATCTGTATAGTCTAAGGTTACTGTTGTGAATGGTAGCTATTAGGTTAGGCTAAGGTTACTGTGAGATGTTAGAGGATAATTATTTGTATATGCTTACTGTGGGAACTACCCTTGCTTCCAACAAAAAGTATGATGATTGTTTGATTGTGTTGGATACCTATTGGCTTAGTATGCGTTACCGTGATACATGGGATAGGTAGCCAATTACTAAGCCAATAAGTTACCGTGAAATTTATGAAGGGTAGCCAGTTGCATAACCTATTGGTTACTGTGATAGTATGTATGGTGAATAGTTAATTGCATATTATTTGGTTTACTGTGAAATCATGGGGATGATTATTTACTGAGTTTGTTACATGCACATGCTTTGGATTGATGGTGATTGTTAGCTTTAGCTATTAGGATACTATACCCCTGTGCACGATGTCCTTAGGGTTCTCTACCCTTATGTGACTATTATATGTTCCTGTGGATTCACTCTTTTTGATTATTATGTATATTTGCAGGCGACTCTATGTGATTATTATGTGTTTTTGCCAGCTCATTCTATGTGATTATTATGTGTTTCTGTGGGTTCCCCTTTTTTAGACTGATCTGTGTCAATGTAGTTCACAAGTTTGTTATGGCACATGGTATACACTTAATAGAAAGTTAACTTTCACCTTGTGGGCCAAGTAGTGGGTCTCTTACTAGGTATATTTTATATACTTACATTTTTTATGTTTAACTTTTCAGGCAAAGGTAAGAGGAAGGGTAAGCTAGTAAGTAACAAGAAGAAGGACCTATGGGTGGCCATATGAGGATCGATATGATATAGATGTCACATCCCGCCCCAAGATCACTTCCATGTAACCATGTGGACGTTACCGCCTAGACACTCAATAAATATCTCTTTGCAAGATAACACGTTGAATGCCTAGTAAGTGGAATTACTATAACAACAATTTTAACGCAAAGCTTGAACTTAAACTTTCACAAGACAAGATAACAAACAACTTCTCTTTATTAACTTAACAACTTGCCTTCTAAATACAATACAATTAATCAAGCTCTTTCTTTACAACAAGGACTTAAACAAAGCTTTAAAGCCCTCAACGCCTAGCACAAGTTCTTCGACTACAACGCCTAGCTTGCTCTCCTTACCCTTCTTTACATGGCCTCAACGACTTGAAAATCTGGGGAAGGGACACTTAACACGTAAGTTAAATACTTAGTGAGTGATGATTTTGAAATCCTTTTTGGGAATACAAATCAATCACATAAATTTATTTTCATTTCATAAACATCAGGCCATGCTTAAGCTTAAACTTAACACGTAATAGGTTGTCAAATCAAGATTAGACATTTCCATAAAATACTAAACTCTTCTTACCTGACTTCATCAAAATGCCTTATTACACTTGATTGCAATCTCTTTTATCGCATCGTCTTGCTTTAACACGATCTAACCTCAAAACGCCTTCTTCCTCACAAAATACCTTCTACTTCTTTCCAACAAAATGAAACCCTGGTCCTCACAATAGCTTTTACTATCTTTCATGATTTCCTTATGTTTTCTATGCCATGCCTGAAATGGTTATATTTTAAACATATTATTTTTATTGTTTTACTTAGGGCCTGAACAACTAATTTCTTTTAATGGTTTTTGGTTACTTGTGTTTTGGAAATATTGTTTTCCTTAATTTGTTTTAGATTTTACTTCTATTTAATAAAATTGAAGGATTTAGCATTGTTTTTTACTTTTGAAAATTGGTTTTGTTAAGTAATGACCACAACTTAGTTTAGAAAAGTTAGGTTGTTACAGTTGGTATCAGAGCCTAAGTTTTAGGTTTTGTAGACTGACTTATGATGTAAGTCCATGATTTTATCCCTATGGATAACATGGTTCTTCATTATGGAAAGTCCATGTCATTGAAAGTCCATAGCTGTGAGACTTGAGTCTAGAATGGAAGGGTTTTTTTAAGAAGAAGGCGTTTTAGGAGATAGGCGTTTTGATGGTTCACGTTGAAGCTAGACGATGCGATGAAGGAAGAAGGCATTTTTATGTTCAATGCGAGAAGAAGTTAGGTAAAGAGAGCTAGGAATTTTTCAGAGAAATTTTCTAATTGTGCCTAATTAATGGGCTATGTGTCATGGTTAAGCTTAAACATGACTAAGAGAAATGTTAAACCTACACATTTAACATTTCAAGTAGGAGCTGGTGAACTAAGGGAGATTAAAGAGTGACTAATCAAATTTGGAAATTAGTATAAATATAAGTATAAAGTCTGAAGAGAAGGATGTTGCTCTAAGTTTTTTGTTAAGAGGAAGTACCAAGTGTTATCTTGCTGAGAAACTAGATGAGAAGAGAAGATTTGAAGCTAGGCGAACAAGGAAGGAAAGAAACTTAGTGTGTTGAGTGATTTTCTTTTAAATGAACAGAAAGATTTCAAAGCTTTCCTTTTAAAGTTTCATGTTGTCTTAGTAATGTTGTAATACACATTAATGTTTATGAGAAAACATGATTTTTAAAGAAAGTTTTTAAGTTATAATTTCAAACAAAAGTTTCATGGTTAATGATTTTATGTTATGTATGTAAGTAAACCATTAGCTTTATTCCTATCAATGAACTAGTTATTGTGGACACATAATGAGTAAAGGCGACTATGGGGTGAAAGGACCACATGGCGACAAGAAGATGGCCAATGCATTGAAAGGAGCGTATTGAGTTAGCAGCCTGAGCAACGAGAAATGAACTAGAAAATTCTCCAAGGGATATTGGTGAAATGAATCCCAATAGTCTATTCGTAAGAATAGTTCATGTTCTAGGCGAAAGGAATAAGAGGAAGCTAATGTGTGATTTATGTTTTAAATTAAGCGTTGAAACCTGTTTCTAAAAATGTATTTATATGGTATATGCCCCAAAAAGGATTTCTAACACCACTCACTAAGCTAAGTATTTGACTTATGGTTTAAGATTCTCTTCCCCAGGTTACAAAGTATTAAGACTAATTTGAGCAGGATAAGGCGACACTACAAGAAAATGGAGCATTCCCGACGCCAAAAATGACGTCGACATAAAGAACGTCGGGAATAAGGGCTTTCTCGACGCCGTCAACAACGCGTCGGGAGTTGCGTCGGGAAAACAATCTTTCCCGACGCACCACGAAGGCGTCGGCAAGTATACGTCGGGAAAAGGGTAAATTAATTTTAAAAAATGGACTATTCCCGATGCCGTGAACAGTGCGTCGGGAGCGGCATCAGGAATAAGGGTTTTTCCCGACGCCGCATCAAACATCGGGAAAAACGTTTAATGAGCGTCGGGACTAGGGGCTTTTCCCGACGCCGCATCAACCGTCGGGAAAAATGTTTAATGAGCATCGGGAATTCCCTTTTTCCCGACACGTTTTGAGGGATTTCCCGACGCCACGTCACTGCGTAGGGAAATCCCCTTTAAAATCGTTTCAGTTCTGTAATTTACAGAACCGAAACCGAGAGGGGAAAAGAGAGGAGAAGCCGAGATCGTCGTCGCGATTTCCGTCGCCCTTTCGCCGCTGTTCTACCGTCGTCCGTTGCCGCCCTCCCTCGCCGCCGTCTGCCACTTTAGGTAAGTGGAAAATAAAAATTTATTTAATTTAAATTTGTGTTTTAGGGTTTTTTTTGATGAAAATTAGTTTAGGATTTTCTTTTGGAATAGATTTTTGTTTGTTAAATGTATTTTTGTATAGAGTGTGTGTAATTTGTGGTTGAATTGAAATTTGAATGGTTTAGGGTTTAGGGTTTTTTAGAAAATTGAATTGAGGCGGGATTTTATAGTTAAATGAAAATTGAATGGGGGTTGAATTGGGGGAGGGGGTTTATTGTTAAATTGAAAATTGAATTGGGAGGGGGGTTTATATTTGAATTGAAAATTGAAATTGGAGGGAAGGGGGGGTTAATAGTTAAATTGAATTTGGTGGGGGGGGGGGGAGAGAGAGAGAGATTTATAGTTGAATTGGGAATGTAATATGTGTGTTAAGATTTGTTTTGGCTATCCTGCAGTTATGGTAGCCTGTTTGTGTTGAATATTTTTATTGTTGATTTGAAATGGCTATCCTGTAGTTATGATAGCTTTTTTGTTTTGAATTTGTTTATGTTTGGGATGGCTATCCTGCAGTTATGGTAGCCTTTTTTGTTTTGAATTTGCTGGTTTCAAGGGGTGGTAGTAGGATAGCTTGAAGTATTTTGTTGTTAATAATTAGGTTGTGTTGGCTATCCTGCAGTTATGGTAGCCTCTGTAGTTTGGAGGGGTTTGTAGGATGCGAAGATATTTTGAAGTATTTTGTTGTTAATAATTAGGTTATGTTGGCTATCATGTAGTTATGGTAGCCTCTATAGTTTGAAGTTAGTTATTGAAAAATAGTGAAAATTCAGGGGAGTAAACCACGTATGCACATATTTATATCTAGTTTATATATTTTGATTCTAGCTATGTGTTTGTATTTGGTTATTGAATGTTTGTTTTCTATGTCCATAGTCATTATGTCATATCGACGATCAAATTTTATGGAGACGGACGATATGTTCCTCAAGTTTGAGGATGATTTAGATAACATTGCGGGAGGGTCGTCATCTGTGGGCGACAATACGGGTGAGTCTAAGAATTTTCTTCATTTTAACTTACAAATATTTCATGTGGGGTTTCTAACTTTATATGTTATTGTCTATTTATTGAGCAGGGTCTTCTTCTCAACATACGACTCCGACTCCTAGGAGACGTGCGCAATCTCGACTCTTGGAGTTAGAGCGCCACGTTGCAATAAATGGGCGCATTCCGATGACGATCGCCCCTGGAGCGGAGAAGCCTATTTTTCCACACGCCGTTCGCTTCAGCCAGGCGATAGGCGTGTGCGTGTGAAAGACATTTTCCATCCGCTGTCTTAAGTGGGCGGACGTTGGGAGAGAATACATTGAGGTCGTCAAGGGCGACCTCCAGATAATTAAATGCACTACACATTTATATATGATTTCATTTGAAACATATCTAACTTTAACCAATCTAATGTGTTATGTTTGTAATGTGTAGCGATTGTTTGTGCTTGATTTCAATGATCAAGCAATGAACAGGTTTGTTGAGCATCAAATGCTCACGACCTTTAAAGAGTTCTGGGCCGACTATCATAGACATTTCAAAAAGTACAGCGACCCGGAGGAGGCTCGTGCCAACCCACCAAACGCATTGGTTGGACGTGATGAGGATTGACACTTCCTCTGCGACCATTATATCAGCCGTGCATTCCAGGTATTTGTCATGATTAATTATGATAACAAGTTTTAATATGTATAAGAAATAAACAATATAATTGTTTTAATGCAGGAGCAATCACGGACGAACAAGGCTGCTAGACAGAAGCAGCCTTACAATCATAGTAGCGGGTCCAAGTCGTTTCTACAACGACAGTATGAGCTCGCTGAAAGAAGAGGGCAGCCGGTCGATCGTGTGGAATTGTTCCGGGAAATACACGTTCGAGTTGGGACATTCGTGTCGCAGGCCGCCGAGGATGCGCATGTAAGTTATACCCTTATTAATTATCCACTTTCATTATATATTTTTGCGCGTTACCTAACATAATTTTTAAATTTGTTGCAGAATCAAATGCTGGAACTCCAATCCCAGCCTACCCCAGAGGGTAGTCAGCCACTCTCTGAGGATGAGATATGCGATCAGGTGTTGGGTAGACGACCAGACTACTCAAAAGGCCTTGGTTGGGGACCCAAGCCGAAGGCCAGCAGAACGGCGAGTGCAAGCAGTTCGTTGACATCTTATTCGCAGTCCAAGAAAAAGAGATTGAATTACAAGCTAAACTTCATGAAGCTTTGGAACGGATTGAAGTACAAGATAGAAATCACCAAGCATTAGCTTCACAAGTGGAAGCTATGAAAAAGATGACAGAAGAACTAACTCGTGCACAACAGGGACCACCACATGATCCCTAGCTCTGCGGTACGTATATGTCTCTATTATTCTTAAGTTTTTGCAATATATGATTATGTATTAAACTTAGTTATTTTTATACCATTTTTAGGACCGAAGGTGTAGAATGACGCGCATACGCACCTCGTTGGGAGACTTTTCATTATGTTTATGTTTTTTCTATTTTGAGAACTATATTTTGTTGTAGTCAACTTATTGGTATTATTAATTTTAATTCTATTTTTTTAATTTGTGTTTGTATATTTATTAATTTATTTTAATTTATATTTAATTTGTTTTAATTTAATCCAAAACGTCGCGAAATTTTTTTGAGCAAACCAAACATCATTATGAATGTTTGAGAAAAATATTATAAGGAAAAATGTAAAAATAAAATATTTAAAAATATATATAAAAAAGATTTCCCGACGTTCTTTATGTCGGGAAAAAAACGTCGGAAAAGAAGTTTTCTCGACGCCGAGGTATGCGTCGGGAAAGCCTCTCGCGACGCATTTCTCCCGACGTTCTTCCCGACGCCGTTTTGTACGTCGGGATATCCTTTCTCGATGAACTTTTCATTTTCGCCGACGTATTTGTGCGTCGGGAGTACCCCCATCTCTTGTAGTGCGAGTTGCTATGCGTTGTGGCGTTAGCGAGGCGTTCTAAGTTTAAGCTTGTAGAAGTTGTGCTATGCGTTGAAGGCCTAAAGTTTTATTTTGAATGTTGTAGTAAAGGAAGCATGTAATATGTATTTTGGAATGCATGTTATAAGGTAATAAAGAGAATTTTGTTGTTATCTTGCATTGTAAGGTTTCTTATGGCTTAGTAGTTAAAAGGAATTAAGTTGAACTGAGCGATTAAGCTAAGGTTTAAGGCCAAGAGTGAGCGTTCTGGCGTTTCATTTTTGAAGCATCGGGATTGCTTAAGTCGTATTCGAGTGTCGCAATGAGATGTTCAGGACGCATTATGGGGCAGGGCGTGACAATAGCTTTTTATAACGATTTTCTACTGCTATAAAAAAAACTATAAGAAGTCGATTTTCGTTAGCGTAAAATTATTGGTGTGAAAATTTTTCATTGTGCAGGAAAAAACCGTTATGGAAAATCTTTTATAACAGTTGTGATAATTGTATATAAAAGCTATAAAAAGCTTTTAGTGACATGTAGCATTATGAAAAAGCTTTCAAAGTGTTTTCATAGCGTTTTAGAGTCGCATCATAGCCAATGTTATTGAAAGTTCTCGTAGCTCCCTTTTATCATTATAGGCAACGTAATAGAAAGTTGATATTCGATGGCATTAGTCTAATGTTATGATAGCGTTTCATAGTGTACTTAAAAAATGCTCTCGAAAGATTTTACATTAAGAAAAAAATGTTATAAAAAAACTATCTATTTCATTTTTAGATATGTTATTGGAAGTTCCTAATCTTTTTAATAGCATTTTTTACGGTAATAGAAAAAAAATTATAAATGCCCTATTTTCAATTGCATAATCTTGATGTTATTGAACTTTCTTTTGAATTTTTATAATAGTAAAAAATTGTTATAACTGATCTTTAATAGCATTTTAATGATAATATTGTGTTTTAGATTATACAATAGTTTCAAATATATTTGTAAAATCAAATTACACACATATATATACATGTAAGTAGGTATATCGCTTGACCATATATGTCACACACTTCCTAAACAAGCCACACTATCCCGAAAGGGAGCATGATGGACAATTAGTGAATGTCATCTCCCTCGATATCACACACTAGTCGTAACCAACATACCAAACAAGCCTGCTAAAATATGACGTCCAAGCTACATCTCTGATACCAAATTGGCAATAACATTTATACAATAAAAAAAACCCTATATAGGCTAGTTACACAATATTCATTTACTACATTTCAACAACTAGTATATACAACATAGTAGAAACACAAGTACTCCTGGACTCAATCCCCACAACTGCACTAAAGAACAAGCTAATGTACATACACGTACTAAGTGTGATCAAAAGCAACGTCAACAGTCAACACGATCAGGTTTCGAAAAATCTCAGGCTACTAGGGAATGGAAGAAAACAAATTTTGAAGGCATTAGCTAAATGAGCTTAATGAGTGACAGTTTAATAAAATAAATATTTTTCCTTTCACAACACATTTGGGAACATGATTATTAACAAAGCATGTAAACTGTTAATCTTAATGTAAATCATGCTTTATAATAAAGAACTGGAGGTTTTCCATAGATCAAGTAAAGTCATGTACCCTCTAATCACTATAATAATTTCATTTGTTTGTGGAGTAATCTCCATGCAACCACCACCAATAATCTTATGCATCCACAGTCCTCTAACATGCATGCAGATGCCTCCAAAGGGTTAAAACACCCTCTTATACAGCCCAAAGCCTAACGTATACAATAATGGGTCACCAAAAGACTTTTAATCCCAAACTTTAGACACTATTTGACGAGCATCAAGAGTTTGTAATTTGTAAATTCCAAATCCATGGCACATGGTACAAGTTTGAAAACATAAAACATTAACAATAATTATCACAAGTGTTTCCAAACCAACATGTGAATATCAAGTTCAACTTTTGTAAAACAGTCTTCCAATTAGAGATGTCCATTTAACCTACGGGGTTGGGACCCCGCAGGGACCCGCCACGAATGGGGAGGGGAATGGAGGAGGGAGTGGGGAGATTTTTTTCCCCCATTGGCAAATCGGGGTTGGGGAAGGGGAATACATTCACAGTCCCTGGCCCCGCCTCGCTCCCTCACCTTACTCCCCCACCAAAGAAACCCAAAATCTACTTTTCTTCTTCTTTCTTACAGACTTCCACTTCCCCATGGCATTTCCTTTTCTTTTTTTTTTCTCTTCTTAAATTTCTTTCTTCTTCTTCTTCTTCTCTACTCCTTTCTCCATTCCATGTTTTTCTCTTTTATTCTCCATTTTCTTCCTTTCTCCATTCCATTTTTTTCTTCATACCGTCGCCTCTTCTTTTTTCTTCTAAGTTTTACCCATCGGCCACCACTTAGATCTAGCCACGTACGAATCAACATTGTGAGTGATTTATGTTTTATATGACTGATTTCCAAGCTGATCTATGTTTTATAGTAATTTTTTTGCATTATTTTATTCTCTTCTTTATTTCATGTTTTATGTGAATATTTTATATGTTTTATATTCTTTGATTCATGATGTATATGATGTTGACTGTGTGTTTTTGATTTGTAATTTGTGATTAGAAGAATTGGATGTGAAGCTTCCATGAACCATATTTACCTAAATGTATTTTATATATTTTTAGCCATCATTTTGGATTCCTTCTATTTTTAAATGTTATTTTATATATATATAGTTAAGGTTTGTCTTAATTTTTTTTCCCCAAAAGCAAACCTTAAATTTTGAAGCTGTCTTTCAACTTTTACTTTATTTAAAATAATTCTTGTTGTCCCAATATTTGTATTTACTTTTCTTGGTATATGTAGGTTATGTGTGGTTTCTATCATGAATTAATATGTGTAAATAAATGTAAGGGGTGATATTAGTGGGTCTAACAAGTATTATTCCAAAGCTCTAGCTACTTTATGGTTGGTGTATAAGTCAATTCATATACTTCATATGTTGCATAAAACAATTGATTAAAGTTTATTGGGTAATCATTTATGCCTTGAAATTAGGTTAATCTACTTTATTTTGAGAGTCTATTTTAACTATTTGTAGGTGAAAATGACTCTATCTAATGACAATGAGTTAGAACAAGGTGGTTCAACACCAACATGTATGAACATGAATGAATCAACTCCAATGAATAGTGCTTCAAGTGGTCATGATCAATCTACAGCTATTACACTAGATAGTGATGATAGTGCGGAAATACTAAAAAGTAGTAGATTGACATCGATTGTATGGAATCATTATAAAAGACAAAAAATAAATGGTACCATGAAAGCAATATGTAATTATTGTGGAAAAAAGTTAGCAGGAGAATCTAGAAATGAAACAAAACATTTACATGGTCATTTCAAAATTTGTCCATTATGTAGACAAAGAGACATTAAGCAATCTTGCTTGAAACCCAATAAAACCAACGAGGGAAAATTAGTATTAAATTCATCCATCTTTAATTATGAAGCTTCTAGAAGAGACCTTGTGTATGCCATAATTTTACATGAATATCCTATAAACATGGTTGAACACAAAGGATTTAGAAAGTTTTGGAGTAGTGTTCAACCAATGTTTAAGATGATTTCAAGAAGCACGATGAGGAGAGATATAATAAAAATTTATGAGGAAGAGAGAAATAAAACAATGAAATTTTTGGAAAGCAACAAAAGTAGGGTTGCCTTTACTATGGACATGTAGACTGCGACAACCTAGAAGAAGGGATACATGACAATCACTGCACATTTTATTGATGATTCTTGGGTCCTACAAAGTAGACTTTTGAGGTAATTTAATTTAAATATTTCATTTTATAATCTATTTTTTGTTCAACATTTAGTAGTTTCCATTTTAACATATTATTACGTAATAATAAGTTTGCACATGTGCTGCATCCACATACTGGACATTTACTTGTTGAAGCATTAATAGAATGTATATTCGATTGATACATAGATCGTAAATTGTCCACTTTAGCAGTAGATAATTGTTCAACAAATGATGCAATGGTTGACATTTTATTAAGAAAGTTAGATTTAAGGACACTTTGGTTGCGTGGAAGTTTGTTTCACATTCGTTGTTGTGCACTGATTTTGAACTTGATAGTTAAAGATGGTTTGACTGTAATTTCTGATGGTATAGAGAAGATTAGAGGTACGGTTCATTTTTGGACCATTTCCCCAAAAAAAAAAGAAAATTTTAAGGAAGGAGTTCGTCAATTACAAATTTGATGCACTAAATAATTATGTCTTGATTGTGTTACAAGATGGAATTCAACATATGTGATGCTTAAAAATGCTTTGAAATACAAGGATGTGTTTCTTCGTCTAAAACAACGTGAACCACTATACACTTCAGAAACAAATTGAAATTTTGCAAAAGAAATGTGTGATAGATTAGAACTATCCTACTTGATGACTACATTATTTTCTGGGTCGAGTTATCAAACGTCTAATGTTTCTTTTTGAAGAAGTTTGTGAAATTAGGTTGAAACTTTCTAAGTGGCTTCATTTTGATGTTGAGGAGATATAAGTAATGGCGTTAAGAATGATTTCCAAGTTTGAAAAGTATTGGAGTGCGATTCATGGTGTGTTGGCAATAGCTACAATATTAGATCCTAAATTCAAGATGAGATTGATCCATAGAAAGAAGCATTTATCAAACCAGAATTTCTCAATAGTTCAATTTCAATAAATATAATCAATAAAACATGCTTGCGCACACAAAACATTTCATAAATTATTTCAGATAAATAAACATTTCTAAAATAAGTATAGGGTTCAAAATGTCACTCACGGCTTATAGCTTAACTCCTTGGCCGATAAATTCTTCCAATTTCCTCTTGCCTTAAATAAGAAATTTAATCTTAAATTACTTCCCTTAATTAAAAAAATATGCCAACATTACTCAAAATTTTCAAAAAGAATAAAAACAACTTAAAAAGCAATGTCATTGCTTGTTGGCCATTAGACATGGACGATAAGTGTCACAAACACAACCTTTCAAACACGGGACTTGAGATTGTGTGACACTTGTTCTAATTCGATGAATAAGCCAGTCATGTTAAATTTGAAAGTCACAGGAAAACTCACAGTATGATGTAGCCTTCCTTTACATTTTTAAAGAAAATAGTTTTATAAAACGTGAAAGAGAAAGAAAAGCATTGAAAACATCATTAAAGAAATCATTGAAGACTATCAATTGCAAAAAAATCTTAGATTGCAAAGAGTATGACAAAGCTTGGTCAGAGATTCAACTAGTGGATCTCTCTTATAGTACATTTTTTAAAATTTTCTAATATGACAGACTTGCATATGAAAATTGTGTAATGTCACTTAAAAGCAACCGACATGGAAATTAAAGGAAACAAACTAAACTAAGTACAAAAGCATAAACATAAAGTGGTGTGAGGATGTTTGGGCATGCAACCATAGGAAAACAACGCCTTAGACAAGCATGCTCATGATAGTAGGTAGCACGCCCACATGCATAGGCTTCCTAGACACCTAGTTGCGTGCTAGTCTCATGCCCTCACACCGGACTCCCATGCCCGCAACACCCACCTACCTCCTGACACCTTCATGCAAGCGCATGGCTTACTGCATGTCCTTGACGCTCCTCATGCTACATGATTGTTTGCTAACCATGTTCTGGCCCATCTTACCTAACCTTCCCCTCCTTGCAAGGCCTCAACATGCTCATGCCGCCTAACCCTTCAAGCCTAAGCCTTTCTCGCATGCCACACTTGCCACCTAGAAGTTAGTCTTTCATCGCATGGCCTTCAAGCATCATACCGTCGAGCTAACCTCAAGGCTTCTTGGTTTGTCTCAACATAACATGCCTTGTCTTTGATGCTTAGTCTTCTGGCCGAGGTGTACCTTGGCTACCTATGACATGTCAAAACACCTAGCTTCTCAACACTTAGTCAAAGTTCACATCAAACCCCCTTTCTTTCCTTATCTTGGCCATCAACTTCAAAAGGTCTTCAACACTTAATTCTTAATCAACCTATGAGTTCAACTTAATCACAAGAATAGAGAATCTAGGGTTTACAATATATTTGCATAGACGAAGAAATATGTAATTAATTCATGTTTTTCATCCACATCTAGAATCATAATTACAAAAAGTAGTTAATTCAAATTTCTAGCATCTACATCAAAAGTATTTTATACCAAAAGTCCTACCTAATAGAACAATTTGAAAATTTTTAATCCAAATAAATAAGTATATAATCCCCAAATGTTTGCAATCACAAGAGATGTTTTAATTTTAGTGATACTGAAATTCTCCCACAATTATGTTCTCTAATGTCTTTATTTCAATCACCTAATAAAAAAATACAAACACGATAGTCTTTATAAATCATCATGATCTAGCTCTAACCACAGTGAAAAATTTCTGTTGAAATCTCGAAATTTTGATTGAAATTTCACGATTTCGACAGGCTTAATATTTTTGTTTCGAGGAAATTTCGATTTTCCCCTTGTATCTCGAAATTTCTCAAAATTTCGAGATTTTCATTGAAAATTTGAGATTTCGATGGAAATTTCAAAGTTTTTTCTCTCTCTCCTCCCCTTCTTTTTTTACAATTAGACTAACTCAATTGATGTCTTCAAGGTCTATGGACTTGTCTTGATTACACCAATTATATAATTTCACACAACAATATATAATTTAATCTCAAAATTGAATATTGAGATAAAACTCTATGAGATATTTCATTTAAATTTAAGTCATGTTGTTGGGAAGCTACAACCCTATTTATACTAATTAAAAATATCAAACGAAAGGACACAACATTTAATTTTATGTCCTTTCAACTACTGTAATAAATATGTGAATAATCTAAATTAAATAAATACATAATTCCTTAAATATGTGAATGAATCTAAATGATGACTCTTGGATGTCCAAATGTTTTTTGAAGTTCCAAGTATTGCAACTCTTCAACTTAATTTGATTCAATTTTGATTTCTTGGTTCGTATAATGTGAGTTTTATTTTTTTACTATCCAATGCTTTCATTTCCAAAGAAACCAAAATTGAGAAAAATAACATATAATTATCATCAAATTCATTCAAACATTTTTCAATTGAATTTTTATAATGAATCTAGAGTGGGTGGCATAAGAAGTTGCTGCTATTGGTAAATCATTTTATTGACAACGATGTTCAAGATATTTTGGTTCTTGCGAGAATTCCTTAATTTCAAGTATGGATACACACCAAAACTATGGTCAAGATAATTGTTCTTACTCACCTTATGATGGTTCTTAAAAACTCGACCATAACAATTTTCTGCTTAACTTTCCACCAAATAGTTATTATCCATATGAAAGAGGAAGTTCATTGACCAATGAGATGTATCCACCAATAGGGTTTATATGTTGGTCGTACGAGTCCTATCATTTTCATTTAAATGACTATTTTCAACATTTTCAATATAGGATGACATGGGAGTAGTATTGGAGTTTCTACTAGAACTAACATTTTAATTAGATGACTATTTTCAATATCTTGATTACATGCTTCAAAGTCATCTTTTTGGCATTAGGCAAGTCATTTATAAATATTTTTGTATGCAAAAATTTCACTTCCTTTAATTTTGGCAATTAAATAATTTTCTTTTGTTTAGAAAAATATACTCACATTGACATCTACACAGATTTTACACTATATACTTAAAATTTGTCTTAATTTATAGAAATGATGATTAAAATGGTCAAATGTAGTCTACTTAGGCCACAATCAAAGTTTCATGAACTAATTATAACAATTTCCATCAACTTCCATGAAGTTTTTCGAAATTTCCATCGATATTGATTTCTCCATTAAATTGTGACCTCGATATTTTCATCGACATCGATATTTCTAATATTGGCTCTAACATAATATATTAACCAATTAAGTAAATAAATACTTAATTCACAAAGTAGTAAATAAACTTTCTTACATAGTTTAACTTTATCCATTGGTCATGCAACAATTGTGCCC
Organism: Cucumis melo; assembly: GCF_025177605.1. Taxonomy (NCBI): domain Eukaryota; kingdom Viridiplantae; phylum Streptophyta; class Magnoliopsida; order Cucurbitales; family Cucurbitaceae; genus Cucumis; species Cucumis melo. The sequence goes on from NC_066860.1 coordinate 9,628,080, forward strand.
ACAACATCATCAATAACAAGAATGTCGGATGTAAGTCTTCATTAGAAGGAATTAGGTACCTTTAATGTATTAACCTACACACAAACCACATTCGGGCCAAGTGGTATGTATGGACAAGGATAGATGGATCTTTAGAGGACTATCTTCCTTTAGAAACTATTTCTACGTATATGATGTAACCTAACAACAATACTGATGGGGAGTGTTGGTTGTAACACTCTTTTTCACCAATAAAATTACTAAAGAATGTCAAACAATAATAATTTTGAATACTAAATGAATAGAAAAGTTATATGAAGCATGATAAATGAATTTGGCGGTAGGGAATTCAAATTTGGAGTCAAAACATTTGGGGATGGTGGTACTCTAACATGATAATTCAAATTTTGCTCACATATTCAAAATGTTATACAAAAAAGTTTAAATAGATAAAGAGAGTTAAGTGAAAATGTTCTTTATCCTGTAATAAGGAAGCTACCAAACTTTTCAGCTCGTCCATATCTGAAATTAGGTTGCATTTTCTTTCAAAAGAGACAACAATTTTATCTTTCAAACTTGACGTGAACAACTTCGACCTATTCACCCTAAATCCTAAACCTCTATGGTCATGATCAAGACCCAAAACTCTACTAATTTCATCATCAACTATACCATTCGAATGAGATATTTCTACATGATTTTGCTCAGTACACTCCTAATAAAAAAAACGTTATACAGTAAAATCATGCAACATGCAAAGATTCAGAAACTACACACATAGAACTCAATTTGCACAAAATATCAGCAAGTTGTAATTAAAAAAAAAAAAGCTAAACCAATAATGGGTTGAAATACCAATGTTAAAAAACTAAACACATGCAAATAAAGTTTCATATTATACCAACAAGTAATAAAGGCAGAGTTAACATAACAAAGAGTTCCCAAGAAGACATTAGGGGGTGTTATATCTCCTCAAACATGCAAATATCAAGGTTCCAAAACTACACACATATTCACAACTCAATTTTCGAAAAATACGAACAAGTAAATATTTTAAAGAGAGAGTTAACTTAACAAAGAACTTTACAATAATTAAAAAATGAAAAAAGTAAATAATCAAACCAGAGTGCCGGCGACTTGCTAGTTAATGGGTTTTCCATCCTACACCAAGTGTGCCTATGTCCAAACGTCTACTCTAGTAATTGGAGTTGAAGAATATTTTTCTACATGAAAAAAAATATGTAGATATTAATTACCTTTAAGTTAATCAAAATGATGCTACTATGTAAACTTATACAAAATCTTTAGCGAGTCGAGCATATCCTCTATGACTATTGGTGTGAGGAAGTTGCTTTTTTAATCATCTCCTTGAATTAACGAAATAAATCTAGTCAACATTTCCTACAATATACCTTAAATTTTGAACTTGTTTTATCTTTAATGAAGTCATTCCAATCATGCAACGAAGAAATATTGCTTGGCGTTAGTTTCTTTGGACTCCTTGTCATTTGAAGCTTGTCTAATTTCGCTCACTAGGCATGATTTGCTTGCTCACCGCAGTTGATTCATCTTTTGGAATAACTATTATCTTGACTATCCTTTATCAATATCATATTGTGCCTAAAGAATTAAACCGTTCACATATTTACCATATAAGAGAGTTTACATTATATTATATACATTTTAAATAATATTAACGTATGTGAATAAAATGACACAATACTTCTTTATGTCTCATCGAAAGCTTCTTTCAGGTTTCAATAGTCACAGGCACCACTTCTCTAACAAGTGAATATGGCTAACTCAATTGGCGTTTCTCCAACAAGTTGTTTGTATTTGTTAAAGCTTACATTTAATATCATTTCTAGCTCCAACGCTATTGTTTGCATTTTTGTCTTACCTCTTGTCTTTATAGGTCTAGCTTTCTTTGTATTATTATCTAAGACTACATTTTTCTCCAACATATCTTGAGCACTTTCTATGGTTAATTTACGCAACACTAATCTAGTATGAGCAACAAAGGAATCTAATGGGTTAATTCATAGTCTTTTAGGCTCAAGACGTACATTTTCATTGACACATGTTGAAGGAAGTGGAATAGTAGCAAATGAAGAATCCCTATTGTTGTGAATTTGTTTAGAAAAAAAAAGATGGTTCCCTAACCTCTCTCTCCACACTACCCATACCGACATTGTCTAGATCATCTACTATCTATATATACATATTTGTTTTTCTTTCGAGGTGGGTCGGGGTCCGATCGGAGTTGAGGTCGGAGAATGTATTTCTCGTCCTTGGTCCCAAAATCCCCACTCCCTCCCTCATTCCTATTGTATTTGAGAATTCTCCGCCTCGTTTGGAAAGGGTCCCCATGGGGTCCTAGCCGCAAAGGTTAAATGGACATCTCTACTCGTTGATGATTCTGGATTAGAAGTAGGTGCTAGAATGGTTACTGGTGGATCAACGGTGGATCAGTTGTAAAAACATAGTGACTTTCAGCTGCTCAAAGAAGACTAGTAGTTTTTAGGACCATAAGTGCTAATTCGTTCCATTAAGTGTTTCGAGTTTGGACAGATCCAGAATAACCCTGTTGAAGGTCTTGATCGACATTGTTTTAATTGCTTTCTAAATTGTTGTGTCGTGATGAACCACTACCTTAAAAGAAATCACGATCGACCAAGGTACCAATCGTGTTGTCGGTTGCTCCCCAAGGTTAACACAACTTCCCTATTCAAGCGTGCACTTGTCGAAATAAGAAATAGAAACAACAAGGTTAACGCACCATACCGATATTCCAAAGTGTTTTAGATAGTCTTGGCAAATTTTCAGGCCACGAACATATCAAACATTGAATTTGGCATGTGGTTCAATAAATGCCCGCGAACTGTTTTATTGTCCTTTGCGTATCTCTCAGGATCAACTATGGATATTGGCTTCAATTAGTCAAAGGTAGGAGGACCCATGGATGATTCTAGATCAGAAGTAGGTGTTGGAATTGTTACTGGTGGATCAATGGTAAAAACATAGTCGACTTCCAGCTGCTCGAAGAAGATAATTTTTTGGACCATCGGCGGTAGTTCGTTCCATCAAGCGGTTCAAGCTTGGACAGATCCGAAAGAACCTTATTGGAGGTATTTATCGACATTGTTCTAATTGCTTTCAGATTATTGAAAAAGAATATCAGAATGTCGAACTAATAAATTGTTGTGTCGTGACAAACCACCACCCTAAAAGAAATTACGGCGGCCAAGGTGCCAATCATGTTGCTGGTTACTCCCCAAGGTTAACACAAATTTCCTATTCAAACATGCACTCGTCGAAATAAGGAATAAAAGCAAAATTGAGAAGCTCAAAACGGTAATGGAATTAACGAAAATTGAAGAACAAATAACATGGAGATGGTTTTCAGTGGGTGATTTCATAATGGGATGACAAAGATGATTAACGAGTTTGATGCTTAAAATGGTAAAATGAAGCTACAATTTATAGATGGGGAAGTCCAATTGAAATCCAAACGTGAGTCGGAATCGGACGTGAATGACCAATTTTTGGATAGCCGAAAATAAATCTCTTGATATGACATTTATATGAAAATCTCAGAAGAATTTTAGATACCTAAAACATATACATCAAGTTCCTAGGAACTATATTCAATAATGTTACAGAGATCATTAACTGAGTTCAAACAACCAGAACGAATGTGGTACAATTGCTTGAGACAATATTTGCTGAAAGAAGGATATCAAAATAATCTAATACGTTAGGGTGTTTGTATACAGAAATCACAGTCAGAATTTGTTATTTATAATTGTGTATGTTAATAATTTAAATATAATTGAAGCTTCTGAAGACCTTTCAAATGTGATAAAATATCTTAAGAAAGAATTTAAGATAAAAGATCTCGAAAAAACAAAATGTTACCTTAGGTTACAAATTACGCATTTAACAAATGAAATATTTGTTCATCAATCAACTTACACAAATTTGTTTTTGAAAAGATTTTATATAGATAAAGTACATCCATTGAACATTTCAATGCAAGTTCGTTCATTATATGTGAAGAAAAATATATTTTAACCTCGAGATGATAATGAAGAACTTTTTGGTCTCGAAGTATCATATCTTAGTGCAAATTGGTGCATTTATGTATCTTACTAATAATACAAGACCAAATATTGAATTTTCAGTAAATTTATTAGCTACATACAATTCCTCTCCAACAAAAAGACATTAGAATGGAAAAGCATAAACTCCGTTATCTTCAATGAACAATTGATATGAATTTGTTTTATTTAAATAAATCAAATTTTTATTTAGTTGGTTTTGCAGATTGTGGATATTTATTTTATCCATACAAAGCTAGATCTCAAACAAGTTGTCAATTTCCATCTAGAGGAACTATTATATCATGATGATCAGTGAAAAAGACCATAACAACCACTTCTTCAAATCAATGACCTAAAATTCTTGCATTAATGCACGAGGCAAGTTGAGAATGTGTGGCTAAGATCAATGACTCAACACACATTCGTGGAACATTTGACTTGGCTTCTAGTAAAGTTCTTCCAACGATACTATACATAGACAACACGACATGTATAGCTCAAATCAAACGAGGTTATAATAAAGGAGATAAAACAAAGCATATTTCATCAAAAGTTTTCTACACATGATTTTTAAGAAAATGGTGATATCACAGTACAACAAATTTGTTCGAAGGATAACCCGACAGATTTATTTACAAAATCTTTACCTACCATAATCTTAAAAAAAAGTGGTGCACAACCGACGACTTAGAGATCAAGTGATGCTTTCATCAGGGGGAGTAAATTGTACATTTTGTAAGTGTATAGATTATATGAAATATGTACTTTTTTCCTTTACTATGATATTTTTCGATTGAGACTTTTTCTGGTAAGGTTTTAACGAAACATATTTCATATATGTTATGAATATCTAAGAGGGGGTTTTATAAATATTATTAAATAGATGCTAATTGCACTTAGTATCAAAATATCATGTGTCACTCCCTCCACAATCCATCTACATTGCCATGTGTTTTGAAGATACTAACACTTAGGGTATGTTTGGGGTGGGGTTTTAGGAGGAAAAGGATTAGGAAATTGGGCCAAACCGTGTTTGGCCCAAGGATTATGATAAAGGGGGATTAGGGTTATCCTAATCCCTAAATAACCCTATCTTATCCTATTTTTACTTTTTTACAACTCTACATTACCCTACCCAAACAATCCAATCAAAAATTTATTATTGTTTTTTAAATTACTACAATCATAACTCTTCTCCCAAACACATATTACCATAACACTACTATCATAATCCCTCCTCCAAACACATACCATCATAACACTACCTTTCATATTTTCTCTCCCAAACACATATTACCACAACAGTACCAATAATAATCTATTCCTCAAACACATATTATCATAATACTAGGATTATCATAATCCTAGGATTATTATAATCCTTTTCTTCCATAACTCTTTCCTTCCCCCAAACACACCCTTAGTGTCCATGTAATCCACCTACTGTTTGTCAAATTGTCTATAAATAGTGACATTTGATGCATTTTGTAAGACATACATGTTGGTTGAAATTCTAAAGAACTTGGAGATAATGGAAATTTTAGAAGAATTTTTTTATTTTCACAATTTCTTATTTTCTTATCCATTTTATTTTTTTAACCTTTGTATTCCTGTTGTGCCTCATTTAAAAAAAGAAAAAAAACCTTTTTTAGTTCAATATAAATTCTCACCCTCGCGTAACAATATATATAATCAAATAATGAATAATAATAAATCCTTATGAAGGACAACCCCACGACAAAACCAAACAATATTTATCATAAACCCGTAACCAAACACCCCTTCTAGGGCAACCATCCTTCTCCTCTTAAAAACCCTAATCTATTCATCTTTCCCCGCCTCCCTTCCCCTTCCCCTTCCCCTTCCCCTTCCCCACTTCCCCACTTCCCCATTTCCCCAAAACCCTAATTTCCATTCTCAATGGGTCGTGTGATCAGAGCTCAACGTAAGGGTGCGGGATCTGTCTTCCGCTCTCACACTCACCACCGGAAGGGCCCGGCCCGTTTCCGGTCACTCGACTTCGGCGAGCGTAATGGCTACCTGAAAGGTGTGGTCAGCGAAATCATTCACGATCCGGGCAGAGGTGCACCGTTGGCCCGTGTTACCTTCCGCCATCCCTTCCGCTACAAGCACCAGAAGGAACTCTTCGTCGCCGCTGAGGGTATGTACACTGGTCAGTTCGTTTACTGCGGGAAAAAGGCTAATCTTGTTGTTGGTAATGTGCTCCCCATTAGAGCCATTCCTGAAGGAGCTGTGGTTTGTAATGTGGAGCACCATGTTGGCGACAGAGGTGTGTTTGCTAGATGCTCTGGTGATTATGCTATTGTTATCAGCCACAACCCAGACAATGATACCAGCAGGTAGATTTTGATTACTAAACTTTGTTTTTGTTTTTCGAAGGGCACGCTTATTGAAGAACTTATGGATATATCTTTTTCTTTTTCTTTTTTTTTTTTTTTGCTTTTTTTGAGTATGCCTTTGTATTTTGCTGGACTTTTATTGCTTTGTACAAATGGTTTAACTCAGTTAAGCGTTTTGCGTTATGAGATGGCAGGTTTAAGATTTCTGATTTGGCCTACAGATTCTGTTTCTCGTTTATGTTGATTTTTTATTGCGGTATTTGTTTTATTGATTGATATAGAAAGATTTATTATGCGAAATTACGTTTTTTTTTTCAAATTGACAAGAAATCAAATTGATGTGGGAATAATCTTATTGGCACTGTGTAGGAATTTGTGTGAGAAGAATGGTTGAAAAAGAAGAAGATGATTTTTGAAGGAATACTTTTTATCATTTTGGAGTGCATAGTCTAACTCATTTGCAACTAATTCTTGTCAAATATTACGGATTGGATTTTCCAAACTAACAATGTTATGTTGTTTTCTTTTCTTGTTATCCTTTCACTTTGTTGGCTGATGATAATCTCGTACTTCATCTGCAAGAATATTGTTTCTCTATTCAAATGTAACTTGTGATTGTGTTCTTGGAGGGATGCATATGGTTAGTTGAGTCGCAACATGGAGTATTTTTTCTTTCACGAACATGAACATCAATATGAACGGATTTTTTAAACTTATCATAAGGAAGCGTGTACTCTGTCTAGAATATATACTCTCCACATTTATGTCTGTTTGCTGAGTGATTTGCTAGTGATGGCTATATCTTGTATTCAGTTTTTTCAAGAAGGCACATGTAGAGCTTTCTCACTGGAGTGATCATATCTGTGTCAGGGTAAAAATGGGAAGGCTAAAGCAGTTTAGTGTTCTTTTTTTTTTTTTGTTAGTAAACTGCAGTCGTGCTTAAAAATGCTTGCTTAATTTTGTTCCTTGATTATGGAATTCTTTTTACTTGTTTTGATTTAATTCCTACAAGCCTTCGTCTCAAAATTCTGTGTCTGGCAGGATTAAGCTACCATCTGGAGCGAAGAAGATTGTACCCAGTGGATGCCGTGCTATGATTGGTCAGGTTGCTGGAGGAGGAAGAACAGAGAAGCCTCTTCTTAAGGCAGGTAATGCTTACCACAAGTTCCGTGTCAAGCGTAACTGCTGGCCGAAGGTGCGTGGTGTTGCTATGAATCCAGTTGAACATCCCCATGGTGGTGGTAACCATCAACATATTGGTCACGCCAGCACTGTCCGCCGTGATGCACCTCCTGGTCAAAAGGTTGGTCTCATTGCTGCCAGAAGAACTGGTCGGCTCCGAGGACAGGCTGCTGCTACTGCTGCCAAGGCTGACAAGGCTTAAAGTGATTCAATCGGTTCCAGACTTATTTTCCATAATCCTTAGCCCTTTTACATTATGTTTGATTGGATTTGCATTTTGTTGAAGACCCTATTTAGAAGTTTTTGTTTCTAAATTTTGTTACAAAAATCCTTTTTTGAACATAATATTCCTCGCACCCTCTTTTCTTGTTGCTGTGATGAATGTGATGAATTTGATAGCATGAACACCAACGTAGTTTTTCTGAAAAAGGATCTATGTTTTAGGTTTTAGATTACAGGTTCTTGGAGAACAATTTGTAGCCAACTACTAAAATTAATTTACAAGGATATTCTAATATCATATATAGACAAATCTTTTATAAGAAAAGATCTATTATCTATCATGGGTTTTTTTAATACAAGAGTCTGGTTATGAGACAATTCACGTAACCTAGAGAATGGATGGTTTATTTAACTGAAGTTTGTGATAATACGATCATATTCGTCCATTTTCCTCTTACCTTCTATATTTATCCACTTGGAAGTGTTGACCAAATAATTAATTCTTAACGTGAAAACTAAATATACCTAAACGCCTTTCTGTTATCATTACTATCCTACTAATTTTTTCTCATAGACTTGCTCTTCTCATGAAAAACTATTTCGACTAATCGTCTAGCTAATCTTTCCATCTCGACTCATTTCTATGTTGATTTTCTTACCATTTGATTGATTTGTTATGAGAATGGGTTTGTTAAACTATGTGGCTTCCTTCACCATAATTTATACAACACTATGAAATAGTTGCTTAAAATCAAATTTAGTTGAATGATAAGAGAAATTTGCTACAAATAAGGGAATGCAAACTTTTTAAACACCAAATCTCCTCAAAACTCCGTTCAAGTGACGATTTAGTTCCACACTTCCTCAATTATTAAATTTTTGATACAATTATCGAAACTTAAATTTATTCGTAGACTAAGTTGTCAATTAAAAAAGAAGACTTAATTTTTGTGAGATTTAAGCGGACCTAGAAAATTACTAGTCCAACAAACAAAAGGCGAATAGTTATAGCAAATTTAATCAAAGAATGAGCTAGGCTACTACAATGTTTGGAAATATAGCGTAACCCAAACACTTTTAGTAAATGGAAAGTCTTAGCATAGATGACTTCAAAAAGGGAAGAGAGAAAAAGAAAGAGAGTGAAGAAGCCGAAGTGTGTTTGACTCCAGTTTGAACTCCCTCACTTCTCTCTACTCAAAGTTGCATATCAATGATCATGGTTGACATCTCCCTAGCTTCAGCACAAAAATGACCGAGATTGGTAGAGTGCTCGAGCCTCTGATATTCCTCCATTCGCATCTCTTAAAATGAACCCTCAGTACAACATTCAACTCCATATTTGAGGCTCTTTTTATAATAATTGGTATTCCCAATAATTATAATCACAACAATATTATTTCAAATCTCTATTTAGTATATTGTTTAGGAGTTTTAACTCATATAGTCTAAATATATAGGCTCAATAACTTAAGAAGCTTAAAATTACCATTTTTTCTTCTTCATAAAAAGCACATCGAACTTTAAATTTACATCAAAGTAAGGTCCAATTGACCAACACTACCAATCACCACAATAAATATTATTCGAAAAAAAAGAGAAAATATTTGTAATGACACAAGTATGGAAAAAAAAATGAAAATAGTTTCTGTATTGCGTTAATTTCAATTTTGACTTTGGGTATTTATGGTTCATTTTAGTTTGGAGCATTTAATATGAGATAATACATATATATTTTTTAATTGTATGAAATTCAATTTATTTAATGTGAGATATTACATATTTTTTTAGGTTTTTTTTAAAAAATATAACAAACCGGCAAAATATTTACATTGTATAGAATAATTTTGAAAACGGAAAAAGCTCATAAGTCCACAATGGGAAATACAAAAAATGTCCTAGTCAACACGCGATTAATCGACCACACGCATGCATGTAATTCTTATTCTAAACGATCATGATATGCGGTTGTGTAGAAAATGATACATGATTGTGTAGTTCTTTTTAACGATGAAAAAAATGTTCCAAATCTAAACAATCAAGTTGACCATGCTAAACGATCGTTTTGACAAGGTAAGCTATCGTTTAGATCATACCCACACGATTGTGTTGTTCTTTTTAAACGATGGGAAAAGACTTCAAATCTAAATGATTATGTTGACTAGGTAAGCGATCGTTTTGATCCTATCCACACGATCGTGTAGTTTTTTTTTAACAATGGGCTTCAAACCTAAACGATCGCGTTGACTTGGTAAGCAATCGTTTAAATCATATCCACACAATAAATGCTTTTTAAATGATGGAAAAAGAGCTTCAAATTTAAACGATTATATTGATCATGCTAAACAAGCGTGTTGACTAGGTAAACGATCGTTTAAATCATGTCAAAGTAATATTTAAACAATCTTGATGTTCTTGAATATGAGGAATATGAAGTTAATATTTAGATAAAGTTCAATATTTTTTTAAGATGATCTTGAATAAATATTTAAATTGCAAAGTTTAAGAATATTCATGTTTATATCAAATATAATTATAATAATTATAGATTTGTAGTAAGTTACATAATGGTAAGATATATATTTTACATACTTTCTCACATATACAATGTATATTTAATTATTTCGCATATATACCTCATATTATATAATAAATAATTGTAATAATTTTTATATAAAACATGATATATCATGAAGACACAAATAAACCAATCCAATAATATACCATTTTATAAAATTAGTTGTTAATAACAATATATTTGTTTCACATACTGTATATATCTGGTTTTTTGTATGCTAACGATTATGACGTGTTAATTTATAAACAAAACTTTAAATATAAGAATAATAATGTCTCGTGAATATAATATATTCACCTGCAATTCAAAGAAAAATCATGAACAATATACATGGTTGATTTAGAAAACATAATTATTGTGTAACTCTTGAAACGACATATGTTCATGGACTAAAATATACTGCAATGTTGGTTATATCTGAAAAAATAGTTAATATATTGTAACATACTATACACAATATGCCCCAATATATAGTGAAGAAACATATAAACTAAAACCAACTTCATATACAATACAAAATTCTAAAATGATCTTTACAAATATGAAAACATTGCAAATAGGATGTAATATAATCGTTATAAATTGAAACTATATTTCCCTCAAAATGAACAAAATTAAATTTTACTAATGTAAGAAAAAATCAATTAAAACACCTAAAAATCCATGGTAATAATCATTTCAGAAATACATTTTAGTGTGTCATTGTAATAATCATTTCAAAAATACATTTCAGTATGTGTTTGATACTAAAAAACAACATTATATATTGTGTAATTTTTTATACGAAAGACCCATTTTGATAACAAAAAAGTAATGTTATTGTTGAATAAGAAATTTTGGAACCAATCACAAATTGCCACATCATTTACTAAAATAATTATACTTATGATTAACTAAAAATTGACATGTATCCCAAATTAAATTTAAAGACAAATTGGACAATTCTGATAATGTCATGTGTCTTTATTATGACAATTGGGTCAAATTAATTATTTTGGTTCAATTAAATATTATTTAGTTGGCTAAAATTCAATTGAACCAAAAAATAAGCTTAATTTAACCCAAAATTAAAAATGACCTAAATCCATGTGATTAAGTCCATGAGTATGGTCCATGGACCAGACCAACCCAAGTGCATAAAAGCCCATCAGGGAACTCTATAAATAGAGAAGTTCTCTTCATTTGAAGAGGTTGGAAATTTTTGACTCCGAAGGTCTAGAGAGAATTCTCCCAAAAGATAGAAGTCTCCTCAACTCCTGAAGTCAACCAACCTCGAATATCGAAACTCCGACCACCGAAGATTGAAGCTTCTTTGAAGATACAAACTTTCTTCCAAAACTCCAACTTCAAGAACACTCTCAAAGATTAAAGTTCCTTTGAAGATCCAAGCTTTCTTCTAAGACTCCAACTTCAAGAACACCCTCAAAGTTTGAAGCTCCTTTGAAGATCCAAGCTTTCTTCGAAGACTCCAACTCCAAGAACATCACGTGCTTCCCTTCCTCAAATTAAGTGTAAGCATCCAGCCGAGAGAGAATTAGAGGATCAAATTCTAGAGATCGAACCACATCGCATCAAATCAACGCAAATACAACATCAACACAAGTTCAACTCCACAAATCAAATTTCTCCAGAAATCTCGTGTGAACAAGTTATATAGAATGATAACTGGAGAAGATGAAAAAAAACTCACTTGCAAATATGAAGGAGATGAACGACAAAGGAATACAAGATTTGACTGGGAGAAGAAAAAATGGACGGAGGGAGAGTTTAGTTGAAATATTGTAGATAATATATCTTTTAATTAAATTCAAAATAAATTTCCTCATTATAAGCCATATATACCATAATTAGATGGGATAACTAATAGATGCAAACAAATAAATTAAATTAAAAAAGTATTGAAGAGGTTGATTTTAAGGTTTTTTTTCATCTTCAATTATATATTTTTTCAATTCAATCATTGTTTTCATCATTGCAGGGAACAAAAGTACAAGTCGTTATATGTTTAATGACGTAATTGAAAAATTGGAAAGAATCTGAAGAAAAATAAATCATATTTCATACAAAATGGAAACTAAAGTTGGCTAATACGAAATATCCATGTGTTAATCCTGACATTGAAATTAGTTTGTCTCCTTCATCAGATATCGAAGAACTAGAAGAGTAGCGATTTTAATATGTTGAAATTTTATTTTTTTGAATTTCAAGCAATTCCATCATTGGTTGACAAAAAAGCATTAATAGGTATGTAAATTGATTATTTAATTTGTTAGTTTATGTTATTTTTCTCATTTACCTATTTGTTTAATTAAATTCTATTTCATGAATAGATTTTGTAGGAATTATTATTTCTATAGATCCGTAACAGAAATCAAAACAAAAAACTCAAACAACAAAAGTTTGTTAAAAAGAGATTTATTTTATAGATAAGAGGTAATGTAAACATATATTTTATTTATTTTTATTTAAGTTATTGTCATTCACATTAGTTATTTTTTTCATATATATTCAATCAATTTTCCATTTTGCAGTTGTTCTACAATGAAGTTAACATTATGGGGTGATTTGGTCGAGAATGAAGGTTCAGAAATTGAAGAAGATGCTGTCAATAATCCTACAATTGTGGCAACCAATGTTAAAGTTGAGATCTACGAAGGTATATATCATGATTAAATATAAAATTATAATATCTATGTATGTGAATCATATAATATGTCGATAAGTTAACTGTATATTCATAATATTTTTTAAGGGGAAGTGAGTTTGTCAACAACTATGTCAGTATTATCCTTATTGATCCTAACCTTCCAGATACAAAGGAGCTAGGTGCTAGGTATTTTAACTAAATTTATATAACTATGTTTATATTTAAACTTATTTATGTCACAATCAAATAATACATGCAAATATATTATGCACGAGAGAAAATTTACTTGATTCTAGAAAGTTGTCCATTATGAATCCTTCAAGAAGAATGCAAGAAACTAAAGTAGTTAGAATCAAAAAATATAATTGAAGGAATGGATGAGGCTATGTATTGTTCGTTCATGGCATCAGTCATCACTATATCTTATAAAGAAAGACCATAGTTTGAAAAATGTAAAACATGCTCTCAAATACTGTATCCAAATGATAATAATGCAACAATTTTTTGTAGCAATTGCACTAAAGATAGAACCTTCATTAGGAAATATATGCTCAAAATATTAGTTTCTGATGGAGAAATGGATGCACACATAACTACTCTTGAGGCATCAAAAATATTAGTAGGATATGACGTCTCTGAATATGGTACAAATATGCTTCAGGTAATTAAATATCTATATAAACTACAATTATATTTTTAATTTTATGAACGTATTATTTAGATAATCCTAATATTGTCTTTTTTTAAAAAAAAAAAATACAAATGAAGAAGGAGCAATCAAATACCTATAGAAAATTGACTCTAACTGAAGGCAAAAAATACAAATTTCTTATTCGTTTGGACAAAAGAAATGAAATGGATAGAGTAAGAGGATATTTTATTGAAGAAAAAGAAGATTGAAATGTACAAGAAGTTATGCATATTAGAAAGAAAATCAAAGTGGAGAAGTAGTTTTTATAATTATTATGAAAAACATGCTTGTTATGGTAATTTTTATTAGTGGCAACTATTTTAACTCATGCAATTTATGATTATTGACATTTTTATTATCTTTAATTAATGTCGTTTATCATTTCACATATTACAATTACTGTTTTTCAATTTCTTTTCTCGAACTATAAATATTCTAAAATATTTACATAATTGAAGATGCAAAAAAAAAAAAAAAAAAAAAAAATTATATATAAAAGTTAAAGAAAAATTATTCAAATAAAGTTACCAGAAAGTTGTATTTTTAGATATTGTTTAATATGAATGCAGAAAAAAAAATCGTTTAAAATAATTTCATAATAAAATCTGTATCTTAATTTAAGATTTTAGTATTTCATTTACTCATTTTTATTCTACCAAAAATAGATTTTACTTTCTAAGATTAGAAGTGTTTTTGAAGATAAATAAGTTATAAGTATATAATATATTTTCAATTGTCTAACTAATATTACATATTTAGAAATTTGAATGGTAATTTGTATGATTTGTTGGTTTAATATATATATATATATATATATATATATATATATATATAATACACGACCGCAATAGTTATAAACGGTATAATTAGGGCCTAGGTTGAAATGAGTTTGTTACAAATAAAAATAAAAATTCACCTTTCTAATTTAAATGTTTTAAATTCAATCACTATGTAATCCTTTTTAAAAAATAATTTTTTAGAGATATAACAGCGAAATCAAAACAAAATTCAATATGCTAAGTTTTTAGAATATTCTAAAAACATACCATATTTAAGAAAATTAGTTTTCGTAATAAAACATGCATTGAATTTAATTTCACAATTTACGATGACGATTTTTGTAGATAATGATTAAATTGACAATTTTGTTTAATAATGCTTGATTGTTGTAGTTGGTGTTGAAAAGGAAGGTTTCTTTTCTATAAATAAGAGTCAATCCTTAAAATGTCTTTTGTTATTATTATTATTAGTATGTTGGTCTATGCATATTCACAAATTAGGGAGGTTTATAAATAGGGTTTACAAGTAAAACGAATTGGTTTTGAAAGGTATTTTACAAATTTATTAGACTTTTTTTTTATTGTTTTTTTTACATATGTTATAATTTGAAAATGTGCCATATGTTACAAATTTATTAACTTAATTTCTAAATTTCAATGAATATCTACAAAATTAGCAAGATGTCATCTACTATTTTATTTAAATTAAGATTTATAATAGTTTTACGGTATAACTAACTATATTAACTTTTAAATATATTTTAAAATAAATCTACATTATTTAAGCATTACATAAGATTTTATATGTTTTAAAAAATAAATAACCTTAAGATATGCTAAAGAAAACACAGTTAATAAAAGAAAGAAAAAAACACCAACACATTATATAATTTTAGAAAGAATATAAGGGCATACAACAATATTTTTTCTTTCACTTCTTTTGGAATTAATTTGGACAAAAACTTAGCTTCATCAAGAAAAAGGTTTTACACATTCAGAGCTCAAGGACGAATATATCATGATCTCCCAACACTTCTACCAGAGGATCGTCCTAGATACTTTTAGTTCTATTTTTACGATACAGAAAATGAAGTGCAAAATAGAATGAAAATACTTCAAAATGGAGATCTAGATGAGTCAATTACAGAGAAGTTAATAAATGTCCTCCAAAATAACCCGTACACTCAAATTTTTAGATCTTTGGAAAACATTAAGTCATTCGAAGACATTCATATACATATTGCAAGTGATGTGAAGGTTGATCAACGAGTCTACAGCATGCCTACAACAGATCAAGTTGCAGCAATATGGATCGAAGGGAACAAAGAAAATGTGCCTTTTGAAAGAGATATTGTAGTCCATGCACATTCTGGAAGTCGACATAGAATAAAGCATTATTTTAGTTGTTACGACTCGCTACAATATCTATTGCTATTCCCAAAAGGAGAGCCTGGGTGGCATCAAGAAATAGATAAATGTACCGGTCGAACTAAAACTCTCCATTCAAACGTGATGAATTCTTATATCCAAGAAACTCATACAATTGAACAACCAGAAGAAATCATTCAACGAGAATGTCAAGGTATCATACTCTCTTTCTCTTTGTGTGTGTGTCTATATATATATATATATTTATTTATTTATTTATTTATTTTGTAAAGTCATTCCATATTTTAACTTTATAATATAACTGATTGTTAGGTATATTGAAGAAAGGATATAAAAGAATTTCTTGTAGAGAGTATTATTGCTTCAAGTTTCAAATAAAGTCAACCCCACAAATGATTCTTTTAACTGGAAGATTGTTCCAACAATATGCAGTTGATATGTACATAAAACTTGAAACAACAAGGCTAGATTTCTTTAGAGCACAACAATCTCGCATAAGATCTGAGTTGTACCAAGGGTTGGTAGATGTTGTTAATGCAAGAGAAACGAGAGATGATAAAATAGGAAAGAGAATAGTATTACCCGGTACTTTCGTTGGTGGTCCAAGAGATATGCGACGAAGATACTTAGATGCAATGGCCTTAGTACAACGATTTGGAAAACCTAATCTTTTTATTACAATCACGTGTAATTCAAATTGGAAAGAAATTCAAGATGAGCTTTTACTGGGACAACAACCACAAGATAGACCAGATCTCACTGCTCGAGTTTTTCGAACAAAACTCCAAGATCTTAAAGATCAACTTTTCAAAAAACAAATTTAATTTTGGGTAAGGTTGCTGCATATGTTTACATCATAGAGTTTAAAAAAAGAGGATTACCACATGCCCATATTTTAATTATTTTCCATAGCGACAACAAAATAATGAATGCTGATCAGTATGATAACTTTGTTTGTGCTGAAATTCCAAAAAAAGATGAAAAGTCTCTCCTCCATGAGTTAGTAATCAAACATATGCTTCATAGACCCTGTGGGGAAATGAAAAAAATAGTCCATGCATGGTTAATGGAAAATGCAGGTTCCACTATCCAAGACCTTATAGTTCAAACACTATGCAAGGAAAGGATGCATATCCAATATATCGAAGAAGGAATGATGGAACACAAGTAAGTATCTAATTTAATATCTATTTTTTATTGTACCAATTCAATTTTCAAAACAATTAGATATATATATTTATATTGCTTTTATTTCGTTTACAGATCAATATTAGGAATGCACCTTAGAAAATGCTTGGGTCGTTCCTTATAATCCATATCTTCTTACAAGATATAATTGTCACTTCAACGTTGAAATTTGTTCAGCAATTAAGACTGTAAAATATCTATACAAGTATATATATAAAGGTCATGACAGAGCAGCAGTTTCAATAGGAAAAGATGATGACAAAAAAAATTGTCAATGAGATACAAGACTTTCAAGATGCAAGATGAGTCTCAGCCCCAAAATCCTTGTGGAGAATTTTTGACTTCAAGTTGAATGAGATGCATCCTGTAGTTATAAACCTACACTTGCATCTTCCAAATCAACAATTGGTTTCATATTGGGAGAACAAAAATTTGGAACAACTTGTTTGATTTGAGTATGCTTCTAAAACAATTCAAACTTTTTAAAATGTGCCAAGCACATGAGGATGCTAGAAAACTGCTTTATAAGGAATTTCCAGAATACTATGTATGGGACAAAAGTGCAAAAGAATGGATGCCCCGTAAAAAAGGATATGTTATATCTAGAATCAACGAGACAAATCCAATTGAAGGAGAAAGGTATTACCTCCGAATTTTGCTAAATCATGTTGTAGGTCCAACATCTTTTTCAGCATTTGTTAACAGTCGAACGATTCGTTGCCTTACATTCAAAGAATCAGCACAAAAAAGAGGTTTGCTTGAATCAGATCAAAGTTTGAAAGAATGTTTAGATGAAGCTACAATTATTCAAATGCCATATGCATTTTGTAGACTTTTTGCTACTTTATTGGTGTATTATGAACCAACAGAAGTTACAACACCATGGAATCTTTATTGGGAATATATGGTTGAAGATTATAAAGACAACAATAGTTTCACGACTACCTAAAAAATCCAACTAGTTCTTAGAGACTTAAACTTCTTTTTGGAGTCGATGGGAAAACATGTTCGAAAATTTGATCTACCTGAAATTGATGAAGACATTCATGATTATGAACAAAATTCAAACAAGGAGATTGTAGATAAGGAATCTATTATAATAGATGAAGCAGATATCCAAGTATCATTAAAGTTGAACAATGAACAGAAAGTTACTTATGATATGATCATCAAAACAATTAATACAAATATGCAACATTCTTTATAGATGGCCCTGGAGGAACTGGAAAAACCTTTTTGTATCGAGCACTTTTAGCTACAATAAGGTCAAAAGGAATGATAGCTTTGGCAACTGCAACATTTGGAGTAGCAACATCAATATTGCTAGGTGGTCGAACTGCACATTTTAGGTTCAACATTCCTTTGGAAGCAAATGAAACATCGATGTGCAATATATCAAAGCAAAGTGCAAGGGCAAAATTAATTCGAAAAAAAAAATTGATAATTTGGGATGAAGCTCCAATGGCAAAAAAGTATACAATTGAATCAGTTAATAGAACACTGAGAGACATAATGGATCGTCCCCACCCATTTGAAGGTAAAGCAATTGTCTTTGGAGGTGATTTTCGTCAAGTGCTTCAAGTGCTTCCAAAAGGAACAAGACAACAAACAGTGGCAGTAAGTTTGAGAAAATTATATCTCTGGAAAAAAGTGGACAAATTTTAGCTCAAGAAAAATATGAGAGCATATGACGATACAAGATTTGCAGATTTTATATTGCGTGTTGGAGATGGAAACAAGCCCATCATCAAAGATGATATCATTAAATTGCCTGAGGACATTGTAGTTGCGAATAATTCTGAAAATGATGCAAAAGGGATATTCATTAGGAAAATCTATCCTGATCTAGAACTACATGCAGAAGAATCAAACTACGTAACAAACAGAGCTATTTTGGCAACCACAAATGCCCATGTTGATAGTTTAAATGAAGAAATGATAAAACTTTTTCCAGGAGAAAGTACAACCTTCATCAGTTTTGATCAGACAATAGATGATACCAATTCTTACTATCAAGAAGAGTTCTTAAATTCTCTACTACCAAATGGAATACCACAACATAAACTTATATTAAAGGTGAATTGTCCCATTATGTTATTGAGAAATTTGGATCCATCTAATGGATTGTGTAATGGGACAAGATTGGTATGTTGATCATTTAGCAAGAACATTATACATGTTGAAATAGCAATGGGTGATCATGCAGGAAAACAAATTTTTATTCCACGAATACCATTAAGTCCACCAAATGACAAAGGATATCCATTCAAGTTCAATAGAAAACAATTTCCCATTCGCCTATGCTTTGCAATGACAATTAACAAAGCACAAGGACAAACAATTCCTAATGTTGGAATATATCTTCCTGAAAATGTGTTTTCTTATGGACAACTTTATGTTGCATTATCTAAAGGAATTTCAATGAAGACAACAAAAGTTTGGATCAAGCTCATGGGTGACAATAAGTTACTTTCAAATTGTACAAAAAATATTGTCTATAAAAAATCATTTTTTAATATATGTAAGTCTTACATTTAAATTATCTTATATTTTAGTGTAATTGTTGTAACTTCTTTCCGTATACATCTAATTCTATTGCATTTTAAATTTCGTACTTTTAAATTTAGCACAACATAAACATATACATGCAATGTTTACTATAATCTAAAACTACATATTATACGTGCCATGTGTCAAGGGCATAATTGTCCAAGGTATTATTTACCGATGGCTGTATGCCCGAATACCCCCAAATCACTTTATCTTTATGTCTTGAAAGTAGTTTAGGTTAATTCTTTCGTTTAGGTGTCGCCAAGTCACAGTGTGACATTTCGGCTTTTTCATATGCAAGCGTGCCAAGGCCAAAAATCTCAATATGTACTATAGGGGGTACATGACTAGTCCGACCCCCGCCCAAGCCTTGTCGCACTCTTTGCAAGTTAAGTTATTTTCTTTGCAATTGACAGTCTTCAATGATTTCTTTATGATGTTTCCAACTATTTAATTTCTCTTTCCCGTTTTATAAAAACATTTTCTCAAGAACGAGGAGGGAGGCTACATCATACTACGAGTTTGTCCGCGGATTCCGAATTTCGAACGGCTGACTTGTTGATCGAGCTAAACAAGTGCCGCACAATCGTGTTGAGAAGTTACGATTGTGACAAGTGGTATCAGAGCCAAATTGGCTAATTGACGATAAGACCGAAACATGTCGTCGTCGAATCCATCGGGCAAGGCCCAGAAAGATCGACTAGTAGAGCTAGAAGAGCAGATGCTCTACCTAGTCGAAGTTCCCGACTCCATCTGCTACTTGGGAGTCTCGTCTCAATGAAATTTCAGAGAAAACTGATGCAATCGATGCGGTAGCTGGCCGTGTCGAAGCGTTACGATACAAGAGTTGTTGGCAAGAGTCGACACCCTAGAAACAAACATAAGTGTTGGAAGAACTATTAACTACGAGCGTGGAGATAGTTCATCAGGCTTTGCTGCCCACATGGAAGAATGTGTCAACGAGCTAGATAGCTCTCGAAAGACACTATTAGAGATGATAAACAGCATGTCAGAGGATTTTAGAGTCACCCTCGATGTTGTTAGGAATGAAATCGCAGACGTGAACGCAAGGTTGAATCTCACGATGCGAGCAATGGCAAACCAAGCTCCAGCTGGAGGAGTGATTTCGGTTAGCAAAGTAAAGATCCCGAAACCAAAGCCCTTCTGTGGGGCAAGAGATGCAAAGGCTTTAGAGAATTATATTTTCGACCTTGAACAGTACTTCAAGACTACAAACACCGTCACCGAGGAAGCCAAAGTGACATTGGCAACGATGCATCTGTCTGAAGATGCAAAGTTGTGGTGGAGGTCCCGATACGTGGACATACAAGAAGGACGTTGCACAGTAGACACTTGGGACGCCCTGAAGAGAGAGCTCCGCTCGCAATTCTTCCCCGAGAATTTGGAAATCCTTGCTCGGCAAAAATTGCGCGATCTAAGACACACTGACGAGATTCGAGAGTACGTGAAACAGTTCGCGGGGTTGATGTTAGACATCCGTGATATGTCAGAGAAAGACAAAGTTTTCTGTTTTGTCGAAGGGCTGAAACCGTGAGCAAGGGCCAAGTTGTATGAACAAAGGGTCAAAGACCTCACGTCAGCGTATGCAGCAGCCGAACGGTTGTTCGATCTGACAAGTGACTCTCAAGATGTGAGACGTCACCAAAGTTCCTCACCTGGAAGGAACAGGAATAGTCGTCCGAGTTCTCCCAAAACTGTAGGGGGAGAGAAATGCCCTGGTGAAGACTGCAGATCTCACCAGTCAAACACAGGGAACACATGGCAAAGGTCGAATAATCAAAACCCACCTAAGCGCCGCCTCAGTTGTTTCATATGTGGTAGGCCACATATGGCAAGAGAATGCCCGAATAAAGTCGACTTTCATGCGTTTCAGGCCTCATTAATCGCGAATTCAGATGATAAGCCAAATCAAGATGAGGATGAAGCGGGCCTGATAGATGGAGGTGAAAGGACTCGAATAGGGGCCATAAAATATCTGTCGTCTCTCCAGAAAAAGTCAGGGGAGAGAAACGTACCCACGAAAGGGGGCTTATTATATGTTAACTCCTGGATCAATCAAAAGCAGACGAAAAGCACTATGATTGATTCCGGTGCAACCCATAACTTCATAACAGAGGCAGAGGCCAGACGGCTAAGACTCCGTTGGGAGAAGGACTCAGGAAGAATGAAGGCCGTGAATTCCATTGCCCTACCCGTCGTCGGATTAGTGAAACAAGCGACGATAAAGTTGGGAGGATGGAAGGGCCGCGTAGACTTTGTGGTGGTGAAGATGGATGACTTCGATGTAGTGCTAGGAATGGAGTTCCTCCTTGAACATCAAGTTATACCAATGCCCTCAGCCAGATGTCTAGTGATTACTGGATCCTTTTCCACGATAGTGTAGGCAGAGATTCGTCAGCCCAACGGGTTTAAAATGATATCGGCCATGCAACTAGACAAGAGTCGCTCCCAAGAGGAACCACAATCTGTGGAGATCCTACTTGGGGCGTTGGAAAATCCGGGGGAGACAGTCCCCAAGGACACTCTGTGTGTCCCAGAGAAGTGCCATGACGTGATGCCAAGTAGTTGGTCCAAGTCCTCGTCGATGCAAAGGAGAACCGACCATGGGGTAGAGTCTCCATCAGAGGCAAAAGCGCATGCGAAGAATGCTTATCGCATGGCGCCTCCGGAGTTAGTTAGACTTCGAAAACCATCAGAGATGTTGTCGAATACAGGGTGTAGTATACCTGTACAAAATCCGTATGGAGCCCGCGTCCTTTCCCTAAAGAAGAAGGATAGAAGCCCATAACAACGTGTTGACCGCCGTACCCAGAGTAAGCTCACAGTGCGGTGCAAATATCCACTCCCCATGCTCACGAGGCGAGTAGACCGCCCCCGTGGGGTGAAGTATCTCCCGAAGTCAATTATCCGATCGAGGTACTGTCGAGTAAGAACAACGAAGGCAAAGGGACTCGAGGCCACTTGTGTTACTGGGCATGAAGCATACGAGTTCCCTGTGGTGCCACTGAGTCTTACCGATGCCAAGGGAGGAAAGTTCTGTTCTGTGCAGAGCAAGATAAACGCGCTGAGTCACGTGGGGGAGTGCCACCAAAGTGGGTTTTTGAGAGAAGAAGACGCTTAGTGGAGTGAGAACCTCGAGTGTCAGGCTGCCTTCAATGGTGCAAAGCAAGCCATGATCGAGGGGTCAAGTCTTGGAGTCGTCGATGCGACCAAGACTCCTGAAGTTGAGGCCGAGCAATTCAGCTGTATGCTCGGAGAATACCTGCATCATTGTGTTGATGGCAGACAAAAGAATTGGGTTCAACTGCTGAAGGTAGCTCAATTCGGTCATAGTGCTCAGACAGACTCGCTGATCAAGAGAAGTCCGTTTGAGATTAAAGGTAAGAGGCATTCTGTATTACCGCCCGTCACTGATGACCCTTATGTAGGGGACCGTCCTCAAGTCCACCGCTCGAGTTCGAACAGATGGCCGACATCGCTCGAGTGTGCCTAGAAGAAGCTTCAAGGCCGATGGAGGAGAGGGGAGATCAAAAGCGATGCCCTCTCGAGTTCGAGTGGATGACCAAGCTTCTAATTGACGGTGCAACAACGCCGTATCATTATCTGTCAACCTGGACCTGGAGGAAGACAGAGAAGTCAAGGAAGTCCTGCTGATAGAGTAAAGACTGCTAAAAGACCCACGAGGGAGACACATAAATTCCTGTTGAAACGGAAGAAGCCCCTCGTTGAGGTAACAAAAGAGGACATGTCGAAGACCTTGAAGCGTGGATGCAGAAGACCGAAGAGCTCCAGCTTCGCCAGTTGACGAGGACGTCAACCGTTTAAGTGGGAGAAAATGTCAAGGGCATAATTGTCCAAGGTATTACTTACCGATGGTCGTATGCCCGAATACCCCCAAATCACTTTATCTTTATGTCTTGAAAGTAGTTTAGGTTAATTCTTTCGTTTAGGTGTCGCCGAGTCACAGTGTGACATTTCGACTTTTTCATATGCAGGCGTGCCAAGGCCAAAAATCTCAATATGTACTATAGGGGGTACATGACTAGTCCGACCCTCGCCCAAGCCTTGTCGCACTCTTTGCAAGTTAAGTTATTTTCTTTGCAATTGACAGTCTTCAATGCTTTCTTTATGATGTTTCCAACTATTTAATTTCTCTTTTCCGTTTTATAAAAACATTTTCTCAAGAACGAGGAGGGAGGCTACATCATACCGCGAGTTTGTCTGCGGATTCCGAATTTCGAACGGCTGACTTGTTGATCGAGCTAAACAAGTGCCACACAATCGTGTTGAGAAGTTACGATTGTGACATCATGCACATGTATTTTACTAGTAAAAGAATGGAAGTAGAGAAATTTTCTAGCCCCGTTTTACCCTTTCATTATAACTTTCTTTTTCTTTTGTTTTAGTGACAATTTTGTCATTTACATAGTTTTAATATTTATGGCCATTTTCATATTAACATGATAAAAATTACATTTCCTTTAACTTTTCATCTTATTATTATAACATTTCTCAAAATTTTAAAATTTTCTATCCAATTAATTATGTTATTTAAATTTATCCTAAATCCATTCACATTTCTCTCTATTCTTTTATCTTCTATCTCTCAATTATTCACATTCTCTTATCTCATATTAACTCTTTCTTATATCTTTCAATCTTTCAAATTCTTCATTTTTCAAATATTTGGGTATAAATATCTCATTATTTGTTTTTATTTTCACTCATGTTCACAAGTTACAACAAAATGCTAGGAGTGAAGGAGAAAGGCAAATCAAATTATGTTTTTTTTATTCTCTTCTATTTTTTTTTTTATTTTGTCTATTTTTTTATATAGAAGTATGTTTGTGTATATTCATTCATTTATAGGTTTCTTTTTAATATACAACAGAAGTTGAGGAAACTTGAACTACCAACTTCGTGCTTGACATGTAAATATGTTTATGCTCTTTATGTTTAAATTATGTAATATTGAGAATATTTTTTAATGTAACCATGAGAATCTTGCTCATGTTTTTTTCTTCATTTAATTTTTTTTATTAAAGCTATTATAAATTTTGAGATATTGTATTATGATATTTCTAAATTTATTATTAATTTTCCATGCATTACGATGTGAATATAAAAAGAATAAAAATATGAAAATATTGAAATGACTATTCTAATTTTATAAAGTTAAGTTAAAACTATAATTTTTTCGTGTGTAATTTTCATGTGTATGGCACGCATTGTTTACTAGTACCTATAAATTTCTAACACATCTATATATCAATTAAGTAGGTTTACTTTATATAAAGTAAATTATTATGACACAAAATTATTAAGGACTAAAGTTGTAGTAAGTTCTCAAGTGTTTCATAGTCTAGTGGCTTAGAGATTAGACTAGAATTGGGCCTAACCCTCGACCTTTGTCAATGAGTTCGAAACTTAGTTGGTAGAGAGAAGGAGAGAAAAAAAATGTTCTCAAATGTGTTATATATTTAGCGAAGCACCGAGAAACATTTATTGGGCCGGTCATTGCAACCCGAGGCCCATATGAGACAGCTTGAAGTTCAAGGGCCTCAAATTTGTACCCTATTAAAGGAAATGGCAGAAACCCAAATCTACCCTTGAAGTATGTAAATCTTTCAAAACAATCAAGGACACATCAGTCATTTCAGATAATACCCTCCTTTTTGCGTTAAGACATAAGAAGAAGAGTCCTCGTTCCCCCAAAACGAAAAAGAGAAAAAAAATCTGTTTTTCCTCGCCTCTTCCAGAAAGGGTTTAGTACCTTAAACCCCAACCCTATGGCTCTCAGATCGGCGGCGGCATCGGCTCCTCGGAGTTTGAGGCAACTCATTACAGGTACCTCAACTCGTACTCTACCGATAATCTCCCAGGCTATTCATGATTGGGAGAAACCGGAGCCCAGCACCAATTCTTTCCTTTTCGGCCGCCTGTTCTCTAGCGCTTCTACTTCGAGTTTCGTTCCCCCGCCGCTCCCTCCCTCCGCTCAGCAGCGTGAGGTGGCTGAGCCTAGTACTAACCTTTTCGTTTCCGGTAACTCGTTCTTTCTTTATCTACCTGCCTTGCGTTTATTTACTTTAACAATCATGTATTTGCGTTTTGTATATCGCTCCCTTTCTGTTCTGAATCTGCTTTCCCTCCTGCCAATTTTTTGTTGGAATCTGGGATTTTTTCTGTTCTTCTTTTGGTCCTATTTTAGCTGTCTAGTAATTGAAAGATGCTTAGTTACCTTTTTTTTTTTTTAATAAATATTTTCTAACCTTCGATTGTCAATTTTAGGTATCTTTTTAGTTAGTGTTAACGCATCTTTTTTTAATTTTTATGCCTCTCCTTGCCTTTAATTTGCCTCACCTCTCGGTTTTGAATTGTTGAGATGCATCCGTATATTTCTACACGGGAAAGTTTAGTTGTTGGTAGAATCGTAAGTATTGTGTGTAAAATCTATGCTTGACTTGACCTAACAAGGAGGCTATACCTGCTCTTTGGACGTTGGTCTCCTCTACGTTGATCTTTTTCAATGATCGATTCTTGGAAGCTGGAATTGTAATTTGGCAAATGTATTTGTTGAGCTGTGTTTCTGTTTCTCTTCAAGTAGAGGAATTATTCTGGCTTTGAATACTCTGTTTGTGAAGCATGTAATTGTTGATGTTTATCTTCTTTCAGGCCTCAGTAAACGCACTACTACTGAAAAACTTCATGAAGCCTTTTCAAAGTTTGGAGAAGTTGTTCATGGTCTGTCCATTTGATTTGCTTATGTTTGATTTTTGCTTATACTTGAAAATTTTTCGTCTTTGACCTGTTGTTTTCCGTTCTGTTTATAGCAAGAGTTGTAACTGATCGAGTGACTGGATATTCTAAAGGATTTGGCTTTGTTAAATATGCCACTTTGGAGGATGCGGCTAAAGGCATAGAGGGCATGGATGGCAAGGTGAGTTGGGATCACTTTCTGGTTTTCTCATTTTAGACGTTGAAGTTTATTTGGTGTGCCAACATGAGCTTAGCTCAACTGGCACCCGTATGGACCTGTGGACAAGAGGTCCCAGGTTCAAATTTCCCCACCCCTACCTTTAATACAATACCTGAAAAGAAAAAGTTTATTTGGTGTGTATGTAACTAATCCAAAAAAAAAAAAGTTTATTTGGTGTGTATGTAGAGTTAATAGCATGTACACAAAATCCCTGGATCTTGCATTTGATGTTTTTCGCATGTGTTAGCAGAGAGGCTAAGGTCGTTGGCTACCCTCTTAATAGACAACTAGGAAATGAGAGAAAATAAATGAGGATATGACTTCATCGTGTTAATGGGGCATATCACAGAATAAATATAAGATTCCTGAATATGGTGTGTGGTGTTGTCCACATATGCGGACAAAAGATAGTATTCTAGAGAATTTGATTGGCAGCACAGTGAACATATCCTTACAGCACTCAGCTGTTTACTATGATTCATGCTTTGCAATCTTGGATCTTACGGTACCTGGCTCGGCTGATAAATCTGCTGATTACTTGGGAGTGCAATTTCTCCTTTATTCTCATGTGCAATGGTGTTTGCTTTATGTAGTCCTTTCAGACAATAGTTATTTTTGGTAATTCATTGATTTATTTGTAGTGTTTTCTGCTATAATTTGAATCCTTTCATTTGAGCTACATGGTGGTGAGAGTATTTTTTATTACCTTTTTCTTTGTTGGGTATTCTCTTGCATTTAGTCGGGTTCATTTTTTCTTTTGCTGTTGCATTGTAATGGATGTTTAACTGCTTAAACTGGCCTGGTTAGTGGTCACTCACGAATATAAGAAAATGAACACGTGACTTTACAATGTTGAAGAAAAACATTAACAAAAGACTTTAACAATTATTTGAATCTTCGTAAGGGTATCACTTTCTTGGAAACATTATTGTTACTATTATCATCAAGTTTTAAAATGATTGCTAATATGTGGCTAAATTGGTTGGTGAATCTTTTATAGAAAGTACAATCTTGACAATGCAAAATGGTTGTATTGAACTGTTAATCGATCAAGGTTTCTTTTAAATCCA
Organism: Cucumis melo; assembly: GCF_025177605.1. Lineage (NCBI taxonomy): Eukaryota > Viridiplantae > Streptophyta > Magnoliopsida > Cucurbitales > Cucurbitaceae > Cucumis > Cucumis melo. The sequence goes on from NC_066860.1 coordinate 9,655,812, forward strand.
TTTTGTCAAACTATGCCTAGAACTTCCCTTGGTTTGCTTCATTGTCATTTTTGACATTTTAGTAGAATACTCCCGTTATTAGCCGTTCAAATTGATTTGATTCCTTGTGTTCTGCCTCTCTGATCTCCAATTAAAACATCTACTCTGATAAACTTTACAAATTAGAATGCCCGAAAATAAGATTTATGAAACTTGGTTGATGCTTGATTTAGAACACATGTTGAAATTTGTTTATTTATAATTGGATGATGATGAATCTCTTTTTGTTTTCCCTCTTAATGTTATCCAGTTCCTGGATGGTTGGGTTATATTTGCGGAGTATGCAAGGCCAAGACCACCTCCTGAGAACAACAATGGTTTTGCCCCATATGGCCGTCAGTGACTTGATAATCTTTGCGATGAAGGATGCTTCCATATCCATTGAACTCTCTTGATCTGCAAAATGGCACTGAACTTTATTTATATGATTTAGGTTCTTTCTTCAACGGAGGTTCGTTCTTCTCTTCCGTTGCTGATAACCATTTTGTTCTGCGGAACTGTAGATTAGCCGCAGGTATTGAGTTGAGCATATCTGAATTGAGACAGCAGCATTTTGTAGGCACTATACGTATGATCCATTTTTCAAAACATTTAGTCAAAACTATTTTATTTATATATACGTTTCGCCAATAAACGTATTTTGCACTGCATTTTTGTTACTGATAAGCTTATTGTTTGGTCTTGTCGTGTATGTTTTTGGATTAATTTCTAGTTAACGACAGATTAACCTACCAATAGGTAAATGTGGATTCAAATATGGGAATATTTTATTTATGGTTAAAATGCCAAATCTTTGTATTTGAGTATTTTTTTCTTTCCATTTTTTTGGTCTATATACTTAGCAACCACTTTTAAGGTCCTCGAAGACTCGATAAATCTTAAGTTTATTGTTTTAAAAGTTTTTTTTCCTCTTATTTATTTATCATTAATTAAAATTAGTTTAATAATAGCCATAATTTTCACGCAAGAAAGAAACGACATTGGTAAATATAAAGAGTAATTTTGTTGGAAAAAAACGAAATAAAGTATTGATAACCAAAATGGTATAAGGGAGCAAAATGGTATTTTAATATATTTATTTGTGTAGAAGTGAATAAAAATGGATTCAAGGTTAATAAAGGGAATTACGTATTTAATACGATATGAATAAGAAAATTTTGTTTGGTTACTTTGGTTGAGAACAAAAACACAGCACAAATGAGCAAACTTTTCTTGTATGGGTAGAATTACTGTTTATGTTCCTTTCAAGGTTCATTGGCACTTGTGATTTGGATTTAAGTCTTTCTTTCTTTCGTTACAAACCCAAAAGAAAACAATCAAAAGGACTTTTCAACAACCAGTTGGAAAATCCTGTCCACCTTCCAATTTTGTTATAAAGCAAAATTTCTTATATGATTCTCGTTTGATTGCTTGGCTATCAAAACTTCTTTAATGTGTAAAAATATTTCATAATTATAATTTGAAGTATCATTTATATAGATCAAGAACGTTTTCAAGCGTACATAGAAGTACATATTGTATTACAACTGAAAAGGATGTGAATCCCAAACTGAATTTACCCTAGGAACAGTATATTTTTAATGGCAATTGAAAGGATCAACCACTAATACAACTTCTTTCCCCATACTCCAATCCAGCCATTGTATCATATAGTGACTTATTATGTGTCTCCGGCAGGAAAAATACCAATATCCCACCCAAAATTCCACATACCGCAAACACCCCAAACGCCGAACCACCTCCCAAAACCACCACAAACGGCGCCAAAGCCGCTCCTGTTTGAATTGCCGAGGTGGCTGCCCCCATTGCCACGTTCCTCACCACCGTTGGAAACAGCTCCTCCAAGTATAGAAATAACAAGTTGTAGTTCCCAGCCATCCCAAATACCCCCATAATCCCACACACCATTCTTGCTACCTTCCACTTCCCATGGCTTTTCATCAAGCTACCAATAAAGGAAAAACCCCCACTGAACCAGAATGTACCTATCCCTATCCCTTTCCTACCAACCCTACTTAACAGCACTGCTGTTATGGCGAACGCCGGAGTCTCTGCAACAGCATTGAGTAGAACGCTGAGGTAGAGATTTGTCTCTAGGTTGACGACATTTAAGCTTAAACCGTAATATATTACTGCCCCTAAAAAGCTTATAGCAATTGCTACCAGTAGTCGAATTCTTGCAAGCGGCGAACGAAGTAAGGTTGCTAAGTTACCCTTTTCTACATGTTTGAGCTCCGATCTTTGATCATCTTTGTTGAAAGCTTCTCGATCGAGTAGAAGGATGACTCCTTCGGGGAGGTGTTTACCATTGCATTTGGCTATGGACTTCATCACCTTCATGGCCTCGTCAATCTTCCCCTGAACTAGATACCATCTTGGGGATTCGGAGATGAAAGGCAGGACGGCAAGGAGGAAGACAAGAGAGGGAATTGAGGAAGCTATGTAGAGTTCACGCCATGGATGAATGGTGTAGGCCATTCCTGATAGTATGACAATCCCACCGGCAAAAAAGTAAAACGACGACATTCCAGCTGCACCACGTTTTGTTGGGCCAATGGGTTCAGTGGCAAGTACAAAGGCACATACGGCATTCCCGCCGGTGCTGATTCCAGTTAAGGAGCGGAGGAGGACATAGGTCCAGTAATACGGAGATGCTGCTGTTAATAACCCAAATATGGAGTTCAGTGAAGAAACTAAAGCGAGCGAGCGTTTTCTTCCCAAGGTAGAGTTTGAGAGGTAGCCGAACAAAGCAGATCCTAATGATATATAAAGAATAATTAAGTCATAGGATTTAAAAAATCATTATTAAATGGAAATTTAAAGCATGTTGAAAATTTATTTATTTATTTTATTAAGTATAAAGTCCCTCTAAAATATATCATTAATCATTTCGGAACTAGTTAGTATTTGATTTTACATTTTAAAACTGGTTTTAATGTGATGTCTTGAAGTGATATTGAAATCGGGAAAAAAAAAAAAGAAAGAAAGAAAGAAAGAAAGAAAGAAAATAATTTCAAAATCGATCACTCTAAAAGATTTGAGATCTTTATAAATATGATGCTAAGACAATTTGAATATATAGTTTAAAAAGTTGACGTTGGATTCTCATCCAACCTTTGTTGAACTAAAAGAAACTAAAAAAATTAATATGAGAGTGAGGGAGTTACCCATCATGCAACCAAGAAAGAACATGGACTGAGCCAACCCAACTTTATACTTATCACCGCAAATCAAACTCCACTCTGCCACCGTTGAGCTCCGGCGACCTTCAACCCATTCCCATGATCCAGGTTTCATCCCACAAACGCTCGTTGCAGCGACATTGCAGTCCGTTGGGTTGATGCACCGCCATCGAGGCTGGTGATCAGCGAAGATGACAATCATGGTGTGTAGAGCTTCTAAGGTCCAACCCAAATTGGCCAACACAAAGTTCTTCCATTGCCATGCCCCAAACTCACCGCAGTACTTTCCCAGCATGTCGTCAATTGTAAGCCTCTCTGTTGCCGATTCTACAGTGGGTTCGATCGTAGGCAATGGATGTAGGTATTGCTCTTGGAGTTCAACTTGACTTGATGTCGATGTCATTGTCATCGTGTGGCTAAGAGAGCTATACAATATTTTTTAAGAATGACAAACTTTTTATAATAACCCAAATTAAATAATTTGTAGATGTTAATTTCAATCTAAAGAAAACTAGTAATTACTTTTATTTTTCTTACAATTATTCGACAATAATGTATCTGCTTTGTAAATATAGCAAATCGACTAAAGACTAAAAACATACTATAGGATATTTTGTTATATCTATAAATAAGTTGACTCATTTTGCTATATTTGAAATAAAGTCTTGTAAAAATGAAAACGGTGTGAAAGTTTGCCTACCTTTGCAAGACGATTAGATTTGTTGTACGTGACTTTTGTCAGGAGAAAGCATAGGAGAAGCTCTCCCAACAAGGAACGAACCATGCAACATCTAACAATCGATATTTGGTCAAAAAGGTCTTTGTGGTGATCTATTTTTCTCTCATATATTAATTTCAAACTAATGGTAGAAGACGTGGCGACTTCTTTGAATAATTAGCATCTTAGTTATTGGCAAAATGGAAATGAAACAGATAAAAAAAAAAGTAAAAAAAGAGAGGAGGGATTCGTTTGATTACCTTCAAACTTAAATGCGAAGAGAATAATTTGAAGCTTGTGAGTTTTTTATCCTCTTTGGTTCTATGAAATGAAAGGCTTTGCGATTAAAATGGGAGTATTGGAGTCTGTTAACAATGGGAGTTGGTGAGTTTTTTCTTTTTTTTGTTTTCTTGAGAAAGGAAGAAAGTAGAGATGTGAAAGATGGCAGTGAGAGTTTATGAGTTGTTGGCATTAGGGAGCTTCAAAGAGGCAGATGTCAATGCCAAACATAAACAAACTCTCAATTAATTTGGAAACTTTTTAGATTTTTCTATTTACTCATTTTCTTAACTTTGATTTTTCCAATTTTTCGACTATGAGGAATTTGGTTAGGGTGGGTTATAAATTAGGTTACAAAATACCAATTTATTTTTTTTCAATTTTGAAAAAGACATACCCATTTTGAAATTTCAGCTTATAAATTTTCAAATTAAAATTAGTGTACTAGGTAACGACAAATTTGATAAAATCATAGTTTTAAGTAAACACATTCCAATTAAGTTAATTATAATTGATCTAATAGATTTTCATTACGATTACACCAATTTTTGTCATGATGTACTTCTTATCCGCCAACCGAGGGAAAGTAGATTAAACGCAGGTAAAATGGGTCAAATATTATTCAAACTTAGGGGCAGAACATTGATGGAAGAAGAAGAAGCAACAATATTATTAGTATTGTTATTCTCTCCATCTTCCAAACCAGCCAAAGTATCATAGAAAGGCCTATTAAGAGTCTCAGGTAGAAGAAACATAAGCATTCCACCCAAAATTCCACAAATTCCAAACACAAAAAATGGCCATCTTCCCCCTAAAACCACCACAAAAGGTGCCAATATTGCCCCAATTTGTGTGGCTTGTGAAGCACATCCCAAAGCCACATTCCTCACAACTGTTGGAAAAAGCTCAGCAACATATAATCCCAACAAATTGTAATTCCCTGCCATCCCTGATAGCCCTAACAGCCCACAAACCATTCTCAATATTCTCCATTTCCCTTCACTACTACTACTACTACTACTACTACTACTCTTGATCAAACTTCCCATCAAACAAAACACCCCACTAAACCAAAAGGTCCAAATCCCCACCCCTCTCCTCCCCATCTTCCCCAACAACACCGTTGTGACCGCGAATGCAGGCATCTCCGCCGCCGCGTTCAAAAGAACGTTAATGTACAAATTTGTCTTTAGGTTGACGACGTTTAAGCTCAATCCGTAATACACCACTGCGTTCATGAAATTCACCCCCACTCCACCGATAAGTCGTGTCCGAGCGGTGGGTGAGTGCATTATGTCAATAATGTTGTTGTTCTTGTTATCAGTTGTTTGATTGTTTTTTGTGTCGAGTGTGAGGACGACTCCTTTCGGAATGTGCTTATTGTTGGAGTGTGCTATGGTGGTTAGAGTTTTCATGGTCTCCTCGAGCTTTCCTCTCACAAGAAACCATCGCGGAGACTCGGAGAGGAAGGGGACGACAACAATGAGGTAAACGAGTGAGGGAATTGAAGAGACAATATAGAGTTTGCGCCATGATTGGAAGATATATGCGATTCCAGAGAGTAACGCAATGCCACCAGAGAAAAAGTAGCACGAAGACATCGCTGCTGTGCCTCGTCTTGTGGGACCAATGGGCTCCGTGGAAAGAACAAAAGCGCAAAGGGCATTGCCGGCGGTGCTGACTCCGGTCAATAGGCGGAGGAGGACATAAATCCAATAAGAAGGGGAGAGAGCTGTTAAGCAGCCAAAAACGGTGTTTAAGATACAAACTAGAATCAATGATCGTTTTCTACCAAAGCTTGAGTCTGAGAGATGCCCAAAGATTCCTGCACCTGTGGATCATTAACCTCTCATATATTAGAAATTAGTTTTTAAGCAAGCGAAAGAGGAAAATTAATACATTGTTACTGTTGATGAAAACAGTAACACACACACATATATATATTATAGGTTCATAATAACTTCAAATTTTCTATCTTTGTTAAACGTGCTAAAAAAATATCTCATAAATCTCAAAATTACTTTTGATATACATCTAATAAGTTTTCTCCATCTTTAATATATTTTGTGTTTAATAGGTTTTTAATAATACCCTAAACTTTCAATTTTATGCTTCCATAAATACTAAAAATAGTCTCTAAAAAGGTAAAAAGAATAATTATTAATCACGAAATAATTCTAAAGCCTACAAATTAAAAGTTTATTTTGACTCAAAATTCCAGACACCAAAACTAAGTTGACATATTTTTAAGTTGAGAAACTAAATAAACAAAAAAAAAAAAAAAAAAAAAGTCAAAACTCTACTAAACATTTTCCAAACTTGTTTAGAATTAAACTAAGATAGGGTATATATACATGGTTTTAGAGAGACCTAATGTGCAACCAATGAAGAAAATGGCTTGAGCCAATCCAACTTTATACTTATCTCCACAAACCAAACTCCACTCCACCACCGTCGAGCTTCCACGGCCACCAACCCACTCCCATGTCCCAGGTTTTAGTCCACACACATCTTTCGCCGTTGCGTCACACCCGTAGCGATCCAAACATCGCCACTCCACATCCCGGTCTGCGAAGATCATGACCATTGTATGGAAGGCCTCAAGGGTGCAACTCAAATTGCTCAACAAGAAATTCCTTAACTGCCATGGCCCAAATTCACCACAATACTTTTGCAGCATGGCGTCGATCGTAAGCCTCTCTGGCTCTGATTCCGCAACCAGTTTTACATCTCGTTCCTCTACGGGGTCACCCATATCAGAACTATTATCAAATATGTAGGAGGTAAATGAGGTTGCCGAGAAGATTTGGTTGTCAATTGTAATAATGTAGGTGTTTTAATTTTGTCATAGGAAAGATGTGTTTTAAGGAGGCGGTCGTGCATGCTTTACATGATACATCGTTTGTGGTTGTTTGAGATTTGTAAGGTTTAATTTTTGACCCTAACAACGTGTGTATTAGGCATGGGCATTAATAAAATACACATAAAGTTTTAGTGGGAGAAAAAGTTGGTCACTTTACATATCTTCTTTTTGGTGTTTCAATACATATATGAACTATTTTGTAGGTTGAAAAAAATATCATTTTTTGTTGTTGTAATTTAGATTTCATTCTATTTTAATTTATGCATTTATGTTAAATTTAATCCACGCTAATACAATAGATCTTAAATTTAGGGTCAAGTGCCACTACAACAAGCAGAGGGACTCTTGATGCAACAAAACATCGGGGAAAGTGATTCAAACGTCAGGAAAAGATATCCCAACGTCGTTTCCTGCATCGGGACCATCGTTGGTAGAAATACGTTGGGAGAAGTATTCCTGACGCATCATCAACAAGGCGTTGGGAATAACTTTATCCCGACGTCTGATTTGCCGACGCATGCCACGCGTTGTGAATAGTAATTCTCGACGTGATCATTTCCGACGTCCCTTTGTGCGTTGGAAATTATTTCTCTCGACGTACTTATAGCTGACGTCTGATATGCGTCGGAAAAAACTATCCCCGACGTGTCATGTGCAACCTATTCCCGACGTTGTTTGTGTCAGAAATTCCTTTTATACGTATTTTTGTTTAATATTTAAATTTTTATTTGTTTCCTAAAATATTTTCCTCAAACAAGTTCTCTATTTTGTGAAATAATCATGTTTGTTTTGGATTAAATTAAAGAAAATTCAAAATAAATTAGTAAATTACGAAATACAAACGCAAATTGAACAAAAAACATTTAATATTGACAATATTAAGAAGTTCGAAAAACATAATAGCATTCATAATACAAAAAATATAGTATTCAAAATACAAATTAGAAGCGCAAAGAAAGTCATATGTCTCCTCACTAGAAGAAATCTAGTCTTTAATGTCGGGTGAAAAAAGTGAAAAATGGGCTTTAATGTCGTTTTTCAAAAGGCGGATGTTTAATGTCGGTTTTAAACCGACATTAAAGATAGAGCTTTAATGTCGGTTTAAAACCGACATTAAACACCCTTCTTTTTTTGAACTGACATTAAAGCCCATTTTTATTTTATTTTTATTTTTTAATTTTGTAAAAATTCAACTTTCTCTCTCTTACTTTACTCTTTTCTCAAACCCTCCTACACACTATTTTTCATCTTTCTCAAATTTCTTTCACCCTTCTCAATCATCTTTCTCAAATTTCTTTCACCCTTCTCAATCTCATCACTTTCTTCCCTCTCTTCTTCGACAGCTGCCGCCACCACCACCAGCATACATCAGATTCTTCCATCCCTGTCGTCGTCGTCAGTTTCTTCCATCCCTTTTTGAATATGTAATGTGTTTGTTTGTGTTTCTTTTGCTTTGGATCTATTTGTCGTCCGCATCCCTAACCTCTTTTGGATCTATTTGTCGTCCGACCAAGAGAAAGAAGCCTAACTTTTCATTCCTCCTCAAAGGTCATGTTCATGGGCGTGTCCTAGAAAAAGCTCTCCCGAGGTCTGCTTCTCTGAGGCCTTGGCCTGCTTTACTAGCTGGGGCAACTCATAAAATAAGGTCTGCTTAGCTGCGTGGCAAAACCTTTCCGTGTAAACATCAAGAGCTAAAGATATGTGATGGGGATCTTTGACTACTGTGATTTTATGGCACACGGAGAACATAAATAAGAACATTTCTAATTTTACTTTTGGGTTGAAGGTGAGTTAATACTGATTTCTTATAGCTAAAGCTGCTGGGAGTTGCAAAATTGTTATGTAGATATGTATCCGGATGTGTCTAGTTTTAGGGATTTTCTTTATTGAGTTCTTGGCTTTTAGCGCGCCAGTCTGTGGAATCTGCTTGCCCGTTTAATTTCAGAATGCCATTACATCAGATGACTCGTGATTTTTGCTTAATCTCTCTGGCCGATTGACTTATGGTTTTCATCCTTCGTCCTTTAAATGCTTAATGCCAAAGGTTGAAGGACAAGAAACTATATCATATGAATTAGTGGGATTTTGCTAGCTTCTCGGCTTTTATGGACTTTCAATTTTTAATTTAATTTATTTATCGATGAAATTTTTGTATCATTTAGTAAAAAATATTGTTCACTTATGATATTTCATTTTTAAATAATTTTTCTAATATGGTTCATTTATGATATATCACTTCTTGATAGCTTATCAAATGCCTGCTATTGTAGTTTCCACAAAACTATTGGCATGGATGAGGAAGTATCCATATCCAAGCATCCTATGATCAATCATTTGGACGTTAGGAATGCATCATTTTCTGTCAAAAGATTTCCAAGAAGGTTGTTCTCACATTTCATTGGTTTCTATCCCATCTTGTTATATGCATATCCTAGTTTCGGTAAATGTATTTTGTTCATAGGTAAATGTATTTCTCTTGTATACAATAGCCGACTGAGCAAATTTGTTGGTGGCTTTATGGCCAATTTTATCATTATATTTTCAGTCTTTCCCAATGCTTCTGTTGTCATATTCGCAGCACCGTTGATCAATTCAGTGGAGAAAGCACACCAGTAATCCTGCCTTTGAAAGAAAAACAGGTAGTCTCTTCTTTTATATCAGTTTGCAGAAAATTATTAGGGCAGAGTTCTTTCTAGAGTTTTGAATGGCTATTATGCATAATGGCCATATAGTTGTGCTTGCTATTCATTTTATTTGTTTGAAAATTCTTGACATTGGTGGAGTTTTCATTTTTTATCGGTATTTTCTTTTCATTTCCTTCGTTTGGAACTAACTTGAATCATGTTTCGTTGATGTATTTGGAATAGATTTAATTCTTGTTGCTAATTGAAGTGTGGTTTCTGGGTTTTCGTTGAGGCATAACTTGATTGATCGAAATCTTACTTTTTTGTTGTTCAAAATGGATGTTATTTGCTAAAAGAAAAGAGGCCTCTCTCTTATCTTTCCCCTTTATTTTTGGAGCTGAATCTACTTGGGATTATGGGAGGAACCTTATCTACTTGGAAGTTATTTGCAAAAAGAAAAAGAAGCTCACTCATCTCTCTCTCTTTCTATTTTTTTCTTTTCCACTGGTTGATTGAATGCTGCAGCTATTTGGGAATTGATAAGAACCTTGTCAAAATTAAGAAAGTTATTAGCAAAAAGAACAGGATCCCTCCTCCTTGGATCTACTTGGGAAGAATCTTTTCAAAAGGAGAGTAACTTGCAAAAAGAAAATTAGCCTCTCCATCTCTCTCTCTCTCAGTTTCCCTTTGCTCTAATCTTTGGATGATGCAGCTGCCTGAGAGGAGCTTCATCAAATCGGAAGTTTCAAAAGAGAAAAGAAGTCTCTCTGTCTCTTTCTCTCTTCTGTAGTTTTCCTTGATAATGGTGGGATTGGGTTACTTTGAACTGTATTAAACATTCAGTATTGAATACATTGATTTAGCCTATGAGTCATACTTTGTGTTTCCTTACTTGGTTCTAAATGATGCTTTTTGTAAAAAGGAAACAAGAAACTGAAGATTGAAGAGGCAGAATCCAAGCCACTCTTTTGAATTGTTCTGGAACTTGTATGTTCATTTACTTGCTGATCTTCATAGGAAAATCAAGTCATTATTATGTTTTCATTGTCAGACTCAAACTTAATTTGGATTTGGTGTAAAGGAAACAAAATACTAATCAAACCGGTATTTACTAACTCTGGATATCAACTTATTTTAAATGATTGCCTTAGGGTATAGATCCTTATGGATTCTATTACACATTCTAAATGTCTGATATTTTTGTTGCTGTTGCACATTACTGCAACTACTTGCGACACTGTCAGACTCGAACTAAAAAAAAAAGATACTAATCAAATGTGGTATGTGATTGTTCACTTTAGTTGTAACATTCTTAGTACCAATTAATAGAAGTTTTTGAGGGAGATGGAGCAGAAGCACATGAAGGAGACATGGTGGAGTTTGGATATATTTATCATGTCTTACAGTGTCAAAAGCTTGGGTTTATACAGCCCATCACAAGAACTTGCTGACGTTTGGAAGATGTTCTTTTAGTTCATATCATATTTTTTTCTAACTATCAGTTTATCAATTAATTCAAGTGAATTCTATTCTACTTTCATTTGCTTATTTGAATTTCACTATTTTTTTTACAGAGAATATCAGCTGAAGAAGCTCTTGATCATGAGTGGTTCCGTGAAGTGCCTCTACCAAAGTCTAAGGAGTTTATGCCTACCTTTCCTGCACAGCATGCTCGAGACAGGTAGCTAAATATTTCTTTATGGATTTCATGCCTGCTTATATTTGATTCATGTGCACAACAAGCAAAAATTGAAAAAACTGGTTGAACTAAGTCATTTTTTATCGTTTAAGAAAATATGTTACATTCTGGTTTTATAGAATATAAAATATAAAATATTAAAGGCTAAATGACAATTTGGAAATTTAAGGTCTAAAAAGTTTGGGTTATGGGTTATCCTTTACTCAAAATGAAAGTGTAGCTTATAATTCATTATATGCTTCATGCAACAAGAGATTGGTATATATATATATATATATACTGAATAATAATAATGTTAAAGGAAGCTAGAAATAGGTATGGGTAATTAAGCAGAAGAAGAGTACGGGTGTAGACACTTATCACATTTGGATTTCCGGCTTGTTGAATCTGTTCTCGAATGATTCGGTTTGCTTTGAACCTTTTTTTTGTTAAATAAGCTGGTTTCTATTTTTTACATTTTTGTTTTGTTTGTGATGTTTACTGAATTATGTAGGTTTCGGCTGCAAGGACTTGCAATTGTATATTTGTATATATTTTTTGCTTCAGCAAAGGCAGCGTGACATTGAGTTTAGGAAATCTGATAATGAACAGAGATAGAGGTAACAATATTTTCTAACGTTAATGTATTGTAGGACATTACCAAAGGCTTTAATTATGAGTAAATTCGTATGACTATGCTAAGAAATTTATGAAATTATGCTTTGTTTGGTTATCTTATGGATATTCAGCAAATGCAACGTGACATTGAGTTTAGGAGTATGCTTTGTTTGCTGTTTTGCTTTGTAATGTGGTTATGTTGTTCAAATCAGATTCTTGTTTTTGATGGCTCTATTGCAAATCACAAGCACCAAATAATATGTAGGAAATTGATGGTTCAAGTTCAAGCTTCAGTCAACTGTTTGGAATTGAAGGTATTATACAAAAAAGTTTATCTTAGCATGTTTCTCAATTTGTTTTTTAGGAAGACTTGAATGAACAAGTTACAATATTATCTTGGTAAGACGGTTATGTGGTTGCACTTGGTTTAACAATTTTTTTTTGGTGGTGTTGTTTCAAATACTTAGTTTAACAAGGATCTACCTTCCGCATTGCGCAATAAAAGTTATGTTTGGTAACCAACCCTTTACTTTATTAATTAGTAATCAAATGTGAATATTTCTACTAGCAACTAAGTCATAACATTGTTACTTAATTGAACCTTCTTGATGTCTTTTACAGGGAGCTATCACTAAACAAATGACTGCAATAGAAGAAATAGTTGCAAGTGAGTACAATTAGCCAGACCCTCATCTTTGTGACAAGATCTTGAAGTTGGTCATTTGTGAAACGTTCTAGTTTACTATTAGTTGCAATTTTAGTTATTGCTCTCTCAATATATTCTTTTTCTTTCTTTCTTTTTTTTTCCCCAAAGGATGATCAGTGTAATAATTAAACTTCATAATTTCTTTGTGTTTGGAGCAAGTTGTATATAAATGTACACATTATTAAGATTTTATTTTGTATATGTACAAGTAAAAGATTTCATTTTTAACTATTTGGTGTCATACAAAATGGACAATAATGCAAGGATTTAATAAAAATAAATTTGAAGAAACGACATTAAAGACATCGTTAATGTCGGTTTCAAAACGACATTAAAGACAGCTTTAATGTCGGTTAAAAAAAAAATTAAAGACATATTTAATGCCGGTTATCCACCGACATTAAAGATGAACCGACATTAAAGGCCTTCAATAACACCTTCAAAAATGTCGGTTTATAACCGACATTGAAGGCCTTTAATGTCGGTTATAAACCGACATTAAAGCCCAACCGACATTAAAGCCCTTTAATAACGCTCGCAAAGATGTCGGTCGCCAAGTGACATTAAAGGCCTTTAATGTCGATTTTAAACCGACATTAAAGGCCAGATTTCTTGTAGTGCCTAACGAGCCTTGTACGTGCCATTCTACACCGTAGGTCCTACAATGATACAGAAGTAGCTAAGCTTAGTACATATATCCATATCGTCACTCACTAGAAGAAATCTAGCCTTTAATGTCACTTGGCAACCAACATCTTTGCGAGCGTTATTAAAGGCCTTTAATGTCAATTGGACTTTAATGTCGGTTTAAAACCGACATTAAAGGCCTTCAATGTCAGTTTTAAACCGACATCTTTGATAGCGTTATTGAAGACCTTTAATGTCAGTTGGTCTTTGATGTCAGTTTAAAACCGACATTAAAGAGGCCTTCAATGTCGTTCTTTAAACCGACATTAAAGACACCTTTTATGTCAGTTTAAAACTGACATTAAAGTTGTCTTTTGGGACCATTTTTACAAATTTATATGAAATTAGACCACATCAAGAAATTTAAAAGATAAAATATGGCAGTTTGAAATACAAACTTTCTGTGGACTTTCCTATGGTGTTTTTATGGAGCTAGATCTGCGAAAGAAACACAACAGAGCACTAAAGAAACGCCAGATTTTGGACGATCTGGGATGGTGCAATGGTGGTCGCGCGACTTGGTTAGACATATCTTGGTAGTTGTAGTCTTCAGAGTTGGAGATTCGTGGATGGTGGTGAAGACTAAGCACGGTGGTGGTGAGGACTGTACAAGAGGACGGTGGTCACGAGGTCTGGACACGATTGGTGTGGCCGCATCTGTTTAATTCGGAGAAGAGAGGGCATGAGATGCGTAATTGAGAAGAGAAGGAAAGGAAATTGAAAAACTAGAAAGAAAGAAAAAGATGTGTGGGAAAGAATAGTAAAGTAAGAGAGAGGAAAACTTGATTTTTTACCAAATTAAAAAAATAAAAAAAATTACAAAGGGGCTTTAATGTCGGTTTTCAAAAGGTGGACGTTTAATGTCGGTTAATGTCGGTTTAAAACCAACATTAAACGTCCGCCTTTTGAAAACTGACATTAAAGCCCATTTTTCATTTTTTCCACCCGACATTAAAGGCCAGATTTATAGTAGTGACTGTATACTATCATTGCAAAATCTTAAGAATAATGGAGACATATATACGTACTGCAAAGCTAGAGATCATGTGGCGGTCCTTGCTATGCCCGAGTCAAGTCTTGTATCAACTTTCGCATTTGTTCCACTTTTGAAGCTAATGCTTGGTGATTTCTATCTTGCACTTCAATCCGTTCCAAAGCTTCATTAAGTTTAGCTTGTAATTCAATCTCTTTTTCTGTGGACTGCGAACATGACGTCATGGAATTGCTCACACTCGTCGTCTTGCGGACCTTCGACTTGGGTCCCCAACCAAGACCTTTTGAGTAGCCTGGTCGTCTACCTAATACTTGAGAGCGGCTGGCTACCCTTTGAAGCCAAGCCCAAACTCACGTTCCGTGGATCAGAAGCAAAATCAGAAAATTCAGAATCAAAGTGCTTCCACCCCTCTACATCAACTGGATGTCAGCAGACCCTTCATGCGATACAAACAAGCGCTGTAATCTCAGTACCAAAGGAAAGTGGCGCAATACCTTATGTAGAATTTTTTTCCCTCTATTACGATTAATCTTGTACCGAGCCTAGCCACATGTAAGACAATGTTGCAAATCAGCAAACTCTTTCCAATACAATACACAGTCGTACTTATACGCGTGAATAGTCTCATATCCCAAGCCCAAGTCACGAAGTTTTCGTTTTGCTTCATGAAATGAACTAGGGATGGTGCTACTACACATTGGAAACGCTGCTTTTAAGAGTTCTAACAACATGTTGAACGACTTGTTACTCTAACCATTTAGAACCTTCACATGCATCAACTTAACCAAATAATTCAACGACGAAAATTCCAAACAACTGGGGTACAACTCATTATGTGTTTCAGTCACGAAATATGTTTGTTCTATCTTCATCTATATCTACCCCAATATTCATTGGCATTTCATCTTCCAAACAATGTTCCTACGTGTTCTCTTCCTGTTTAATAGGGGCTTGTAAATCATTTAGCATACCAAACATATCATCATCTTCATTAAATTGCCTACTGCTAGTTCCTTCATCAAAAGGGTTACTACTAGTTTCTTTCTCAAACTTTGATCAACTTTTATTCAAATATGATTTGAATTTTAGAAACAGAATGTAGATTCATGCTTGGGAGGTCAAAATTAGTCAAGACGAACAAAATGATAAAAAGTCAAAATGTTAGACTTTTGACTTGAATGGTCAAATGACCATAATGCCATTGGACTAATTTAATAGGAAAATCCAACATTTTGTTGGATAATCACACTAACACTTAGTGAGTTGGGTGTTTACATCAGTGGGATAGGTGAATACATAAGATGTAAACACCTAACTCACTAAATTCCAAGTTATTGTATTATTGGGTGTTAAGATTTAAGAAACTAATTACATGCAATTTTGCATGTCATTAGTCTATTTAAAGGGTATTTTTCAATTTGAAAATAAAATTTTTGCCACTTTTAGTAATTTTTCAATGACAAAGTTTTTTAACCTATTTTTCTCTAAAAAAAATCTCAAACCCTAAAATTCTTCCTCTAATTTCCATCTCTCTTTCTTAATTTCCTTCACCTTAAACGAGTCCCACAACCTGATTCTAAATCTGGAGAATAGCGAGTCAACACTAGTGATGGTCTCTGATACGAGTTCGTGAGGAGATATCGAGGATTTTAGAAAGCTTCAAAGGTACATTTCCAATTAACCCTAATTTTATTTAATTAGGGCAGTATAAACATGTTAACATCTAAATAGTTTAGATGCAATTTAGAGTAAAATTGTTCATGTTTTCTGCTACACACTTTTCGTATTCCATCAAACCCAACCCTTATGGTTTTGGTTGGGTAATTTGGGTTGGTTGGGTTACCAGTTTTTTTGAACACCCCTAGATATGTATATTAAAAAAAATTATTAAAAATTTTCAAGATTGATTAATGACGACGATTGCTAGAGTTGGTTGTCTAAAGTTCACCAGTAGAGTCATCAGAGGTGGTAGTCAAAGATTGGCTGACGACGATTACTAGAGATTAGTTTAAACCATAAAAATGATTTTATTAAATTTTTTCAAGGTTGATTGGTAGCGTCAGGAGGTTGGTTGACGACGGTCGCAGGGGTTTGTTTTTGGAAGTTTGTAGTAGAGTCACTAGAGGGGGTGGTCGGAGATTGGCTGACAACGACCATCAGAGATTAGCCTAAACCCTAAAAATGTTTTTAGTAAAAAATTTCAAGGTTGATTGGTAGGGAGGATCGCCGGAGTTATTGGTTGTCGAAAGTTCGCTAGAAGAGTCACCGAAGGTTGACTGGCAACAATCATGGGAGGTGGTTTCCGGAAGTTGGTCGACGAATTTCCCAACCCTTAAAACAAATATCCCTAGAGTTGAAGAATAATGGTAGGTGGGTTATTTTAAATCTTAAATCTAATTTCAACTAAATATAAACCTTATCTCGAACAAGAGATGAACTATTATAGTCCATTCCACTTCACTCCGGTCGTAACCCCAAACATGCCCGCTAGAATAGTAATTATAGTTCAATCACTTTTTACATAAACAAAGTATCACGTCTTTCTTATTAATCAAATTCAAATAATTTTGTCCAGTTCACCTCTGCTTGATTTGAAATGAAAGGTGTATTTCGTCTTCAAATAAAACTATTTCTTCAACAATTTTTTGTTGGAAGTACACAAAAAAATATATATGTAAACTAAAATTACACTATTGAACAATGGATTCTTATGTCCAAAAGCTGTAAAAGACCTTAATAAAATTACACTTCTTGCACATAAACACAAATTAGACATCAATTGTCTTGTGCACAGTATTAACTTGAATGTCCTGGTCAGCCCAATGGTTGATATCAGCAGCTTCACATCCGAGCGAGCCTGTCAACGAGCCACCGATAACCCATTCTCACAAGCTCGGTCTTCGTTTTGCTCCAATCTCATGCACTTAATACCAAGCCGAGGCAGATATCAGGTTCCTGTTTTTCCATCCCAGCAGCATAGCTCCATCCTTTTCGACCAGCGTGTAATGGTCCGAATAATACTTGAGCAGACTCCTAATGACAGAGTTGACGTAAGAGCTCAATGGGGACTGGCGGAACCCTGCCATTGTCAACCTCGATTTCCACTTGCCAAAGAGCTCATGGCGCTCTTCTCGATCCCTCCCCTCACAGGCGATGACATTAACAATATCTTTGGCCAAACAATGTTGCTCAACATTGATGCGCTTCTTGCTGTTCCTTGGTAGAGTGACATCAATGGACTCGAAGATTGCTATGTAGTAA
Organism: Cucumis melo; assembly: GCF_025177605.1. Taxonomy (NCBI): domain Eukaryota; kingdom Viridiplantae; phylum Streptophyta; class Magnoliopsida; order Cucurbitales; family Cucurbitaceae; genus Cucumis; species Cucumis melo. The sequence goes on from NC_066860.1 coordinate 9,673,461, forward strand.
TCTAAAGTTTCCAAAAACCTGTTGAAGAAAGGGGTTGTGTTGGTGTTTGATTCTTGCTCTACCAAAGTTACTACCTTTGGAGATAATGACTTCACCATCCGTAGCAGACCGTCGCGTGGATTGTTCACATCCACGCTTTCATCCGGGGTATGATGAAGTTGCAATGGGAAGTTTACAGCCAAAGCCTCCCCGGGTCTGATGTCGAGCATATCACGCGTGATGTCTGGAGCAAAAACAGGCATTCCATGAAACTCCACTGGTATTCCATACTTCATAGAGATTTCGGCCAACCGCTTCTCCACGACCTCCAACCCATCGCCACGGGCATATTTAGACACAGGGTCATCAATACCAGTTATTCTCACATGGGGAGCCCCACTAGGCCTTGCTGCAAGTGCCTGAAGAAGAGTTAACCACTGCGTCCCCTGAGTAATCTGGAAGTCTATGATGTGGATGCGGTCTTCGTTTCTACAGGCTTCGGCAATCGCCCCGTTCGCTGCCATGTAACCGAACTTCAAGTAGGGGCAGATTTCATATAGCATATGCATATAAGATAGCAAATCATCACTGGCAGGCTCCCTACAGTTGAGAGCTCGATATATATTTGCCCCCGACTCCTCTTTCCTGGCCACCAACCCTTCCACCATGTAAGCGCCAAGACGCTGGATTGGCTCTCCACCAATAGACACGGCGCCTCTTGCTGTAGCAACCAAGTTATCAAAATCCTTCATCCTGTTTTCAGATAAAGCTTTTGCACAAGCAATCAACAAGTCTTTCAAATTATCCGATGGCAATCCTCCCTGCTGCTGCAACAATGATTCATCCATCGATTTCTGTCGTTTCCCCAAGTGAACTGCCTCGGATTGCTGGCTTCTTGACACTGGCGACGCCTGAGACTGAACACCATAGGACCCACCACGTCGATCTTGGCTCCATGAGTAAGACCTCTGCCCCATCATCTGTGGCCTGCCACTCACTCCAAACGAAACATCAGGCTTGCTCACAACTTCCTCATTATCCGGCCCCATCAGAACACTCTCCAATTGTTTCAAAGTGTAGCTTATGTTCTCAGCGGAGTATCCGTCATAAACAAACGCATTCGACCCCGAATGCAATTGCCGACTCTCGTCCTCAAAATGATCCAAATACGATGAAGCTATTTGATTAAAGCTACTGGTTTCAAAGGACGAATTACAAGAAGGGCTAAGTCCAGAGAGATTATCTGGGGAGTTTCTTTGATCCGGACTACCACTCACAGTCGTCGTCGTAAAGGAATCGAATTCAAAATGCGAAGAGAATAGAGGAGACAAAGCCGGGGAACTACTTAAATTGAATTTCAAGGGTCCAAGCAAAGTATTAGGTAAAGAAGGAACGGAGGAACAGGGAGATGTAAATGAAAGACCAGCAGCACTATTAACCCCAAATCCAAAGAGTTGATGAGAGTCCATGCTATACACTTAGCATCAGTTCTTGTAGCAGAGAATTATATCCTCCACCTAACACAACAAAGGTTTTTTTTTCTTTTTCACAGAAAACTAACAACAAATTGCTGGTTACCAGTCTCCAACAGTAGAAGAACAAAAATCAACCTGTGAGAAACAAATAACAAACAAGAATGACATAAGCTTTTGCGCTGATTTCAGAGAGAATGGGCCAAAAGAAAACAGAAGTTCAATTCCCAATTGGATAAAACACTTGCAGAACAGAAATTAATCGATTAAAAAAAAAAAAAGAACTGAACAGAACAGAGTATTGAAAAGGGGGTTTCGAGTATCACCTGAAATTAGGGAGGAAAATGGAAAAGAAAAGAAAAAGGTGATTCAGGAAATGGGTTATTCGGTGAAGAATGAATGGAAGAAGAATAGTTTGGGTGATGAAAATGGGAAGGTTGGGGTTGATGTTTGAAAAGATGGAGATGAAGGAGAGAGGGTTTTTATTGTTTTGACGAGAATTAACGGTAACGGAGAAGAGGTCGTTGTTGTACCGCGGAGAATGACGGAGGTAGGACAGAACTTGACGGCGGAAGACTTCGCCGACCACACGGTGGGGAAAGGAGTCTGAAAATTCTTGGTTTTTTCTTGAATATTGCCGTTTCTTCTTCACACCTTTCAATCCACGCGCCTCTTTCGAAGGTGGCTAACTTAATTAACTACCACTCCCATGACCCATCTTACTTCCTGTTCATTTATTTTCTAAATTTCTATTACACAAATACACCAAATAAACATCTAAATGAAACTAATATAAATAATAGATTTTTTTTTTTTTTTTTTTTTTACTTATAGAATACTCATTTATTAATTTTAGTTTTTTAATTTTATAATATCTTCCAAATTCTTTGAATTTGAACTTTTATAAATATTTTTCATCAAAATTTGAAGGTCTTAACATTTTCATGGAAATCGATATTTTAAATTTTGCTTAAGTTCAATCAACACATCTTTTTTAATGAACTTCTAGAGTTCATGAGATGAGGAGTAGATAAAATATAAAATTGTTGTTTTTTAAGAATTTAGACTCACAAGCTCCTTTAAATCAAACAAAAAGTAAAGTTCACACCTCTTATTTTTCAACTCGTGACCCAAACATATCTTTGAAGTTTACTTGATTAATCAAAATGTTTAGTTTGTGTTTGGATCAAAGTTGTTTATGAGAAAATTCTCATCCCCGCCTCTTATTTCAATGTCCATCTCATCAAAGTTCTCAATTTATTTTTTTAGGAGTATTGTGGTGAGGATTCCTAGCGTGAAATTTGCAAGTATTGGATTCTCTATGGAGAAAATTTTTCATTTGTTTTTTAGTTTGTTCCTTCTTTAACGATTTTTAATTTAATTCTTTACCAAATAAAATTTTCCAAATTTTCTATATTACATAGATTATTTCCAATAGTATTTTTATTAAGATAAAAGCAATATAACATTTTTGTACTAAGATCAATAATATTTCATATGTGACAAAGATATAAATAAAATGTTTAATTTTATAAATTAAATATTCGTACTCAAGTAACAATCTATGTCATCCAAACGAGCTTTAATTGGTATTTAAAATTTAAAAAGCTAGTGTACTTTATCATTGATAACCTTCTCTTATGTAATATCTAGTCTATGTCTAGAACTCCATAGTAGATGTTGAAGCCTAGCCAAATTAGATATTTTCTTGTTTCTTTTGTGATTTAGTTAAATTGAAGCTTATATACGTGGTTTTGTCCTAATGGAGATTGAAGTCTAGTCTAAATGAATCACTGAAGATCGAGAGAGTAGCTTCGATAGGAGAATCTTAATTTTAGGGATTGAAAAATGTTTATCCATTCATGATATATGATTCTAAAGCTAATTAAAAAGTGAATGTTTATTTAATTAAGTATAGAGATAGAACCGACACATTGGGTCTATCCAAAAGCATAAATCAATCTGTCTAAATATGAAAACTAGCCCATTGAGTTCGGCATAAAGCCATAATAAATATAGATATCAACCCATAGGCAAGCCCTCAAAGGTTGAGGAGGCTAACCCTTTAAAAGTTAGTAACAACTTGATTAATGGCTCGAGAGGTTAATTAGTGAATGATTGTTACAAAACCTATTTTTATATATAATCAAGAGGGTTGGTGAAATTTGAGGTACATATATATGCAAAAATACATCTCAAATTCTCTACTCTAGCTATCTAAACGATCACTAACTTGATCATTAAGGTGTTAGTGCTCAAACAACACATTAAGGTAACACCTAGCATTTTAAAGAGAATCGCATTGTCGTGGGAATCTTAAACAAATGTTTGAAGAACATCATACCTTAACCAATTTTCTTTTAATAAAGACAAAACAAATAGAGGAACCTAAATCCGGGTGAGTTAAAAACAGAAAAAAAATGATGCTTGCAACAATGGAATATATAGCCAATCCGAGATGCTGCAGATTTTGCCTGCCAAGAATGTAATTGTTTGTTGGTTTGTTTTGTCCACAGAATTTTGCATTGATTAGGGGCATACCAAAAATAGAAAACAGTGAGTGGGTTTCACGCGCAAGGAGAAGATAGTGGGAGTTGAACGCAATTTCTTTGCCCCTTTGAATTTCTGACACCTAATGGCGCTAACTGGTCCGACCGTATTTGACGGGATTGACATCACGTGACATGCACGAGACGTCGCCATGTCGACTTTTTCTTTTCTTTTTAAATTAATTAATTGAAGGAAACTGCCACGAGAGCAGTGACACCATCTAAATATTAAATAACAACATCAACGGCGAAACGTGGAAGTCAAAACTAAGACCTCTGACCATTCCTTGCATGATGACATGGCACGCGCTTCATTTATCATTCCTTCAAAGCTTCTTTACAAAGAACAAGTCAAAATCCAATCATTCCCCTTTTCAGCTATATCTTCCACTATCCCTTTTTTTCCTTCTTCAATCTCATTTTTATATTATTTTTATATCACTTCTAAAAATATCATTCTATTCTTTATCCATTTATCTTATGTTTATAAACTTTTTCATTATCAAATAAACCTTCATTTCAACAATCCCCTCTTACCTTTTACATTTTAATGGTGGATTTTCAAACTTACTAAATTAAAAATATATCCAAATTTTAAATCTATTAATATCTATCCACTATTACTGAAGTTGATAAGAATTGTTATGATTGATGAGATGTAAAGTAAATATTTTCAAAAGATTTTATATAAATAATTTAAAAGACTTTTTTAGGGGTAAAATGTAACTTTTTTACGGATAAATTTTTTTTAAACGAAAACTTTGGTCAGTTTAAAGAAAATTCGGAAATTGATTTTAGAAAATTTAAAAGCATTTAGAATTATTTTTTCAACAATGGACCAAGAATCACCAATCCCACAAAATTTTGCCCCAATTTTTTCTGCGCCCAACTTATGTATTGGTCCCCTTCTTATATATATATATATAAAAGATTTTTTTTTTAATTCGATAATTATAAAATAATTTGGAGTCAAATATAATGCTTCAAAACCACATTCAAATATATGAAAAAGAATATTCAGGGTTTGAACCAAAAAAAAAAAAAAAAAAAAAACAAATGGAATAAACTCAAATTTAGGAAATCATGTGTACTTACTTTTAGAATCTAACTGCAAACGTACATTTTAAGTTTGTGTTTGACCATATTTATGGTCGGATTGATTTTAAACAATGTAGGTATAATTTTGTAGTAATTCTCTCACAACTTTGACAAAATTCATGGTGCATTAATTTTTAAATAATAATTATTTTTTATTACTTCAATGAACAAAATCATATAATTTTTAGTTTTTAATAAATTTCCATAAAAAAATTGCTAGGAGGGACAAAAAGAAAAATTTAAAAAGCAAAATCTTAAAAGCTCCGAAGAAAATTATAAAAGTTCAAAATTTTGGGTCACAAGATTTACAAAATGAACTTTTATTTTCATTATTATTATTATTCATGTCCACGTCAGCCCACAAATTAAATATACTCATATTTCAAAATCATATCATTCATCTCTTAAAACTTGGCAATAAATTTTAATAAACACAACACAAAAAGAACATTGTGGTTTTCTACCTGTTCTTTTCTTTCTTTCTTTCTTTTTTTTTCTTTGAGAAAATTAATGTTGCTGAAATTCATTTGTACATCTCTTTTTTGTAACTAATAAATTAATGTTTTTGTTTCTTTTTTTAACTAATAAATTAATTTATAAATCAATTAACTATATTTCTAATAACTTTCTAACTAATAATATCTCTTTTTCTTTAATTTGTTGTCTAATTAAACACAAAAATGAAAGTTTAATATTTGTTTCTAATAGCTTCATTAATTTTTTTTTTCTTTAAATATTGAATAAGTCATATAGACAAAAAGTTGACATTAAAAGATAAGTTTAAGGAAAGGAAGTTCTATTTTTTTTTTTTAATGTAATTATTAAAGTGAATCAAATAATTGAGTGATTGAAGGGGAAATTGTTGAAATGATATGAATGTTCAAAAGTAAAGGGTTTAGTGATGTGATGGCAATCTTTTAAGGAAAACAAGAGGAAAAGTTGGTGAAGGGAATTACCCTAAACCATTCAATTAATTTAAAAGCTATATATATTTTTGTAATGATGTAAAATAATACATCATTTCCAATATATATGGTCATGATGGTGACATCGAATTGATAGGAAACTTACGTTTCTTTTTTTTTTTTTATTTTAAAAAAAAAATGATTGTCCTTATATATATATATATATATATATATATATATATATATATATATATATATATATATATATATATATATATGATAGCTCTTTCTTCTTTAGTGCTCGATACTCAAAAGAGCTCTAACAACAACATATCACTTTTAAATTTGGTAATAGGAATGAGAAAAAGGTTTAAGTCTTCAATCACTTTCATTTCCCTATTCATTTAGAGGCTTTTTCATGGCTTTTCAAGACATCTTTCCTTCAATTATTTTATAACTTGGATGGTTCTACTTTTTATTATTCAAGTTTTGGGAATATTATTTATTGTTGGGATGAATTTCAAAGTTTAGAATCTCATCTTAAACATGTGAAGTTTTTAATAAGATGGTATCTATTCAATATATTATATATTTAGTTTCAATTTTCTATCTAACTAATGTCTTCAATTCTCTTCATTCATTTATTTTACTTATTAAATGTTTGAACTTCCTAACTCCGTTTAAATCAACTTACGCAATCATTTATGAAGCACATCACAAATACAAATCAACAACAACTACAACTATATTGATGTACAAATAATCAATAGAATGTAAAGAAGAGAGACAAATTGATTAGAGAAAAGGAATAAGATTGGAGGAAATGTACGAAGATAAAAGAAGAATTTCTTCGTTAAATTATTGAAGATATGAAAGAGAGTTGCATTTTACAATATTTTGTAGGACTTAAATGTGATGATGAAGATCAGATGATTTTAGGATTTGATATTTTTTTTCTTCCTACTTTTGGACAAGGGAGTAAACATTATAAATAAATTGTTGTTAGTTTTGAGTCAACAAATATTATGTGTTGCTTATCTTTTTATTTTTAGGAAAAGGTCAACATATAAACAAATGCATCAAATTGTGTGTCAAATACATTAGAATAAAAATAACCACACCTAATCGCGTGTCAAATATGTATCTAAGAAATATGTGGTTCTTTGACTCACATGGAGGATGATCCTTAAACTAGCAAAATTAATGTATATATATAGTAAAGCTTGTAGTACATTAATCATGAAACTATCAAAAAATTAATTGAATAAACTTAGTAGACATAAAAAAAAATTTTTAAAAGAATATTAGATAAATTTTTAGTAGTTAGAGTACTATATTGATTTGTGTACTTTAGTTTTGAGGTTTAATTTTGGCCTAATCTTTGTTTATTTCTTAGGTTTTAAGATATTATGCATTTATTTTTTTTTAGTTTTGAGTTTGGTTTCAATTTAGTTCTTAAGATTTTAAATTTTAGCCTCAAATATTCATTTTACATAATCGCTTTGTCTGCTGATTAATTTTGTAAGTAAAATTTTAAATCCAATCTTAAGGGTGTTAAGAAATAATGAAACTTAATTATCTATATAACTATATTAATTATTTTAAATTTATTAACTACGTTGAAACAGTAAAGATAGAAAATGAGTAATTTGCAAAAAGAAAAAATTGAAATTACATGTATAAAAAATCGTGAAATTTAGAGATCAAATTAGAACCAAATTTAAATGTTAAAAATAAAATTATAACATTTTAAAACCTATAAACTAGAATGAAACCGAATTCGAAACTTGAGAATACTAAATAAAACGTATAACATTTAGAAACCGTAGGAGGAAATGGAAATTAGGTCGGAGACAAAAAGTTACATTTTCCAAATATTTCTTTTAGCAAAAAGAAAAAAACAAATGATAATAAGGTTGACTTTAGCTACATTTACCGCATCTAATAATAGAATAAGGAAAACTTTTATAAATGTAATAAAACACCAAACTATTTACGATCTATGTAACAAAACTCATAAAATTAGCCATTTTTTTAAATATTTCAGGTTTGCCCTTCCGTTCTTCTTCCACATTCGTCCGTTTCCATCATCTTTCATTTTTTTCGTCTTTCATTTTTTTTCGTCTTCTTTTTTTTTACGTCGTTTGAATTTGAGCAACCAAATCCGACTGTGTACAAAAAAGAAAAAAAAATCTAAAAGATCGTGTATAAAGAATCTTGAAAACAATCATTTAGAATGAAGTAGCCAAATGTAAATGATCGTGTAAAAAAAGTAAATGATCGTGTAAAAAAAGTAAACGATCGTGTAAAAAAAAGTAAACGACCGTATGAAAAACATAAATCATCGTGTAGACAAATCTAAACGATCATATACTAAATTTTGAGCCAAATCTAAATAATCGTGTACCAAATTTTGAAAAAAAATCGTTTAGTTTTGGTACAAATCTAAACGATCGTGTAACCAAATTTAAATGTAGTCAAATTAAACAATTGTATAACAAAATTAAACGAAAGAATTGAAAAAATAAATTGTAGTCAAATCTAAATGATCGTGTACCAAATATATTACGCACACGTTGTTAACGGCGTGGTTGACGGGGCATTTTTGGTATTTTCCACGGTGGGGCTGTGAGCTTTTTCCGTTTTCGGAATTGTTCTATACAGTGTAAATATTTTGCCACTTTGTTATATTTTTGAAAAGACCCTATAGAATAATTCTAAAAACAGAAAAAGCTTACAGACTCACAATGAACAATATAAAAAATGACCAAGTCAACACACGATTAATCAGTCACACGTGCACGTGAGTGATTCTTCTGAACGATCATATACACGAATGATATACGATTGTTTAGATCATGACACATGATCATGTAGTTCTTTTTAACGATGGTAAAAAGGCTTCAATTTTAAATGATCGTGTTAACCATGATAAATGATCGTGTTAACTATCATAAGCGATCGTTTAGATCATATCCATATGATTGTGTAGTTCTTTTTAAATTATGAAAAAATGACTTCAAATCTAAACGATTGTGTTGACTATGTAAACTTTAGTTTCATGATTATACAATAAAATCCTAACATTGTATATACAAATACTTGTTAAGATCTTTAAACTAGATAATTTTACAAATTGAATTTAGTTAAAGAACAACATACCTTGATCCATGAATAATCTTCTTGAGGAATTGTGTTTCTCTCACTTCCCTTCCTTTAGGGTTTAATTTAGGTTTCTTGATGGAAATAATAAACTACTTAATGAGGAAGTGAGAGGACTAATCCCTAAGGTTCTATTTATAGATACTACCCATCATGGTGTTTAATTAGGGCATTATCTTTTAACCTAATGGGCCTAATAAAATAATAGGCTTGAAAGAAATAAATAGCATATAATGTAATTAGGCCACATTAATAATAATATTATATTTAAAATAAATCTATCATTCTCCAACTTAGCCCATTGACATTATTCATCATATACATTCATAGACATAGTGCGCAAAATTAAACTTCATAACATATCATGTCAAGTGAAAGAAACTACTAAAGAATCATAATGGTCATACATCATTGCATTAACATACTTCATTCCATGTATCACTGAAATAGTTCTTCTATTAACATGATCTATAATAAAGATAATCAATAATGGTCCAACAATAAGTGTTTTTATCAAAGACGATGTTCTGTTTGGTTTACATAATTCATTTATCTATATAATAATCATAAGAACAGAACCATAAGATAAAATCAGAAACAATAAATAAATGAGCTCAAAGTGTCAAATAGCATAATCTTGATTTCAATAATGATATCTACTAATGCCCACACGTTTAACATGATAATTGAATGTCTATGATAGCAATCCTTTAGTTAGTAGATATGCAATCATAAAGTTTAGTGCTAATGTGTTTGATTGACACTCTTTGTTTCTGAACTTTTCTTTAACAACAAAGTATTTTAATTCCATACGTTTAGCACCTTTAGAATACTTGTCGTTTTTCTTTCAGAAGAAAATTGCTGCAAAATTATCACAATAAATTCTCAGTGGCTTGGCAATACTGTTGACAATTCCAAGTCCTGAGATAAAGTTCTACAGCCGTAAAACATGAATTGTAGCCTCAAAACATGCTACAAATTCAACCTTCATAATGGATGCAACAATAATACATTGCTTTACACTTTTTGATGAAATTGCTCCTTCACCTAATAGGAACATATACCCAAAAGTGGATTTTCCTGTATCCACACATCCGGCAAAATCTGAATCTAAATACCCAATCACCTCAGGATGATCAGATCTCTTGTAAGTATGCATATAGACTAAGGATTATAATTAAACTTACTCCCACTGATTCTTAGGTATATACATCGATCAACGATGTTTTCCTTAAAACCAAAAGATGTGATGATATCATTGCACTTAAGATACCATTGTTTAGAAGTTTGTTTAAATCCATATATTGACCTCTTTAATTTACACATCATATGTTCTTTTCCTTCAACCATAAAACCTTCTAGTTGATCCATGAACATTTCTTCATCTAAATTCTCATTTAGAAAGGTAGTTTTCACATAAATTTGATGAAGCTCTAAATTATAATGAGCTACTAAAGCCATAATAATTCTTAATGAGTCCCTTTTCGAGATAGGAGAAAATGTCTCTTTATAGTCAATGTCATCTTTCTGAGTATAACCTCTAGCAACAAGTCTAGCCTTGTGTTGTTCAATATTGCCATTTGAGTCAAGTTTGGTCTTAAAGACCCATTTACACCCAACTCTTTTACTTTCCTTTAGGCAATTCTACAAAGTTCTGCATTTCATTATCATTAATTGATTTTAATTCTTCTTTCATGGCATCTAACCATTTGACGGAATTTTTTTTTTTTCAGTGGCTTGTGAAAACAAAACTTGATCATTATTAATACTAAGTCAAATTTTGACTCATGCAAATAAACCACATAGTCATCAGAAATAGCTGATCTTCTTTGTCTTACAGATTTTCTTAACTCTATTTCTTGTGGTCCCTCAGTTACAAGTTCATTTGTTTTAAAATCATTATGTGGTGTTTGACCATTAATTTGTTCTTCTTATGGATTGTTAACAAAGTCAACAACTACAAGAATAACAACTTGAGAAGAAGTTATAGTGAAGGAATTTCCACCTTAACTTCTTGAATTTTCACTTTATGTGGTTCCAAACTCCCACTAATTACTCATTCTCAATGAACCTTACATTTCTAGTTTCAACTATTCACATACTATGGTTAGGACAATAAAATCTATACCCCTTTGATTTGTCTGGATAACCAATGAAGAAACTACCGATTGTTCTTGAATCAGTTTCTTTTCGTGTAGATTTAAATTTTTACTTCCGCTTAACAACATGCAGGTGCCTTAAACTAGGTTTCCTTATTGTCTACAATTCAAAGATGTCTTTAGAATTGACTTACTAGGAACCATATTTAATAAATATTGAACGGTTCTTAATGCATACATCCACAAGGACACAGGTAAAGACAAATTAATTAATATGCTTCTAACCACATTCATAAATGGACACGTCTCTTTGCAACACCATTTTGTTGTGGTGTTCCTGGTATTGTGTATTGAGCATATATACCATGACATTCTAGGAATTTAGCAAATGGGTCAAAACAATGTGCTTTCTCATCATATTTTCCATAAGTTTTATAAAAACCTTGGCATTTTCAATATTGTAATTGCAGACTTGATATTGTTTACTACAATCATTTACATAAACATTAGGCTCAATCTATTTGATCTTTTCCAAGCATTATAAAGAGATCTATTCTCATCACTACTAGCAGTTGAAGTAAGTGCAGCTGGTTTCTCACTTAAGAGTGCCAGATAATCAAGATCCAAAACTCCAGGATGGAATCAGATTTGTTTGCACCAATCAGAGAAATTGAGTCCATTATACTTGATTATAGATGTAGCATGCGAATGAATAGAAACGGGAGCGGATGATGCAATGACAAAATAGATATGCTTATACATTATTGTTTTGAGAAATAAACATAAAGATACAATACATATTCAGATAATATTAAATAATCATTAACTTATATATTGAAGTTATTCTTTGAAAGGCACAACAATGTACAATATTTATACTTAACTGATGCTAGATTTAATTTCATATAATTGGTAATTTAAATGCTCAAATTAGATACATTAGTTATCTTTGGATATACTAATAATATCTAACCAAACACTTCAATTAACCACCCTAAGATTCAAAATTATAAAACTATTAATTACCTTTAGGCAAATTAAATGTTTTATAATAATGAAAATCAATACACTCATGACAAATTATTAATGTTTCATAATATCATCTCATTCATTAACATCAAATGAACATGAGTAATTGAATCAACTTTAATTTGATGTCTAAATATTTACCAATTTGGCCACTTTGGTGACTACAAACTGTTCATAACATAGGCATCATGATAAAACAATTCCATTAACAACAATAAGATTCAAAATTATAAAACTACTAATTACCTTTGGACAATTTAAATGTTTTATAATAATGAAAATCAATATACTAATAATATCTTTATGTTTCATAATATAATATGATTCATCATCATCACATAAATATGAGTAATTGAGTTTAACCTTAATTTGATATCTATTGAACTTACTAGTTTGGTCACTTTGGTGACTAACAACTTATTCATAATCTAGATATCATATTAAATTAATCACAAATAATTATTTCCTTAATTTGCAAAACACTATCAATGGAATATCTATAAGACTTGCTAATTTGGTCACTTTGGTGACTAACAAATTATCTATACTATAAATATCAAATAATCACAAACAAATACATGCTTAAATTATTTGTGATTTGAACATAACGCAAAATGACAATAAAATATAATTTATTGTACAAAACTTTATGAAATTTAAACATGCATAATTTATTATATTTAAATTTAAGCAACTCAATCATGAGAAAAATAGTAACATTAATGGAGTAATTAAGAACGTCATTACATATGAGATAACTTTAAATCCAAGAAAAAAAATTTGAATCTTGGAAAACCCTAATATTGATAGTGTGATTATTTAGGGTAAATTATCTCTGAATGAAATCTTCATCTCCTTTCTTTATTTTTTTTCATAATAAGGAAATAAAATATTTTTCTTCTTTATCTTCTTTTACTTTATTTTATTGTTCTTTTTCATTACAAGAAGATAAAAGATTTTCCATTATAAGAGATAAAAGATTTTTTTTTTCATAATAAGAAAATAAAAGATTTTTCTTTAATTTCTAAAACTTATTTGTTTTCTCCAATTAAGTTTAATTTGATATCTATATAACATACTAATTTTGTCACTTTGGTGTCTAACAAATTATTCCTAACATATAGTGTAACGACCCAACTCCTTATGCTGAATCGAAGTCATTACTAAATATAGAACAAGTGGTTTAAGTCTAAAAATTTTATTAAAAGCATACGGTTCAAGAAATTCATTTATAAAAACATAAACAAGGTAGTCATGCAAAAATGTAAAAACGTTCTGAAATCCTACTCGGGCCCTATCTACATAAAAGATAGTGAAAAATAAAAAGTACTCAAACTCAAATGCTAAAATCTGAAATAAGAAATAAGCGGAAGCGGTAGTCCCTATGGCCCTCCTCGGTCTCACTTCGGGTCGCTCGCCAGCTTGCCCTTGCCCTTGCCTCGTCCTCTACCTGAAAACATAAAATGGAGAGAATGAGTATAAAAATACTCAGTAAGGGACCCACTACTAGTCCCACTAGGTGCCTGTTAACTTCCTGTTAGAGCCCTGATAACTGGTACCCAATCTCTGGCACGTTCCCGAACACGTGCAATCATGCGCTCCCGTAGGAACGTAACTCTGGTCTTCGGTGCCCGGGGACACCTAGGACAGTCGGGATGCGAGGACCCCGTCGAGTCACTCGAGTCATGTCTATATCATGCTAGACTGGCGTCCCGTCGGACCACACAGTCCTCAATAGGTGGTGATCCCGAAGGACACCCATGCAGGTACGACTCTAACAGAAATCAAGCTAACAGGTACCCTAATTGCAGTAAACATACACATGGCATCAGCATATAACATGTCACATAAATCATTTCTACACTCTCCGTCCCGACATTCGTCGTAACCATAATAGATCTTGCCACACATAACAGGCTATAGCACAACTATATCGTCATTTGCATCATACTAGCATTTATTTCAGGCATCATACTGTCAAATCCTCAATATGCAACATCGGGCATACACAGTCTCATACTTCAAACATGAAACTAGTAGTAGAATCTCTTACCTGGAGATCTACTTGTCGAGTCCTAACCGCGAGGCAGTACGCTTTCCAAGCGACGAAGTCCTAACTGTTTCATAAGTCAAAATTCGTAAATAGGTCGCCAACGACTAACGGTTCAAGACTCAATTGAAATAACTTACCCTAGAGAGGTTGCAGTGCTCGAGCCCCTACTGAAGAAATCCCGCGCTGCAGCAATTTCTTGGTCCAAGACGTCCCTTGAGGAAAAATAATTTAATTTAGACCCAAATTAATTTAACTAACGTCCGAGCATGGAGTCTTACCGGAAAAACCACAATAATTAATTAGATTACCAAAATTTAGGTGGATGGAGCCAAATTAGTCCTAGCGGCTCGGCTGGAAGAAGACAGGACCGGCTCGGCTTGGGCAGACGCGGCTCGGCTCGGTACAGGAAGCTACGCGGGCGGCTCGGCTTGCAACAGGGAGGAGATGCGGCTCGGCTACGCGGAACGCGCGGCGCGGCTTCCCACGCGGACGCGGTTCACACGCGGGGAGGGCTGGACGCGGCGCGGCTTCAGTTTCGGCTTCGGGCGCGCGGACGGTGGAGCGGCTCCGGGTTCGTTCGTCGGCTGGAGTGAAGCGCGGCGGATCGGCTTTGAGCGGCGGCTGCGGGAGACGGCTGGGCGCGGAGCGAAGCGGCTCCCTTCGGCTCGATCGGGTGGCGCGGCTGACGGAACTCCTCGGATCGACGCGGCGCTGCGAGCTTCGGCGGATCGGCTTGATCGAAGCGACGCGGCGCGGCTCAGCTACTCTCCTGATCGGAGCGGCGCGGCGTCGGCGGTCCCCCCTTAGGTCGAAGCGGCGCGGCGGGTTCCGGCTCGGCTGGCGGCTGCGGACTCGGCTGCAGACGCGCGGAGGATGGCTCGGCTTCCCTTCGGCTTGCAGACGCGCGGTGGATCGGCTCGGCGCTTGTCGAAGCTGGCGGCGTGCGGCGTGCGGCGGCGGCGTGCGGCGGCGACGTGCGGCGGCGCGGAGGGTGGCGGCGGCTAGGGTTTCCCTTTTTTTTTTCTTTTCTTCTTTGGGGAGATGAGGAGTCTCACGTCTCCCAATGCCTCTTTTTAAAAGAAATCCCAAAATAAAAAAGAATTTAATAGCCCCCTTTTCCTCTCTCTCCACCCTTGACCCTTTCCAAGGCAATTAATTAATTTGCCACTCCATTGATTTACTAATTTACCCCTAACTTCAATAGTTTATAAAAAAGGAAACAACTTTAGTTTAATAAGGATAATATTAACTACACTTAGTATTAATATTATTAGTGGTCCAAAATAACAAAGGAAACCGAAAAATGTTGGGCGTTACAATCTTCCCTCCTAAAAAAAAACTTTCGTCCTCGAAAGTTCTAATCCTCGAACAGCTCGGGGTGCTGGGCTCTAATGTCCTCTTCTTTCTCCCACGTTGCCTCTTCCACTCCATGGTTTTGCCAAAGGATTTTGACCAGTGGAATTTCTCGACTGCGAAGCTTCTTGACCTCCCTTGCCAGGACCTCGACAGGCTGCTCCTCGTAGCTCAGATTCTCGCTAACCTGCAGTGGCTCGAAGTCCACCACATGTGTTGGGTCTGCGACATATTTCCTCAGCATGGAGATATGGAATACGTCGTGCACTGCAGCAAACGATGGGGGTAGCGCCAAGCGGTAAGCCACGGGGCCAATCCGCTCCAATATCTCGAACGGCCCTACGAAGCGTGGGCTCAGCTTCCCCTTCTTTGCGAACCTCAGAACACCCTTCATGGGTGCAACCTTCAGAAAGACCATATCTCCCACTTCAAACTCGAGGTCCTTACGTCGTACATCAGCGTAACTCTTCTGTCTGCTCTGGGCTGTCAGCATACGAGCTCGGATCTTCTGTATGGCTGCGTTGGTCGTCTGCACTAATTCGGGGCCTAGCATCCTCTGCTCTCCAACCTCGCCCCAGCAGACAGGGGATCTACAGCACTTGCCATACAGAGCCTCGAACGGTGCCATACCGATAGTAGCCTGGTAGCTGTTGTTATAGGCAAACTCCATCAGATGCAGATGGGAGTCCCAACTTCCTGAAAACTCTAATACGCAGGCTCGCAGCATGTCTTCTAAAATCTGGTTCAATCTCTCTGTCTGACCATCAGTCTGAGGGTGGAATGCCGTGCTGAAGTCCAACCTTGTACCTAATGCAATTTGAAGTCCTTTCCAGAACTTCGATGTGAAACGGGCGTCTCTGTCTGAAATGATGGATACGGGTACTCCATGTAGTCTCACAATCTCTGTCATATATAGCTGCCCCCACTTACTGGCAGTGTAAGTGGATTTCCCTGGCACGAAATGGGCCGACTTCGTGAGTCTGTCGACCACGACCCAGATCACCGTGTAGCCCCTTAGGGTCTTGGGCAGTCCCGTAATAAAATCCATCGACACACTCTCCCACTTCCACCCTGGCACACTCAAGGGTTGCAACAATCCTGCTGGATGCTGCCTAGGTGCCTTCACCTGCTGGCACACCAAGCATCTACTGACAAAGTCTGCCACATCCCTCTTCATGCCCCTCCACCAATAGACACTCCTTAAGTCCTGGTACATCTTCGTACTCCCAGGGTGCATGGTAAACGGGGAACTGTGAGCCTCAGTCAAAAGCTCCGTCTTAACTGCGCTGTCTTCCGGCACACACAGGCGTCCTTCAAACATAAGGCCATCGTCAGAGGATATGGAGAAGCCTTCACCTTGCTCTGTCTCTACCACGCGACGCTTCTCTGCCAAATAAGGATCATTCAGCTGAGCAGCAATGATCTTTTGCCTCAAGGTTGGCTGAACTGTCAACTGAGCCAACTGTGCGGTAACCTCACCTACTGAGACTGCAATCTCTGCCCTCTCAAAGTCCCTGAGTAAGGGGGTCTGCTTGGTGATTAGCGCTGCTGAATGTGCAACTTTCCTACTTAGCGCATCAGCCACTACATTCGCTTTACCTGGGTGGTATAGGATCTCGCAGTCGTAGTCTTTCACCAACTCAAGCCACCTCCTCTGCCTCATGTTCAACTCCTTCTGGGTGAAGAAGTACTTCAGGCTCTTATGATCGGTGTAAATCTGAATCTTCTCACCGTACAGATAGTGCCTCCATATCTTCAGTGCAAAGACTACAGCTGCCAACTCCAAGTCATGGGTAGGGTAGTTCTGCTCATGGATCTTCAACTGGCGGGAGGCATAAGCAACTACCTTACCCTGCTGCATCAGGACACAACCTAGTCCCTTCTTGGAGGCGTCACTATAGATTACAAAGTTTCCCGAACCATCGGGCACTGTCAGGACCGGTGCAGTCACTAGCTTCTGTTTGAGCTCCTGAAAGCTCCTCTCGCAAGCTGGGCTCCAGACAAAAGGGGTTCCCTTCTTGGTCAACTGGGTCAACGGGCTGGCTATACGTGAGAAGTCTTCCACGAACCTCCTGTAGTAACCTGCCAAGCCCAGAAAACTTCGAATTTCACTAACCGTGGACGGTCGGGTCCAGTTGGTCACCGCTTCAATCTTTGCGGGATCTACTGAAACTCCCTCACTGGAAACCACGTGGCCAAGAAACGTCACCTTCCTTAACCAGAATTCACACTTGGAGAACTTGGCATACAACTTGTTGGCTCGAAGGGTCTCCAAAACTTGGTGTAAGTGCTCCTCGTGCTCAGCCTCAGTTTTTGAGTAAATGAGGATGTCGTCAATGAAGACTATGACGAACGAGTCTAGAAACTCCTTAAACACCCTGTTCATCAGATCCATGAATACTGCAGGAGCGTTAGTCAAGCCGAAAGACATCACAACGAATTCGTAATGTCCGTACCTCGATCGAAAGGCCGTCTTGGGGATGTCACCGTCCCTAATCCTCAACTGGTGATAGCCTGATCGCAGGTCGATCTTGGAGAAGACGGTGGCTCCCTGCAACTGATCGAACAGGTCATCAATCCTGGGCAAGGGGTAGCGGTTTTTGACTGTCACCTTGTTCAGCTCTCGGTAGTCAATACAAAGGCGCATTGACCCATCCTTCTTCTTCACGAACAATACTGGGGCTCCCCAAGGCGACACACTGGGCCGGATGAAGCCTTTGTCCAGCAACTCCTGTAACTGGACCTTCAACTCCTTTAGTTCGGCTGGAGCCATTCTGTAAGGGGCCCTCGAGATTGGGGCAGTGCCCGGCTCTAACTCGATAGCGAAGTCTACTTCTCTGGGAGGCGGAAGTCCTGGAAGTTCGTCTGGAAAAACATCGGGGTACTCTCTTACCACTGGTTCGGAAGATAGGGAAACTTCCGGCTCTCTCACATCCACTACGCTTGCCAAAATACCCCAAGTACCCTGGCTGAGTAGTTTACTAGCCTTCATGGCTGAGATGACCTTGGGTATACATACCATGCCTGCCCCCCTGAATTTGAAACTAGCCTCGGAGGGAGGGTTGAAGACAACTTCCTTGCCATAACAGTCTATATTTGCATGGTTGGCTGATAGCCAATCCATGCCTAGTATCACATCAAAATCCTGCATGTCTAACACTAGCAAGGTCACGTCTAACATACGATTCGCTATCTCTACCCGACATGCCTTTATTTGTTCTTTGGATAACAGGACCTCCCCAGATGGAGTAGAAACCGACAAAACACTACCCAAAGGCTCTACCTCTAAACCCACATGCTGAACGAAAACGGAGGATATAAACGAGTGGGATGACCCAGAGTCAAATAGCACAAAAGCATAGTGCCCCAAAATTGGGAGCGTACCTGTCACCACAGTGCCAGCTCGCTCGGCCTCCTGCCGGGTAGTGGCGAAAACTCTCCCCTGCTGGGCCGCAGAAGGCTGGGGCGGTGTCGTCTCAAAGGGTTTCCGAGGACACATATCAGCAGTGTGCCCCGGCTGTCTGCACCTAAAGCAGACTCCACTTCCAGCCAAGCAACGACCTCCGTGGACTCTCCCGCAGGTAGTACAAGCGGGTAGCTCTCTCAGAGTCCTCCCGGCTGCTGCAAGCTCCCGTCGGTGTCTCTGGAAGACACCTCCTGACCTCAGTGTTCGCTGCGGTGCTACGTCAGGCTGCGTCTCAACCTTTCTCTTCTGTCCCAAGGCTGACCCTCTGCCGGCAGCCTTAGACGCATCGGCTCTCTCAGGCAGGCTCAAATCCAGTGCTATACGTAGTGCATCAGCATGCGTGGCTGGGCGGAGGGCTCTGACAATGCCCTGAAGGTCTAGCCTGAGTCCTCTAACAAATTTCTCCGTCCTGGCAGCCTCATCTCTTACCATATCGGGAGCAAAGCGGGACAGCATATCGAACTCGGCGTCGTACTGCTCCACCGTCATGTCGCCTTGCTCCAAGTTTAGGAACTCTTGCAGCTTGGCGTGCTTCACATTGGCGGAGAAAAACTTAGCATAGAAGTTCTCCTTGAACTGCTCCCATGTTATTTTGCTTACATCGCCCCCTAGCATTCTCTCCGCGGTCTCCCACCAGGCGGTGCCCCTGTCCTCCAAGAAGAAGACTGCACACTGCACCTTCTGGTCTTCTGGGCACTTCATGTACCGGAAAATAGTCTCTATGGACGTCAACCACATTTGGGCCTTTGTGGGGTTGTCCATGGATCCGTCAAAGGTCTTGGGATTATACTTCCTGAAATCCCGTAAGTGTTTCGCCTCGGCCGACAGTTGAACTGGTACTGGTTGAGCTTCCTCAGGGGCTGGAGGAGCGACGGCCTGAGCCTGAACAG
This sequence comes from Cucumis melo, assembly GCF_025177605.1. Lineage (NCBI taxonomy): Eukaryota > Viridiplantae > Streptophyta > Magnoliopsida > Cucurbitales > Cucurbitaceae > Cucumis > Cucumis melo. The sequence goes on from NC_066860.1 coordinate 9,693,516, forward strand.
GGGCGGCCTGGGCCTGAGCAGGGGCGGCCTCGGCCTGAACAGGGGCGGCCTCGGCCTGAACAGGGGCGGCCTGGTTCTGCTGGGCGGCAAGGAAAGGCGCCAAAGCAGCTTGCAGCATGTCCTGATAACGCTGCTCCATTGCGGCGAGATCCGCCTGGGTGACCGGTGCGTTTGGGTCGACTGCCGGTGCAACAGGTGGCGCCTCCGGCTGGCCACGACCGGCTCCTCTGCCTCCCCTACCACCTCCTCGGCGTGTACCTCTACGTGGCGGCATTCTCCCTAAAATTCACCAACAAACTTTTCACCACAAGAACTTAACACCCTATATCTAGGTCTTAGACTATTCAGGCAAAATTGTAATCTTAACATTAGCAAGGCTTTAGACATACCTGGCGAGTGCCGAAGGACCGTATAGCCATAGGGTGAAGTAAAACCAAACAAAAATGACTTACATCGTAGGTCAGTCTACAGAACCTAAAACACTGTGCTCTGATACCAACTGTAACGACCCAACTCCTTATGCTGAATCGAAGTCATTACTAAATATAGAACAAGTGGTTTAAGTCTAAAAATTTTATTAAAAGCATACGGTTCAAGAAATTCATTTATAAAAACATAAACAAGGTAGTCATGCAAAAATGTAAAAACGTTCTGAAATCCTACTCGGGCCCTATCTACATAAAAGATAGTGAAAAATAAAAAGTACTCAAACTCAAATGCTAAAATCTGAAATAAGAAATAAGCGGAAGCGGTAGTCCCTATGGCCCTCCTCGGTCTCACTTCGGGTCGCTCGCCAGCTTGCCCTTGCCCTTGCCTCGTCCTCTACCTGAAAACATAAAATGGAGAGAATGAGTATAAAAATACTCAGTAAGGGACCCACTACTAGTCCCACTAGGTGCCTGTTAACTTCCTGTTAGAGCCCTGATAACTGGTACCCAATCTCTGGCACGTTCCCGAACACGTGCAATCATGCGCTCCCGTAGGAACGTAACTCTGGTCTTCGGTGCCCGGGGACACCTAGGACAGTCGGGATGCGAGGACCCCGTCGAGTCACTCGAGTCATGTCTATATCATGCTAGACTGGCGTCCCGTCGGACCACACAGTCCTCAATAGGTGGTGATCCCGAAGGACACCCATGCAGGTACGACTCTAACAGAAATCAAGCTAACAGGTACCCTAATTGCAGTAAACATACACATGGCATCAGCATATAACATGTCACATAAATCATTTCTACACTCTCCGTCCCGACATTCGTCGTAACCATAATAGATCTTGCCACACATAACAGGCTATAGCACAACTATATCGTCATTTGCATCATACTAGCATTTATTTCAGGCATCATACTGTCAAATCCTCAATATGCAACATCGGGCATACACAGTCTCATACTTCAAACATGAAACTAGTAGTAGAATCTCTTACCTGGAGATCTACTTGTCGAGTCCTAACCGCGAGGCAGTACGCTTTCCAAGCGACGAAGTCCTAACTGTTTCATAAGTCAAAATTCGTAAATAGGTCGCCAACGACTAACGGTTCAAGACTCAATTGAAATAACTTACCCTAGAGAGGTTGCAGTGCTCGAGCCCCTACTGAAGAAATCCCGCGCTGCAGCAATTTCTTGGTCCAAGACGTCCCTTGAGGAAAAATAATTTAATTTAGACCCAAATTAATTTAACTAACGTCCGAGCATGGAGTCTTACCGGAAAAACCACAATAATTAATTAGATTACCAAAATTTAGGTGGATGGAGCCAAATTAGTCCTGGCGGCTCGGCTGGAAGAAGACAGGACCGGCTCGGCTTGGGCAGACGCGGCTCGGCTCGGTACAGGAAGCTACGCGGGCGGCTCGGCTTGCAACAGGGAGGAGATGCGGCTCGGCTACGCGGAACGCGCGGCGCGGCTTCCCACGCGGACGCGGTTCACACGCGGGGAGGGCTGGACGCGGCGCGACTTCAGTTTCGGCTTCGGGCGCGCGGACGGTGGAGCGGCTCCGGGTTCGTTCGTCGGCTGGAGTGAAGCGCGGCGGATCGGCTTTGAGCGGCGGCTGCGGGAGACGGCTGGGCGCGGAGCGAAGCGGCTCCCTTCGGCTCGATCGGGTGGCGCGGCTGACGGAACTCCTCGGATCGACGCGGCGCTGCGAGCTTCGGCGGATCGGCTTGATCGAAGCGACGCGGCGCGGCTCAGCTACTCTCCTGATCGGAGCGGCGCGGCGTCGGCGGTCCCCCCCTTAGGTCGAAGCGGCGCGGCGGGTTCCGGCTCGGCTGGCGGCTGCGGACTCGGCTGCAGACGCGCGGAGGATGGCTCGGCTTCCCTTCGGCTTGCAGACGCGCGGTGGATCGGCTCGGCGCTTGTCGAAGCTGGCGGCGTGCGGCGTGCGGCGGCGGCGTGCGGCGGCGACGTGCGGCGGCGCGGAGGGTGGCGGCGGCTAGGGTTTCCCTTTTTTTTTTCTTTTCTTCTTTGGGGAGATGAGGAGTCTCACGTCTCCCAATGCCTCTTTTTAAAAGAAATCCCAAAATAAAAAAGAATTTAATAGCCCCCTTTTCCTCTCTCTCCACCCTTGACCCTTTCCAAGGCAATTAATTAATTTGCCACTCCATTGATTTACTAATTTACCCCTAACTTCAATAGTTTATAAAAAAGGAAACAACTTTAGTTTAATAAGGATAATATTAACTACACTTAGTATTAATATTATTAGTGGTCCAAAATAACAAAGGAAACCGAAAAATGTTGGGCGTTACATATAGATATCGAATAACATAATTTCCAGGTGATTTTAATCGTAAAATTTGCAAAAATATTAATATTGCAAATAATTTTATCAAAACTCTCATTCAATTTAAACAACATAATTTAAATCACTAAGATAAATAGATACTTTAAAACATAATATATGCATAACACATAAAATATAATTAATTCATAATTGTTATGAATATTCTACATATTATTAGATATCCATAACCTCCTTAGGTTATAAATTCATTCAATAACCTCTCCCATCAATTTCCATAACTTTCTTGTTCCCTATTTATGTTTAGTTTTGTAACCATTGTTCTCACAACCTTATAAATAGAGGTTGTAGAGATCATTTGTATACACACCATAATTGAATTCAATTGTCTTCTCTTCTTTCTCTCTTCTCTATTCTTCTCTTTGGTTGTTTCATCGTTCTTTATTTCATAACAATAGTCATCAATTTAAACATAAATTAAATATATGCATACCAAATATAGTAACTTTTAAAAGATTATTAAAATCTAAACTTTAATTCTTAAATAGATTTTAATTCTTTTAATTCTTGATTACTATATTAATTTAACTTATTATCTTTTTTTTTTATAAAAAAAATCACTTTAATAAACGTGATTGTGGCCGACGGTACAAGCACGTTCAAATTGAAGATTATGGGCGGTGGTGGTGGATTAAATTTCTTTCTATTCTTCTGGCAATCATAAATAAACTCAATTCAAATTGATGATTAAAACTTCTCATACAAACGTTATGAATTTTATTAAAATTTCAATTACCAATGAAATCTTAACGAGGTTGGAAACCTCCTTAAATTTAAGAAAAACATGCAGCGACATTAAAAAAGATTAATCATTCATGTAAAATCACAAGTTTTCAATCAAGGTTCTGATACCACATATAAACTTTAGTTTCATTATTATACAATGAAATCTTAACGATGTATATAACAATAATTGCCAAGATCTTTGAACTAAATAATTTTACAAATTGAATTTAGTTAAAGAACAACGTACCTTGATCCATGAGGAATTGTGTTTCTCTCACTTGCCTTTCTTTAGGACTTAATTTAGGTTTCTTGGTGGGAAGAATAAATTACTCAATGAGGCAGTGAGAGGACCAATCCCTAAGGTTCTATTTATAGACACCACCCTTCATGATGTTTAATTAGGGTATTATCTTTTAACCTAATGGGCCTAATAAAATAATAGGTTCGAAAGAGATAAATAGCATAGAATGCAATTGAGTCATATTAATAATAATATTATATTTAAAATAAATCTAACAGACTATGGTAAATGATCGATCGTTTAAATCATATCCACACACAATCGTGTAGTTCTTTTTAAACGATGAAAAAGAGCTTTAAATCTAAACGATCGTATTGACCATGCTAAAGATTGTGTTCACTATAGTAAGAGATTTAAACAGAATAATAAATCGTTTAAAAATAGAAGAAAGAAAATCGGGAAGAGGAGATGAATAAATCTGGGAAGAGAAGATGAATAAATCGCAAAGAAGAAGAAGAAAGAGAAGTGATGAATCGTCTGCAATATTTCAAGACAAATCTAAAAATTCTGAAAATATTATATCGATTTCATGAGGTTTTGCTTTTTTGTTACACGGACCGTGATTTGTTACATTTATAAAAATTAACCTTTTATAACAAAATTGATTATACAGTGATTAATTTCATTTATTTAATGTTAACACTATCAAATATATATCTTAATTTATTCTAAATCAATTGATGATATAACATGACACGTGAACAAATCGAACACATTTAAACTAAAGAGCTAATGAACACTCTAAAATACAAATGAGGATAAGACTTAAAATCAATTTTAAGGGTAAAGTTATGTATCAATTTTAGTTAGAGATTTTCAAAATGTAAATCAAATTTAGATAAGTAGAACCATTTTTTTAGGATAAAACATATATAGAATAAATTAATGAATTTTGGCTAAATTATTCGTGTGTGCATTTGTTGAACTTCTTTTTATTAGCGGAATTATAATTATTTTGTGAGAAGTTGTCAAAAATATAATTTGAAAAAATATTTATAATGTATAGTAAAATTCCAAATTTGATAGATATCGATAGAAGTTGATGTGCTTCTATCAGTCATATTGATTGACAATAATAGGAGTCCATCAGTATCTATCATTAATAGAATTCAAAATTTTGCTATATATTGTAAATATTTTAGTTTATTTTATCATATTTAAAAATTTACCTTTATTTTACTTTTTTTTTCTTTTAAATGAGTAAACAAATAAGAAAAACCTCAACCTAATTTATTGAAATTTGGGGTCATATTTGATAAAATTGAAAATTTAATGTTGATCGAGTTGATAAAACTTGACAATTTCAGGGTTAAAATAATATTTTGCTCAAAATATTATTTTGGTCCCTATTAGATGTGTTTTGCTTCGATTTTAACTATTCTATTTCCAATAATCTATTTTATAATTAGTACCTATAAGTAGTTTATTGTTGAATATTTTCTTAAAAAGATTAGTCTTTAAATGGGCATTTATCTTCTTAAATTGTAAAGAAATATATTCCATAATGTATCTCAAGAAAACAATTAATTAGAAAAATTATCATGATAGTAAGAAAATATACTTCTTACACAATATAGCAAAAAAATCTAAATAGAATAAAAAGAATTTGTTAAATTTTGCCGTTTGTAAATAGTTTCGATATTTTGCTATTTTTTAAAATACCATAAATGATTACTATTTTAACGAATTTCAATTGAAAAATGTAAATTAAAATTTTTTTGACAAGTAAATAGATTAAAATTATATAAAACTTAAAATATACAGATCAGAAAATTGATATTTTAGTATTGATTTTGGTTAAATGACAAAAATCATATAAAACTTTCTAGTTGTTATATACTATTTCACTTCTTGTTTTTTCTTTTTTCTTTCTCCACTCTTCTTCAATACAAATAAATACATAAATAAAAATTAAAGTGAAACTTTTGTAAATATAACCAACTATTTACGGCCCATATAACAAATCCATAAAATTATTCATTTTTTAAATATTCCTACAAGTTTGCCCTTTCATCATTTTTCTCTTTTCTGTAACCTTTTTATTGTCTTTCTTCTTTATTTTTTTTTTATTTCTTTCCATTTTTCTTCTTTTTTTACATCATTTAGATAACCAAATCTGATTTCCTTTTATCGTCTTTTTTGTTTTTTTTCGTTGCATGCATGTCTTTCTTTTTCTTTCTTCTTTTTCCTTTTTTTTTTTGTTTTATTTGCTGCGTGCATCGTATTTCTTATTCTTTTTGTTTACGTTGCTTAGATTTGGGGTAGCCAAATCTAAACGATTGTATAGCCAAATCTAAACAATCGTGTAACTAAATTAAACGATAGAATTGAAAAAACAAATCTAAACAATCGTGTACTAAACAATAGCCAAATCTAAACGATTGTGTAATAATAGCGAAATCTAAACAATCATGTACCAAATATATTACACGCGTTATCAAATATATTATGCGCATTGTTGACAGGGCATTTTTGGTGTTTTCCAGTGGGCCTGTGGGTGTTTTCCGTTTTTAGAATGTTTCTATACAGTGTAAATATTTTGCTGCTTGGTTACATTTTTTAAAAAAGTCCTAAATAAAAATTGCACAATTTAGTAAAATATATTGACCCTAGTAAGAATAAAAAAGAATAATGGAAACACCAAGGATTTACAACTTAAATATTTTAATGAGGTTGTATGTTAATAATTTAGTGTGTTAATAGCCAAATACATTTTTCTTATTTGACTAGTTATTGTTCTAGTATGTTTTAAGGAAAATTTTCATTTTGGAATTCAACAAGATTTTCGACAGTTTTATGTTTTAACTTAACTTAAAATTTAGGGTTTTTATTTTGGGTGTTGAGAAATTTGGTATAAAAGGTGAACCAATAAGAGTTATTTTGAAACTTCTTTTTAATATAAGTTTAAGGTTAAAGATATTTATAAAACTTTTTAATAGTTGAGAGGTATTTTTGACATAAAAGTTCCACCTTTTCATTCAAAACTAACAGCATTTTGTAGACAAACTACAAAATTGAAATGTTGTTTTTTATACAGTTTAATATTTATTTATCTATTAAAATAATTATTAAAGAGTAAGAGTTAAAAAAAAAAGAAAAAGAAAAAGAAAAAGAAAAAGAAAAAGAAAGGTGAATCGGAACAAAAAAGGTGTTGACTGATTACAGCATAAGACAAATTGGCAATCTCCAGAAATCTTTTTGAAAAAACAATTCAGATCCCACGTTTAAAGGCATCGTAGAAACATGTCATCTTTAAATGAACCTTCATCAATATTTCTATTTTTATATAAATCAATTAATTCTAAAACATTTAATCTTTAATCAATCAATATTTTATTTCTTTTAAACAAACCTCAAACATGTTTATCATCTACACATTAGTCTTATTTTATTTGTTGGTTTCTACTTTTTCGTCCTCCTTTCTTTAAGCTTAGTAGATATCAAACTTATCAGATTATGAAAACATCGACAACAACTGTTGATGGAAATCCACCATCATATTTTCATCAACATGATTTGCGTTTAAATGCACTCAAATGAATTAAAATACTTATTATAATATTTTATATTTATTATCGATACGCTTCTATTTACAATAATTTTCCATGATTATAATTAAATTTCTTAAAATATTAACTAATCGTATATACAAAATCAATTCTAAAATGATTAAAATTGCTCTTACCATTTTCAAAAAAGAAAATTATTGTAAATGATAAAATTATTAAAAATATTTATAAGATGTAACAAAATTTCATTTTCTATCAATAATAAAAATTAAAAGATTTCTATCGGTTTGTATCAATGTCATTTATAGACACAAATAAACATTTATCATTGATAAAATATGGAATTTTGTTATATTTTATAAATATTTTAGTTTATCTTATTATATTTAAAAAATACTCCAAATATTTTTTAAAAGTTTTTCATCCAACCTTAAAATTAAAAAAGTTTTAGTTTTAAGACATAAGTATTTCCACTTTTTATCAGTTGTTTCCTAAAACATCTTTAATGAATGGTATTCTGATCCAATCAATTTTTGTCTTGAGTTTTAGATGGGCATCTTATTTATTGAGTTCTTGAACAATGATCAATGTCACATGTTTGAAATCTACTATAATGATTATATTTACTCAGAGTATATAAATTTTGATGATGAAAAGGACAAGATATAATTAGAAGAGAGAGAAAAAGGACATGTCATTACAAGAATTTTCTATTTTATCGACGAAAATAAATGTCGGTCTAAGTTTTACCGACAACTGTTTTTGCGTCAGCAAAAACGTCATCGTATTCGTGTTGAAAGAAATTCTTGCTGATGAAATTGAGTTTCATCGGCATAATTAAGTACCTTTTCTCTGACGTATATCGTTGCGTTGATGTACAAGTTTTACTAACGAAAATGAACATTGTCGGCATAATACCTTTTTGTAGATGAAAAATGTCACAAATTGACATATAAGTTATTTGACAAAAATACACATCTTGTCGGCATAACTCTTCTTCAAAATGCGGTTAAAAATATATATTTGTTGATGTGATTTTGTCGGCATAAGTAGTTTACAGTTTTATATATAAATTGTAATCACTAACTAAACAATTTTTTCAATAATACATTATTATGCATGAACAATAATTAATCGACAATTAAATTGATTGAGGAACAAATATAACAAAAATAAACTTCTATATTAAAAATAAAACCGATATTCAATTCAACAATATAACATTAGTAGTATATATACATTTAAGGAATGTTAAGTTTTCACAAATCTCACATACAAAAAGAGTTTACCATTCCCTAGCTAAGCCAAAGTTTGTCATTCATATTTAAAATGGCTACCATAACTGCAGGATAGCCACACGACAACAAGCTAAGTTCCTAACTACATTAAAATGCTCATACTTGGTTATTATAACTATTGGATAGTCATACAAAAATGAAATTAAATTCCTAACTCCATTAACACCATAACTCAAAGTTGTTATAATGTACCTAGTCATCTAAAAGTCCACCTTATTGCTTTGTTGCACAACAATCTGTCTTGTGATATTAGTCAATTGATCTTGGAATCCCAAAATTGTTGACTTCAACATGGCATTTTCCATTTTTAAGTTTGTCACCTCCACCTAAAGCCTTTCATACTTATCCCCAATATCTTTTTCAAACACGCAGGTCAATGTACCACATGTTGCTACGGGTTGCCTTCCATCCAAGACCTTTAGTATGGCCTGAACGTTTTTCTAAAACCCATCCACAAATAATTGTCTTTGGAGTTGCTTCAGATCAATCTTTTGATGTTTTTCTCATCTCCTCAAGCATTGCCAACTATGTTTATAATGGTTTAAATGTTAAATATTATATACAATGGTTAGTATAAAACTACGAACGTATCATATAATATTTAACATATGCTTCTTTGGCCAATTCGCTTACTAAAAAGTGAGTTCTGTAAAAAAACTCCACTTGGCCTACTTCTTCACCCTTATCGATCGTCTATAATTTAGTAAAAAAAAATTGTTCTTTAGATGCATTGATAATAAATAAAACAATAGTGAATTTATTTCCTGTCATGCTAATTCATTTTGCACTTGAAGAAAGATTTTGACATATAATAATGATTGAAATTTAGACATTCTCTACTTTTCTTATTCTTCTGCCTTTTTTTCTACCTAAAATTTATAGTTTATTAGTTAAATCAATTTGTGAGCACGATATACATACAACAAACACATAAAACTTATCTCACATTTAGGGGTCTCCCTACGATCACAAAGAATCTTCCAAACGTCTTTGTTCACTAACCTGTCCAATGGGCTTTCACAATCAATAATAAGGTTCTAAAATGAACAATAGTGATATTGTAGTTCTGATTTATATTCTCTCAGGTTTGTATTTGTCGACGTATGTGATTTTTGATGACCATCGATGACACATTTGTTAAGTTTTAGTCCTAAAACTCGTAGATAGTAAATGTAATTCGTTGATCGTCATTAATAAAGTGTCATTTTATAATTTCAATAAAGTGTTATTGACTATTAGTTTTTCTTAATAACCTAAATCCAATAAACTAACATCCGAAACTATTTGATGAGTCTTGAATTGTATGTAGAGATATACATGGATCAATGATTGATATACAACTTAAAGGGTCAATAGTATAAGGATAAGGTTAGGTACCTTGTTTTGGTAACACTATGGATACAACCCACTTTGTATTTGATATAAATGCAATAATCTAACGCATTCGTATAGGTGACATGCAAGTGAGGATATCCTATGCAATGAGTTTACATAAGATCAGACCACAAAATAGTAACCACTAGATGTAACTCCATTAACCAGTTAGGTTTCTATTTCATTAAGATGACCTAGGTAACTTAGTTTTAATACTGAGTGTATTACTTCTGTTCGCGAGGAATTTTCCTATGACTTTTACTGGTGAGAGCAGCTAGTTTGCCGACTCAATATGCTTATCATTTTGGGGACAAGATCGAGTAGAGAGCTGGAAACATAATTATATAAGATGAAATTCACTCCAACCCGACTTTAAGGTAAGTAGATGAGTGTTCCCTTAAATGGTGTCTCTAGGCTACCCTTTCTATGGCGCGAAAAGGAGTTTTGTTTATTGGTTGGACCATAAACAGATTGTTCATTAGAGGAGCGCTGGTATTTAAGAACTAGAAGTAACCTAGGGGTAAAACGGTAATTTGACCCAACTGGTGTTATGAACACTTGTGAATGACTACTTACTATTATTGGTCTATATCTGTGGATACAGAAATATGTCTACCGCGAGAAGAGTTCAACTGCGAGTCTTTAGTGGAGTATACACACACTTAACAAATATTGAGTATTGTGGTTAATGAGTTTATCCAATTAATCTCATGTCGTTGTAGCTTTTTATCTCTCCATTAGGTCCATTCCCTAGCTCGTAAAGAGTAATGAGATTAATATATATTGATTGTAATTTGAAATATTCAAATTTACTTTAGAAATTAATATAATGTATGGTGATACATTATAATATAAAGTTTATATTTTAATTAAACTTTATAATATAAATTTAATTTTTTCATATGATTCAAAATTTATTTGTAAAAGAATAAAATATTTGTATGAGTTTAAATATTAATTTAATGTGAATTAGATTCATATTAAACTTATAAATTAAAATTTAATGCGTATATGATACACAAAATTTATATATAAATATGATTCATATTTGGATTAAATTAGATATAAGATATCTAGCTTAGCAACTAATTAATTAAGTAATTAGAGAATTAATTAATAGTTTAATTTAAGGGGTCTTTTAAAAAATATAACAAAGCGGCAAAATATTTACACTTTATAGAACAATTTTGAAAACGGAAAAAGCCTACAGGCCCATAATAGAAAATACCAAAAAAATGTCCGTCAACAATGCGCGCAATATATTTGGTACATGATCGTTTAGATTTGGCTATTGTTTGATATAAGATTGTTTAGATTTAATCGTTTAGATTTGGATAGCCAAATCTAAACGATTTTTTTTTTCAAGATTTTTTTGTACACGATCGTTTGGATTTGGCTACATGATCGTTTACTTTTTTTTGTACACGATCGTTTAGATTTGGCTACCAAAATCTAAACAAATTTTTTCAAGATTCTTTGGTACACGATCGTTTAGATTTAACTACACGATTGTTTATTTTTTTTGTACACGATCTTTTAGATGTGACTATACGATCGTTTATTTTTTTTGTACATGATCGTTTAGATTTGACTATTTTTTATACATGATCGTTTAGACTTGAGTAGCCAAATTTAAACGACGTTTTTTAAGATCTTTTATATTTACTACACGATCTTGAACAGCCAAATAACAATTTGAAAAAAGATAAAAATAATAAATCTTTTATATTTGATACACGATCTTGAAACAAATAACACGTTGAAAAAAAAAGAAGAAGAGAAAGAGAAGAAAGACGATAGAAAGAAAAAAATCGCATAGGAAGAGGAGAAGAAAGACTAAAAAGGAAGGGTAAACTTGGATTATTTAAAAAACTGACTAACTTCATGAGATTTTTCATTTTGTTACACGGACCGTAAATATTCTACCCGTTTTTTATATTTATGAAAAACTTATTTTAATTTAATTCTATTTAATTAAATTTGATTTAATTAAATTGATTAAATTAAAACTATAGGTTATACGAGAGATATTCACTAAAATATGATTTAATTAATTTAATTAGTTGTTTTTATACTAATTTAAATCAAATTAAATAAATAATTCCCTTATGTAGGAGTTATTTAGGGAATGCATGCATTCCCAACTATCCCAATCTCTCGCCCTAACTTCCTCTTCTTCAAAATTCTGAGAGAAATTGAGATAAATTAAGAATTCTAAGCTCACTGTGTGAAAATCTCTTGGAGAAAGGAAAAAAAAAATCTCTCTTTATCCCAAAATTCTTTTTGGTTCCCATAAACCAAAGCCTCCACTACTCATAGTATAGGAATATTTCTAAGTGGTGGTGATCTCAAATATTGACAATTAGTAGATACAGAGTTAATAATGAGAGTAAACCTCTTTATCTCTATATTTCTATTTTTTATGAAAGCATGCTTAGCTTTTAAGTTACAATATTTTAGATTATATAAATTTTCCAATATACTGGTTTTTCTAAGTTCCAATTAAATTTGAGTTTAATGGTTTTGTTAAATTATTTCTGCTGCAAAGGGCTTTGATCCTTTCAATATCCACAACAAAATGTGTCTACATATTTGAAAAAAGTTTAGGCAAGTATGAGTTTGAGATTAGCACAATAATATATGTACTTACTTGTAGATGAGCCTTTATATTAGCAATGGCATCACTAGGTACATTATGACTTGCAGAAATACAAGTTATTATGCATTTTAGGTAGAAAAATGAGACCAAAATGCATAGTAAATGTGTCAAAATGTGTAGCTCTTATCACAATTTCATAACTATTAGAGAATGCAACTTACATAAGTTTCCACGCCTGTTTTACCCTGTTTTTAATGCTTTATCATAGGATTTTACATAAAAGAAGACATAGTGAATCACAGAGGAGTGCATGCAGAGACCATTAATTGGTGAAACATCTCTAGGCGAGAAATGAAGTCATCATGCGAGGAAGGTTTGTCACTAGAAGACAAAAATGGTAGTTGGAGTTCATATGACTTGACAAAGGCAGCAATCGATGCTGACATGATCAGAAGAATAGAAGTTTTCCATCGAAAGTTGTTTCCATCATTTATAAAAGCTTTCTTCTTCTTCTCCGATTAGTTTGTAAATGAGAGCTTAGAGAAAGAGTAGAGAAGATTCTACCATTTCCCTTCCTCTAACTTGTAATGTTCATCTTCTTTACTTCTCATTAATGTATAGTGTTCTTATTGTACAGTGGCCTAAGGCCTACATTCATTAATACATTGTACATTTATCCACTTTCAATCTAACATTCCTTTACTGTTCATCTGTCAATGTGTTATGAATAGTTTAGGTTTGTAATAAGTTCTTGATAAGTAGTTTAAGTTATAAGCTATATCACGTTATTTGAGCTATAATCATCGCATTGTCAACACTTATCGCCAACTACTTGAGAGATCGAATAAGTAGCAAGGACATGGCTAATGTGCGCAAAGAGGAGTTTGGAGACAAACTCCACCTTAGCGAGATAACTTCCACCACTTGTGTCCTGAAAGGAGAACAAGTGTGAGTACTTGGTGTCGAGAGGTTGTCACCCTTAAAAGAGAAGTACCATAAATCTTATAAGCAACAATTCCTAGATAGATATCTCTTAATGAAGCTTAATCATTTGTATCCAGAGAAGTGAGCAAGTGTGAGATTTAAGGCACTGAGAGGTGCACGTCTAAATCAAATCCTCATTAATTGATCTTTATCGCATCATGGCCTATCGTGTAATTTAATCACTTACAAAGCAAATATTTTCCTTCACCATTTCCTTAACCCAACTCAAATTATATAGCTCATTACTATTGAATAAATTTCAAATCGGAGAACTATACTTACATGGTCTTTGAACCAAGCAGGAAATTATGATCAATGTCTTTGATATAATTCTAATGATATGTCTGAATGAGAATGAATCAGACTCAAATGTTCTATATTTATAAGTAATAACACAGAATAAAACAAAAGTTCTGTTAGATAGAATATTGAATTTGAAGGACATTGACTAAGCTTATAGGATATGAGAAACATATCTATGATAAGATGTTATCTCCGGACTATTGTTCAGTACATACCAATGCACCATTTGTTTCTCACTTTCTGTTAGCATATTTGAAATTGATCCTCCTAACAGCTGTACATTTTGTCTAAATACATCAAAATCTCTAAAACATGGGCTCTCAAGAGTTGAGTCACCATTATGTGCATCCCTATTGAATCTCGTTTCTATTTCAAATAGATACATGGAACAAAAGGTCAAGGATTCGTTTGTGATAAAATCTTATGCTATTGAATCCTCAGGACAATGTTTGTTTCTTACATATTGTTTCAAGGTTCGCAAGCTTCTCTCAATAGGGTATATCAAACTATATGTAAATGAACCACCGACCTTTGCTTCGTATGGCAAATGAACAATAAGATGAACTACTACATAAAAAAAGGCTGACGTAAAATGTTTTTCAAACTTACATAATATGAGTATAATATCAAATTAGGATCTATCCAAGTTTGTAACACATATTACTTTTGCATATAAATCATGAAAAAACTTACATAACTCCACAATAGGTGTATAAACATCATTTCTTAGATGGGCCCGAACACCAATAAGAATAAGTTGTTGGAGTAGAATATGCGAGTCGTGAGTCTTCAAACCCCATAATTTTCCATCATTCACACTATCACATTGTGATATGTTTGAGAACAATCCATCAAAAAATTTGAATGATTTCAAGAATTTAGAAAAAGCTATATTGTCACTTGTAGTGAAAATATATACAGCATGTAGTTTTACAAATTTAGTTCCTTCTTTCCGTAAGTGTAAGTCCTTCTGAATATTCAAATCTTTAAGGTCTAAATGAGCATTTATCGTACTTTTTATTTTTCCCTCATTATTCAACAAAGTTCCGAGCAAGTTATACTTTTCTTAGTCCAGTTAATGGTCATTTTTCTTTTCTTGTCTCATTTGGATGGATGCTTACTTTATATTGGAAAGTTTAATGAATTGACTTGCTCTAAGATCTCATCTCCATTTATCACAACGGTTGGAGGTCTACGCTCTAATTAACCAATCATGTTGTTTGCTCTTACACCAACTATTATTAGATGGAAGGTAACATAGATGACCCATGAAAGAGATTTTTCCTCTTATTTTAAACGAAGATCTATCTTCTTTACAGATGAGACATGATTGATAACCTTTGGTACTCCATCCTGACAAGTCCCCATAAGCATGAAAGTCATTAATGGTCTATAACAAACATGCACGTAATTGAAAGAACTCCCACTCATGCAATTGTAAGTGCACATACCATCTTTCCACAACTCCTTCAACTCTTCAATCAACAGTTTTAGATACACGTCCATTTCTTTTTCAGGAGACTTTGGTCCTGGTATAAGTAAAGAAATGAAAAAAATTGGATTCCTTCATGCATTTCCACGAAGAAAAATTATAAAGAATAAGCACAATGGGCCACATGATGTATGTAATTTTATATCAAACTAGAGTTTTATATCAAATTGAGCAGTCTTTGCAAACTAGTTTTCTATCTTCAAGTTCAATTTTAATAGAAAAGAGACAATTTTCTTGGTTTTATTAACATAAAAAGTTCATTCTCCACTTTAATACAAAAACGAGCTTCCAATATATTATAATTTCAACCTTAAAACACACAACAACTACTTAAAGATGCAGATCTATATAATTTTCATTGAAGAAAAACTAATAAACTAAACTTAAACATACTTGACAGAAAAGTTGAAGAATCGGAGACAGAGAGGTCCGAAGATAGAAGCTGACGGAGAGAGAGAGAGGGAGCGACAACGTGAAGAAATTGGGGGTGGGCAGCAACGATGTCGATGGGTATGGCGAGCGTTGACAACGTGCATGGTGAAGTCAGGGGAGGGGTGATGGTGAAGATGAAATTGGGGAGGGGGAAATGTATGGGAGAAAGGGAGATTGAGAAAATTGGGGAAAAAGTAAAGAAGTTAGGGCTTTTTTTTATTTTTAAAAAAAAACTTATTCCAATGTTTTTTGCATCACCATATGTATAAATCTTGCATTGACATAAATATGTGTAAAAAACGTGTGGGTTTCAAAAACTTGGTCGACAAATTAAAATTTCATCAACAGAAATAGTTTTTGCCCACGAAAAAGGATGTGTTAGGATAAAAAGTACCATAATAGCTAAAAATTCTTGTAGTGTGTAATCTATGGAAAATGTTACATTTTAGGACTTTTTGCGTCTTTGGCAAAATAAGTTTAAAAAATTGAACCTATGAAACAAACTTATTTACTTTGCAAAGATGTAAAAAAAAAAAAAGTCCAACCCATGTGATAAACTTGATATACACATGATACATCTGATGCACTTTGATACACCACCGATGCACACTCGATACACTACTAATATACACTTGATACAATAAGAATATCCACTTTGATATACTTGATACACCTGTGATATACACTTGATACAAATGATACCAATTTAATAGGCACTTGATATACATGATATATAGTACTTTATACAAACTTGATATACCAAATATTTGCATTTATGATAAAAGACTTTGGATTTTTGTTAAAGGATGTGGAAAGAAAAATATAAACTAATACTATTATAACTAAAACTAAAATAATTTACCCCTTAAATACAAACTATTATAGCCCAACTATAATAACCTAGAATTATAATAACTCACTTGCTCGTCCAATGCTACGTAAGAATGTGTTTCAAGTTTTTTTACTACTATGTTGATCGACTTATTTACAATGATGTCACATTATTTTATTTACTCGAATGTGAAATAAACATATATATTTAATTGCCATTATATTAAAAACTTTTAGGGGTTGTTTGCGCCTTGGATTAAAGAGGAGTGGAGTGGCTGTTTGATTAGGATTTTCCTAATCCTAGTATTATGATAATACTTGTTCTCACTCTCCTTTCTCACACCCCCTTCTCTCACTAATCTCCAAATATTTACCAAGTAAAAATAGAAGACCAAACCAAAGTGGAAATCCCACACTCCAAGAAGTTGAGGGTTCTCAATCCACAAAACAGCGTCGGAAGAAGGAACGTTGGGACAGACACCTGTTTTTGACGTCATTTTGCATGGCGGAACATGATAGAAATATTATTTTAATATTACCTTCTTCCGACGTTTCATGAAGAACGTCGAGAAACAAAAAGTCATTTTCGACGTGTGGGTCTAGGGCATCGAGAATCGTTCATAATTAAAATAAATATATAACGTATCCCGACGTTCCATGCATTGCGTGAGAATGGTCGCACCTATTCTTGATGGTTCTCGTCTGACGTTAGAAATGGGTAACATATTTCCTGACGGCTTGCATGGGGCATCGAAAAAAACTCAAACATTAATTATGTATGAATAGGATTCCTTATGGGCCATGCATGACATCAAGAATGGTTATACATGTTTCCGACGCCATTAGTGATACATCGGGAATGTTTCAGACTATTCTCGATGATTCACTATTTCGCCTAATATTGAGTGGAACTCCCGACGTCTTCGTGGTGCATCAGAAGTTTCCCTATATATTTCATCTAAGTTCTATGAAAGACAAAACTAAAAGACGAACAAACAACGAGAGAGGAAAAGGAGAAGAAGAAGGAGAAACACCGCCGTGCCTTTGCTCGTCACCGTCGTCTCCCTTGCTGTCGCACCATCTTCTTCCATTTTTGGTAAGTTTCAAACCAATTTTTTTTGTTAGTTTTGAAGTTAGTTTTGGTTAGAAATTAGTTTAGGTTAATTAGTTTATATTTTTATTTTTTGAAGTTAGTTTAAGATTGAATATTAAATTAGTTTTAGGATATTGAATTAGTTTTTGAATGTAGGTTGAAAATTTTAGGGGGAGCGGGAGGTTATTTGAGAAATTGGGTTGAAGAATTTAAATTTTGAGTTGAAAATTTTAAAATTTGAGGGTGAAGGGGGTTTAAAATTAATTGAATTGAATGGAATGGAATGGGTTAAGAATTAGAGGGAAGGGGTTGAATTTGAATTTTGAGTTGGGAGGGAGGGAGGGGGAGGGAGAGGGGAGGAGAGATTCAATTGGAATTTTGAAAGGGGGACTGATAAATTAAGCTTTTCAAGGGTGTGGGGTGGGATTAATTGAATATTTGAAGGAGATGGGAGGGAGGGGTTGGGGATGAAATTTTGAGGGAGGCAATGGTTATTACTGTTTTAAATTTTCTATATAATTTGTGTTAAGATTCATTTTGGCTATCCTGCAGTTATGGTAGCCTTTAGTTCAATTTTAGTTGTCTATTTCTTTGTAGTTTTGTATAACTTTGTTGTTGATTTGGGACGACTATCCTGCAGTTATGGTAGTTTTATTTTTTTTTTGAATTTGTTTGTATTTCTGAGGGTTTGAAGAGGTGGTAGTAGGGGTATCTTGTAAGGTAGCGTTGTTGGAAGGGGTGGGTAGGATGTGAAGATTGAAATTGTTTGTGGTTAATTAGGTTGTGGTGGATTATCCTGCAGTTATGGTAGCCTCTATAGTTTGAAGTTAGTTTTAGTGAAAATTTTAAGAGATTATATATTTAGGGGAGTAATTTTAGGATGTGAGAAGAGAAATATGCTTCTGATCAAACCTATTTATGTTTTAGGGACTTAATGATAGACAAGGGTTGGATGAAACTTAGGAATAAGTTTTTCCTTGAGATAGAGAGGGAGTGACCCAATTTTGAGAAGTTCCCAAGATTCACGTTGATGCCTATGGACGAATAAGGTGTCCATGCAAGAGATGTATGAACTCAAATTAAAACTCATTAGAGGGTGTGGAACGACATCTACCGACTATTGGAATATCCCTTACTACACAGAATGGGTGTATCATGGAGAGTCGGTTAGCTTTAGAGGTACATGAAACTTTGATGAAGGAACTAGTAGTAATCCTTTTGATGAAGGAACTAGTAGTAGGTAGTTTCATGACGAAAATGATATGTTTGGTATGCTGAATGATTTACAAGCCCCGATTGAACAGGAAGAGAAAACAGAGGAAGATCGTTTGGAGGATGAAATGCTGAGGAATATTAGGGTAGATATAGATGAAGATACAATAAACATATTCCAGAACTTATTGAATGAAGCACGTAATGAGTTGTACCCCGGTCGTTCTGAATTTTCTTCGAATTTTTTGGTTAAGTTGATGTACACGTAAAGGTTCTAAACGATTGGAGTAATAAGTCCTTTGATATGTTGTTAGAACTCTTAAAGAGCAGCATTTACAATGTGTAGTAGTATTATCCCTAATTCATTTTATGAAGCCAAACGAAAACTTCGTGATATGGGCTTGGGATACGAGACTATTCACACGTGAAAGTACAATTGTTTATTGTACTGGAAAGAGTTTGCTGATTTGTAATATTATCCTACATGTGGTGAGGCTCGACACAAGATTAATCATAACAGAGGAAAAATTTTTTGCATAGGGAATTGCGCCACTTTCTTTTGGTATCGAGATTACACTGCTTGTTTATATCACATGAAGGGTCTGCTGACATGAGATGACGTAGGGATAAACGTATTGAAACAAATGATGTGTTGAGACATCCAGCTGATGCAGAAGGATGGAAGAACTTTGATTATGAATTTCCTGATTTTGCTTCTGATCTACGAAACGTGCGTTTGGGGTTAGGTTCAGATGGGTTTAATCCATTTGGTCATATGAGTACCTCGTACAGTATGTGGCATGTTGTGTTACTTCCATACAATTTGCGACCATGGAAATGCATGAAAGAGACAAAATTCTTCATGTCACTTCTTATACTCAGTCCTAGATCTTCTAGTAGGAAAATCGATGTGTATCTTCAACCATTGATTGAGGAACTGAAAGATATATGAAATTTCGGGGTGCATATGTATGACTCTCTTATAGGTCAGTTCTCTCAGCTGCATGCAACGTTGTTGTGGATGATTATATTAAACTATGGATGTAATATGCACAATGTCAATTGATTTCCATCTTAATTAATATAACACTTATATTAAAAAAATACACGAAAATCAATCAAGCGTACACAAGACATTAATTTAAATATAACAAATTATATTTAATTAAGTAATGTCATGCATCATGCTTATACAATTTCATATATTTAAAATATCAACATATTTTAAATTACTCATGAAATTCACAATCATGCATTAAAACTATACATTATAACGTTTATAATATATAAAAATACATGAACATGCTTAACCTAAGGTGAGATTTATCTAAATGACATCCACAAAGCATTTAAATAACAATTGAACCTCTAAAATTGACTTATAGGATAAAATAAAGCAAAAATTACAATAATAAAACCTTCAATTTATCATAAAAGTGCTTCCAAAGCTCCAAAACCGGTCTCAAAAGCTTCAAAAAGCTTCAAATTAGGCCCAAAAACCTTGAACCAGTCAAAAATCGCTCCAAACCGGCCCAAAACTTGACGAATCGGCCCAAAAACAGCCTAAACCAGTGCTAGATGAAGAACCATAGCTGATTTGAGCTAAACCGAGCCCACTGCAAGCGAACCACGTCGAGTCGAGCAGCGCCAAGGCAATCCTAAATCCTAAACTGTAAATCTATGGCCAAATTATAGTAAACATTCGATTGCAAAGTCCACATTCATAATGTAGAGATCCCACCTAACCAATGCAAATTTTTTTAAATTCTCAATTAAAATGAGCTTTGATACCAAATGAAAGGATGAAAGCCCTTTTGCACAGCGAAAGAAATACAGAAACCTTAACTCAATTTAATTGGGAACCTAAAAAATATCAATACATTAGCAAAAGAAATTACAAAACTAATTTCAATGGCTATGGCTAAGCATGGTGAATCAAAAATAAAACACAGAGAAAAACAAAGAAGAGGAAACTTACCATCGTTGACGTTTTTGAATCTACCAAACACCAATTTGGAGCCCCACTACTTGGATACCTTCATATTCTCTCGATTAAGATGGTTTGTGGGAACCAAATTGAAAGGATAGAATTATTAGAGAGAAAAAATTTAAGAGAGAAAACGACATACGTAAAAATTACAGAACTCTTCTATTAATCGTACCCGTAACTCCTTCTTCTTCAGACAGAAGAAGAGGGAAGTTGAGAGAAAAATGGGAACGTGAATTCTCTATTAATTTAATAAATCAATATTTAATTAATTTTAATATTAAAATAAATAAATAATTCAATTAATTAATTAAATCATATTTAATTAATATTTCATTTAAATTCTATTTAAATGAATATCTCTCACATAACCTATAGTTTTAATTTAACTAATTTAATTAAATAAAATAAAATTTATCAAAATAAACTAAAAAATTAATTCTCCAAGTAATTAATTTCTAAATTAAATATCTTATATTTAATTTAATCCAAATTTGAATCATATTAAATTTTAACCTATAGTTTTAGTATGAATCTATTTCACATTAAATTAATATTTGAACTTATTGAAATATTTTATTCTCTCATAAATTAATTTTGAATCATATCCAAAATTAAATTTATATAATAAAGTCTAATTAAAATATAAACTTTATATTATAATGTATCACCATACATTATATTAATTCCCAAAGTAAATTTGAATATTTCAAATTACAACCAATATAAATAAATCTCATTACTCTTTACAAGCTAGGAAGGAGACCTAATGGACCTACAAATCAGAAGCTACAACGATATGAGATTAATTGGCTAAACTCATTAACCACATTAATCAATATTCGTTAACTGTGTGTACACTCCACTAAAGACTCACAGCTGAACTTTTATCACTGTAGATATATTTATGTGTCCATGGATATAGATAAATACCAGTAAGTTAGTCATTCACAAGTGTTTGTAACACCAACTAGGTTAAATTACCATTTTTCCCATAGGTTACTGCTAGTCCTTAAATACCAGTGCTCCTCTAATGAACAACTTGTTTATGGTCCAACCATTAAATAGAAACCCCTCTCGTGCCATAGAGAGGGTAGGGCCCTTTGTTCAAGTCCCAAAAAATACCATTTAAGGGAACATTTATCTATTTATCCTAAAGTCCAGAAGGAGTGAATTCCATCTTGTATGATTATGTTCCCAGCTCCCCACTCGGTCGTGTCCCCAAAATGATAAGCATATTGAGTCGGCAATCTAGCCACTCTCACCTGTACAAATCAAAGGACAATCCCTCACGAGCAGAAGTTCATAATACACTCAGGATTAAGGTTAAGTTACCTAAGTCATCCTAATGAAATAGAAACTCAACTAGTTAATGGAGTTACATTTAGTGATTACTATTTCGTGGTCTGGTCTTATGCAAACTCATTGCATAGGATACCCTCACTCGCATGTCGCATACATGAACGCATTGGATCAATGCGTTTGTATCAAATACAAAGTGAGTCGTATCCATAGTGTTACCAGGATAAGGTACCCAGTCTTAACCCTATACTATAGACTCTTTAAGCTGATCTTGAACATTGATCCCCGTATGTCTTTACATACTGTTCAATACTCATCAAACAGCTTATGATGTTAGTTTATTGGATTTAGGTTATTCAGACAAAACTAATAATATAATCAATAACACTTATTAAAATAATAATAAAACAATTTATTAATAATAGTCAATGGATTATATTTACTATCTTCAAGTTTTAGGATAAAAAATCTAACAATATATGCACTAACGTATTTATGCACTTAAATGTGTATAATCATTTGTTACATTGATTTTAGGTTATAGAATTGCGTGAGTATGAAAATCTATCTCACGATTTCTTCTCACTTGCGATGGAACCATCATTTGACGTTCGTTGTTATAATGGATGCATTGTGGGTGGGCTGAGATTTCACAGGTCAGAACATGATTTCCGGTACATTACACAAAATAGTGGAGTGATGGTAATTAGTGAAAGCAATGCAAATAGAAGTGGCAACAATAATTTCTACGGTATTCTGGACGAAGTGTTGCACGTTCAATATTCGATGGGAAGAAGTGTTTGGCTATTTAAGTGTCGGTAGTATGACACGAACGTCAAAAAAAGTCAAAGAATACACGTGGAATTATGGTACAAAGCTATCAAGACGTCCCGTTTTTTGATTCGCCGAGGAACTGATAATTCTTAGACGCAAGCACAACAAGTATTTTACTTAGATGACCCAAAAAATGGTAGTAATTGGAAAGTGGTGCAAGTGGTCTAGAATAAGCGTATATAGGACATGCCCGAAGTGAAAAATATTGAGAATGAGCAACTAAATGTACTAAAAATCATTGTCAACCATCGAGTGGATGAACATATCGAGGATGACACTCTGTGCAGGACTTACGTTGATCCCATAATCGTTGAAAGAGCAGTTGTGCGTAAGGTCACTAACGACTTCATAGACGATGGAGATGAAATATTTTCACATGAAAGCGAAACAAGCGACGACGAATGATAGTGACAAGCCACTTACCCACATATTTATTTAGTTTATATTTCGAATCTAATTTTGTGTTCGTATTTGCTTATTGAATGTTTGTTTTCTATGTCAACAAGCACTATGTCGAGATTTCCGATTAATTTCGATGAGATAGATGCGATGTTCCTCGAGTTCATCGAAGATCTAGATAACCTTACAGAAGGGTCGTCATCAATGGGCAAAAATTCAGGTGAGTCTAATGGTATACGTTTTAACTCATGATTATTTGGACTTTTTTCTCACATTAACTTCTTGTTATAATTTATTCAGCAGGTACTGCTAAACCATTTGCGACTTCAAATCCTAGGAGATGTGCATAATCTCGACTCCTAGAGTTAGAGCACTACGTTGCAGCCAATGGAGGATTTCGATGTCGATTGGCCCTGATGCAGAGAAGCCTATTTTGCCACACACTGTTCATTTCAGCTAGGCGATAGGCGTGTGTGTGCAAAAGACATTTCTAGTTTGCTGCTTTAAATGGGCGTACGTAGGCAGAGAATACATCCAGGTCGTCAAGGACAACCTACAGGTACGTCCACTACACATTTATGTTTTCATTTGAAACATATTTTAGTTACACTTAAGTAGGCTAATGTGTTGTTTTTGTAATGTGTAATGGTTTTTTGTGTTTAATTTCAATGACCAAGCAATGAATAGGTTCGTTGAGCATCAAATGCTCAACATCTTTAAAGAGTTCTGGGCGACTGTCACTCGCACTTCAAAAAATACAGCGACCCTGAGAAGGCACGTGTCAACCCACTACACATATTGGTGGGACGTAATGAGGATTGACACTACCTCTGTGATCATTATATGTGTCGTGCATTCCAGTGAGCAACTAAATGCTTTGTAATGGTTAACTTTGATTTCAACTTTTAATATGTATAAGAAATAAACAATATAATTGTTTTCATGTAGGACTAACAAGGCTGCTTCAATCATAGCAACTGGTCGAAGTCATTCCTACAACGACAACACAAGCTCGCTGAGCAAAGAGGGGAGTCAGTCGATCGTGTGAGTTGTTCCAACAAACACACAATCGAGACAGGACATTCGTATCGCAGGCCGCAAAGGATGTGCATGTAAGTTAACCAAGAAATACTTCTGCCTTTATTTGTTCTCTTTAATAATGTATTTTTGACTTACTAACTTAGTTTTAAATTTTTTTTATAGAATCAAATGCTAGAACTCCAGTCCTAACCTTCCCTAAAGGGTACATAGCCACTCTCTAGGAACGAGATATGCGAGACGGTGTTGGATAGACGACCAGGCTACTCAAAAGGCCTTGGTTGGGGACCCAAACCGAACGCCCGCAAAACAGCTAGTGCGGGCAGTGTCATGACCTTATGTTCGCAATCCACGATAGAGCTCCAATTACGGTCTGAGCTTAATAAAGCTAAGCGAGTGATTGAAGAACATATAAGAAAGTAAGATGTGTTGGCTTCAAAAGTGGAACGAATGTAGAAGCTCATAGAAGACATGACTTGGACGCAGTAAAGACCACCACATTACCCCTAGCTTTGCGATGTGTATATATGTTTCCATTATTCTTAAATTATTGAAATGACATTATTTAGTGATATGCATACGTACTAAACTTAGGCACTTTTGTATCATTGTAAGCCTTGCGGTGTAGAATGGCGTACGAGGTTTGTTAGGGACATACGTTATATTGCACAGCTTTCTGTGCACGCTTTTTTTTTTTGAACGTTTACTATTTTTTATTTGTATTATGGACTTTGTTATTTTTTTTTTAACTTTTTTGTATTATGAACATTTACTATTTTCCATTATGTAATCATATTTAAATTTTTGTTCAATTTGATATTGTATTTCGAAATTTACCAATTTATTGTGAATTTTCTGTAATTGAATCGAAAATGAATGCGAATACTATAATTGAACAAAAAACATTTCAGGGAAAAAATGAAAATATATATATTTAAAATATTTTTCAACGCACCACATACGTCGGGAATATGGTGCAAACATTGCGTCGAGATGGTTATTTTCAATGCATGGCTGACGTCAGACATATGGACGTCAGAGATAGTTATTTATGACGCATACTTGACGTCGGGGATGATTTGTTTCCAACGCATGGATGATGTTAGTAATGCTGCTGTCGAGAGAAATATATTCCCTATATAGAAATATATTCTCATTAAATGAATTCAAAATAACGCCCAATAAATTATCTTAATTTTTGGGGCGTTACAATCTTCCCTCCTTTAACAACTTTCGTCCTCGAAAGTTCTAATCTTTGAACAGCTTGGGATACTTGGCTCTCACGTCTTAATTAATAACAAATTCTACCAAATTCCAAAATCTTTAATTAAATATACACACCCATGTATATATATTTAATTAATCTAACACAAAACACCAAATACATTCCTTAACTTCTAATTCCACTTAATGTAACACCCATAATAAGTTCCTTAAATTTATGGGGTGTTACAATCTTCCCTCGCTAAGAAACTTTCGTCCTCGAAAGTTTTAGTCCTTGAACAATTTCGAGTATCGAGCTCTCTTGTCATACTCTTGTTCCTAAGTAGCCTTGTCAACTTGGTAACTCTCCCATAATATTTTCCTAAGTGCAACTCTCATGTTGCGCAACGCTTTACTTCACTTGACAAAATATTACTTTTCTCAAACACTTTTCTTTTCTTTACACTTATTCAAGTAAAACTTAATTCATAAACCTTCAAAAACTACGTTCTATTTTCCAACTTCAAACTTCGACCAAAAAGGTATTCTCCACCATTTAGCAATCTTTAGAAGTCACTAATTTCTCTTTTCTTGTTTGATAAAGTTCAAACTCATGTCCAACTATTGCTTTCTTTAATGACATCAACACAACTAGTTATTCTAAAGAAATTCGTTATTTCATCACTTGTACTTTAAACTAGATGTAACTTATCCTTCATGGTAAACTCAAAACAATTTCTTGAAGTCTCACCAAAATAACTATGCACTAAAGTTTGCTTTGTTCCTTCTCCAGCAACACAATTCTAAACACCATCAAATGTGTTTGATATACTTGAACTTAACCATGCCTTTAGTTTCCTTTAAAACCACCAACATAACTAATGTCTTAGATATCCAATCACAAAGCAGTTCATCACGCTGAACACGTCCAACTCTTTTGCCTACTCAATCACCCCTTTGAGCACCTCTACGTGGCAACATTTTTCTTAAACTTCAACACCAAAACCATCACCATTTAAATCATAACATTCATGCAGTTCTAGTTTAATACAGGCAAGGTCACGTGCATATTCATAATCATGTATCATAAAATACATACCTGGCGAGTGACGAAGGACCGTAATAGCCATAGGGACAAAATCAAAGACTCACATCGTAAGTTAGTCTACAGAACCTAAAAGCTGACGCTCTGATACCAACTGTAACGACCCAACTCTTTATACTAAGCTGAGGTCGTTACTAAAACGGAACGACAATGACAAGAGACACTTTTTTGAAACGAGGGAAGAATAAATTTTCATTAAAAACGGAATATTAAAACACTGAAACATAAACGCGGAAGCAAAACTGAGTCCCCATATGGCATGTCACGGATCCTTCTCTGTCGCTCGCCAGCTTTCCTCTACCTTTACCTTCGCCTGAAATGTTAAACATAGAAAGAGTGAGTATAAACATATACTCAGTAAGGGACCTACTACTAGTCCCGCTAGGTGTCTGTTAACTTCCCATTAGAGTCCTGAAAATGGTACCCAATCTCTGGCACGTTCCCGAACACGTGCAACATGCGCTCCCGTAGGAACGAAAATCTGGTCTTCGGTGTCCCGGGGGAGCACCTAGGACATGCTGGTCTGTAGTGAACCCCGAGGTAACACTAAGACAATCGGGATGCGAGGACCCCGTCGAATCACTCGAATCATATCTATATCCATGCTAGACTGGCGTCTCGTCGGACCACACAGTTCTAAATAGGTGGTGATCCCGAAGGACACCCATGCAGGTACGACTCTAATAGACAAAGTTAACAGAACACCCTATCCAATGCATGTAGCATAACATAACATCATAACATGGCATGAGTATTAATCTTAACGTCCTTAATCATGTGATTAATATATCATGCATTAACAATCATCAACAGTCATCAACAACATACTACCGGTCATTAACATAACATCAGTCATCATCATCAATCATCAACATAATAATCTCAGTCATCATCATCAACATCAACTATCATCATAATCTCAGTATAATCATTATCATCAAATTATGCATTTTAGCTACCATCAATGCATAACCATAATTACATGCGGTCTCTTGAATTCAGTTCGAAGGTCTAGTAGGAGAATCTCTTACCTGGAGATTTTAGCCAAACAAAGGTACTCCCTAGTTGACAGTAAAATTCTCCAATTAACTTGATCCTAATCATAAAAGGAACACTTAGTATCTTAATTAATGAAATTAGCAATTGGCTAACATCCAAAAATTCTCCCAAATTAATTAACTTTCTAAAAATTGGGGTTGAAACCAATTCAACCTTGATTGGGAAAAATCCAAGATTTAGATCTTAAAAAGTTTAGCCAATTGAACCTTTTACAGAAAACCCAAATAGATCCAAAATTAAATTAATAAAATATTAATTTAATTTTATTTGCTTACCAAGGTTACTCAAATGGAGGTTGAAAAATCCTCTTATCCTTGATGAAAAATTTATCACTTTAAATCCTCAAGCTTCCAAAGAGACCAATCTTAACTTCAACTGAGGCGGCGACAGCAGAGGGTTATCTTAGAGAAGAAGATGAAGAACCTTTTTCTTTTTCCTTTATTTTCCAACTTAAGCATTCCAATCTATTTATAGACCCAAATAATAACAATAATAATAATAATTATTATTTCCTTTTCCTTTTCCTTTCAGGATATATATAATAACAATAATATTTATTATTATTATTTTCTTTTCCTTTTCCTTGTAGGATATATATATAATACCAAAAAATATACATATATCTTTATTCTCATTATCTTTCCTAAATCAATGCCTTAATCTTAGGCATTTATAACTATTAGTAATAATAATAATACTTCTTTATTATTATTATTTTTCTCTCACCAAAATCTACAATAAATATATATTTATTTAAACCATTATTCTCTCTTGCAAATAAATATATATCTTTTTTGTCCAATCAAATCAACCATCTCTCTCCTTATGGATTATCTTCTTTTCCAAACAAATATAATTATATTCCATCATATAATTAACTTCACTTTTCCATATTATTAATTAAATATATATATCCATATATATATACTCAATTAATTACAATTCCACAAAAACTAACTTTTCCCTCCAAAATCTCAAATTAACTTAAGTCCTCAATTAATTTAATCAATCAAATCTTTTCCAATAAATCACTTATAACTTCCACAACATGAATTGTCTTAAACCAACCATAACAACTTCACTCCATAATCAAGATTTATCTTTCTGCAGAATAATTAATTATCATCCACAATAATTAATTATTATTTACCTTTCTTCCAAAATAATTAATTATCTTCTACAATAATTAATTATTATTTATCTTTCTCAAAAATAATTAATTATCTTCCACAAAAAATTAATTATTATTTATCTTGCTCCAAAATAATTAATTATCTTCCAGAATAATTAATTATTGTTTATCTTTCTCCAAAGTAATTATCCTTTTACAAATAATTAATTATTGTTTATCTTTCTCCAAAGTAATTAATTATCCTTCTACAAATAATTATATTTTCCCAAAATATAATTATTTTACTTTTTCTCCTTTAATAAATATCCTTTCTCCAAAACACAACTATCTTTTCCTTAAATAATTATATTTCAACAAATATAATTATCGTTTCCTTTAACATAATAATTATATATATATATTTCCACATATACATATAATTATTCAATCTCCAACAAACTTTCCACCCCACAATTTAATTAAATAACATCCATAATTATTTAATTAAATTCAACTTCAACAACACTAAAAATCCACAACTTTACTTAATTCTCTTAACCTAC
Organism: Cucumis melo; assembly: GCF_025177605.1. NCBI lineage: Eukaryota > Viridiplantae > Streptophyta > Magnoliopsida > Cucurbitales > Cucurbitaceae > Cucumis > Cucumis melo. Next base: position 9,723,071 of record NC_066860.1, read on the forward strand.
CATTTAAACAAAAACTTAACAAACACCACATGCCAAAACCTCTAATTAATTAAATATTCATCCAAGAAATATTTAATTAATTTCAATTCCCACCTAAATCAAATAATTCTCATTAAATGAATTCAAAATAACGCCCAATAAATTATCTTAATTTTTGGGGCGTTACAATCTTCCCTCCTTTAACAACTTTCGTCCTCGAAAGTTCTAATCTTTGAACAGCTTGGGATACTTGGCTCTCACGTCTTAATTAATAACAAATTCTACCAAATTCCAAAATCTTTAATTAAATATACACACCCATGTATATATATTTAATTAATCTAACACAAAACACCAAATACATTCCTTAACTTCTAATTCCACTTAATGTAACACCCATAATAAGTTCCTTAAATTTATGGGGTGTTACAATCTTCCCTCGCTAAGAAACTTTCGTCCTCGAAAGTTTTAGTCCTTGAACAATTTCGAGTATCGAGCTCTCTTGTCATACTCTTGTTCCTAAGTAGCCTTGTCAACTTGGTAACTCTCCCATAATATTTTCCTAAGTGCAACTCTCATGTTGCGCAACGCTTTACTTCACTTGACAAAATATTACTTTTCTCAAACACTTTTCTTTTCTTTACACTTATTCAAGTAAAACTTAATTCATAAACCTTCAAAAACTACGTTCTATTTTCCAACTTCAAACTTCGACCAAAAAGGTATTCTCCACCATTTAGCAATCTTTAGAAGTCACTAATTTCTCTTTTCTTGTTTGATAAAGTTCAAACTCATGTCCAACTATTGCTTTCTTTAATGACATCAACACAACTAGTTATTCTAAAGAAATTCGTTATTTCATCACTTGTACTTTAAACTAGATGTAACTTATCCTTCATGGTAAACTCAAAACAATTTCTTGAAGTCTCACCAAAATAACTATGCACTAAAGTTTGCTTTGTTCCTTCTCCAGCAACACAATTCTAAACACCATCAAATGTGTTTGATATACTTGAACTTAACCATGCCTTTAGTTTCCTTTAAAACCACCAACATAACTAATGTCTTAGATATCCAATCACAAAGCAGTTCATCACGCTGAACACGTCCAACTCTTTTGCCTACTCAATCACCCCTTTGAGCACCTCTACGTGGCAACATTTTTCTTAAACTTCAACACCAAAACCATCACCATTTAAATCATAACATTCATGCAGTTCTAGTTTAATACAGGCAAGGTCACGTGCATATTCATAATCATGTATCATAAAATACATACCTGGCGAGTGACGAAGGACCGTAATAGCCATAGGGACAAAATCAAAGACTCACATCGTAAGTTAGTCTACAGAACCTAAAAGCTGACGCTCTGATACCAACTGTAACGACCCAACTCTTTATACTAAGCTGAGGTCGTTACTAAAACGGAACGACAATGACAAGAGACACTTTTTTGAAACGAGGGAAGAATAAATTTTCATTAAAAACGGAATATTAAAACACTGAAACATAAACGCGGAAGCAAAACTGAGTCCCCATATGGCATGTCACGGATCCTTCTCTGTCGCTCGCCAGCTTTCCTCTACCTTTACCTTCGCCTGAAATGTTAAACATAGAAAGAGTGAGTATAAACATATACTCAGTAAGGGACCTACTACTAGTCCCGCTAGGTGTCTGTTAACTTCCCATTAGAGTCCTGAAAATGGTACCCAATCTCTGGCACGTTCCCGAACACGTGCAACATGCGCTCCCGTAGGAACGAAAATCTGGTCTTCGGTGTCCCGGGGGAGCACCTAGGACATGCTGGTCTGTAGTGAACCCCGAGGTAACACTAAGACAATCGGGATGCGAGGACCCCGTCGAATCACTCGAATCATATCTATATCCATGCTAGACTGGCGTCTCGTCGGACCACACAGTTCTAAATAGGTGGTGATCCCGAAGGACACCCATGCAGGTACGACTCTAATAGACAAAGTTAACAGAACACCCTATCCAATGCATGTAGCATAACATAACATCATAACATGGCATGAGTATTAATCTTAACGTCCTTAATCATGTGATTAATATATCATGCATTAACAATCATCAACAGTCATCAACAACATACTACCGGTCATTAACATAACATCAGTCATCATCATCAATCATCAACATAATAATCTCAGTCATCATCATCAACATCAACTATCATCATAATCTCAGTATAATCATTATCATCAAATTATGCATTTTAGCTACCATCAATGCATAACCATAATTACATGCGGTCTCTTGAATTCAGTTCGAAGGTCTAGTAGGAGAATCTCTTACCTGGAGATTTTAGCCAAACAAAGGTACTCCCTAGTTGACAGTAAAATTCTCCAATTAACTTGATCCTAATCATAAAAGGAACACTTAGTATCTTAATTAATGAAATTAGCAATTGGCTAACATCCAAAAATTCTCCCAAATTAATTAACTTTCTAAAAATTGGGGTTGAAACCAATTCAACCTTGATTGGGAAAAATCCAAGATTTAGATCTTAAAAAGTTTAGCCAATTGAACCTTTTACAGAAAACCCAAATAGATCCAAAATTAAATTAATAAAATATTAATTTAATTTTATTTGCTTACCAAGGTTACTCAAATGGAGGTTGAAAAATCCTCTTATCCTTGATGAAAAATTTATCACTTTAAATCCTCAAGCTTCCAAAGAGACCAATCTTAACTTCAACTGAGGCGGCGACAGCAGAGGGTTATCTTAGAGAAGAAGATGAAGAACCTTTTTCTTTTTCCTTTATTTTCCAACTTAAGCATTCCAATCTATTTATAGACCCAAATAATAACAATAATAATAATAATTATTATTTCCTTTTCCTTTTCCTTTCAGGATATATATAATAACAATAATATTTATTATTATTATTTTCTTTTCCTTTTCCTTGTAGGATATATATATAATACCAAAAAATATACATATATCTTTATTCTCATTATCTTTCCTAAATCAATGCCTTAATCTTAGGCATTTATAACTATTAGTAATAATAATAATACTTCTTTATTATTATTATTTTTCTCTCACCAAAATCTACAATAAATATATATTTATTTAAACCATTATTCTCTCTTGCAAATAAATATATATCTTTTTTGTCCAATCAAATCAACCATCTCTCTCCTTATGGATTATCTTCTTTTCCAAACAAATATAATTATATTCCATCATATAATTAACTTCACTTTTCCATATTATTAATTAAATATATATATCCATATATATATACTCAATTAATTACAATTCCACAAAAACTAACTTTTCCCTCCAAAATCTCAAATTAACTTAAGTCCTCAATTAATTTAATCAATCAAATCTTTTCCAATAAATCACTTATAACTTCCACAACATGAATTGTCTTAAACCAACCATAACAACTTCACTCCATAATCAAGATTTATCTTTCTGCAGAATAATTAATTATCATCCACAATAATTAATTATTATTTACCTTTCTTCCAAAATAATTAATTATCTTCTACAATAATTAATTATTATTTATCTTTCTCAAAAATAATTAATTATCTTCCACAAAAAAATTAATTATTATTTATCTTGCTCCAAAATAATTAATTATCTTCCAGAATAATTAATTATTGTTTATCTTTCTCCAAAGTAATTATCCTTTTACAAATAATTAATTATTGTTTATCTTTCTCCAAAGTAATTAATTATCCTTCTACAAATAATTATATTTTCCCAAAATATAATTATTTTACTTTTTCTCCTTTAATAAATATCCTTTCTCCAAAACACAACTATCTTTTCCTTAAATAATTATATTTCAACAAATATAATTATCGTTTCCTTTAACATAATAATTATATATATATATTTCCACATATACATATAATTATTCAATCTCCAACAAACTTTCCACCCCACAATTTAATTAAATAACATCCATAATTATTTAATTAAATTCAACTTCAACAACACTAAAAATCCACAACTTTACTTAATTCTCTTAACCTACCATTTAAACAAAAACTTAACAAACACCACATGCCAAAACCTCTAATTAATTAAATATTCATCCAAGAAATATTTAATTAATTTCAATTCCCACCTAAATCAAATAATTCTCATTAAATGAATTCAAAATAACGCCCAATAAATTATCTTAATTTTTGGGGCGTTACAATCACTTAGGTTGGACTTAATTTTTTGTCGTATCTAAAAAGTAGAAAAATATATGACAAACTTGCAAATCTCTCTAGGTTGCCACCCACCCTAATTTCTCTATATTTTAATATGGCTTTTTATATTTTGTTAAGAAGAAGACTGAAGTGACACTACATGGAAGAAGTATTTGGGAGAGTTTTGAATTTTTAAAATATGGTTTTATACATTTGTAAATGACATTTTTTTAGTCAAAAGTAGCTATCACACTTGAAATCAGACGTTGAAATTTTGAACTCTCAATTGATACCAATAATTGTATCATGTTACAAATTGAAAAACCAAACAAATCTGAATAGATATTAAGTATGCATTCATAATGTGAATCTTTTTTTTAAAAAAATTTAATTTAGTGATTCTTTAGAAAGAAAAAAAATTGAAATCCGGAATCAACATTTATCTTTTTACATCAATTTTTAAATCATATATAGTTTTGTCAAAATTACTATGTTCAATATAATCGAAGAGTTTCATTATTAAATGAAAAAAAAAAAAGAAAAAGAATTATATAGTAAAGTAAGGGATGGAGATTACATTATTGATCGACAAATGAAATCAAGTATTTGACTAAAGAGAATACACTTCACACCTTGCACTACAAAAATAATGGGTTCCATGACCCAAGAGACAAGCTGCTGATTAAGGGTGGAGAAAAAGAAAGTGGAAATGCAATTGCATGCATATAAAAATAGCGTAATGATAGAGTTCAATTTGATGGTTTGTTCTACAGATTCCTGCAACTTTTTTTTAGCAATGAATAACTTGGAGAAGAGTTAAGTTTTCAACTTAGAAAATAGGTTTGAGTTATAAGAGGTATTTTGAATCGCAATATATATTTGAAATAATTAATATTTGTGTTTTTGATAGTGCATCATAATTGATATTTGAAAGTTAAATATTTGGGTTCAATTCAATACCGTGTAAAAAATAAAATTAAATAATTACTTAACTAAATACATGAATTAAATTTATGTTAGTTAAACACCTGGTGAACCTTAGAACTAAATTAATTACTAAAACTAATTGAACTAATATAAATCAATTATAATTAACAATAACTATTTATATTAAATAGTTAAGATAACATACGGGTCTCTTTAAAAATAAAATATTTATACTATATAAAACAATTTCAAATATAGAAAAGAGTTCGCACGTCCATAATGGAAAATACAAAAAAATTCTCATCAACCATGTCGTCAGCAACGCACGTAATATATTTAGTATACAATCGTTTAAATTTGGCTACACAATCGTTTAGATTTGGATATCCAAATCTAAACGATTTATTTTTTAAATTTTCTATACACGATCATTTAATTTGGTTACACGATCGTTTATATTTACCCAAATCTAAACAATTTTTTTCAAGATTTGGTATATGATCGTTTAGATTTGGCTATTTTTTATATACGATCTTTTATATTTTGCTATCCAAATCTAAACGACATTTTTTCAAGGCTTTTATATTTAGTACACAATTTTGAACAACCAAATAAAAGTTTGAAAAAAAAAATATATTTGATACACGATCTTGAACCAAATAATAATTTAAAAAAAAAAAGAGGAAAAGAAAAGACAATAGAAAGATTGAAAAAAATTCGCAGACGAAGAGGAGGAGAAAGACGATAAAAGGGAAGTGCAAACCTAGAATATTTAAAAATGGATAATTTCATGGACTTTGTTACATGGGCTATAAATATTTTATCGATATTTTATATTTATAAAAATTTACCATAACATAAACTATTAATAATAAAAATATTAGTTGAAATTAATTAAGTCTAAATAATATATTTATATTTAATAATTAATTAAAATTAATAGTAATAAAAATTAGGAAATTTTAAAAAATAACAAAATATTTAAACTATTTACAAAATATAGCAAAATCTATCAAACTCTCTTAAGTTTATTCAAATTCTTAGCTATATATTTTGTGAATAGTTTGATTTTTTTACTATCCATAACAATTTTATTTATAAAACTAATTACGTTATAGCATTTTTTTTAAAAAAAAAATTAGAAACTTTTGACAAACTATTTATACTTTATAGAACAAAATCACTAAAAGATAAAATTTATTGCACTAGATTTTTCTAGGGAAATTTTCATAAATATAACAAACCAGTAAAATATTCACGGCCCATGTAACAAAACACATTAAGTTAGCAATTTTTTAGACATTCCAAGTTTGCTCTTCTGTCTTTCTTCTCCTATTCATTGTGATTTTTTTATCCATTGTCTTTTTTCCTTTTTTTCCAAACTATTATTTGGTTCGAGATCCTGTATCAAATATAAAGATCTATTTTTTTCAAACTTTTATTTGGTTATTCAAGATCATGTACTAAATATAAAAAATTTGAAAAAAAACGTCATCTAAACGATATGTATGAAAAATAGCAATCGGGTACATAGAATCTTGAAAAAAATCGTTTAGATTGGGGTAACCAAATCTAAACAATCGTGTAAAAAAATAAACGATTGTGTAGAAAAATCTAAACGATCGTATACCAAAAAAATTTTAAAAAAATTGTTTAGTCAAATATAAATTATCGTGTACCAAATAATCTTGAAAAAGTAAACAATCACGTAAACAAATCTAAACGATTGTGTACCAAAAGAATTTTGAAAAAATTCATTTAGCTAAATCTAAACAATTGTGTACCAAATTAAAAAAAAAATCGATCATTTAGATTTGAGTAACAATCAAATCTAAATGATCGTGTACTCAAATATAAACGATTGTGTAACTAAATTAAACAATAGAATTGAAAGAATAAATTGTTTAGATTTTGTTATCCAAATCTAAACGACAAAATCTAAAGAATCGTGTATCAAACAATAGTCAAATCTAAATGATTGTGTACCAAATATATTACATACGTTATTAGCATTTTTTGTATTTTTCATTGTAATTAAGCCTATGGGCTTTTTTTATTTTGAAAATTGTTATATATTGTGTAAATATTTTGCTGTTTTGTTATATTTTCTAAAACTCCATTTTTCTTTTAAACGTAAACATTTTTTCAAATATTTTAATTTTGACCATTTTAAATATTATTTATTTCTTAAATATGTTTCATATTTTTTTGAGGATATTAAAAACTAATGTCAGATTAGTTTAAAATTCCCTCGATAATAGTATTTTTGAGTTTTAGAAATCGAAATTCTGCTAAATAAATAGTGATATTAAATGTTTGTATGAAATCATAGGAAAAGAATATGTTAAACAAAAAAAAAAAATAAAATGTAAGAGTATTTAGATCACAAAACATCTACACATATCATCTTTCTTCTTCGCACAATTTCAATTCAAAATTCTTATTTGTACAATTAAAGTTGGTCAAAAAGCAATCGTGTATGAAGGGCAAACATAAATTAATTAAACGTCTTTATTAATTGAAATTTAAATCTTAATGATGGGACCTCTTATCCAAAATAGAATTCAAAATTTACATTTTATTTAAAATTTGAAACTATGACTTAGTCGTATAAATATATAATTCAATAGTGTAAAAAAGAAAAAGAAAAAGAAAAAAGAAAAAGGTAAAGGTGTTGATTATAATTTGAAATCAAATAATTTGGTTCCCTACTTATAATGAATATGAAATCAAGAAAAGAGTGGAAATTTTGGTTTAAGAATTTGAATTTATTTAACCTTTTTTCTTCTCAATCAACACATTCCCAACATTCATTAATACAAATACATTTCACGCGATGACTTTATGATATTCATGTTTAATTTGATTATTTTCATCCACTAATCTTCCAAAATATAGCATTATTTATTTACAATTGAGATCGAGAATTTTGTATATTTTTTTTTCATACTCAACACCTCTGTAATAGTTATATGTTACTTTGGGTTTAAGTCAAAAATTTTGTGATTTTTGTTTCACCTAAAATAGACGAAGATGTTGTTTGCTCACATTCGAATAGTCACGATCTTCTTTTTATCTAACCACTGTAAGCTTTGGATAAAATTTTTAATAATTTTGTTTTCAAACTTACAACGTAGTCCCTTCTCAAATAGCTACAATGGGTAGTATTAAAATGATTAATTTTTCTTAACATAATGTAAAATTAAAATAGATGACGATATATTATTGTATTTCATAAAAATTATAATCTAAATACTCAAATAAATGGGTTTTCTCTCAAAATTGTGAAAGGATAAGTGTAGATAAGACATAATCTTAAGCCAAAAACACTTTTAAGAATGATATATTTGACTCGGTCAAAATTCAATCTAAACATTATTTTATTTATTTAATATTTAGAAGAACAACTAACGAGCAATTAAAGGTGACGAGCCAAAATCAACCTCAATCAAAATATCAAGCCAAATAGAAAGATGATCACACCAATAATGAGAATCAACCACATCCATAACTTAACATAAACTATACCATGTGCAACCAAACTATGTGTGGTCATTGAATATGACGAAACTTGATCTTTTGATGCATTCCCATTCCCATATCCATAATATATATCTCTGAACTGCTTTTCTATTAGAGGCAATAAAACACTTGTAACGACCCAACCTTTCCGGACTAAGCTGAGGTCACTACCAAATATCAAAACTCGACCATTCAACATAAAATTTAAAACGGACCAGATACGATTCATTAAAACATTATAAACCTTACAAAAGACAGTTTCGGGCCCTATTTTTAAATAATTCAAAAAAAATCACAAAATAAAATGTCAAGTCACCAGTCCAAAATCACAGTCAAAATATTCTGACAAAATACATAGCGGAAGCGAAAAGAAAACCAGACGCGTCCATATGGCCTTCACGCATCCTTCCTGCCTCTCGTCGGTCTGCCCCTCGCTGTGCCCCTACCTGAAAAGTTAAAGAAGAAAAAGGGTGAGTATAAACATACCCAGTAAGGGACCCACTACTGGGCCCGTTAGGGGACAACAGTTAACTTCCTATTCGGGGGTACCCTACATATCAGTCGAGTGCTCCCGAAGGATGCACATATCAGTCTAGTGCTCCCGAAGGATGCACATATCAGTCTAGTGCTCCCGAAGGATGCACATATCAGTCTAGTGCCCCCGAAGGATGCACATATCAGTCTAGTGCTCCCGAAGGACGCACATATCAGTCTAGTGCTCCCGAAGGACGCACATATCAGTCTAGTGCTCCCGAAGGACGCACATATCAGTCTAGTGCTCCCGAAGGATGCACATATCAGTCTTGTGCTCCCGAAGGATGCACATATCAGTCTAGTGCTCCCGAAGGATGCACATATCCGTAAGGCACACTACCCCATAGATGAAGCTAACCGTTACCCCTCAGTCCAAACTAAACTGTCTACATCAATCACATCCCAACGGCATTCATATCACAGTCCCGCCATAGGCTTTATCAGTCCGGTAGTATAAGTTTAAACATCTACACCCTCAGTTGCTATATACATTACCGATTCGCACACCAATAGGGAAAAACCCTAGGTCCAATCGACTAACCAACCAAAACCGGACTCACGGTCCATCCCCGTCCAAATTCCATAAACCACATCCAGACCAGTGTCTTACTACATACTGAACCGTAACTTTAGGGTCCATCAACATAAATTCTCAATCCACAAATAACAGTCACAGTATATTTTCACCAGACAAAATATAGTATCAGTACTTAACAGTCAACTTGCATACAGATATTCAGTACAGTCACTAACGTGTAATCCCCTGTGGATTACTACGGTTTTAGCCTGGACTCGGGGTCCAGTAGTAGGAAAACCCTTACCTGATACTCGGTTATGCCCCTCGATCGAAATCCACGCTCGACAGATCCACCTAACGAAACACGAAAGTTTTAATTGATGACTTTAGTAGAAGTCGTTTAAAAGGTCGGAAGCGACATCCGTTGACTTACCCAAGGAAAGGAAGCTACCTCCAACCAGGCCCACCGCGAGACCCGAGAACTCAAGTGTCAACTCTGAACTACCTTCAAGGGAGAAAAGTAGGGCCATATCTTATTCCAATATTCAAACTCTAATCGGATGTAGCAACATTAGGGAATTCATCGAAAACAATCCTTACCGAAGACTCACCGTGAACCGAAGTGGAGGAAGGAAGGCTTAGGTGGCTCGGCTCGGCTCGGCTTGGACTCGGCTCGGCTCGGCTCGGCTCGGCTCGGCTCGGCTCGGCTCGGCTCGGCTCGGCTTGGCTCGGCTCGGCTTGACTCGGCTTGGTTCTCGGCTCGGCTCGGTTCGGCTCGGCTTGGCTCGGCTCGGCTCGGCTTGCTCGGCTCGCGGCTCGGCTCACTCGGCTCGCGGCTCGGCTCACTCGGCTCGCGGCTCGGCTCACTCGGCTCGCGGCTCGGCTCACTCGGCTCGCGGCTCGCTCGGCTCGGCTCACGCGGCTCGCTCGGCTAGGCTCACGCGGCTCGCTCGGCTCGGCTCACGCGGCTCACTCGGCTCGGACTGGAAGCGGTTTCGGGTCGGGTCAGCTTGGAACTGGGTCGGGTTGGATGAAAAACGACAGCCACGGTTGGTTTATTATCTTCCGGCGAACGAGGGCGGCGGCGATTCTCGGACGACTACGAGGAAGGAGGCGCTGCTGGTGGTAGAGACAGAGACGGCCGGCGGACCCGTAGCTGCTTAAGACCGAAGGAGATCGGAGACGGAGGCGGTGCTGGCGCCGTCGGAAACGAAGGAGAAGATTAAGGGGAATGGTGATGGCGCCGCTGTCGGAAGGAGAAGAGGGTGAAGAAGGAGAGATGACCGTCGGAAAGAAAAAAAAGAGAAGAAAAACTCGGGGCGGTCGGCGGCTCTGTGAAACGCGGAGACGATGAAGAGAAAGAAGAAGAAGCGGCGGCTGACTGGGGGGGTGTTCGCGCGTCTCTTTAGGGTTTTCTCTTCTTTTTTTTTTAAAATATATATATATATATATATATATATATATATATATATATATATATATAAACAAAATAAGTATAAATAAATATTAAAATTATTAATATTAAATAATTTAAAATAAATAATAATATATATATTAAATAAAAATAATAATAATAATAAATTAATAATAATAATATATTAATAATATTAATATTAAATAAATAATAATTTAATATTATGTAATAATAATGTTATTGTTTAATAATATTACTATAATATTAAATAATAATAATAATTCTAATATTAATATTATAACAAATAAAATAAATATTAATAATAATAATATAATTAATATTATATTATTATTATATCAACTTACACCAACATTTTAGAATTCTGAATAATTTACATAAAACGAGAAAATTTTTACCTTAAATTTTCGGGGCGTTACAACACTCCTTTATGATCTTGAAGCATCTATCTAAGACCGATCCCACATAAACTTGCATCCCAACCAAAATCAAGGTCTTCTCACTGCTTTTTGGCAAATAATGGTTCTTCTATGAAAAAAAATTAGAAAAGATTAAAAACTTTGGCATATGGTTCTAACAATTTGAAAGAAGCTATATTTTAGTCATTGGTCACAAAAATTATTGATCTTCTTCGTGTAGCTGAATGTCGATTATATATACTCAACATAGAAGCGTGCATATTGTTACCAAGAATGTGTCTACTATCACTGATCCAAAATCCTTCAGAGAACTCGTCATTGTTTTTTGACCAACCAAGTCAATCCTCTAAGATGGGTCCTTATAAGTACAAGAAAGTCAACAAAACAGTTCGTGGCTATGTGCTCAACCATATGGCAGACCCAATGTTCAATTTGTTCGTGGTCCAAACATCAACTAAGACAATCTAAAACGCAACGGAGTCTCGATATGATGGAGATGATATTGGACCAAAAAATATGTCACCGAAAAATAGCTACAATTCTATAACCGACGAGAAACCAATTGTTGATCAAATCCTTGAGTATGAAACTTGGTAGTAAATGTTCTATTTGAAGGTATGAAGATAAGCAAAAATTCTCCTAGCAAATGTGGTGCTTGAGAAATTTACCCTCTTGGAGTGATTACCAAATCATTTGAAGCACAAAAAGAAGAATTTAAAACTCAAGAAGCTATCACGTGCACATGCTAGGAAGAAGATAAGCTAATTTTTTTATATTTGAATTTCGGTAATGCTTACTTGGTTGAATATTCTGTTGTTAACAATGGCAATTTCAAAAATCACAAGCAACCTGGTAAAAATAATTCCTTTTAAATGAAGGGACATCACAAAGTTGCTAGTGGGAGGATTGAAAAGAAGAAATTAAGGGCCCGTTTGGTAACGTTCCTGTTTCTCGTTTTCCGTTTCTATTTCTAATTTTTAAGAAACAAATTTGTTTGATAAAGTTTCCTGTTTCTTGTTCTCAAAATAATCAGGAACGTTTCTATTTTATCTGAGAATTTGTGGGAACAAAAAAAACAAGTTTCTCTTGTTTCCTTCCCAACTTTATTTCTCTTTGTTTCTCTTTTCCTCTTCCACACGTCTTCTCCATTCTCAGTTTCGTCCTTCTCTCCGGCTAGGCATTCTCCCTTCTCGGTTTTGTCTTCTCTCCAACTAGGTGTTCTTTTTTACTCCGTTCTCTTCTCCGTTTAGGTGTTCTCTCCGGCTAGCTCTCTGTTCCTTTTCTCTTCTCCGACTACATTTTCGTTCTTTGGCTAGGCGTTTCTTTTCAACTCTCCGTTCTCCTTCTCCCTTCTCCAGTTCTCTGACTAAACGTATGTATTTTTTTCTCTATTTATTGATTCTCCAACAAGTCAAAATATGGCTCTGTCTCTTATCGATCTCCATCTCCCTTAAAAGTAGGGTTTCCATCACCTGCGTATTGTTTTTGTTGATGTGTTTTTTTCTTTTCTTTTTGTTGCTGATGGATTGATTTAAAGAAAATCTAGAGGTTACCCACCCATTGAATTTGAGGTATAATTGAATCAAGTGAGCATAGGTAAAGAAATTTGTGCTTGTTTGTTATTTCTCCGTTTCTATTGAAAATTGAAGGTATATTGACTTGGTGTTTTTCATTCAAACATCACAGATGCAAATTTAGCTTGAACAAATGAAATTTGTCTATAGTGTATTGTTTTCCCTAGTGAATTGTCCACTAAAACTTCATCAATTTGTACTGTGTTTGGTGTTGGGAAGCATTTTCTTTTACCTACCATTTCTTTCTATAGTGTGGTGCTAAATTGTTATTGTCAATTCAATGGCTTTGTTCATTATTTGTTAAGCTTAGTTTGTTTATGTAAATTTGTTCATTATTCTTACTCGAAAGGTAAAATTTTGAATTTTCTAATTAATTGTGATTAAATTGTTTGATTAATGTAATTAAAGGAGTTTAATTTAGTTTCTTTGAGTTTAGAGAATGAAGGCGTTTTAATTTATATTATTAAAGGATTTGAATTATTCAAATCTTCCCCTTTCATAGTAGATAATGGCTTTCTTGACACCCTTACAATAGCTATGTTTAGAGATGTTAACTGTTCAAAGTATAACTTAGAGTGATGAAGGTTTAATCTAAAATTTATGATGTGATTAAAGTATGCCTTCGTGGTCTTTTTCTTCATTGAATTGTTACTTAGATGATTCAATGGTTAAAGTTTAGTGAGGTAAGTATATCTCATTTTTATAGTTAAAGTGATTTTAAACCTTATTCTTGTTGCAATATTCTTCACATCTGAAAATCTAAAAACAATATTTATGTGGTAAAAGAAAGCAGAAAACCTAAAAACAAGAGACAATTGGTAAAAGAAAGTAGAAGAAGATTGAAAATAGAAAGTTCAATGGAAGTTAAGAAGAAGAAATGGGCCTTAATGAAGATGTACTTTTGCATTATACTTTTGCCAAACTCAACTCTATTATAATCCATAACCACAAAGGATGTGTAAACTATGAACATTCTATTTGTTTATTTTAATTTTGCCACTAATTTTTGGATTTGTCATTATGTAGAAAGGATGTCACAAAAATCAACTGAACAACTTTGTGTCGATGACGTTGTTGAGATTGATGAATTAAAAAGTGAGGGACCATTGTCAAATAAGAGTGAAACTTTGTTTGTAGACTTAATGGATGAAGAGGTTGCAAAAGGCAATCGACCAACTACAACATTTACAAAGACTAATTGGAATTATATGAGAAGCCAACTAAATGCTAGTACAGGATATAATTATTCTCATGATCAATTGAAAAATAAGTTTAACAAATTAAGACAATTTTACAAAGACTTCAAAAAGATATTGAGTGATATGACAGAAAATGGTTGGAATCTATTATTAGGTACCATCAATCTTAAAGAGGAGCAATGGAATGAGCTTTTTAAGGTATAACAGTTGCATTTTTTTTCAATTTCTAATCATCTTTAGGCGAATAAGAGAGCTAAAAAGTTTTCATTTTCTATAGGTGAATAAGACAGCTGAAAAGTTTAGAAAAAGTGGTTGCCCACATTATGAAAAGCTCATAAGGATTTTTGGAGATACTACTGCAACAGGTGTAAATGCTTGCCCATCAACAAGACTTATTTCAGATTCTGAAGATGAAAATGAAAATGATGTTGCAAGCAACACAAACGTTGGTGTTGAAGAGAATGATAAAGAAAAAAGCAAAAAACGAGTTCGAAGAAAGAAAGACGAATTTGGTAGTTTCTTCTCATCATTCTTAGATGTATATGCAGAGAATGCAAAGAGAAAGAATGACATCCTAGAGAAAAGATCTTTTGGTTGTACATCTAGTCAAGTTGATGAGAGCCAAACATCAAGCAAAAAAGATGATCTCCATGAAGAGTTGATAGAATGTTTAGACATTTTAAATACAATGGAGGATGTTGATGGAGAGGCTTATTCCAAAATACTGAAACTCTTGCACGGAGATCTTGCTTGGAGAAAGTTATTTTTGTGCATGCCCCGAAGAGAGATTCATAAATAGTCTTTAGATGTCACTTAGGAATGTTTTAGGATTATGTCATTTACTTTTTAATATTACACTTGAACATGGATTTTGTATGTTTGACTTTGAATTGATATGGACTTCAATTGACTTTATGGTTTGTGTTGTTTTTTAACATGGCTACGTTTTATGTATTGAGATGGATTTGTACGTTTTTTGTGTTTAATTTAGGGATATACTAGTGAATTGATATGAACTTGATTCAAGATAATCATTCTGATGACGATCTTGATTCTGACGACGATGACGATGGTATTTGCATCCTTTTTACTTTATTCTACATGAGCTTGCACATGATACAATCTTCAAAACAACCATGTAGAACCTCTGCACTGAGAGGACATGATTATGTGATTGAGTTGTTAAATGGAAACGATAGTAGATGTTTTGATTGTTTTAGAATGAAAAGAATTACATTCATAAGGTTTTGTGAAGATTTAAAATCAAAGAGAAATCTGAAATCATCTAGGTATCTTACTGTTCAAGAAAAAGTTGCTATATTCTTATTAATCATATCACATAATGAAAGCAATCGTATAGCAGTAGAAAGATTTCAACATTTGGGTCATACTATTTCTCTAGCATTTAACCTTGTTTTGAGGAAAGTTTGCAAGCTTGGTGGAGAAATTATTCACCCACCCAATATGGACACTGTACCAACGGAGATCGTATCAAATTCAAAATATTATCCTTTCTTTAAGGTAATGCCTTAATGTTTTGATTTATTTTCAGAAATATAATGTTTTGAAATATATTTATGTTTTTTATTATCCTTTAGAATTGTATTGGTGCTATTGATGGCACTCATGTTGCTGCAAGCATTCCCCAAAATGAACAAATACCGTTTCGTGGAAGAAAAACTAACACAACATGGAATATAATGTGTGTTTGTTCATTTGATATGTTATTCACGTATGTCATGTCTGGTTGGGAAGGATCAGTCAATGATTCTCGTATACTTTAAGAATGTATCAAGAATCCCGAGAATAAATTTCCTATGCCTAAGAGAGGTAAATAATTATGTGTTTTTCAGAACTTTAATTCCATATTTGACTTTATGATACATTTTTATTTGCTTTATTATATGCAGATCAATACTATCTTGTCGACTCACGATATTCAAATATGCTAGGATTTTTAGTACCATTTTGAGGTCAAAGATATCATTTACGAGATTTTAGAGAAAGGAGACATCGCCCTCAAGGTAGAGAAGAAGTGTTTAATTATCGACATTCTTCACTGCGAAATGTCATCGAACGTTGTTTTGGTGTGCTAAAGGCTCGATTTCCTATTCTTAAGCAAATGCCTCCTTACCCGATTAAGACATAAAAATATATACCGATAGCATGTTGCACAGTTCACAATGATATTAGATTGAATGATCGTCAAGATGATCTTTTCAATGACTTTAGCAATGAATTAATGATCGTTGAAGATACACATAATTTGTCGGTCAATTTGCAGAGTGATATAATTGAATTAGATGTAAATCGACAGCATCTACGAGAAATGGCCCGAGTGAGATGATATTGCGAATCAAATTTAGGCAACATTTGAAAGATAGATACAATTTTATGTTTATGTTATTTCTTTTATTTGTGCACTGGGACTTCTTTGTATTAAATGATATAAAGTACTTTTGATAATTTTCATTTTTATGTTTAATGCAGGACATAAATTTTAATTTAGTGTTTAATTGAATTACATGTGAATAAAATAAAAATAAATCTTGAAGATGAGCAATCAAACAAACTATTAAACAAGAAATAATAAAAACAAAAAAGTTACCAAACACATTTTGTGGTTCTGTTTCTTTTTTTAAAGAAACAAGAAACAGAAACAGTTATGTAACGACCCAACTTTCCGGACTAAGCTGAGATCACTACTCAGTACTAAGACTCGACCATGAAACACACAAACTCATAAAGGATCGGTTACGATTCATTAAAAACGTTTTAAAATATTACAAAAGCAGTTTCGGGCTCTATTTTAAATCAAATTCACGAGAGTTCCAAAATACAGTGCTCAAATCATCAAACACAAAATCACAAACCAAATATTCTAACCGTGACTCGATCTGACAATGAAAATAACGAGTAGCAAAAATACATCAGCAGAAGCATAAAGAAAACCAGATGTGTCCATATGGCCTTCACGCATCCTTCTTGCCCCTCGTCGGTCTGCCCCTCGCTGTACCCTTACTTGAAAAGTTAAAGAGGGACCCACTACTGGGCCCATTAGGGAATAACAATTAACTTCCTATTTAGGGGTACCGTACATAAATAATCTAGTGGTTCCGTAGAACGCACACATCAGTCTCGTGATCTCGAAGGATGCACGTATGAGTCTAGTGATTTCGAAGGGTACACCTATCAGTCTATTGATCCCGAAGGATGCACATATCAGTCTAGTCATCCTGAAGGATGCACATATCAGTAAGGTACACTACCCCATAGATGAAGCTAACCGTTACCCCTCAGTCCATACTAAACCGTCTACAAAAGTCACACTCCGACAACGTTCATACTAACAATTTCGTCATAGGCTTCGTCAGTCAGACAGTATAGGTTTAAACAACTATATCCTTAGTTGCTATATACATATCCAATTCTTACGTCATTATGACATTCTTTAGATCCAGTCAACTAGTCAAATCATAATCAAACTCTTAGTCCTTCCACGACATAACTCCATAACCAATATCCGGACAATAGACCACCACATACCTAACATTAAGACTTTAAAGTCCACCGACATACAATTCCAGTTCACAACGTAGCCCACCAATATAACTACAATACACAGAACATCCGGGCATCGGTGTCTATCTGTAAACAACTCATTACACACGATGACACAAGCTACAACTAGCGGTCGCGCTACCTTTAATGAAACAAGAGCATATAAGTGATATGTATTAGTCAAACATGCGTCAATTCATTCAGTACAGTTACTAACATATAATCCCCTGTGGATTACTACATTTCCAGCCTCGATCCGAGGTCCAGTAGTAAGAAATCCCTTACCTGACACTTGGTTATGCCCCTTGATCGAGTCCACGCCCAACGAATCCACCTAAACGAAATCACAAGGGTTTAAACGATGACACTAGTAAAAGTCATTTTTAAATGGTCCTAAGCAACATCCGTTGACTTACCCGAGTAAAAGAGAGCTATCTCTAATCAAGCCTGCCGCGGAACCCAAGAACTTGAGCGTCAACTCCCTAATACCTTCAAGAACGAAAGGTAGGACCATGTCTTACTCCAAAATCTAAACTCGAATCGATTATAGCAACAATAGGAAACTCACCAAAATAATCCTTACCGAAGACTCACCGTGACCCAAAGTGGAGGAAAGAAGGCTTAGGTGGTTCGGTGAACAGGGAGCTCGGCTTGGCTTGGAGGTGACCGACTCGGCTCGACTCGCGGCTTGGGTTGGTTAGTTCGCGGCTCGACTCGACTTGAATCAGCTTGCGGCTCGGCTTGGATCGCAGCTCGGCTCGACTTGCAGCTTGCGGCTCGACTCGGTCCTCGGCTCGGCTTGGCTCGGCCTAGTTCGTGGCTCGCGGCTCGGCTCAACTCACAGCTTGCGGCTCGACTCGGTTTTCAGCTCGAGTACGGATGGTGGCTCGGCTAGCTCGGCTCGGTCCTTGAAAGAAAGGGTGGCTCAGGTCGGGTATGTAGCGTGAACCGGTTTAAAAGTGGTAGACGAAGAATTTGCACCGGCGACAACTGGGAGTACGCGGCCGGTCGATGGTCAAGGACGAGGAGTCGACGGTCTGCTCGGATGCACGAAAAGAATATAGGGAGCGTCGGAGACGGCGACCTTGCGAACGGTCGAATGACCGATTTGGAGGACCGTCGGCGGCTGGCCGTTCATGGACGGAAGACGAGGACGTGCAGACGCTGAAGAACGATCGAGCTGGAGACGGAGAAGAAGTCAGAGACGGGGACGGAGGCGGCGAGTGCTGAAGAAAAAAAAATTGATGGAGAGACGGCGGCGGCGTCGACTTCGTGAAGGTATTGAAGATGAAGGAGAAGAAGGAGCGGGAGGGTGCCGACGCACGTTAGGGTTTAAAAAAATAAATTATATATATATATATATATATATATATATTAAATAATAATAATAATAATAATAATAATATTTAATAATAATAATAATATAA
The DNA here is from genome assembly GCF_025177605.1 of Cucumis melo. Lineage (NCBI taxonomy): Eukaryota > Viridiplantae > Streptophyta > Magnoliopsida > Cucurbitales > Cucurbitaceae > Cucumis > Cucumis melo. The sequence goes on from NC_066860.1 coordinate 9,742,344, forward strand.
TTAATATTATATTATTATTATATTAATTTACACTATATTAAATTTAAAAAATTTCATATCCCTCAATTTCTTTTTCTTCCCTCTTCAAAACCAACCAAGAATTAACACCAAAATTTTAAATTCCCAAAAATTTACATAAAATGATAAAATTTACCTCGAAGATTTTGGGGCGTTTCAAGTTATCAAACATGTTCCTGTTTCTTGTTCTAAAGAAAGAAGAAACATGGAACAAGAAACAGAAAACAGTGAACATAAATGTTACTAAACGGGCCCTAATTTGCTATGTTAGCAGAAAGTCTAGGCACAAATCCTACCAATGTAATCCAAGAAAAGAAATCAAAATCAACAATTCACTCCACAAGAAGTAAATCTTGCTTATATAAATCTTGCTAGATAGAAAAACTTAATAACTAGTGTTGTAGAAGCCAACCCATTGAAAAACAAATTTAACTGGATTCTTGACACCGGAGTTCGAAGACAATTTACTCCATTTGAGAGTTCTTCCATGACTATGAAGGCATTACGTACTGATTAAGAATGTATGTTCATGAGTAACTCTACCATGAAATAAATAATTACAAAATGGATAATTAACCTCTAGAAAAGCTTTATACTTAAGTAATATATTGTATGTACCTTTCTTTCGTAGGAACTTGGTGTTTGAAAGTCTATTGAATCAAGCTAGACATAAGATTGTAACACTCCATAAATTTAAGAAACTTATTATGGGTATTACATTAAGTGGAATTAGAAGTTATGGAATTTACTTGGTGTTAAATTAATTAAAATTCGAAGTTAAGGAATTTATTTGGGTTAAATTAATTAAAATTCGAAGTTAAGGAATGTATTTGGTGTATTGTGTTGGATTAATTAAATATATATACATGGGTGTGTATATTTAATTAAAGATGATGGAATTTGGTAGAAATTGTTATTAATTAAGACAGGAGAGCCCAGTATCCCAAGTTGTTCGAAGATTAGAGGACAAAAGTTTCTTAAAAGAGGGAAGATTGTAACGCCCTAAAATTAAGATAATTTCAGAGCTAATTATCTTAGTTTTGTTTAATTATATTTAATTTATTAGGCGTTATTTTGAACTCATTTAATGAGAATTATTTGATTTTGTGGAAATTTGAATTAATTAAATATTTGTTTGATGAATCTTTAATTAATTAGAAGTTTTGGCATGTGGTGTTTGTCGATAATTTGATTAAATTGTATGTTATAAGGTTTGAGTAAAGTTGGAGATTTTTGTTATTGTTGAAATTGAATTAAATTAAATAATTATGGGTGTTATTTAATTAAATTGTAGAGTGAAAATTTTGTTGGAGATTTGATAATTATATGTATACGTGGAAATATATCTATCAATATTATGGAAAAGGAAAAGATTATCTTCTTTTCCAAACAAATATAATTATATTTCATCATATAATTAATTTCACTTTTCCATGTTAATTATTTACACCAAACCAAATAATTAATATCATATTCCACTAAAAATCCAAATTATTAATTAAATATATATATATATGCTCAATTAAATCCAATTCTACCAAAACCAACTTTTTATGCTAAATTCTTAATCTTAATCTCAATTACATTAGTTTTCTATGCTAAATTCTATAAACGTTTAGAAAAGAGAGTTGACAATGGAATAAAAACACAAATCAAGAGAAGTGGCAAACACAAAGTTTTTCTCTTATACGTGTACATATAGGTATTCTTAAATGCATGATAATTGATGAAATTTCATAAATCACTACCAAATAACTATCAATTAAGGATTTATTTTTCTATTAGTGGGTCAGTTTTTATTGTTGTTTATATGGACCTTCGAATATGCTTTCTCTCTTACTGATACTTATGGATTTACATATTAGACCAAACCTAGAAACCTCTCAATCTAATTAGCTTAGCATTGGGTGGATAGATTGATTAGACACTCGACAAATAATGAAGATGTTCTAAAGTGTAATTTTTATATATCAATATCAACTTGAAACATTGATGAAATGTAAACGATTTTCTAAAGATATAATTTTAAAACAAACACATCTAGAAAAGCTTAAAACAACTAAAATAAATAAATAATAAAATAAAAAGAGATAAAGAAAAGAAAAGGCTTATCTTGAAACTCTAGAATTAGTTGAATGCTATCCAAATTGTTTACACACGTGGGATGTAGAAAAAGGGATTCTTATAGCCATCCGAACCTCGACTAATTGATGTCCTTTAAGAATTTCTAAAGTTTTATTAATTATATTAATTAACCAATTTAGTTATGAATTCTTTACATTTAATAATCAGGACAAACTTTTCGGTTTCCTTAAGCTATAAAACTATTCATTAGTTACAAATTTATAAGAGGAAAATGAATTATTGATTGTTTTCATTTTAGAAGTTGGATGGGCTTTGGGTTTTCTTGAGCTATAAGTTGTTCATGAGTTACAATTAATCTAATAAATACATAAGGTATTTATAAAATCCTCACATTTATTCTTCAATTACCATAAAAATAGGAAAATGAAAAGACAAAGTTGTCACTAATGCAATAATAGAAAATGATATAGTGGAAGGGTAAAAATGTCATAAAAAATTTCTCCTCATTCAAGCTTTTATATATACTATAGATATTTCCTAAAAGGAAATAATAATAATAATAATAATAATAAATATTATTGTTATTATTTGGGTTTATAAATAGCATTGGAATGCTTAAGTTGGAAAGAAAAGGAAAAAGAAAAAGGTTTTTAATCTTCTTCACGGACATAACCCTCCATCGTTGCCGCCTAACTAGTTTTAGTTATAATTGGTCCCTTTTGCAAAGCTTAAAGATTTAAAGTGATGAATTTTCCCATTAAGGATAAGAGAATTTTTCAACTTCCATTTGAGTAATCTTGGTAAGCTAACAAAATTAAATTAATAATTTGTTAATTTAATTTTGGATCTAATTGGGGTTTTTTAAAGATTCAATTGGCTAATTTTTTAAGATTTAATCTTGGATTTTTCCAATCAAGGTTGTATTGGTTTCAACCCCAATTTTTTTGAAATTAATTAATTTGGAAGATTTTTTAGATGATAACCAATTGCTAATTTTATTAATTAAGATACCGAAATTTTCTTTTATGGTTAGGATCAAATTAATTGAAGAATTTTTACTGTCAACTAGGGAGTACTTTATTTGGCTAAAATCTACAGGTTGTAGATTCTCCTACTAGACCTTCGAACTGAAGTTAAGAGCTTGCATATAATTTTTCATTATGTATTGATGTAGCTAAGATGCATAATATATGTTAATGTTGATGACAGATGATGATGATTGATATTATGTTTATGACTGAAATTATGTGGATGATGATGACTGATTTACATTGATGATGAGGCATGATATATTAATCACATGATTAAGGAAGTTATGATTAATATTCATGTCATGTTTACGATGTTTATGATATGCTACATGCTTTAGATGAACGTTCTGTTAACTTTGTCTATTAGAATCGTAACCATATGGGTGTCCGTCGAGATCACCACCTTTTTATGGCTGTGTGGTCAGACGAGATCACCAGTTTCACGAGATGTTATGTATATGAGTGGTCTGATGGGGTCACTTACAGCCTAATTGTCCTAAGTGTTCATTCGGGTTCACTAAAGACCAGTTTGTCTTAGGTGTTCTTTCTGTTAGATTTATTCTTAAATATAATATTATCATTAATGTGGCCCAATTGCATTATTTATTATTTATTCTTTTTGGGCTTATTATTTTATTAGGCCCATTAGGTTAAAAGATAATGCCCTAATTTAACACCATGATGGATGGTGTCTATAAATAGAACCTTAGGGATTGGTCCTCTCACTGCCTCATTAACTAGTTTATTCTTTCCATCAAGAAACTTAAATTAAGTCTAAAAGGAAGGCAAGTGAGAGAAACACAATTCCTCAAGAAGATTATTCATGGATCAAGGTATGTTGTTCTTTAACTAATTTTTAATTTGTAAAGTTATTTAGTTCAAAGATCTTGGCATTTAAGGTTATATACAATGTTATGGTTTATTGTATATTCATGAAATTAAAGTTTACATGTGGTATCAAAGCTTTAATTGAGAACTTGTAATTTTACATAGATGATTAATGATTTGTTTTAATGTTTCCGCTGCATGTTTTTCTTTTAAATTTAAATCAAGATTCTTCGATTATTGATTATTATTTGAATTAAAGATTCTTTGATTAAAGATTATGAATTTGAAAATTTGTTTTTATGGAAAGCCGGAAGAAGAAAAGAAAATTATAAAAGTTTTTTAAATTCACCGTTTTTTCTTCAAGGGATTAATTCATCCACCGCCGACAATCTTCTTTTTCTTTGATAAAATTCATTGAGCCACTTATTAATGATTAAAGTGTTACGAAGATTTGATCTTTTTTAAAAAGAATTAAGATATTGTTTTGATATAAATTTCAATTATCTATTTGAAAGGTCACGAATTAAATTAATTTTCTAATCCTTGATAAAAGGAATTAAAATCTAATAAAGATTACGATATTGTCGAAAATCTAATTCATCATAAATCTAATTAAATTTTAGATTTTAATGATTTTCGAAATATTGCATATATTTAGTTTATGATGAATTTGATGATCACGTGTTAATTATATCTTATGTGTTATGTTTAAAGTATCCATTTATCTCTAAAATTTAAATTGTACAATTAAATTTTTGGAGGATAATGTATGAATGTATGAATTTTTGATGAAATCCTTGTATCTAACTGTAAATTATGAGGCAAATCACTTACAATTATGTTGTTTGATATCTATATATTATGATTAATTTGTTAGTCACCAATGTGACCAAATTAGTAAGTTTAATAGATATTCTATTGATGGTGTTTTGCAAATTAAGAAAATAATTATTTGTGATTATTTGAATATGATATCTATATTATGAATAATTTGTTAGTCACCAAAGTGGCCAAATTAGTAAGTTCAATAGATATCAAATTAAGGTTAAACTCAATTACTCCTATTTATGTAATGATGATGAATTATTATTATGAGTATATTGATTTTCATTATTATAAAACTTTTAAATTGCCCAAAGGTAATTAATAGTTTTATAATTTTGAATCTTATTATGGTTAATTGGAATTGTTTTATCATGATGTCTATGTTATGAACAATTTGTTAGTCACCAAAGTGGCCAAATTGGTAGATCTTTAGACATCAAATTAAGATTGATTCAATTACTCATGTCTATTTTATGCTAATGAATGAGATAATATTATGAAACATTAATGATTTGTCATGAGTATATTGATTTTCATTATTATAGAACATTTAATTTGCCCAAAGGTAATTAGCAGTTTTATAATAATGAATCTTATTGTGGTTAATTGAGGTGTTTGGTTAGATATTGTTAGTATATCCAAAGATAACTAATGTATCTAATTTGAGCATTTAAATTATCAATTATATGAAACTAAATCTAACATCAGTTAAGTGTAAATGTTGTACATTGTTGTGCCTTCCAAAGTAGAACTTCAATGTATAAATTAATGGTTATTTAATATTATCCAAACATATGTTAATATCTTTAAGTTTATTTCTCAAAGCAATGATGTATAAGCATATTTATTTTGTAATTGTTGCATCTGCTCCTGTTTCTCTTTATTCGCATGCTACATCTATAATAAAGTTTAATGGAATCAATTTCTCTGATTGGTGCGAACAAATCCGATTTCATCTTGGAGTTTTGGATCTTGATTTAGCACTTTTAAGTGAGAAACCTGCTGCAATTACTTCTGCTAGCAGTGATGAGGATAGATCTTTCTATAAAGCTTGGGAAAGATTAAATAGATTGAGCTTAATGTTTATGCGAATGACTGTAGCAAACAATATTAAGTCCACAATTAAGAACACTGAAGATGCTAAGGAATTTATGAAATCTGTGGAAAAATGTTCTCAGTCAGAGTCGGCTGACAAGTCACTTGCTGGAACACTTATGAGTACTTTAACCAACATCAAGTTTGATGGTTCTCGTACTATACATGAGCATATCCTTGAAATGACGAACTTGGCAGCAAGGTTAAAGACCATGGGAATGAAAGTTAATGAGAATTTTTGGTAACGTTTATCCTTAATTCCTTACCTTTAGAGTATGGTCCATTTCACATGAACTATAACACTCTGAAAGATAAATGGAATGTGCATGAATTACAAAGTATGCTCATTCAAGAGGAAGCGAGACTTAAGAAACCAATAATTCATTCTGCCAATCTCATGGGTCATAAAGGAGCTAGAAAGAAACCTGGAAAAAAGAATGGCAAGGGCAATCATGGACAATTAAAGGTAAAACAGTCATCTGCCTCAATCCACAAAAAGGGACAAATTAAGGATAAGTGTCGTTTTTGCAACAAACCTGGACACTATCAGAAAGATTGTCTAAAACGTAAGGCATGGTTCGAGAATAAAGGTAAGCATAATGCTTTAGTATGTTTCAAATCAAACTTAACTGAAGTTTCTTATAATACATGGTGGATTGATTCTGGTTGTACCATTCATGTTTCCAATACGATGCAGGGATTCCTTACGACCCAAACCACAAACCCAAATGAGAAATTCATTTTTATGGGAAACAGAGTCAAACTTCCAGTTGAAGCTGTGGGAACCTATCGTTTAACTTTAGATACTGGACATCATTTAGACCTTTTTGATACCTTTTATGTTCCTTCTATTTCTCGTAATTTGATTTCCTTGTCAAAACTTGATACTTCAGGTTATTACTTTAAATTTGGGAATGAGTGTTTTAGTTTATTCAAACAGAACATTTTTATTGGTTCTGGTATTATTTGTGATGACTTATATAAATTAAAGCTTGATAATGTTTTTGCTGAGAGTTTGTTAACCTTGCATCATAATGTTGGTACTAAACGTGGTCAAACTAATGAATCGTCAGCTTACTTGTGGCATAAACATTTAGGTCACATATCCAAAGAAAGAATTAAAAGATTAATAAAGAATGAAATTCTTCCAAATTTGGATTTTACTGACCTTGGAATTTGTGTGGATTGTATTAAAGGAAAACAAACAAAACACACAGTTAATAAAGAAGCCACAAGAAGCTCACAGCTCCTTGAAATTATACACACTGATATTTGTGGGCCTTTTGATGTTCCATCTTTTGGTGGAGAAAAGTATTTTATCACCTTTATTGATGATTTCTCAAGTTATGGTTATATCTATTTATTGCATGAGAAATCTAAAGCAATAGATGCCTTAAAAGTATTTATAAATGAAGTTGAAAGGCAATTAGATAGAAAGGTGAAAATCTTATGATCTGATAGAGGTGGTGAGTATTATGGAAAATATGACGAGAATGGACAATGCCCTGGTCCATTCGCTAAATTCCTAGAAAGTCATGGCATATGTGCTCAATACACAATGTCAGGAACACCACAACAAAATGGTGTTGCAGAAAGGCGAAATCGTACATTAATGAATATGGTTAGAAGCATGTTAATTAATTCATCTTTACCCGTGTCCTTATGGATGTATGCATTAAGAACCGCTCAATATTTATTAAATAGGGTTCCTAGTAAGTCAGTTCCAAAGACACCTTTTGAACTGTGGACAGGAAGGAAACCTAGTTTAAGACACCTACATGTTTGGGGTTGTCAAGCGGAAGTAAGAATTTATAATCCACATGAAAAGAAACTTGATTCAAGAACAACCAGTGATTTCTTCATTAGTTATCCAGAAAAATCAAAAGGGTACAGATTTTATTGTCTTAACCACAGTACGAGAATAGTTGAAACTGGAAATGTAAGGTTCATTGAGAATGACATAATTAGTGGGAGTTTGGAACCGCGAAAAGTGGAAATTCAAGAAGTTAGGGTGGAAATTCCTTCATCTATAACTTCTTCTCAAGTTGTTGTTCCTGTAGTTGTTGACTCTGTTAACAATCCACAAGAACAACAAATTAATGTTCAAACACCACATAATGATATTGTAACAAATGAACCTGTAACTGAGGGACCACTAGAAATAGAATTAAGAAGATCTGTAAGATCAAGAAGATCAGCTACTTCTGATGACTATTTGGTTTATTTACATGAGTCAGAATTTGACTTAAGCATTGATAGTGAACCAGTTTCGTTTTCACAAGCCATTAAAGAAGATAATTCTACCAAATGGTTAGATGCTATGAAAGAAGAGTTAAAATCTATGAATGATAATGAAGTCTGGGATCTTGTAGAATTGCCTAAAGAAAGTAAAAGAGTTGAGTGTAAATGGGTCTTTAAGACCAAGTGACTCAAATGGCAATATTGAACGATGCAAGGCTAGACTTGTTGCCAAAGATTATACTCAGAAAGATGGCATTGACTACAAAGAGACTTTTTCTCCTGTCTCGAAAAAGGACTCATTAAGAATTATTATGGCTTTGGTAGCTCATTATGATTTAGAGCTTCATCAAATGGATGTGAAAACCGTCTTTCTAAATGGAAATTTAGATGAAGAAGTGTTCATGGATCAACCAGAAGGTTTTATGATTGCAGGAAAGGAACATATGGTGTGTAAATTAAAGAGGTCAATATATGGACTTAAACAAGCTTCCAGACAGTGGTATCTTAAGTTTAATGATACCATCACATCTTTTGGTTTTAAAGAAAACATCGTTGATCGATGTATATACCTAAAGATCAGTGGGAGTAAGTTTATAATTCTTGTTCTATATGTTGATGACATCTTGCTTGCTACAAATGACTTTGGTTTATTATGTCAAACTAAAGAATTTCTTTTTAAAAACTTTGAAATGAAAGATATGGGTGAGGCATCCTATGTGATTGGAATAGAAATATTTCGTGATCGAACACATGGATTGTTAGGATTGTCTCAAAAGGCCTATATTAATAAAGTTTTAGAGAAATTTAAGATGGACAAATGCTCTTCAAGTGTAGTTCCAATTCATAAGGGAGATAAATTTAGTCTCATGCAATGTCCAAAAAATGAACTGGAACGAAATCAGATGGAAACTATTCCTTATGCATCTATTGTTGGAAGCTTATTGTATGCACAAACTTGCACTAGACCAGACATCAGTTTTGTTGTGGGTATGCTAGGCAGGTATCAAAGTAATCCAAGAATGGATCATTGGAAAGCTGCAAAGAAAGTCTTAAGGTATCTGCAAGGAACAAAAGATTATATGCTTACTTACAAGAGATCTGATCATCTTGAGGTGATTGGATATTCAGATTCAGATTTTGCCGGATGTGTGGATACAAGAAAATCCACTTTTGGCTATTTGTTCCTTTTAGCAGAAGGAGCAATTTCATGGAAAAGTGCAAAGCAGTCTATTATCGCTGCATCCACTATGGAAGTTGAATTTGTAGCATGCTTGGAGGCTACAGTTCATGGTTTATGGCTTCGGAACTTTATCTCAGGACTTGGAATTGTCGACAGTATTGCCAAGCTGCTGAGAATTTATTGTGATAATTCTGCAGCAGTTTTCTTCTCAAAAAACGACAAGTATTCTAAAGGTGCTAAACATATGGAATTAAAATACTTTTTCGTTAAAGAAGAAGTTCAGACTCAGAGGGTGTCAATTGAACACATTAGCACTAAACTTATGATTGCGAATCCACTGACTAAAGGATTGCCACCAAAGACGTTCAATGATCACGTTGAACGTATGGGCATCAGAAGATATCATCATTGAGATCAAGATTATGTTATTTGACACTTTGAGCTCATTTATTTATTGTTTCTGATTTTATCTTATGGTTCTGTTCTTATGATTAATATATACATAAAAGAATTATGTAAACCAAACAGGACATCGTCTTTGATAAAGACACTTATTGTTGGACCATTATTGATTATCTTTATTATAGATCATGTTAATAGAAGAACTATTTCAGTGATACATGGAAGGGAGTATGTTAATGCAATGATGTATGACTGCCATGATCCTTTAGTAGTTTCTTTGACTTGACACGATATGTTATGAAGTTTAATTTTGCGCATTATGTCTATGAATGTATATGGTAAATAATGTCAATGGGCCAAGTGGGAGAATGTTAGTGTTGAATAAAAAATTTTGGAACCAATCACAAATTGTCACATCATTTACTAAAATAATTATATTTGGGATTAACTAAAAAATTGGCATGTGTCCCAAATTAAATTTAAAGACAAATTGGACAATTCTAATGATGTCACGTGTCTTTATTATGACAATTGGGTCAAATTAATTATTAAATATTATTTAGTTAGGCTAAAATACAATTGAGCCCAAAAATAAGCTTAATTTAGCCTAAAATAAAATATGACCCAAATCCATGTGATTGAGCCCATGGGTATGGTCCATGGACCAGAACAGACTCAAGTCCATAAAAGCCCACCAGGGAACTCTATAAATAGAGGAGTTCTCTTCATTTGTGGGGGTTGGAAATTTTTGATTCCAGAAGGTCTAGAGAGAATTCTCCCAAGAGATAGAAGCCTCCTCAACTCCTGAAGTCGACCATCCTCGAAGATTGAAGCTCCTTTGAAGATACAAGCTTTCTTCCAAGTCTCCAACTTCAAGAACACCTTCAAAGATTGAAGCTCCTTTGAAGATCCAAGCTTTCTTCCAAGACTTCAACTTCAAGAACACCCTCGAAGATTGAAGCTTCTTTGAAGATACAAACTTTCTTCCAAGACTCCAACTCCAGGAACATCACGTGCTTCGCTTCCTCAAATCAAGCGTAAGCATCCAGCCGAGAGAGAATCAGAGGATCAAATTCTAGAGATCGAACCACGTCGCATCAAATCAACATAAATACAACATCAACACAATTTCAACTCCACGAATCAAATTTCTTCGGAAATCTCGTGTGAACAGTTAGATTTATTCTTAAATATAATATTATCATTAATGTGGCTCAATTGCATTATTTATTATTTATTCTTTTTGGGCTTATTATTTTATTAGGCCCATTAGGTTAAAAGATAATGCCCTAATTTAACACCATGATGAGTGGTGTCTATAAATAGAACCTTAGGGATTGGTCCTCCCACTACCTCATTAACTAGTTTATTCTTCTCATCAAGAAACTTAAATTAAGTCTAAAAGGAAGGCAAGTGAGAGAAACACAATTCCTCAAGAAGATTATTCATAGATCAAGGTATGTTGTTCTTTAACTAATTTTTAATTTGTAAAGTTATCTAGTTCAAAGATCTTGGAATTTAAGGTTATATACAATGTTATGGTTTATTGTATATTCATGAAATTAAAGTTTACACTTTCGAGTCCACCAAAGACCAGTTTTGTCTTAGGTGTTTCTTTGGGTTAACCAAAGACCATATGTGTTCCTACAGGATCACGAGATTACGTGTGTTCGGAAACACGCCAGAACTCTAGTGGAAAGTTAACAGACACCTAACGGGACTAATATTAGGTCCCTTACTGAGTATATGTCTATACTCACTCTTTTTATGTTTAATATTTCAAGCAAAGGTAAAGGTAGAGAAAAGTTGGCGAGCGACAAAAAGGACCTGTGACATGTCATATGGGGACTCAGTTTTGCTTCCGTATCTATGTATCAATGTTTCAATATTCTATTTTTAATAAAAATTTAGTCTTCCTCTTTTCAAGAAATTGTCAAAACTGTTATTTATCTTTAAAGTAATGACCTCAGTTTAGTATAAAGAGTTGGGTCGTTATAAAAATTATCCTAGAAGCTAACAAGGTTACCTTCCCAAAATTGGTGACTTTGTTCGTGTTGGATTTTATGTCCTAAAACTCATCATTTTTTAATATTAAAATATTCTATTATTCAATAAAGTGGTTATTGAGGTTGTTGAATAAGAAATTTTGAATCAATCACAAATTGTCATGCCATTTAATAAATTAATGACGAAAAGTACAAATAATTGAATTTGTGACTAATCAAAAGTTACATATATCCCAAATTAAAATTGAAGACATAAATTGGTCAATTTTGATGATGCCACATGTTTTCATTATGATCGTTGGATCAAGTTAATTATTTTGGTAAATTACTTGGATCAAAGTTCAATTGGGCAAAAAAAAAAAAACTTAATTTAACCCAAATGCTAAATATGATCTAGATCCTTGTAGTTGATTAGCTCATGCGTCTAATCCCATAAAACAACCAGACCCAAGCCCATAAAACCCACCAGAGCTTTAGAAATAAAGAAATATTTAGAAAAATCACTTATTTTACACATGATTTTACATAAATGTCTCAAATTTTCATTTATTTTCTTAATTAAGATATTTTAATTTTTTATGACTATTTTATCATTCACATCAATTATAAATAATATTTATTTTCGAAAGTATATATAATATAATACCATAATTATATGATATCATATTTATTATCTAATTTATAACTTACCTAATTAATGTAATAAACAATCCAAATTATAGGATATCATTTTTTAGAGATGGAATTTTAAGTCTAAATGGTAATAATATATTAAATAATTTCTACAAAATGAATAAATTTACGTTTTTTTTTTAATTTCTTCTGGCATCTTAATTTTCCATTCTTCTTCCACCTTTTCGGCACCGACAACTATCTTTTCGATCTCTCTCTCTATCCTATTTTCCTTATTGCACTCATCTCCTTCAAGTATATATGGTGAGTGCATATTTCTTTCATTTATATTTCTTTCATTTATATTTCTTTCTCCTTCATGTATATGTAAATTTTGCCATATATTATTCCGATTTAATTTTCCATTGAAGTTTCTGGTAAATAAAAAGTACTGTAAATGCATATTTTGGTCATCTCCTTCAACCTATCTGGTGAGTGCATATTTCGGTTTAATTTTTCGTTGAAGTTTTTTATCAAAATACTGTGAACTTTCCGATCACCACCTTCAACTAATTGTTTCATCTTATTAGTTTTCTCTCTTAAATTGTGTAATATAATATTATGAATTTCTAGAAAATATCATTAAGCATCACACACATAATATATAATTAAGCATTAAGTATATATCATTAAGCAAAAAAATATCATATAGTTTAGAGTATTTTTCATATATCATTAAGCATTAATCATTAAGAACCACACATAATATATAATTAAGTAGCAGAGACATAATATTTCATATATGTTACAGTATATATTAAATAGCATTAATAATCACACACAGAGTATATCATTAATAAGCAGCAGACACAAAATATATCATATATTATACAATACATATAAAATATCATTAGCAATACCTCATACAATTCCTCCCTTGCAGATTTGTTTTCCCCACCCTTCTTCTCCATTTTAGCTTTTTAAATAATACCGGTATAGATTTTAAATATTACAAAGTATATCTTCAAGTATGATAAACATAATATATGATATATTATACAGTATATGATGTATATCATTCAGTCTCTTGGTGATCTATTTGAAGTTCTCTTTCTATTTTCCCCTTAAATATACAGGGGAATATAATTATCTATTTAAATCGAAAACATTTTCAGTCTCAATAAGATTTTACAAATTAACTTCCAATATATGGAAAATCAATGCAAATTTGATTAAATATAATAAGTATATATAAGAAATTATTAAATTATGTGAAATATATGAAAAACAATGCAAAACGAAAGAAAATGACGTGGTATATATTACATAATTAAATGTAAATAGAGGTCTATGCTATAAATTATGTGGCATATATACTTCATTCGCTGTAAATTTTCTTTATGGAAAAAATTTACCAGAAAATTTCACTGGCATACTATATTTCACAATTTCATACACATAATTAATAATATGAAACGAATATGCACTAATCAAAAATTTTTGAAGGAGATGAACGAAATAAGAAAGAATGGATAGAGAGAGATCAGACGGAGGGAAGAATTTTTGAACAAAATCACCAAAAAAAGATAATTAAGAGATGATTTTGATTATAATATTAACATAATAGAATTAATCATGTACGATATTTAAATATCAATCTTAATCACATGCAAGAGTCCACTTTCCTTATTTCATTTTTCTATTTTTTTTAATATATTATTAATAATAAAGATGGTTAGTTTGGTCTTTTGGGCTCTACATTTGTGTAAAGTTGAAGTTAATTAGGACATTTATGAAAATTTTGGCAACATTAGGTCCAACTTGTAATAAGCACCCCTATTTAGGTTATAGTAGTTAAAACCCCATAAATAAAATAGTTCTCTTCATTTCTGGGAGACAGAAAGTTTTAACTCCAAAAGGTCTAAAGAGAATTCTCCCAAAAGCCAGAAAACTCCCTAACTCCTGAAACCGACCACCTTCGAAGATTGAAGTTTCTTTGAAGATACAAGCTTTCTTCCAAGACTCTAACTTCGAGAATATCATGTGCTTCACTTTCTCAAATCAAGTGTAGATATCCAACTGAGTAATCAGAATCAGAGGATCATATATTAAAGATCAAACCACATCGCATTAAATCAACATAAATACAACATCAACACAAGTTCAACTCCACGAATTAAATTTCTTTGGAAATCTCGTGTGAATAGAGATATTGTTTAATAAATTGTTGTTGACTAAGATTTTTGCACGTTACAAACTCAGAATCCAATTGTAAAATTCCTTGACTATAATATGAGTACTTGAACTTTATGTAGTGACATAACTGTGGATTAAGTTCAAGTAGATTGTTAAACAATCTATAATATAAGAATAAGGTTGGACGACTTATTCTAGAGACACTATAAATGCAGCTCATTTTGTATTTAGTACAAGTAATGTGATTCCAAATCACTCGTATAGAGACATGCGAGTGGTAGTGTCATATGTAAAAGAATTTGCATCAGACTTGACCATGAAATAATCACTTTTACATTATGATACCATTATTTATTATTTAAAACTGGCTATTTCAATTTTTATGACCCAGATAAACGTGACCTTAATTATGAGCTAATTGTGAACTTTATTTATTTGGGATTATCCTTAGATTTACATAGGTAAGAACAACTTAACAACGCTGACCTAATAGACCTCCCATTTCAAGGGTAAGACTGGGTGCAACATGAAATTCACTTATACCCGCTTGTAGGGATAACAGAGAGGTTTTTCAACCCTTAAGTGCTAACTCTTAGACTTGAACAAGGGATTCGATATAATGGTCTAATGGTTATACCATAAATCAATTGTTCATAAGAAAAACAATTGAGGCTTAAGGAACAAAATGAAATTTTAGAGGAAAAACGGTATTTCAAACTAACCAAAATTATGAATAACTTGTGAAGAGTTGACTTAATAATCATGGTTATTAGGGGTGAATAGCGGGCAATCAGTATTGGTTTTCCGACCAAATCCCCTCGAACCGACCACAAGTCGGCACAGAAGTTGGAAAACCGACTTCAGCCACTGTTTCCAACAAAACCAATCAGTCCGATAGTCGGCGGTTGGTCGATTTTGGTCGGTTTTTTTAATAAGTTTAGGATTTTTTTTAAAAAGCCAACACACAATTAACAAAACCAGCAACTTATTAACAAGTTTTATAGCAAGCAACCCTGTTAGAAACATGAGGATAAACTAATGAGACAACGTCGAATCAAAGATTTTTATGTGTATATATAATGGGATCTATATTCCTTACTTTTCTTATACACACATAATAATTCAAAAAAAAAAAAGAGAAATGACTCACCGGTGGTGAGTGAGTGAGATGCGAACAAGATAAAGGAGTGCGACGAGCGACGGGCGAATGGGCAAACGTGCGTACAGAGTACGACGGGCGAACATGCAAATAGAGTGCGACGGGCGAACGGAGTCACCGACAAATGGAATGCAACGGCTGAAAGGTGAGGGAAAACGAGATCCGTGCGAAGCGAAATGCGAAGGGTGAGTCGACAGTGGTGAAGGACTGTGAGAGAGAGATATGGTGAGGGAAAAAAACCTAAGTCTATAATTATATAATATATATATATATACACATATTATTTTTTAAAAAATTTGGTGTGCTCGGTAGGTTTACAAGACAAACCAACCATATAAACCAGACCGACCGCCTTTAACTCGATTTTTGAATTTCTAAAACCAAAACTCGACTGCCGATTGCACTTTTCTGACCGTCCGACCTCGCGTTCGGTTTCGGTCATTCATTTCGATTTTTCAGTCCACCATGCTCACTTCTAATGGTTATATTAGGTGGACATAATAAATATATCCACACCGAGAACATTGCAACTACAGGTTATAGTAGATAGACTCATTAGTTTACAAATGTTGAATAACTAGATTAAAAGATTTTAGTCGATTAATCTTAGATCGATGGAGTGCATGTTCAGTAGGTCCATTTGGTCCATTTACTAGCTCATTATAAAATTAAACTTAGAACAATGTGATCGAGATATTCAAAATGTTCGAATTAATTTACAAAGTAAATCGTTTATAATATTCGATATAATTAATCTTTATAAATTGAGAGAGAAATGATATTTAAATAAGATTTAAATATAAAAAAATTGAATAGGAATTCAAATTAATTAGGTCCGTCGGATTGATCGAGATTCGTGGTAAAAATAATAATATAATATTAATTAATTATATATTATATTTACTTAATAATAAATCATTTCAAGTTAATTATTTGGATTAATTAAAGAAATTATTTAATTAAATGATATTTTGGAAAAGGTTGAGTTTTGAAAATTCATTCAAAAGGACTTTGAGAGTGAGAGGGGTTTTCCAAAGTTCAAGTTGAAACATGAGTAACCTATTAGCTCGGTGTGGTCTTAATCTCATAAGTTCTCCACAGATCCCACTACCTTAGTATTGATTGAAATGGTAGTTGTTTGTGCAAAGCTGTTTTCATCTAATTTGGCTATATATGAGTTTCATTTCATTAAAATTTGAAGAATCTTCATAAATTTGTTTAAATCTCTTTTGTGTTCATAACTCTCTCTTTGAATCTGTTAGAATGACTTAAGGAAAAAAAAACATTTTCATTTAAATATTTTTTTCTAAAAACTCCTTGGAAGAAGAACATATGTGTTCGGCAATTTTCTTTTTCAAAAGTGTTCTTAAATAAAAATTTATATATAGAATTGTCCGGGGAGATTTTGATAGAAATTTGATAACGATCATCGAGGATGTTGGTTTAAAGTGGTCGAAGACGATTACTGTAAAATGATAATCGAAAGTCAAATGATAACAATCACAAAAAAAAAAAAAAACAGTTGTTAATGGTTGGCCGATAACAGTCATAGAAAAACGATTGACAAAAGTTGATCGGTAATGGTTTCTATAAAACAATTGACAAAAATAAGCCAATAACGGTCACAGAAAAATGACCAACAAAAGTTGATAGACAATGACCAAGAAAAAACAACGAAAGAAAGTTGGCCAACAACAGTTGACAAAGATGGTTATCAAACATTGGTTGGTGAGGATAGTTGAACGAAGGTGGTGGCGAGATTGTTTCATACAAATTAGGGAGATTAACTATTAAACACACATAATTTAATTTTTTAAAAGTCGGTTTTAAGTGTTTATTCTAAACCACATTATTTTATAAATTTATTTTTTTAAAATTTATTTTAGTGGTTGCCAAACACATGATCTTTTTTTCAAAAACAACTTAATTTCTAATTTAATGACTTGAAAATGCAATCTAAACACACCCTTTATCGATTTGATCACAAATTTGATCCCACGATCAAGTTTTAGGTTCATAACTTTATTTACTAAACAAGATGTTGTACTAAATATTGTATAAGAAAGATTTTGAAAAAAAAAATAGAAAATATTTGTTAGGTAATTTAAAACCAAGGGATCCAATAAAAGCACAATTGAATTTGAACTTAAACACTATTTAAAAAATGTGTTTGATATTTATGAATAATGAATATTAAGACATAAAATTGAAAATCTGAATGAAATAAAAAAGAAACGTTGTTTTCAGAATTATGAGAAAACGAAATGAAAAAAAAATATATAAAGGATGTATGTTTTTTTTTTTTTTTTATTTAATGATAAAAAAGAAAAGAAAAGAAAAGAAAAGAAGAGAAGAAGAAGAAGAAGAAGAAAAAAGAAAAAACAAGGAAAGGACAAAATATGCACGTGAGAAATGTGATTTTGAGGAGTCGGTGAAGAGGCGAAAATAAAATTGGCGCCGGAGGTGTTCACATTTATTAATCCACGTGCTCCTCACAATATACATCATTAATTAATTAACTCTATTTATTTTATTTTCCCACCACTCCTCTTTTACAACAATTTCAACCTACATTCTCATCACATTACTTTCCTTTTCTCCTTTTTTTCTTCTCTCTATTTTCCTTTTTTATTTTTCCTTCATATGCCTATTTACCATTTACTTCAATCTTTTTTATTTTCTTCTCATTTTATTTTATGTGTTCTATGAAACTACACATTTTCTCCTAAAATATTGGCAGATGAAAGAGTTATATGTAAATGTTAGAACGCACATCATTTTGTTTATAGTTATGTAAGTTTGTTGTCACCTATTTTGTTAGACTCACGTGCTTTATTGCAAGCTCGTTATGGAGTTTAAACATGAGTATGCTATTAGCTTGGCGTGTTGTTAATCTCATAAGTTCTCCACAAATTCCACTTTCTTAGTTTTGATTAAAATGCCAATTGTTGTTTACATGTAAATTTGACTATATAAATACAAGTTTTTATTGGATTAAAACTTGAAGAGTCTTTGACACATTTAATTTGTTGAAATTTCTGGTGTTCATATCTCTCTCTCACTTAATTTTCTATCAATTTGATCACAAATTTATTCCACTATCAAGTTGAGTTCATAACTCTTTCTCACTAATGTTTCAATTTGTAGTTGGAAAACTCTACACACACCATTTTATTTATAGTTATTCATTTTGCTAATATTATGTGCTTAGTTAATTTTTACATTTTGGTTGTCTACTAATTTATGTGTGAATGTGGTTATAAATGATGTTTCACATTGTTAAGGTAAAAAACAAAACAAGGTAAAAATATATGACCTTCACGTGACACTAATTGTGAATTTTTTTATAGAAAAGAAGAACATGACCTGCAAAACGAGAGCTTGCACATTGAGCAACTAACAATACCAGAAGAATTTTACGTTCTAGAAAAGACTCACATGCCTGGCCAATCCTAAGAATAAAACTGAGACTGATGATTTCAATTGATGTGCGTGGATTTTCCTCGAGGAATAAGATTTATTAGTTTAAATGGATTTTCAAAATTAAAATTCACTATAATGGGCCTAAAGGAATGGTATAAA
Organism: Cucumis melo; assembly: GCF_025177605.1. Classification (NCBI taxonomy): domain Eukaryota; kingdom Viridiplantae; phylum Streptophyta; class Magnoliopsida; order Cucurbitales; family Cucurbitaceae; genus Cucumis; species Cucumis melo. Next base: position 9,761,604 of record NC_066860.1, read on the forward strand.
GCTTGTCTTGTTATAAAAGGTTATTATGCTCACAAATGACAGAGCATGAGCAAACATTTGCTCTAGTCGTCCGAATGACCTCCGATCGTAGTCATTTAATTGTTGCAACTGCCAAACAGCGACTCATATATCAGATGAACATGAAAAATGGATTTCACAATGACATGCTATTATAGGAAGTGAGCATTAAACTACCACTTGTTACCTCTCATCCACCCCAAAAATTATGTCTTCTTCACCAAACATTATATAGTCACTAAGCTTAGTTTGTCACATTTACTTTTACTATAACTCAACTTGGGTTTACCTTAAGTCCCAATATTATATAGCTCTTTTCACACGTCGAACCTAAAGTGGATTGTTCTTTTCCTCCTTGTTGATGATATGAGGTAATGATCTTCAAGCTATATCTGACTTGCAAAGATACTTGGAGCAACATTTTTAGATGAAAGATTTGAAACTACTTAATTATTTTCTTGGCCTTGAAGTCTCATTCTACTCTAATAAGTACAACTTATCTCAAGCAAAATATGCTTCTTATCTACTAACTCGATCTGGTTTTATTGATTTTTCCATGTCATCCATTGGCTCAAATGTTCGCTTGACTTCGTTCAATGGTGTTCTTCTTGAAAATATCACTAGATCTCTATCAAACAATTGGTTGACGACCTTATTTACCTCACTGTGACACCCATATATTACGTATTTCTTCATATTGTTAGCCAATTCATGTGGTTGCTACTTCAGTTGACTTACTTTATTGTTGTTCTTCACATTTTACACTTCGTCAGTGACACTTTTGGTTATGGCCTTCAATTTTCCTCCTAATCACCCTTAATGTTATTTGCCTACTCTAATTTTAATTTGACCCAATTAGTAATCTCATGCGTCATCAATCTACCTAGGTTACTTGCTGCTTCTACATACTTAAGAAATTGTACCATCTCTTAGAAAAGTAATATATAAACTATTTTCTTTAGCTCCAACATAGAATACGAATATTATGCACTTGCTAATGCTACATTAAAATTACTATGGTTTCGCTAGTTCCTTTCTTAATATCGGTGCTTCCCAACAAAACGTTACTGTACTTCATTGGAGCAATCACAATGTTATTCAAATTGCCCACAATAACATATTCCATGAATGTTCTAAACACATTGAAAATGATTATCACTTTCTTTATCATCATCTTCTAAACACTACTCTCCTATGATTAATCTCCACTAAAGCAACTTGTTGATATCTTCACCGAAGTGTTGTCATGTGGACACTTCACTCAGTTACTTCACAAACTCAAGTTGGTCTCTACCTTTACCACTTGAATTTGAGCAAGAGTATTACCATATATATTTTATGTAAATTAGCTAGCCAAATTACAACCTTTTTATTATTCTTTCCTAATTTATAATTTCTTTACTTGTATTCTTCCTTGTGTGTAGATTACATACTTGTATTATTCTAATTTGTAATATAACAAATATTGAAATAATTTATAGAAAACCACGTCGAACATTTATATTCTTCGAGTCTTTTACCATCTTTGAGATATAATATAAGAGAAATAGCTACATCAAATTAGAGAAGTTTTATTGAATAAATCTAATCATTACTAACAGATAGCTAACACTGTAGCATTTAAATTGAATAATTTGTCTCTCAGTTGAAAATTTTCGTCGTTTTTGAACTTCAAACGAGAAATTTGTTTACTCAAATAATAATTCTACTAAATAAGAACATTGAGTACCAATCCAATATGGATTTATAGCAATATATTTGGATTAATAGTGTTTTAAGTACATTAACTACTCAACCTCATTTTAGTTGAGATATCTCAGTGCATTTGTAGATAAAATTTGTCCAAAAGTTTGATTGCTTAACCTTATTAACAACACAATATTTTTTGTAAGCATAGTTAGTAGATAGATATGATACAAATTACTTTTCAATAAGTATTTAAACTTAGAAACCACTTAGTTATTAATATTAGAAAAATACCTTGATAGATGTCTTAAATTCGTGGATCCTACTAAATAATTCAAACATAACTTGACTATAATTGTAAGTGTCATTTTTATTATACGACTTATTAATTCATTATGGTCGGATCATATTTAGGAGTGATTAAAATCACTTTTCTTTTTTTGATTTCGAAAAAATAATTCTAAAACAAGTTCTTCCACCTTAGGATTTTAATTTGAGCAATGTCGAATAGAACGAATAAAAAATGGGAAGCATATTAAGGAAGAAGAATAATTAGGCACTCTTCCACAGCCTTTATAGAACAGAAAAAAAAAAGAAAAAAAAAAGAAAAGGAAGATAAAACTGTTGTACATACAGATAGGGGCAACTATTTCCCATCAAGTTGTGAAGTGTTGAGAAGATTTCAATTTCATCTCCCATTCATTATATTACATAAAAACTGTAGGGATTCAGATGAGGGTGGCAGTTATCATGAAATTAAATTATCCCCTCCTTAATATTAAATACATACTAATTAATTCAATTTATTACTAAACTAATATTTATTTTAAATAACTTTTCATGTTAATTTTAATTTTTCTAAGAAAATAAGGAGGGGTTCCAAAGTAATTTTATTTATTGAAGAAAAAAACAGATATATGCACTTAAAAAAACTTTCTTCAAAATATGTTTAACTAATTTTTATTTTTTTTAATTGAACTTTCTACTTAACCTCTTAAAACATTGTAAGAAAATGAACTTAATTTTTTAAAAATTAATAACTAGACAAAAAGAAAATTAATCTTAATTACTTTCGTTGACTAAATTGAAATTTTTTTTGACTAAATAATTAACATCGTGATACTTGTTAATAAGACGACCTAAAAGTTTTATGTGCTACACATAAGTCATGAGTGATAATTAATTTGACATTTTGAGTGACATTTGTTCCCAAATTTGACGAGATACATATTATCGCAGCATATTGACTTGTGATTAGTGTTCACACGAGATTTCAGAAGAAATTTAATTCGTGGAATCGAACTTTGTTTTGATTTATGTATTGTGGATACAATCTCTAATATTTACTCTTTTGATTCTTTCTCTCACATACAATTTAAACTTAGAACTTTTTGATCTTCGGTCTTCAAGAAGTTGTAATTACAAGTCAATTCGAGCTTCAATCTTCTGAAATTCAAGGAAAGTTTGATCTTTCAAGTCTTCGATCTTTCGGAAGGATGATCTCGAGATTGATAATAACTTGCACGTCTTGAGAGCATTCAGATGTTTTTGTCTTCAATTCTTCAGAGCTTCAATTCTTCCTTCCACCCAAAAGATCAATGGGAATGTCTCTATTTATAGAGAATCTGAAATGGGCTTTAGGTGGGCTTGGGCCTATTTGCTTGTTGGACGGGCTTAAACCTGGGCTCATCTGCCTATTGGGTTTGGGCTTGAGCCCATCTGCTTGTTGGGCTTGAGCTTGAGCCTATTTTCTTGTTGGGCTTGAGCTTGGGCCTATTTTCTTGACAGGCTTGGGCTCGGACCCATTTGCTCAGTGGGTTTTGGACTTGGATCCATTTGCTTGGTGGGCTCGGACTCGAGCCCTCTTATTTGCACAAGCTCGGGTCCATTATTTCTTTGGCCCAATTTTTCTTCAAGGGCTTGAATTAGGTTAGATATGAGAAAACTTGACTACCCAAATCCAATAAATTATAATCATCTCAATTTTGCTGTGACGATGTGGCGTGATTTAATTGGCTAAAATTTCCTGTTCAACAATTAGATTATTATCAATTTCAATGTGATGGTGTTAGTTGCAAGGTAGAATTGAAACTTAATTAATAATGTCCCTACGCAAACAAAAAGTCATTTGAAATTTATTCTCCATTAGAGAAGGGCCTGAAGTTGTGAAGTTGTTGGTGATGAATGAGATAACTACTTTGGTTCACACTAGGTGAGGCTACAACTTATTTACTTATTAGTCAACACTCCTAAAATATTAAGTCCAAATTGCATTGAATATTCTTCACGTTCCATCCTTTCATTTTCACTTTTCAATTTCCATATTGTTTATCTTCATCTTTGATAAGACTTTTGTTCTTCCTTTTTTGTTATAAGTTTTGAAAATAAAATGTGAATCATTACCTTGTTGTGTTGTGAAGAACTACTATCTTGAAAACAAAATTCAATACGACTTTAATGCTATATCACATATGTTGGCTGCTTTTCAATCCAACTCAAACGTGCACTCGCTAGAATTAGGAATAAATCAATAAAATATATATTCAAAAAATAAATATCTAGAATCACTTTTTCCAAAAGCTAAGACCATCATTTAAAGAAAATAATTAAATATTTAAAATTAGAAATCGTTTTAAAATAGACCAATTCAAATTTATCACACTTTTAAAATATCGTTTACCAAGGTGTTGTTAAATTTCATTATCAATTTCAAAAACTAGCTTAAGATCCTAAAGATATTTTGGAAGTTTGTGTACCTTGTTTATTCTTGATCAATGATCTGTCATATATTTCCACTTTCAAGTTATATTGAGGGATATTATCTTTACATCCGTTTGACGTATTAAAAGGTCATGTATTGCCACAAATGCTTTTAAGTCTCTATAGTGGCAAAATATTTCAAACGTCTAAACCTCACACCAACCCAGCAGCCCAACACACCACATCATACCATTTTTTTTCATTGTTATGTTAGTTATTTCCAATATAAGTTTGATTTAGTTAGTTACTAAATAGAATGATATGGTAGAGATCTCGTCCCTTTCGAAGAAATGGAATCTTAAAATGGTCACACAATCCCTTTTTATTAAGTTGCAAGTTTGGATTTTGTTCTTATAATTTGATAAAATCTTTCGGAAAGAAATAAATACTCTTTATAATAGATGGTTTATAAGAATTTTGTCAAACCTATTTATGAGGTTTCTACTGAAGAGTTTTTAGGATTAAATTAAAATTTTCAATTTACTCTATTTTAGAGATGTTTAGAAGTGATGCATATTCTTAAAATGATATAACTTAATAGCTAAAAGAGTATCGAAAATAAGTTAAAAGTTTAAACCATTGTCAATACACATTTTGAAAGTTATATTATTGGCATCTCTTGTCGATTATGAGTTCAAATTATCTTCCTTTATAAGGAAATTAGTTGTAACGACCCAACTTTCCGGACTAAGCTGAGGTCACTACCAAATACCAAAACTCGACCATTCAACATAAAATTTAAAACAGACCAGTTACGATTCATTAAAACATTAGAAACCTTACAAAAGACAGTTTCGGGCCCTATTTTAAATAAATCAAGAAAGTCACAAAATAAAAATATCAAGGCACCAGTTTAAAATCACAAGTCGAAATATTCAGACAAAATACATAGCGGAAGCGATAAGAAAACCAGACGCGTCCATATGGCCTTCACGCATCCTTCCTGCCTCTCGTCGGTCTGCCCCTCGCTGTGCCCCTACCTGAAAAGTTAAAGAAGAGAAAGGGTGAGTATAAACATACCCAGTAAGCGACCCACTACTGGGCCCGTTAGGGGACAACAGTTAACTTCCTATTCGGGGGTACCCTACATAACAGTCTAGTGCTCCCGAAGGATGCACATATCAGTCTAGTGCTCCCGAAGGATGCACATATCAGTCTAGTGCTCCCGAAGGATGCACATATCAGTCTAGTGCTCCCGAAGGATGCACATATCAGTCTAGTGCTCCCGAAGGATGCACATATCAGTCTAGTGCTCCCGAAGGACGCACATATCAGTCTAGTGCTCCCGAAGGACGCACATATCAGTCTAGTGCCCCCGAAGGATGCACATATCAGTCTAGTGCTCCCGAAGGATGCACATATCAGTCTAATGCTCCCGAAGGATGCACATATCCGTAAGGCACACTACCCCATAGATGAAGCTAACCGTTACCCCTCAGTCCAAACTAAACTGTCTACATCAATCACATCCCAACGGCATTCATATCACAGTCCCGCCATAGGCTTTGTCAGTCAGATAGTATAGGTTTAAACATCTACACCCTCAGTTGCTATATGCATTACCGATTCGTACGCCATTAGGGAAAACCCTAAATTCAATCGACTAACCAACCAGAACCGGACTCACTGTTCTTCCCCGTCCAAACTCCATGAACCACATACAGACCAGTGTTTTACTACATACTGAACCGTAACTTTAAGGTCCATCAACATAAAATCTCAATCCACAAATAGCAGTCACAGTATAATTTTCATCAGACAAAATATAATATCAGTACTTAACAGTCAACACGCATACAGATATTCAGTACAGTCACTAACGTGTAATCCCCTGTGGATTACTACGGTTTTAGCCTGGACTCGGGGTCCAGTAGTAGGAAAACCCTTACCTGAAACTCGGTTATGCCCCTCGATCGAAATCCACGCTCGACAGATCTACCTAACGAAACACGAAAGTTTTAGTTGGTGACTTTAGTAGCAGTTGTTTTAAAAGGTTATCCGTTGACTTACCCCAAGGAAAGGAAGCTATCTCCAACCAGGTCTGCCGCGGAACCCGAGAACTTAAGCGTCAACTCTGTACTACCTTCAAGGGAGAAAAGTAGGGCCACATCTTAATCCAACATTCAAACTCGAATCGGACGAGGTAACATTAGGGAATTCATCAAAACAACCCTTACCGAAGACTCACCGTGAACCGAAGTGGAGGAAGGAAGGCTTAGGTGGCTCGGCTCGGCTCGGCTTGGACTCGGCTCGGCTCGGCTCGGCTCGGCTTGGCTCGGCTCGGCTTGGTTCGGCTTGGTTCAGCTCGGCTTGGCTCGCGGCTCGGCTCAGTGCGGCTCGCGGCTCGGCTCACTCGGCTCGCTCGGCTCGGCTCACTCGGCTCGCTCGGCTCGGCTCGGCTTGGCTCGGCTCGGCTCGGCTTGGTTCGGCTTGGTTCGGCTCGGCTTGGCTCGCGGCTCGGCTCAGTGCGGCTCGCGGCTCGGCTCACTCGGCTCGCTCGGCTCGGCTCACTCGGCTCGCTCGGCTCGCTCGGCTCGGCTCACTCGGCTCGCTCGGCTCGGCTCACTCGGCTCGCTCGGCTCGGCTTGCTCGAATCGGATCCGTGGCTCGGGTCGGGTTTTCTTCCCTTTTTCTTTGCTCCGCCCGACAACGCTCGAGTGAGAGACGTCGACGGCGGACGTGGGTGGCTCTCCTCGGCGTTCAGTGCTGCGTCGGGAACACCGATTGAAGTGAAGCCGTCGACGGTGACAGAAACGGAGGAAGAGGAAGAGATGACGGCTGCCGGCGGTTGGAGGCGGAACGGAAATGGATGGAGGCCGCGGCGGACGAACGTCGGTTGTCGTCGGTGAGGGGCTGTAAGGAAGAAGAAGGAGAAGAGAAGGAGAGATAGGCTGTGCGCGAACGGCGGCGGTGGTCGCGCGAAGGATGGAGGAAGAAGAGGAAATGGACGGGCGGCGCGCGGCGTGAGGAAGGAGGAAACGGGAGAGGAGAAGAAATTTCGGGGGGGGGGGGGGGGGTAGCGGCGCGAATTTAAGGTTTGATTTTTTAAAAAAAATTTATTATATATATATATATATAAAATTCTTAATAATTATATAATATTAATAAATTAAATTAAATAATAATATATATATTAAATATAAATAATAATAATAATAATAAAGTAATAATAACAATATATTAATAATATTAATATTAAATAAATAATAATTTATTATTATGTAATAATAATATTTATTGGTTTAGAAATAATAATATTTCTATAATATTAATTAATAATAATAGTTATAATATTAATATTATAACAAATAAAATAAGTATTAATAATAATAATATAATTAATATTATATTATTATTATATCAACTTGCACTTTAAATAAAACGAGAAAAATTTTACCTTAAAAATTTCGGAGCGTTACATTAGTAATGTAAAAAGAAAGCAATAGATCTCTATATAACTTTTATCCATTTATTCCATGTGTTATTTTATCCATGTCCTACAAAAATACATTTTTAGTGTCCATTGTCCAGTGTTAAAACATTATACACTTCATTTATTGTCTATGTGTCTAAAGCTTGCACACTTCATTTGTTGTCTATGTGTCTAAAACTTGCACGCCATTAATGTTTATATACTATCTACTTGAATCCTTATCTATAAATAGAGACATTTAGTGAATTTTGTAAGAACAGACAACCTTGGTGAAATTTCATATTTTTATATTTTGTTTATTAATAATATATTTTTTCGATAATGATCATTCTTACACCAAAAAGTAACTTTTAGTATGTAATAGTTTTAAAAACTCGATTAAAATATACATTCTTTTTATGATGTTAGTGTAACGACCCAACTTTTCCGGACTAAGCTCAGGTCACTACCAAATACCAAAACTCGACTATTCAACGTAAAATTTAAAACGGACCAGATACGATTCATTAAAACAGTATAAACCTTACAAAAGACAGTTTCGGGCCCTATTTTAAATAATTCAAAAAGAAAATCACAAAATACAATGTCAAGTCACCAGTCCAAAAATCATAATCAAATATTCTGACAAAATTCACAGCGGAAGCGAAAGAAAAAAAACGGACGCGTCCATATGGCCTTCACGCATCCTTCCTGCCTCTCGTCGGTCTGCCCCTCGCTGTACCCCTACCTGAAAAGTTAAAGAAAGGAAAGGGTGAGTATAAACATACCCAGTAAGGGACCCACTATTGGGCCCGTTAGGGAACATCAGTTAACTTCCTATTCGGGGGTACCCTACATAACAGTCTAGTGGTTCCGTAGAACGCACATCTCAGTCTAGTGCTCCCGAAGGATACACAAATCAGTCTAGTGTTCCCGGAGGATACACATATCAGTCTAGTGCTCCCGAAGGATGCACATATCAGTCTAGTGCTCCCTAAGGATGCACATATCAGTCTAGTGTTCCCGGAGGATACACATATCAGTCTAGTGCTCCCGAAGGATGCACATATCAGTCTAGTGTTCCCGGAGGATACACATATCAGTCTAGTGCTCCCGAAGGATGCACATATCCGTAAGGCACACTACCCCATAGATGAAGCTAACCGTTACCCCTCGGCCCTTACCCAACTGTCTACATCAGTCACATCTCAACGACATTCATATTACAGTCCCGCCATAGGCTTTGTCAGTCAGATAGTATAGGTTTAAACACCTACACCCTCAGTTGCTTTATGCGTTACCGATTCGCACGCCAAATAGGGAAACCCTAGGTCCAATCGACTAACCAACCAAAGCCGGACTCACTGTCCTTCCCCGTCCACACTTCATGAACCACATCCAGATCAGTGTTTAATACATACTAGACCGTAACGTTAAGGTCCATCAACATATAATTTCAATCCACAAACAGCAGTCACAGTATAATTTCATCAGACAGAATATAATATCAGTACTTAACAGTCAACACGCATACAGATATTCAGTACAGTCACTAACGTGTAATCCCCTGTGGATTACTACGGTTTTAACCTGGACTCGGGGTCCAGTAGTAGGAAAACCCTTACCTGAAATTCGGTTATGCCCCTCGATTGAAAACTACGCTCCACAGATCCACCTAAACGAAACACGAAGGTTTTAGTGGATGGCCTTAGTAGCAGTTGATTCACAAGGTCATCCGTTGACTTACCCAAGGAAAGGAAGCTATCTCCAATCAGGTCTGCCGCGGAACCCGAGAACTTAAGCGTCAACTCTGCACTACCTTCAAGGGAGAAAAGTAGGGCCATAACTTAAATCAACATTCAAACTCAAATCGGACGAGGTAACATTAGGGAAAACATCAGAACAATCCTTACCGAAGACTCACCGTGAACCGAAATGAAGGGAGGAAGGCTTAGGTGGCTCGGCTCGGCTCGGCTCGGCTCGGCTCGGCTTGGTTCGGCTCGCGGCTCGGCTCACTCGGCTCGCGGCTCGGCTCACTCGGCTCGCGGCTCGGCTCGCGGCTCGGCTCACTCGGCTCGCGGCTCGGCTCGCGGCTCACTCGGCTCGGCTTGGACAAGGATGGCGGCTCGGCTCGAACAAGGATTGCGGCTCGGCTGGGCAGCGATCTCGGCTCGGCTTGAAGCGGTTTCGGGTCGGGATGCTCGGATCGGAAACGGGCTCGGGTCGGCTGGAACCGGGTCGGGTCGAACGGCTATCACGATTCCGCGGCTTCTTTTCTTTCCGGCGAACGACGGCGCTTCCTCCGTGCTCGGTTGGCGTTGGAGACACGAGCTGACGACGGAGAGTACGCCGGCGGTGGTAGGACGATGAGAGAAGGCTGGAGAAAGAAAAGGAAAATGGATAGTTCGGGTGGCGGTGGCGCGGCGGAGAGAAAATGAAAACGGAGGGAACGGAAGGGAGATGGTGGCGGCGTTGGTTTCGTGAGGGCCGACGGACTGCCAGGCGAAGAACGGAGGAAGAAGAGAAATGGATGGCGGCGCGCGGCAGACGAACGAAGAGGAAGACGGAGGAGTTCGGGCGTCGGGCGGCTGCGGGAGAGAAAAGAAATATCGAGGGGGGGGGGGGGGGGCTGCGCGGCGCGCGCGTCTCCTAGGGTTTTCTTCCCTTTCTTTTTTTTTTAAAATATATATATATATATATATATATATATATACGTTAATAATTATAAAAAAATATTAATAGTTTTAATTAAATTTAATAATAATAATATATATATTAAAATATAAATAAAATAATAATAATAAAGTAATAATAATAATATATTAATAATATTAATATTAATAAATAATAATTTATTTTATTGTTTTATAAAAACAATATTTCTATAATTTTAATTAATAATAATAATTATTATAATATTAATATTATAACAAATAAAAATAAATATTAATAATAATAATATAATAATATTATATTATTATTATATCGACTTGCAATTTACATAAAACGAGAAAATTTTACCTTAAATTTTCGGGGCGTTACATTCTTCCCTCCTTAGGGAACTTTCGTCCTCGAAAGTTTTATTCCTCGAACAGTTCGGGATAACGGGATCTCATGTCGTCTTCACGCTCCCATGTAGCCTCTTCTACCCGGTGATTCCGCCATAAGACTTTAACTAGGGGAATTTGTTTATTTCTCAACGTCTTCACCTCTCTAGCAAGCACCTCAACAGGTTGTTCAACATAACTCAAGTTCTCGTCAATCTCTAGTGGCTCGTAATCCACTACATGGGATGGATCTGGCACGTACTTCCTCAACATAGAAATGTGAAACACATCATGGACTGCCGAGAGTGATGGAGGTAACGCCAAGCGATAAGCTACAGGGCCAATCCGCTCCAGAATCTCAAATGGCCCAACAAAACGGGGACTCAACTTTCCCCTCCTTTCAAAACGCAAGACACCTTTCATAGGTGCTACCTTTAAGAACACCTTATCCCCTATCTCAAACTCAAGGTCCTTCCGCCTCACATCTGCATAACTCTTCTGTCTACTCTGAGCGGTATGCATGCGTGATCTAATCTTCTGAATTGCTTCGTTAGTAGACTGAACTAACTCAGGACCCATCAATCTCTGCTCACCCACCTCACCCCAGCAAACCGGGGATCTTCAACATCTGCCGTACAGGGCCTCAAACGGTGCCATGCCAATAGTAGCCTGATAACTGTTATTATAAGCAAACTCCATCAAATGCAAGTGGGAGTCCCAGCTACCTGGAAATTCCAATGCACACGCCCGCAACATATCCTCTAAAACCTGGTTCAGACGCTCAGTCTGACCGTCAGTCTGTGGATGGAAAGCCGTACTAAAGTCCAACCTCGTGCCCATAGCAGTCTGTAAACCCTTCCAAAATTTGGAAGTGAAACGGGCATCTCTATCAGAAACAATCGACACTGGCACTCCATGTAATCTCACTATCTCAGACATGTACAACTGTGCCCACTTACTAGCAGTATAGGTGGATTTACCCGGAACGAAGTGCGCTGATTTAGTAAGTCTGTCCACCACAACCCAGATCACTGTAAAACCCCTCAGAGTTCTCGGTAGCCCTGTAATGAAATCCATGGACACGTTCTCCCACTTCCATTCCGGTATGCTCAAAGGCTGTAATAAACCCGCTGGTTTCTGCCTTGGTGCCTTAACCTGCTGACATACCAGGCATTTACTAACAAATTCTGCTACTTCTCTCTTCATGTTACGCCACCAATAAACTCGCTTCAGGTCCTGATACATCTTCGTACTACCTGGGTGCATGGAAAATGGGGAGCTGTGCGCCTCCGATAATAATTCTGTCTTAATCACACCATCTGACGGAACACAGAGGCGTCTCTCAAATAACAGTCCACCATCAGAGGATAACGAGAACTCAGCCGTTTGCCCTGCCTCTGCTAGGCCACGTTTCTCAACCAGATAAGGATCGTTACTCTGAGCATCAATGATCCTCTGCCTCAAAGTCGGCTGTACCGTCAACTGGGCTAACTACATAGTAACTGTCCCCACTGACACTGCAATCTCAGCCCGCTCGAGATCCCGATGCAATGGGGCCTGCCGGGTAATAAGTGCTGCTGAATGTGATACTTTCCTACTAAGAGCATCAGCTACCACATTCGCCTTGCCTGGATGATACAGTATCTCACAATCGTAGTCCTTCACTAACTCAAGCCACCTTCGCTGTCTCATATTCAATTCTTTCTGAGTAAAGAAGTATTTCAAGCTCTTATGATCTGTGAATATCTGTATCTTTTCACCATATAAATAATGCCTCCATATTTTCAAAGCAAAAACCACTGCTGCCAACTCTAGATCATGTGTAGGGTAGTTCTGCTCATGACTCTTCAACTGACGAGACGCATAAGCGACCACCTTACCCTGCTGCATCAAAACACAACCCAAACCTTTCTTGGAAGCATCACTATAAATCACGAAACTGCCAGAACCATCGGGTACCGTGAGGACTGGTGCGGTAACTAGCTTCTGTTTAAGGGTCTGGAAACTGTCCTCACATGCCTTGCTCCAAACAAAAGGAGCTCCCTTTCTTGTCAACTGAGTAAGAGGAGTAGCTATACGAGAAAAGTTCTCCACAAACCGTCGATAATAGCCTGCTAAACCCAGAAAGCTACGAACCTCACTGACTGTGGAAGGTCGGGTCCAACCAGTGACTGCCTCTATCTTAGCTGGATCCACAGAGACTCCAGCCTTAGAAACCACGTGGCCCAGAAAGGACACCTGTTTCAGCCAAAACTCGCACTTCGAGAACTTTGCGTACAACTTATTATCCCGAAGTGTTTGCAAAACCATACGTAAATGCTCCTCGTGTTCGGCCTCCGTCTTAGAGTATATCAAGATATCGTCGATAAACACAATCACGAAAGTATCTAGGAACTCCCTGAACACTCTGTTCATCAAGTCCATAAACACTGCCGGAGCATTCGTCAAACCAAAAGACATCACAATAAACTCGTAGTGTCCATATCTGGATCGAAATGCCGTCTTCGGTATATCCTCATCCTTAATCCTCAGCTGATGGTATCCTGACCGAAGATCAATCTTAGAGAACACTGTGGCTCCCTGTAACTGGTCAAATAGATCGTCTATCCTGGGTAAGGGATATCTGTTCTTTACCGTTACTTTGTTCAACTCCCTATAGTCAATGCATAGCCGCATCGACCCATCCTTCTTCTTAACGAATAAGACTGGCGCACCCCAAGGTGACACGCTCGGTCGAATGAATCCCTTATCAAGCAATTCCTGTAACTGTACCTTCAGTTCTTTCAATTCTGCGGGGGCCATTCTGTAAGGGGCTCTGGATATAGGAACCGTGCCTGGCTCCAACTCTATGGCAAACTCAACCTCCCTGTGCGGAGGTAATCCTGGAAGTTCCTCAGGAAAAACGTCCGGATAGTCCCTCACTACTGGTTCTGACGACAGGGATACATCCGCCTCTCTAATATCCACCACACTCGCTAAGATACCCCAAGTACCCTGACTGAGCAGTTTACTGGCCCTGATGGCTGAGATTACCTGAGGCAACGACTTTAACCCTCCTCCCTTAAATTTAAAACTGGCCATCGAGGGAGGGTTAAACGTTACCTCCTTACGTGAACAATCTATGCTGGCGTGGTTGGCGGCCAACCAATCCATACCCAGGATTACATCAAAGTCCAGCATATCCAGAACTATCAGCGTTACCTCAATCGCATGGCCTGCTAACTCAATCTGACATGCCTTCACCTTTTCCTTCGACAACATACATTCCCCGGAAGGAGTAGATACTGACAGAACATGGTGTAAGGGCTCAACCTCTAAGCGGGCATGCGACACAAATGCGGAAGAGATAAAAGAATGTGACGAACCCGAATCAAACAAAACTAAGGCGTAATGCCCCAACACTGGGAGCGTACCTGTCACTACTGTGCCCGCCTTCTCTGCCTCAGTCCTGTTGGTAGCAAAGACTCTACCCTGATGTGGAGCACCTGCTCCCTGATTCTGCGCGATCCCCGGGAGTCTCAACGGGCATCTATCAGCTGTATGACCCTCTTGCCTGCACTTAAAGCAGGTCCTGGTCCCGAATAAGCAACGGCCCAGATGGTGCTTCCCACAAGTGGTACACAACGGCTTCCCTCTGGCAGGCTCCCCTGCCTCAAAAGGTTTCTGCTGGAAGCTGCGAAACTCACCACCTGGTCTGAAATTCCGCTGTGGCACTGGAACAGGCTGATGCTCAGCCTTCCTCTTCTGTCCCGACGTCGAACCTCTACCAGCGGTCTTAGACGAGTTGGCCCTCTCCTGTAAACTGAGATCCACTGCCAGGCGCAGTGCATCGGCATGAGTAGCGGGTCTGAAAGCTCGGACCAAACCCTGAATGTCCAGTCGGAGGCCTCTAACAAACTTGTCAGCTCTGGCCGCCTCAGTCGCTATCATCTCGGGAGCGAAGCGGGATAACATGTCAAATTCCGCATCATACTGCTCCACTGTCATGTCACCCTGCTCTAGGTTCAGAAACTCCTGCCGCTTGGCATCTCTCAAACTGGCAGAGAAGAATTTCGCATAGAAACTCTCCTTGAACTGCTGCCACGTGATCTGACTCACATCACCACCTAGCATCCTCTCTGTAGTCTCCCACCAGGCAGTACCTCTGTCAGTCAACATAAAAACAGCACACTGCACTTTCTGATCTTCAGGGCATTTCATGTAACGAAATATGGTCTCCAAGGACGATAACCACATCTGAGCCCTAGTGGGGTCCTCCAACGACCCATCAAACGTCGTGGGATTATACTTCCTGAAATCCCTCAGGTGCTTAGCCTCTGCCGACAACTGATCCGGCACAAACTGGGGTGCAACTGGTACCGGAGCCGGAGCTGGAGCAGGAACTGGTGCTGGAGCTGGCGCTGGAACTGGCGCCGGAGCTGGCGAGGCAGGCTTCTGCTGCTCCCGCATTTGCATAATCATATCTCTAAACCTCTGCTCCATGGCGACTAGGTCCGCATGAGTAACTGGCGCAGCCGGGTCAGGGGCTGGGGCTACAGGCTGCACCTCAGGCTGAACGCGTCCTGCTCCCCTTCCTCGGCCTCCTCGGCCACCCCTTCGTGCACCTCTCCTTGGTGGCATTTTCCTAATAACCACCAACAATTCCGTAAGTCATAAATTGGTAATTGAAATTGCAGTTTAACTTAGGTAAGGTAATGCATGTAGGGTTATACATATACTTTCATGAGAGCGTACCTGACGAGCGGCAAGGATCGTTTCAGCCATAAGGACACAAAACACAGACTCACATTATAAGTCAGTCTACAGAACCTAAAACTTAGGCTCTGATACCAACTGTAACGACCCAACTTTTCCGGACTAAGCTCAGGTCACTACCAAATACCAAAACTCGACTATTCAACGTAAAATTTAAAACGGACCAGATACGATTCATTAAAACAGTATAAACCTTACAAAAGACAGTTTCGGGCCCTATTTTAAATAATTCAAAAAGAAAATCACAAAATACAATGTCAAGTCACCAGTCCAAAAATCATAATCAAATATTCTGACAAAATTCACAGCGGAAGCGAAAGAAAAAAAACGGACGCGTCCATATGGCCTTCACGCATCCTTCCTGCCTCTCGTCGGTCTGCCCCTCGCTGTACCCCTACCTGAAAAGTTAAAGAAAGGAAAGGGTGAGTATAAACATACCCAGTAAGGGACCCACTATTGGGCCCGTTAGGGAACATCAGTTAACTTCCTATTCGGGGGTACCCTACATAACAGTCTAGTGGTTCCGTAGAACGCACATCTCAGTCTAGTGCTCCCGAAGGATACACAAATCAGTCTAGTGTTCCCGGAGGATACACATATCAGTCTAGTGCTCCCGAAGGATGCACATATCAGTCTAGTGCTCCCTAAGGATGCACATATCAGTCTAGTGTTCCCGGAGGATACACATATCAGTCTAGTGCTCCCGAAGGATGCACATATCAGTCTAGTGTTCCCGGAGGATACACATATCAGTCTAGTGCTCCCGAAGGATGCACATATCCGTAAGGCACACTACCCCATAGATGAAGCTAACCGTTACCCCTCGGCCCTTACCCAACTGTCTACATCAGTCACATCTCAACGACATTCATATTACAGTCCCGCCATAGGCTTTGTCAGTCAGATAGTATAGGTTTAAACACCTACACCCTCAGTTGCTTTATGCGTTACCGATTCGCACGCCAAATAGGGAAACCCTAGGTCCAATCGACTAACCAACCAAAGCCGGACTCACTGTCCTTCCCCGTCCACACTTCATGAACCACATCCAGATCAGTGTTTAATACATACTAGACCGTAACGTTAAGGTCCATCAACATATAATTTCAATCCACAAACAGCAGTCACAGTATAATTTCATCAGACAGAATATAATATCAGTACTTAACAGTCAACACGCATACAGATATTCAGTACAGTCACTAACGTGTAATCCCCTGTGGATTACTACGGTTTTAACCTGGACTCGGGGTCCAGTAGTAGGAAAACCCTTACCTGAAATTCGGTTATGCCCCTCGATTGAAAACTACGCTCCACAGATCCACCTAAACGAAACACGAAGGTTTTAGTGGATGGCCTTAGTAGCAGTTGATTCACAAGGTCATCCGTTGACTTACCCAAGGAAAGGAAGCTATCTCCAATCAGGTCTGCCGCGGAACCCGAGAACTTAAGCGTCAACTCTGCACTACCTTCAAGGGAGAAAAGTAGGGCCATAACTTAAATCAACATTCAAACTCAAATCGGACGAGGTAACATTAGGGAAAACATCAGAACAATCCTTACCGAAGACTCACCGTGAACCGAAATGAAGGGAGGAAGGCTTAGGTGGCTCGGCTCGGCTCGGCTCGGCTCGGCTCGGCTTGGTTCGGCTCGCGGCTCGGCTCACTCGGCTCGCGGCTCGGCTCACTCGGCTCGCGGCTCGGCTTGGTTCGGCTCGCGGCTCGGCTCGCGGCTCGGCTCACTCGGCTCGCGGCTCGGCTCGCGGCTCGGCTCACTCGGCTCGCGGCTCGGCTCGCGGCTCACTCGGCTCGGCTTGGACAAGGATGGCGGCTCGGCTCGAACAAGGATTGCGGCTCGGCTGGGCAGCGATCTCGGCTCGGCTTGAAGCGGTTTCGGGTCGGGATGCTCGGATCGGAAACGGGCTCGGGTCGGCTGGAACCGGGTCGGGTCGAACGGCTATCACGATTCCGCGGCTTCTTTTCTTTCCGGCGAACGACGGCGCTTCCTCCGTTCTCGGTTGGCGTTGGAGACACGAGCTGACGACGGAGAGTACGCCGGCGGTGGTAGGACGATGAGAGAAGGCTGGAGAAAGAAAAGGAAAATGGATAGTTCGGGTGGCGGTGGCGCGGCGGAGAGAAAATGAAAACGGAGGGAACGGAAGGGAGATGGTGGCGGCGTTGGTTTCGTGAGGGCCGACGGACTGCCAGGCGAAGAACGGAGGAAGAAGAGAAATGGATGGCGGCGCGCGGCAGACGAACGAAGAGGAAGACGGAGGAGTTCGGGCGTCGGGCGGCTGCGGGAGAGAAAAGAAATATCGAGGGGGGGGGGGGGGGGGCTGCGCGGCGCGCGCGTCTCCTAGGGTTTTCTTCCCTTTCTTTTTTTTTTAAAATATATATATATATATATATACGTTAATAATTATAAAAAAATATTATGTAACGACCCAACTCCTTATACTGAATCGAAGTCATTACTCAATATAGAACAAGTGGTTTAAGTCATAAAATTTTATTAAAAGCATACGGTTCAAGAAATTCATTTATAAAAGCATAAACAAGGTAGTCGTGCAAAAATGTAAAAACGTTCTGAAATCCTACTCGGGCCCTATCTACATAAAAGATAGTGAAAAATAAAAAAGTACTCAAACTCAAATGCTAAAATCTGAAATAAGAAATAAGCGGAAGCGGTAGTCCCTATGGCCCTCCTCGGTCTCACTTCGGGTCGCTCGCCAGTTTGCCCTTGCCCTTGCCTCGTCCTCTACCTGAAAACATAAAATGGAGAGAATGAGTATAAAAATACTCAGTAAGGGACCCACTACTAGTCCCACTAGGTGCCTGTTAACTTCCTGTTAGAGTCCTGATAACTGGTACCCAATCTCTGGCACGTTCCCGAACACGTGCAATCATGCGCTCCCGTAGGAACGTAACTCTGGTCTTCGGTGCCCGGGGACACCTAGGACAGTCGGGATGCGAGGACCCCGTCGAGTCACTCGAGTCATGTCTATATCATGCTAGACTGGCGTCCCGTCGGACCACACAGTCCTCAATAGGTGGTGATCCCGAAGGACACCCATGCAGGTACGACTCTAACAGAATCAAGCTAACAGGTACCCTAATTGCAGTATACATACACATGGCATCAGCATATAACATGTCACATAATCATTTCTACATTCTCCGTCCCGACATTCGTCGTAACCATAATGGATCTTGCCACACATAACAGGCTATAGCACAACTATATCGTCATTTGCATCATACTAGCGTTTATTTCAGGCATCATACTGTCAAATCCTCAATATGCAACATAGGGCATACACAGTCTCATACTTCAAACATGAAACTAGTAGTAGAATCTCTTACCTGGAGATTCACTCGACGAGTCCTAACCGCAAGACACGTGTGCTTTCCAAGCAACGGGATCCTAAATATTTAATAACGCCAAAGTTCGTAAATAAGTCACCAACGGCTAACGGTTAAAACTCGGTTGAAATAACTTACCCCAGAAAAGGTTGCAGTGGTTGAGCCCCTACTGAAGAAAATCTCCCGCTGCAGCAGTTACTCGGTCCAAGACGTTCCTTAGGAAAAATAATTTAATTTAGTCCAAATTAAATTATTTAGCGCCCAAAACATTGGGTCGTATTGGGGAAATGCCCAAAATAAATACTTAATTTACCAAAAATAGGTGGGAGGAGCCAAAATAAGCTTGGCGGCTCGGCTGGAAAATAGGGCAGGAACCGGCTCGGCTTGGAGGCTGGAGATCGGCTCGGCTCGCGGTGCAGACAGGCGCGGCTCAGCTTGGACAGGAACTACGCGTGCGGCTCGGCTTGCAACAGGAGGGAGACGCGGCTCGGCTACGCAGAAGCGCGCGGCGCGGCTCACACGCGGGTGCACGCGGGCGCGGGTCGGTTTCCGGAATACGGCGCGCGTTGGCTCGGGTCGCGGAGCGGGTCTTCGGTCGGGTCTGATCTTCGCGCAGAGTGACGCTGACTTCCGGACTCGGGTTGCGCGACGGGTTGCGGTGGTCCGGCTTAAATGCGGCTTCGCTCGGCGGCTGCGGACGGGGGCTGCTCGGCGTCGAAACGAAGCGACGCGATTCGGCTTCGGCTGGCCGCCACGATTCGGCTTGCAGACGCGATGGGCTTCGGCTTCGGCTTGCGACTCCCGACTGAAGGCGGCTTCGATCCTTGGCGTGCGGCGGCTTCGATCCTTGGCGCGCGGCGGCTCGACGTGGACCGATCTTCGACGCTGCTGGGAGACCGGCGTGGTGACCTACGGCGGTTGACTAGCGGCGGCGGCGGCGGCGGCGGCGGGGGAGATTGGGATTTAGGGTTTTCTTCTTTTTTTTTTTTTTTTTCACTTCTTGGGGAAGAGGTGAACTACACGCTTTCCAAAGCCCCCTTTTATAAAAGAATTAATACTAAATAAAAAACATAAATATTATTTCTTTTATCCCCCCCTTTTTTTTTTTTTTTCTTCCTACTTTAGTCCAAATAACAACCAACTTAACAAATTAAATCACCCACAAAAATCTCTAAATCTTCATTAATCACAAGTAAAAATTTCCTCAATTCGAAAGAAATTTCAAGAATTTTACTCTTAAGACGATAAAAAGGGAAGACAAATTTGGCGGGGCGTTACAATCTCCCCTCCTTAGAAAACTTTCGTCCTCGAAAGTTCTAATCCTCGAACAGCTCGGGGTACTGGGCTCTCATGTCCTCTTCTTTCTCCCACGTGGCCTCTTCCACTCCATGGTTCTGCCAAAGGATCTTGACCAGTGGGATTTCTCGACTGCGAAGCTTCTTGACCTCTCTTGCCAAGACCTCGACAGGCTGCTCCTCGTAGCTCAAGTTCTCGCTAAACTGTAGTGGCTCGAAGTCCACCACGTGTGTTGGGTCTGCGACATATTTCCTCGGCATGGAGATATGAAATACGTCGTGCACTGCAGCAAGGGATGGGGGTAGCGCCAAGCGATAAGCCACGGGGCCAATCCGCTCCAGTATCTCGAACGGCCCTACGAAGCGTGGACTCAGCTTCCCCTTCTTCGCGAACCTCAGAACACCCTTCATGGGTGCAACCTTCAGAAAGACCATATCTCCTACTTCGAACTCGAGATCCTTACGTCGTACATCAGCATAACTCTTCTGTCTGCTCTGTGCTGTCAGCATACGAGCTCGGATCTTCTGTATGGCTGCGTTGGTCGTCTGCACTAATTCGGGGCCTAGCATCCTCTGCTCTCCAACCTCGCCCCAGCAGACAGGGGATCTACAGCACTTGCCATACAGAGCCTCGAACGGTGCCATACCGATAGTAGCCTGGTGGCTGTTGTTATAGGCAAACTCCATCAGATGCAGATGGGAGTCCCAACTTCCTGAAAACTCTAGTACGCAGGCTCGCAACATGTCTTCTAAAATCTGGTTCAATCTCTCTGTCTGACCATCAGTCTGAGGGTGGAATGCCGTGCTGAAGTCCAACCTCGTACCTAATGCAAGTTGAAGTCCTTTCCAGAACTTCGATGTGAAACGGGCGTCTCTGTCTGAAATGATGGATACGGGTACTCCATGTAGTCTCACAATCTCTGTCATATATAGCTGCCCCCACTTACTGGCAGTGTAAGTGGATTTCCCTGGCACGAAATGGGCCGACTTCGTGAGTCTGTCGACCACGACCCAGATCACCGTGTAGCCCCTTAGGGTCTTGGGCAGTCCCGTAATAAAATCCATCGACACACTCTCCCACTTCCACCCTGGCACACTCAAGGGTTGCAACAACCCTGCTGGATGCTGCCTAGGTGCCTTCACCTGCTGGCACACCAAGCATCTACTGACAAATTCTGCCACATCCCTCTTCATGCCCCTCCACCAATAGACACTCCTTAAGTCCTGGTACATCTTCGTACTCCCAGGGTGCATGGTAAACGGGGAACTGTGAGCCTCAGTCAAAAGCTCCGTCTTAACTGCGCTGTCTTCCGGCACACAGAGGCGTCCTTCAAACATAAGGCCATCGTCAGAGGATATGGAGAAGCCTTCACCTTGCTCTGTCTCTACCACGCGACGCTTCTCTGCCAGATAAGGATCATTCAGCTGAGCAGCAATGATCTTTTGCCTCAAGGTTGGCTGGACTGTCAACTGAGCCAACTGTGCGGTAACCTCACCTACTGAGACTGCAATCTCTGCCCTCTCAAAGTCCCTGAGTAAGGGGGTCTGCTTGGTGATTAGCGCTGCTGAATGTGCAACTTTCCTACTTAGCGCATCAGCCACTACATTCGCTTTACCTGGGTGGTATAGGATCTCGCAGTCGTAGTCTTTCACCAACTCAAGCCACCTCCTCTGCCTCATGTTCAACTCCTTCTGGGTGAAGAAGTACTTCAGGCTCTTATGATCGGTGTAAATCTGAATCTTCTCACCGTACAGATAGTGCCTCCATATCTTCAGTGCAAAGACTACAGCTGCCAACTCCAAGTCATGGGTAGGGTAGTTCTGCTCATGGATCTTCAACTGGCGGGAGGCATAAGCAACTACCTTACCCTGCTGCATCAGGACACAACCTAGTCCCTTCTTGGAGGCGTCACTATAGATTACAAAGTTTCCCGAACCATCGGGCACTGTCAGGACCGGTGCAGTCACTAGCTTCTGTTTGAGCTCCTGAAAGCTCTTCTCGCAAGCTGGGCTCCAGACAAAAGGGGTTCCCTTCCTGGTCAACTGGGTCAACGGGCTGGCTATACGTGAGAAGTCTTCCACGAACCTCCTGTAGTAACCCGCCAAGCCCAGAAAACTTCGAATTTCACTAACCGTGGACGGTCGAGTCCAGTTGGTCACCGCTTCAATCTTTGCGGGATCTACTGAAACTCCCTCACTGGAAACCACATGGCCAAGAAATGTCACCTTCCTTAACCAGAATTCACACTTGGAGAACTTGGCATACAACTTGTTGGCTCGAAGGGTCTCCAAAACTTGGTGTAAGTGCTCCTCGTGCTCAGCCTCAGTTTTTGAGTAAATGAGGATGTCGTCAATGAAGACTATGACGAACGAGTCTAGAAACTCCTTAAACACCCTGTTCATCAGATCCATGAATACTGCAGGAGCGTTAGTCAAGCCGAAAGACATCACAACGAATTCGTAATGTCCGTACCTCGATCGAAAGGCCGTCTTGGGGATGTCACCGTCCCTAATCCTCAACTGGTGATAGCCTGATCGCAGGTCGATCTTGGAGAAGACGGTGGCTCCCTGCAACTGATCGAACAGGTCATCAATCCTGGGCAAGGGGTAGCGGTTTTTGACTGTCACCTTGTTCAGCTCTCGGTAGTCAATACAAAGGCGCATTGACCCATCCTTCTTCTTCACGAACAATACTGGGGCTCCCCAAGGCGACACACTGGGCCGGATGAAGCCTTTGTCCAGCAACTCCTGTAATTGGACCTTCAACTCCTTTAGTTCGGCTGGAGCCATTCTGTAAGGGGCCCTCGAGATAGGAGCAGTGCCCGGCTCTAACTCGATGGCGAAGTCTACCTCTCTGGGGGGCGGAAGTCCTGGGAGTTCGTCTGGGAAAACGTCGGGGTACTCTCTTACCACGGGTTCGGAGGATAGGGAAACTTCTGGCTCTCTCACATCCACTACGCTTGCCAAAATGCCCCAAGTACCCTGGCTGAGTAGTTTACTGGCCTTCATGGCTGAGATGACCTTGGGTATACATACCATACCTGCCCCCCTGAATTTGAAACTAGCCTCGGAGGGAGGGTTGAAAACAAC
This sequence comes from Cucumis melo, assembly GCF_025177605.1. Classification (NCBI taxonomy): domain Eukaryota; kingdom Viridiplantae; phylum Streptophyta; class Magnoliopsida; order Cucurbitales; family Cucurbitaceae; genus Cucumis; species Cucumis melo. Next base: position 9,785,029 of record NC_066860.1, read on the forward strand.
TTCCTTGCCATAACAGTCTATATTGGCATGGTTGGCTGACAGCCAATCCATGCCTAGTATCACATCAAAATCCTGCATGTCTAACACTAGCAAGGTCACGTCTAACATACGATTCGCTATCTCTACCCGACATGCCTTTATTTGTTCTTTGGACAACAGGACCTCCCCAGATGGAGTAGAAACCGACAAAACACTACCCAAAGGCTCTACCTCTAAACCCACATGCTGAACGAAAACGGAGGATATAAACGAGTGGGATGACCCAGAGTCAAATAGCACAAAAGCATAGTGCCCCAAAATTGGGAGCGTACCTGTCACCACAGTGCCAGCTCGCTCGGCCTCCTGCCGGGTAGTGGCGAAAACTCTCCCCTGCTGGGCCGCAGAAGGCTGGGGCGGTGTCGTCTCAAAGGGTTTCCGAGGACACATATCAGCAGTGTGCCCCGGCTGTCTGCACCTAAAGCAGACTCCACTTCCAGCCAAGCAACGACCTCCGTGGACTCTCCCGCAGGTAGTACAAGCGGGTAGCTCTCTCAGAGTCCTCCCGGCTGCTGCAAGCTCCCGTCGGTGTCTCTGGAAGACACCTCCTGACCTCAGTGTTCGCTGCGGTGCTACGTCAGGCTGCGTCTCAACCTTTCTCTTCTGCCCCAAGGCTGACCCTCTGCCGGCAGCCTTAGACGCATCGGCTCTCTCAGGCAGGCTCAAATCCAGTGCTATACGTAGTGCATCAGCATGCGTGGCTGGGCGGAGGGCTCTGACAATGCCCTGAAGGTCTAGCCTGAGTCCTCTAACAAATTTCTCCGTCCTGGCAGCCTCATCTCTTACCATATCGGGAGCAAAGCGGGACAGCATATCGAACTCGGCGTCGTACTGCTCCACCGTCATGTCGCCTTGCTCCAAGTTTAGGAACTCTTGCAGCTTGGCGTGCTTCACATTGGCGGAGAAAAACTTAGCATAGCAGTTCTCCTTGAACTGCTCCCATGTTATTTTGCTTACATCGCCCCCTAGCATTCTCTCCGCGGTCTCCCACCAGGCGGTGCCCCTGTCCTCCAAGAAGAAGACTGCACACTGCACCTTCTGGTCTTCTGGGCACTTCATGTACCGGAAAATAGTCTCTATGGACGTCAACCACATTTGGGCCTTTGTGGGGTTGTCCATGGATCCGTCAAAGGTCTTGGGATTATACTTCCTGAAATCCCGTAAGTGTTTCGCCTCGGCCGACAGTTGAACTGGTACTGGTTGAGCTTCCTCAGGGGCTGGAGGAGCGACGGCCTGAGCCTGAACAGGGGCGGCCTGGGCCTGAGCAGGGCGGCCTCGGCCTGAACAGGGGCGGCCTGGTTCTGCTGGGCGGCAAGGAAAGGCGCCAAAGCAGCTTGCAGCATGTCCTGATAACGCTGCTCCATTGCGGCGAGATCCGCCTGGGTGACCGGTGCGTTTGGGTCGACTGCCGGTGCAACAGGTGGCGCCTCCGGCTGGCCACGACCGGCTCCTCTGCCTCCCCTACCACCTCCTCGGCGTGTACCTCTACGTGGCGGCATTCTCCCTAAAATTCACCAACAAACTTCTCACCACAAGAACTTAACACCCTATATCTAGGTCTTAGACTATTCAGGCAAAATTGTAATCTTAACATTAGCAAGGCTTTAGACATACCTGGCGAGTGCCGAAGGACCGTATAGCCATAGGGTGAAGTAAAACCAAAAACAAAAATGACTTACATCGTAGGTCAGTCTACAGAACCTAAAACACTGTGCTCTGATACCAACTGTAACGACCCAACTCCTTATACTGAATCGAAGTCATTACTCAATATAGAACAAGTGGTTTAAGTCATAAAATTTTATTAAAAGCATACGGTTCAAGAAATTCATTTATAAAAGCATAAACAAGGTAGTCGTGCAAAAATGTAAAAACGTTCTGAAATCCTACTCGGGCCCTATCTACATAAAAGATAGTGAAAAATAAAAAAGTACTCAAACTCAAATGCTAAAATCTGAAATAAGAAATAAGCGGAAGCGGTAGTCCCTATGGCCCTCCTCGGTCTCACTTCGGGTCGCTCGCCAGTTTGCCCTTGCCCTTGCCTCGTCCTCTACCTGAAAACATAAAATGGAGAGAATGAGTATAAAAATACTCAGTAAGGGACCCACTACTAGTCCCACTAGGTGCCTGTTAACTTCCTGTTAGAGTCCTGATAACTGGTACCCAATCTCTGGCACGTTCCCGAACACGTGCAATCATGCGCTCCCGTAGGAACGTAACTCTGGTCTTCGGTGCCCGGGGACACCTAGGACAGTCGGGATGCGAGGACCCCGTCGAGTCACTCGAGTCATGTCTATATCATGCTAGACTGGCGTCCCGTCGGACCACACAGTCCTCAATAGGTGGTGATCCCGAAGGACACCCATGCAGGTACGACTCTAACAGAATCAAGCTAACAGGTACCCTAATTGCAGTATACATACACATGGCATCAGCATATAACATGTCACATAATCATTTCTACATTCTCCGTCCCGACATTCGTCGTAACCATAATGGATCTTGCCACACATAACAGGCTATAGCACAACTATATCGTCATTTGCATCATACTAGCGTTTATTTCAGGCATCATACTGTCAAATCCTCAATATGCAACATAGGGCATACACAGTCTCATACTTCAAACATGAAACTAGTAGTAGAATCTCTTACCTGGAGATTCACTCGACGAGTCCTAACCGCAAGACACGTGTGCTTTCCAAGCAACGGGATCCTAAATATTTAATAACGCCAAAGTTCGTAAATAAGTCACCAACGGCTAACGGTTAAAACTCGGTTGAAATAACTTACCCCAGAAAAGGTTGCAGTGGTTGAGCCCCTACTGAAGAAAATCTCCCGCTGCAGCAGTTACTCGGTCCAAGACGTTCCTTAGGAAAAATAATTTAATTTAGTCCAAATTAAATTATTTAGCGCCCAAAACATTGGGTCGTATTGGGGAAATGCCCAAAATAAATACTTAATTTACCAAAAATAGGTGGGAGGAGCCAAAATAAGCTTGGCGGCTCGGCTGGAAAATAGGGCAGGAACCGGCTCGGCTTGGAGGCTGGAGATCGGCTCGGCTCGCGGTGCAGACAGGCGCGGCTCAGCTTGGACAGGAACTACGCGTGCGGCTCGGCTTGCAACAGGAGGGAGACGCGGCTCGGCTACGCAGAAGCGCGCGGCGCGGCTCACACGCGGGTGCACGCGGGCGCGGGTCGGTTTCCGGAATACGGCGCGCGTTGGCTCGGGTCGCGGAGCGGGTCTTCGGTCGGGTCTGATCTTCGCGCAGAGTGACGCTGACTTCCGGACTCGGGTTGCGCGACGGGTTGCGGTGGTCCGGCTTAAATGCGGCTTCGCTCGGCGGCTGCGGACGGGGGCTGCTCGGCGTCGAAACGAAGCGACGCGATTCGGCTTCGGCTGGCCGCCACGATTCGGCTTGCAGACGCGATGGGCTTCGGCTTCGGCTTGCGACTCCCGACTGAAGGCGGCTTCGATCCTTGGCGTGCGGCGGCTTCGATCCTTGGCGCGCGGCGGCTCGACGTGGACCGATCTTCGACGCTGCTGGGAGACCGGCGTGGTGACCTACGGCGGTTGACTAGCGGCGGCGGCGGCGGCGGCGGCGGGGGAGATTGGGATTTAGGGTTTTCTTCTTTTTTTTTTTTTTTTTCACTTCTTGGGGAAGAGGTGAACTACACGCTTTCCAAAGCCCCCTTTTATAAAAGAATTAATACTAAATAAAAAACATAAATATTATTTCTTTTATCCCCCCTTTTTTTTTTTTTTTTCTTCCTACTTTAGTCCAAATAACAACCAACTTAACAAATTAAATCACCCACAAAAATCTCTAAATCTTCATTAATCACAAGTAAAAATTTCCTCAATTCGAAAGAAATTTCAAGAATTTTACTCTTAAGACGATAAAAAGGGAAGACAAATTTGGCGGGGCGTTACATATTAATAGTTTTAATTAAATTTAATAATAATAATATATATATTAAAATATAAATAAAATAATAATAATAAAGTAATAATAATAATATATTAATAATATTAATATTAATAAATAATAATTTATTTTATTGTTTTATAAAAACAATATTTCTATAATTTTAATTAATAATAATAATTATTATAATATTAATATTATAACAAATAAAAATAAATATTAATAATAATAATATAATAATATTATATTATTATTATATCGACTTGCAATTTACATAAAACGAGAAAATTTTACCTTAAATTTTCGGGGCGTTACAGTTAGAGAGTTTGCGATGTCAAAGTAAAAAAAAAAATTAAAATAAAACTCATAGCTTTAAAGTTTGTTCCGTTTTAATTGATGCGCTCGTAAAAATTCTATTTTAATTTCTATATTTCAAGATTTATTGGAAAACTTAATTTTTTTTTTTTATAAAAAGATTGATTTTTATGAGATATTTGTGTTTTCGCTATAAATCTTGAAAATATACTTAAATATTATATTTTATTGTTATTGAATCAATTTTGATACTTTAGAAAAAAATAAATGAAAAGATTTATAAGGGGTGCAGAAAAGCTTCATTGTTCCTTCTTCTCGTATTGCCATTTTGTAATGGGCTCATAACCATATCACATTAAGTTGGGCTTAGCCTCATTCTTTGGTTCATTTGTATCTTTCAGCTTTGTTTTGGACTCTCTCTCTCTCTCTCTCTTTCTTTCTTGTATAGAAAAAACAAAAATAGCGAATTCTAAAATTATTTCGATCTATGTCAAAACCGTCTGTCATATTATTTTTTTAATTCTTTTGGCCCGATACATCTCCTTACAAATGATAATTGTTCACATACAAATAAAGTATATTTGTTGACATCACAAAAAATCAAACAAAATATCAAGAAGTATGAATACAGTGTATTTGTAAACACAATCACTTTTGGTAAATCTTTTAACTAAATAAAAAAAAATATTCTACCAGAATCTTGAACCAACATCTGCTATGGTTTTAGTTTCAACCTCGCCTAATTACTAGGATTTGAATCAAGTAATTCACGATTTTTTATATTTCATATTATTTATAAAAAATATATTAAATAATATATATTACAATTTTTTAATAACAATTTCAACCTACATTTTATATCATCCTCTAAAATCGTCAATTTGAATTCAAATTTTACCTCATATCTCTTAAATAATTCCCAAAATAAATTTAACTATTTAACTATTTTACATTTTTTATTCTTCAAATTATTTATCAAAAAATAGACATAAATAATACATAATATATAATTGATATTTTAATATTATTTTCATCCTAAACCATTAGTTTTAAATCAAAATTTTAACATTATTTTTAAATTCAAATTTTACACGTTAATTTTAGATTATTAGTTTGAATCTCTAAAATTATGCTAAAGATAATATTCGATATATATCTCACCCTAACTTTTCACATTAGTTTTAAATCAAAATTTTAAAATCATTCTTAAGGCCAAATTTTACACCTTAATTTTAGATTATTAGGCTAAAGATAGTATTTGATATACCCCACCCTAATTTTACACGTTGATTTTAATTCAAATTTATAACATTATTTTTAAATCCAAATTTTACACGTTAATTTTAGATTGTTAGTTTGAATCCCTAAATTTATGTCAAACATAATATTTGATATATTTATAATATATATCTCACCCTAAAGTGTTAGTTTTAATTCAAATTTTAATCATTATTTTGTATTATTTATGAAACATTGAAGATACGGTTGTTGTGGTCTGTGTACGAACGATAGAAAACGGCATAAATCCCCTTTGAAGATGTTTCGAATGGAAGCGAACGGACAAGCGCAGAATTCGAAGATTTGAAGATGTGAACGGACGAAGTGATGAAGTGAAGGAGATGTGACGAAGGCTCGAACGGACAAATGGAGAAGTGAAGAAGGAGATGTGATGGGACGAAGGAGATGCGAAACGTATTTTTTCAAAGGAGATGTGAAACGGAGATGCCAAATAAGGGAAGGAAATGCCAAACGGTGAAAGCTTGAAGACCCTTTGTTTCCAAATTCTAAATAATGGACAATCTGAACGATGGCCTGCACAAAATGAATAAGATGTGATCACTTGCAAAGCTTTGAATGTGATTTAATTATAGAGTATTTGAGAAAAAGTAGAATATTCTATTGTGGGTGCAAAGTACTATTTAATTATAGAGTATTTGAGGATTAGTAAACAACTATATTTAGAAATTACATTTGTCACTTGTGTAGGGACATTTAAGGCATTGCTCCCTCAATTTTTATTTAATTTTGTCATTATTATGTGGTTCTTTATTTTACAATATTGTGAAAAAAAAAAAAAAAAAAAAAAAAAAAGAAAGAAAGAAAATAGGTTGTTTTGTTGGAAGGGAAGGGAAGGAAAGAAGATGGCAGCAGTAACACACCTTTTAAAGCTCTCAATCCCGCTATTCCTCTTCAAATTATGTTCATACAAAAATTTCAAACCTCTTTTCAAATTTTAATAATCCCTTCTTTTTGGACAATTTATATTCCTTTTAAAATATATGCTCCAAAACATCACATAAATAAACTTATTTTTCTCCAAAAATTCTTCCCAACTATTAACCAAAATTATTAGTGCTTCTTTTTTCTAAAAAATAAAAATAATAAGTAGAGACTAAGACTCTAATTTGATGAGAAACAACTAATATCTAATTGATTCCTACCTTTCACTCTACTTTTTTTTCCCTTTTTTTTTCTGTAAGTCTTACATATATACGAAAGTTATTCTTCGATGAACCTAAAACAAAATCAAGAGTATAAATAATTTAAAATTGATACAATCTTGAAGATATTTGATTTTCATTTATGTTTGGTGTTTGTATGACATAAAAACATTTTGTAATATTTATTTGAAGAAAAAAGGAATAATTATAGGATGGAAGAAAGAAAGATATATTATATTAGAAGCAATGTGCACATGGATAGATACATGGCATTGAATGAGAATAGGGAGTGGAGCTCCAATAAAGGTGCACTTCCCACAATCCCAATCCATTTGATTTTGAAATAACAAAAAGAAAGAAATAAAAAAGAATAGGAAAGAGAAAGTAAAAGTTAGGCTTGGAGTTAAAGATTGGTAGACACACACACACACACACACAAACTATTTGTTGTAGCATGAGTTTGAAGCAAAAGAACCCCCACTTCTCCCTTCTTTTAACTTCATCTTCTTTTTCTTCCCATTTCTTTCTGTCCTCTACTTTTGTATAAAATTAATTCAGCTTTTTCTTCTAAATCTAAATCAAAATAAAGTGGCATATAATTATTCAATTTACCTTTTTAACCTATTTCTAAAAATTGGAGGATTCAAAAAGACAAATTTTATATTTTTAGAAATTTAGGAACTAGAAAGTTTGTTTTTGAAAATCCTTCAACCAATACTTATTCAGAGAATAAAAAAAAAAAAAAATCATTATTCCTTCAAACAAACATGGTTGCTTTTTTATACAAAAAGAGTAGTTTAAAAAAGTGGATGAAACATATATTATTTTTATTTACTCATTTCATTCTTTTCATTACAATAAATAAAATATGGAAAACGTCAATCTGTACACTAAATTTTAGCCTAGGTTGTATCTGAACTACTACTTTCCTTTTAGATTTTGTTTGAAAATGTTATATGAGATATATAATTATTTTAATTAAAATTCTAAATCAATCTTTATAAATTGAATTCATTTAGACTTGGTATTTACAAAAATTGAATGATTAGAATGTTTATAATACGCCAAACATATGTTTGATTTAGGCAAAAGAAATAGGTTATAAAAATAGGATTTTTGCATAATTTATGTTGGTTTTGGGGTTTATGATATTTAGTATATTGGAGGTAGGTATAGTAGTAATTTTGTGGTGAGAAATAGAATAACAAGCACTCCTAAAAGCTTGAAGTTAATATTAAAATTTGGGGTTTTAGAAAGGCCCGACAAGAACAATCACAAAATTAAATTAAAGGTTTACTTTGAATAAATGATAAATTTATTTTTAAATTAACAAAATAACAAAACATAAATTTTTTAAATAAAAATTGGGGGAGCGATGCCTTAAATGCTCCTACCTAAGTTACAAATGTGATTTCTAAATATAGTTGTTTATTGATCCCCAAATACTCTATAATTGAATTTTACTTTGTACCCATAATATAATATTTTATTTTCTCCCCAAAAGAGGAAAAAAAAAATCCATCAAATTGAAGTGATCATTCAATTTGTGCGGGCCACCGGTTTAGATTGTCCATTATTTGAAATTTGGAAAAAAGGGTCTTCAAGCCTTCACCGTTTGGCATTTCCTTCCCTTATTTGGCATTATTTTGCATTTGAAAACCCTAACATCTCATTCGAAAAATACGTTTCACATCTCCTTCGTCCCGTCACATCTCCTTCTTCACTTCTCCATTTGTCCATTTGAGCCTTCGTCACATCTCCTTCGCTTCGTCACTTCATCCATTCACATCTTCAAATCTTCGAATTCTACGTTCGTCCGTTCGCTTCCATTTGAAACATCTTCAAAGGGGATTTCTACCGTCTTTTGTCGTTCGTAAACAGACCACAACAATCGTATCTTCAATGTTTCATAAGCAATACAAAATAATGTTTAAAATTTGAATTAAAACTAATGCTTTAAGGTGGGATATATATTAGAAATATATCAAATATTATGTTTGGCATAATCTTAGGGATTCAAATTAACAATATAAAATTAATGTATAAAATTTGGATTTAAAAATAATGTTAGAAATTTGAATTAAAATCAACGCGTAAAATTAAGGTGGGATATATATCAAATACTATCTTTGGTCTAATCTTAGGGATTCAAACTAACAATCTAAAATGAAGGTATAAAATTTGAATTACAACTAATGGTTTAGGATAGGAAATAATGTTAAAATATCAAATATATATTATGTATTATTTATGTCTATTTTTTGATAAATAATTTGAAGAATAAAAAATGTAAAATAGTTGAATTTATCTTTGGAGTTATTTTAGGGATACGAGTTGAAATTTGAATTCAAATTGACGATTTTGGGATTATATAAAATGTAGATTGAAATTTTTATTAAAAATTTGTAATATGTATTATTTAATATATCTTTTATAAATAATATGAAATATAAAAAATTCTGAGTTACTTGATTTAAATCCTAATAATTAGAGGCTGTTGAAACTAAAGTCATATCGGATGTTGGTTATAGATTATGCAACAATAGAATTTTTTTATTTAGTTAAGATTTACCAAAAGTGATTGTGTTTACAAATACACTATATTCGTGCTCCGTGATATTTTATTTGAGTTTTTGTGGCGTCAACAAATATACTGTATTTGTATATGAGCAATTGTCATTTGTAGAGGGGTATATTCGAGCCAAAAAAAAATCTGGCGGGCAGTTTTGCCATAAATCAAAATAATTTTGGGATTTGCTATTTTTCTTTTTTCTATCCAATATTTTGCTATTTTGACGACTTTCTCTAAAATAAAAGGACTTTTAAAAATGGAAGAATTTAGCAAACTATTTACGGCCCATAGCAAAATTTTTGCACGTGAATAGTAGCCCAAAAGGGTATATCAAATAGGATCAGCTAGAAGAATAGCAATTTTAAAGTTATCATTTTGAAAAATAGCAAAACTGCTTTTTTTTTTTTCAAAAATGGAAAAATGATAAAAAATACAATAAATAAGATTTTGCAAAAACCCAAAATACCTCTAATACACATAGTGTGTAAGCTACATTCTTAAGCTAAAATAAAATAAGTACACCTTAATAAATGTTGAAACATAATTACAGCTACATATTTGTCCAATTAAGATTAGAACCCTTCATCTCCATGTTCCAAACTCGTTGCAATGATCTTTATTTTTCATTTTTGTTTTTCGATTTTCCATCTTCCATTTTACGATTCTCCATCTTTCTTCATCCCCATTTTCCATTTTTCTTTTTTGATCTCATCTTCTTCAAGCGGACAAACCATAATCTTTCCACCCTCCCTTTTGCAAGTTATCATTCCATTTGAAGTTTCAGTTTCATCTTCAACTTCATCATGCATTTTCAAGAAGAACAATATAAACATTTGAAGCACGCAAGTACTATCTTCATTTTTCATCTTTCATCTTTGATTTTCAAGTCTATAACCTACAATCACACTTGAGGTGGAAGAACAAAAACGTTCACTCGAAAGAACAAAGATACAAAAGTTGCATCTTCTTTGTCTTTTAGGAGAAATTTTAGCTGTTTTTTTTTAATTATTTATATTATTTAAGTAATAAAATGTAGATGGAATTTGGGAGATTTTATCTAAAAAACACAACATCTTAGCCCATTTTGTTGGAAAAGATTAAAAATAAATTAAGATCTCAATATGAAAACTAATTTTAATTTTCAAATTAAAAATTTTAATTTAAAAAATAAATTAAGATATAATACGAAAACTAATTTTAATTTCCAAATCATGAAGGGTTGAAAGATTCAAGGTTATTTTGAAATAAAAAAAGATTATATTTAGCCAATAAAAAATAATAATATGGTTATTTTGAAAAAAAAAATAATAAAGTTGTTAAAATCTTCAACAAAATTGTTAAATCCCGATATATTAGGAAGAGGTTACGATAGGGTTGCATATGTTATTAATATGTTGAAATTAATTACAGACTACTAAGTGCATATCACAAATTAATTATACTGAAGAGACTTTTGATAAAAGCGCATATATTGAAATAATTACAGTTCGTGGATATGAATATTTTGGTATTATATAAAATACTATGCACGTGTGGCACTCTCGAAATCATGTTAATTGGTATGTTATTTCTTTAATCACGTGAACATCCAATTATAGACGTCAAACCAATATTGATAGAAATTATAATTTAATTAATATTATTCAATCAAACGAACATGTTTTGGTTTAAAAGGCTTTCTAAACACAATTAATACAATGAGTTTTTAGTTTTAATTCCTTTTTTAGTTTTAATTCCTTTCCACCATTGTATAAATTAGCTGTACTGACGCTATCTCTTCTACATGGTAGGCAAGACGTACTTTTCACTAGCTAGATTTATAGAAAGAATATCTAAAGAGAATGAGAGCCTCTATTACTAGAACTCGAGCCAGCATTGCCAACTTTGATGGAATTGATTCCCCTTGGTTTAGACTCATAAGTGTTCAGACCTCTCTTTCTCATCCTTGAAAACTTAGCTATTGCGAAGAGGCTTTGATTTTCTTCCTTTCCACCACTCCACTAAATTACATCTTAGATTTTCACTCTTCAGTTATCAACTATCTTTATTGATTTAATTATATATATTAGGAAAGGAATTGGTTATTTTTGATATAAAATCTATCGTTGAGATTCTCCAATTTTGAAAAATAATAGTTTTGTTATTTTGAGGTTCAATTAAAGTTATTTTGAAATAAAATATATCATTTAGATGCTCCAGAATGAAAACTAATAAGGGGTCTTTTAAAAAACATAACAAAGTGGCAAAATATTTACACTGTATAGAATAATTCCAAAATAAAAAAAAGTCCATAGGCCACCATGGAAAATACCAAAAATGTTCCATCAACCACATCGTCAACAATGCGCGTAATATATTTGGTACAAGATTGTTTAGATTTGGCTATTATTTGGTACACGATCGTTTAGATTTGACTATTGTTTGGTGCACGATCGTTTAGATTTGGTTCTTTAGATTTGAATAGTCAAATCTAAACGATATATTTTTTTAAATTGTCTATACATGATCGTTTAAATTTGGCAACGATTGTTTTTCAAGTTTTGGTACACGATCGTTTATATTGGCTAAAAGATTTTTTTTAAAAAAAATCGTACACGATCGTTTAAATTTGGCTACCCATATCTAAACGATTTTATTAGAATTCTTTGTACATAATCGCTTAGATTTGGCTTTTTTTTTCACGATTGTTTATATTTGGCTACCCAAATCGTCGTTTTTTTTCAGTCCTTTATATTTAGTACACGATCTTGAACAACCAAATAAAAAAGTTTAAAAAAAATAGATCTTTTATATTTGATACACGATGAACAAAAAAAAAAGACGATGGAACAGACGAAGAGGAGAAGAAAGACGGAAGGACAAATTTAGAATATTTAAAAAATGACTAACTTTATGGGCTTTGTTATACGGCTGTAAATATTTTACCTCTTTGTTATATTTATGAAAAATTCCCAACTAACTAATAATTTCATTATTTTGAAATTAGTAAGACTGAATAAAATTGTTAAAATATCGAATCAATTAGTTGAGTGCCAGAAGAAGTTATGATATGGGTTGTTATATTTTTACCACGTCAAAAAATAATTAAAATCTTATAAATGCATAACATAGATTAATTATACTGTACAGACAAAATAATTACAGATTGAGAATGTGAGTATTTTGCTATTTTATAAAATACCATGTATGTGCAAAAAAAAAAGTCATTTGCTAAAAAAGCAAAAGAAAAAGTGGTTTTGCCATTTTCCAAAATAACCCCTAAAAAGCATGTTATATCCCTTGTTATTCCTATGAAGTACCCGAAAAGCCCAACCTAACATGTGATAATCTAAAAAAAAAAAAAAAAAAAAACAGAAAAGGAAAATTTTCATAAATATAACAAACGACTAAAATATTTACGGCCCATGTAACAAATCCTATGAAGTTAGTCATTTTTTAAATATTACAGATTTGTGTTTTCGTCTTTCTTTTCCTCTGCAATTTCTTTCTATCAATATTTCTTTTTTTCCTTTTTTTTCTGCTCAATTTCTTTCCATATTCTTTCTTATTTTCCTCTTATTTTCCTCTTTTTTTTTACATGGTTTAGATTTAGGTAACCAAATCTAAACGACCATGTATAAAAAATAGTCAAATATAAAGGATCGTGTTTAAAGAATCTTGAAAAAAACAATCAAAACAATCGTGTAAATAAAATAAACGAGCGTGTAGATAAATCTAAACGATCATGTACCAAAAGAATTAAAAAAAGTCGTTTAGCCAAATCTAAACGATCGTGTACAAAGAATCTTGGAAAAATAAACTATCGTGTGAACAAATCTAAACGATTGTGTACCAAAAAATCTTGAAAAAATTCATTTAACCAAATCTAAACAATCGTGTACCAAATTTTGAAAAATAAATCTAAACGATTGTGTAACCAAATTAAACGATCATGTAACCAATTAAACGATCGTGAAACAAATTAAACGATAAAATTGAAAAAAAATAAATCATTTAGATTTAGCTATCCAAATCTAAACGATCATGTACCAAACAATAGCCAAATCTAAATGATCGTGTACCAAATATATTACGCGCGTTGTTTACGGCGTGGTTGACAAGACATTTTTTTGTATTTTCTATTGTGAGCTTGTGGATTTTTTCCATTTTCGGAATTGTTCTAATGTGTAAGAGGAATGTGTTAGCACCTCTTAACACCCGCAAAAACGGTGTGGCCAAATTTCAAATCTTGAATTAAAAATATTCTTTGATTTCTTTTAAAACTAATGTTTTATTTTACCCCTCTTTACTCCAATATTTGAAGCAATAATTTCATAAAATAAGTAAAGAGCATTCCATCAATTAGACAATATTGAAGAAAATCTTCTCACCTCAAGAAAGTGAGAAATTAGTACAATTTCTCAAAATCCGTCATAGAAATAGCCTTCTAATAAATAAATATTTTTAAAAATATTAATTAAAATCATTTTTTTCTTGGGATCAAATCTTGGATTCCTAAAGACGTGATCCCTCACCTCAAGAATTCTAGAAAATCGGACTCCCAAATTTCCTAAATTCCGTCGTAGGATTTTATTTAACAAAAACGGTATAAGTTATTAGAAAAGATTGATTAAGAAATTTTATGAAATCATAGATTAAATTTTAAATGTTTGAAAAATATACAAAATTATAATTTTAAAAGAAAAAATTTCTAAATGATTTAAAAAAACTGTTTTGTGAAAAATTTTAAAACTTGAAGAATTTTAAATTAGACGGATTTTAAAACATAGAAAATTCTAATTAGAAAGAGGTGAAAATTTTAAATAAGAAACAAAATGAGGCTTAATAAAACAATTAGATAAGTAGAAACAAGAGTAAAAAAGCATCATAATAAATCAATCATATATAAAATAACATGTTCAGATAAAAACATACTAAAGATCGATCTTGGACTTCTAAAGAATCGACTCCTCACCTCAAGAATTCTAAAAAATCGGACTCCCAAATTTTCTAGATTCCGTCGTCGGTATTTTTTTTTTTTAAGAAAAACATAACTTAAAAATGTTAACAAATTTAGACAACTATTAGCAATAACATATTAAACTGAGGAAAAATAAAATATTAAATAACATATAAAAGATGAGAACAATAATCAATATGAGAAAATATTAAAAAAGCAAAATCAATGCTATAAAAAATAATTAAATAAATAAAAATGCTAATTACATATTAAAAAAAAAAGTAAAGATGCAATATACAGAGAGAATAAAGCTTAAGAATAAATCAACAAAGGAAAGAAATTATAATAAATAAAAAGAGATAAACAACAAGGTAGGAAGAAATATATGATAAATAAAATATATATATATATATATATATATATATAAAAGAGAAGCTCACAAGATAATAAATAAATAATTATAAGAGAAAGAAAGGTAGAGAAATAAGAATAATAATAATAAGCAAATATTTAATCATTTAGTCTTTCTTTTTCATTTTTCTTTTTTTACATTTTTTTTATGAAAGCTTGAAGAAAGATAAATAAAATAATGAGAATAGCAAGAATAAGAAAAAAAATAAAGAACTTTGAAGGAAAAAAAAAGAAGAAGAAGAAAAGAGAAAAGAGAAAAATATTGAAATCCCAACACACTAAACTCACTTGTTGTTTGAGGTGTGGATCATTGGGACCAAAGCCTACCATACACCTTCAACTAAGTTAGAGTTTTTTGTGTGTTGGATTTTTGGCATTGTAGGGAGAAAGATGAAGATTTATGGGGTTGCTAGAAAAGAAAATAAAATGGACATTGTAGATCTTTTGTTTTTTTTTTTTTTAAAGAAGATATGAAGGTTAAAAGAAGTAGATGATATGGAAGTTAGAGATTTAGATGAAGAAGAGAGGATGTGAAGGTTGTAAAAATTTCTAGGGTTTTTTGTGTGACATTTTCTTTATGTTGCGTTGTGTGTACGAAGAAGAAGAGATTATTTATAGCCAAAATCAATTCATGTGATTCAGATGCATATTAATTAGTCTTAAATCCTTAAGCTTCCTAATTGATACAAAATTTACATGAGCTAGTCTCCATGTTGTATATCAACATATTCAACTATCTAAGCGAAACTAGAAGCATTTATACTCATCGATACAGTATTGCGTACAAACAGATCATTAGACAGATACCCCTCACCGATAAATTCTCAGTTTTTGGTGAGGACAACCTTGTCACCTTTCAGTACAATCTTAAGACTAATTAATATGCATCTGAATCACATGAAACTAGTAAATGTTCTATTTATGTAGAAAGTAAATTTTTTAAGAACCCTTTCAAACCTGTTGTGACTAAAAGTACCAAACTGATAGAATTATTATTCACTCTAATCTTGCTAATTTAAAAAACACTACAAGTAGAGGATGAAAAAATTATTATGTATCTTTTGTTGATGACTTATCTAGATTTACTAAGATTTATCTTATAAAAACAAAAGATGAAGTTAGTAGCATGTTTTTTAAATTTAAAGTAGAAACTGAAAATCAATTAGGCAAAAAAGTAAAATGATTAAGGTCAGATAGAGGTGGTGAATACAGTGATAAATCTCTTAAAGAATTTTGTGAATCAAATGGTATTATTCATGAATTTACTACTCCTTATTCACCGTAACATAATGGTATAGCAAAAAGGAAAATTAGAACCCTTAAGGAAATGATGAATGTGGTGTTATTAAGTTCTAGACTATTTGATAACATGTAGGGGAAAGTCGTGTTGTCTGCATGTTTTGTTCTTGACAGGTTTTCTCACAGGAAATTGGATAAAATTCCTTATGAACTATGGAAAGGATATCCACCAGACCTTTCCAACTTGAGGGTTTGGGGATGCTTGGTTAAGGTGCTATTTCCTGCACTGAAGAAGTCTATGGTAAGGTCTAAAACCTTTGACTGTATATTTATCGGTTATGCTCAAAATAGTTTTTCATATAGGTTTATGGGTTTAAATGATAGAACCATAAATGAATATAGGGATGCATAGTTTTTTTAGCATGTTTTTCCTTTAAAGAAATCTATGTCTGTTGCTTGCCTGTTTAGCGGTTTACATGATCTTGAGAGCCCCTCAACTGTTAGTAAAACACTTGTATTTGAAATTGTTGATACATCTAATGAAATATGTAAATTAGAACCTAGAAGAAGTAAAAGACAGAGAACTAAGAAAAGTTTGGACCAGGATTTCTTAAGCACCTTTATAGTGGAAAGGCACGATGAATTAGACTGTAGTTTCATAAATTTGTATATAATAGATGAG
This sequence comes from Cucumis melo, assembly GCF_025177605.1. Classification (NCBI taxonomy): domain Eukaryota; kingdom Viridiplantae; phylum Streptophyta; class Magnoliopsida; order Cucurbitales; family Cucurbitaceae; genus Cucumis; species Cucumis melo. The sequence continues at coordinate 9,801,592 of NC_066860.1, forward strand.
GATCCTAAAACTTACCAAGAAGCCTTAAACTCTATAAAGTCGAGTATGTAGAAGGAGGCTATTAAGAGTGAACTAGATTCTCTAACCATGAATCAGACATGGGAGTTAGTAGACCTTCCTAAGGGAAGTAAGCCAATTAAGTGTAAGTGGATATTCAAAAGAAACACAAGGCCAAATGGGTCAATTGAGAGATACACGGCTAGATTAGTAGCGTTAGGGTATACTATAAAACAAGGTACTGACTACTTTAACACGTATTCCCCTGTAACCAAGATAACTACAATTAGGGCATTGATTGCACTAGCTACCGTACATAGTTTTTTTATTCACCAAATAGACGTAAAAATTGCTTTTTCTAAATAAATGGTGATCTAGAAGAAGAAAATTATATAACAGAACTATAAGGGTTCAAAATTTTCTGGCCAAAAAAATAAAGTATGTAAACTTAAAAAATCTCTCTATGTTCTTAAACAAACTCCTAATCAATGGTATGAAAATTTTAATAATACTTTGATAAACAATGGATCTTAGGCAAATTCTTCAGATACATGTGTTTATTCAAAGTTTTTTGGAGTTGATTGTGTAATAATATGTTTATATGTTGATGACATGTTGATCTTTGAAACGAACATGAAATTAATAAGTATTACCAAATTGTTCCGTCATCACACTTTGAAATGAAATACCTTCGAGAAGCAGACATAATTCTTGGTGTTAAAATCAGGAAAACTAAAAACGGTTTGTCCCTGTGTCAATTTTATTACGTTGAGAAATTACTAAGAAAATTTGATTCCTTCGATGTATCTCCAGTCAGAACTCCCCTATGATGCCTGTAAATATGTTAAGAAGAATAAGGGAGATAATGTGTCTCATCCTGAATATGCGAAGATCATAGGTAGGGTTATGTATTTAATGGACTACACTAGACTTGATATTGCATATGTTGTCAGTAGATTAAGTAGATATACACATAATCTTGATAGATCTTACTAGGACGCTTTACGTAATTTGTTGAGATATATTAAAGAGACAAAAAATTGTTGTTTGCACTTTAACAAATTTTCTGCCATATTAGAAGGATATTGTGATGCAAACTAGGTTACAGATAATGATGAGGTTAACTCTACTAGTGGCTATATATTTTTGCTTGGAGGAGGAGCAATATCTTGGAATTCTGCAAAACAGACCTGCATAGCTAGATCTACTATGGAATATGAGTTTGTTGCATTAGAATTGATTGAAAAAGAGGCTGAGTGGATTAAAATCCTAGTAGAAGATATGCCATTGTGAGGGGCATTTGTACCTGTGTCTAACACTGTGATTCACAAGCTTCCATAGGAATTGCCAAGAACAATATTTATAACAGCAAAAGAAGACATATACGTCTTAGACATGGAGCTGTGAAACAACTACTAAAGGAAGGAACTATTTCCTTAGAGTTTGTTCAGTCTTAGAAGAACTTGGTTGATCCTTTAACCAAAAGACTAACTAAAAAAGTGGTTCTAGATTCCTCAGTGAACATGGGTCTAAAGCCCTTCAGTGATTTATAGCACTTGATAATGGGTAGTCTATTACGATAGACTTGATGGTTCATAGCCTTTTATTGGGCGGTCTGTTGTGATACACTTGATGGTCCATTGCCCATTATGTGGATAGTTCTTAAATAGACTTGATGGATGATACTAAAACCTTTGAGTGCTCCATAACTTGTATAGATGTTGATGAAGTCTTCATAGCTCTTTTTGAGTGATTTGTTTTGACAAACTTGATGAATCATACAACGTGATAGTGAAGGTGGGGTCACCTTCTATGAAAGAGTTTAAAGGTCTCTTTTTAGAACTTTCACGATGACTCGACGTTCATTTCATGTGCATGGTCATAAAAGCACAAATCTATATTACAGAAACAAAATCGTTACTAGGAATAAAAGCGTGTTGTAAGTGTCTCAACCAGTGTTATTGCAAGTTCAAGATATAATTCACTCTCTTTAACAAGGTTTTTGCCTTACTTCACCCTGCATCAATTCAAATCTTTGGATATTGATGTTTAAGCTTAATGTCATATCTTAGCCCAGAACATAATTGTCAAAATCTCATTCTCATTTGTGTGCCTGATAACTTTTCTATTACAGTCATTTGTGGGGGATTGTTGGAAATGACATGTGGGCCTTGGCCCAAAAGCAAAATTGAATTTCCTTGTCCCACATCGATAGTTTCGAAAAAGGTGAATGGGTATAGATAATAAAGAAATGAAAGAAAAATACAAAGTATGTTGGTGGTAATAGCATAACCTTGCCACCCGTCACCACAACCATCTATCCATTTGGATAGGTGGGTTCGGGTAACCGCGCTTGCTCAAATAAGGATATTATTTTTATTATCTATCAAAATATTTTTTTTGGTAATTTTTCTTTTTTGCTGTCGTCATTCTTTAACGCTATCATTGGGATTCCCACGCATTCCAGTTCTCTCGTTCTTCACTTCGCAGAACTCCCTTCTTCACAACGTGACTCACTCTCCTCCATTCTTTTCCCCTGAATTTCGACTGGCAATTGAAAGTCCTCTACTATAAAATGCAGTAGCCACTCACCATTTTAATCATCTCACAAAAAATTCACTCGTTTCATGAATTCCTATTCTCTCTTCTCCACTTTCTCTACTTCCTTTTTATTGTTCTGAGTATAAAACGGTTTTGTTTATTTTCCTTGTTCCAACAACTCAAAATAAAGAAGTTGTGTTAACCTTGGGGAGCAACCGACAACACCATTAGCACCTCGATCGATCGTAGTTGCTTTTAGGTCAGTGGTTCGTCACGACACACCAATTCATTCATTCGACATTCTCTTTATTTTGATCATCAGTCTATCTCTGTCTATTTGGGATAGACAATTGATTTTTCATATATTAGTACACGATCATTTAGATCATGTACCAATATTGTTTAGATCTTGTACAAAGAAGAAAACAAAAGATGAGAGATGAAGAAGAAGGAAGAAATTCTGGAAGAGGAAATGAAGAATCACGAACAAGAAGAAGTGAAAATATGAAGACAGAGAAGTAATAATATGAAAAAGAGAAGAATAAATCACAAAGTAAAGGAAGAAAAAAGAATGAAACATCGTTTAGCAATAATCAAAACCAATGAAATTTATGAAAAAAGTAATTGAACTCCATGGGTTTTTCTTAAATTGTTATACAAATTGTAAATATTTAACACTTTTGTTATATTTACGTAAATTTACCTTTATAAATTATAAAACTAATCATATAAAGCTATTGAATATTATCTAGTTGATAGGGAATTATTGTTAATTTATTTATGAATATAATTTATTTTAAAAATTATATAGCTTTTAGGAAAATAATTGCAAATAACAAAATTATCAGAAATATTTACAAATATTGTAAAATTTTAGAATCTATCAAGACAAACTTTTATCAATATCTATTAGTGACATTGATACACACTAATAGAAGTCTATCAATATATAACATTGATAGATTGTGAAATTTTACTATGTTATATAACTGTTTTGGTTCATTTTCTTATATTTAGAAATAAGCTAATTGATGTTACGTTACACAATGCATAGTATATTATTTTAGAAAACTAAATTGAGGTTATAAATATATTATATTTGAAAATATTATTATCTTTATTTTGTTTAAAATTTAAAATTCAATTTAGATACCACAAAAACATAAAAATGTGAATTTTAGAATGGACATGGATAATCCAAAAATAAATGTTACAAACATTCATTCACCTAAATCTGAAAACATAAAATAGGTAAAGGTTCTCTAATAAAGACATTCGAAAAAGTGGAGATTATTGTCTGACTTTTTAATAATTATTTAGAAACCCAATTTAGAAATATATTCTATTGGTTAGAAAATTAAAATAAGTAGAGATTTTATGCATTTAAATAATCCAGTCTTCAAAACATTAAACGTCATCTTTAGATTTTAGCAAAAAAAAAAACCGTCATCTTATAATGATTGTATATTCGAATTTTTTTAAGAAGCCATGCCTCATTTATTCTCAAAAATTAAATACATCACATACACTCATTTGGACTATATATAATATTAGTCAAATTCATTATTATAAATTAGGCAAAATTAAAAAATTATTTTTAAAAGGTTGATTGTAGTTATAATTACACCTTCAAATTTTTAATAATAATATATAATTAATTCTTTAAACTTATAAAAATATTAAAATCAAATCCTCATGTTTATAATAATTATCAGAATTAGATCCACAAATGATAAAAATCGAAATCTCAAACCTATATAATTAATACGATTTATACAATTATGCATGTTTAAATGTCTGATTTTAAAATGTTGATAAATTTAAAGATTTAATTTTTAATTTTGAAAATTTACGAATATAATTACCGTTATTGTCATATTTTAGTAATCGTAATTTATCCGTTAAATTTAACAAGAAAGAGAGAGAGAGATTCGTAGAAGCTCTCTCTTCATTCTTCCGAGAAGAGCATGAAAAGGACTTTCATATGGATGAATCTATAAAATCTTTAGAGGTCAAATTGTATAGAAATATCCATCAAAATATCACTAAAATATTGATGTTATTAATTGATATTTATAGAAAAGGATTTTTAAACAAAAATTGTATATATTAATTTACAAATATTTCGCATCTTTCAAATAAGTTATTGTAACACTCTAAAATTTGGGATGATTTAGTTTTAATTATCTTAAGTGTAATTATTGAATTTTGGATGTTTTGAATAAATTGATTTATGAATATTTGATTTTTATTAGACATTAAGAAAATATCTAATGGTGGTGGTGCTTGGGAGTTGTGTTATAATTGGATGTATTCGAGGAAGCTTGATTAATTATATTTTTGTTGTGTAATTAATTAAGTTTTGAGGATAATATAATTATTTTATTTGGATAATAAAATTTGTAGAGATATTTGTTTGAAGATAAAGGTGATTGGGTTGAAGAGAGAGAAAATTGATTTATTGGTTAAAGATAATGGTGATAGTTTATTTGGTTTAAAAAGGGGAGATTTGGTGAGTTTTAAATGAAGAGATAGAGTGTGAAGATTTTGGGGAACGAGAATAAAGTAAAATAAAAATAAAAGGAATTTTTTTATTTAAATTGGGTTTTGGGATGTGAGCATTTAATGCTCCATCATCTTCTTCACCAAGAAAGAAAAAAAAAAACCCTAACCCTAACCCTAACCCACTGCCGCCACCTTGTTTCTCATCGTCGGCCGCTGCGACCCGCCACCCATTTCGCCGCGCCGTCGCCTTGGTAAGGTCCCTTACTGAGCGGGACTAGTAGTGGGTCCCTTACTGAGTATTCTATACTCACTCTTTCCATTTCTATTTTTTAGGTAGAGGCAAAGGTAAGAGCAAAGGCAAGCTGGCGAGCGACCAGAAGTGACCGTGGCGAGCCATAGGGATCTTTTACTTCCGCTTTACGTCATAGTTCAGATTTTGATGTTTGCATTTTATTTTATTCTTTATTTGTTATTTTATTTCTTTAAAATTAGAGAGGGCCCGAGTTAGGATTTTATTTTTATACTTATCCCTAATCACATTTGTTTATGCTTTTAAATGAAAATTTTGAGGTTTTGTTTTATTTTTTATCTTAATTTTACAGATTTTATTTATCTTTTAAATTAGTAATGGATTCGACTTAGTATAAGGAGTTGGGTCGTTGCCGTTATATAAAATGTTTAATATTTAAATTGTATTTACATTCATCACATTTGATTACTTAATTTTAAAATAATAGAAAATTTTCTATTATTTCATCTCTTATATTGATAACATATAAACTAAAGCATTTATTTTCATAAATGTAACAAAATACTAAAATATTTGCGGATGATTTTTCACTTTTTTTTTCATCTTATACTTTGCGATTTATTCCTCTCCTCTTCATATTATTAATTTCTTCATAATATTGCTTTTTTTTTCTTCATTTCCTATTTGTTCTTGTTTGTAATTTCTTCGTTTCCTCTTCTAGAATTTCTTCCTTCTTCATTTTTTCACTTCTTCAAATTTCCACTTGATAAACAATTTTTGTCATCTCTCATATTTTTCCTCTTCCAGATCTAAACGATCGTGTACTAAAGCTAAATAATCTTGGTTCAAGATCGTGTACCAATATAAAAGATATTGGTACACGATCTTGAACAAAAATCGTTTAGATCTTGATACACAATTGTTTAACTCTTGGTACACGCTCGTGTACAAAATCTAATCGATTTTGGTACACGATCTTGTACTGAGTTTAAATGATCTTGGTACATGATTGTGAACCAAAATTGTTTAGATTTTGTATATGATCTTTTAGCTCTTGGTATGCGATCGTGTACCAAATCTAAACGATCTTGGTTTACGATCGTTTAGAAGAAGAATCACACTCACTCGTGTGGCCAGGGTTGATACTACCTATGATCGTGTATCATTTCTTACACGATCGTGTGTCATTTTCTACATGATTGCGTATCATGATCGTTGAGAAGAAGAATTACATGGGCAAGTGTGACCGATTTACCGTATGTTATTGGGTCATTTTCGATATTTTCTATTATGATTTTGTGGGCTTTTTCCGTTTTCGAAATTATTCTATACAGTGCAAATATTTTGTTGGTTTGTTATATTTAAAAAGAACCTCAATTAAAATGTAAATATTAATAAAGGATGTTGTATATAATCCGAAATATAATTTTAACAAACTAAACAACTCATTCTTAATTATAATTTTGATATTTTTAGGATTGTAGATATATAATATTGCCAATTTATTTAAAAGAACGAGGGAAGAAAAATGAAAGATAAGACACTTATATTTGTTTTAGGGAAATTGTCAAAAATGGAAATTTTGACAAAATATTTATAGCTCATACAAAATTTAAATATAATAAATTTTACCTTTTTAGTAATTTTGTTCTATAAAATGTAAATAATTTGTTAAATTTTTCTATTTTTTAAAAATCTATCGTATTCTAATTATTTTTCAAAAGTTTTATTTGTATTGTTATTCATTTTGTTAATTTACTTTGGTTCAAAAGTGAGTGGAAGATTTAAAAATACTTTTTACAATTAAGAGTCATGTTCTTGATTGAGAGTATATTATTATTAAAATTTATCAAAAAACTATGTTATATTTATTATTGAGTAGTGGTAAAATATATTTTAAATTAAAAGATTTATGATTTAAAAAATTAAGGGCCTGTTTGGTAACGTTTTTGTTTCCTGTTTCTTGTTTCTGTTTCCATTTTTTAAGAAACAGAAGTGTTTGATAACGTTTCTTATTTCTCGTTCTCAAAAAAAGTAGAAACGTTTCTCATTTTGTAAAGAATTATTGAGAACAAAAAAAAGTAGTTTCTTCTGTTCCGTTTCTCAATTGCTTTTATTGGTTTCCTTTTTCTCAATTTATTTCTATTTGTTTCCTTTTCCTTTTTCTCAATTATTTTTTTCCTTTCATTTTTCTCAATTATTTTTATTGGCTTTTTTCTTTTTCTCAATTATTTTTATTGGTTTCCTTTTCATTTTTCTCAATTATTTTTATTTCTTTTATTTTCCTTTTTCTCAATTATTTTTATTGGTTCATTTTTCTTTTTTCAATTATTTTTATTGGTTTCCTTTTCCTTTTATCTCCATCGTCTTCTCCAAATAATCATCCTCTTCCTCTTTTACTCATCGTTTTTCTTTGCACACTGTCTTCCTCTTCACCTTTCACCGTCTTTCTCGACAACCCGAACTCTTCCTCTTCGTCGGATCATAGTTTTTGCCTGATTGTTCCTCTTCGTCGGATCCATAGTTTTCATCTTTCTCTTTGTGCAAATCTTGATTTTCGTTGTGGGTTTTTCTCTAAAGCATCATAGGTTAAGAGTTAAAGGTTAAATTTTGTTTTGTTTCTTTCAATTCTTAATATTGAAGACATAATAACTTACTTTAAAATTAATATTAAATTCTAGATGTCACGAAATAACGATGAGATTGTAGAAATTGATGGATTAAAAAGAGAAATTGCCTGAGTAAGAGATGATATTGCCAATCAAATTTGGTAACATTTGAAGGATAAATATAATTTTATGTTTATGTTATTATTTTTATTCGTGCATTGATACTTCTTCGTATTAAATGAATAAACTTTTGATAATTTTATTTGTTATTTTTGATGGATAGACCTATATTTTTGTTTAATGTTTAATTGAAGTAGATGTGAAAAATAAAAAATAAATCTAGAAGGAAATCAATAAACAAGAAACAGTTATCGAATACTTTTTTTGTTTATGTTTCTTTTTTTTTTCAAGAAACAAAAAATAGAAACAGTTATCAAACGCATTACTGTTTCTTGTTCTAAAAAAAGAAGAAACAGGAAACAGGGAACAAGGAACAAGAAACAAGAAATAGAGAATAGAAACGTTACCAAACGGGCCCTAAGTGTCATATAGATTCTAAGACATTATTAGTGTCCCTAATTTATCCAATTTTACTTATTTTTCTATATTTTTGTTTAAATATAAATATTGAAAATATATTTGTAAGCTTTCAATGCAATGATAAATAAAAGGGAAATGGTAAAAAATAGACAGTAAAAGATATTTAAAAAAGAAAAAAAAATTAATTCCACTTGTATATATCTTTTTAGCAATACTTGTACATCTCGAGCATCATTTATCTTTGTACATTTCTTTTCAACTTATAATAATTTGTGTTTATGGCGCACACTATTTTTAGTCTGCGTAGAAAATAGTAAACATGGTATGATCAATAGAGAATATAGAATAAGTATAAAATAGTAAACAATGTATCAAAGAGATTTCAAATAATGATTTTTAATCGGTATGTACAGCATCAAGAGTTTGTGAGCTCCCCAGGGTCTTCAACTACGCGTCGAGAGGACGGGCATCTAACAAGGCTCGTAGTGCTAGGAGGTTCTTTCCTCCCGACATTATTTGAGCTTTTTTTTTTTGATGATTTTTCATGTCGAAAAATGACTTATTTCTTGTAACTAGTGTAAGTTATAAATAATTGGAAACACAAGCTATTATAATTGAAATCTCATATATGAAGTGTTTGAGTTCCCATAATCTTTCCAATGTGGTGGAATTTTCAATAGGCTTGTAACATCTCAAATTTAAGGTAATTTTTAATTTAATTATCTTGAATTATTTAAGGTATAAGTTGGTTTATTTAGGATTAGATTATGAAGAATGTTAATTAAGTTGAATTAGAAGATTAAGAAAAATGTGATTTTTGGTCCTTGAAGGTTGATTGAAGAACTTTTGAATTTATTGTGGTTGTCCCAACAAGATCGGAATTTGAAGTTGTTGAAAGAGAATATCAGAAGGTCAAACTAATAAATTGTTGTGTCGTGACGAACCATTGCTCTAAAAGCAATTATGACCGACCGAGGTGCCAATCGTGTTGTCGGTTGCTCTCCAAGGTTAACATTGTCTCCTACTCAGACATGCACTCGTCGGAATAAGAAATAGAAAAAAATGAAATTTCTCAGAGCAATATATGGATAGGATTGATAGGCAGAACAAAGATGGATTAAAGATGAGATGATATTTCGTAAGAAGGAGATGGGAAAAGGAAGATTGTTTTTTGTGTGTGTTGAGAATAAGGAAGAGAGGCTCAATATATAAGGGAGAAGGCCCTATTAAAGCCCCAAATGTGAAGGGTTAACTTATGTACGGACAGGTAAATCAGACAAGGAGAGGCCAAGCACCAAGCACGGAAACGCCACGAGACACCAAGTCCAAAATGGAAGTTCAGAAATGTGAATGCCAGGTCAAAACGCAGAATGAGTTAAGCGGCTTCCACAACCGAAATTAATTTTCTTTTTCCAAAAAGGAACAAATTTAGGTAACAAAAGTTACCCTTTTTTCACACAAGTGCGGTTACCCGAACCCAAACCCTACCCGCCATCACCAACAACATACTTTATCTCCCTTTTAAAGTCCTTTAATACTTATACCCTCTTACCACTTTTAGATATTTCAATGTGGGACAAGGGAATTTAATTTTTTTTCTCAACTTTGCTTATGGGCTTAGGCCCACAAGTCATTTCCAACAATCCCCCACAAATTACTGTAACAACAAAATGACTGTAACAGCAAAGTTACACGATAGACAAATGAGAATGAAATTTTGACAATTTTGTTCTGAGCTAAGATAGGATATTAAGTTTAAACATCAATATCTAGGGATTTGAATTGATGCATAGTGAAGCAAGACAGCAACCTTCTCAATGAGAGTGAATTACATCTTGAACTTTTAATAACATTGGTTGAGACCCCCACAACACGTTTTATTCCCTAGTTTTCATTTTATTTCTACAATATAGATTTGTGCTTTTTATGGCCATGCACATGAACCTCGGGTCACCGCAAAAGCTCTAGAAAGAGATCTTTAAACTCTTTCATAGAAGGCGGTCATACCTTCACGATCATGTTATGTACTTCATCAAGTCTGTCAAAACAAACCACCCAAAAAGAGTTATGAAGACTTCATCATTATCCATACAAATTATGGACCACTCAAAAGGTATTAGTATCATCCATGATGTCCAATATTTAAGGAATATCTACACAATAGGCTATGAACCATCAAGTCTATCGCAACAAATCACCCAGTAAGAGGTTATGGACCATCAAGTCTTTCGCAATAGACCTCTCAATATCAAGTGCTATGCACATTATAGGGCTTTAAGCCCATGTTCCCTAAGGAATCTAGAACCACTTTTCTAGTTAGTCCTTTGGTTAAAGGATTAGACAGGTTCTTCTCAGACCAAACAAACTCTAAGGAAATAGTTCCTTCTTTTAGCAATTGTTTCACAACTTCATGTATAAGACGTATATGTCTTCTTTTGCTATTATAAACAAGGTTTTTGGCAATACCTATGGTAGCCTGTAAATCACAATCCATAGACACTGGTACAGATGTCCCCCACAATGGTACATCTCCTTGTAGGCTTTTAATCCATTCAGCTTCTTATCCTGCCAATTCTGAAGCAATAAACTCAGATTCCACAATGGATCTAGCTATGCAAGTCAGTTTTGCAAACTTCCAAGATATTATTCTACCTCCGAGCAAAAATACATAGCCACCAGTATAGTTATTCTCATCATGATCTGTAACTCAGTTTGCATCATCATATCCTTCTAATATAGCAGGAAATTTGTTAAAGTGAAAACATTAATTTTTATGCCTTTAAGATATCTCAACAGATGACGTAAAGCATCCCAGTGGTATCTATCATGATTATGTGTGTATCAACCTAATTTACTAACAATATATGCAATATCATGTTTAGTGTAGTTCATTAAATACATAATACTACCTATGATCTTTGCATATTCAGGTTGAGAAACACTATCTCCCTTATTCTTCTTAAGATGTTTACTAGTATCATAGAGAGTTCTAACTAGAGAAACATCAAAGGAATCAAATTTCTTTAGTATTTTCTCAACGTAATGAGATTGACACAAGAACAAACCATTTTCAGTTTTCCTGATTTTAACACCAAGAATTACGTCTGCTTCTTCTAGGTCTTTCATTTCAAAATGTGATGACAAAGAAAACTTGGTATTATATATTAATTCCATGTTTGTTCTAAAGATCAACATGTCATCAACATATAAACATATTATTGCACAATTAGCTCCAAACAACTTTGAAAAAAACACATGTATCAGAGGAATTTACCTTAAACCCATTGTTTATCAAAGTATTATTAAATTTTTCACATCATTATTTAGGAGCTTGTTTAAGATCATAGAGAGATTTTTAAGTTTAAATACTTTTTTTTCTTGACCGATAATTTTGAACTCTTCTAGTTGTGTTATATAAATTTCTTCTTCTAGATCACCATTTAGAAAAGTAGTTTTTACATCCATTTGGTGAACAAGAAGACTATGTATGGCAGCTAGTGCAATCAAGACCCTAATTGTAGTTATCCTAGTTACGGGAGAATACGTGTCAAAGTAGGCAATACCTTGTTTTTTAGTATACCCTACCAGTACTAATCTAGCCTTGCATATTTCATTTAACCCATCTAGTCTTATTTTTCTTTTGAAGATCCACTTACACTTAATTGGTTTACTTCCTTTGGGAAGATCTACTAAATCCCATGTTTTGATTCATGGTTAGAGAATCTAGTTCACTTTTAATAGTTTCTCTACTACATTCTCGACTCTATAAAATTTAAGACTTCTTGGTAAGTTTTAGGATCCTCATCTATTAGATACAACCATCTAAAATTACAGTCGATTCATCGTGCCTTTCCACTATAGAGGTGGTTAAGAAACCCGGTCCAAAACTTTTCGCAATTCTTTGTCTTTTACTTCTTCTAGGTTCTAATTCACATATTACATTAGAAGTATTAACAGTTTCAGATTTAGATGTTTTACTAACAACTGAAGGGTTTTCAAAATCATGCATACTTCTAAACAAGGAAGGATAGACAGAGATTTAATTTCTTCTTTCAAAGGAAAAACATGCTCAAAGAACTCTTCATCCCTAGATTCACTTATGGTTTTGTCATTTAAACACATAAACCTATATGCAACACTATTTTGAGCATAACCAATAAATACACAGTCAAAGGTTTTATATTCTACCATAGATTTCTTGACCGTAGGATATGGTACCTTCGCTAAGCATCTTCAGACCCTCAAGTATGAAAGATTAGGTGCATGTCCTTTCCAAAGTTCATAAAAGGTGTTATCCAGTTTTACGTGAGGAACTCTGTTAAGAATAAAACATGCAAACAATAAAGCTTCCCCCCACATATTATCAGATAATCCAAAACTTAATAACATAGCATTCGTAATTTTCTTAAGGGTTCTATTTTTCCACTTTGCTATACCATTTTGTTGTGGTGAATAAGGGACAATAAATTCATGAATAATACCATTTCATTCAAAAAAATTCTTAAGAAATTTATCACGATATATTCACCACCTCTATTTGATCTTAATCCTTTTATCTTTTTACCTAACTGATTTTCAGTTTCTGCCTTAAATCTCAAAAACATGCTACCAGCTTCATCTTTTGGTTTTATAAGGTAAATCTTAGTAAATCTAGAAAAATCATCAACAAAAGATACATAACGATATTTTCCACCTCTGCTTGTAATATTTTTTAAATCGGCTAGATCGAAATGAATTAATTCTAACAATTCTGTACTTCTAGTCACAATAGATTTTAAAGGTTTCTTAAAATATTTACTTTCTACACAAACATGACATTTACCAGTTTCATGTGATTCAGATGCATTAATTAGTTTTAGTTCTTTAAGCTTCCTAATTGATTCTACTATGTAAGCAGAACTAGAAGCATTTGCATTCATTGAAACTATATTGATTACAAACAGACCATTAGATAAATATACCCCTTACCAACAAAGTCTTCGCTTTTTGTGGGGATAACATTGTCATCTTCCAATACAATATTAAAACCAGTCCAATTCAACATACTTCCAAACACTAGGTTCCTACGTAGGGAAGTGACATACAAAACATTACTCAAAGATAAAGTTTTTCTAGAAGTTTAATTTTAAAATAACATTCCCTTTTCTCAAGTACTCCTGCAATAGATGAGTTTCCCATGAACATATATTATTCTCCATCTGTAGTATCCTCATAGTCATGGAGAAGTTTTTGATTAGTGTATAAGTGTCTTGAAGCTCCAGTATCGAGAATCCAATCAGTCTTATTTTCAATTAGGTTGATATAAACAACAGTTGTTATGACATCATCATATTGTTCAGCAAAATTGACTTGTGGTATAGGTCTCTGGTTTGATGTCTCTTTCCTTTGATAGCATTGATAAGACTTGTGTCCCTCCTTTCCATAGACATAACATATCAGTTTATTCTTCTCGATTTTTCCCAGAAGCCTTGAATTGTCCCTTCTTTTGTGTATTTTTTTCATTCTGCCTTTTAACCTGCTTGGATCTGTCTCTGTTAACAATAGAAAATGCAACAAGGTTCGCAGTAACAGAATTTAGATTTGTAGAAACGAGCTTATCTTTCAATTTATGGGCTTTTTCTGTGTGCATATGGCTGATCAGCTCCAACAGTTTCAAGTCCTTCTTTTTATGCTTCAGGTGATTTCAGTAGTCATTCCATGACAAAGGAAATTTCTCAAGTAGTACATTTGCTTGGAGTACTTCACACATCTTCGTTCTTTCGATTTGTTCTGCTACTGTTGCTGCTGCTGCTACTACTACTACTACTACTACTACTACTACTAATAGACGGAAAGAAATAATGTTCATTTATGGTTTTTATGATTCTTGGCTTGCAACTAGTATATTACATTTTTCAATTAGTAAAAAATTTCATTTTTGAACTTCCCAGGAAAAAAACAAGGATTATTTAGATCAATATATTGTCTACTCGATTTTTTGGATTGAATTTGATAGAAGAGGAACTACAAGAGATCTTTGATAGCAACACTTCACAATCTTCATGGTAAGAAAGTTTTGAAACTTACTTATTTTGCAACTGGATTTTATATATTATTTGGATTTTTGGAGTATGTAAAATTTTAAAGTGTTTGTTATTTGTTACATTGTTTGTTGTTTTCTCATAACATTGGTTGCAACTTTTGTTCTTGGAATAACTTTGAAAATGATGTTAACTTAATTTATCATGAACTCCGTTAGGAATCAAATAATGAGTTAATATATTGCATATGAAACAATAATTGTATAACTTACATAGTTTGCTATTCATTATTAGGGCTTCCAAACTTGCAAGAAAGAAAAAACCTCTGTGGAGGGTAATCAAGATATAGGGGTGGAGATTTAGTAAAAGAAAGAGGTAAGCGTGCTTTATGTTTTGTAACATAACATAACTATTTTATTTTAGGAATCATGTTAACGTGTATTTAGGAATGTTGCTTTGACTATCTTGCAGTGGTAGCCATTGAAAATCTATTTTGTGCGATCCGCTTAGACATATGTTTTAGGAATTATGTAGACACGTATTTAGGAACTTCATACTTTGTTGTGTTAACTATTTTGCAGTTATGTTAGTCATTGAAAAGCTATTTTTCCAACCCGCTTAGACATATGTTATAGGAATCATGTTGTTTTGTATTTACTTTGGCGGAGGAGGGCTAAGGGTAGTTTATGCTAAGTCTCAATTTGATGCAAACTAGAACATTGCTTGGTCTGTAAAGATTGAATCGAAACTTACATTTACAACATTTCTATACTATGCTTATGTCTATACTTATGTAGTCGGTGTGTTTTTTTTTTAATCTTTTGCATTCTTTATGGGTCTTTTATTAAAAATCTTGGTTGTATGAACTTTGGACGCTTATTTTGAAAAGTTTATTGGTCTGCTTATTAAGAAGGTAATTTTTGTTTGGCATGTACTTAATGTTTATGTTTATGCTTATGCATTTTCCGTAATGAATGTTGGCTAAGGTTCATTTTCTCCAAATTTGTAGGTAGTTGAAGAATCCATGGACCATGGTATCGATCAAGTTCTCATTTATGCGTCAGTTTGATTAGTTTAGGTCACACATGCATGTAATATTACAGTAAATTTATCTTTTGGATTATTGTAAAATCTTTACCAATAATGTAAATTATATTTTTTATTATCAATATAAATATCTTTCCAAACATATGTGGGTAATGCTGAAATTTAGTATTTGATTTTTTTTTAAAGAAGAAATATATGACATAAAAATATGTGTTGCAAAAATGAAGAATAACGACACCAAACATGTGTCGACATATAAGCCTTTATTAAATAGAAACAGTGTCGTTAAAACACATTTCTTGACAACAATTTTGTGTAACGAAATATTTACAACGACAATATATTAGTGTCGAGTTATATTGAAAGGTGACACATTTAAAGCGTCATTATAAGAGTATTAATGACAATATATTGGTGTCGAGTGATATATAACAGTGATACATTTAAATTGTCAATGTAATAGTATTAATGACAATATATTTGTGTCGAGTGACAGATTACGATGACACATTTAAAGTGTCAATGTAAGGGTATTAATGACAATATATTTGTGTCAAGGTATAGATAACGGTGACATATTTAAAGCGTCAATATAAGGTTATTAATGACAATAAATTCGTGTCAAGTAATAGATAACGGTGACACATTTAAAATGTCAATCTAAGAGTATTAATGACAATATATTAGTGTCAAGGTATAGATAACGGTAACACATGATTTGCGTCAATATAAGGGTATTGATGACAATATATTGGTGTCAAGTTATAGATAACGATGACATATTTATTGCGTCAAGGTAAAGGTATTAATGACACAATTTTGGTGTCATCTAAGCATATTTAATGACACGTTTTTCAAAGTGTCGTCAAATAACCTTTCTTGACAGTGACTTCAATGACGCTAAAATTGTGTCGTTGAAAGTCTTTATGACGCAAAACTTGCGTCGTTAAAACCCATATTTGTAGTAGTGATTGATCTAGTTTATCTATTTTAGATAAAGAATTTGAGTCAATGTTGGTCTTTCCAATGTGGATGCACCCTAAGACCAAATTTGATTTTAAAAAAAAAATAAACAAATAAAAACATACGTTTTTTTTAGGCAATAGAAAAATGAAAAAGAAATCATATGATCAATTATTTCAAATGAAAATCCCAACATTCCTCTATATATATGTGTGTTTGTGTTTTGGTATTTATGAATATATTAAATGGAACGTGGCCTCCATGAAGGGACCACCGCCCTTAAGACTTTAAAGTGAAAGGGCCATTCAAAGTTGGTTCTCTCACTTTAAATTATGGAAACAAATTAAATTAAACCTAACCTTACAAAATGCTTCACATGTATCTATTTATTCATTTCTATATTATTTTCCAATTATTCCTAACTTAATTAATTCAACTCCCTAATTTTTCTTCATTATTACTACTACTCTATCTTCCTACCTTCTTTAAATTATTTTTATTTTCATTATTATCAACCCCATTTTCCTTTTTTTTATATGACAAATTTTTATTGAATACAAAATAATTGAAAATATTTATCTAAATATAGCAAAAAAAAAAAAAACTTAAATAGAGTATATAGAATTAGATAGGTTTTACAATAGTTTCACTACTTTTTTCTTTTAATATATTTGAAAATGTCATTTCTTATAAAATATTTTAGTTATACCAATTATCTTGTATTTTTCATCTAATGTATATGTAACATCTTTTTCTTTCCTTTTTTTTTTTTTTTCCTTTTTAAGTACTGGTTTGTTTTCAATTAGTTTATGGTACAAATTACAAAACAGTGGAGTGAGTAATTTTGATGTAAATTACGTTTAACTAATTTTTTCTTTCTTTGAAAAAGGGATAATGGAGTGGATAGAGGTGGTTTGACCTATAAAATCCAAAAACTTTATAGAAATGTATGTTACAGATTGAAATATCAAACCATTAAACAAATAAAATATAAAAGATTCTAAAAATCATCCTAAATAATAAAATTGTTAAAAATATTTAAAAAAAAATATAGCGACGTTTATTATGAAAAATAATAAAATCATTTTCGTTGTTAAGATCAATATATAAACTATAATTATGTTTTATGTCAACAAATATAGAGGATCACATTTTTACTATCACAAAATATAATAACAGAAATGCATCTCAGGACAATTTGTTAAATGTCACAGAAAAATGACTAAAACAATAGAAAAAGAATAAATTCTTTCAACTAGTCATTGCTTTTTAAAATAAACTAAATCATATTTGGACTGAAAAACAACACAATTGGTAAAAAGAATGTAATTCTTTTTTTCTTTTTTTTTTCTTTTTTTTTTTTTTACCTTTACCCTAAAAGAAAACTAAAATCATCCCGCACTCTGTTTTTTATGAAAATTAAGGTATACGATTACTGAAATAAATTAATGGTAATTTGAAAAATGAGCCTCATATGATTACGTTTGGTGTTGTTTACTTGTGTTCTGCATCTGTATTGAAACATGAGGTCCACATTCAAATTCATAAATAAAAGGTGTAATCTAATTGACAAGCGGAGAGTGATCAATCTGATTATATTAGAAAATCACGTCTTATCGTTAATGTTACAGTTATGGATTTGGTTATGATTACCATTATTGTTACTCTTTTAGAGGAAAAGAAAACTATGAATTTTGACCCATTTACTGTTACCATTACAGTTTGGTCTTAAGAGGTAAAGGTAACTATAACAATAACAATAAATTTTGACATATTTACTGTTACTAATATCATTACTATTATGGTTTTGCCATAAGAGGTAAAGGTAACTATAATGGTAACAGTAAATCTGATAGGACTTATAGTATTAGGTAAACGCAATCAAAAGCAATCCAGTCACATTTACAATTGCAGTCCATTACGAATGGGCTATCGATAAAATTTCATTAAGATTACACCAATTTTCATTACGAATCGATAAACATTGACCTAAATAACGAAATTGAAATCCCAAAATTAAATATACTAGTTAAGGGGAAATATTTGGCCCGTCCACTTTCTTTAATTATGTTACTTTTAGTTTTATCTATGGTGACTAAAATAGAGCTGACGAAACATGGTTCTTATCGTGTTGCATTCATGTGGCATTTCGACCTCTCTAACTAGTTGTCTTCATTTTGTTTTTCCTATTCTAAGAATTTCTTCACAAGGCTTAGTGATGTCAGATTGTGATTTGTTGCTTGCGTGTATCTAAAAAAGATAGTAACTGAGGTACACATGTAACGCATATAATGTATCATAATCTTAGTTAAAAGTTTTCAAGTATATAGAATTTATAGTATTGTGTAAATAGTATATAGTTAATTTTGTTATATTTTTCAAAATACAAGTATATCTATATCTATATCTATATTGTTCAAATAATAAATTGATATTACGTCAGCTTAATTTAATCCACTATTTTATTTTATATTGTTTAATAATTTTTTGTTGGTACTTGGTTGAAATAAACACCTTATTTATATATATATATATATGTCATTAACTTTTTTGTTTAATATAAAAATGAATTGAGTGATGTTGATTTGTTGATTAATTTATTTGTTTTGTTTGAATTAGGCGTGAAAATAGAGAATTTGAACCTATTGATCTCTTTTTAATCTAAAATATATACAACATAATCTCATTTTTCTAATTTTGAATATATATAAATAGTAAATACAATTTCATATTAGGATGATTGAGATTAAATTAAGATCCTGTTTGTTAGGTCTTGATCTTATTGTGTGGAGTCGTTGAATAAGTGGATCAAGTTCAAAGCCATGCAATACCTAATATATCATTGTGGGTACCCACATGCATACTTCATTTTCTTTATATACATAACAATCAAATAATGTCTAATTGTGACCATTAAATTTTAAATTCCATCCAATCTTTTCTTTCTTCTAAAAAAAAATAACCCATCTACATTATTAATAAGTTATCAAAAACATAATTTTTTATGATAAAAAACATATATATATAAATTATAGTTTTAGTTATAAGAAATGAATTTTTAAATTTATAGCATTGTTAAATCTTTTGCTGAGATCAAATTACAAGTTCAAGGGACCAATTTTATTATTACATACGGCTTTTGTAATTTTTCCGATAATAAATAGTTCTTCTAATTTGAAAATATATTACCCCCAATGATATTTAATTTTTTATACCACAAATATTATATATTTTAAATAATATAAGACTAAACATTTATTTTAATTTCAAGCTAGAAAATATTACAACGATATTTTTCTTTGGGAAAAATTACTATACACATAGAGTATGTTTGGGAGTGATACTTTTTTCTCTTACCAAAAGCAATTTTCCTTCGATGGTGTTGAACTAAAATTAATTTTAGAAAAAATATAAAACCATCTCAAATTGATTTTGGAGAAATTAAGTGATAAGTGATTTTTAAAAGGGGAATTCTTGGTAAATTACTCTTAAAATGGTTTTTAAATTTAGTTATTTGCGTAAAACATTGTTGGTTAGCTATTTGTGATTTTTCTTTAAAATTTTAAATATTAGAATAAAACAAATAATTATATATATATATTTAGAATTTTCAAACATAGAATTCTCTTTCATTCTCTATATATAAATATACATCAAATAATTTAAAAATGGAATAAATAGAAATATATATTTTATCATAATTATTTGACACATTTATTAATTAGTTAACTCTAAATTAACCTAAAATATAATGGTTGGAAGACATGAAACAAACAAATTTGATTTTTTAGAAAACTTAATTATACATAAATCTTTTATTTATTTTTTTTCTAAAATCAATTTTACAATTATCATTCTTGAATACACCTAAAAATATATTTAAAAGAGTTTTAAATTGTATTGAGGTTGACCACAACATATATAAATTAATAACAAAAGAATAAGGTACTTTCTTTCCCATTTGCAAAAGTTTGGTATAATTATTTCAAATGGGAATGAAAGTGGATGGATGCTTTGCATCAGCTGTTTGATAAAAGAATAAAAATTGCAATGTTTTTCATTAGTTAGGAGAAATGGTGTTGTGTTTTGATAATCTCACTTTCGATGTTTAAAAGAAATTAGGGTCTTTCCCTCCAATTGGTTTATATGTATATGAGATTAGGTGAGTTTGGTGGACAGTTGCAAAGTGGATTTCATCATCTCCCAAATTTTCAGAACTAATTAACTCCCAAAATCAACAACCACTTCACTTTCAATAACACCTCATTACTTCATTTCCACTTGCCTCTATTTTCTCTTCTAAACATTAATATATGTTACCAACACCACACCATTTATACCTTTGATGTAATTTAAGATAGGTAGAAGCAAATTGTTTTATTCCGTATAACTCAATCACTACTATCATTACATCAATATTCGATTTTTCCAATTCTTCCTAACAAAAAAATGGTGGGAAAAAAAAAGATGCTTTAGTAGTTCATAAGTTAAGTCTATTTAATTTCACCTACTAAAAGACATAGTCATCATCTTATAATAAGTTTTTCAAAATGACTTTTATGAACCAATTTTAAATGATTCTGATGAAAAATGATGTATTTTCCCCGTAATTGGTCTCAAAATTTCAATGAATTTCTTACTCCCATTCTATTGAACAAAATAATAATTCAACCAAGTATGTAGTATCATCGTAACACTTCATATTTAATCTAAATACATTCGTATTTTTTTGTTTTCAAAAATAATTTTCATATAATTCTTAAACTCCGATTACATTTTTATCCTTGAATTTTAAGTTTAATTTCCGTTTGGTTAAAGGCTACAAAATTTTATATCTCTTATTCTTGAGTTCTCATTACTGTCCACAGTTTCAATGTTAGTCTTTTATTCATTTATTTAAAACAATTAAACTAATTATAATCACATTAGTTTTCATTCTTTTTTCACTTCTAAAATTAACAAAAATCTCATACCATAATTATTTAAAATTAAATAATTAGATGAAAACATCCATGACAAAAGATTTTCTCAAAGATAAAAGTAATTTTTAAAACTAAACTCAAAATTCAACATTAAAAAGAATAATAATTTAAAATAGAGACCAAATTAAAGTAAATTCGTAACTTAAAAAAAATAAAATTGTAACATTTAGAAATTTAGAAACAAAACAAACTAGAGATAAATAAATATAAATTTTTATTATTTAATTTAACAGCATTATAGTTTTTAAATATTTAATTTTATAAGAGTAGAATATGTAGCAGAGTTTTTTTAAGTATTACATTTCAAACAATCTCAAAATTATAAATCAATTGTTTTTCTTTTTTTTTTTTTGTTAAATAGACATAAATTGATCAATATATAAATTGTAACGCCCCGAAGATCGAGGTAAAATTTTAGTATTTTATGTGAATTTTTCCGGAATTTAGGATTTTTTTATATTAATAATTTTATTTATTATTTCTTATTTATTTAAAATACAAATATTATTATTTAATAATTAATTATTTAATAGTAATATTTTAATATAAACGTTAATTAATTTCATTTAATATATTATTATTATATTAATATTTTATTATTAATAATTATTATTATTATTTAATTTATATATATATATATATTTTAAAAAAAAAAAAAAGAGAAAGGAGAAACCCTAAGTTGTCGCGCGCCTACCCCCCCCCCCCTCGGCTTCTTCTTCTTCTTCTTCCTCTGCTCCCAGCCTTCACGCCGCCGCCCATCTCCAACATCCTCTCCTCCATCCGACAGCGCCACCACCATTCTCCTTAATCTTCTTCTTCTTTTCCGACGGCACTAGCACGACCGTCTCCATCTCCGTTGGTATCCATCTCTCAACGGCATAGAACAACCACCGCGACCGCCCCCTTTCCGATCCACCTCCCTGTCTCACGCAACCACAGATCTGTCGGCCGTCTCTGTCTCTACCGTAAGTTACATTCCTCCTTTTGTATGCCGTCCGGTGCAGCCCAAAAGATTCAGGCTAAATCGCAGATAGTCGCCGCCGTCGCCGTGTGAGTTTTCATCTGTCGTCGCGAGCAGCCAAGACTAGCCGTTCGCGTGTGCGCCGGGTACTTCGAGCAAGCCGTGAGCCGCAAGCCGAGCCAAACCGCGAGCCAAAAACTGAGCCGAGCCGCGAGTTGAACCGAGCCGCGAGCTAAGCCGAGCCGAGCCGCGAGCCGAGTGAGCCGAACCGCGAGCCGAGCCGCGAGCCGAGCCGCGAGCCGAGTTGAGCCGAGCCGAGGTGGAGCCGAGCCGAGCCGAGCCGAGCCGAACGCCTTCAAGCCGAGCCGAGCTCCTTGTTTCACCAAGCCACCTAAGCCTTCCTTCCTCCGCTCCGGGTCACGGTGAGTCTTCGGTAAGGATTGTTTTCGATGAATTCCCTAATGTTGCTACATCCGATTAGAGTTTGAATATTGGAATGAGTTGTGGCCCTACTTTTCTCCCTTGAAGGTAGTACAGGGTTGACGTTTGAGTTCTCGGGACTCGCAGTAGGCTTGTTTGGAGGTAGTTTTCCTTTCCTTGGGTTGATCTGTTGAGCGTGGATTCGATCGAGGGGCATAACCGAGTATTCAGGTAAGGGTTTTCCTACTACTGGACCTCGGGTCGAGGCCGGAAACGTAGTAATCCACAGGGGATTACACGTTAGTGATTATACTGGATAAGTGTATCTATGTTGACTGTTAAGCACTGTTATTATGTTTTTGTCTGATGTAACTGAACCGCAACCGCTAATTGTAGATTGAAATTTTAGATTGATGGATGTTGATCATGGGATTAGACGGGGAAGGACAGTGAGTTCAGTTGGTTATTTAGCTGTTTGAGACTTGGGGCTCTTCCATAATGGTATACGAATAGTTGACGCGTATAGCAACTGAGGGTGTAATGGTTTAAGCTTATACTACCTGGCCAGTAAAGCCCTTAGGGGAAATGTAAATGATTGATGATTGTGGTATGACTGTGGTAGACGATTGAGTATAGACCGAGGGGTAACGGTTAGCTTCATCTATGGGGTAGTGTGCCTTACTTATATGTGCATCCTTCGGGAGCACTAGACTGATGTGTGCATCCTTCGGGAGCACTAGACTGATATGTGCGTCCTTCGGGAGCACTAGACTGATGTGTGCATCCTTCGGGAGTACTAGACTGATATGTGCATCCTTCGGGAGCACTAGACTGATATGTGCGTCCTTCGGGAGCACTAGACTGATGTGTGCATCCTTCGGGAGCACTAGACTGAGATGTGCATCCTTCGGGAGCACTAGACTGATATGTGCGTCCTACGGGACCACTAGACTGTTATGTAGGGTACCCCCGAATAGGAAGTTAACTGTTGTCCCCTAACGGGCCCAGTAGTGGGTCCCTTACTGGGTATGTTTATACTCACCCTTTTCTCTTTTAAACTTTTCAGGTAAGGGCACAGCGAGGGGCAGACCGACGAGAGGCAGGAAGGACGCGTGAAGGCCATATGGACGCGTCTGGTTTCCTTATCGCTTCCGCTATGTATTTTGTCAGAATATTTTGACTTGTGATTTTTGAACTGGTGACTTGATATTTTATTTTGTGACTTTTTGATTATTTAAAATAGGGCCCGAAACTGTCTTTTGTAAGATTTTTAATGTTTTAATGAATCGTAACTGGTCCGTTTTAAATTTTATGTTGAATGGTCGAGTTTTGGTGTTTGGTAGTGACCTCAGCTTAGTCCGGAAAGTTGGGTCGTTACATAAATACATATTACACTTTCTTAACTTTTTATTTTCTTATTATAACATTTCTCAAAATTTTATAATTTTCACTCTAATTAATTATGTCATTTAAATCTATCCAAATTCATTCACATTTCTCTCTCTCCCTTAATCTTCAATCTCCCAACTATTCACATTCTCATATTAACTCTTTTTTATTTCTTCCAACCTTTCAAATTCTTCATTTTTAAATGTTTGGGTATAAATACCCCATTTTTTTCATTTATGTTCACAAATCACAACAAAATGGTGAAGGTGAAGAAAAAATCAAATCATGTTTTTCTATTCTCTTCTTTTTGTTTTCTTTTTATTTTTCTTGCTATATATATAAGTATTATTGTGTGTATTTCTTCGTTTATAGGTTTCTTTTTAGTATATAACAAAAGTTAGGGGAAACTTAAACCACTAACTTCGTGGTTGACATGTACATCTGCCTATACTCTTTATGTTCAAATCATATAATATTGATAATCTTTTTTTAATGTAATCATGAGAATCTTGCTCATGTTTTTTTCTTCATTTAATTTTTTTTATCAAAGCTATTTTATTAATGAAATGATAGAGTGACTTATACTTTGATTTTGTTAAAACAACATAAATATTGTTGAAATTTATAAAGTATACATAAATGTAATAAGATATGTAAAGCAAGAAATATTAAAGTCTTTTCCTTAATTTTTTACCTACAAAATCATTAAAGAAAAATATAATTTCACATTTATAATTTCATACTTTAAAAAGAAATATGATTTTGATGTATGTTTTTATCCTTTCATTATAACTTTTTTTTAGTCTTGCTTTAGTGGCAATTTTCTCATTTACATAGATTTAATGTTAGTGGTCATTTTCACATTCAACAAGATAGAAGTTACACTTCGTTAACTTTTTATCTCCTTATTAAAAAAATATTTTGATTTCATAACTGATATTAGTTAATGTTCTATGTTATTAGGGTCATAATGTAACTTTTCCATCCTCCACAACGTAACTGATATTCCATAATGCTATATGTTATCACACAACTAACAATCTTTCTATCTTCCACTTTATTTTGATATACATAGATTAGATGGATAAGTTTGCAACGTGTAAGCTCAAGATGTTAAAAAATGGAATTTGAATTGTGCAAACAAATCAAATCCAACATTCAATTATGGTAAAACAAAGAGACGTAGGAGAAGAAGATGATGAATTTGAAGAATAATTATAACTTTCATGTGTGATTTTCACGTGCATCTCACGCGTTGTTTACTAGTATATATAAAAGAGCTTATAGGGAGAAACTTTTTCTCCCAATTTTGCCCCTTTCATTTTAATGATTCTAACTATAACATTAATGGTAATTTTATTAATTTCAAAATTTGT
This sequence comes from Cucumis melo, assembly GCF_025177605.1. Lineage (NCBI taxonomy): Eukaryota > Viridiplantae > Streptophyta > Magnoliopsida > Cucurbitales > Cucurbitaceae > Cucumis > Cucumis melo. The sequence goes on from NC_066860.1 coordinate 9,827,192, forward strand.
TGAATAAAAATTCAAAAGAAAATTGTAAAGTCGCTTAACTTGTTAAACTAATTAACAATTTATATCCAAATATTAATTACATTTAAAACAAATTACTACTTAATACATTAATTAGAAGTTACACTTTTTTTTTTTTTAATTTCAAAAACTTTTAGCTTTCCAAATTTTCATTCATCTTTTTAAAAAATGATTTTCATTAATTTTTTTATCATTACAAAACCATCAACTAACTAACATTAATTAGACAATTCGCACCAATAATAAATAAATAAATTTTTGCATCTAACATCTCTTCTCATTCTACAAATTCAATTCACTACATAAAGCTCATTATGCTAATTGAAGCATTGGAGCATTGGAGCATCAAATCACGTAGAAATCAATCAATTGAGACAAAAACCAAAATAGAGGAATGAGGCACCAAAACTCACTAGCTAGCAAAATTAATAGAGATTTTCGAATTTGAGTATTATTGATTAAGGTAAGTATACACAACAATCATTAGAGTAATATCAAGAATAACTTATTTAAAATTTTCTATTCGACAAATAGTTAACACAAGATTTTTGTCATGACGATGCCAATAAATTTCTACTCATGGTAATTGCATTTTGACTACATATAACGATTTGATTTGAAAATTGTCTTTACACTTATTTTATCACGTGAAGATGAAGGGGTGGTTCTAAAATTTATTTTTATTGTATTTCATATTCATGGGTTGTCTATAAAAAAAATAGATAATTAATAACTTATGGTTAACGGTATAAAAAAAATTTATTAGCAATATGTAAAAAAACACATACATGCTTCAAACAAACTTTTTTCCATTTAAAAATTTATTGCTCTAATAATTTACTTGCAGAAAATATTATAATTGTACTATGTAGAAAATATTTTATGAAGAAATATACTTTAATAATAACATAATGAATAATATAACATAGGTATTTGAAAATATCATTAAAAATGTTTGATTTATTGTGTATATTATAATGCATAATATGTCTATTAAACAAATAATTTATTAGCACAATTTCTGGATATTTTTTAACTGCAAACAAGTTTATAAAAATAAAAGTAGGTTATAAATATATTAAAAAAAAATTAAAATATTAAAAATATATATTTTTTAAATTTTAATAAAACCTTGATACTCGACGTGCATAATACGTGTTGTCACTATATATATATAGAACTCTTATATGGAGAAGTTTTTTTAGTCCATTTTACGCTTTTGATTATAAGTGTTCTTACTATTCATTTGATAACAATTTTGACATTGAATTTCAATGCACCATCAATTAGATGGAGAGGAAAATGCAAGAAGACAATATTTATTTTTTCGGTGTTGGAAATCTATACAAATATCTTCTTTCATTTTTTTTTCCAATATTATCTTCTTTTCTATTTCTATGAAACTTTTTTTACTTTTTTTATTTTTTTAAGTTATATACGTGAGTTGAATGGAAATTTTTCTTCCATATTTTTTTTTGTTATATCTTTTTCTCTTTCTTTTTAGCTAAAATGAGGAAGTAAAATGACATAAAACCTTATTTTTCATTATGTCTTTTATCTTAAATTAGTTTATCTCTTCCTTATTCTTTTCTAGATCAACACTCTAAAATCTCTAACGTTTTCTTTGGAGAATGAGTTTTTAAATTTAAAGTTACTATTATTTTAGATGATAAAAATTTAATATTTACACGTAAGCACAAAATCAAAAAAGTTGAAAATTGAAATATGGTGAAACTAAATTCAAATCAATAATTTTAGATACACATTTTTAAATTTTTAGTGTAAAAATATTATATGACCTTTATATCTCGTAGATACTATGAATATTTTATGAATATTTATTACAAATATTCTAATTTTAAAATAGTAAAAAACAATAAATTAACAAATTAATCTCCTAGAAAAACTAACATTAAATATATATATATATATATATATATATATATATATATATATATATATATACAAATATTTTCTACATCAATTCTCCAACTGTCATAGTTATCATGTTTCTATATATTACGACTCCTTTTTTCTTTTTTTTCTTTATAAATTCTACTTCTTTCAATAATCTTCAATCATATAATATAATTCAAAATTATTCTAATATTTTGATTCATAACTAAACTTGAAATAAAAAGGCTAACTAAAAGAAAATAAAAGTTTGTTATTTACTATTTTATAGAAATTAATTTTGAAACATCTCTGTCTAATTTATAATTAACAATAAAATATCAATTCTAAATAGAATTAAAAAAAAAAAAAAGATGTAGCTCTAAATTATGTATAAAATTTAAATAAATTTACATATATTTATAAAGTATAATCAAAAGTCAAAACCATTAAAGCATTGAGCAGTGCCGGAGGGCATAATTGTTAACAAAATAATAAATTACTCAAAACTCGAAACCCAAAATACTTCATTCCTTGCACGAGTTGAGTTCTTTCTTCACTTCATTTCCTTCCTACCAATTGCAAGAATAAAACAATTTTTCAATGAAAAGAAACCCAAAATCCCTATGTCAATTTTTTTTCAAATCTTTCTCCTTTCTCTACTTGTCCTAATCCAATCCAACTCCAACTTCCCCGAGTTAAAACAACAGAAAATATTGTGCAAGACAGATCGTATTTCGACTCTGGAATTACTTGAATACCATTTTCTTCTCTTTCTCCTCTCTACCTCTGATTCCTTTCTCTGAGTTGCATTCTTCGAATCTCACTCCATTTCCTCTCTTCCTCCTTCTTTTGCTTCATTGCAACGCCACCACCCCCCATCTCTCTCAATTTCTCATTTCTCTGAAACCACTTCCCTTCCGAGGTATTATTTTCTCACTTATAATGTCCACTCTGTTGTTCCCACTTTGTATTTTCTGTAATGGAAAAGGAAATCACTCGTTTCTTCTTCTTTTTACTGTTGATCTGGTATCTGGGTTTTGCTTGTCTTCGTCTTTAATGGTCTTTTTTGCTTTGTACTCGAAGCTTGGTGGTGGAGAACGGTTGGACATGGCAGATTTGGCTTATAAATTCTGACTCATTTGTCTGAGCTTTTTTTTTTTTTTTTTTTTTTTTTTTTTTTTTTTTTTGCCTTTTGTCTGTGCTGGCTTTTACAAAATGAAGGATTTGAGTATCAGGTGATCATTATTGTAGTTGAGAATTTCGTAGGAATGAGATGCAGATCAAGTGTTTGATGAATTAGAAGCGAAGATATTGAGAAATCTGAATGATGTTATGATAATTCATGTTGATAGGTTCAATGATGCTTTGGAGAAGAAGTGAACAGTACTTTTTCTTCTTTCCAGAAAATGTTTTGCTTTCTCTACAGTGAATTTTCTCTTTTTAATATGTGTGAGTTGTCTCGTATAACTTATGAGTCTTCTTCTTGCAGGATTGTAATGGATTAAGCCTATTGGATTGACAATTGGGAAGAAAAAAGGAGGAGATGAAAGGGGAGTCATCTGGGCTGATAATTGGTATTTCTATAGGAGTTGTGATTGGTGTTCTTTTGGCAATTTTGGCTCTCTTGTGCTTTAGGTACCAACGCCGACGTTCCCAGATAGGAAACAGCAGTTCCCGGAGGGCAACGACAATTCCTATCCGGATCAATGGTGCTGATTCTTGCACTATTCTATCAGACTCAACTTTAGCTCCAGAATCTCCTGTTAAATCTGGCCACAATGGCATGTCCCATTGGCTTGATGGATTCAGGAAAAGTAATGTGGTTGCAGCTTCTGGGATACTCGAGTATTCTTACAGGTGTGTTCTTTAGAACTTTGCTGTGACAGCTTTGGTTAATGATATCTTCTACGATCTTGTGAATTGCTTACGATAAAGAGTGGCTTGATAGTTCATCCAGATGTGTGTCTGAATTTGATGATATTGCTGGAGGTATCTTGAAAACTGCTAGCCTCTTTTAAGACCTTAGAGTTTTATTATTGTTGGATATGGCAGGGATCTGCAAAAAGCCACATCCAATTTCACAACTGTAATAGGACAAGGAGCGTTCGGACCCGTTTATAGAGCTCAAATGGCGAGTGGTGAAACTGTTGCAGTTAAGGTGCTTGCAACTGATTCCAAACAAGGGGAGAAAGAGTTCCAAACAGAGGTGACCACTATTATGATTTTAATCAAATCTTATTGACTAATACTATTGAGTCAACCCGCTTATTTATTCTGATTTTATTCATGGGATATATCTTCTTCTAATGCTATAGTCACGAAACGACACATTTTGAAATCAAAAGAGATTGAAATTTCTAAGTTCTTGGGCTTTAAGAACAGAGCAAATGGAATCATGGACATGACTCAGAAAGAGTAAACAAGTCTTAACAAAATCCCATTTGAAACCTTCATCTGGGTTTACGATTTGACGAAATTTAATAAACCTGCACTGTTGTAATGCCAGCTTTGTTACATCTTTAACTTTAAGAAAGTACCCACACTTTGCTGATTGATTCATAACAGCTTTGTGTTTTTCGTTTACAACTATCCATTTAACCTTCTTCTGTTTATCAGGTTATGCTACTGGGAAGGTTGCATCATAGGAATCTCGTAAATTTGGTTGGTTACTGTGCTGAAAAGTCCCAACATATACTTGTATATGTATATATGAGCAAAGGAAGCTTGGCTTCTCACTTATATGGTAAGAAGTCAAACATATAGTTCAAACATTAGTTAACTTAAATGGAAAATGAGTTGAACATGGATTGTTTTAACATATTTCTTCAATGAGGGCGTCGTTAGGTCTTCAGGCGCAAAGAAACACAGATAGTAATATACTACAATATCACAATAGCCTTCCGAGAGGACTATCTATCTCTCCAAGTCTCATAAATGGGCAATCCACAAAATGAACCTCTTACAAAATCCCCAACTCTGCTTTTTATAACCAAGGCACCCCTACCTAATTACCAGTATGGCCTTACGAGTATCCTACTAATATTCTCAATATATCTCCTAATGGACTCATCAGCATCTCCTTGAAGGAAAATCTATTTTTGGTTGAGATGTTGGTACAATGTTCTTCATCTGTTTCTTGGAAAGTGACATACTCTGCTTGATTTGCAGGTGAGAAGAATGAATCATTGAGCTGGGATCTGAGGGTTCGTGTTGCATTAGATGTTGCACGGGGACTGGAATATCTCCATGATGGTGTAAGTTATGATATAACCTTGATGGACACTGAGCTACGAGCTTTTGCAACCTTATAAATCAATCATATGTAATTTTATTTCTATGTATTACTGCAGGCAGTTCCACCAGTAATACATCGTGATATTAAGTCTTCAAATATTTTGTTGGATGATTCCATGAGGGCTAGGGTACGGTTTGCTAACTATGAAGACTGATAATTTGTTCTTAAAGTGCTAATTAAGTACCACTTCTAAGAACATCGGATGCCTTGTCTGCTTATTCTTGATCAAGCAGGTTGCCGATTTCGGGCTTTCCAGAGAAGAGATGGTTGACAAACATGTATCCAATATCCGTGGAACTTTTGGGTACCTAGATCCTGAATATATATCTACTAGAAAATTCACAAAGAAAAGTGACGTTTACAGCTTTGGAGTATTGCTTTTTGAGCTTATAGCTGGCAGAACCCCACAACAAGGCCTTATGGAGTACGTTGAACTTGTAAGTTCCCTGTTTTCGACTCCATTATTTTTCGACTAATAAGTGCTATTTCATAATTCTGTTCATGAATGGAAATATTTTATGAGATGTTTAGACAAGTTATGGCAGAAATGGCATCTCAACTTATATATTTTTTCATTCTGAGATGTTTAGGCAGCAATGACTTCAGATGGAAAAGTTGGGTGGGAAGAAATTATGGATGACCATTTAGATGGAAACTTTAATGTACAAGAGCTGAACGAAGTTGCAGCTCTTGCGTATAGATGTATCAATCGTAGCCCTCGTAAACGGCCTACCATGAGAGACATCGTACAAGTTATCTCACGAATTATCAACTTGAGGCTCGAGCAGAAGCATCATAGAAAATCTCTGTCGGCCACAACAGATGAAGTTTCCATTGATATCGACCGCTCTGAGCACTTTAGAAAGGATTCAATGGACAGTGCTTCTGATACCCATGAAATTTAGACCGTAGCTTTCCCGTTTTGGTTTTTCTCTTGATTGTTTGTCTTGCGTTCTATTCTCTTTGATTTTGTGTAAGTAGTTGATTCTTCCATTTTTTTAAAATCACCCTGAAATTTTGTACATTACTCAGAATAGAGAGCTTTGTAAAGTTTCTTCAGTGTAATGACTCACAATTGTGAAAGAGAACTTTCCTTGAGTAGTTTGTGAATGAAAGTATCAAAATATTTTCTTTTTGTTACTTTCCTGTTCAGTAGGTAGTATCTTTCAAAATCAATCTACTTCAGTACTCTTGTCCACAAAAACCTACATTCATCATTAATAATCAATGTGGTCTTCGCTGGCTCGAGAGAGAAGGGGAGAGAGAGAGGACGAGCGCCAATCGTGGCGATAATATGAAAGTCATATTTGGAGCAGTTAAGAACAACCTCCTCAGTGAAACTGATTGTAGGTGTTGGTAAGTAAAAGAATCTTGGGTAGACACTTCTCAAATGCAACCCACACCTAGATTTTGACTGAAAACTGGGCCAGAACAATTAAAACTCAGGGAATGGATATGCTGTTTCATTAAATATGTTGAAAAATCTTGTCTCCTCAGTTCTGTTATGCAGTTTAGCTCGCATAAATCTACTGATGTGAGATTTGAGTTAACCTAGCTTGCACAAATATACTGATGTGAGATTTGAGTTAACTAGAAAATATTTAGACCAACAATAGAAAAAGTCGAAGTTAGTTTAGAAATGTAATAAAAGTCCTCATTTCTTCCTCAAATAGGGTATTCGCCCGTCGTCTGCATGAAATCGACATCGCTAGGGCAAATGGAAGTCTCCCCACAAGACGAGTCAGAGTCAAAAATTGGGCGAAAGTTTCAAATTTTGAATTGGGGGTTCATCTACTCTGAAACCAACCCCATTCCAACATTTAAGACTCTCATTTAATTCCTACTGTCCAAGAATTCTATCCTCTTTTTTCTCCCAAAATGTTGTATTTGTGAGGTCCATGTGCAGCAATGGAGCTTTAAAAGCAGTACTGTCATGATGTTGCAGTAAAAGTAAATGATGTGCTTTCATTCAGGCTTACCCAAATTTGTTTCATATAGCCTTCCTTCCTCAAAGTGATTTTTAAGAATATAGATTGGAGATAGATGCATTTCTTGAAGTCACTCCCATGTGGTGCTGAGGTTTAATACTTATGATTTGAGAAGCAACTTGAAATCAAAAGTACTCTAAAAATATAATGATTGAATAATGTTCAATAGCTTGTTGTAACTCAGTGTTTCATGCATGCATTTTATGATCAGATTTCCATAGAACTTTTATCACATTAAGGCCAAGATATTATGAGAGCCAAAATATTTAGGCTAATAGTATATCTTAACGTTGAACAAATATATGTGAATCAGGATCCCTATAGACCAATTCTAAAGAAGAATTCGAACAAAATGAAATAAAATCATTACAAGCTCAACAACAAATGGAAACTTTGGGTTAGGTTCCTTAGAAGAATGGTTATACAAAGAGAAAAACAAGTTTTCTTTTTCTCTCTATCTTTCATGGTTTGCAAATTACAACAAAACAAGGAAGCAAAGCTCTAGGGCTAAGCAAATAAAGCTCTTCAATATTGGAATGTAATCCCACTTTGCCTGCTAAAGAATCAAACCCTGCTTGGCCAACCACATCTTGTATATTTTCCAAAGGCCTATGAACCCTCCCTGCAATCACTCTGCAGATTATCAATGCTTTCTTCAACGAGCTTTCTTCTGTCGTTTCAATGGTTTCGAAAGCTTTTCCGCTCGTCGAAGTCGTGAAAACTCCTACTTCTTCTTTCATATCCTTCTTGGCTGAGAAACCATTCCTTATGATTCTGCAGACACTGCATTTCTGTGATGTGCAGAGGCTAGAGGAGCCATTTAGTCCAAGAGAGCAGGCTAGAGTAGTTCCATAAAACCTCAGCAGCTCGTTACCATCGGCAAGGCAACGAGGGTGTTTCTTCGAAAGCTTGCTTGCCTTGATCTTCACCATTTCTCTGTATTCTTCAAATCCAGCTAATGTTTTTTGCATATTGTGAACTTTGAAGACTCGTTCGATTCGGTTGCCATTGTTCTCCGATTTCAACAAGTTCGTTCGACATATTATTTCGACAATTTTTCTTGATGAATCGCCTTCCACAAGCTCAGTAACTATGAAAGAAAGAGCATAGTCAGCTGCTGACAGAAAGAAAGAAGGAACTCCATGATGACCTCAACTCAAACTTTTAGTAGCCATTTTGATGAAGCAATAAAACTTTAACCGTAGTAATATATAACAAACGTAGTGAAGATGATAAACGCAAGAATAACGAAGAAAGTCAGTCGGACTCAGCAAGTACATGTATAAGATCTACCCTTTCGCATGGATTGAATAACAAAACATGAAGAGAAAACCAAAACCATAAACTTGGCTTATATCTTAAATATCGGTAAGGATAGCTATCTAACCAGCATGCTTAGAGAGATGGTGAGACTCAGCAGCCTCCAATTTGCAGAACTGCTCTCCACATTTGTGGCAAGTAACTGTCGAAAACGTATTACCGTTTAATTCAGTTAGCGGGGAGAATCTTTTGCTTGGATGAACTTCCCCACTCACCTTAGATTTAGCAGTACTCCCAGCTGCAGACCCATTTCTATATGATAAAAGAGAAGGAACCTTTCTTGCAGCAGACATGGAAGTGTTATTAAAAGGAGAATTGGAGTTGTTAACAAAGTGCTCCTCAGGACCAGGAGTTCCGGGTCTTAGTGTACCGAAAAATGGCGAATTCCCACCCCCACCCCCGCCAAAGCCAGCACTTCCCACACCCTCTTGGTGGAAGCTTCCAAAACCAGTGATCTTGAGCTCACACTTGGAGTTGCTTAGTATGACTTCATGAGCAATTGGGTTGAGGAACTCACTGCTACCGATCGACCTGGGGCTGCATATCGGTGGTTTTTCCATGTGCCTCTTGCTTCCATGGATTACATCTTTGAGATTTGCTATGGACCTTGAACAACCAGACCTTCCAGAAGAACATCCTGACTTTCTGGATGCTTTCTTAGTTGTGATTGTGTTGAGTTGTTTCCTGTTCTTTGGATCATAAACTTCAGATGGCTCTGGTTTGCAAGGGAAAGACTTTTTCAAAGAAAACCAAACTGTTGGCATACTTTTTTTTTTTTTTTTTTTTTTTTGCCTATCCTCTCCCTCTAAACTTCAAGCCTTTCAAATTATAGGAGCATCCTTCTCATCATTATGCTTTGAGAGCTCATCGGTTGCTGCTTTACGCTTCTCCACGTCTCGAAGTCCAATCAGTAAGCTTTGCAGGCAGCAGTTTCAAACTGAAACAAATTGAGAAGACGACCAAGAAGTCGACAGAAATGAAGGAAACTTGGCAACTGTGGATGGTAGAGAACAGAGGGAGATAAAAGAGAAAAACAGTTATATATATAGAACACTTGAGTCTCAATAGTGGGAAACAAAAAGAGAGAGAAAAAGAGGAAAAAAACGAAGTATTTGATTACCATTTCAACCATTAACCTTTAGCCATTCTTCATTTTAAACTCAAGAAAGCTTGAGAACTATGAAGCTTTTGTCCATAATATTGGTTTGTGAAAGAATATTTTTTAAAAGGCAAAGAATGAAAAGCAAAAAACGAAAATAGAGAGAGAGGGAGGAATTTTCTTTTGTTTAATTGGTAAAAACTTTTGATTGTTGCTTTGTGTTTGTTGGGAGAAGGGGTGAATTCACTTGTGTTCATGCTTGCATTAGACTTAGCTCTTAGAATGACCCCTACAACATATTTTCTGTTTATATATATTTTTTCAAAATAATCTTCTAGTTTTCAAGTATAACCCCTTGAGAGCATATGTGTAAGAGACACTTTGGATTAATATCACGAAACAAACATCTAAACTATTTTAGAAACAAATAATGGTTTATAAAGATTGTGGCTCATTAATTTCTTTGGGTGATTCTATTAAAGTTGTTTCAGTAAAATAGAAAGATTATGGATGGGTAGTAATTGATGAGAGATTATTAGTTCATTAATGAGAAATAGGATTCTATGATGATTTTTCTTCCATGATATGTAAATTAAAGCATTCAATTTATCTTCATTTTCGTCAAATATTATTTGAATTTGGAAATGGTGTGGTTATGATCTTAATTAATGTTTAATTACCCAAAACTTTGATATATTTTCTTTCTTAATTACTGCTTAGTCAGCAGCTCATTGGTACAAATGAAAATGGCGTTATAATTCAACAATAAATAGTCAAAGAAACTGTTACTTAAAAGTTGTTTTACTTTTATTATCATTCCTTTTAAAGTGAATGAAACTCTTACACACAAAATTACTTTGTTTTTATTTTTTATATGGACGGAAATTTGAACTTTGAGAGAATGAGTAGAGTTTATCTCAAGTCAAATCAGTCAATACAAAGTTACATATTTATTGTTACAACATTTGTTCACAATAACAAAGATAGAACCATCCATCCCCATTTTAACTGCCATAGCTTAAATTGGTTTATCATTTTACTCATAAATTTCATAAAATTCTTAAATTGCCTATAAAATTTGACAAATGTATGACCAAATTTACCTTATTATCCATTTTTATTAAAAATATGAAATAATAAATAAATAAATAACGTGTTTCTTGTAGGCGTGAAATATGGTAACTCATTGATTCTATTATGGTAAGTGATTTATTAAATATCCTATGTAAATATGGTAAGTGATATTGTAGTAATATTATAATCAAAATTACTCCTTAAACTTTTTTTTTGTGGTTTTTTTTAAAAAAATTTCCTACCGATCTCTCTCGCTTTCCAATTTCTCTCTCCGTCCAATATTTTTTTCGTTTTGCATTGTTTTTCATATATTCTACGTAATTATAGTATATATTTAATGTTCTTTGGTATATATAGTATCGAGGAAAACTGAGTATGTTTGCAATATAGGGACTTTGATGAAATAGTTGAAGATCTAGGGAGTTGTATGAAAAATTGGTTGAATTGGGAGGATATATTAAATTGGTTTATGAACCGTATATATGAAATAATATATTGTATACTTTATGAATGAAAGGTTGTATTTTCAATTTGTTAAATTGGTTTATGTATTTTATTTCAAATATTCATATTATATGTAATAAATAATAAGTTTATGTTTTGAAACAATAGTGATTATGTATGAAGGTTAGTATATTAAATACAATAAATTGAGGAACTTTGATTAGTACAGTTGATGGAAGTTTATGAAAAAAATATGAAAATATAATAATCGAACTAAAACTTGGAATATGAATATTTGAAATAAAAGTTTGAAACAACATACTAAAAATCTAATAATAAGAAGGAAAAACTAGTTCAATAAAGAAAACTTACATCTCTTTTGGTTATGTCCAATACATCCACAACGGCCACATTTAACACGTCTCTTAAACTCCATTTTAGAAGGAATTCTAATCTTCTTTGGTGGGAGGATGACAACTTCAATTTCTGTGTTATTGAATATATGCAGTAGTATATTTGTAGCAAATCACAGAACATAAACGTATTATGCAATAGTATATGTAAAAAATCAAAGAAAATACTAATTGGATGGAGAAAAAAATAAAGAAAACAATACGGAACATGAAGAAAAAAATAAAATGTATATATATGAAATTCAACTACAATTTATGTATTATTAAATATATGTACTAGTATATATGCATGTAACAAATCACATAACATAAATATGAATAAGATGTATATATTTGATAAATTACATAATAGAAGTAGAATAAACAATGGTATATAAATGTATATATTGTTCACGAAAACTTTACTAAACAAAAATATGAATAAGATGACCGGAACATGCCGTAATTAAACAAAATATTAAAAACATGAAGAAAAAAATTTGTGTACGTATTATTGAATATATACAGTAGTATATATATGTAACAAATCACATAATATAAATATATTATTCAGTAGTATACCATAGTATATACGAATGACAGAACATTTAATAAAAAAAATATATGCTGAACATGACAGGAAGATGGACTGAATAATAAAAAATTAAACAAAATATGACGAACATGACCAGAATATGCTATAAACGGTGAAGAACGAAATAAATTAAGGAAGACAAAAACAAAATATGAGGATTAATTTTTTATATGAGGAAGACAACTAACTGGAATTGAGGAAGACAACTAGCTGGAAGATTGAGGAGAACATAAGGGCGAAATAAACTGAGAAACTGATGGACGAAATCGAAAACGGTGAAGAGCGAAATCGAAAACGAAAACGGTGAAGGACATTTCAACCGAAATCAGGTTTGGTTGAAGGCTCCAGAATTGATTGAAGAAACTACCGAAATTGGTGAAAAATTTGTTACCGGTGCCGAATTAAAATTGATATGTTTTACGTGGTGATGGAAATGATATTGATGATGAAATTATATGGTTATTAATTAATAAAGAATTTCCACATTAAAAAAAAATTTATTTGATAATATTTGCAAATCTACAATAAATGATTATAATAATAAAATATTTTGTATTCAATTTCGAAAATTATATGCTTATTATGATAAGGTTATAATTGTTCTAAAAATATACGAAATCATAATAAAATAAATTTAATTTTAGGACATTAGTAAAATTTAGGAGTGAAATTAGATCTTCTCCTAAATCTATCTATATTTATTGGAGGGGAGTTTGGGCCTCCAAGTTGAGTTTTGGGTTGTGTGGGCTAATAGCCCACTCACTTTTTCATTCTTTTTTGAAGATTACAATTGTTTTAGGGGAAGGGAAAGAAATGGCAAATTTGGGAAGCTGTGGTTGATTTTTGACAAAAATGGTGGCTAATTAGTTTTATGGCAAATCACATCCACAACATAAATACTTATTATTTTCAATATATCATTTTTACCTTCCTGTAATTCAATATATAATTTTTCACATTTTTTGTATTTTATTCTTATATATTTATATGGGATTATTAGAAACGTGAACATAATTAATTTCCAGAAAACTTAAGAGAAATTTCTTTATAAAAAACTTGAGAGAAATGTACGAATTTTAAAATTTGAAATTGATATTTTGTTAGTTTTGATTTGATTTAACATAACAAACATTTAGTTTGATATAAAAAAGATTTTATTAGTTTTAATTTGTTTTGATAATCTCCAAATTTATTTATGTATGAAAAATCATTTACATTTGATTTAATCCAAAATATTTCATTGAGCTCTTTGAAAATACTTTTTTGGTTAATGAATAAATATATTTCAAAATATTTGTTTGAAAAATATAAAGAAAGTATAAATTTGGTTTTTTTCACCGCACAAAAAGAAAATAGAGGAATCTGTGAAAATGACAAATATAAGAATGAAAATTGTCAAAATAGCAAAATGTTATTTTTTTTTATTTATTTATGGCAAAACTAACTGTCTGGAATAATTTTTCAACTTTTTTCGACAAAAAATGCCCCTCAACAGATGAGAACTGTCCATAATTAAATACAGTATATTTAAGGAACCCGGGAAATCAAACAAAACATTATCACATAGTCGATTACAGTTTATCTGTAAACACACCCACTTATGATAATTATTAACCAAATCAAATAATTATTATATTATTTCAAAGATCCTTAACCATATTCAATTGATTTCAATATCCCTTAATTATTCTCATTTTCCCCTTCAATAACTATATATTCAAACTTTAGCTACCAATTTTTTCCTTCAATAGCTATTAACGCAATGAATAGGTTCTAAAATTTTAATGCAATGAATTCTTCCTTCCTAAAATAATGATAAACATGATGCAATAATTAACCATATACAAAAACATTAAAAAAAAAAAAGTAACGAAAAAGCATTTAAAACATTCAAAATTCAAATTTAAATTCCAACCATTCCCTAAGATTATGGCAAATATAATGGGAATACTTAAGTTTAGATTCAAATCTCAACTATCCCTAAAATCATGCCAAATAAATAGTGATCTATCTTTAATGTTGTCAACAAACCGGAATTAATAGAAACCAAAACACAAGATTCACTGAAAGACAATCTCAATTTTGAATATATTAGGAAAATACATAATTCACCGGAACGTTCATGGCCATTAAAACATAAATTTCAACAAAGAACGGAGCAAAGCATATTCTTTTTGAAATTTTAACATCTTTCTATTCTAAACTACTTTAGAAAAATAACTAATATTGCCTTCCCAACATTATATTCATAAGATTATGCTATATACATTTTATTTCTTTGCTCTTGTCTACCATATTTTCGTAATATCCAACCATTACATCAAATTAAAACGTGATCCATACAAATGAAATAGGTACCCGTATAATATATGAAACAATAATTTAATTTAATATTCATCCCTCCTATATACAATTTACCAGTGAATACTTTATTCGATAAACGTGTTTCCTTTGAATTTTTTCCATGGCTTTACAATGAGTGAAGACCGTATTCGATGGTAGATGGATTGAGTCATGCCGATATATTGACTATCGCCTCCTTGATGTATATGTTCCAGTTTCATCCTCGTTTCAAGAATTTGCAAATGGGCGGTGCAAACTTATTAGAAAACGAAGGGCGTGCAAACGGCGGAAAAGCGACGGTGTTATTTTTTTTATTTATGGCAAAACTAACTGCCTGAAATAGTTTCCACTTTTTTGGTCCGAAATTATCCCTCAACGGATGAGAACCGTCCAGATTCAGAGATCCAAAAATCAAATAAAATATCACATATTCGATTACAGTGTATTTGTGAACACACTCACTTATGATAATTATTAACTAAATCAAAAAATTATTATATTCTTTCAAAGATCCCTAAATATATTCAATTGGTTTAAATATCCCCTAATTATTCTGATTTTTACCTTCAATAATTATATATCCAAACTTTAGCTATTAAGTTTAGAATCAAATCTCAGCCCTCCCTAAAATCATGCCAAATAAAATGTGATTTAATTATGGCAAATATAATGGAAATACTTAAGTTTAGAATCAAATCCCAACCCTCCCTAAAATCATGCCAAATAAAATGTGATCAATCTTTAATTTTGCCAACCAACCGGAGTTAAGGGAAACAAAAATAGAAGATTCAGCGGAAGACAATCGACCACAATTAAGGGAAACAAAAATTTGTACTAAAAGAAGAAGGTGGAAAGCGACGGTGCGGGTGGAAAGCCATTTGAAAATTTGAAGAATGTTATATATTCAAACTTTAGCTATTAAGTTTAGCTATTAAGTTTAGAATCAAATCTCAACCCTCCCTAAAATCATGACAAATAAAATGTGATTTAATTATGACAAATATAATAGAAATACTTAAGTTTAGAATCAAATCTCAACCCTCCCTAAAATCATGCCAAATAAAATGTGATCTATTTTTAATTTTTCCAACCAACCGAAATTAAGGGAAACAAAAAATAGAAGATTCAACGGAAGACAATCGACCGCAATTAAGGGAAACAAAAATTTGTACTAAAAGACGAAGGTGGAAAGTGACGGTGCGGGTGGAAAACAAATGCGGGTGGAAAGCCATTTGAAAATTTGAAGAATGTTAGAACCGGAGAAAATTTGAAGAAATTTTTTAAGAAAATTTTGAGAACTCGGTATTTTTTACCAATACATGCAGAAAATAGAGGAAAAATCCAAAGGTTAAAGAAGGAACAGAAGCGTGAAACGAAACAACTCACCCATACTTTGGGTGGTGCAAACCAATTAAAAAGGAAGGGCGTGCAAACGGTGGAAAAGCGACGGAAGAAAAATCGATAGTAGAAAAGCGACGGAAGAGAAGCCGATGGTGGAAAAGCGACGGAAGAGAAAGCGACAGTGGAAAAATGGAAGAGAAAGCTACGGTGGAAAAGCGACGGTGGAAATGCACCGGAAAGCCTTTACAGAAGACGGTTTATTTTTTTGGGAGGGAAAATTAGAAAATTGAAGGGAGAGAAAGCGATGGTTGAAAAATGGAAGAGAAAGGTACGATGGAAAAGCGACGGAAAGCCTTTACAGAAGATGGTTTACTTTTTTGGGAGGGAAAATTAGAAAATTGAAGGGAGTGCATAGTATGTATTAATTACAGGGTATTTGTGGTTTTTCTTATATTGTATTTAGGAGTCTATATTGTAAAGTAGGTAGGGGCATTTAAGGCATAGTTATCTCATTTATTATGTGGAAATTAACTGTTTTGCTATTTTGACAATTTAAAAATAAATTTGTCATTTACCCAAAGTAAAACTTACATTTTGCTATTCTTCTTGTCGCCCCAAGAAAATATATACATTTTGTTCTTCTAGAATTCTGTCGTAGTTTGGTTAAGAAATGGTTTTATGAACGTCGTACTCACTGGAGTTTCCAACATACACATATTTTCACATATGTTTAGGATATGGTTCGAGAAGCACTAAAGAAGAGTCGAACAATGAATGTAAGACTTATTTTATTTCAAAAAGTGTAATTATCATTATTAAGAGTAGAATTCTCAACTTACATTCATAACTATTTGTTGCAGATTTATCAACATGAGTTTGAAGTACATCATGGAATAGAACAATTTTTTGTCAACGTCCTACATCATATTTGCTCTTGCCGACGATGAGACCTTGATTTGATCCCTTGCTCCCATGCATGTATTGCATTGTCCTCAAGGAAGCTTCATATTCATATGTACACTCATCAATTCTACCATGTTTCAAATTTGACTCTATTATATAGAAAGAAAATGCGTCCTGTTGACAATGTAAAAGAATTTACAAACATGCTCTACTTTTCCTCCTAAAGTCAAACGTTCTCTTGGGAGGCCTAAGAAAAAAAGAATTATTTCTTATTTGAAAAAGAAAGCTACAGTGTAGTAGGTGTGGTAGGAGAGGTCATAATTGTAGGTCTTTCAAAAAACCTTTACGACGTTGAGTTTTAAAGTACTTAGTATCTTATATTATTTCCCATTGTTTGCTAGTTGGTTAAATTGTATTAGAGTTATACATACATATATATATATATATATATATATATATATATATAAATGATTTCTCTGCATTCTTTATTATTATCAATCAGTATCTGTTATTTTTTTTCTTAATTTAACAAAATAGATTTATTGGTTACATTGGACAGGTTTGATTGTGTTGATTATTTTATAAAGTTATAGTGTATTTGTACATACTACATGACTACTATTGTTCTTTCCAGATTAGCTCCACAATATTTGATAAAATGTATAACATATGTTGTTGACAGAATTATATTGTAATTTATGCTTTTAAACAATGTGAGAAATTATTCATTCTTTATCATGATCACATATTCAAATATTAATATATATTTGTTCATATAGTCGTATACTTTTATGTGTAATCTACGTAAAGAAATTAGTAATTCATGTGCTTGATTTGGTGTATACTTTTTCAATCCAAAAAGCATTATACTAAGATGTATTTGTTAAAAAACTAACAAAAGAACTATTTCCTAAATAGTGTCATTGAATCGTAATTACGATTGTTTAACTAACCAAACTTTATAATAACCAACAGAGTTAAGATTTATTTATAATAACCAATAGAATTAAAATTTATTATATTAAATAACCTTGCTACAGGTCTAATATTCAGTTGGTAACTCCTAAAAAATAGGTAAATTTAATTATTTTACTTGTACAAACCATTGCAAATAATATATTATTTCCATTTAACATTATGTCCCTATCCTATAACAGCCAAGCATATCTCCTAACAATATATCTTTTAACGTCAAATTTATATAAAAAATTAGAGGCATTGATTTAGAAAGGAAAATTAATATAACTTTACCTTTGTAATTTTCTGGTATTTTTCTTGAAGAATATTACAATATACATGTACATTTTATACACAAAAATAATACCAAACAAGGAAAAGATATCGGTGGTAAATACAAAATAATTTTCTCCATAATTATAGGATTTAATTTCGTTAATACCCTCTCCCTCAAACTCAAGATGGGAGAGTTGAGACCACCTTGAGTTTGTGAATTAGCTGGGTGAAACGAGGAGAATGCAGAGCTTTGGTGAAGATATCTGCAGGTTGATCGGTGGTAGAGATAGATTTGAGATGAAGAGTGTTGCTCTGAAGGTGATGGCGAACAAAGTGACAATCATTCTCAATGTGCTTTATTCGTTCATGGAATACATCATTGCGTGCAATCTAAATAGCACTGCGATTATCACAATGAAGAATAGTGGGTGATGTCTGGGGGCCTCCATATTAGTAAGAAGCCAATGAAGCCAAAGTAATTCTAAAGTGGCATCAGCTAGAGCACGATATTCAGACTCTGTGCTAGAACGGAAAACAACAGATTGTTTCTTGCTTCTCCAGGAGATAAGAGCGTCACCTAGATAGAAGCAATAACCAGTTGTAGACCGTCTATCAGTAGGATCACATGTCTAATCAGCATCAGAGAATCTAGAGAAAACCAGGGAGGATTGAGAGGAGAACTGTAGACCATGACCCAAAGTGCCTTTAATGTAGCGAAGAATACGAAGGACAGCAGTGAAGTGAATTGTACGAGGAGCAACCATGAACTGACTAACAATGTGAACTGCATATGCAATATCTGGACGAGTCACAGTTAAGTAAATAAGGCTGCGAACAAGCTGCCGATATAAGGTGGGATCATTAAGAAGAACACCATCAACAGGAGTGAGATGCACATTGGGATCCAGAGGTGTTGAGGATGTAGCAAAATCAGTAATACCAGATCGATTGAGGAGGTTAGAAGCATATTTTGCTTGAGATAAATAATAGTCATTGGGTGATGATGAGATCTCAAGACCAAGAAAGTAGCTGAGATTTCCTAAGGTCTTTCATCTCAAAATGCTGACCTAGGTAACTTTGCAAATAAGATATGGCTTGAGGGTCATCACCTGTAATGATCATGTCATCAACATATAAAAGAAGGAGAACAATACCAGTAGACGTCTGGCGAGTAAATAAGGCGGAATCATGAGAACTGGAGGTGAACCCAAGTTGGGTAATAGTGGAGCTTAATGTTGCAAACCAAGCTCGAGGAGCTTGTTTGAGACCATAGAGAGCATGGTAAAGGAGACATACTTTCTGCGGTGGTGGAGTAATGTCAGGTGGTGGTTTCATATAGACTTCTTCAGATAGGGTTCCATTTAGGAACACATTTTTAACATCCATTTGAAGAAGGGGCCATTATTTTGCAGCGACAATGGCTAACAGACTACAGATAGACGTGATTCGAGCTACTAGAGCAAACGTTTCTTCATAATCAATGCCATATTCCTAAGAATAACCTTTAGCAACAAGTCGTGCTTTGTACCATTCAATAGAGCCATCGGAGTGTGTTTTTATTTTAAAAATCCACTCATAGCCAATGTTTCTTACCAGGAGGTAAATCAACATAGTCTCAAGTATGGGTTTTCTCTATGGGTTGAAGTTCCTCATTCATTGCTTGCTGCCACAAGGGGTTAGTACTAGCTTCCTTATATGAGGAAGGTTCATCTAAAGACATGATAGTAGAGAAGCAATGGTACTCTTTGAGATGAGAAGGAGTTTCTCTTATCCGGGTGGATCGTCAGATAGGTGCATGTTCAGGTTCCTCAGAAGGGATAAATGGAGGATCCGGGAGCACAGAGGTAGTGTGAGATTGAGTGAGCTCAGGTGAGAGTGGAGGACAAGGTGTAGTGTTGGGTGGTGAATCAGGTGTAGGGAATAGATTAGTAGAAGGATCGGTAAAAAATGAGTGAGGACTAGATAGAGAGGTATGAAATGAAGAAAGACTAGAAAACATACGATGTTCCCAAAAGGTGACATGGCAAGAAATACGTAATCATTGAGAGATAGGATCCCAACAACGAAAACCTTTATGTTCAGTGCCATAACCCAAGAAATAACTTAGACGAGCACGAGCTTCAAGTTTTGTATGTTCATGAGGATGTAATAATACAAAACATGCACAACCAAAGACTTTGAGATTAGAGTAAGAGGGAGGAGTACTGTATAATCGTTCAAATGGGGAAATATTATGTATGTCCTAAGATGAAAGGCGATTGATGACATAAACATAGGTAAGGGCGACCTCTCCTCAAAATTTTTTGGGGCATGAGGCAGAGAGGAGTTGAGCATGAACAGAGTCTAGAATGTGACGGTGTTTGCGTTCTGCTCGTCCATTTTGCTGGGAGGTGTGAGGACATGAGCGTTGAATCAAAGTGCCTTGTTGAGCAAGGAAGGAAAGAAAATAAGAGTCCTTGTATTCTATTTCATTATTGGTGCGAAGAATTTTAATGGTGCTGGAAAATAGTGTTTGGACCATATTGGCAAACTCAACATATATTTGATATAAGGAGGAACGATTTTTAAGAAAGTAAATCCAAGTAAAATGAGAATAGTCATCAATAAATAAAACAAAATATCGATAACCATTGACTGTAGCACATGGAGCAAGTCCCCAAATATGAGAGTGAATTAGGTCAAAAGGTTTATCACATAAAGAAGCAGAATTAGGAAAGGACAAAGTAGGTTGTTTTGCTAGTTTTCAATTTAAACAGTCAAGAGTGCTAAACTTAGAAACATTATTCAAAATGCCATTAGAAGCTAAACTACAGAGTTTATCAGAGGATGCATGACCTAGACGAAGATGCCACTGAAATATAGTGTTATTAGTGACTGGAGCAGAGATGGCTGGGAACATAGGAGAGTGCTGAAGAGATGTGATCTCAAATAATTAACCCACTTTCTGTCCCGTACCAATCACTTGTCCCGTCTGAGAATTCTGAACCTGACAACCATGAGAAGAAAAGACAATAGTAAGTCCGAGATCACATAATTGGCCAACAGAGGCTAGGTTGAATATAAGATTGGGGACATGGTAGGTGTTGGAAAGTTTTATGGTGGGTGTATTAACAGTGCCAATGTGAGAAATAGACATGTGATTACCATCAGCAAAGTGAATTTGAAGAAGTGAGTGAATAGAAATATGAGAGGATAACAATAAAATGTCAGAAGTCATGTGATTACCACAAGCCAAATCAAGGAGCCAAGAGGTACCTAGGGTAACAGCAAGAGCAGTAGAGTTGGAAGAGATCACATGTTTTAGTAAATCATGAAGATCAGTTAACTGAAGGCTCGAAGGTGTAGTGATATCAAATGGTGTAGCAACAGCAACAACAGATGGAGAACCAGCTTTAGAGGAGAACTTGGGTTTGTGTGAGTGACTAGAGGGACAGGGTGGACGAGTTGGACAATGATCCAAAATGTGACCTCGTTTATGACAATACCTGCACTCAATGGTAGGACAATTAGCAAACTTATGGTCATGAAGTTTGCAATTCTTGCAGAAACTGGTCTCATTAGTCTGTCGAAGATGAGTAGTGGCAAGAGTGACATTAGAGAGCAGAGTGGAGACAATGCCAAGTCTTTTCTCCTCAAATAAGATTTCCTAAACAGCAACGTCAAGAGAAGGCAGGGGGTTACGATGTAACAGAGCAGCACGAATGGATTCATATTCTGGTCGGAGAACCATTAAGACTTTGATAAGACGAATATGATCAGGGCTAATTTTTGCCAGATAACTGAGTCCAAATGGGTTAAGAGTAGCTAGATATTCGTTCACAGATTGGCTCACTTTCTGATTTAGATTAATAAGTGTAGAATGCAACTGATAATAATGAGCAAGTCCTATAGATTGAAAACGTGTGAACATAAAATCCCAAAGTTCTTTCGCAGTATCAAAAGCATCAAACTGAGTATGGATGGCTGGAATAGAAGTGTTACCTAACCAGGTGATGATTTGATGGTTTTTGCTATCCTAGTGCTCAAGTCTTTCAATGTATTAATATCCTCCGCAGTAGTTTCATGGATCAAGACATCAGAAGTATTTGCATTATTACCAGTGTTTTTCACTAGAGGAGTGGGTTTGATAGGTTTGGTGATATCTCCCGTAACAATACTCCATAACTTCCGACCTATCAAAAAACTTCTCATTTGATGGACCCAGGTAATATAATTTGTGCCATCAAGAATGGTGCTAATGGGACGAGCTACGTCGTTTTTCTCCATGGGAACTAAGATGCAGATCTGCAAACACATAACGGAGCATAACGGGAATGGTTCTGTAGACGGCGGACTTGGGAGCTTCACGTGGCAGTGAATCTATAAACAGACTATGTTTGAACGAACTGAACAAATCTGAACATGGTGGCAGATCTGAATGTGATAGCGGATCTGAATGGACTGAGTTTGAACGGGTGTGGATTGGTGCGAACGACACGTTGTGGATACGTAATACAGTAGTATATTAACGAAGGAACGACGCGTTGTGAATTCAGCGGAGATCTGTAATATATCTGGATGATTTTCTGAAACTGAAGCTGGACGGGAATGGACTCACGACGAACAATGGCGGCGAAAATTGGGTGACGGATGGATGGGCGCAGATGGATGAACAAATCGACCAGAGGATGGGCACGAAAAAGAACTGATGCGCGAAGAGCTAATTCGCGAATGAGTGTAGAAAACTGGTGCCGGAAAACTGATGAAGGCGGCGACGGCGACTAGGTTACTTTTTAGGCTCTGATACCATGTAATTTTCTGGTATTTTTCTTGAAGAATATTACAATATACATGTACATTTTACACACAAAAATAGAACCAAACAAGGAAAAGATATTGGTGGTAAATATAGAATAATTTTCTTCATAATTATAGGATCTAATTTCATTAATAACCTTCGATCTTTAACTAACTATGAACAAGTATAGACGAACGAATGTTGGATGATAGAATGCCTTTGCTTATGAACATTTGGCCTATGCTTGGATGGAAGGAAGAACGTTCAACCTTTGCTTAGATGGAAGGAAGAACGTCGACCAATGCTAACTGAACGCGCCGACTGAACGAAGGAAGATTGAACGCCGACTGAACGTGGACCGAAACAAGAAGAACACCGAAGGGAAAGAAAGAGGAAAAAGCTAGGAAGAACACGAATCGAGAAAAGGAAGAACATGACTGCTACTTGAAGGAAACCGCGAACGACTGCTGCTTGAGAGGACCAACAATGGAGATTTTTCCTTTGGTTCAAGTTTGAAAACAAGGGTTAAGGAGAATAGCAAGGGGTTCACGCCAATAGAGGTAAAGAGAGAAGATCGTGAGATTTAATAAGATTGATTTGATTTTTGAAAGATAATTAATTATTCATTGCATTGGTATTGGGTTTGATTATAAGGTATTTGAGTAGTTTTAAAATTTGTGTGCTTATTCAATTGAAGGTTGGGGTTCACGCCAATATGTGCTTATTCTTGGCTTTCTATATTTTTCGTTTTTAATATATTCTTTTATTTTGCCATTTGTATAATTTTATTTTAATTTTGCTATTTTTTCAAATAAAAGTTAATAATTTTCCATTTATCTTGTTGCCCCATTCTTTTAAGTTATAATTAACTAAGAAAAATTTAGAGAAAAAACCTAGTCTAGCTACAATTTTACTTAAATGTCTTAAATTCTTAATTAATTTCAATAATATTGACTAATTTTATAGATAGATTTCACTGTTAAAATTACATATAAATGAAAATTGATATATTTTTTTTACCACAAACATTTTATATTACATTTATTATTTATATTAAAACTTACATATATATTTATGCTATTAATTATTTACTAGATTTATTT
The DNA here is from genome assembly GCF_025177605.1 of Cucumis melo. NCBI lineage: Eukaryota > Viridiplantae > Streptophyta > Magnoliopsida > Cucurbitales > Cucurbitaceae > Cucumis > Cucumis melo. The sequence continues at coordinate 9,851,013 of NC_066860.1, forward strand.
TCATATATTTAATGTAGTTGTAGTATTTTATTATTGATTCTATGTAAGTATAATATATATCGAATACATTTATGGTAATATTTTCAATCATCTTTCTCTCCCTCATTTCTTATCCTTCCGGTGAATTAATTGCTAATATTTCCAATCATCTCTCTCTCAGTCCATTTTTAATTCTTCTCGTGAAAAACTTTTCGGTGAGTGCATAATTTCTTCCCAGTCATCCAACCGATCTCTCTCTTTCTCTATTCTTCCTTATTCCGTTCATCTCTTTCAAGTTTTCCGGTGAGTGTATATTTGTTTCATCTTATGTTTTTTCGTTGAAGTTAGTATGCTGGTGAAGTTTTTCGGTGAAGTAAATTTGTTCATCTTATTCATATTTGTTTCTAGGTATTTCAATTTTTTGTCTTGCATTAGTAATCAATATTTTTTTTTTTTAATTTGAGAGTAATGTATTTTGAATTGTAGAATTCTTTACCATATATGAAATTGATTTTGGTTAATGTATTTTGAATTGTAGAATTCTTTACCATATATGAAATTGATTTTGGTTTACATATTTGTTCATTTTATATCGAGACATAATGTGTATAGTATGTTACAATGATATATGTATATGTATGTATCTATATATATATATATTTAATTTTTTCAGATCTGACCAACATTGTAGTATATTTTAGTCCATGAACAGATGTCGTTTCAAGAGTTACACAAGAGTTCGTAAAATTTCTGTTTTCTAAATATCAACCATGTATATTATTCACAATTTTCATTGAATTGCAGCTGAATATATTATATTCATAGGACAAAATTTGTAACGACCCAACTTTTCCGGACTAAGCTGAGGTCACTACCAAATATCAAAACTCGACCATTCAACATAAAATTTAAAACGGACCAGATACGATTCATTAAAACATTATAAACCTTACAAAAGACAGTTTCGGGCCCTATTTTAAATAATTCGAAAAAAATCACAAAATAAAATGTCAAGTCACCAGTCCAAAATCACAGTCAAAATATTCTGACAAAATACATAGCGGAAGCGAAAAGAAAACCAGACGCGTCCATATGGCCTTCACGCATCCTTCCTGCCTCTCGTCGGTCTGCCCCTCGCTGTACCCCTACCTGAAAAGTTAAAGAAGAGAAAGGGTGAGTATAAACATACCCAGTAAGGGACCCACCACTGGGCCCGTTAGGGGACAACAGTTAACTTCCTATTCGGGGGTACCCTACATATCAGTCTAGTGCTCCCGAAGGATGCACATATCAGTCTAGTGCTCCCGAAGGATGCACATATCAGTCTAGTGCTCCCGAAGGATGCACATATCAGTCTAGTGCCCCCGAAGGATGCACATATCAGTCTAGTGCCCCCGAAGGATGCACATATCAGTCTAGTGCACCCGAAGGACGCACATATCAGTCTAGTGCTCCCGAAGGACGCACATATCAGTCTTGTGCTCCCGAAGGATGCACATATCAGTCTAGTGCTCCCGAAGGATGCACATATCCGTAAGGCACACTACCCCATAGATGAAGCTAACCGTTACCCCTCAGTCCAAACTAAACTGTCTACATCAATCACATCCCAACGGCATTCATATCACAGTCCCGCCATAGGCTTTATCAGTCAGATAGTATAAGTTTAAACATCTACACCCTCAGTTGCTATATGCATTACCGATTCGCACACCAATAGGGAAAACCCTAGGTTCAATCGACTAACCAACCAAAACCGGACTCACGGTCCATCCCCGTCCAAATTCCATGAACCACATCCAGACCAGTGTTTTACTACATACTGAACCGTAAGTTTAGGGTCCATCAACATAAATTCTCAATCCACAAATAGCAGTCACAGTATATTTTCGTCAGACAAAATATAGTATCAGTACTTAACAGTCAACACGCATACAGATATTCAGTACAGTCACAAACGTGTAATCTCCTGTGGATTACTACGGTTTCAGCCTGGACTCGGGGTCCAGTAGTAGGAAAACCCTTACCTGAAACTCGGTTATGCCCCTCGATCGAAATCCACGCTCGACAGATCTACCTAACGAAACACGAAAGTTTTAGTTGATGACTTTAGTAGCAGTTGTTTTAAAAAGGTTATCCGTTGACTTACCCCAAGGAAAGGAAACTATCTCCAACCAGGTCTGTCGCGGAACCCGAGAACTTAAGCGTCAACTCTGTACTACCTTCAAGGGAGAAAAGTAGGGCCATATCTTAATCCAACATTCAAACTTGAATCGGACGACGTAACATTAGGGAATTCATCAAAACAATCCTTACCGAAGACTCACCGTGAACCGAAGTGGAGGAAGGAAGGCTTAGGTGGCTCGGCTCGGCTCGGCTCAGCTCGGCTCGGCTCGGCTCAGCTCGGCTCGGCTCGGCTTGGTTCTCGGCTCGGCTCGGCTCGGCTTGGTTCGGCTCGCGGCTCGGCTCGGCTCGGCTCACTCGGCTCGCGGCTCGGCTTACTCGGCTCGCGGCTCGGCTTGGTTCGGCTCGCGGCTCGGCTCACTCGGCTCGCGACTCGGCTTGCGGCTCGGCTCACTCGGCTCGCGGCTCGGCTCGCGGCTCACTCGGATTTGTGTGGCTCGGACCGGAAACGGGTTCGGGTCAGCTTGGAACCGGGTCGGGTTGGACGAAAAACGGCAGCACGGTTCTGAGGCTTTTTCCTTCCGGCGAACGACGGTGCTTCCCTCTGTGCTCTGTCGGCGTCGGAAACGCGAGCTGATGACGAAGAGGAAGCCGGCGGTGGTAGAAACGAAGAGAGAGAGATGGAGAAGCGTCGGCTGTCGGTGGTTGGAGGTGAAACGGAAATGGATGAAGGCCGCGGCGGACGAGCGTCTGCTGTCGTCGGTGAGGAACTGTAAAGAAGAAGAAGAAGGAGAAGAAAAAGAAGAAGAGATGGGCTGTGTGCGAACGGGCGGCGGCGCTTCGTGAAGGCGGTGGGGTTTTCGGGTCGTGCGGCGGCGCAAGGGAGAAAGCGAAATGGATGGCTCGCGCGCGTAGGGCTTCTTCCTTTCTCTTTTTTTTTAAAAAATATATATATATATATATATATATATATATAAATAATAATAATAATAAATATATATTTAATAAAAAAAATGAATAATAATAATAATAATAATATTAAATATAATATCAGTAATTAATGATACATGTATATATATATATATTGAATAAAATTAATATAATTTATAATAGAATATTAATATTAATTAATTATAATAAAATTAAATAAGAATATTAATATTTATTTTAAATAAATAAAAAGAAAATATTAACATTAAAAATTATAATAATAAACCCCGATAATAATAATCTAATCAATATTATATTATTATTATTATTATTATTTATTTTTTTTTCGTTTTACCAAAACTCAAATTTCCGAACAAATCACTTAAAATGCTAAAATTTTACCTCGAACTTCGGGGCGTTACAAAATTATTCTTATATTTATAGTTTTATTTCTAAATTAACACATTATATTTGTCATATTATTCGTTGAAGTCAATCTAAAACTAGACATTCAATATACGTTAGTACATGAAAAACTTGATATATACAATATGTGAAACGAATATATTACAATCATTAACAACTAATTTTATTACATGGTATACTATTGGATCAGATTAATTAGGTCTTCAGGATATACCAGATTTTATATACAACATTGTTACAGTTGTTTATTATATAACATGAGGTATATATATGTGAAATAATTAAATATACATGTGAATATATGAGAAAGAGTACGTAAAATATATATTCTACTATTATGTGACTTAGTAAAAATCTATAACTGTTATAATTATATTTGATATAAACATAATATATATATATATATATATATATATATATATATATATATATATATATATATATATTTGAAATTAATAACTAGACCAAAGAAGTGCACACCGATAACAAATTTACAATATATCATTTTATATACTAAATACTATATGAGATGTATATTTTCATTTTTCAATATGTTTATCAATACGAAAACTCAAACAACATAAAAACATAGGAATGAAAAAAAGGAAAAAAATATGTAAAAAACTATATAACGATGATAATAAAAAATGAAAATAAATATAATTTATCTGGGAAGAAAAATTAACCAAATATTTACAATTTAAAAAATAAATATGTAATATCTCACATTAAATAAATAAAATCTCATACAATTAAAAAAAATATAAATGTATTATCTCACATTAATGCTCAAAACTAAAACGAAAAATAAATACTCAAAGTCAAATTTGAAATTAACTCAATAAGGAAAATATTTTTTTAATATTTTTCCATATTTGTGTCGTTACAAATTTATTTCATTTTTTTAATAATATTAATCATAATGATGGATAGTGTTGTCAATCTTACTTTTATGTAAATTTGAAGTTCAATATGCCTTTTATGGAAAAAAGATGATAATTTTAAATTTCTTTATGTTATCAAGCCTGTATATTTAGGGCCCTATATCACTTAAAACCCCATTAATTAAAGTGAAGACTATTTAGAAATGGTTTGCGGTAAATACACGAGTATTTAGAGTAAGGAGTTGGTACTTATGTTCTCTAGGTTTTTATAGTTGAGTTATAATAGATAATAAATGTGTTTGAGATATAAACTATTTTAATTTGGAAGGAAAATAGTAAACATTGTAGCAAAGAATAAAAAATTGATAAATGTAGAATAGTAAAGACCGTAACAAATTATTGATAAGTTTCGAGAATATTGATTGTAGTTATCTCATAATTACAAAGGAGTATTTTCAATAACAAGGAGTTGGTTACAATAGTTTTATTTGTTCATAAAAAACTTTTCCACAATGAACATCGTACGACTTTTATTTGTTCACTTACATGCAAATATGTTAACATAATATTGAGTGGTTCTTCTACTTTCACTTAAACATAAATAATATAGAGTTACTAAATTACAAACTTACACCACAATGTTTTCTTACATTAAAGTATTAAAAATGTAATTACCCAAAAAATTGAAACAGTTTCAACTCTGGCATTTTTTTCTCTTAAAAAGAAAAACACCGACACTTTTTTAGTTTGAGTATAGTCATAAAAAAATGAAACATACAAATATGTAATCAAAATCTCTTCCTTAAATTATATTGAAGTATAAGAAAGTGTAATTTAAAAAAATTGAAAATATTATTAGCCGACTTTTTTTAAGCTTTAGGAGTTAAAAAAAATGAAGCAAAAAGATGTAATCAAATTCCTATCAGTTTAAATTATATATATATATATATATAATGTAACTGCAAATTTTTTTTAAAAAAATATAGTAAAAAAACCTAACTGATACGAATTAATATGACCTACGCCCGAAATACAAATTATTATAACTTCAAAAAAATAGTTTGAATCTCAAATACATAGTAGTTGTTATAATTAATACCAAAATAATTTATATCATAAACAAAAACTATCATAAACCAATGAACTATGATAACTAGTGCTCCAAGGATGTAAACTAATGATAATTTGACAGAGAACGAAGGAGCAGCAGTTGAGAACAACATCCTCATTGAAACCATTTGTGGACACTTCCCAAATGCAATCACACATACCTTTTGACTATTAACGGATGTCACACCACTTACAATTCAGGGAATAGCTTAATTGCACAAAGTAAAACCAAGAGTTTATCTTAAGTACTTGAACGATAGAAAAAGTCGAAAAGTCAGTATAATGAAAGTCCTCATTTCTTACTCTAACAAGCATTCACCTGTCGTTTGTGTGAAACTGACATCGGTAAGGCACTTGGAAGTTGTCAAAATGTTTGACCAAAAGATTCAAAATTTGAATTGGGAGTGTGTTCATCTACTCTTGAAACCTACTTCATTCCAACATTAAATACTCTCATTCAATTCCTACGGTTAAAGAATCTTCATGTCCTCTTTTTCTCTCCCAAATGTTGTATTTTGTGAGGTCCAATGAATAGCAATGAAGCTTTAAAAGCTGTACTGCATGATCTTGCAGTAAAAGTAAATATTGTGGTTCTCCCAATTAGTTTCATATAGCCTTCCTTCCTCAAACTGATTCTTAAGAAGTTGGATTGTAGTTGGATGAAACTCGATTTGAGTATCAAAGTTTCATCAAAATTTTTATAAAATAAACGAATGAAGATAAAAGGAAGGAAAGATGTATGTATTAGCTATGTCACCAAGCAAAAGGAGAGATGTTTATTATTGTAGATCTATTTGTGTAGGTCGCCATTAGAGAGCTTATATTTCACATTTTTCTAGACATTCTTCATACTCAGGGCCGTTCAAAACACAGAGATACCAAATCAAAAGCTTTTACTTTATTGATAGGTTAAATCATTTTGGTTAGTAGGAATCCCTGCTTACATACATCTTGGAAGAAGAATTGGAATAATGAAATTAAATAAGATATCATTATAAACTCGACAGCGAATACCACAAATTTTGTGTTAGGAGCCTTAGAAGAATGGAGAGAAAAACGAGTTTCTTTGATTCCGCTTATCTCTTATGGTTTGCCAGCTAAAGCATCAAACCTTGTTTGGCCAACCGCTAAGCTTTGGAGGCAGCAGTTTCATACCCAAATAGGATGGAGAAGACGATCAAGAAGTCGACAGATACGAAGAAATTGAGGAAATTAAACATGGTAACTGTGAGTTTCATAATATTTGTATAGAGCATTCAATATATCTTCATTCTCGTGGATATTATTTGAATTTGAAATAGGATGTGAGAATCATCTTAATTAACGTTAATACCAAAGCCAAATAAACTAAATGTATACATCATTTTTTATTTTGAAAAAACTAAGCTTATAAAGTAATCACAGAGTTTTCTATGTTTTGTTTTCTACCTAAAATCTAAAATATAGTTTGAAAACATAATTTTTTTTTAAGATTAATAAGAATAATATTCAATATCACCAAAACTAAAATTCACTCTAACAGTTTCAAGTAGATTACGTGTATTAAAATATGAAAATACTTTTGTTTCCATGTCAACGAGAACACATATTCACTCTTTACATACCCCCTATTACTAAATTGGGAAATTACAAAAAAATAGACCAATTTTCAAGAGGTTATATGTCACGCCCTGCCCTACACGTAGTCTTAACCTTGCTATCCGGAACAAAACACGACTAGAAGCTTTGAACTTAAACAATTAAGCAATTTAAAGCCTAACTTTTGCAACATAACCATAATAACTTTAACGCAAACCATTTGTCTTATTAACTTAAAATCATGTGTTGGATCTACAATCACAAAAAGAATACATTACATCCTTAAGTACATAAACTAACAAAGAATCTTAAACGCCTTCACAGCCTTCGGTCTTCAACAATCTAGCTTACTCACCTTCTTTAACCCGAACTTGGCCTTAAACGCCTAAAACTTGGGGAAGGGGAAAACTTAAAACGTAAGTCAAATACTTAGTGAGTGATAGTTTTGAAAACCTTTTGAGAAATATGATTCAATCAATAAATTCATTTTCATTTCATAAACAGACTTTCAATGCCACATTTCAATAAAACAAAAATCAAACATTAGCCTTTTGCTATTCCTTTCGCCAGGAACATGAATCATTCCCACGCATAGACTATTGTGATGACCTTTTCATCAACAACATCCTCTAGAGAATTTCTCAGTTCATTTCCCGTTGTCAGGCTGCTAAGCACAATACACATGATCTTTTATGCATTGGCTACCTTCACTCCGCCATGGATGTCTTTCTACATGGATGTCTTTTCTACATGGTTGCCTTTTCTCAATATGTGTACATAATAGCTAGCTCACTCTACTACGTTTCCTATAGTTCAGAATGCCTTTGCAACCCAAAATTTTCACTTTAGCTTCTCGACAAAAAAACACTCAAATTCTTTCTCCTTTTATATCTCAAAATAACCCCTTTCCTTCTATCTTAATCTCTTATTTATTTTTATCCTAAATTGGATTAGTCATCACTTAATTTCTCAAAACTCACTCTCTAGCTCATGCTTAGTCGCAAAATGCATGAAACCTACTTAAAACACCTGGATTCCAACTCCACCGAATACTTAACTCTTAATGATCTCGATTGAAATTGGCCCAAGATCACCCTTAGATCACCAATTAAACCATTTCCTATCTCCAGTCTCAATCGACACAACCTTGAGCTAGCCCCAACATCCTTCAACTTCCCATTTTTCCTTCATTCTCGAGACTGGACTCGTGCCCAAAATTGCCAAAGATCTCTGTAATTTCTTTTCTTTTCTACTAATCTCGACCAAACCAGCATCGAGGTGGCTTGCAATTACCTTAGACTTGCTTCTCTATGTCTAATCTCGACCGAACAAGCATCGAGATTACCTCGGGATGAACCTTCTGCTTCAATCTTGCCCAGGATTGCACATGACTGCCCAAGATTCATCTCTAAAATCCTTCTATCTTTCATCTCGGTCTGCTACAGCTCCGAGATTACTTAAAGCTAGCTCGAGATTTCCTTTACAAGGCACTTACTTTGGCTACCAACCATCTTAAACCCTTTTACTTAACTTCTTATTTTAAAAAATGACCCTTTTATTTGGCACAGTCTCACATTATAGGTTTTGTGATTGAGTTTTAAAAAGTTGAATTTTAGGATAAAATGGGGTATGAAAAAGCAAGATGTAATCTTAGGGGTAAAACGGTATTTTGACCCAACTGAGATTACGAATAACCGGTGAATGATTAACTTACTGATAATGGTTATATCAGATGGACAGAAATATATCTATAGTGAGGGGAGTGCAACTACGGGACTTTAGTTGAATGACCCGTTAGTTAATGAATGTTGATTAGCACAATCTAAAAGGGTTTAGCCAATTAATCTTGGATTGTTGAAGCTCATGGTCTATAAGTCCATTAGCTTCCCCTGGTAGCTCAAACAGAATTAACTTAAAACAACATGTTAGAATAATTCGAATTAGATAAAGAGAGAGAAATCGACAAATATATTTGATATAGTCGTTGATTATAAGTTTGAAATAGAGTTTTATGTTTAAATGTGATTTAAATATTAAGAATATGAATATGGATTAATATTCGAAAGCTAGGAATTGATGAAAATGGTCAAAGTTGTAAAAGGCCAAAATGTTGACTTTTTGCCTTGAAACGTCAAACTTTGACTGGCTTTATATTCAAATGTGATTTGAATTTTGGAAAAATGAATGTGGGTTTATGCTTGGGAGGTCAAAATTTGTCAAGACGGACAAAATGGTAAAAAGTCAAAATGTTAACTTTTGACTTGAAAAAGTTAAAGTTAAAGTTAACATTTTGACTTTGACTAGAATGGTCAATGACCATTTTGCCCCTTGACTAAAGTTAGTAGAAAAATTCAACATTTTATTGGATAATCCCACTAACTCTTAGTGGGCTAAGTGAAAGCTCATGGTGATGACACTAAATCCATCAAGAGAAATTAGAATGGTGATTAATTTCACTAATTGTTAATAGAATAATAGGTGTTTAGTTTTTATAAACAAATTACATGCATTTTTGCATGTAATTTGCTTATAAACAGACATTTTTCCAAATTTAAAAAGACTTTTTGGTCTTTTTGGATATTTTTCAAATACAAAATATTTTTCCTTCTCTTTGATAAAAAAATTCTCAACCTTAAATTCTACCTCCTATTTCCAATCTCTCTCTCTTTATTTCCTTCATTGAACGGGTCCCACAACTTGATTCTAAGTCCGGACCTGACCCGCACGTCCGTTTGTGCGTTCGCCCCGCTTTGCCATCCAGTTTTGCATGCAGCCCACTTTCCGTCTGGCCCATCTCGTGATGCCCTATTTCGCCTGGTGTCCATTCTCGCGTGCAACCCGTCTCGTGTCTGCCTCTTCGCCCGACCTGGGTTTGACCTGGTTCACCCGACCCGCGCGCCTAACTTGTTGGTTTGGGCCGGTTCAAGCCCAAATGTTGGGTTTTCGGCCGATTCGAGGGTTTTTGGGCCGATTCAGTGGTTTTCCAGTTTGTTCGAGTTGTTCGAAGCGGTTTATGTACTCCACCAAATTATTAATGTAATAATTTAGTTTTTAGCTTAATTTAGAAGCCTAAACCAATCTATTTAAGGTATTTTTTTAATTAATTATACATGTGATGTATGTTTTATTTAAATTAAATTGTATGTGCATAGGTTAACATGTTCATGCATTGAAAGTATGTTATAATGGTTGTAATGTATAGTATGCATGTTAATTAATTAATATGAAAATTAATTAATATGGTTAATTAATTTTGATTAAATATGATTTAATAAAATTAATTTATTAGTTAATCAATAATTTATTTAACTTAATTAAATAGGATTTAATTTAATTAAATAGGATTTAATTTAATTAAATAAATTAAAATCCATATTAATTCATTGTTTATATAATGGTTATATAATTTTGAATGTATGTTATAGATTATTGTCTATGGTTTTATAAGAGTTATAAAAGAAATTAGACGATTAAAATCTATAACAAGATAAGTTGCATGCTCACCTAAGTTAAAAACATATCTTCCAAATTTTTCATAGAATTAGGTCTATATCTTGTAAAATTGGTTACAAGAGGCTCATCTGATTCGATCTTGTCAACAAGTCAGATAAGATGACTAAGTTGGAGGTTCTTAAGTTGATGGTTTACGGAACATCTTCTACATGGAGATTATAATCAGTTCTTGAGCATAGTTAACCTACTTTTATGAACATGCGTGAGAGATGTGAGGTAATGAAATTGGTTTATCACTTAGACATCGTAGGTTAAAATCTGGTATAATGGTTATGTCGGATGTTTCACCTAGACTTAGGATATGTTTAAGTTAGCCTAAATATGATCCTAATTTTATGAGTGCCAACCGTTTTATAACAATTTAGCTAGAGAAAATTAAACGTACTTTTAGCTCAATGTCCTTAAGAGTTCACACCATAAGGTCCATGTAGGGCTTTGGGTCGTTTATAGGAGCGGACTCCCTTCGGAGAGTGTTTGCATGGATCAATATCAAGGTGAATAGGGGAAGTAGTTCATAGTAAGTGGGTGAGAGATATTTGACAACACATCCTACGGTCTCTTCCATTAGATCGCACCGTGAGATTCCTATAATGCGCCTACTTGTCTGTCTTGGAGCGACGTTCCTTTCGGAGGGTTGTATTATAGAAGTCAGAACATCGTGAACTCCATACATGGATAGGGTCTCTTTGATCAGTTTTCATATTGACTTTCCACTTTCTGGGAGCATATTGATTCTTATCTCTGAGGTCCAAAAAATGGAGGGTACTTACAAAAATTAGTAAGTTGTTAGTATATTGTCGACCAAAGTAACGGTAGCTAAGTGCTAAGCGAATATGAGATATTCAGGAGTTAGCATTTGGTCAAGATTGTCTTTGTTAAAAGGAGGAGTAACCGACTACCCTTAGGTGGAGGTTATTCTAAACCTTTGAAATATTGTTGCAAAACATAATAATGATGGGTATTAAAGGATTGTAGCTTACTAAATAGAATATGTTTTTTTCAGCATGAATAACTCAATAGTACAACTCTTAGCTTCTGAAAAACTTTCGGTGACAATTATGCAACATGGAAATCAAACTTAAATATAATACTAGTCGTAGATGATTTAAGGTTTGTCTTAACTGAGGAACGTTCTCAAGCCCCTACCTCAAATGCTAACCGAAATATTCAAGAAGCATATGATCGATGGGTTAATGCCAATGAAAAGGCCCATATCTATATTCTTGTAAACCTGTCTGATATTTTGGCAAACACTAAAAGAAATTTGTCCTTTAATGTCATTTTAAAAAAATAAAAATGTATGTTTAATGTCGGTTTAAAAATACGGATGTTTAATGTCAGTTTTAAACCGACATTAATCCTTCCTCTTTGATGTCAGTTTAAAACCGACATTAAAGATAATAATTTAATTTTTTTTGTCTCTCTCCTCACTTGTTTTTAGGGCTTCGATACATGCACAGTGGAATTAAGATCGAATTTTTATCCTAATTGCAACTAACTAATTAGTGATTAACATGCCCTAATTAAAACGAAATTAAAGTTCAATGAAAAACTCACCTTCGGAGCCTCCCAATCCTTGCAATCTTCTTTGAACTCGAGCCGAGGCCACCACTAATTTTGACTCGCTATTCTCTAGACTTAGAATTGGGTTGTGGGACCCGTTCAATATAAGCCTATTTATAACCTTTGCATGTAATTAGTTGGCCAAATCTCAACATCTAGCATTCCACTAACCATTAGTTTACATCTTATATAGCCACCTATTCCACTAAGTGTTAGTGGGATTATCCAACAAAATGTTGGATTTTCCCACTAACTAGTACAAAAACAATATGGTCTTTTGACTAATTTAAGTCAAAGTCAAACTTTGACTTTTTCAATTCAAAAGTCAACATTTAACTTTTTACCATTTTATTCGTCTTGACTAATTCGGACCTCTCGAGTATAAACCCGCATTCATTTTTCTGAAATTCAAATCATATTTGAATATAAAGCCGGCCAAAGTTTGACTTTTCAAAGTCAAAAGTCAACATTTTGACATTTTACAACTTTGACCATTTCCATTAATTTCGAGCTTTCGAATATGAATCCATATTCATATTTTTAATAATAAAATCATATTTAAACATAAAGCTCTTTCTCAAAGCTATAACCGACGACATATATCACATATACTTGTCGGTTTCTGTCTCTTTACCTAATTCAAACAATTCAAATTATTTCAACATGTTATTCTAAGTTAATTTTGTGTGAGTCAACAGGACATCTAATGGACCTATAGATCATGGGCTCCAATGATCCGAGATTAAATGACTAAACCCTTTTAGACCGAGCTAATCAACATTCGTTGACTAACGGGTCATACCACTAAAGTCCCATAGTTGTACTCCCCTCACTATAGATATATTTCTGTCCATCTGATATAACCATGATCAGTAAGTTAATTATTCACAGGTTGTTCATAATTTCGGCTCGATCAAAATACTATTTTACCCCCGAGATTACATCTTTCTCATTAAGTCCTACTGATCCATTATTGAACAATTGGCTTTAGATCCAACCTATAAATTGAATCCCTCTTGGGCCAATAAGAAGGCGAGACCCCTTGTTTAAGAATTGGATTTAGTCCTTAAGGAAACAACCTATCGACTAACCCTAAATTAGGTAGGAGTAAATTCTGTTTTGCACCCTATGTCCCTAGACATCCACCCGGTCTTACCCCTAAAATAAAAGGCTTGTTGGGCTAGCACCGTTGAACTCCCCTTACCTATGTAGATCTAAGGATAATACCATTTGAACAAAAGCTCATAGTTAGCTCAATATTAAGATCAAGTTGCCTAGGTTATCTAAAAACAAAATAGTCAGTTTAATACAGTTAACGGTGTTGTAACTTAAAAGTGACTATTTCATGGTTCTAGTCTGATGTAAACTCTTTACATAGGATGCCCCTACTTTCATGTATTTACATGTACGAGTTAGAATCATCTTGTTTGTACTAACTACAAAGCGGGCCGCATCCATAGTGTTCGCAAAATAAGATGTCCAACCTTATTCATACACTATAGACCGTTTGGGCTATAAACTCGAACTTGATCCACGTTTATGTCACTACATAAAGTTCAAGTCTACACTATATAGCCTCGAGACCTTAGTTTATTGAATTCAAGATTATAGTATTCTATTTTCACTAATAAGTGCTCAATAACTACTTTATTGAATAGAATGTAATTGGTTGTTAGGTATTGCATTTTCAGTTGTTAAGGGTTTTGAGGAGTTAAAGATTATCATGATTTCTTTCACTTTGAGAAATACATCTTGATTTCTTCATTGATTTATGCTAGAGGGTTTCTGTTTCTTTTATTTAGTTTGTGGGGATGCATTTCATTTTTGTCATGTTATTAAGTTTGCTACTGATCCTTCTCCAAATGGTCTTCTTCCAACATGAAGAGCATTCCACGAGCATCATCATCTACAGCTGTTGAGGTACTAAAGGTATCGATGAATATGATTTGCGATTGTTGCATGCTTGTTCATAATTTTTGTTGGACCTCTCTCTCTTAGGACTGGTTGTGCAACAGAATGGAAGTAATGGTGATACTGATACAATTTCAATTCTCATAGTTATAATAGACCAGGACTCTGATCAAGATGCAACTGTGGTGGAGATAACCTTTGGTGATTGGCTTGGAGCTCTTCTCGACACGGTAAAAAACTAATTTTTCTTAATACCATAGTCACCTTTAGCATTTCATTTAGTAGAGCTTCTTTCTATGTTATGATATTGAAGGATAAATCTTTTTAAGTTGTCTTGTTTCGTTGTCATTTTCTATAATCCCCATTAAAAATGCATTGGTTATAGATGAATGCTCTGAAAAACCTGGGGTTGAATGTTTTCAAGGCAAATGTCTTTTTGAATTCTTCTGGAAAACACAACAGAATTTCCATCACAAAAGCGTAAGGGTTGGCTTATTACATTAACATGCTCCATGATTGTCTTTTACTCTACTTAATGGAATGTTATCATAGTTGTGGGTTAATTACTAGCATTTTGGATATGGTCTATAATTTTTATTAGAATAATAAAAATTCTTGCATTGATCATTGATCTTTACTATATACATGGATATGTTAGTTGGTTTGAAGGTGAAGTTGGAACAATGAGTTAAAAAAACGATAAATACTCCTTAAATCTCAAGCAAAGTGCACAAAAAAGAATAGACCATGTTCAAGTAAAAGGTTGTATAAATTATAAATACTTTTTAAAATTCTTTGTAGTATATCAATATAATACCGAAATGGTGCATCAGCTTGGGCAACCCTTCAGTTATATGGACCTTCCAAACATGAACACCGATACTTCGGATTAGAGTTGGACTTGAAGTTGTTCCATTGTGATTTTGATTTTTCGATTGCTTTGCTAATATACAGAGATACTGGAAGAAAGGTAGATGATCTAGAGTGGCTCGAGGTAATTTGTTTGACGATTATGAATAATTTGATTCAATATCATCCGATATGCTCTTATCGAGATTCATTTTGTATCTCTATTTAGAGACCTATTTTGGTATATTTCTAAAGATTAAGTTGGTGGCTCAAGAATCAAGTGCTCCGTTAGCAATAGGAGCAACCTTTGGAGTCGTGCCACCGCAACAACAAGTCTTGATTCTTGAATAACTTTCCATTTCAAAACTACTTGTCAGAGCTTTTTCTACATACCACATCGAATGTTTCATGATAGTCTGATAGGACAGTGTGTAATCTACTTAACATCTTCCCTCTGTCAGAAATAAGAGTAAGCTTTCCTCTTTCCTTCTTGATGCTTTTCGTGTCACTTGATCTAACTATTCGCTTTAACATTTAATATTCATCATTTCATAACTTTTGTATTTCTATTGTTACTTAATTGCAGATCCTTTTGGTAGGTTACTTGGTTGAACTTTGCCTAATTTATTATGTGTTTGAAGGGATGAAAGCCCTTGTACAACAGAAGTATTATAGAACTGTTACTAAATTTAGTTGGAACCTAAAAGTACCAATACATTGGCAACAATATGCAGAAACTAATTTTTGTTATGGTTAAGCATGCTATCAAGAAATAAATTACAAAGAATGAAGAACAGGAAACTTACGATCGTGGACGACTCTGGATCTAAAAACCACCAAATTTAGAGACACCACCACTTGTAAACCTTCCTATTATCTGGGTTATTTGGTTTGTGGGAACCAATTGGAAGGAGTGAAATTCTAAGAGGGAATTTTCTTCTTGAGAGAATTGTATCGTACGCCTTCCAGAACAATTCTATGAATTGCGTATAACTCTCCCTTCTTCAGACTGGAGAAGTGGGAAGTTGGAGAGAATCAGAAAATGTGGGAAAACCACCAAGTTCCCTATTAATTTAATTTTATTAAGTTAATAATAATATTATTTTAATTAATTAAATCATATTTAATTAATATTTCATTTAATTAATATTTCATTTAAATCATATTTAAATGAATATCTCTCACATAACCTATAGTTTTAATTTAATTAATTTAATTTAATTAAATAAAGTAAAACTAACTATTAATTAATCAACTAATTAACTGATTGCTAAATTAAATAATTTAATCCAAATTTGAATCATATGTTTCAAATATAAATTTCTTTCATAACCTATAGTTTTAATATGTATCATATAAACATTAAATTTTAATCTATAGTTTTAATATGTATCATACTCTCATTAAATTTTAACCTATAGTTTTAATATAAATCTAATTCAAGTAAAAATTAATATTTGAACTCATTCAAATATTTTATTCTCTCATAAATTAATTTTGAATCATATCCAAATTAAATTTATATAATAAAGTTTAATTAAAATATAAACTTTATATTATAATGTATCACCATACATGATACATTATATTAATTCTCAAAGTAAATTTCAACATTTCAAATTATAACCAATACAATTAAATCTCTTTACTCTTTACGAGCTAGGAAGGGAACCTAATGAACCTACAAAACAGAAGCTACAACGATAGGAGATTAATTGGCTAAACTCGTTAACCATATCAATTAATATTTGTTAAATGTGTATACACTCCACTAAAGACTCATAGCTGAATTGTTCTCACTCTAGATATATTTCTATGTCCATGGATATAGACGCATACCAGTAAGTTAGTCCTTCACAAGTGTTCGTAACACCAGTTGGATCAAATTACCGTTTTACCCCTGAATTACTTCTAGTCCTTAAATATCAGTGCTCCTCTGACGAACAACCTATTTATGGTACAACTACTAAACTGAAACCCCTCTCGTGCCATAAAGAGGGTAGGGCCATTTGTTTAAATCCTGGAGACACCATGTAAGGAAACATTTATCTATTTACCGTAAAGTTGGGAAGGAGTGAATTTCATCTTGTGTGATTATGTTCCCAGCTTCTCACTCGGTCTTGTCCCTAAAATGATAAGTATATTGAGTTGTCAATCTGGCCACTCTCACCCGTACAAATCAAAGGACAATCCCTCTTGAACAGGAGTTCATAATACACTCAGGATTAAGATTAAGTTACCTAGGTCATCCTAATGAATAGAAACCCGACTAGTTAACGAAGTTACATCTAATGGTTACTATTTCGTGGGTCGATCTTATGCAAACTCATTGAATAGGATACCTTTACTCGCATGTCACATACATGAACGCGTTGGATCAATGCGTTTGTATCAAATACAAAGTGAGTCGTATCCATAGTGTTACCAGGACAAGGTACCTAGCTTTAACACTATAATATAATCACTAATACTTATTGAAATTATAATATTAAAATACTTTATTAATAACGGTCAATGGATTATATTTACTATCTACAAGTTTTAGGACATAAAAACCAACAGTGTTATCATTTCTCAAGTTGATGTGGACATTGCCACATACATCAACATACAAGATGATGGTCCTAATCAAAGGTAATGCTCGTCTTGTCCATTTCCTCTATTAGAAATGAGGGAAAATAATTGGCATAATGTGAATGATTTTCATGAATTCACTTACAAACTCATCAATCCTACATTTATGAAGTGAGAGTGCAAACTTTCGACTCTTTTTCCTTTTTCCCTTTACAGCTTACTGTATGTAGAGACAACTGATCAACCAGAATTATTGGTGGATCTTGTGAAGAGTATTACCAACATAAATATCGCAGTTGAATATGGAGAGCTTCTTTCTAAGAGTATTATCGACATAAGAGTATTACAATTCCAACGCCCATACTCACCTTTAGCATTTCATTCGGTAGAGCTTCTTTCTATGTTATGATATTGGAGGATAAAGCTTTTTGAGCTGTCTTGTTTCGTTATCATTTCCTATAATCCCCATTAAAAATACATTGGTTATAGATGAATGCACCCATAGATAGAAAACATGGATCTTCAAATATTTTATATGTTATCTGTTGATGTGTTATATATCATTTCCTATAATCCCCATTAAAAATATTTTTGACGTGTCTTCCATGTTGTGCATTTTCCATTTGGACTATTAACTTGTATATTTTAACTTATAGGTGAAAATTTCTACTCCTTTTTCCTTCAATTGTTGGTGTACATCTACGAACAGGTAATGTATTCATTTTAACAATTCCTTCAATTGTTGGTGAAAATTTAGTTCCAAATCTAATGATTTTGGAGGCAATTTTAATGGAGCGCATAATATAGGTATTATGGTGAAATTTTGCATTATTTGAAACGAATCGTTGGTGTGAGATTGGCATATGTTTATTGATTTAATACTATGTTTATGAAAAATGTAGGGAATAAGAGAGGTTTTAGCGATCTGGAAGACGATGAAGATGACTTCTTTGGCTCCAAAAAGGTATTTCTACCTTATATTCACCTGATTTGCTAGTTCTTTGTTTTGAGGATGACTAATTTGCTATAGTTTAATTCCTTGCCCTTGTATACATCATGATGTCCTATGAAGTTTGATTATTTGATAAATTTTGAATGTAAATATCTTGCTAGTCATTGATATTACAGTTATTTTTTTGTTAAATAGGTCTTGACTTCTGAATGTACTTGTATTTTTATCAGAAAAGTGATAATCTAGAATCAGCAGGTGCAGGTCTTTTTGCTTCTACCAAAAAGAATAGCATAGAATTATAAAATTATCATGCTCTTAACCACTACTTGCAAATATTGCCTTCTAACAAAAAAATCTGGGTATTAATTCATGATTCTACCATTCTCAATCAAATACATTATAGTGAGATTGAAATTAGAGTAGCGGGTATTAAACCATAATTCTACCATTCTCAAGCAAAAAACTATAATGAGATTGAAATTAGAGTAATTCATTACCTTTTAGGTGATTTAATAATTCCTTGGTGGATAAAACACCATTATGTGAAGCTAAGGGATCGTGTAGATAGTCAGGCGATCGGGTAGGATCTATTTTCAGGCCACATTTTCTTTTCAAACCTACCTTTGTTAGAATTCTAAAGACTAAATGGTTTATTTTGATATTATTTCTAGAATGATTGAAGTCATCATATTGGGTTGAAAGCTAAGTGATTGTGTAGATAGTCAGGCGACTGTTGAAGGTTGAAGACTGAGAAGGCATTTACGATTTCTTATTTAAGTCTTGTATTACAATCTTTTTGAAGAGATGAAAGCCCTTTGCACAGTGGAAGAATTACAGAGACCTTAACTCAATTTAATTGGGAACCTAAAAAATATCAATATATTGGCAAATGAAATTACAAAACTAATTTCTATGGTTAAACATGCTTTTAAGAAATATCACAGAGAAGAACTTACGCACGTTGACGACTTTGAATCTACGAAACGTCAATTTGGGGCACCACCACTGAAAACTTTCCTATTCTCTTGATTGCGATAGTTTTTGGAACCAAATTGGAAGAGGAAATTTTTCCAAAGGGAATAAATCTTTCTGAGAGAATTAGAGAGTCTACAAAAATCACAGAACTTTTCAACTTTTGTTAGGCAGATAACTCCCTCTTCTTCAGATGGAATAAATGGGAAGTTGAGAGAAAATTTGGGAACGTGGGAAAACCACCCATGTTCCCTATTAATTTAATAATAACTTATTATTATTAAAATAATATTACTATTATTTAATTAAATAATTAAATAATTAAATAATTAATTAAATCATATTTAATTAATATTTCATTTAAATCATATTTAAATGAATTTCTCACACATAACCTATAGTTTTAATTTAATCAATTTAAGTAAATAAAATTAAACCAAACTATTAATTAATTCTCCATTTAATTAATTGCTATATTTAATTTAATCCAAATTTGAATCATATTCAAAAATATAAATTTCTCTCATAACCTATAGTTTTAATATGCATCATATACACATTAAATTTTAACCTATAGTTTTAATATGAATCTACTTCACATTAAATTAATATTTGAACTTATTCAAATATTTTATTTTATCATAAATTAATTTTAAATCATATCCAAAATTAAATTTATATAATAAAGTCTAATTAAAATATAAACTTTATATTATAATGTATCATTATACATTATATTAATTCCCAAAGTAGATTCAAACATTTCAAACTACAACCAAAATAAATAAATCTCATTAACCTTTACGAGCTAGAAAGGGGACCTAATGGACCTACAGATCAGAAGCTATAACGATATGAGATTAATTGACTAAACTCATTAACCACATTAATTAATATTCGTTAACTGTGTGTACACTCCACTAAAGACACACAGTTAAACTCTTCTCACTGTAGATATATTTTTGTGTCCACGGATATAGACCAATACTAGTAAGTTAGCCATTCACAAGTGTTCGTAACACCAGTTGGGTCAAATTACCATTTTACCCATGAATTACTTCTAGTCCTTAAATACCAGTGGTCCGCTAATGAACAACCTATTTATGGTCTAACCATTAAACAAAAACTCTTCTCGTGCCACAAAGAGGGTAGGTCCCTTTGTTCAAGTCTCAGAGATACCATTTAAGGGAACACTTATTTACTTACCTTAAAGTCGAAAATCAGTGAACTCCATCTTGTGTGATTATGTTCCCAGCTCCCCACTCAGTCTTGTCCCCAAAATGATAAGCATATTGAGTCGAAAATCTGGCCACTCTCACCCCTACAAATCAAATGACAAACCCTCGCAAACAGGAGTTCATAATACACTAAGGATTAAGACTAAGCTGCCTAGGTCATCCTAATGAAATAGAAACCTAACTAGTTAACGGAGTTACATCTAGTGGTTACTATTTCGCGGTTTGGTCTTATGCAAACTCATTGCATATGATACCCTCACTCACATGTCACCTACACGAACGTGTTGGATCATTGCGTTTGTATCAAATACAAAGTGCGTCGTATCCATAGTGTTACTAGGATAAGGTACCCAACCTGATCCCTATACCATATACCCTTTAAGCTGATCTTGAACATTGATCCTTGTATGTCTCTACATACTGTTCAAGACTCATCAAACAACTTAAGATGTTAGTTTATTGGATTTGGGTTATTAAGACAAAACTAATAATAAAATCAATAACATTTATTGAAATTATAATAATAACATTTTATTAATAACGGTCAATTGATTATATTTACTATCTACGAGTTTTAGGACATAAAACCCAACACTTTTTTCATGTCTTGTAGTATAATGTATATATAAACACAATATTAAGATTTCATTTTGTGTTACAAATGTAAAAGAAAAATATTATAGTTTCTAATAATATAAATTTTATTGATTTGTTGGTGTGAGAAATTTTTTTTAATCTACACGAATCCAATTTCGATTTGTAAAAAAATGGACAATAATGCAACAATTAAATAAAAATAAATTTGTAAAATTGACCAAACAACAAGACTTTAATGTTGGTTTTAAACTGACATTATTGGGGATCTATAATGTTTGTTTTAAACCGACGTTGTTTGCCTCGTTAATGTCGGTTTTAAACTGACATCAAAGCCCAATCGAAATTAAAGGGCTTCAATAAAACTATCAAAGATGTCGATTGAAAATTGACATTAAAGAGACCTTTAATGTTGTTCTTAAACCGACACTAAAGATCAATAAAGGCCAGATTTCTTCTAGTGATTATATTATACTCATATAAGAGTAATTGAAACATATGCAATAATGAACCTGAAGTTTATGCATCTAGACATATTTGTAATTTGGCATAATCAATTGGGTTATACATGATCCATAATGATAAGAAGAATTATTGAAAACTCACATGGATATCCATTAAAGAACCAAAAGATTCTTCAATCTAATGAATTATCATGTGATGTTTGCTCTCATGGCAAATTAATAATTACACCATCATCAGCAAAAGTAGGAATCGAAGCACCTATATTTTTCAAACGAATTCATGGTGATATTTGTGGATTGATTAACCCACGAAGTAGAGCATTTAAGTATTTTATGGTCTTAATAGACGCATCCAGTAGATCGTCGCATGTGTGCTTATTATCAATTCGAAAAATTACATTTTGCAAAACTACTTGCTCAAATAATTAAGTTAAGAGCACAGTGTTCTGATTATATAATTAAGAATATTCGACTTGATAATGCTAGTGAATTTACACACCAAACAATTGATAATGATTGTATCTCTATTGGAATAAGTGTTGAACATCTTGTAGCTCATGTTCATACACAAAATGGTTTAGCAGAATCATTTATAAAATGTTTGCAATTAATTGCTAAATCATTGCTTATGAGAGTTAAACTCTCTGCATCTATATGGGGACATGCTATTTTGCATGTTGCCTCACTTGTGTGTATTAGGCCAGTAGCTTATCACATGTATTCACCATTACAATTAGCATATGGCCATGAGCCAAATATTTCTCATTTGATAATTTTGGATATGCAGTATATGTTCCAATTGCTCCACCACAGCGTACTAAGATGGGTTCTCAAAGGAGGCTAGGAATATATGTTAGATTTGAGTCCCCATAAATTATTAAATATCTTAAACCCCTGACGGATGATGTATTTACTACACGATTTGTTGATTGTCATTTTAATGAGACAAATTTTCCAACATTAGTTGGAGGAATTAAGAAGTTGGAAAAAGAAATTACATGGAATGTATCATTATTGTCTCATTTAGATCCTCATACATATCAATGTGAACTTGAAATTCAGAAAATAATTCATTTGCAAAATATAGCAAATCAGTTACTAGATGCATTTGTAGATGCAAAGAAAGTAACTAAATTACATATAGCAGCTGCAAATGTCCCATCAAGGATTGATATCCCAACACAACATGTTATCATTAACGAATCTGGAACATGCTAAAAGCATGGTAGAATAATAGGTTCTAAAGATAAAAATTCTCAAAAAAGAAATTGAGTAAATAACTCTATTAAGGATGTGGATTTTCCAGAAGAAATCCAAAATTTGATTTCAGACAAAAGTGTCGAAGAAAATAAAATAACTGAGAATAATAATAAGATCTCGATAAACTATGTCATGACAAGAAAAAGATGGAACCGAACTAATGTAGTTGATGATAACATTTTTGCATATAATCTTGCTCTTGATAATATATCCGAAAATGAAGATTTTGAACCAAAATCTATTAAAGAATTTCGATAGAGAAAAGATTTGTTTTTGTGGAAAGAAACAATTAAGGCAGAATTAAATTCACTTTCAAAAAGTCAAATTTTTGGACCAGTAGTTTAAACACCAGAAGGTGTCAAATATGTTAGATATAAATGGGTATTTGTGAGAAAAAGAAATGAAAATAATGAGATCACAGGATATAAAGCAAGATTAATTGCATAATGTTTTTCACAAAGACAGGTATTGATTATGAGGAGACATATTCACTGACGGTGGATGTAATTACATTAAGATTCTTAATCGGCCTAGCGGTGTATGAAAATTTAGACATGCATCTTATGGATATAGTCACAATATATTTATATGGATCTCTTGATAATTATATTTATATGAAAGTTTCAGAAGGATTTAAGATACCTAAAACATATAAATCAAGTTCCTTGAAACTATATTCAATAAAGTTATAGAGATCATTATATGGATTGAAACAATCAGAACAAATGTGGTACAATCGTCTGAGTGAATATTTATTAAAAAATGATATCAAAATAATCCAATATGTCCATGTGTTTTTATAAAGAAAAATCACAGTCGGGATTTGCTATTTATAATTGTAGATGTTGATGATTTCAATATAATTGGAACTCCTAAAGAGCTTTCAAAGGCAATAGAGTATCTTAAGAAAGAATTTAAGATGAAAGATCTTGAAAAAACAAAATTTTGCCTTGGTTTACAAATTGAGCATCTAGCAGATGGAATATTTATTCATCAATCAACTTATACAGAAAAAGTTTTGAAAAGATTTTATAAGGATATACAATGCACATCCATTGAACGTAACATTCCAATGCAAGTTCGTTCACTAGATGTGAAGAAAGATATATTTCGATCTCGAGATGATAATGAAGAACTCATTGGTTCGTATCTTAGTGCAATTGGTGCACTCATATATCTTGCTAATAATACAAGACTAGATATTGCATTTTCAGTAAATTTATTAGCTAGATACAGTTCCTTTCCAAGAAAAAGAGATTTGAATGGATTAAATATATACTTTTTGTTATCTCTGAGGAACATTTGATAAGAGATTATTTTATTCAAATAAATCAAATTTTAACCTAGTTGGTTTTGCAGATTTTGGACATTTATCTGATTCACACACAGCTATATCTCAGACAGGTTATCTATTCACATGTGGACGAATTGCTATATCTTGGCGATCAGTAAAGCAGACCATAACAAACACCTCCTCAAATCATGCCGAAATTCTTGTTATTCAGAATGTATATGGTTAAGATCAATGACTCAACACATTTGGAAATAATGAGGTTTGTCTTCTAGTAAACTCCTTCCAACAATATTATACGAAGACAACACGACATGTGTAGCTCAAATAAAATGAGGTTATATTAAAGTGATAGAACAAATCACATCTCACCAAAGCTTTTCTACACCATGATCTTGAAGAAAATAGTGATGGCACAGTACAACCAATTTGTTCAAAGGATAACCTAGCAGACTTATTTACAAAATCATTACCTACGGCAACCTTTGAAAAATTGGTCTACAACATTGGAAGGGGCCAACTCAGAGATCTCAAATGATGTGTCCACGAGGGGGAGTAAATTTTATTTTTGTAAGTATATATGAAATATGTACTCTCTTTTTTTCACTAGGATTTTTTTCCATTGGGTTTTTCCTTAGTAAGGTTTTAACGAGGCATAGTTCATATATGTAATGGGCATCTAAGGGGAGTATTACAAATTCTATTAATAATAAATGTCCATTAGTGTGCTTAGTGGCCCTAGCCACATGTCAACTCTTTAATCATCCAACACTCATGTCATGTGTCTATCAAATACTCACTCTTGGTGGCCAAATAATCCACACCCTACTTGTCACTTTTCTTATAAATAGAGGGATTTGGTGAATTCGTAAAGACATACTAATATTGGAGGATTTTTCAAAGAAATGGGAGTTGGTGGATTTCTTTGAGAATTTCTAAATATTTAATTTCCTTAATTTCTTTATTTTATTTTATATATTATTTTATTTATTTTAATATTATATTTTCTCAGTTTTCGTATTTTGGTTATGCCTCGTTTTTACAACAATATACATTTGTTTAATTAGTTTCTTTTATTTTTCCTTTTGAAATTAAGATTAATATTCAATTTTTTAATTGATATTTAGAAACTTTGTTTTAAAAGGAAATTGAAAAGTAGTTAAGGATATTATAAACAATTCTAATGAAAGGGAATTCAGATTATAAATATTAATTTAATATATAGATGTCTATTATCCATTAGTATACTTAGTGACCATAGCCACATGTCAACTCATTAGTCATCTAACATTTATGTCATGTGTCAATCAAATACTCAATCCTAGTAGTCATGTAATCCACCTCATGCTTGCCAAATTGCCTATAAATAGTGGCATTTGGTAGAGTTGTAAGAGATACGTACATTGGAGAATTTTCCAAAGAAATGAGAGATAGTGGATTTCTTTGAGAATTTCTAAATATTTAATTTTCTTAATTTCTTTATTATTACTTCTTTATTTTATTTTATGTATTATATTATTTTATTTTAATATTATATTTTCTCAATTTCTATATTTCGATTGAGCCACTCTTATTTCAAAGTTTTCTTATTATAAATGCAAGGATTATTAGTTAGTTTTTTAAGAGAGTTTGTTTGTTCTCTTACTCTAAAAAAACTTAAATTTATAAAAGAAAATAATTTTTTTAATATGCACGATTGCAACTAATTCTATTTAAAAAAAGAATCAACATTATATATTTTTTTAAAAGGTTTTTTTTTAATTACAACAAAGCGGCAAAATATTTACACTGTATAGAACAATTTTGAAAACAGAAAAAGCCCATAGGCCCACAATGAAAAATAGGGGAATCCGTGGAAATGGCAAATATAATAATAGAAAATAGAAAAATAGTAAACTGTTATTTTAATTTGATTTATGGCAAAACTAACTGTCTTAAATATTTTCCCACTTTTTTGGCCCGAAATTACCCCTCTACGGATGACAATTGTCCATATACAAATATAGTGTATTTTGTGAGATCGAAAAATCAAATAAAATATCACATATCACGATTACAGTGTATTTGTAAACACACCCACTTATGATAATTATTAACTAAATCAAAAAAATTATTATATTCTTTGAGAGATCCCTAAACATATTCAATTGGTTTCAATATCCCCTAATTATCCCAATTTTTACCTTCAAATTAATCAAAAATAACTTCAAGTATTTAATATTTTATCCAAAGTATTATAGATTCAAAATTATATAATGCAATAATTAATTATTATGATAAAAAAAGAAATTAACGAAAAAGAGTTTCAAATATTCATTTTTCCTTTTTGGAATTATACATTCAAAAGTGAATCCCTCCCTAAAATCATGACAAAAATAATGCAACAATTAATTATTAACAAAAACATTAAAAAATTAACAAAAAAAAAAGTAATTTAAAAGATTCAAATTTTAAACGCACATAGATACCGATCATTCCCTAAAATTATGGCAAATATAATGCAAATAATTATCCTTGGTAAATTAGTTAAGTTTAGATTCAAAATTCAACCCCTCCCTAAAATTACGACAGAATTCAACCTCCTACTTTCATAATTTTTTATTTTCTAAATTATTTGCCAAAAAAACACACATAATAAATTAAGTTTATATTCTCTTAATTTTAACATTTTTTTCTAAATTATTTATGAAAAATCATTAATTTTGCATCGCTAACATTAGGTTCCTAAGATTCTACCATGTCGGTGCATTTGTTTCAATAAAAAAAATCAAACAAAATATCACATATCACGAATACAATGTATTTGTAAACTAAGTCTTAACTAAATAAAAAAATATTATATTTTTTGAACAACCCCTAAATATATGCCATTAGTTGTAACATTCCCTAATTATTAAGGTACAAAATAAAGTGTATTAATTTTAGATTCTTAAGTTGAATTCCTAAAATTATGCCAAAGATAATGTACAATCCATTAATTTTAGATAATTTATTTTGTTGTGTGTTTATTTAAGTTTGGAAAGGAAAAGGGAAAAAAAAAAGATATAAATTTTATAATATTATAATATAATATAATATATATAATATGAATTATATTATTATTATTATTAGTATTATTATTATTATTATTATATTTTTTTTAAACTCTAAATTCATCATCATCTTCTTCATCAGCCGCAACCCCCCACTCTCTTCTTCTTCTTCTCCGAAATCACACGGCCGCCACCGCCCCTACCTCTCTTCTCTCCATTGAGATCTCCAGCGACAATCTCTCTCCGTCCATCGAAGCCGCCACAGTCACCTTAATTCTCCGTCAAGCTTCTGTTCATTGTTAGCCTAAGTCGCCACATCCCGAGCTGCCTCGCTTTTCGTCAGCCATCTCCCCTGCATCGCAACATCCAAATCTGAAGCGAGCGGATTGTGTCTGCTCCAACCAATGTTTGTCCACGAAGCTCCGACCGCCGTTCTCGCATCTCCACGAACCCAGCCGCCGTCACGATCTCCCATTCGCATGAAGCTTGTTGCACCATCCATCCTTCTCTGTAGCACGCTGCCGCACCAAGGCATGCTCTCCTCGCCGTTGAAGAAGCCTCCATCCTCGAGCAGTCATGTCCCAAGTGTGGGTGCATAGTTTGTATTAATTATAGGGTATTTGTGGATATGGGTGCATAGTTTATATTAATTATAGGGTATTTGTGGATTCTGTTTCAAATATATTTAGAAATCACATTTGTCAATTAGGTAGGGGCATTTAAGGCATTGTTCTCCCATTTGTTATTTAAAAATTTTATGTTTTGCTATTTTGTCAATTTAAAAATAAAATTGTCATTTATCCAAAAGTAAACATCTAATTTTGCTATTCTTCTTGTCAGCCCTGAAAAATATTAAAAATGTCTCGTTAATCATGTTGTCAGCAACGCACGTAATATATTTGGTACACAATCATCTAGATTTAGCTATTGTTTGGTACATGATCGTTTAGATTTGATCATTTAGATTTATTTGGATAGTCAAATCTAAATGATTTTTTTAAAGATTATTTGTACACAATCGTTTAATTTGATTACACGATCATTTAGGTCGGGTATACGATCGTTTAGATTCGGTAGCCAAATCTAAATGACTTTTTTTTCAAGATTCTTTGGTACACAATTGTTTATATTTAGCTACACGATCGTTTAGATTTAGTTAAACGATTTTTTTCAAGATTTTTTTGGTACACGATCGTTTAGATTTGGCTACAACGATTTTTTTTTAAGATTGTTTGGTACACAATCGTTTAGATTTGATTATTTTTGTACATAATCATTTAGATTTGGCTACCGACATTTTTTCGAGATCTTTTATATTTAGTATACAATTTTGAACAACCAAATAACATATTGAAAAAAATAATAAAAAAATAGACCTTTTATATTTGATATATGATTTTGAACCAAATAACAGTTTGAAAAAAAAAAAGAGGAAGAAAAGAAAGACAATGAGAAGAAAAAAAATCATAGAGGACGAAGAGAAGAAAGAGGATGAAAAGAAAGGACAAAACTGAAAAAAATCATAGAGGACGAAGAGAAGAAAGAGGATGAAAAGAAAGGACAAAACTGAAATATTTTAAAAAAATGGCCACCTCCATGGATTTTTTCATTTTGTTACACGAGTCATAAATATTTTGCAGGTTTCTTATATTTATAAAAATTTCTCATTTTAAAGATATATTATATTTTATTCAAAATTTCTTTCACTCAAAGTAGCAACATATTCTTTCTTTTCTTATTTTTTTTATTTTTCATATTATATTTTTTTATAACAATGAATGATTTTTTGTCTTCCAAAAACCCAATTCTCATGTTTTAGTTATTTATTGTTTTGTAGGTGGTTATTCTTATTGTTTGCGCAAGGATTCTGGAGAAATACTGTAACGACTCAACTCCTTATACTAAGTCAAAGCCGTTAAAATTTCGAAAGGCAAATAAAGTTTGTAAAGTTTGGATAAAACGAAACAAAGCCTCAAAAATTTATTATTTAAAAACCTAATCAAAAGTAATATGCGATATGTAAACAATTATTAAAATCCTAACTCGGCCCTATCTAATTTTAAAGAAATGAAATAATAAATAAAGAATAATAAAAAGGCAAACACTCAAGGTCTAAACTCGGACATAAAGCGGAAGCAGAAATCCCTATGGCTCGCCACGGTCACTTCTGGTCGCTCACCAGCTTGCCCTTGCCCTTACCTCTGCCCCTACCTGGAAAAATGAAATGGAAAGAGTGAGTATAAAATACTCAGTAGGGGACCCACTACTAGTCCTGCTAGGTGCCTGTTAACTTCCTATTAGAGTCCTGAAAATGGTACCCAATAACTGGCATGTTCCCGAACACGTGCAACATGTGCTCCCGTAGGAACAAAATCTGGTCTTCGGTGACCCAAGGGAACACCTAGGACAAACTAGTTTGTAGCGTACCCGGAGGAACACTAAGACAATCGGGTTGCGAGGATCCCGTCGAATCACTCGAATCATATCTATATCCATGCCAGACTGGCGGTCCCGTCGGACTACGCAGTCCTAAATAGGTGGTGATCCAAAAGGACACCCATGCAGGTACGACCCTAATAGGCTAAGTTAACATGCACCCTAACCATAGCATACACATAACATAGCATCATCACGTCATCATGTCACATCCTCATGTCAAAGCATAATACCATATCAAGCCACAACATCATGTCATATCATATCAACTCGCATCATTATATCATATCATATCCTCATCAAATCACATGTCGTTATGCAGTCTAGTCATCAATGTGCATAACCAAGAATGTATGCGATCTCTTAATTCTACTCGTAGAGCTAGTAGTAGAATCTCTTACCTGGGAATTTGCTCAACAAGTTCTAAAGTCACGCCTTCCAAGCAGCGAGGTCCTAAATGTTTAATGGCGCAAATTTTCATAATTAATTCACCAAACGACCCAAGACCCAAAAATTTAGTTGAGATGACTTACCCTAGGTCGAGGTTGCAACACTTGAGCCCTTACTGAAGAAATCCAACGCTCCAAAAATCAATTGGTCCAAGATGCTCCTTAAGAGAAATAATTTAATTTAATCCAAATTAAATTATTTAGGTTAAAAAAATTTAAGTCTTGGCTAAAAGAATGAACGAGGGTAAAAAAAGAAGTTTAAATTTGAAGAGATAGGCATTTTTGTCACGATCTGGGTTAGAAGGGAACTTAAAACGAGGTGTGACATTAGAACTTTCAAGGATGAAAGTTTCTTAAAAGAGGGAAGATTGTAATGCCCCAAAATTAACATAATTTTGGATTAATTATCTTACTTTTGTTTAATTAGACTTAATTTATTGGGCATTATTTTGAATTCACTTAATAAGAATTATTTGATTTTATGAGGATTGAAATTAATTAAATATTTGTTGGATGAATATTTAATTAACTAGAGGTTTTGGCTTGTGGTGTTTTTTGGGATTTGATTAAATTGTATGTTATGAGGTTTGAGTAAAGTTGAGGATTTTTTGTGCGGTTGAAATTGAATTAAATTAAATAATTATTTGTAACGATCTAACTCCTTATACTAAGTCGAAGTCATTACTAGGTAAAATATAAGTAAAATTTCTTAAATTAAAAGTAGAAAATAAAACAAAACCTCAAATTACTCATTAAAAATCATAAACAAATGTATGTAGAAATAATTTTAAATAAAATCCTAACTCAGGTCCTATCTAGTTTTAAAGAAAAGTAAATAAATAATAAATAAAATAAAACAAAATAAAAAGTGTATCTGGTCAAATGACATAAGCTGGAAGCAAAAATGATCCCTATGGCTCGCCATGACCACTTCTTGACATTCGTCAGCTTTCCTCTGCCCTTACCTCTACCTCTGCTTGTAAAATTAAACAAAAAAGAGTGAGTATAAAAATATACTCAGTAAGGGACCTACTACTAGTCCCACTAAGTGCTTGTTAATTTCCTATTAGAATCCTGTAAGGTGGTACCCCTAAATTGGTACGTTTTTGAACACGTGCAATCTGTGATCCCGAGGGAACATATCCGATCTTTGGTGAACCCAAAGGAACACCTAGGACAAACTAGTCTTTAGTGTACCCGAAGGAAACACTAAGACAATCGGGCTATGAGTGACCCCATCGAATCACTCATAATCATGTCTATGTCTATGTCATACTAGATTGGTGATCCTATCAAACTACATAGTCATAAAAGGTGATGATCCCGAGGGACACCTATGTGGATACGACTCTAATAGCTAAAGCTAACAGTACAACCTAACAATAGCATGTAACATAACATACATGATCATAAACATGGCATAAGTATCGATCATATCATTTTAAATCAAACATTGTCATCAAAGACATAACACTGTCATCATCATCAATAAACTACCAGTTATAAACATAATATCAGTCATCATCATCAATCACCTATATAATGACAGTCATTATCATTAGCATCAGTTTATGCATTTTAGCTATCATTTATGCATAACGTTAAATACATTCGGTCTCTTAAATTCAATTCGAAGGTCTAGTAGAAGAATCTTTTACTTGGAGATTAGCTTAATCCAAAATTATCCTAACAGTCGCGATCAAGCTGCCCAATGGAAAATCCTAAACAATAGGGGTAAATAACTAAGTTTAATAATTTAACTCACAGATGATTATGGATCCAAAAATCCAGTTGATTTAACTTACCCAAAATCAAGGCCGAATTCGATTTACACTTAGTTGGACAAATTCCCAGCTCAGTATCCAGTTAAATCTAACCAATTTAATCCAGCATTCAAAATTTCATTAATTAGAGTCCAAAAATCAATATTTGTTGGCACTAACCAAAACCCAACTCAAACTTACCAAAAATAAGTAAAAAGCCGAAAATAAGCTTGGTGGCTCAATATGGCTTGGCTAGAGGAAAAATTGGCTAGGTGGCTTGGCTGAAGGAATACAGGTGGCTCGACTCGACAAGGAAAACGGCTCAGCGCGAGGAAAGGGGCAGCTCGGGTGAGAATCAATTCAACGATTGGGGAAACGGCTTGCACACACGCACACGGCTGGGAGATGGCTCGAAGCGACTCGACTGTAGTACGCATGCAACTCGGGTATGGTTTGTGGGGACGCGACTAAGGTCTGCACGCGGCTCGAGTATGGATTCCAACGACTCGGAGATGGCTCGATGGCGGTGCTGCTGCACAGCAGACGTGGTGGCTGAGATGGGAACGATGCGGCAGATGACGATGCGCTGCTAGGGTGGACACGGACGATCGGCTTCGAACCATGACTAACGAATGAGGCGCGGTGGAACGCGATGCATGGACGACTTGAGATGAGTGGTTCGGTTTGCGACGAAAACTGTGATGGCAACGACGATTTGCTGTTGAACGAAGGCAGAGGACGTGTGCGGCGGAGGTTGTTTGAAAAAGATGGAATCAGCGGCTTGCTAGGGTTTTTAGGGTTTGTGAAGTTAGGATTTCGTGAGGGATATGATGAATGGTGGTTTTCCCAAGGCCTATTTAATAATAATAATAAATTATTATTTTTTTCTTTTTCTTTTCCTTATTTCCCAATTAAACCAACCAAATCTTGTCTCACTTCGTTTAAAACCCATCAAGCCCCCCTTTTAAAATCAAATATTCCCCTCTCTCCAATCAATAAATATTTATCCTTACAAAAATATATCATTATTCCAACTTCAAAATCAATTAATTATATAATCATTTATATAATTAACCAAATTTCTTCCAAATACCAAATCACTTAACACAACCAACTCAATCACAAATCCCAAACACTAAAACAAATAGATATTTTTCAAATATCTAATTAATTCCAATCTTCATAAATCAAATAATTCAACCAATGAACCGAATAACACCCAAAATTACAAAAATTAAACTTAAGATAATTACAAATAAATTACCTTAAATTTTTGGGTGTTATATTATTGATGTTATTTAATTAAATTGTAGGGTGGAAATTTTGTCGAAGATTTAATAATTATATATATAAGGGGTCTTTTCAAAAATATAACAAAGCGGCAAAATATTTACACTGTATAGAACAATTCTAAAAATGAAAAAAGCCCACAGGCCCGCCATGAAAAATACCAAAAATGCCTCATCAACAATGCGCGTAATATATTTGGTAACGCGAGTAATATATTTGATACATGATCGTTTATATTTGGCTATTGTTTGGTACACGATCATTTAGATTTGTTTTTTCAATTCTATCATTTAATTTGGTTACACGATCATTTAGATTTGGCTAAACGATTTTTTTAAGATTCTTTATATACAATTTTTTAGATTTGGTTACCTTAATCTAAATGGCTAAACGATTTTTTTCAAAATTCTTTATACACGATCTTTTAGACTTGGTTACCCTAATCTAAACAACGTAAAACAAGAAAAGAATAAAGACGATGCACGCAACAAACAAAAAAAAAGAAAGAAGAAGAAAGACATGCACATAGCGAAAAAAAAAAAAGAGAAACAAGAAAGACGACAGAAAGAAATCAGATTTAGTTACCAAAATCTAAACGATGTAAAAAAAGAAGAAAAAAGAAAAAAGATGGAATGAAATCGCAGCTAAAAAAGGAAATCGTAGATAGAAGAAAAAGATGGAAGGGCAAACCTGAAATATTTTAAAAAAAATGACTAACTTTATGAGCTTTGTTATACGGGGTGTAAATATTTTAGTAGTTTGTTATATTTATGAAAGTTTCTCTATATATAATCATTATGGGAAAAGAAAAGATAATATAATTATTTAAGGAAAAGATAATTGTATTTTGGAGAAAAAATATTTATTAGATGAGAAAAAGGAAAATAATTTTATTTTAGAAAAATATAATTATTTGTAAAAAGATAATTATTTTAGAAAAGAATAAAGATTGATTATTATGGAAGATAATTAATTATTTGGAGAATGATAAATATTGATTCCCGAGAGAAGTTGTTATGATTGGGTAAATAAGGAAAAAGAATGAATTTGATTTATTTAAAAAAAATTGATAATTATATGTTGAAATATAATTCAATCAGGAAAAGGAATGTAGTATCCAAAATCTTTAAGGAGTTTTTATTAACTATGTTAAATTATTTGGGTGTTATATTAAGGATTGAAGCCAAAATGTAATGGTTGTGATAAGATAATTCATGTTGGAATTTATGAATGATTTATTGGAAAAGAATTGATTGATGAAAATAAGTGAGGATTTAAGTTAATTTGAGATCTTGAAGTGAAAAGTTGGTTTTGGTGAAATTGGATTTAATTGAGTATATATGGATATATATATTTAAATAATAATTTGAATTTTTGGTGAAATATGATATTAATTATTTGGTTTTGTGTAAATAATTAATATGGAAAAGTGAAGTTAATTATATGACGGAATATAATTATAGGGAAATTGTATTGGGTGGCACAATAAAAATCTAATTTAACAATATTAGCACTAACCTTTTAAATTTTGCAAATATAGCAACTTTTTAATTTTGGTTGATATTTCTTATTTTATTTTTTTCACTATTCCAAAATTGCCTGTAACGACCCAACTCCTTATACTGAATCGAAGTCATTACCAAATATAGAACAAGTGGTTTAAGTCAAAAAAAAAAAAATTCAAAACGCATACGGTTTAAGAAATTTTATTTATAAAATTTAAACAAGGTAGTCATGCAAAAATGTAAAAGCGTTCTGAAATCCTACTCGGGCCCTATCTACATAAAAGATGGTAAGTGATGAAAAGTACTCAAATTCAAATGCGAAAATCTGAAATAAGAATAAGCGGAAGCGGTAGTCCCTATGGCCCTCCACGGTCTCACTTCGGGTCGCTCGCCAGCTTGCCCTTGCCCTTGCCCCGTCCTCTACCTGAAAACATAAAACGAAGAGAGTGAGTATAAAAATACTCAGTAAGGGACCCACTACTAGTCCCACTAGGTGCCTGTTAACTTCCTGTTAGAGTCCTGATAACTGGTACCCAATCTCTGGCACGTTCCCGAACACGTGCAATCATGCGCTCCCGTAGGAACGTAACTCTGGTATTCGGTGCCCCGGGGGACACCTAGGACAGTCGGGATGCGAGGACCCCGTCGAGTCACTCGAGTCATATCTATATCCATGCTAGACTGGCGTCCCGTCGGACCACACAGTCCTCAATAGGTGGTGATCCCGAAGGACACCCATGCAGGTACGACTCTAACAGATCAAGCTAACAGGTACCCTAATTGCAGTATACATACACATGGCATCAGCATATAACATATCATATAAATCATCTCTGCCCTCTCCGTCTCGACATTCGTCGTATAGCTATAACAGCTCTCGCCACACATAACAGGCTATAGTATAACCATACCGTCATTTACATCATACTAACATTGATTTCAGGCATCGTACCGTCCAATCCTCCACATGCAAAATTGGAGTATACATCATCTCATATTTCTAAGCATGGAGCTAGTAGTAGAATCTCTTACCTGGAGATTTACTTGACGAGTCCTAACCGCGAGGCAGTACGCTTTCCAAGCGACGAGGTCCTAACTGTTTAATATGCCAAAATTCGTAATTAGGTCGCCAACGACTATCGGTTCAAGACTCATTTGAAATAACTTACCCTAGAGAGGTTGCAGTGCTCGAGCCCCCCTGCTGAAGAATTCCCGCGCTGCAGCACTTACTTGGTCCAAGACGTCCCTTAAGGAAAAATGATCTAATTTAATTCCAAATTAAATTAACTAGTGCCCAAAATATTGAATCTTACTGGATAATGCCAAAATAATTGATTTAATTACCAAAAATTAGGTGGAAGGAGCCAAATTAGTCCTGGCGGCTCGGCTGGAAGAGGACAGGGATCGGCTCGGCTTGGCGCAGGCGCGGCTCGGCTCGGTACAGGAGGCTACGCGTGCGGCTCGGCTTGCAACAGGGAGGAGATGCGGCTCGGCTTCGCGGAAACGCGCGGCGCGGCTTCCCACGCGGACGCGGCTCACACGCGGAGAGGGCTGGACGCGGCGCGGCTTCGGTTTCGGCTTCGGGCGCGCGGGCGTGGAGCGGCTCCGGGTTCGTTCGTCGGCTGGAGGCACGCGCGGCGGATCGGCTTCGAGTGGCGGCTGCGGGAGGCGGCTGTGCGCGGATCGAAGCGGCTCCCTTCGGCTCGATCGGAGCGGCGCGGCTGGCTGAACTTCTCAGATCGACGCGGCGCGGCGAGCTTCGGCTGCACAGATCGGCTTGCTCGATTTTTCCGACGCGGCTGGAAGCTCGGCGGCGGCTCGGTTTCGACTTGCAGGCGCGCGGCTGGTTGGCTTCGGCTGTCTCGGCGAGTTCCGGCTGCGCTGCGTCGGATCTACGCGGCGCGGCGTGGCTGGCTGCAGATACGGCGCTCGGCTGCGCGGATGAGGAGCGGCTCCGGATTCGGCTTGCAGACGCGGCGCGGCTGGGATGGCGGTTCGGCTCTACTACGGCCGGCTCCGAGGGTTATTTTGCAGCTGGCGTGCGGTGGCGTGCGGCGGCGTGCGGCGGAGAGTGGCGGCGGCTGTGGTGGGAGCAAAGTGGGGCTAGGGTTTTCTTGGGAAGGTGATGAGTTTCACGCCTCCCAATGCCCCCTTTTTAAAAGAATAAAAGAATAATAAAAAGATAAAATAAAACCCACACCAATTTACTTTCTTTTCTTCTTTTATTATTAATTTCTTTTCTACTTTAGTCCAATGGCAACTCTCCTCTCTCTCTCTTCATTAAAGCCACCATTGACCCTTTCCAAGGCATTAATTAATTTGTTGCTTCACAATTAATTAATTTATTTCACCCTTAAACCTCAACAATTAAATAACCAACCAAGGAAAATTTTAACCTTAATTAAGTGTAAGTCAAAATAAATCTCATTTCATAACCACTTTAGAAAATAAAATACTCTTGAGATGAACAATGGAACTCTAATCTACTGGGGCGTTACATTGCCCTTCTCTGCTATTTTCTCTTCCTCTTTTGTTTTTCTTTATTGTTCTCCTTGATTTTTCGTTTTCTTCTTCTCTTCTCTGTCGTTCTTCTTCACCATTTCTCCTATTCACCTACTTCTCTTCTCCTTGTCTGCCTCTTTTCCACCGTCCTTCTCTTCTCTCTTCAGTTTCCACTCAGAGCTTTCCGTCTATTAATGGTTCTGACTTGGCCTAAGGTCGATTGATCTATTTTCTATCCATCTTTCTGTAACGAGAACTCCAAAGAGTCAAATCAAAGACGTGAAAAGTTGAAGTTCAACCCCTATCCCGCTACGTGGGTTTATGTTCTTTTAGATTTCTCCCTCTTCGTTGGCTTCTTTTTTTTTATCATCTACTCCTATTCTCCTCATTTTTTCTTCAAGGAAAACAAAAATTATGTATGTATTTCTTCATATTTTTTAAAGCCCTAATATTATTTCTGTGAATTGCTCATACATTATTTATTAAAATTCGGGCTACGATTTGTTCTTCCTCATCTCTTTTATTTGTTCTTTTATTTGTTCCTAATATCTTTTATCGAAAGGAACTTCGTAAATCAGTCTGGTTTTATTTAGTTACGTTTGGTTCTATTTTTTTTAATTTGTATCAGTTTTTTATATCAGTGGTACGATATACTTATATTATATGTATTAGTTGACTGATATATTTACTACGTCTTTTTTAATTTCCCAAAATTGTTGCAGTTCATTGTAGTTATGGTTAAATTGGCAGTAATTGTTTTTCAGAGTGGTCAATGGGATGAGCAACATTACTACGTGGATTACAAAACAAACTGTGTTTTGGTTGATGGAGTGATATCATCATTTGATTCTTTTGTGAACTTGATTCATACTGAAATTCAGGTAGAGTCATGTATTGAACTTTCAGTTTTAATTTGTTGACTGTAAGCGATAATGATGTTCAACATGTTATTAAGATTGTAAACATACCATAACAACTGTATCGACAATACATAAAGTGTATCATACTTAGTGCATCAGGTGTATTTAATTAATTGAGTGTATCAACAGTTTCGCAAATGTATCAACAACATATCAAGTGTTTCAAACTAATAATATGTATCAACGAAGTTTAGCAAGTGATTAAGTGTATTAAATCTATCAAGTGTACCAGCAAGCAATAACAAGTGTATCAACGATATATAACGTGTATTAACGATATATAAAGTGTATCATTCTTAGTATATCAAAGTGTATTTAATTGATTGAGTATATCAACAGTTGAGCAACTGCATCAACAACATATCAAGTGTATCAAACTAATAATATGTATCAATGAAGTTTAGCAAGTGATTAAGTGTATTAAATCTATCGAGTGTATCAGGAAACAATAACAAGTGTATCAACGATATATAAAGTGTATCATTCTTAGTGCTTCAAGTGTATTTAATTGATCGAGTGTATCAACACCATGTCAAGTGTTTTAAACTAATAATATGTATCAGTGAAGTATTAGAGAGTAAAAAAAAGTGTACGAGTACATCAGCAAAACAAATCAGGTGTATCAACGGTATAGATTGGTGTATCAACGGTATATATTGGTGTATCAACAGTATATATTGGTGTATCAACGGTATATATTGGTGTATCAACCGTATATATTGGTGTATCAACCGTATATATTGGTGTATCAACCGTATATATTGGTGTATCAACCGTATATATTGGTGTATCAACTGTATATATTGGTGTATCAACCGTATATATTGGTATCAGTAATGACTGAAGGGTAGTTTCGTAATTTCATATTTTAAAAATGCGGGTTGGGCTTCAATTTTGCTATTTTTGCAAATGTAAAAATGATATGCTATGGGCCTAATTTATGATACTATAATTGTCATATTTGTAAGAGCCCCATAATTATATTTGTTTGGAAAAGAATATAATCCATGAGGAGAGAGATGGTTGATTTGATTGGACAAAAAAAGATTATATATTTATTTTGAAGAGAGAATGATGGTTTAAATAAATATATATGTTTATTATAGGGGTCTTTTCAAAAATATAAAAAAGCGGCAAAATATTTACACTCTATAGAACAATTCTAAAAACGAAAAAAGCTTAAAGATCCACCGTGTAAAATACCAAAAATGCCCCGTCAACCACGCCGTTAATAACATGCGCGTAATATATTTGCGATCATTTAGATTTGGTTATTGTTTGACACGCAATCTTTTAGATATGACTACAATTTATACGCGATCGTTTAGATATGACTATAACTTATACGCGATCGTTTAGATATGAACGCGATTGTTTAGATATGGCTATAATTTATACGCGATCGTTTATGTATGGCTACAATTTATCTTTTCAATTCATCATTTAATTTTGTTACACGATTGTTTAGATTTGGGTCTGATTTTTTTTAAAAAAAATTGGTACACTATTTTTTTTAATTATTTTGGTACACGATCGTTTATATTTCTTTACACAATCGTTTAGATTTATTTACACGATCGTTTACTTTTTTTACATGATCGTTTATGTAACAACCCAACTTTTCCGGATTTAAGCTGAGGTCACTACCAATACCACAACTCGACCATTCAACATAAAATTTAAAACGGACCAGATATGATTCATTAAAACATTATAAACCTTACAAAAGACAGTTTCGGGCCCTATTTTAAATAATTCAAAAAAGGTCACAAAATAAAATGTCAAGTCACCAGTCCAAAATCACAAGTCAAAATATTCTGACAAAATACATAGCGGAAGCGAAAAGAAAACCAGACGCGTCCATATGGCCTTCACGCATCCTTCCTGCCTCTCGTCGGTCTGCCCCTCGCTGTACCCCTACCTGAAAAGTTAAAGAAGAGAAAGGGTGATTATAAACATACCCAGTAAGGGACCCACTACTGGACCCGTTAGGGGACAACAATTAACTTCCTATTCGGGGTACCCTACATAACAGTCTAGTGCTCCCGAAGGATGCACATATCAGTCTAGTGCTCCCGAAGGATGCACATATCAGTCTAGTGCTCCCGAAGGATGCACATATCAGTCTAGTGCTCCCGAAGGATGCACATATCAGTCTAGTGCTCCCGAAGGACGCACATATCAGTCTAGTGCTCCCGAAGGATGCACATATCAGTCTAGTGCTCCCGAAGGGCGCACATATCCGTAAGGCACACTACCCCATAGATGAAGCTAACCGTTACCCCTCAGTCCAAACTAAACTGTCTACATCAGTCACATCCCAATGGCATTCATATCACAGTCCCGCCATAGGCCTTGTCAGTCAGATAGTATAGGTTTAAACATCTACACCCTCAGTTGCTATATGCATTACCGATTCGCACACCAATAGGGAAAAACCCTAGGTCCAATCGACTAACCAACCAAAACCGGACTCACTGTCCATCCCCGTCCAAATTCCATGAACCACATCCAGACCAGTGTTTTACTACATACTGAACCGTAACTTCAAGGTCCATCAACATAAAATCTCAATCCACAACTCACAGTCACAGTATATTTACATCAGACAAATATAATAACAGTACTTAACAGTCAACACGCATACAGTTATTCAGTACAGTCACTAACGTGTAATCCCCTGTGGATTACTACGTTTTCAGTCTGGATTCGGGGTCCAGTAGTAGGAAAACCCTTACCTGATACTCGGTTATGCCCCTCGATCGAATCCACGCTCAACGGATCAACCTGAACGATAACACAAGGGTTTTAGTTGATGACTCTAGTAGAAGTCGCTTTCAAAGGTCCGAAACGACACCCGTTGACTTACCCAAGGAAAGGAGGACTACCTCCAAACAAGCCTGCCGCGGGACCCGAGAACTTAAGCGTCAACTTCTTACTACCTTCAAGGGAGAAAAGTAGGGCCATATCTTAATCCAACATTCAAACTCGAATCGGACGAGGTAACATTAGGGAATTCATCAAAACAATCCTTACCGAAAACTCACCGTGAACCGAAGTGGAGGAAGGAAGGCTTAGGTGGCTCGGCTCGGCTCGGCTTGGACTCGGCTCGGCTCGGCTCGGCTCGGCTCGGCTTAACTCGGCTTGGTTCTCGACTCGGCTCGGCTCGGCTTGGTTCTCGGCTCGGCTCGGCTCGGTTCGGCTCACTCGGCTCGCGGCTCGGCTCACTCGGCTCGCGGCTCGGCTCGCTCGGCTCGCTCGGCTCGGCTCACTCGGCTCGCTCGGCTCGGCTCGCTCGGCTCGGCTCACGCGGCTCGCTCGGCTCGGCTGGAAGCGGTTTCGGGTCGGGTCAGCTTGGAACCAGGTCGGGTTGGCTTGGAACCGGGTCGCACGGTTTTTGGAGGGCTTTCTCTCTTCCGGCGGACGACGGCGGTGGCGAAACGACGCTGGGAGGCGTTACGGGAGATGGAGACGGAGCTGGCTGTCTCGTGGAGCGGCGACGAGCGGCGGCAAATCTGCCGTTGTGTGAGGCCGAGAAGGAAATCGGAAATGGATGGGGAGCCGCGGCGGACGACGATGGCTGGTGGCTATCCCACGGATGAAGACGGAGAGGAAAAGAGATGGTGGCGGAGACGACGGACGAAGAAGAAGAAGAAAAAGCGGAGACGGAGAGGAAGAGAAAAACGGAGACGGACGGGAAGATGGGATGCGCGGCGTCGGGGAGAGGAAGAAACGGAAGAGAAGAAGAAAAATTTCGATGGGGGGGGGGGCGGCGCGAATTAGGGTTTTTAAAAAAAAATAATAATAATTTTTATTGTATATATATATATATTAATAAAAATTATAATAATAATAAAGTAATATTAATAATATATTAATAATATTAATATTAAACAAATAATAAATTAATATTATGTAATAATAATGTTTATTGTTTTAAAATAATAACATTT
This sequence comes from Cucumis melo, assembly GCF_025177605.1. NCBI lineage: Eukaryota > Viridiplantae > Streptophyta > Magnoliopsida > Cucurbitales > Cucurbitaceae > Cucumis > Cucumis melo. The sequence continues at coordinate 9,893,075 of NC_066860.1, forward strand.
CTATAATATTGATTAATAATAATAATTATAATATTAATATTATAACAAATAAAATAAATATTAATAATAATAATATAATTAATATTATATTATTATTATATCAACTTGCACTTTACATAAAACGAGAAAAATTTTACCTTAAATTTTCGGAGCGTCACATTCTTCCCTCCTTAGGGAACTTTCGTCCTCGAAAGTTTTATTCCTCGAACAGTTCGGGATAACGGGATCTCATGTCGTCTTCACGCTCCCATGTAGCCTCTTCTACCCGGTGATTCCGCCATAAGACTTTAACTAGGGGAATTTGTTTATTTCTCAACGTCTTCACCTCTCTAGCAAGCACCTCAACAGGTTGTTCAACATAGCTCAAGTTTTCATCAATCTCTAGTGGCTCGTAATCCACTACATGGGATGGATCTGGCACGTACTTCCTCAACATAGAAACGTGAAACACATCATGGACTGTCGAGAGTGATGGAGGCAACGTCAAGCGATAAGCTACAGGGCCAATCCGCTCCAGAATCTCAAACGGCCCAACAAAACGGGGACTCAATTTTCCCCTCCTTTCAAAACGCAAGACACCTCTCATAGGTGCTACCTTTAAGAACACTTTATCCCCTACCTCAAACTCAAGGTCCTTCCGCCTCACATCTGCATAACTCTTCTGTCTACTCTGAGCGGTATGCATGCGTGATCTAATCTTCTGAATCGCTTCGTTAGTAGACTGAACTAACTCAGGACCCATCAATCTCTGCTCACCTACCTCACCCCAGCAAACCGGGGATCTACAACATCTGCCGTACAGGGCCTCAAACGGTGCCATGCCAATAGTAGCCTGATAACTGTTATTATAAGCAAATTCCATCAAATGTAAATGGGAGTCCCAGCTACCTGGAAATTCCAATGCACACGCTCGCAACATATCCTCTAAAACCTGGTTCAGACGTTCAGTCTGACCGTCAGTCTGTGGATGGAAAGCCGTACTAAAGTCCAACCTCGTGCCCATAGCAGTCTGCAAACCCTTCCAAAATTTGGAAGTGAAACGGGCATCTCTATCAGAAACAATCGACACTGGCACTCCGTGTAATCTCACTATCTCAGACATGTACAACTGTGCCCACTTACTAGCAGTATAGGTGGATTTACCCGGAATGAAGTGCGCTGATTTAGTAAGTCTGTCCACCACAACCCAAATCACTGTAAATCCCCTCAGAGTTCTCGGTAGCCCTGTAATGAAATCCATGGACACGTTCTCCCACTTCCATTCCGGTATGCTCAAGGGTTGTAATAAACCCGCTGGTTTCTGCCTTGGTGCCTTAACCTGCTGACACACCAGGCATTTACTAACAAATTCTGCTAATTCCCTCTTCATGTTACGCCACCAATAAACCCGCTTCAGGTCCTGATACATCTTCGTACTACCTGGGTGCATGGAAAATGGGGAACTGTGCGCCTCAGATAATAATTCTGTCTTAACCGCACTATCTGACGGAACACAGAGGCGTCTTTCAAACAATAGTCCACCGTCAGAGGATAACGAGAACTCAGCCGCTTGCCCTGCCTCTGCTAGGCCACGTTTCTCAACCAGATAAGGATCGTTACTCTGAGCATTGATGATCCTTTGCCTCAAAGTCGGCTGTACCGTCAACTGGGCTAACTGCATAGTAACTGCCCCTACTGACACTGCAATCTCAGCCCGCTCGAGATCCCGATGCAATGGGGCCTGCCGGGTAATAAGTGCTGCTGAATGTGACACCTTCCTACTAAGAGCATCAGCTACCACATTTGCCTTGCCTGGATGATACAGTATTTCACAATCGTAATCCTTCACTAACTCAAGCCACCTTCGCTGTCTCATATTCAATTCTTTCTGAGTAAAGAAGTATTTCAAGCTCTTATGATCTGTGAATATCTGTATCTTTTCACCGTATAAATAATGCCTCCATATTTTCAAAGCAAAAACCACGGCTGCCAACTCTAGATCATGTGTAGGGTAGTTCTGCTCATGACTCTTCAACTGACGAGACGCATAAGCGACCATCTTACCCTGCTGCATCAAAACACAACCCAGACCCTTCTTGGAAGCATCACTATAAATCACGAAACTGCCAGAACCATCAGGTACAGTAAGAACCGGCGCGGTAACTAGCTTCTGTTTAAGGGTTTGGAAACTGTCCTCACATGCCTTGCTCCAAACAAAAGGAACTCCCTTTCTGGTCAACTGAGTAAGAGGAGTAGCTATACGAGAAAAGTTCTCCACAAACCGTCGATAATAGCCTGCTAAACCCAGAAAGCTACGAACCTCACTGACTGTGGAAGGTCGGGTCCAACCGGTGACTGCCTCTATCTTAGCTGGATCCACAGAGACTCCAGCCTTAGAAACCACGTGGCCCAGAAAGGACACCTGCTTCAACCAAAACTCGCATTTCGAGAACTTTGCATACAATTTATTATCCCGAAGTGTTTGCAAAACCATACGTAAATGCTCCTCGTGTTCGGCCTCCGTCTTGGAGTATATCAAGATATCGTCGATAAACACGATCACAAAAGTATCTAGGAACTCCCTAAACACTCTGTTCATCAAGTCCATAAATACTGCCGGAGCATTCGTCAAACCAAAAGACATCACAATAAACTCGTAGTGTCCATATCTGGAACGAAATGCTGTCTTCGGTACATCCTCATCCTTAATCCTCAGCTGATGGTATCCCGATCGAAGATCAATCTTAGAAAACACTGTGGCTCCCTGTAACTGGTCAAATAGATCGTCAATCCTGGGCAAGGGATATCTGTTCTTCACGGTTACCTTATTCAACTCCCTATAGTCAATGCATAGACGCATCGATCCATCCTTCTTCTTAACAAATAAAACTGGCGCACCCCAAGGCGACACACTCGGTCGAATGAATCCCTTATCAAGCAATTCCTGTAACTGTACCTTCAGTTCTTTCAGTTCTGCGGGGGCCATCCTGTAAGGGGCTCTGGATATAGGAACCGTGCCCGGTTCCAACTCTATGGCAAACTCAACCTCTCTGTGCGGAGGTAACCCTGGAAGTTCCTCAGGAAAAACGTCCGGATAGTCCCTCACTACTGGTTCTGATGACAGGGATGCATCGGCCTCTCTAGTATCCACCACGCTCGCTAAGATACCCCAAGTACCCTGACTGAGCAGTTTACTGGCCCTGATGGCTGAGATTACCTGAGGCAACGACTTTGACCCTCCTCCCTTAAATTTAAAACTGGCCATCAAGGGAGGGTTAAACGTTACCTCCTTACGTGAACAATCTATGCTGGCGTGGTTAGCGGCCAACCAATCCATACCCAGGATTACATCAAAGTCCAGCATATCCAGAACTATCAGCGTTACTTCAATCACATGGCCTGCTATCTCAATCTGACATGCCTTCACCTTTTCCTTCGACAACATACATTCCCCGGAAGGAGTAGATACTGACAGAACATGGTGTAAGGGCTCTACCTCTAAGCGGGCATGCGACACAAATGCGGAAGAGATAAAAGAATGCGACGAACCCGAATCAAACAAAACTAAGGCGTAATGCCCCAACACTGGGAGCGTACCTGTCACTACTGTGCCTGCCTTCTCAGCCTCAGTCCTGTTGGTAGCAAAGACTCTACCCTGATGTGGAGCACCTGCTCCCTGGTTCTGCGCGATCCCCGTGAGTCTCAACGGGCATCTATCAGCTGTATGACCCTCTTGCCTGCACTTAAAGCAGGTCCTGGTCCCGAATAAGCAACGGCCCAGATGGTGCTTCCCACAAGTGGTACACAACGGCTTTCCTCTGGCAGCCTCCCCTGCCTCAAAAGGTTTCTACTGGAGGCTGCGAAACTCACCACCTGGTCTGAAATTCCGCTGTGGCACTGGAACAGGCTGCTGCTCATCCTTCCTCTTCTGTCCCGACGTCGAACCTCTACCAGCGGTCTTAGACGAGTTAGCCCTCTCCTGTAAACTGAGATCCACTGCCAGGCGCAGTGCATCGGCATGAGTAGCGGGTCTGAAAGCTCGGACCAAACCCTGAATGTCCAGTCGGAGGCCTCTAACAAACTTATCAGCTCTGGCCGCCTCGGTCGCTATCATCTCGGGAGCGAAGCGGGATAACATGTCAAACTCCGCATCATACTGCTCCACTGTCATGTCACCCTGCTCTAGGTTCAGGAACTCCTGCCGCTTGGCATCTCTCAAACTGGCAGAGAAGAATTTCGCATAGAAACTCTCCTTGAACTGCTGCCACGTGATCTGACTCACATCACCACCTAGCATCCTCTCTGTAGTCTCCCACCATGCAGTACCTCTGTCAGTCAACATAAAAACAGCACACTGAACCTTCTGATCCTCAGGGCATTTCATGTAACGGAATATGGTTTCCAAGGACGATAACCACATCTGAGCCCTGGTGGGGTCCTCCAAAGACCCATCGAACGTCGTGGGATTATACTTCCTGAAATCCCTCAGATGCTTAGCCTCTGCTGACAACTGATCCGGCACAAACTGGGGCGCAACTGGTACCGGAGCCGGAGCTGGAGCAGGAACTGGTGCTGGAGCTGGCGCCGGAGTTGGCGAGGCAGGCTTCTGCTGCTCCCGCATCTGCATAATCAAATCTCTAAACCTCTGCTCCATAGCGGCTAGGTCCGCATGAGTAACTGGCGTAGCCGGGTCAGGGGCTTGGGCTACAGGCTGCACCTCAGGCTGAACGCGTCCTGCTCCCCTTCCTCGGCCTCCTCGACCACCCCTACGTGCACCTCTCCTTGGTGGCATTTCCCTAACAACCACCAACGATTCCTTTAGTCATAAATGGTAATTGAATTTGCAGTTTAACTTAGGTAAGGTAATGCAGGTAGAGTTATACATATACTTTCATGAGAGCGTACCTGACGAGCGGCAAGGATCGTTTCAGCCATAAGGACACAAAACACAGACTCACATTATAAGTCAGTCTACAGAACCTAAAACTTAGGCTCTGATACCAACTATAACGACCCAACTTTTCCGGATTTAAGCTGAGGTCACTACCAATACCACAACTCGACCATTCAACATAAAATTTAAAACGGACCAGATATGATTCATTAAAACATTATAAACCTTACAAAAGACAGTTTCGGGACCTATTTTAAATAATTAAAAAAAGGTCACAAAATAAAATGTCAAGTCACCAGTCCAAAATCACAAGTCAAAATATTCTGACAAAATACATAGCGGAAGCGAAAAGAAAACCAGACGCGTCCATATGGCCTTCACGCATCCTTCCTGCCTCTCGTCGGTCTGCCCCTCACTGTACCCCTACCTGAAAAGTTAAAGAAGAGAAAGGGTGAGTATAAACATACCCAGTAAGGAACCCACTACTGGGCCCGTTAGGGGACAACAGTTAACTTCCTATTCGGGGTACCCTACATAACAGTCTAGTGCTCCCGAAGGATGCACATATCAGTCTAGTGCTCCCGAAGGATGCACATATCAGTCTAGTGCTCCCGAAGGATGCACATATCAGTCTAGTGCTCCCGAAGGATGCACATATCAGTCTAGTGCTCCCGAAGGGCGCACATATCCGTAAGGCACACTACCCCATAGATGAAGCTAACCGTTACCCCTCAGTCCAAACTAAACTGTCTACATCAGTCACATCCCAACGGCATTCATATCACAGTCCCGCCATAGGCCTTGTCAGTCAGATAGTATAGGTTTAAACATCTACACCCTCAGTTGCTATATGCATTACCGATTCGCACACCAATAGGGAAAAACCCTAGGTCCAATCGACTAACCAACCAAAACCGGACTCACTGTCCATCCCCGTCCAAATTCCATGAACCACATCCAGACCAGTGTTTTACTACATACTGAACCGTAACTTCAAGGTCCATCAACATAAAATCTCAATCCACAACTCACAGTCACAGTATATTTACATCAGACAAATATAATAACAGTACTTAACAGTCAACACGCATACAGTTATTCAGTACAGTCACTAACGTGTAATCCCCTGTGGATTACTACGTTTTCAGTCTGGATTCGGGGTCTAGTAGTAGGAAAACCCTTACCTGATACTCGGTTATGCCCCTCGATCGAATCCACGCTCAACGGATCAACCTGAACGATAACACAAGGGTTTTAGTTGATGACTCTAGTAGAAGTCGCTTTAAAAGGTCCGAAACGACACCCGTTGACTTACCCAAGGAAAGGAGGACTACCTCCAAACAAGCCTGCCGCGGGACCCGAGAACTTAAGCGTCAACTCCTTACTACCTTCAAGGGAGAAAAGTAGGGCCATATCTTAATCCAACATTCAAACTCGAATCGGACGAGGTAACATTAGGGAATTCATCAAAACAATCCTTATCGAAAACTCACCGTGAACCGAAGTGGAGGAAGGAAGGCTTAGGTGGCTCGGCTCGGCTCGGCTTGGACTCGGCTCGGCTCGGCTCGGCTCGGCTTAACTCGGCTTGGTTCTCGGCTCGGCTCGGCTCGGCTCGGCTCGGCTGAGAAGGAAATCGGAAATGGATGGGGAGCCGCGACGGACAACGATGGCTGGTGGCTATCCCACGGATGAAGACGGAGAGGAAAAGAGATGGTGGCGGAGACGACGGACGAAGAAGAAGAAGAAGAAGCGGAGACGGAGAGGAAGAGAAAAACGGAGACGGACGGGAAGATGGGATGCGCGGCGTCGGGGAGAGGAAGAAACGGAAGAGAAGAAGAAAAATTTCGATGGGGGGGGGGGGCGGCGCGAATTAGGGTTTTTAAAAAAAATAATAATAATTTTTATTGTATATATATATATATTAATAAAAATTATAATAATAATAATAAAGTAATATTAATAATATATTAATAATATTAATATTAAACAAATAATAAATTAATATTATGTAATAATAATGTTTATTGTTTTAAAATAATAACATTTCTATAATATTGATTAATAATAATAATTATAATATTAATATTATAACAAATAAAATAAATATTAATAATAATAATATAATTAATATTATATTATTATTATATCAACTTGCACTTTACATAAAACGAGAAAAATTTTACCTTAAATTTTCGGAGCGTCACAGTTTACATTTGTCTACTCCAATCCAAATGATTTTTTTTCAAGATCTATTATACACGATCTTTAATTTTTTTTATAAACGATCATTTACATTTGACTACTCTAATCTAAATGATTTTTTTTTCAAGATTCTTTATACACAATCTTTTATTTTTTTTACACGATCGTTTACATTTGGCTACTTCAATCTAAATGATTTATTTTCAAGATTCTTTATACACAATCTTTTATTTTTTTACACGATCGTTTACATTTGGCTACTCCAATCTAAATGATTTTTTTTCAAGATTCTTTATACACGATCTTTTAGATTTTGCTATTTTGTTGTACACAGTCTCATACACAGTCATTTAGATTTGGTTACTCAAATATAAACGCATAAAAAAAAAGAAGAAAATTGATGGAAAGAAATCGTAGCGAAAAAAAAAGAAGAGGAAAAGTAGTAAGACGATGGAAAGAAATCGAAGCGAAAAACGAAGAGGAAAAGAAGAAAAACGATGGAGAGATTAAACGACATAAATAAAGAATTGAAAAATAAGAAACATGATGGAAAGAAATCGCAGAAAAGAAAAAGAGAAAAGAAGAAAGACAAAATCGTAGGGAAAGACGGGGAATACGAAATAACAGGAGAAAGACGAATTGCGAGGAAGAAAAGAAAGATGGAAGGGTAAACCTGAAATATTTAAAAAATGGCTAACCTTATGGACTTTGTTACACGGGTGATAAATAGTTTACAGTTTTGTTAGATTTATGTAAGTTTCCCTTTGTTATATATTTTGGTGAGAGAATCATAATACTTTATTATTATTATTATTATTATTATTATTATTATTATTATTATTATTATTATTATTATTATTATTATTATTATTAATATTATAAATGCCTAAGATTTTATGCATTTAAGAAATTTATCGAGGAAAGTTAATGGAAAAAAATATGTATGTATATTTTGGATATATATATATCCTAAAAGAAAAAGAAAATAATAATAATAAATATTATTTTTATTATTTGGGTTTATAAATAGCATTAGAATGTTTAAGTTGAAAAGAAAAGGAAAAAGAAAAGTTTTTTAATCTTCTTTACTAAGATAATCCTCTATCGTCGTCACCTTACCAGTTTTAGTTATGATTGGTCCCTTTGGCAAAACTTGAAGATCTAAAGTGATGAATTTTCTCTTGATAAGAGAATTTTTCAACCTCCATTTGAGTAACATTGGTAAGCTAAGGAAATTAAATTTGGATCTAATTGAGGTTTCTTTAAAAGTTCAATTGGCTAATTTTTTATATTTAAATATTGGATTTTTCCAATCAAGGTTGGTTTCAACACCAAATTTTTAGGAAGTTAATTAATTTGGGAGAATTTTTGGATGATAGCCAATTGCTAATTTTATTAATTAAGATATTAAAATTTTCTTTTATGATTAGGAGCAAATTAATCGGAAAATTTTTACCGTCAGCTAGGTAAGAGATTCTCCTACTATGCCTTCGAACAAAAGTTAAGAGCTTGCATGTAATTTCTCCATTATGCATTGATGTAGCTAAGATGCATAGTGTATTGATGTTGATGACTTATGTTTATGACTAGTATTTATGACTAATATTATGTGGATGATGATGACTGATTTACATTGATGATGATGCATGATATATTAATCACATTATTAAGGACGTTATGATTAATATTCATGTCATGTTTATGATGTTTATGATATGTTACATATTATGAATGAGCGTATTCTATTAACTTTGTCTATTTGGATCGTACCCATATAGGTTTCCCTCGAGATCACGACCTTTTTATGACTATGTGGTTCGACGGAACCACCGGTCTATCATGATATGTTTATGAGTGGTCCGACGGGGTTACATACAGCTCGATTGTCTCAAGTGTTCCTTCGGGTTCACTGAAGACCAGTTTGTCTTAGGTGTTCTTTCGAGTTCACCGAATATCAGTTTTGTCCTAGGTATTCCTTTGGGTTCACCGAAGACTAGATCTACAAGATTACTAGATTGCATGTATCCGAAAACACGCCAGTTTAGGGGTACTTCCTTACGGGACTCTAATGGAAAGTTAACAGACGCTTAGCGGGACTAGTAACAGGTCCCTTATTGAGTATATGTTTATACTTACTCTTTCTATGTTTAAATTTTAAGGCAAAGGTAGAGAAAAGGTGGCGAGCGACAAAAAGGGCCCGGACATGCCATATTGAATACTCAGTTTTGATTCCGCATCTATGTATCAAAGGTCCAATATTTTGTTTTTAATGAAATAGTTTTCCTCTTTTCAAGAAATTGTCAAAATTGTTATTTGTTTTTAAGATAATGACTTCAGCTTAGTATAAAGAGTTTGATCATTACAGAAATAAACTAAAAGAAGTCGAATTTTTCAATAGAAAAAAAGTATAGAAAATGACTCCTCATTATTTATAAGCTATGAGTTGAATAATGTTGCAAAAAGAATTATTGAAATTCCATAAATTTTGAAATTATAATTAAAGATGAAAGTCGTTATGTATTCTAAAGTAGTTTTGTTAAAGAAATAAATGGATAAAAGACTTTTCATATTTTACTCTCTACACATTTTATTACATTTAATAATTAAAAATCATTTTTACTAATAAAAGGTAAATCGAAAATGAAAAAAACAAGTTAAAAATCTTGCTCGTACCAACATGTGTAGTGGTAGCTTCGCTGCGATTTTTTTATATCGTCTTTCTTCTTTTCCTCTTCTTTTTTTTCCATCGTCTTTCTTCTTTTCCTTTTCTTTTTTTATGCCACAAAAAATAGCCAAATCTAAAGAATCATGTATAAATGATCTAAAAAAAAACGTTTAAATTTGGCTATCGTTTAGATTGGAGTAGCCAAATATAAACTATCGTGTACCAAATATATTATGCATGTTGTTGACGGCGTGCTCGATGGGGCATTTTTGGTATTTTCCATTGTGGGCCTGTGGGCTTTTTCCGTTTTTGGAATTGTTCTATACAGTATAAATATTTTGCCGCTTTGTTATATTTTTTAAAAGACTCCAAGTAATAATGTAAATGATTACGAAAAAAAGAATATAATTAGCATAAGAAGTTTCTCTAAATCCCTCATTTTACAAGGATCTTTTCAAAAATTTAACAAAGTGGCAAAATATTTATACGTATAAAAAAATTCTGAAAATGGAAAAAATCCACAAGTCCATAATGGAAAATACAAAAAATGCTATTGTTTGGTACTCCATCGTTTAAATTTGGATAACCAAATTTAAATGTTTTTTCTATCAAGATTCTCTTTAAACGATCGTTTAATTTGGTTACACGATCGTTTGAATTTGATACACGATCATTTAGATTTGATCATTACCAAATCTAAACGATTTTTTTTTCAATATTATTTAGTACACAATCGTTTAGATTTTGGTACACGATCGTTTAGATTTGGCTACACGATCGTTTATTTTCTTTTGTACACGATTGTTTAGATTTGGCTACCCAAATCTAAACAATTTGTTAAATGTTTTTTGGTACATAACCGTTTAGATTTGGCTACCCAAATCTAATTGACGTTTTTTTCAAGATCTTTTATATTTACTACATGATCTTGAATAACCAAATAACAGTTTGAAAAAAAAAAGAGGAAGAGAAGAAAGAAGATGGAAAGAAAAAAATCGCACAGGAAAAGGAGAAGAAAGGCGATAAAATGAAAGGACAAACCTAGAATATTTAAAAAAAAATGACTAACTTCATTGGCTTTTTCATTTTGTTACACGGACCATAATATTTTACCTATTTGTTATATTTATGAAAATTTTTCCTTTTTATATATAGTTAAATTTTAAAAAAATAACAAACCACTAAAATATTTACGGCCCGTGTAACAAAGCCCATGAAGTTAACAATTTTTTAAATATTTCAGGTTTTCCCTTTCGTCTTTCTTCTCCTCTCGCTGCGATTCATTTCTATCGTTTTTTATTTTCTTCTTCTTTTTTTCCGCTGTAATTTCTTTCTATCATCTTTCTTCTTTTCCTTTTCTTTTTTATCTAAACGATCGTGTAAAAAAAGCCAAATCTAAAGGATTCATGTATAAAGAATCTTGAAAAAATCATTTAGATTGAGGTAGAAAAATCTAAATGATCGTGTAGAAAAATATAAACGAACTTGTACTAGACGAATTAAAAAAAAATCGTTTAGCCAAATCTAAACGATCGTGTACCAAAGACTTTTGAAAAAATAAACGATCATGTACCAAAAGAATCTTGAAAAAATTTGTTTAGCCAAATCTAAACGATTGTATACCAAATTTTGAAAAAAAAAATCGTTTAGATTTGGCTACCCAAATCTAAACGATTGTGTAACCAAATTTAAACAATCATGTAACCAAATTAAATGATAAAATTGAAAAAAAATAAATTGTTTATGTTTGGCTATCCAATTCTAAATGACCGAATCTAAACGATCGTTGACCAAACAATAACCAAATCCAACGATCATGTACCAAATATGTTACGCGCATTGTTGACGGCTTGGTTGACGAGACATTTTTGGTATTTTTCATTGTGAGTCTGTGAACTTTTTCCGTTTTTAGAATTATTCTATACAGTGTAAATATTTTGCTGTTTTTTATATTTTTGAAAAGACCCTTTTATATGTGATATAGATTAGAGTTTAGAGTTGCTTTCTTTTATTTTCTTCTTTTCAACAATCCTATTGTTTTGTTTTCAATTTTCAATCTCAAGAAAATCAAATAATATATAATTAACGTCTTGGGTCCTTAATGTTAAAAATGGGTCATTTTTGTTCATGAATTTTTAAGTATAGGTTTAAAAGGTCTCTATCTAATAAACTCATTAAATTTAGAGAAGAAAAACGTAAAATGGTGATATGGCATGATGAGTTTGAAAGAAAAATTGGATTATAAATATTTTCCTCCTCCCCCTCTCTAATAACCTTCTTCTTCTTATATATATTTTTCTATATAAACGTATATTAAAATTTTAATATTATTTATTATATATATTTTTCTATGTAAACGTGTATTAAACGTATATAATAAATTTAATATGAAGGACATTTATATTAAAACTCTAGATTATTTATTATTAAAGAGAAGTTAATTGAATATGATTTAAATATTAAATTAATTAAAATATTTCATATTTAATTTTAAAATACATAAAGGTTAATTTGATTATTTATTTATTTATTTATTTTCTTGAAGAAATTAAATTAGATTTAATTTAAATTTAATTGGTTAGATAGGAGATGCAGATTTAATTCCCTCCCTTTTAAAACCTTAAGGGCCATTTAGTTTGCGGGTAAAGAAGGTAGGAGTGGGAATGGGTATGAGCTTACAAAGCCCACGTTTAGTCTAAGGGTGAGCATGTGGTGGGTTGAAAAACCAAAACGACTGATCGAAACCGATTGCACCTAAGTCGATCGATCGAAGAAATGGTAGAGGCGGTCGAAATTGGTTTTTAATTTTTTAAAAACCGATCTTAAGTTGGTCGGTTTGAATGGTAGGATCGGTTGGTGTCGAAAACCAATCGAACCGACTTATAATTTTTTTCCCTTTTTAATAAAAATTATATATATATATATATATATATATATAACTTAAAAAAAATCATTATCATTTTGTTTTCATTAAGTTTTTTTTAAGGAGTATTATATTTTGTTAAATGATCGTGTAGGAAGTTAAATGATCGTATAAAAAGTTAGCCGATCGTGTAAGAAGTAAACGATCGTTTGAAGGTAGAAAAAGCTAAATGATCGCGTAAGAGGGTAAACGATCGTGTAGGAGGTTATAGGATAAAGTTTGCGATTCACTCTGTTTCTTCTTTTCTTTATAATCATGTGATAAACACTGAAAAACGGGGTAAAACAGATATGGAGACTTATGCAAGTTGTATTCTCTTATGTTTATGAATTTGCGATAGAAGCTACACGTTTTGAAGCATTATCCTTTGTTTTGGCTCCATTGTTCTACCTAAAAGACAATAATTACTTGTATTTCTACATGTTATCATCTTTACGTTATGTAAAATGCAGCTTTAAGATGCAATGAAGTCAGTCAAGCTTTGATGCGCTCCACCAATTACTACTACAAATTTGACCTTTCTTGACCCACGTAAATTTTGATTTCTTGATGGTCATGGCAAAAGAACCATATTTTTAATGATGTAGCGGGTATCTTGACGGTTCTGACTGTCAAGAAAATACCTTTATTTTGTGGACACATGAAAAAACAGTAAAAATTTATGAGTTTTTGGGTTGGAGTTTCGTTGACGGTAAAAAATCATCAAGAAAAGCATTGCTTGATGTACATACATATCAGAAATACCATATTACTTGACAGACATTGCCCATCAAGTAATCGTGTGGAAAAACAATTTGAAATAATTTGGAAAAAAAAATTGAAAAATAATTATTTGGCGCTTTTGAAAGGTTTTCTTTGATGAGCCCAATTTTTTTTTAAAATAGTTTCCTTGATGAGCATTGACTATCAAGAAAAATGTATTTTGTTGTACAATGCCTATCAATAAAAAATTGAAAAATAATTTAATTTTATTGTAAATATAAAATGTAGATATCCATAACCTACATAGGTTACAATTTTCATACAACTCCCATTCAATTCCATATTGTAACATTCATCCCATTGAATTCCATAATGTAACCTATACCATGATATATCCTATAAATAGAGATGTGTGGTGCCTTTATAAGACATACCACAATTGAGTTCAATTGTTCTCTACTTCCTCTCTTCTCTATTCTTCTTTTGTGTTGTTGCATTGTTCTTATTCAGTTTCTTGTTTCTTTATTTTATAACACGTTATCAGCACGAGTCTTTACAATTTTATTATTTGCAAAATGTAGGTTATAATATTAGTTTTTTTTTTTTTTTTGGTATTTGTGAACATTGCATGCAATAATCCATGTATACATCATGCATAGTTTCAATATTTGAGAATGTAATCTTTTATAACTATCGTATGTTGTAATTTTACATATTATGCTTACACGATTATTGTTTGTTAAAAATATTATTAATGCATAATAAGACTATGGTTTAGTTTATCTTAATTTCTTTATGATTTATGTGATTGTTTATATTTTGTTCTTATTTCAATTATTTCAACATCATCTTCATGAAGATATGTTGGAGAAAACTTTTTCAACATTTTATGTCTGGAATATGCTCCTACAGTAGCAATATCGAGAAAGAGGTTTTAAAAAATTATTATGAACTCATATCATGTCTTCCTGTGGCTAAACAAAATAATGAGTTATTAATGAAAAATTATGAATCTTGACCAACTGAAGCAACACCATTTTCTGAAGCGAATGCTGTAATTTTAAATAATAATGGTTGAGGTCAAGGTCGTGGTTGTGGTCGTAGTCGTGGTTGTAGTTGTGGCCGAGGTCCTGGTCGTGGTAGAGGAAGAAGTAATTATACTTTACGTGGTAATAATCATTTAGATTTCAAGAAAACCACAAATGATGATCATAGAAGGAAGACTCTATAAAATAAGAAAATTAAAAGTGGTGAAAATCAATGCTTCTGTTGTGGTATGATTGGTCATTGGACTCGTACTTGTCGTACATCCAAGCACTTAGTCGATCTTTATCAAACCTCATTGAAGGAAAAAGGGAAGAATGTGGTAGTAAACTTTATCTATCTAGATGATGTATTTGACCATTCCAACCTGACCCATTTGGATATGGCGAACTTCTTTGAGTCTCCTGAAGAGAAAAATGATGTTAATGAAGGAGTAGCAAATGTTTCCTTTAATTATGATAATGTCTAAAAACCAATATTTGCATTATGTTTAAGTGTTTTCTCTTTTTAACATTTACTAGTTTATTTACATTATTCACATTTCAAGGTTAGTTTTTTTTTTTACCAAGAGACTTATTGTAATCGTTTTTTTAATAAAAAGGTATGGACATTTCTCATATTTTTGCTGACTCAAAGATGAATAATAAAGACTTATATTTGGCAGATAGTACAACTACGCACACAATACTTAAAAGTAAAAAATAATTTTCTACATTGACAATGCTTGAAACAAAAATCAATACAATATCAGGTTCTACAAACTTGATTGAAGGTTTTGGTAAAGCAAATCTTATTTTGCCTAGAGGAGAAAAATTCACAATTAGTAATGCTTTGTTCTCTAGTAAGTAAAAAAGAAACATATTGAGTTTCAAAGATATACGTCAAAATGGTTATCTTATTGAAACTAACAATAAAAATAATATAGAATATCTATATATTACATTTATTGTTTCACATGAAAAGCGTATATTGGAAACACTACCTGCCTTTTCTTCTAGATTATATTATACTCATATATTAGTAATTGAAACATATGCAACCATGAAACCCGAAGTTCATGAATTTAAATATGTTTACTATTTGGCATGATCAATTGGGTCATCCTAGGTCAATAATGATAAGAAGAATTATTGAAAATTCTCATGGACATCCACTAAAGAACCAGAAGATTCTTCAATCCAATGAATTATTATATATTGCTTGCTCTCAACGAAAATTGATTATTAGGCCATCACCAGCCAAAATGGGAGTTGAGTTACCTACACTTTTAAAACGGATTCATGGTGATATATGTCGACCCATCAATCCACTAAGTGGACCATTTAGATACTCCATGGTTTTAATTGACGCATCAAGTAGACGGTCACATGTGTGTTTATTATTATTAAGTTGAAACCTTGCATTTGCAAGATTACTTGTTCAAATAATCAAATTAAGAGCACTGTTTCCTGATTATACAATAAAAAAAATTCGATTTGATAGTGTCGGTGAATTTACATCCCAAGCATTTAATAATTATTGCATTTCAATTGGGATAAATATTGAACATCTTATAGCTCATGTTCATACACAAAATGGTTTGACAAAATCATTTATCAAGCGTTTACAATTGATTGCCAAACCATTAATTATGAGAGTAAAACTTCCATTATCTATATGAGGTCATGTTATTATGCATGCAGCGTCACTTATATGCATAAGACCAACATCTTATCATAAGTATTTTCTGGTACAATTAGTTTATGGCCAAGAGGCAAATATTTCTCATTTGTGAATTTTTTTTGTGTGCAGTATATGTTCCAATTTTTCCACCACAACGTACTAAAATGGGACCTCAAAGAAGGTCAGGAATATATGTCGGATTTGAATCCCTGTCAATTATTAGATATCTTGAACCCCTGACGGGGGATGTATTTATTACACGATTTGCTGATTATCATTTTAATGATAGAACTTTCCAACATTAGGGGGAGGAATTAAGAAGTTGGAAAATGAAATTGTCTGGAATGTATCATTATTGTCTCATTTAGATCCTTGTACAAAGTAATGTGAACTAGAAGTTCAAAAGATAATTCATTTACAAAGTGTAGGAAACCAAATGCCAGATGCATTTATAGATACTAAGAAAGTGACCAAGTCATATATTCCAGCTGCAAATGCTCCATCTAGAATTGAAATTTCAACTTAGCAAGTTGATACAATTAATGAATAAGCAATGCACCAAAAACGTGGTAAACCAATAGGTTCAAAGGATAAAAATCATCGAAAAAGAAAAGTGACCAATAATCGAAATGACTTAATTGATAATAAAAACATACAAGAAAAGTCCTCGACACGACTAATGGTAAATGTTGAAGAGACTCAAGTATATGAAGACAACAATGAGATTTGATAAATTATACCATGATAGGAAAAAGATGGAATGGAACTAAAGTAGTCGTGGACAACATTTTTGCGTATAATGTTACATATAATATCATTCATGAAAATGAGGATTATGAACCTAAATCTGTTGACGAATGTCGTAATAGAGAGGATTGACCCAAATGGAGAGAAGTCATCTAAGCATGATTAAACTCACTCACGAAACGTGAAGTTTTTGGACCTATAGTTCATACACCTAAAGATATAAAACCTGTGAGATTTAAATGGGTATTTGTGCATAAACAAAATGAAAATAATGAGATCACTAATATAAAGTACGACTTGTTGCATAAGAATTTTTTCAAAGACCAGACATTGATTATGAGGAAACATATTCTCCTGTGGTGGATGTTATTACATTAAGATATTTAATTAGTATGACTGTATGTGAAAATCTTGATGTACATCTTATGGATGTAGTTACAACATACTTGTTTGGATCTTTGGAAAATGAAATCTATATGAAAATCCCTAAAGGATTTAAGATACTTGAATCATATAATTCAAACTCTAGAGAATTATGTTCAATCAAATTACAAAGATCATTATATGGATTGAAACAATCAGGACGAATGTGGTACAATCGCTTAAGTGAATATTTATTGAAAGAAGGTTGTCAAAATAATCCAATTTGTCTATGTGTTTTTATTAAGAAATCACAGTCAAGATTTGCGATTATAGTTGTATATGTTGATGATTTAAATATAATTGAAACTTCTGAAGAGCTTTCAAAGACAATAGACTATCTCAAAAAAGAATTTGAGATGAAAGATCTTGGCAAAACAAAATCTTGCCTTAGTTTGCAAATCGAACATTTAGCTGATGGAATTTTTATTCATCAATTGACATATACAAAAAAGATTTTAAAAAGATTCTACATGACAAAACACACCCATTGAACATTCCATTGGTAGTTTGATCACTAGATCTGGAAAATGATATCTTTCAGGAGGTGGATTAAGGAGATTTAAAGTTGCATTAAGCAACGTGGATGCATCAATTCATTTTCATGCAAGGCTCTATTATAAATAGGCAACTTCACACAAGGAATTCTCACAAACCATTCGTGCTATTTCTCTTAAATTAGTCTCAAAAGTTCATAAATTATGTCTAGTTCATTGAGGAGGGCTGCTATTGAAACTGGAGGTGAGAAGCTTGGCGTTTTGATTAAGAGAAGGTGAGAAGGTCAGTTTTAGAAGCAATCTAAGTAAGGTGCAGTTCTGGAGGGGCCACAGAGCACATATTTTGGAATTTTGTTATGAGATTTTGAGGTAATAAAGTTAAGACATGTTAGAGCAACTTTGTAAAAGGAAGTTTTCCCAAAAGAGTGATAGATTTAAAGTTATGTTTTTTCAAAGTCGAGTTATGTTTTTGGACAAAAAAGAAATTCTAGGTAGTGGGTAAGTGTCAAGCATGACTAGGCGAGATGGGCGTGATTTTATTTCATAGAGGTTATTTTGGGATTGTTTTGAGACACACGACAATGCCATGGCACAACTGAGCGGTATAGGCTACACACATGACCTTACAAGTTATTGTTTTAAAGCCATGTTTTATGATAAATGTTTAATGAACTGATTCTCAAAGTTATGGTATGTTGAAATGATTTATTGACATGTTATTAAAGAAAATGAAGTGTTTCAATGTTTTCAGTATGTTTTATCCTAGCCCGAATATTTCATGAGACCTATTGTATACATGTGGTTAACTTCATACTAATGGTAGGGCTGACGAGCCTATAGTTTATAGGCCATCAGGAAGAGTATAACTTTATGCCTTAGAAAAGGAGGATTACAGTGAAAGTTGTTTCCTATCAACTGTTCTATCTTAGGACGAAGATATTTAATACTGTCTGTGGCTATGGATCATGATGGAAAATGAGACATGCGCATCAGAAACAAAGATCGAACTTTACTCTAAATGCAACTAAACACTTCAGTGATTAAAATGCTTAAAAAACTAATTAAAACTAAATTAGGGTTAATGAAAAACTTACCCTTAAAGCCTTCTGATTCCTCGATAATCTCCTCACGAACTTGAACCAAGATCACCACTAGTGTTGACCCGCTATTTTTCGGACTTAAAACTAGGTTGTGGGACTTGTTAAGTGAAGGAAAAGGAGAAAGAGACGAAAAATGGAAGGTGGGATTTTAGGGTTGAGAGTTTTTGGGAAAAAATTTTGTAATTCAATATTATATATATATAAAAGAAAAAGCCAAAAGTTTTTTCTTTTTCAATTTGAAAAAAGGCCAATTTATAAACAAATTAAATGCAAAAATATTCTACTAACAATTAGCGAAACTTAGTGGGTTAGGTGTACATCTTATGTAGCCACCTATCCCACTAAATGTTTGTGGGATTATCTAACAAAATGTTGGATTTTTTCGTTAACTTTAGTCCAAGGATAATATGGTCATTTGATCACTTAAGTCAAAGTCAAACTTTGACCTTTTTCATTTTGTCAGTTTTGACTAATTTCGACCTTCCGAGCATGAATTCACATTTATTTTTATAAAATTTAAATCACATTTGAATATAAAGTCGGTCAAAGTTTGACATTTTAAAGTCAAAAGTCAAAAGTCAACGTTTTGACTTTTTACAACTTTGACCATTTCCATCGATTACGAGCTTTTGAATATAAATTCGTATTCATATTTTTAATATTTAAATCACATTCAAACATAAACCTCTATTATCGACGGCTATATCACATATATTCATCACTTTCTCTCTCTGTATCTAATTCAAACAATTCAAATAATTCCAACATATTGTTCTAAGTTAATTCCATATGAGCCAGTAGGAAAATCTAATGGACCTATAGATCATGGGCTCCAACGATCCAAGATTAACTAGCTAAACTCTTTAAGAGCAAGCTAATCAATATTCGTTAACTAACGAGTCATTCCACTAAAGTCTCGTAATTGCACTTCCCTCACTATAGATATATTTATATCCATCTGATATAACCATAATCAATAAGTTAATCTTTCACAAGTTGTTCGTAATCTCTACTAGGTTAAAATTCCGTTTTACCTCCGAGATTACATCTTATTCCTTAAGTCTTGCTGATCCACTATTGAATAATTGGTTTAAGATCCAACCTATAAATCGAATCCCTCTCGAGCCAATGAGAGGGTGGGGCCCTTCGTTCAAGACTTGGATTTAGTTCTTAAGGTAACAACCTATCTACTAGCCCTAAAGCGGTTAGAAGTGTATTATGCCTTGCACCCTATGTCCCTAGCTTTTCACTCGGTCTTACCCCTGAAATAGGAGGCTTATTGGACCAACACTGATGAGCTGCCCTCACCTATGCAGATCTAAGGATAATTCCCATTTGAACAAAAGTTCATAGTTAGCTTAGGACTAAGATTAAGTTACCTAGGTTATCAATAATCGAAATAGTCAGTTTTATACACTCAACGGTGTTATAATTTAAAAGTGACTATTTCATGGTTCCAGTTTTATGTAAACTCTTTACATAGGATGCCCCCACTTCCATGTCTTTACATGAACCATTCAGGATCTCATCATTTGTACTAAATACAAAGTGGGTCGCATCCATAGTGTTCCCAGAACAAGGCACTCAACCTTATTCATACACTATAGATCGTGTTTGGACTATAAACTCGAACTTGATCCATGTTTATGTCTCTACATAAAGTTCAAATCTATACTAGATAGCCTCGGGATCTCAGTTTTTTGGATTCAAGATTATAGTATTCAATTTTCAATAATAAATCCTCAATAACCATTTTATTTAATAGAATATAATTTTAAACTACAAACTACTAGTTTTAGGACATACATTCCAACATATCATTGTCTTCCAAAAGCTATGCTAAAGTTTAATGGTTCAAGTATCATGTTATGAAATGATTGTTTATTGTTAAATGTTATTAAAGTTTTAGTTTTTATGATAAATTGTTTGTGAAAACATATTTTATAAAACCGTTGCTCACTAAGTCTTTTGACTTACACTTTTAAAATGTTTTCTCTCTTTCTAGGTACAGATTGTGAATTTGTGTGTTGAACATACTGCTGCTAGGGCCAATCAGTCTTCCGATATGAAAGAAAATGATTTATTAGAAATGTTATCATAGTATTTATAAAAGTTGTTTCCAAATGGGATACACCATGGTTTAAAGTTTTTACCAAGTTTAGGGACTTCCGTTGGCAAATGTTTTATGTTTTCATGTCAAGGGTCAGTTGGTATTATTTCAAAGGTGAATGGTTTCAGTTGACATCACGTCACCTTCCGTGTTTAGAGCAGGTGATCCGGGAGGGGGTGTGATAGAAGAACTATTTTGGAGGCCTTTCGACATCTCGATAAGTTGTTCGAGTGAAGATTGATAAGTTCCATCAAAGGAATATACGAGAAGTGTCTTCTATGATTATTTAGTCTTCTTTAACTTTTATGTTGTCATCAATTTCATGGGTATTGTAAAACCTTATGCTTTTTAATGTCATTGTGCTTAATTCATATTGATTTGCTCTCAGTTATTGTTGGATTGAATGTTGAACTCGATAGGTTTCATGTTTAATGGAATCAATAACATTGAATTGTTAAAAATTTTATGCAAATAGTTAGAGGAATAGCAAATAGCTGTTATGATTTAAGGTTGCATGAGACAAGACTATTTTTGAAAGAAAATAAACACTGAATCTTAGTTTTGAGACTTAGCATAGTGTTTGTTGCATAAATTCAAATCCATGATTAAAGTAATAAAGTTTGTAAAGAAATGAGTGCCCTTTGAACAATCAATTTGGATTCCTTACCTAAAATAAATTCAGTTTTGAATACCTAAAACAATATGGTTTGTTTTGATCTACTAGGATTTGGATCTCAAAATCCTCCCCTCTCCCGCCCGCAACTGAACCATCACACAAGAGGAGGGAAATCATGCATCCTCCACTCCCATCTCAACACATGCAAAACACAGACAATCTCTAATTAAACGTCGAATCCCATACCCAAACCACGAGGGATCAACAATTCCAAAGAAATTCAAAGCAGCTTTCACTCAAATGCCACTCTAAAGCCATCTACGCAAATAATAACAGTAAGGAAATTAAAGAAGAAAGGGAGGGAGGGAGGGAAAGTTTTGGAATTTTATAAATTCAGTTAATAAAAAAAGGAAGGGGCCTTCCCGCCAATTCACAAACATGCTGACGTAATCTGTTCCACGGCGCCATCTGTTAACAAAATCGAATACCCTTCAAATCTCAACCGTTCAATCACTCACCCATCCAACGCTCATCCATCTCGATCCGCGTACTTCAATTTCATTGGCTTATCTCTCAACACCCATCTCACTATATATACCAAATACTGTCCTTTTATCCTTCGTGATTATATATTACTCTCTCCCGCCCTCGCCGGAAAATCGCCAATATCTCCTCTCCCTTTCCCTTTCCCTTTCCCTTTCCCTTTCCCTTTTTCTCCCTTTCCATCTTAACAGATCTCAATTAATGGCCGGTAGAGGTAAAACCCTGGGATCCGGAGCCGCCAAGAAGGCCACCTCCAGGAGTAGTAAAGCCGGCCTCCAGTTTCCCGTCGGTCGTATTGCTCGTTTCCTTAAGGCCGGCAAGTACGCTGAGCGTGTCGGTGCCGGTGCTCCTGTCTATCTTGCTGCTGTTCTTGAATACCTTGCTGCTGAGGTATAATAATTGCCAAGTTTCATTTGGATTTTTTTTTATCGATTTATGGGTTCTGTGTAATAGAGCTCTTCTTGTGGATCTAGGGTTCCGAATTTTTCCCTAATTTTTTTCGTCTTTCGAAATTCTTTCGTGGGTATTTGAGAGTTTAATTGGTTTTGTATCCTTTTGAATAAATTCGAGTGTTTTTGTTATGTTTAGGTTTTGGAACTCGCTGGAAACGCTGCTAGGGACAACAAGAAGACGCGTATTGTTCCTCGTCATATTCAGCTTGCTGTACGTAACGATGAGGAACTCAGTAAGCTTTTGGGAGACGTGACTATTGCTAACGGTGGGGTTATGCCCAACATTCACAATCTGCTTCTGCCCAAGAAAACAGGGACTTCATCGAAGAACGCTGGTGGTGACGATGAACCCTAGTTCTGTTTGTAATAGCACCAAATGAACTGAATCTTTGAAATGTTTATGAAATGTGGCTCTGGTCAAGATAGTGTTTTCCTCCTTGCTTTGACATCTATTATTTTGTTAGGTTACGAATCTTTGCTTATGGAATTTGTAATAGTTCGAGGAGTAGTGCTAGAATTTCACCTAGTGTTGTGAATATCATCACCATCATCTATTAATATCACCTCCTACTTGTTTTTCATACCTGAGATTATGAATTTTTATTTTAAGTATTAGGTTTTATTTTTTTCTGAACTTTATTTTTTTGAGTCATCACTTTGAGCCGGGGGATTTGGAGTTGGAAGTGTTGTAATCAGATTGTTCGTGACTTTGCTCAATCTGATTTGTTCTTTGCGAGTTTGATATTTTTTTTGGCTAAGTTTCTGATGTATTTATGAGGAATTATTAGGGGTAGTTTAAAACCATCGTGGTTTAATTAATAACTGGACAAGTTGATTTTTTAGCAAATGTTCTAAAATTTTTGCATTTATTCCAAATCATTATGATATTTTCTTATGAATTGTGCTTTTAGATGGCATTTGTGATGTTTTTAACTTTGAGTCATGTCTCTGGACTGTCATTTTTAGAATGGTTGATTGTGTTCTTAACGTTAATATTAGAAAGCAGAGTAAATTTGAATTTATGAAGTATCAAATTCTAAACTTCATTGCCGACTTTAGATAAAAAGGGAAAAGTAAATCTTTTTGTGCAAGCGATGAATATGTTCACTATAGACCTTTAAATTACTTGGAAGGAGATTGTCTGATGGCGAGCAGAAAATTTGGATTTTATTAATGGGTCCTTGTAGGGTCGAATTTTGATTTAGTGCAATTTAGAGATGGGCCTGCGGTTAATCATATTTGGATTTTTGTGAAATTTAAGATTTTAAAGTTCTCTTTCCTCGTTGAAATTATTATTAGGTTCTTCAATGGATGTGGTCTAAATATTATTTGCCCATTGCCTCTTCTAGATTGAGTTCGTTTTCATGTTGGGACTCTGTTGTTAATCATGAAATATTGTTTCAGTTTTTTAATTAAAGCAACAATATATTAAAATTTGATTTTGTGTTTAATTTTATATATTTTTACATCGCCTATTTCCTTGTATCATTTGTATCAAATTTTTATTTATTAGTGTAATAAAATGTGGAGTCAACGTCTAAGTGGGAGTATCAGTATCAAAACTTCGAAGATATAATCAAAACTTGTTCTAATTTATAAACACAGCCATCAAAGTTTGTATTTTAATCTACGCTATCACAACAGTCCAAGCTCCTTTATATTTTAGTAATTAAGTGAAAGATATCCATAAGAATGTGATGTTTTAATCAATGAAAATATCAGAAGAAAAATATAAAGTTGAAAAAATTGGGTCATATTTAGTTCAAATGGCAATGAGTAAAGATAACAGTCAACAGGTCTAGAAGCCTTTAGGAGACCCACACAACATGAAAAAAGATGACATATTTAACTGATACTCTTGGTAAACACAATCTACATCTACAAACTATGTTGAATGCTCCAACTGCCAAAAATGTCAAAACTAAGATTTTTTTTACAAAAGAATTAAGAAAGATGAAAGAAAATCAAAGTCAAAGTCTAAGTGTATTCTGGTCACATTGGCAATTCATGGAGCTTCTTCATATGCTAAAGAACTTGCCTATGACCAAAATGGAACCTAATAATGCAGATGGTTGGACATATTTTCAACAACTGATTACCTACGGACTCTCCTCATCATCTGAACTTGAGTTACAAATCCGACGATCAGTGATTGCAGGAAAAATCAGCTGATTCAAATCAGGAGAAGGAGGGTGTCGTAGATCAGAAACTGTAGTTGATAGGGGTTGACTGATATCGGTAGATGACGGGGGTTGATTGATATTGGTAGACGACGGAGGGTGGTGATTGATATCAGTAGACAACGAAGACGAAGGCGGGTGGATATCAGAAGATGACACTGCCTTTCTGTGTCCCTTTGCCTGCTTTTTCTGTGCCTCCTTTATTTCTCGGCATGTCTTATCTATCATTATCAAGAAATCTCTCACAATTACAAACAATCGTAAGCCCTCGTCTTTTCCTGCATTTCCATGGAAGTAGTCGCCTGTGCTTTTCACCAATTCCATGATTCTTTTTTCTTCTTCCAGGAGGGCCATGATATCAGCCTCCGCATTCTGCACAAAGACTTTCAGTGTTTCGTGAAATTGACTCTCTTCAGCTAGACCCCGCAGGTCTTTATTCAGAAAGTCTCTTGTCTTTAAGAGTCCATGCCCAAGTTTCGAAACAGTTCCAGTCAAGGCATCAGCATCTATCGTTGCTGCTTTCTTCACATTCTGAAGTTCACCACTCAACCCTGAGACAACCTGAAGACCCAAGGCACGGTAATGCTCTTCGGTGTCAGTAGTATCATCCAGCAAATCCTTTGATGAGGTGCTTGAGAAGCTCTGACTTCCTGTGCCATTCCGAGCAGCTCTTATCCCTTCTGTGCGAATTATCTCCTGAACTACAAAGTGCAATAATGTAGTCTTGCCATCTTTTCCTTTCACATCCGACAATTTTAAAAGAGTGTCCAATTTGAATGCTTGTGCACCACCACGAAAAGTTCCATCGTTCATTCGATTGCCCGTCTTAAGAACAGCTTCTAGAAGTTTGAGGAACAACCTGCTGCTCCGAAGTTCCTTACAAGCAACCTGCAGTTATCACGTAAAGTAGATATGAATCCAGAACTATTCAGGAAATTCAGAGATGGAGGAGAAACAAACTCATATAATACAAAAGAACTTGAATCTTTCATAATGTATGCTAATCTATATACATTTGAGACGTGAATAATACGAAACGAGATGAACAAAGACTCTGACTTCGGTAGTTGGAGAACAACCATCTCCTGTGCCAATAATTTGAAGAATCGGGAAATTAGCTAATGGGATATACACATCAGTTCGATTTCTTTTAGCAGACCTACATAAATATAACACGATAAGCAGAAATTCATTTCAACAGCTGGTAGATGGACAAAATTTTCGGAGCAAAGACAACTTCACGGGAACAATAGTGAGACTTCAAGGGCCAATAGGCAGACAAGTGCAAATCTAAGTTGTAGGCTGTGGATCTTGTCTACTTGTGTGATGCCTTTGTTGGATTTGAATTAATCCTTATTAACTATTTTCTACACTGGACATACAAACTCAATGAATTGCTCCATTAGAATACTACTCATCAGAGAACTCCTAGCTGCCTTTCTTTTTTTTTTTTTTTTTGTTGAAAAATAAACATAACAAAACCATGGCAACAAAACAAGACTGTTACCTATTCATCGCTCAATCTCTCATGCATGACTAACTATTGGGTTCGGAATTGTTAATATTGATAAATATTAAAAGTTCGAAGTAGTAAATGTAATAAGTGAAAAGTGTTCTACCTCCAAGTTAACGAAGGAGTCTTTAGTGATGGTGATGTCCTCCTGAAGAGTGCCAATGAAAAGCAGCGATTCCAACCTTTTGAAAGCAAATGGGATATCAACCAAACATTTAAGAAAACGCTCAGCATTTCCAAGTTGAGAAAGTTCCCCGCTAAAAAGTCTAAGTTTGAGTTCTTCTTCTGGAGTTGGTGCCATCCGCAGCAAGTTCTCTAGAAGTTCGGAAGGAAGTTCAGTTCCTGATCCAACAAAGACATGACAATATAAGATAGCAGCCCAAAAATGTATGCATTCCATTCAGAAATGGCAGCAGAAAACAGCCAAAAAAACAAGATAGATATGCTTTGTAGATTACAGATGCACCTTACCTTTTACCTTGCGGAAGATTTTCTTCCAGCCACTCGTTACATAACAATGACAAAAGAGTAATAATTGCTCCCATTAAAGAAATGGGAGATTCGTATTTTGAATGATGGAACCAACCGTTTGCAGAATTAACATTTATATTTAATCAAATATATTGACTATGAAGGGAAATCTTCAGAAGCAAAACCATACTTGCATGTTTTCAACATTGTCATGCAAATTAATGTTCATTCTATATTATCTTACTCGGACTTTACACCATATGAAGAAATCAATTTCTTATATCAATAATATGGAGTATTTTGAGTGTTGTCTTGGATATTTTGCAAACTGAGAGGATGATGATTATCCTCCAAGCTATTTAACAAATTATTCTCAAACCAAGTTTTGGAGTATTTTGAGTATTGTCTTAGATATGCCTGCTTCCTTATTTTTGCATTATTTAATGAGCTAGAAAATGAGAGGTTGCTAACATTTATAGGCTTGAATGCTTAATATGCTCTCTTGAGCCTATTTCCTAAAAGCCATGTTATTTGGATTTCCAACAGCCCATTTCTTGAGATTTTAAGAGCGGGGAGCAACTGCCCTCAGCCACTTCATCAGTAAAACATTGTGTTTTATTAAATTTGTTGGAAATAAATATCCCTCAAGAGTATCATGAAATTGGTATTAATTCAACTAATTTCTTCACTTTTGGGACAGAATAAACTGTTAAAACGGAATGAAGTGCATGCCTTCATTCAGATTCATGTTTCTTTATGTCTTCTAAGGAGATGTAAGAAAGTCAATATCAGGTAGATTACCTTCATGAAGCGCATCACAGACTTCTTCTTTTGTCACATTTAGCGCTCGCAGAAGAATGGACAGATTTTGCGCTTTCTTTGAATCAATAATCTGAATGTACTGATGTGCAGGATCTTGTGATGATGACTCCTTCTTACCCTCAGTTTTGGTTTTATCTACAGGCGTATATCCAAAAAGAGTTTCTATCATCTCCTCGTTGAATCTGTATGAATTTAGATTAAATGCTTCAGCAACTTATAAAATTATTTAAAAGCAACGGTGATATAAAAGAAGTGGAACTTGTAACATACTGGAAAGACCCTGCTTTTATCTGATGCCAGACCATGGAATGGTCGGGGTTTGCAAGAACTTTGTCCCAGAAAAATGGTTTTAGTTTGGCTTTGGGAACACCTGATTCGTCCATTTCATCATCACCTAAACCAAAAGGCTTGGGAGGTCGAGGTGGATTTGCACCTTTGTGTGCTAATGGAGGTGGCCGAGGAGGAGCAATACCACTTCTGGGAGGTGGTGGTGGGCGAGGGCCTGCCTTGCCTGGTATAGGTGGTGGAGGTGGAGGAGGTCCTGGAGGGCGAACTGAATTTCCCGGTGGTCTTGGTGGTGGTGGTGCAGGAGGTGGTGGTGGAGGAGGAGGACTAGCCATGCTGGATGGGGGCTTAAAAGACGAAGGGCGTTCAGGAGGCAGGGGAACAGCCCTGCCAGGAGGAGGCTTCAGAGGAGGTAAAATTTCTGAGGTGACTGGCACTGCTCCTGGAGGAGGTGGCACCAAACCATTACTACTGCCAGCCATATTCGTTGATCCAAAAGATGAACTATTGGCAATTCCAGCAGCTCCAAAAGATGGAGGTCCCTGCATTGAAGTACGCCCACCGTCAGAGACAATGTGCAGGCTACCATCCAAAGATGGAGCTCTCTGGTGGTGACTTAAGCTAGACGATTGATTCATGAGCTTGTCATCCTTCAGAGAATCCCCAAAAGCAGAATATTTGGGGGAAGAACCTGAAAGTTCATGATCTATATCAACATTAAAAAAACGTTAAGGTAAAATAAAATAAAGTCTCAAAACAAGCTTATGCGAGGACTGAATAGAGTACTCACTTAAACTCAAGCTTAGGAGAGGCCTTTCATGATTTTCATCATTTTGCTTCACTCTGGAGCCACTCTTGTTATAGCACAAAAATAGCAGAGCTACAATAATAAAAGTCACCGTTGCTGTTACAACAACAGCGATGATGACTGTTTGATTATTATTAGATTTCTTTTCTTTCTGACCACTTGTGCTAGAAGCTTTTCTTGAAGGTTTTTCATCAGCTGAAGATTCAGGTGCGGGAGCACTGCCTTCTTTAGCATTTCGAAGCAATCTAGAACTTAACTTCCTTCTAAGACTACCAGGAATTAAAAACACCGACTCCAAATACCTGGTGTACCAAGTTTCAGAGCTGTAGTCTTTTCCAGAGACATGAATTTTTTTCCTTAAACAATCTAAAAGAGTCTGCTTCATCTGGGGATGCATGGCCCTTAGCATTCTGTTTGTTTTCTCTTTTGTCAGCATCCGACATTCAAAGTTAATTCCGTTTGTACTTCTGGGTGTTTCTTCGAAACAGAGGTCAATACCATCGGCAGCTTCCCTTAACTGAAACAAATCCAAGTTGCACTTAACCAGTAACAGCTCAGCCTGCAGCAAGTTTTCAAAACCTTAGGTAAATGAGACTCGAATAAGCCAAGAGGCAGAAGACCCATACAAATAAACAAAAGGTTGAAACAGATATTTGTCTAAACTAGCAGTTGGGGAAGTAAATTACTGACGTTTAATTATTTTCAATTGATGTCTTTTTGCTTCTAAAATATATGTTTGAGTGCTAACAGATCTTTTTTATTCTAATCTACAAATTTAAAAACGTTTGTAAGATCCTAACAAACACCCCAACACTAAAGAAAGTGGAAAGCTGCTTGGAAGCTATTCAGAAAAAAGGACATTTTGTTCACCTTTTCAATTTTGTTTTTTCAAGGAACTCTTTTGAGTAGTTAGCAAAGGTTAAAGTTGAGGTTATTAAACTGTTGAAATTAGTATAAACAATATCCTGATTTAGCAAGGAATGAGAACTTTAGTTATTCTATATATATAGGAAAAAAAGTAATATAAAATCAAATTCTTTTTATAAGGAAAAAAACACAAAAGCATGTTCTTACTAATTTCTATTTCAAAAATGATTTCAGAATATGCAGCTTCTAGCTTCTAAAAACTGTTTTCTTACAAAAAAAGGGCTAGAATTTAAAAACTGCAATGAAAAAGGTGGAAACAAAATAAGAATGTCATCCGCGGTTCAGGATACAACTTTCGATTGTTAACAATATAAAGCCAGAAACAAATCATTAGTAAATAAGGGTATGAATGCATAAGTTTTTATCGCTAATCACCAATCGCCACAAGGTAATTCCCTTCACAATATGCTCTCTCCTCATTGTCCAAATTCTTTCCTTCACTTAATGGCCTTATTAAATTTAACACAAACATGGCCAAGAACTTTTAAGATCAATTATCCCCAAAATCAAACATAATTGCAGCACTTAATTGGTCTAAACAACATTCTAGAGTTGGAAATAGCGAAATACTACAAACAAAACTACTTTTTAATCCAACATTAATAGTTAAGAAAGAAAAAAGGTTTAAGACATATGAAGCTGACATACGAACTAAAATTTGTTGTTCAGAAGCAAAAATAAATGGCTCACCATCTCTGTGTTGACATCCCCACTAATTGGGTCAGCTAGTTGACTCAGAATTAGTTCCTCTTCCTCGTGGTTCTTCAAGCAAGTCGCTAAAGAAGCACAGATGAGAATCACCAGAACAACCAAACATCTCCTTTTTGCAACACCCATAAGTTGTCGAAATGTCATTATAAAATCATAATATCCTCACGGTTCCATCTTTCCTCAAACCCATCAAAACAAAATTCAAACCTTCAACAAATTCGCCACCAATACAACTCAAACTTTCAAATAACACGAAACCCTCGAAATCCCACAACGTCAAAAGACAAGAACTAGACCAAAAAAAAAAAAAAAAAAAGAGAGAGAGAATCTGATAAAAATCACAAAACAGAGCTGGAGGCTGGAGGATGATCAATTCCAATCATGAAAAAAATTCCCAGAAAGAAACTGGTAAAAGGGTAAGAAGAAAAGCCCTTAAAGAAACAGAAACGGATAATGGAAGCAGCTAAGAGAATCCCATTTTTTACCAAAAGATAGCGATAAAACCCAAAATTGAAAATCAAAAGTAGGCGGAGTGGAAAGGCCTCCAATGGGTCTCCGATTCTGACCAGATCCACCAAAAGAAGGTTGAAGAATTGGGCGACGTTACAAACATTTGACCAAACGCGTTGGGGAAGAAGGCGTAAATTCGTTGTTTTTGGAGAGGTTTTTTGGACAAAAGCTGCGGAAAAAAGGAATAATGAAAGAGACCACTTTCAATGGTGGCATTAAGTTTTTATTCAGAACTTTCTCTCATTCTAAATTCGTAAAAAATTTCCATTCCTACCTGAAGAGAAAATTTCTTCAACCTAAAATTTGCCGTCCAATCTAATACTACTCTATTTCAAATCTTTACACTTTCCTTTTTAACACTTCATAAACTAATTTACCTCTATCCATAAACTTATCTTTTCTTTTTCTTTAAACTTTTTTTCTTTTTCATTAGAGCATCCGCATACCTCGATTAATATAAAGTTTATGTAGTAGATCTTCATATTAGAGCTTCGATTCCCTTCCTACATTTATTGTTTGAAAAATATACTTTTCTAAATTTTATTTTCCTCTTTTTTCTTTTTCTTTTAAGAAAACTACATTTTAGTCCTAACTTTTAAACCTTACATTTTCTAGTATTCCAGTTTTTTTATAACGAGTACATTAGATTTATGAGTTTTCAAAAGAACACCTATTTGGTAGGAATAGTACTTAAAATTCTTAAAAATAAAATGGATTTAACAGGTCACTGGAGTATTTTTATGATTATCTAAAAGAAGTATATGCTATTTTGAATTACAAAATTAAAATTTAAAAATAATTTTAGAGACTTGATGTATTTTTTTAAAGAATTAATTTGTAATTTAAAATAATAAAAAATTCCTTAAGAAAACATTTTAAATCTATTTTTAAAAAGTTTAAACGAATAAAAAGTTACCTTTTAAAATTTTAATGATTAAATAGATCCTTTCTAAAAAAAACTTAGAGTATATTTTGAAAACTTAGAAATCAAACAAATTATCTTTAGGCTTCTTAGATTAAAAAAAAATAATTTTACCTCTTCATTTCAATACATTTAATATGACTAATCACGAAACACGGGCCAATGTATGTGAACTATTGTAGTTATAATTATTTTTTATATAATGTAAATTTTTTTATTCAAATATTATTAAATATCATCGTGAAGTTATACGCAAAAAAAAAAAAAAAATTACTTTTCTATAGTAAGAATTATTATTATCATTCAATCAACTATTTTTTGGATTTTTTTTCTTGAACTTTATATCTCATGAAATTATTATTTGAAGTGCAAAAATGTATGTATTTATTTATTTTTTTATAAATGGATACATGGAGAGAATCAATTAAACCAATTCAATATATGTAATCAGCTTTACCTTGAGTAGATGTATCTAAATAGCATGTATTGCATTCTATCTCAAAGAATAGGGTTCTTTCAACATCAATTGCATTATAAAAATTATATTGTTTGTCTTTTAAACAGATACACTTACCCAATCACTTAACAAGTGATAATATTTAAAAAGTTACGATTACAAGATGAAAAACAATATGAAAATTTATATGAAATACGAGTAAAAGGACATGTATGTAAAGAAAGAGATAGAGATGGGAAATTGGGTAGTTAGGATTTTAAATATGAGTATTTTCTTAAAATTAAAATTATTATATTTGTAACGTATTGATTGACGAGATAAGAATTAGGATGGCAAAGATATGTTATTATAACAATTGAAAAAAGAAAAGTAAAAGAAAAGTAAAAGAAAAAAAAAAAAGGTGTATTTGACATTTTATATGAGGAAAAGGTATCGACATTGAAAGCGCGTCTAACGTTGGGTATGGAGCCCTCAAGTTTTTAAAAACTCTTTCAATTCACCAATTTGAATATATATATGTGTGTGTTGCCCAATGGCGAAAATCTATTACGTACTCCAAATTTAAATATGCATCTTTTTCAATATTTTTTCAAGAAAATTATGAATCAATTTATATAGAACAAAATTTAAAATATTTACTGCTCGTGTAATAAAAAAATGTAAAAATTCATAAAGCATGAGAAAATAGAGACTCAATTACCTTGATGTTTTAAGTTAACACTTGAGTTAATAACTAAGGAAACAACACAGAAAACAAATAGTAATAATAACAATTAGAGCACCAAATATTGGTAATCCAGTTCGATGACACAACATTACATCTGGGAAATCCTTAACCCATGATAAGATATCATATTATTGTTTTGTGATATAATTCATGATTATAGAGTTATGATGCATAGTACATACATCATCACATATACTCAACATTATGTACAAAGTGATACTAGTATATTGATATATAAATCAAAACAATGATCACTCATAATCGCTATAATAACAGTGAGAGAAAAACTCCCCCTTAATTAGAAGTCACCGTGCAATGTCAAGCTTCACTTGATCGTCTCTGTTCTCTTTTAACTAAGAATCTCTTTACGAGTAGAACTTAGTTGTCAGTTGAGATAACTCATCACAATTTCTATAACTATCAGAGTGCCGAATTGACGATTAATCAACTTCATAAAAATACTTCTTGATCTCAATAATCACCACGAGCAACCTTGAACAGAATAAAAGCCAAACAAACAGTAGCCCAATTGAAAGAGAAATAATAAAACCAAATCCCAACAGCCAACCAAAGCTGAAACAATCCAAACCAAAAAAGATAAATAATTAAATAGATAAATAAATGAAGTGGGGACCATATTTCTCAACAAAGCCATTACTGTATTTTTATAAATTCCAGATTTGTCCTTGTTGGTTTTGAATTTTGTGTTGAGTGCATGCACATCTTCTTTGTATTATTGCTTCTCCTTCTTCATATTCCCATGCTTTCTTGTTTGTGATTACTTCATCTCCTCTTCCAAAATTTCTTTCTTTTTTGTCATCTCTCATCTTCGACGTCATCTTCTTAGTCTTTTTTCATTATCAGGTACCGTGTCCTTCTTCTTCTTCTTTCTTCTTCTATTTTTACTACATGGCCGTTTACCAAAATCTAAACGACCGTGTACCAATAGAAGATCATTTAGACGATCATTTAGATTTGGTACAAGATCGTGTACTAAGATCGTTTAGATTTGGTACAAGATCATTTAAATTTTATTGTTTAGATTTGCTACAAAATCTTGTACCATGATCGTTTAGATATTGATACACGATCTTTTTATTTAGATTTGATACAAGATCATTTAGATTTGGTACAAAATCATGTACCAAGATTGTTTTACCAATATCTGAATGATCGTATATCAAGCTTTTTGCGTGCGTTGTGACCGATTAATCATGGGATATTTTTGTTATTACACGTTGTAGGCTTCTAGGCTTTTTTTTGTTTTCAAAATTGTTTTATATGGTGTAAATATTTTTGAGTTTTGTTCTATTTTTTAAAAAACCCAAAAAATATTTATTTTTCATTACTATAAAAATGAGAATACTGTTTTTTTTGAATTAATTTATAACCCTAAACTTTAGACTTGTATAAATTAAAACTCTGAGCTCATAACTTTTTTAATTCAATTCTTAATTTTTGCAAACATATCAATTTATTCCTCCTCTAAATTTGTTCAATTAATATCACGAGACACATATAGTTCAGTTAAAACTAAAAAAATTTCATAGATCAATCAATTTAGATAGTCCATTGCGATTACAATTGAAAATCATTTATGCATTAATTTTTAAACGCATGTAAACTTTTTCAAATGTTGATTTTACAAAATGGACAACTAGAGTAAATGCATCCAACATTCTCAAAGGAAATCGCAACTAAGAGTTCAAATTGAGTCATTTGTGAATGTTTACATGTTTATTTGAATAATTGTAAGTATCGCAAAAGGTTAAACGTATTAAAGGTTGCAAATTATTATACCTACAAAAGTTAAGGGTCTAATTTTTTTAACATAGTTTAGAGTTTAAATTGATACAATCATTAGTCTTTCTACCTAACTCTTTTATTTAAAAAATGTTAAATAATAAAAATGTGCTCTTGAACTTCATACTTTGTGTCAAAAATACAAATTTCAATAGATTCAAAAATATCCCAAAACTTTCAAAAAAGAGTTCAATAAATACACTTATTAACTTATCATTGGTTTTAGATGGAAACCATTATTTAAGAAATACTTGTAAAAGTTTTAAAAAAAACTCCTAAACTTATAAAAAGTTCAAAAATACTCACACCATTAGTATATGAACATAAAACTTTAAATGAACTAATTCATCCCATTTTTCATCACCAACCTGTACAATTTGATTTAGAGTTGCATGCTTGAGCATTCAAGTAAGTCTAATCATCTTGCCTACGAAGTGTTCAAAACCAAGAGTAAGGAACTAGTTCTCTTTATCTCTTGATCTTCAATTGAAAGAGAATCCAATTCTAGTGTTTTTCTTTAAATTGACATCTATTGACTTGAGAGTTTTAGAAATTGATATTAGGGGTTCAACAATGAGTTCCAAAATTTCAAATTATAGGGTTTCATATCATTTGGTATTAGAGTCTAGGGTTTAGCAACACAATCCCCTAGATGTTGGTTGAAGTGAATCCCAGATCCAGACGAGGAATGAATTAAGCAACGTTGGTGAAAGTGAATTCCAGGTCTATTGCGAGATGCTGGTGAAAGTGAACCCTAAGTCTTGACGATAAGACCTGGTGAAAGCAAATCCTAGGTCTGAGAAAAGCATGATTATTGTGAGACGCATGTGGAAATTCCAAGTCTACTGCGAGGCATTCGTGAAGAGACTCTCATGTCATGGTG
The DNA here is from genome assembly GCF_025177605.1 of Cucumis melo. Taxonomy (NCBI): domain Eukaryota; kingdom Viridiplantae; phylum Streptophyta; class Magnoliopsida; order Cucurbitales; family Cucurbitaceae; genus Cucumis; species Cucumis melo. The sequence goes on from NC_066860.1 coordinate 9,928,650, forward strand.
AAGATTGATGAATGTCCTAACGATTGAACCGCATGAAATTTATTTCTTATTGCTGTGATTGTAAATTGATGCTAGGTAAACTTGTGTTTATAAGAATTTATGATTATAGAATATGTTGGATATTATTAATAGTGTTATATTAGTGTATTCCCACAAAAGGTATTTTCTTTTTAAACCCATCACTCACTAAGCATTCGACTTATGTTTTAAGTTTTTCCTCCTCAGGTTGTTGGACGTTGAAGCCAAGTAAAGAATGGATGTTAGACGTGGAAGCCAAGTAAAGGAGGAAAAGGTAGGTTGTTATGTAAACTTTTGCGGCGTGCAAGTCGTGTGTTTCCATATTGTGTTTAAGGAATTAGTATATAAGAACTTCACTCTTTAACATTAAGGGTAGCAACTTAGTTTCGAAGAGAGGCGACTTACTGCATCATAGTTTTATGAGGTCAAAGGCGATGAGTGGAGGAACAGAGTCAGGCAAAGGAAGTCCTAAAGATTGCCCTTGAGATGGATTGCTGAGCGGTCAAGGAGAAGGATGAAAACAGAGTTCTTATACTCCTAAATATCTTGATGCAAAGAGTAGCCTTCCAGTGGATAAAGGAAGGCATCGAGCGTAGAACTTAGGTTTTACTTTTATGCCTTGCGAGAAAAGGAATGAGATTGTAAAGTGTGAACTATGTAAAGTGTTAAGTTAATAAAGAGATGTTATACTTATTTCGCTGCATTATTACTTGTACTTATCACTTAGTAGTTGAATTTGAGCTAAGTTTTAAGGATTAGGCATGAAGTAAAATCTAAGGGTCAAGTATTTTTTCGCTGTGATAAGTTTTGCGAAGGTTTCTAAAGTTCAACGTAAAAGCTTTTCTATGAGACAGATGAAAGAAGTTGTTCCGCTTACTAGGCCTTTAGAGCATCGTCTGAAGGTGAGATACACAATGGGTATCTAGGTGGCACGCCCCCACTTGTCGTAGGAAGTGGCATTTGGGGCGAGGCATGATAGAAATTTACTCCTTCCGACTTTAGGGTAAGAACACATACTATTGGCTAGTCTTGTACATCATCAATATTTCAGCATGATTTAAAGTATTGTTCTGATCTGCTTCATAACCTGCCATAAAATAAAATCTCTTCTATATGTACTAAGTAACTTGTGTAAGATCTAGCTTGCATGAGTTATATAAATAATATGCATCTTTATAACCAGCTAGATCATAATTAGATCTATTAGAATAAAATAAATTCATGTGAGTTAATTCTCAAACTGTAACGTAGTTTAATTCTACTCCAATATCTTTGGAGAAATATTATTTTTATATAACAACATTACTGAAGATACTATAACAAGTAGTGTTAAACTACTAAAGATATAAGTGTACTTATTTCTCAAAATTATGGTTTTTCAAGACCATAAGTTCTTCATATCTTTTTGATACCAGATGATATAATTTTTTTTAACACGACCAAGTAAATGAACCACCCTAGGAAAGTTCAATGATATAACTAGTCTATTTATGTATAAATTGATGCAATTTCAATTGCTTTATGCTTTATTTGCAAGCTAAGGATTAAAATAATGAAATAATTTTCGAATAACTAAAGGAGCAAAAAGATAAATAACGTAAGAGAACACAGTAAGCTTTGTTAACCCAGTTCGATGGACCCACCTATGTATGGAGAGCTTTTATAATTTAGATAAGTAGATTTTATTAAAATTCAAATGAGTATAAAACTTTAACAATCTAGAAGACACTCCCCCGAGATCTAGTACTCTTTTTAGTTATAAATAGAAACTAAAAATAATTAGGCCCCCTTTGAATTGTATTTAAATCTAATGAAGATGATCAGACTTCCCTTGTAGAAAAGCCTTCTTTAAATCTCTTATCTCGGATACAATAGAACCACTAATGAAGATATCAAGATTTCTTCATAAAATAAATAAGGTAACCAGTTTACCTTCGTGTAGATTCTTCACCAACAAAAATATAAACTTTTGAACAATAGCTACGAAGAATGGATTTTACGTTAAGAGAACTTCTGCCTTTAAAGAGCCAAGAAAGCTTTTTTTTTTTTTTTTTTTTTTTTTTTTTTTTTTAATTTTTTTTATAAAGAAAACGAAAGAACCCATTCTTTACAATAAAAGATTCCTAAATATAAGGAAAGTCTTTTATCTTCTTCTTTAAGTAAAGATCTTTTACCTTTACTTAACTAAAAAATATTTTATCTTATTTTTAAATAAAAAGAATATATTTAATTCCTTTTGACAAAACAACTCCAATAAATGAAAAACATATAATCTCAATTTCTTTCTAGAGAAACTTTGTAGCATTTGAAATATCTTCAGAAGTTTCTGCTCAAATCATCGATAATATATAATAAATCTCAAGTTGTGATTTCTTTTAAAAGCATATAGACAAATAAGGGTTATTTTTGTACCCTTATATCAACAAAAATTTTATAAGATAATTAGATTCGTCGGGAATGTTTTATAGTTTTCTAATACTTGAATCATATGATTTTGGTTTTCACGCCCTGCCCTGCATGCATCCTAAAATTCGCTATGCGGTATGTGATGCGACTAGAGCGATCTTGGCGCTTCTAATGCGAAACGCCAGAAAGCTCGCTTAAGCTTAAGTCCTTTTTAACCTACTAAGTTATAAAAAAACACAACCATATCGTAGCGAATTAACAAACAACACAACATCACTTTTAATAACTTTAAAACCATGCATTCTACAATAGTACAAGTTACGAGTTCTTAATACAAGAGCTTAACAAAGAAATCCTAAACGCCTTCATAATCTTCAACCTTCAAACATCTGGCTTGATCACTTAGCTTTTTAACTCCGTGTCAAGGCCTTACAACCTGGGGAATGGAAAACTTAAAATATAAGTCGAAGACTTGGTGAGTGATACTTTTGAAAACCTTTTTGGGAAATACAACACATAAAATCCTTTTCATTTCATAGATACAGACTCAGCGCCTCATATCATAAATTACAAAATCGCATAACCAAATTAGTCATCCACATTTCAACGCCAAGAACACGAGCCATCCCACGCATAGACTACTATGATGTCCTTTCACAATCATCAGCATCTCCTAAGATTTCATTGGTCCATTTCTTATTGCTCAGGTCGCTATGCTCAATACGCTCCTTTCAACGTATTAGTCAGCTTCTTACCGCCATGTGGTCCTTTCGTCCCATGGTTGCCTTGACTTATTATGTGCACATAATAGCTAGCTCATTGATAGGAATAAGACTACTAATTTACTCTCAATCATAGAATACAATGCAATCAATAACATAAACTTTAACATGAAAGCCTATAAAGCTTTCTTCTTAAATACTAACGTGAAATACAACATACAATACAATATGAATCTTTAGAAAGGAAAGCTTTTAAAACAATCTAGCTTTAGAAAAATCACTCACAAACTTATTTTCCCTTTTGCTCAAAATGCTTGCAAACCCAAAAGCTTCTTCTTGTCTGGTAGCTTCTCTCTAGCATAGCACCTAACCCTTTCTCTTACTAAAATCTCAAACACACTTTTCTTCTATCCCTTCCTCTTAATTATACTAATCCTAAGTTGGATCAGTCATTCTTAAACTCCTATAAGCTTGCCAGCTCCTGCTTACGTAAATTTTAAGTCTTTGCATGTCATGACACCTGGATTCCAACTCCACTGAACACTTAAATTATAATGCTCTCGGTCGAAATAAGTCTAAGATCATCCTGAGTTCACCAATTAAACTCTTTTCTATCTCCAGTCTCGGTCGGTACAACCTCGAGATAGTCTCAAAATCCTTTAAAATCCCTCTTTTACCTTCAATTTCGGTCGAACTCAAGCCTGAGATTGCCTGAGATTCCTCCAATTTCCTTCTCTTATTCTAATCTTGAATGAACCAACACTGAGTTTTGTCTCGAGATTAACCTTATATCTTAAATTTCCATCGAGATCTCACAAGACTGCCATGGGATTCCCTTAACCGACTTACCATCTCGCCCAACTTTAATCAAAACGCCTAAAGAGTTCAAAGATCTTTAGTCGAAAACTCTTAACTAAAAAATTCTTATTTACAAAGTACCCTTCTAATCTGGCACGATTCTTACATTTGTACCTTTAATCCTTCAAGGATATAATTATTAATAGATTCATATAAATGTATAGTGACTACATTCATAAGGTGTATGGTAGGTTTTTTCACACACAATTAGATATTTTAGATACACAATCAGGTATTGTATTCACCAATGAAGAACATGTCTCTTTGTATAACAAATACTCGTTCTTTACAATATTTATTATGGAATTTGTCTAGGTTTATATAATTCAATCTCATTCTCTTTGTTTTTCTTATAAATACTCGTATTCCGCATGTTTGATATTCTCTAATGTCTAAACTACTAGTTCTCACGATTTGATAAGTAAAGTTATTTCAATTGGACTGTTCTTTTCACATAAGTTACGACATTGTTCAATATGTCTAAGTACGTAGTACTCATTTTCATAATTAATATCGTGAAAAACATTGTATACAAAAATGATGTCAAGTTATTTAAGTATGGTTCCATCTTTTTCTTGTCATGACATATAATTTTATCGAGATCTCTTTACTATCCTTATTTACTTTAAGATTCTTATGAGTACTCATATTCAAGATTTCTTCTAGAATATCCATATTATTAACTGAGTTATTAATTGACTACTTATTCTTCGAGGATCTTTATCTTTGGACTCCTTTGTCTATCATGTTTCAAGCGTGTAGTAGCAGCAACTTGTTACACTGGGATATCATTCTTAGATGGTGTCTTTGTAACCACTATAACATGGTTACTTTCTTACAATTGTAAATGTTCTATAAATGTATCTGACATTTGATTTATAACAGTTTACAGACGAGCTATCTTTTAAGCTTCTAGTTCAAAGTAATATGTATAATTATCAAAATGAGATAATATTTATGCATTACATTCAATTTATTTTTCCAACTTTTTCTTAATTTCTCCCCCTAATGTTGGAAAAAAAATTTCATTAATGAGAACTAGCAAATTATATAGTAAATACATCACTCATTAGAGATTCAAAGTATTTATTAATTAATATGATGTTAATTTCAATATAGAGTTTAATTATTTCATCATTTTAAACATGAACTTATATAGATTTAGAATCTTTCCTATCCGAACATAAGCTACAAAATGTTCATCACTTATTCCAATCAATTATTAAATGTTTGTGGTGCAACACGCCAACATTCTCAATACAAAATAATAAGTATATCTTACGACCATCAATAGGCGGCACCAACAAGAAACAATAAATCCTGAATCTCTTCCAAAAGCATGAGAGATTGAATTTCAATTATTCCTAGTGAGAGTTTGATAATTAATCTCTTGAAAACAAGACAACTTAACAATTTATTTCATGAAAGTCTTCTCGTTATTCAATGGATACTTCTAGTTCTTCGATGGCTGCCAATGTTTATTTACAATGATTAATTTCACTATTAACCCAAAATGACTCATCATGTGAAATAAAATTATATTTGGATCAATGAACTTCAGGTTCATTGTTGCATATATTTCAATTATACGAATATGTGTATAATATAATTTAAAAGTAAAAGCAGACACATTTTCTATATGCACTTTTTGTAGAAGATTAATTATATATATGATATATGAATATCATTTATTATTCCTATTATCAATCTCTTTAGATGATATGACATATCTTCCAAATTTACCAAATTTCTCTCACAACATAATAAAGTATATCAATTGTAATTTTGCTCATCTGAACAAATGGTATTTTCTTTTCCAATGTTTTTAATGAAGATTATCAAGTTTTTAGAACTTAATAATATACATGACTTTTTGCTTCAAACATTTGAATTTTGGACATATTGCATGTCTACTTTTAAGTATAATATGAATAAATGTACTGTATGCAAAACATAAATATTAATTATTCTTATTCTCTTTTAGAGATTGAACAAAAATCCAAATATCTCATTCATATACAATTGGATCAAAAAGAATAATTATCTCTTCAAGAGATTGTAACGAACTTGTAAGATTCAAACATTATCATATATAGGAGGTTAAAATGAAAGTTGTGATCTCTTCGAGAGATACAAATAAAATCTCAAGGTTTGCTTTTATACATCGTTCTCCTTTTCATTACTACATATTTTTATTTTTCAAATAGACTCTTAATGTACCATAAGTACAAGATTATTGTATCTTCTGCATCACACATTTGGAAAATAAGATTTTCATATAAATATGTGTGGTTCTAATATAATAAATGCTTCTTCTCTATTAACATAATTTCGACCTTAATTACTAAATATTGTAACATCGCTTCCGAGAATGCCATATTAAATTATTTGATCGAAATTTATCATTCTTTTTATAGAAACATATGCTCAATATCTAATACAATGTTTCACACTTTGTCTCTCAAATTGTTATTGAAAGAGCAAAGATGTTTTGATATGTTCAACTGTGGATGCAAGACAAAAACAATGAGCACTAACTCGTTTATGCAACTTCAGGTGCATTAAATCAAAATTTGGTTTAAGAAGTAATTAACTATTATACATAACTTTCATAAGCTTTCACATGGGAGAATTTAATCAAATATATTTAATCTCTCTATATAAAATTTTTAAGATTCACAAAATTCACACGAGAATAATTTAAATATTCAATAAAATTCTTCAGTAGACAACTTGGCAGACTTATTTTACAAAGGCATTACCCATACTGACATTTGAAAAGCTGAAGCACAAATTTGAAATACAACAACTCAAAGAACTCAAGTGATGTACTTTATGTTGTTATGTTTTAGTCGTGGATGTATCATGATAGGTTCTAATGATGCATCTAATGATGGGCATCTTGGTTAGGGTTATGTGATAAAAGGTGAATATTCTTCCTATATAAGTGTTGCTTCATGCATAATGATTAACGTTTAATACAAGTTTTCTTCACGCTTCCATAAATGTAATCAAAGTGAGAGGTTCCCTAGGTAAGCGAGGGTTGAACATACAAAATTTCTATCAAAGCTTAGCTGTAAAGCTTACTTCTCATGCCAGCCGATATAAATTATATACAGTAAGTATAAAACTATATTAATCTACTTATTTATACAGACGATCTGTAGAGGGGAATGAAGTGGGATAATTGCATAGTGAAACTAACTTGCGCTAAAAAAGTTGAAGGAAAGCTTTTGCATTCTAGGCGATCTAAGTCATGCGATATAGATCACTTGACTATCTTATATTTAGGCGAGCAACCTCTCGGCGCCTAAACACCACACGTGTTCTCCTTTCGATACACAAATGGTAAAGATAGGTCAAGCCATATACATCTAGGCTTCTTTACTTATAAGCATCATATTGACTCTCTATTTAAGGTGAGCAACCTTTCGGCGCCTAAACACCATACTTGTTCTCCTTTTAGAACACAAATGATTGGAGACAAAATACTAGAATGGAGTTTATTTCCAAACTCCCTTATGCACATGTTTAGCTATGTTGGTTCTACTTACTCTCTCGAGCAGCTGCGATGAACGCTGGCCAAGCGATTAAGTTAAGCTTAGCTAAACACGATGAGACTTATAACTAAAGAATTCTTATTAAGTATAAAACATACACTTGAACTACTTAAAACACATCAACAAGATGAATAGTAAAGAAATGAAAGGAATATAATGGATAAAAAAGGCATTGTATCGATAGTGTAGGCCTTTCGACCATGAAATGAAGAACATTCATACAATACATCATAAGTACAAAAATAGAAATAAAAGAGATGCGTCGAGCCGCAGAATGTATTGGTTTGTATTTCTTGGCTCTTTTACAAGTTAGGAGAAATGGTAGGAAAACTTGTCTCTCTCTAATCTCTCTAAGCTCTCACTTAGGCATTGGCCGGAGAAGAGGTGGAGAAAAAAAATACTACTACAAATGGTGAAGGACTCTAAAACTCGTCCTTTTTGGCCTCTTTAAGGTATGGCCTCCTCTCCTTGTTCATTGTAGAGTTGGCTTCTTTTATAGACATACTTTGGCAGAAATTTAATTCTTCTATGTTGCACACCTGTCCTTACTATGCTGCACATTTGTTCTTGCCTGCAAATGTTAGTGTAGAAAGTAGTCGTTCCTTGTCACATCATCTCCAACTACCACTCTTGTCTTCTAGCAAATCATCTCTTGTATTGATGTATTGTCATCTTACCTTATAACTCGCCAGACAGTTTCTTATTGCTGAGTTAATGCACGCGATCCTTGCTTCTTTTTTTTTTTCTGACAACCAACATGGAAAAACACTTGAAAACATTGTTAATCAGGCGTAATGATTATGTAAAGTGCATTCTCCAAACATCATAAATCTGCACTAAAAGCTAGGTGCAATACATTGTTTCACCTAAAAGGCCACAATATTTGGGATTTGGCATTGAGTGAGAAATCATTGGTATTCTATGAATCTGTTCCTCTCCTTAACTCTTATCGCCACTTTTGACTTTACTCTCATATTTTTGAAGCTTTGTGTAACGCCCCGAAAATTTAGATAATTTTTGGAAGATATTTATCTAAGTTTTGGTTTAATGAGGTTCCAAATAATGGACATTATTTTAAAGATTTATTTGTTCTTTCATAGAAATTGGAGTTTAATTAAATAATTTTGGGTGCTTATTTAATTAAATTAGAGAAGTGGGTTTTTAGAGATTTGAAAATTTTATGTATATATGGATTTATATACATGTAACTGTTATGGAAAATGAAAAGGATAATTATATTTGTTGAGATATAATTATTTTAGGGAAGATATTGTATTGTTGAAAGAGGATAAAGAGATTTGTTTGAAGAATAATATTTTGGAGAATGATATTGTGGAGAGAGAAAAAGAAATTTAAAATATTAATTATATAATGGGAAAATATAATTATGATAAGAAAGAAAAAAGTTTAATTGAATGGGGATTTTAAATGAAGAGAGAGAAGATTTGTTTTGGAAAAGAATTTAAAAAGGAAAAGAAAGATATTTGGGAAAGGAAAGAGAAATAATAATAATAGCGATATTATTATTATTATAAATATTTCGTTTTACATGTCATCATCATCTTTCTTCTTTTTAGAAACAAAACCCTAAACGTCGCCGCCTCTTTCACCATTTTTCACTGTCGGCAGCCACACACCGTCATTTGTCACCCAGCTGATCTTCATCATCTCCCTCATCCCAAACCGTCGGTTGCCACATCGTCGACCGTCAAACCGATTCTTGTCTTCGCAAGTCACTGAGTTTTCGCGTCAGCCATCTTCTCGCCTTCGCTCGTCGAACGACCACTCTCTATCACGGTTTGACACGTAGCCGAGCAGTCTGTCCGTTGGTCCGTCGATCGCGAGTCACACACGTGAAGTTCGAGATTCCTCCAGTTGCCGAGTCGCGTGCGCAAGCTCCAACCCGCGCATCTGTTACCCGAACCGCTTTCCACCGAGTTGTCCGAGCCGAGTCATGTGTGTGAGCCGTATCTTCCTCAGCAGTCCGCCCGAGTTGAGTCTTCTACCTTAGTCGAATTCTACCCGAGCCATCCCTTCGTGAGCCGTCAGCCATCCTTTCAGCCGAGCCGCACACGTGAGCCGCCTTTCCCTTGTTGAGCCACCGAGCCGTTTCTAAGCCGCCAAACTAGATTTTTGTCCTTTTTCCACCTATTTGGACCTATTTTGGTAAGTTTTAATGGATTTTGGGTAATACCTATTAAACGGAAATTTTGGAATCTAATTAATTTAATTTGGATTTTTTTCCCTTTAAGGTTCGTTTGAATAATACTTTGGAAAAATAATCTGTGGAATTATCCCAATAAGGTTTCAACGTCAACTTTGGGATTTGTCTACTGAAAAGTTTCGATAGTGCTAGTTAGGGACTAAACGTTTAACAAATCTCGAGGTAAGAGATTCTACTACTGGTCTTTCGAACTGAATTTAAGAGACAACATGTAGTATGACTATACATTGAGGGTAGGGTAGCTTAGATGCATAATGCAATGCTATAGATATGATTGATGTTAAGTTGATGGCGATGACTGATGTTATGGTTAATGATGATTGTATTGTATATAATTTTTTTATGATACATGATATATTAGTCACATTCTTAAGGACGTTACAATTAATATTCATGTTATGTTATGATGTTTATGATAATGTCACATGCTTTTGGTTTATGGTGTGTCTGTTAACTTTGTATGTTAAGTTTTTTACCCTACCTGTATTATGATCCTATCTATGGGGTCACTCGCACGACTAGGGGTGTTTCTACGGGATCACTCGCACGATTTAGGGGTGTACCTACAGATCACATGCACGGTTAGGGGACATTTATATTATGTATACGGGGTTACTCGCACGACTAGGGGTGTTTCGACGGGACCACTCGCACGATTAGGAGTGTACCTACGTAATATATATATATATATATATATATATATATATATATGTTTATGGAGTGTATACTTGCGACCACTCACACAACTAGGGGTGTTCCCATGGGATCACTTGCACGATTAGGGGTTCTGTACGATCTCACTCACTCAGGTGTGCTCCGTTGGATACACGACGTTACGTTTATGCTTCTAATGAAAAGTTAACAGATCATCTAGCAGAACTAGTAGTAGGTCCTTTACTGAGTATATTTATATACTCACTCTTTCCTATGTTTAATATTTTAGGCTAAGGTAGGGAACTTAAGAAGCTGGCAAGCGACAGAAAGGGACCCGTGGCATGCCATATTGGGACACAGTCCAGCTTCCGCACTTGTTTATATGTTTTTTTTTTCAGTATTTTGAATTTTAACCATTTTACTTAAGATTTTGTCATATTTAATTATTTTTGTGGTTAGAACCTGCGTGTCACGTTTTCAAATTATTTTTGTTGGTTTTGATAAATCTTATATTTTATGAATATCTTGATTTTATAAGAATTTTAGTCGTCTGTCTCTTCAAAGAAAGTGTAATTTGTTATTTGTCTTTTCGAGTGATGACCTTAACTTAGTTTAAAAGTTTAGGCTGTTACACTTTGCTTCTTATTTTTTAGGTGAGAGGCGGCAATATTGGAGTGTTTATTAAAATTGACAAAGATATGATTCTTAAAAAAAAATTGAAAGCTTTAGCTCGGACCTTGCACACCCCAAGTTTAGAACACAGTAAGGTTCTTATTACTGAAAAGTGAATGATAAGATTTGCGCAAAAAAAAAAAAAATCTTACAAAAGAGGTTTAAGTTAAAGCTTGCTCGCCTAATGAACTTTGAAAAATATTCCCTAAGTAGGTTTTCTAAGCAAGTGACAAATGAAACGTAACCTTGCATAATTTATATCATTGAAGCCATCATTACGGGACAAAGAAAAATTAATAACTTAAATGCTAAAGTACCGCTCGCTATCAACAAAGTTAACAAAAAATAAATGGATTGAAACACATACTTATATTTTAAAGAATATAATTACAGAAAAGAATGAAAATTACATAAGTAAAAATTAAAATACCAAAGAAGAAAAAGAGTATAGATAACACCCCCAAATTTAATTTTTAGGCCGTGTTTTAGAAGATCTTGGCGTAGCACTAGGTTGACCCTCAGAAAGGGGTTCCTTAAATTCTGGCAGAATGGCGAGCTTAGGCATGAGACTCGTAATGGCCACGTTGATGTAACTCATCATTGATTTATACTGCCTGTTAGACCGTGGTGAAGCTTTCTTTATCAAATCGCCTAATGCCTCAGTCTATATTTGTATCCCTTCTACTTGAATCTTAAAAAGTGCAATGTTTGAAGCAAGCTGATCATGTTGAGCTTGATGATGATGATCATTATTATCAATCTTTAACTCCAAGTATTGAATTTACTTATCATGTTTCATCGCACGTTCTTGCAGATCAACTTGGTTTTGGAAAATATCTTTAAGTCCATCCATCATTGGTTTTTCAAATGTCTCACTCATGAACTTGAAGTATTCATCATCATCATCGCTTTCTCTCACCATGCGATCTTCTTGATTGTCAGTTTATTTTAGTAGTGAGGGAGCATGTGCCTCACCTGCTTCCTTAGGGGCGATTTGTTTACCTTTGAGGAGTGGGTCATCAATAAGCTTCTCTAGGACCTTATTAGCAAGATTTCCAACAGGGATTAGGGCCACGTTCTTTGGATCCTTATTTGTTTCTTCATTAGTTAGTGGTGGATCTCAAAGAAAATTGTCAAATGGGTCTTGAGTGAACTCATCATGTGCCCCTTGATCAAATAGGGGCTCATCGTCATTGTTCTGTGGCATGGTGGTTTGGCCAATCAAATCAGCGACGAGAGATTGAGGATTTTTCTCTTGTCGTGGGGTAGTAGTAGTAGTTTGAATTCAGTGGGATGAGTTTGACGATTTGAATTTTTAGGGAGATGGTATTTGGATTATTAGAGGAGGTGGTGGCATTCTTGGCTAGGTGGTAGTGATTGTTTAGGCGTTTTGGTAGGCGAGGCCGAGATGGTTGTGGTTTTGGATGTTTAGGTAGCTGGCTGCATAATGATCGCCAGAGGAATAGGGTCCCTAAAATCCTTGGCTTTGGGCTTCTTTTCTCTTTTATTTGACCTAGAAGCCTCATCCTCGCCTCTCTTTGTGAATTAATGGGGTCCGTTTTCACTCTCCTTTTCCTCTTTGTCTTCAATCTCCACTTCATCATCCTCATCAACCTTTTTCTTTTCTTGGTCTTGAGGTGTTTATCTTTGTGCATATTTCGTCCTCCGCAGTCCTAGGGAGGTTCTTCAATCATATGTGGAAATGTTCTTGCGCCACGTGGATGTCTGGCCCACACGTGGATGTGCTTGCAAATTATTTTGGCCATATTAACAGGAATCTTCTCCATGATGCAGTAAAGTAACATTGCCTTATCCGTGGAAATCATGTCGTCTTGGCGTATACACGTGATCTTCTTCTTCACAAAGAAAAGACAAATGTTGGTGTGTGTATTTAGGTTGTGTAGGAAGAGTTGGTATTTCTCGGTTGGCGTTATATCCCACTTAGTCTATGGCCATACAATCATTTTTAACGCATCCCTTATGTCCTTCCGCGTGGGATTCTTACAAATTATTTGCCCTGCCACATTATCATCCAATTTGTAAAACGTGTTTATCTCTTCCAACCTAAAATAAAGTCTTTCTTGTTTGTCCACTGTGTAGTTCTCTTCTTCATGTATGAACCTTTTGTAGAAAAGATTAACTACGTTCACCCTTATGTCAGTTTGAGGACCCTTCTTCTTCTTTTTTTCTTCTCGCCTTTTGGTGAATTGTTCATTCAAAGCGCTCTTTTTAATCTTCACCTTCCTCCTTTTATTTGAAGGCTTTACCACCTCATCATCCTCAAGAGGGGTTAAATCGTCCAACTCCCTCTCGAATTATTTAACTAACTTCTCACTTAAATCTTCATTGCCTCCCCCTTCTCTACATAGAGGGGCATTGGTCAATTTTGTTGAGTAGCTCTTTCTACTCCTTCAACTTTACTCATTCTTCTCTTATGCGAGGGCCTTGACGCCTTATGATTGAACTTTGATTTTGAGAAGGCTAGAAGCTACCTTCTCCTTCTTTTTTTTTTGGGCCTTCCTCATGAACCTCTTAAACTCAGTTGGGGTGATGGGGGAGGATTATTGTTTTTCTCTTTCTCGCCTTGTTTCTTTAACTCCTCCCTTCATCGTCTTTCCTCCTCTCCACGTTTCTTGCGACGCTCCTCTTCTTCCTCCTTTGTTTTTCTTTCTTTTTGCTTTCTTTCTTTTTCTTTTTCTTCTCTCTCATTCTTCCTTGCCTTAACCATATCCATCACTACGACCACGTCTTCATGATCAACATTTAGATCAATTCCTTTAATCTACAATGGCAACTTCAATTCACTATTCTGCCCCTTACTTCCTACTCCTCATGCCGAAATGCGGTCAGGTCAATAGAATCCCAAAATTACCTCAAGATTCTTCAGATAAGGGATTGTGACTGGGTTGAGCCTGCTCTGGTATAGGTCTATTGATAATTTCAGACTTAGGGGATAATGTTATGTACGTTTATAGATAATTCTATGCGGTGAGTCATTGGTCATGATCATTGCATGTGATGTCACTATATCTCTCTTCATCACGTACTTACTAAGTTCTCGTTGAGTACAAGTTTTTCTATTGCTTGCCCAAGTGTATGCGAAATAATAGGTTTACTGGTTAATCTAGGGTTAAACATGGAGAATTGATATCAAAGCTTTGTTCTAAGGTTTACTCTTCATTCAAGTGGTATACAATACTATCTATACAGTATGTAAAGTATAAGTTTAAACTATATCTGCTATCTACACTAAAGAATCTGTAAAAAAGGGGAATAAGAATGGAGGTGAGATGTAAGTGTGAACTAACTTGTATTAAAGTAAGAGTGAAGGAAGGTTTACGCGTTACTAGGCGATTAAGCCATGCGGCAACCTTGATGTGATAGAGCTCAGTTAACTAGCTTAGGATTAAGGTGAGCATCTCTTTGTGTCTTAAACACCACACTTGCTCTTATTTTATTCCTATCTATGTTAACACACTAAAAATAGGGTGAAACAAACATGGAGTCTTGTGTAAAGTGTATTTCAGAATATTTATGAATTTACAATAAAAGTTATGGGTTTTGACGTAATAACTACGCGTTTAATACAAGTTATCACACCTCTAAATTTAGAATAATGCTTGTCCTCAAGCATCACTTTGTATTACTGCTTGTTCCCAAGCACCATTCCACTTCAAAGACTTACCTTCCTCTTTGAATTTCTAAACTTCTCAAAATTTGGGTTAGAGTTCATTATTTAAAGTTTACTCTCATCGCATACTTCCCACTATGAAAATTGTTAAGATATTGTGGGCCCGTAATATTTGTTAAACAAACAGTGCAAGATATATCGCCTGTGAAAAATAGGGAAGAAGATTCTATTTTTGCTAGATGGTTTTAGTTACCGGTTTGCTTGGAGAATAAGAATAATATATGTGGATTATTTAGTCTTTTACGGGAAATATGATTTGTGTAATTGGATACTTGCGTGCAAAATAGAAACCATTTATATAGATAGTTGAAATGTTAGGTTGCTTACTATAGAAATTATTTTATGAAGATGAAGAATTGTTTGCTACGATAACAGCCGTGTGTTTCTTGTAAGTGCACGCTAGTGAACATCTTGCTTAATATGTTATGCGTTTGCGAATTAATGAAAAAGGCTACAAACTCATCATCCAAATGAAGATCGCGTATAACTCTTTCACATACAGAACCTTGATTGGCGTTCTGCTCTACCAACCCTAATAGTGATTAATTTTGCTCCATGATCTCTTGGAGTTGCATTCTAAGCTTTTGGTTCTGCTTCTTGAGCTCTTCAATCTCAGATTGATGATAAGCATTCGCATTGTCAACCTTGAGTTCCAAATTGTTTAATTGCATTTAACTTCACAAATGCATTTTTTGCAGGTTGTCTGGTATTGAATTACGTTTTCAAATCCCCTTTCCATTGGCTTGCAAACATAATGATAGATGAATTTGAAGATGTAATCCTCATCAACCTCCTTTTCATCTTTCTTCACCACCTTCTTTTGCTTGTCATCTCACGTTAAAGCTTTCTCAACTTGTTTTGGCGGTGAGGGGAGACTTGTCTCCTAACTTCCTTAAGAGTTACTTGATCCCTTTCTTGGAGTCGACCATTAACAGCGTCATTCAGGACTTGTCCTTTTGGTGACATCACATGACTCAATATCACCTCTTCATTTTTCTTAAACATGTTGTCACTGAATGTTGAGGGATCAGAGATGGCGTCTGGAAATATTTCCTAGAATGAATCGTTAGGGCTAAGTGGTTTAGATTTACCAGGTAGGGATGCGACAAGGGTTTGAAAAGTGTTCTCTTGCCGCGGGATGAAGGTTATAGTTGGGTCATATAAAACAATGGCAAGCCATTTATTTATTGGTTTCTTACCTTGGTAAGGAAGGGACATATATAATTTCAATGGGTGATAAAGGTGATTTGTTTTTAGAATGTGGGGAGGATCTTCGTGTTCTGGATTTGGTGAAAGTTTGAGAGGTTGTGACTTTGGAGAATTTGGATTTTATGGGAGAGATGAGATTTGTGGGATTCTTCTTCTTGGTACTACTAGTTAGAGGCGAGGTTTCTTAAAGTCCTCGACCTTAGATGATTTGGTTAATTTTTTCTTGAGGCCTCTTCCTCGCCTTGTCTCTTACGTTTTTGTAGGACATTATGTTTCTTCCTTTCTCCTTCTTCATCATTGTCATCCATGTCTTTACCTTTCTTTGACTTTCATGTTTGCTCTTGAGACATTTGAGCGTTGCTTTATTTTTGTAGATGAGAATGACATGGCGAAAGGTTAGGGTGGTACAAACTCCATCCTTCACTTTTACTTGAGGAAGCTTTTCTAACGCTAGACATGCCTTCAAACATAATTTCTCAATCAAAAGCAAGAAGGGTCTTGCACCATGGGGATGCTTCACCCATGTTAGAATGTGCTCACATATTATCTCGCCTATGTTCACTGGTAGCTCTTCCATAATGTAATAGATGAGTATTATTTTGTCCATAGAAATGGGCTATCATGGTGAGTCAACATGATTTTCTTCTTCACAAAACCAACCAAATGCTGGTATCCATGTTCAAGTTATGTAGGAAGAGTTTGTACTTTCCTGTAGGCGTTTTATCCCATTTTGTCCTAGCCCAGGCTACTCTTTTCAATAAGTCTTCCAAGTTCTGTTCTGTTAGATTTTTTTGAAAATTGCATGTCAAATTTCATTACTCTCCGAGCCATAGAGATCGTTTATCGCATCTGGTCCAAAATTCACTTTCTGTCCCTTCACCATCGCGTAATGTTGCTTTTTCATTGATGAATCCCTTGGAAAACAACTTCACCATGTTTGGCCTTATCGCATTTGCCCCTTCGAAAAACCTCTTCCATTTAAACACCCTGATGGGTGATGTGAAGAACTCTAGCACGTTCTCTTTTGTATGGATAATGCCCCTTCTCTATCATAAATTGCTTATTAACTTGTGTAGCAGAGAGGAACCCTTCTGAATCACTTTCTTTATCCTCTCTCTCATCGCCTTTCTGAGGATTCCTTCTTGCTTTCAATACTTACCTCTTTTCAAACTATTCTCTTAAGACATTTTTCATTATAACTTTTCTCTTTTTTTCAGGTCTTTATGCATAATCTTTCAGAGGACTTAATTCACTGATTTCTTTCTCAAACTCCTCGCAATATTCCTCGAAGGTCTTTTCTTTTTCCTTACTATTCTCCACGGAGAGGGCCAATTTATTCACCTTATTGAGGAGCTCTTCCTGCTCCTTCAACTTAATTTCTTTCTTTTCTTCGGCTAAGGCCTTAACGCCTTGTGCCTTAACCTTAATCTTTAACAACCTAGTTCTTACCTTTTCCTTCTCTTTCTGGGCTTTCCTTGCCACCCTATCAAATTTTATTTTCGCAATGGGCATGGAGGCACTTATTTCACATACCTCTTCTTCCTGCTCTTCCTTGTGCACTTTCTCTTCTATTTTCTTTTTCTTCTTCTCTACTTCCTTTCTTTTCTTCTTCTCTTCTTCCTCCTTCCTCAACTTATCCTTCTTTTCTTTCTCTTCCTGATCTAGTATTTCCCTTCTAAAATTTTCCTCTTTATCTTTCTCTTTTTGCTCTCTCTCTGCCTTTTCTCTTTCTTCATTGTCTCCTCGGAGACTATTTCGAGCAACTCACCAAGTTTTTCCACAGGTAACTGAATTTTAACTTCATTGATGACCACACTCTTCAATGCTTTGTTCTGTTTTTCTCTCTTACTTTGCTTTGACATAGGACCGCTGGAATGGATTTCTTTAGTTTCTTCAACGAATTGGCTTGGAGAGCTTCAGTCAAGACTTGCTTTCCAGACATGATTGACAAGGATAAAGGAGAATGAAATGAAATGATAGTGATCGTAGGGATGTGGAAAGTTCCAGAATTCTTTAGAGATTATGAGCGACAAAAATTTAGAATTAGGGTTTAAAGAGGGTTTTTAAAGACAGAGTTAACTGTAGTTAAGGTTTAGGTTACTGCGTTGTTAATGTCATACGTTATAAATGCGAAGTGACCGTTCTGACACGACACTTGGGTTTTGATGCGGCAGTGTAATCCTTGCAATAAACTTGAAATTTGAAATGCGATGCTTGACATTCCTTAAAACCCTAACCAATATGACTTTTCCTTTGCTCAACATCTTTTGCGAGAAGGCCAAAACGCCTAGTGCATTTAGCTATGAAATCCATCTCGTGAAGCGGTTTCAATATGCAAAACCTCATTTGACTCGCCTAATGATTACGTAATACAACTCATGTTCCCTAACTTGTTAAAAATACTAAACTAAAAAGCTAACAAAACTAAAACTTATTAAATAATTACAACTATGCTATTGAGCAAATAATATACACCAAATTATGGATGCAAGTTGTAATGAAGATAGGGAAAGTGTATACATTACAAAAGCATCCGGGCGCTCAAATTCTTTGGTGAGGAAAAGTTGTGGTCTCCTCGCGTAATGCTCTGCATAGCTGTTCTAGCCACATTGTTTTCTTCTGAACTTTGATCATTTGTTGCATGACTTTCTACATCACGTGTTGGGTTTTATGTCCTAAAACTCGTAGATAGTAAATATAATCAATTGACTGCCATTAATAAAGTGTTTTATTATTATAACAAGAAGTGAGTTCTGCGAAAAATTTTGCTCTCCCATTTTCTCTCTGACAAAAAATTTTCTCTCTAAGAAAAATTCTCTTATTCCAATTTTGGTTCCCACAAACCATCTCAATCAGAGAATAGGAAGGTTTCCAAGTGGTGGTGCCCAAATTGGTGATTGGTAGATTCAGAGTCGTCAACGAGCGTAAGTTTTCTTCTCTATATTTTTATTCAAAGCATGTTTAACCATAAAAAATGTTTCTGTATTTTTTTTTGCCAATGTATTGGTAATTTTAAGGTTCCAATTAAAATTGGATTTCTGTAATTTTTCGCTGTAAAGGGTTTTCATCCTTGCATCACGGTCATGCATTGCAATAAGTCTCTACTCCCAACTATTCATCACAATCTTAAAATGATCTTTTTCGATCCTTTCACTGCATAGTTAGTTAGTTACTAAACTTGTCGTCTTTGACGACTTCATAAGGGTTATTAAGTTCAACAAATTAGACATTCAAGATTTCAGGCATTTAAGGTTCTTAACTTCATTTGCGATTAAACACATCTGTTGAGGTTCCTCTTGTTACTTACCGAAAGATACACTCAATCTTGGGATTAGTGCACGCAATCACAAATTACTCTCGTACCATGGACCTCTTTATGCAGTCTTCGACAAAACTTGTGATTCATCATAATCAAGTGTTTTGCCCAAAATTATAGTAAAGTCTTATTTCTAAGTTTGAAAAATCACTTCCTCAGCAATGATGCCAAAAACTTGTTTATAATTTCGGAGTTAAGGGATAGTGTAGTATATGTCTATATCTAATACTATACGGTGAGTCGTTGGTCATGATTGTTGCATGCTATATGCTCAGTATGTCTTTCTTCATTGCATAAAATGCTCAGTATGTCTTTCTTCATTGCATACTTACTAAATCCTTGTTGAGTATAAGTTTTTCTATTGCTTGCCAAAGTATCAGTGAAATAATAAGTTTCCTGGGTAATCTAGGGTCAAACATAGGGAATTGATATCAATGCTTAGTTCTAAGGCTTACTCTTCATTCAGGCGATATACAATACTATATGTACAGTATGGTAAATATAAGTTTAAACTATATCTACTATCTAAATTAGAGAAACTATAAAAAGGGGGAATAAGAATGGAGGTGAGATGAAAGCGTAAACTAACTTGTGTTAAAGAAAGAGTGAAGAAAGGTCTACACGTTACTAGGCGATCAGGCCATATGGCAGCCTTGATGCGATAGAGCTCAGTTAAATAGCTTATGATTAAGGCAGGCATCTCTTAGTGCCTTAAACACCACACTTGCTCGCCTTTCGGAATGTAAATGATGAAACTTAGTTAAGCGAGATCTATCTAGAAGAGTTTACTTACAAGACTTTTAGCACTTCTCTTTTAAGGGTGACAACCTCTCAACACCAAATACTCACACTTGTTCTCCTTTCAGAACACAAATGATGGTAGTTATTTCGCCAAGGTGAAGTTTGTCTCAAAACTCCTCCTTGCACGCATTAGCCATATCCTTGCTACTTGCTCTCTCGAGTAGTTGACGATATACACTGACCAAGTGATGATTATTGCTCAACCAACGCAATAAGCTTTATAAGCTAAGCTTCTTATCAAGAACTTATCACAAGACTAAACTACAAATAACACAGTGACAGATGAATAGTAAAGGAATCATAGATTGACAAGGTATAAACATGCAACATATTAAAGAATATAGGCCTTAGACCACTGTACAATATTAACCAGATACATTACAAGGAAGTATACAATGGAAAAGTAAAAGGAATGACGTTACAGGTTAGGGGGAAAGAAAGGTGATGGACTCTTCTCTATTCTTTCCTAAGCTTTCATTTACAAACTGACCGAAAAAGAGGAAGAAAGCTTTTACATACAACGAAAAGGCTACTCCTTTCTGCCACTCTCGGTTGATCCATACAGATATCTGACTTCTTTTAAAGTCGACCCCCTTGCTTAGTAGGGAAGGAGTCCTTTTATGGGCAGCTTTCGACGAGAAACTTCTATTCTTCTGAGCATGTTAGCGTTGAGTGCAACCTTTGTCAAGTCATATCAACTCTAACTGCCATTCTTGTCTTCTAGTAAATCTTCCTCGTATGATGATGTAGATCATCGTCTAGAAATTGTACTTGCCAGACAGGTTCTTCTGTGTAGCTTTTGCACGAGTTCCTATAAGATTCACTAGTTTCTTCTTTTATTCCTATCCAGCATTAAAACACTAAAAATAGGGTGAAACAGACATGAAGACTTATGTAAACTGTATTTCATAATATTTATGAATTTACAATATAAGTTATGCGTTTTGACATAATTACTACGTGTTTTGGTTCCATTATTCTACCTAAAAGGCTATAATAACTTTTATTCTATAAGTTATCAAGGTCCATCAGGGCGTACTTGATCCATTCGCTCTTGTGATTTAGAGGGTTTTGAGGTCAGAAACCACATAATGGTGTTGGTTTGCTTGTTTGCCATTTGAAATAGGCAAACCACCACGTGCGTCGTCGATTGTTGCCATCACCATTCGTGAGCCGTCCTATTGCGTCTTCTTCGTCTTTTGCCGCATCCCTCTGTCACAGTTTCGTCGCTCGGCGCTGTCAACAAACGTCAGGACGTGAGCAACCGTGGTGAACCACGTGCGAAAGATCTGTCCGGGCCTTACTCAAGTCGTTCTTCTCGTCGAGTTGAGTCGCTAGCCCAACTCTTCACGAGCTGTGCCCTACCCGAGCCGATTGCCTCCTTCAGTCGAGCCGCCTAGCCAGTTCCCCTCCTAGCCAAGCCATTTTAAGCCACCAAACTTATTTTTTGCCTTTTCACCTATTTTTGGTAAGTTTTGGTAAGTTTGATTTAAGTTTTGGTTAATCTTAAGAAAGAATTAGTTGAACCCTAAATAATTTAATTTTAGATTAAATTGAATTATTCTTCTTAAAGGACTGGTTAGATCAATTGGAAGTAAGTTGTGGAGCGCTGTCCTAAATTAAGGTTGAGTTTGATCCAACATCAATTTTGGGTAAGTTGAATTAACTAGATTTTTGGATTCTAAATTAACTGCAAATTAAGTTATCATCTTAGTATTTTATCCTTATTGTATAGGATTTTCTAGGGAAGCTTGACTTTGTTGTCAGGAGTGTATTTCTGTGATTTAAGCTAATCTCCAAGTAAGAGATTATCCTACTAGACCTTCAAATTGAAGTAAGAGCTTACATGTAATTTGTCGTTATGTGTTGACGTAGCTGAGATGCATAATGAGTTTATGTTATGATGACTGATAATCAGAACAGAGTTTATGTTTGTGTTGACTGTTAGTTATGACATGTTAGTGTGATGATGATCATGTTTGATGATGTTGATGTTTATGCATGAATTATTAATCTCATCATTAAGACTGCTACGATTAATATTCATGTCATGCTTATGATGTTATGTTATGCTACATATTATGGATAGGGTGTACTGTTAGCTTTTTCTATTAGAGTCGTACCCACATGAGTGTCCCTCGGGATCACCATTTTTTATAACTATGTAGTCTGATGGAATCACCAGTTCAATATGAGATGATATGTTTACGAGTGGCTCAACGGGGTCACTCACATCCTGATTGTCTTAGTGTTTCTTTTGAGATTCACTAAAAACCAGTTTGTCCTAGGTGTCCCTTGTGTTCACCGAAGACCAGTTGTCTTAGGTATTCCTTTGGGTTCACCAAAGACCAGAGATGTTTCTATGGCATCACAGATTACACGTGTTTGGGAACGTGCCAATTAAGGGTACCACTTTACATGACTCTAATAGGAAGTTAACAGTCACTTAGCAAGACTAGTAGTAGGTTCCTTATTGAGTATATTTTTATACTCACTCTTTTATGTTTAAATTTTTTAGGAAAAGGTAAACGGAGAGGTAGAGGAAAGCTGACGAATGACAAGAAGTGACCGTGGCATGCCTATAGGAAACCTTTTGCTTCCAACATTATGATTTTAGTTTGATTTTAGTATTACTTGTACTTTTATTATTACTCTTTAAAACTAGATAGGGCCCGAACTAGGATTTTGTTATTTGGAGATTTATTTCTATTTATTTATGATTTTAAATGTGTATTTGAAGTTTTGATCATGAGCATTTGTTTTACTTTCCAATTTGATTTAAGAAATTTTATTTTATTTTAAGTAGTAATGACCTCAGCTTAGTATAAAAAGTTGGGTCGTTACAGTTGGTATAAGAGCCTAAGTTTTAGGTTCTGCAGACTGACTTACGATGTTGGTTTTTGTTTTTGGTTTTTTACTTTATGGAAAATACGGTCCTTCGTCACTCGTTAGGTATGTTTTACGAATTACGATGATGATATATTTATAACCTTGCTTGAGTTAAACTAGATAAAGTATGAATGCTATAATTGTATTGTGAAAAACTTCTTCATATACGAATTACAATGATGCTAGATAAAGTATGAATGTTATGATTGTATTGGCAAATACGGTCCTTCGCCATGTAGAAGTGCACGTAGAGGTGGTATGAGAGGAAGATGAGCTGGACGTACCCAGCCTGACGAGCAACCTATTGTGCAAATAACCAACCCTACTGCAGCTGTCATTCAAGCAAACCTCGCTGCAATGGAGAAAAGATACCAAGATATGCTGAGAGATGCATTAGCATTGTTGCATGCTGCCCAACAGACCCCGCCAGCCCCTACTTAGACTCCAGTGGAATCCCAGCCCTTACCAGACCAACTATCAGTAGAGGCTAAACATTTGAGATACTTTAGGAAGTACAATTCCAAGACGTTTAACGGGTCCATGGACGATCCCATCAAGGCCTAGATGTGGTTGACTTCTGTAGAGACCATCTTCAGGTACATGAAGTGCCATAACAACCATAAGGTTCAGTGTGCAGTATTCTTTCTCACAAATAGAGGAATAGCCTGGTGGGAGACTGCAAAAAGGATGTTGGGTGGTAATGTCAACCAGATAACCTAGGGAGCAGTTCAAGGAGAGTTCCTATGCCAAATTCTTCTCTGCCAGCCTACGGTACGCTAAGCAGCAAGAGTTTCTGAACCTGGAGCAAGGCGATATAACGGTAGAGCAGTAAGATGCAGAGTTTGATATGTTGTTCCATTTTGCCCTTGATGTAGTAAGGGATGAGGCTGTCAGGATCGTAAAGTTTGTTAGCAATCTCCGACTAGATCTTTAAGGCTTCGTTCGAGCCTTCAGGCCGACCACCCATGCTGATGCACCGTGCCTAGCAGTGGATATGAGTTTGCACGAGAGAGCTGATCCGTCTAAGGCTGCAGGAAGAGGGTCAATCCCAGGTCGAAAGAGGAAGGCTGAGTTGCAGCCTACTATAGCGCCATAGAGGAATTTGAGATCAGGTAGTGTTTTTCAGGGGCATCGTCAGAAACTTGCTGCAGCAGGAAGACTTTGAGAGAGCTACCTGCCTATCGTAGTTGTGGGAGATGTCATGAAGGACGTTGCTTTGCAGGAAGTGGATTTTGTTACAAGTGCAAGGAACCAGGGCATATAGTTGACTTTTATGCTCAGAAATTGCTTGAGACTACTTCGAGCCAGACTCCCACTTCCTAGCAGGGAAGTATTTACCACTACTCGTCAGGAGGTCGAGCAAGCTGGTACTGTGGTGACAGGTACGCTTCCAATCTTGGGGCACTTCGCATTTGTGTTGTTTGACTCTAGGTCATCGCATTCTTTCATATCCTCGAATTTTGACTCTGGGTCAACCTTTGGGTAGTATACTATCTGTTTCTATTCCATCGGGAGAAGTTATGTTGTCCAAAGAAAAGATAAAAGCATGTCAAGTAGAGATAGCAAACCATGTGTTAGATGTAACCTTGCTAGTTTTAGATATACGAGATTTTGATGTAATTCTAGGCATGGATTGGCTATCTACCAATCATGCAAGTATAGACTGTTCCCGTAAGAGGTAGTTTTTAACTCTCCTTCAGGTACTAGTTTCAAGTTTAAGGGGGTAGGGACTGTGGTCTTACCCAAAGTTATCTCAGCTATGAAAGCCAGTAAGTTACTCAACCAGGGTACTTGGAGTATCTTGGCTAGCGTAATAGACGTTAAAGAGCCTGAAGTTTCCTTGTCATCTAAATCGGTGGTGAGAGAATATCCCGACGTTTTTTCTGATGAGCTTCCAAGACTTTCACCTTCCAGGAAGATCGATTTTGCTATTGAGCTGGAGCTAGGCATTGTTCCAATATCTAGAGCTCCTTATAGAATGGTCCCAGCTGAGTTGAAAGAGCTGAAGGTCCAGTTGCAGGAGTTGCTGGACAAGGGTTTCATTTGACCTAGTGTGTCACCTTAGAGAGCACCAGTACTGTTTGTAAAGAAGAAAGATGGATCGTTGCGCCTTTGCATTGATTACAGAGAGCTAAATAAGGTGACAGTCAAGAATTTCTATCCATTACCCAGAATTGATGACTTGTTTGATAAGTTACAAGGAGCCACTGTTTTATCTAAGATTGATTTCAGGCTATCACCAGTTGAGGATTAGAGACAGTGATAATCCTAAGACTGTTTTTCGTTCCAGATATGGGCATTACGAGTTCATTGTAATGTCTTTTAGCATGACCAATGCTCCTACTGTATTTATGGATCTGATGAACATGATGTCTAAGGATTTCTTGGACACTTTTGTTATAGTTTGTATTGATGACATCTTGGTTTATTCCAAGATAGAGGCCGAGCATGAGGAGCATTTGCATCAGGTTTTGGAGACTCTTCGAGCTAATAAGTCATATGCCAAGTTTTCCAAGTGTGAGTTCTGGCTGAAGAAAGTATCTTTTCTTAGCCATGTTGTACTTAGTGAGGGAGTCTTTGCAGACCCATCGAAGATTCAAGCTGCTACTAGTTAGCCTCGACCTTCTACAGTTAGTGAGGTTTGTAGTTTTCTGGGTTTAACAGGTTATTACAGAAGGTTCGTGGAAGATTTCTCTTGTATAGCCAGTCCTTTGACTCAGTTGACCAGGAAGGGGACTTCTTTTGTTTGCAGCCCAGCATGTGAGAGTAGTTTCCAGGAGCTTAAGTAGAAGTTTGTGACTGCGCCAGTCCTTACATTGCCAGATGGGTCTGGAAGTTAAGGTGGTTGCTTATGCTTCTCGTCAGTTGAAGAGTCATGAGCAGAACTACCCTACCCACGATCTAGAATTGACAGTAGTAGTTTTTACACTGAAGATATGGAGACACTATTTATATGGTGAGAAGATATATATTTTTACTGATTATAAGAGCCTGAAATACTTCTTCACCTACAAGGAGTTAAACATGAGACAAAGAAAATTGTTGGAGTTAGTAAAGGACTATGATTGCAAGATTCTGTATCACCCAGGTAAGGCGAATGTGGTAGCTGATGTGCTTAGTAAGAAAGTGTCACATTCAACAGCACTTATTATTGAGCAGGCCCCTCTGCATAGAGACTTTGAGAGAGCTGAGATTGCAGTTTTAGTAGAGGAAGTTACCTCACAGTTGGCTCAGTTGTCAGTACAGCCGACCTTGAGGCAACCGGATTATTGTTGCTCAGCTAAATGGCCTATACTTGGTTGAGAATTTTCGCCTGGCAGAATCAGGGCAAGGTGAAGAGTTCTCCAAATCCTCTGATGATGACTTATGTTTGAGAGACGTTTATGTGTTCCAGCAGACAATGTAGTTAAGACTGAGCTTTTGACTGAGGCCCATAGTTCTCCATTTTCTATGCATCTTGGCAGTACAAAGATGTACCAAAACTTGAAGCGAGTTTACTGGTGGTGAAATATGAAGAAAGAAGTGGCAGACTTCGTTAGTAGATGTTTGGTGTGCCAGCAGGTGAAGGCACCAAGACAGAGGCTAGCAGATTTGTTGCAACCCTTGAGTGTGCTAGGGTAGAAGTGGGAGAGTGTGTCTATGGACTTCATTACAGAACTACCTAGAACCTTGACGGGTTATACGGTGATTTGGGTTGTTGACAGGCTCACGAAGTCAGCTCATTTCATTACAGGGAAATCCACTTACACTGCTAGTAAGTGGGAACAATTATATATGACTGAGATAGTAAGGTTGCATGGAGTGCTTGTATCTATTGTTTCTGATAGAGATACTTGTTTCACATCAAAGTTCTGAAAAGGACTTCAGCTTGTATTGGGCACGAGGTTAGATTTCAGCATAGCTTTTCATCCTTAGACTGATGGTTAAACAGATAGGTTGAACCAGATTTTGGAAGATATGCTGTGAGCTTGTGTTCTGGAGTTTCCAAAGAGTTGGGACTCTCGTTTGCATTTGATAGAGTTCGCCTATAATAACAGTTACTAGGCTACTATTGGCATGACACCATTTGAGGCTCTGTATGGTAGGTGTTGTAGATCTCTTATTTGTTGAGGTGAGGTTGGTGAGCAGAGAATGTTGGGTCCTTTGTTAGTTCAGGCCACCGATGCAGCCATACAGAAGATTAGAGCTCGTATGTTGACAGCACAGAGCAGACAGAAAAGTTACACTGATGAACGACATAAGGATCTACAGTTTGATGTGGAAGACATGGTTTTTCTTAAGGTAGCACCTATGTAGGGTGTTTTGAGGTTCGAGAAGAAAGGGAAGCTAAGTCCACGTTTTGTAGGGCCATTTGAGATACTTGAGCGGATTGGCCCCGTAGCTTATCGTTTGACATTGCGTCCAGCATTTTCTATAGATCATGATGTGTTCTACGTCTTTATGCTGAGGAAGTATGTGGCAGACTTGACACATGTAGTTCACTTTGAGCCATTGCACATCAATGAGAACTTGAGTAATGAGGAGCAACTCATTAATATTTTGGCAAGACAGGTCAAGATGCTTCATAATAGAGGAATTGCGCTAGTCAAAGTTCTTTGGCGAAACGATGGAGCTGAAGAAGCCACATGGAAGAGAGAGGATGACATGAGAGCCCAATACTTTAAGCTGTTTGAGGATTAAAACATTTGTAGAACTTTCGAGGACGAAAGTTTCTCAAAGGAGAGAAGATTAAAACGCCCCAAATTAAGGTAATTTATTTTAATTATCTTAAGTTTAATTTTTTTAAAAATTTTATTGGGGTGTTATTTTCTTTCAATTGTTGAAATATTTGATTTGTGGAGATTGGAAATCATTAGATATTTTGGAAAATATTTAATTGTTTAAATATTGAATTTTTTTTATTAAAGTCGTTTGTTTTAAGAGTTTTGTGTTTGGGGGGAATTTGTTTAATTATATATGATTATGTAATTAATTGAATTTGAAGTTGAAATAATTATATTATGTAGATAATATAATTATGTAAGGATATTTATTTTGGGAAAGAGAAAGGTGATTTGATTGCAGAGAGAGGGAAATTTGAGTTTAAAAAAGAGGATTTTGTGGGTTTTTAATGAAGAGAAAGAGTATGAGATTTTGGGGAAAAGAATGAAGGAGAAATAATAAGAATAATAATAATTTTATATTATTATTAATTTTCTTTAATTAAGGTATCGGGATGCGTCGTAACTATTCATCTTCTTCCTCAACACAAAGGAAAACCCTAATTCTTTACCTTCACAAACCCTAGCCGCCTTAAGTCTGGCGCCACCATCTCCGATCGACGACCGCTGTACAACCTTCTCGTTTCGTCAAGTCGTTCGTCTCGAGTATTAGCCGTTCGGTCACGTCTTCTTTGTCATTCGCTGCATCCCCTCGTCACGGTTCCATCGCTCGCTGCCGCCAACGAACGTCAGGACGTAAGCAACTGTTGTGCTATAAGTGCATAAGATCCGCCCATGCCTTAATTGAGTCGTTCTTCGCATCGAGCTGAGCCGCCAGCCCAACTCTCCACGAGCGGTGTCCTACCTAAGCCGATTCCCTCCTTCAGTCGAGCCGCCTAGCCAGTTTCCCTTCTAGCCAAGCCATTTTGAGCCACCAAGCTTATTTTTGGCCTTTTCACTTATTTTTGGTAAGTTTTGGTAAGTTCGATTTGGATTTTAGTTAATGCCCAAGAAATTAGAATTATTTGGAACCTAAATAATTTAATTTTAGATTAAATTGAATTATTCTTCTTAAAGGACTGATTAGATCAATTGGAAGTAAGTTGTGGAGCGTTGTCCTAAATTAAGGTTGAGTTTGATCCGACATCAACTTTAGGTAAATTGAATTAACTAGATTTTTGGATTCTACATTAACTGCAAATTAAGTTATCATCTTAGTATTTTATCCTTATTGTTTAGGATTTTCTAGGGAAGCTTGACTTTGTTGTCAAGAGTGTATTTCTGTGATTTAAGCTAATCTCCAAGTAAGAGATTCTTCTACTAGACCTTCAAATTGAAATAAGAGCTTACATGTAAATTTCCATTCTATGTTGACGTAGCTAAGATGCACAATGAGTTTATGTTTGTGTTGACTGTTAGTTATGACATGGTAGTGTGATGATGATCATGTTTGATGATGTTGATGTTTATGCATGAATTATTAATCTCATCATTAAGCCTTCTACGATTAATATTCATGTCATGCTTATGATGTTATGTTATGCTACATATTATGGATAGGGTGTACTGTTAACTTTTTCTATTTGAGTCATACTCACATGGGTATCCTTCGAGATCACCACATTTTTATGACTGTGTAGTTCGACGGGATCACTAGTTCAGTATGAGATGATATGTTTACAAGTGGCTCGACAGGGTCACTCACAACTCGATTGTCTTAGTATTTCTTTCGAGATTCACTAAAGACCAATTTGTTCTAGGTGTCACTTATGTTCACCGAAGACTAGTTTTATCTTAGGTGTTCCTTTGGGTTCACCAAAGACCAGAGATGTTCCTACGGGATCACAGAATGTACGTGTTCGGGAACTTGCCAGTTAGAGGTACCACTTTAAGGACTCTAATAGGAAGTTAACAGCCACCTAGCGGTTCTAGTAGTAGGTGCCTTACTGAGTATATTTTTATACTCATTCTTTTATGTTTAAATTTTTCAGGCAAAGGTAAAAGGAGAGGTAGAGGAAAGTTGGTGAATGACAAAAAGTGATTGTGACATGCCACAGGGAACGTTTTGCTTCCGCTATTATGATTTTAGTTTGATTTTAGTATTTCTGGTACTTTTATTATTACTATTTAAAACTAGATAGGGCTCGAACTAAGAATTTGTTATTTGGAGATTGATTTCTATTTATTTATTTATTTATGATTTTAAATGAGCATTTGAAGTTTTGATCATGAACATTTGTTTTACTTTCCAATTTAATTTAAGAAATTTTATTTTCTTTTAAGTAGAAATGACCTTAGCTTAGTATAAAGAATTGGGTCGTTACAATATTAGTGGCTGTCTTTTGTGAGAATACTTAATCACATAAATAGCATTTTGTGTAGGGTAATACGAATCTTTTATGAAAATAACATAAATAAAATTTTAAGGGTACGACTCTTTATATATTATAAGGATCATTTTTTGTTAATTGACATTTTATTAGCTAACAATGTATGAGATATGAACAATAGCCTTTTAAATAGATTTCATTCACATAACTGGCATGGATATTATATGTTGATGTTGGGAATTGAATATTGATATTTAAAAAAGTATATTATAGGTAAAATATGTGGAAATACTACATCATTTTAGCTTTTATTTAAAGGTATGACTAAACGTTTATATTTGTTAAAAAAATGTTATTATAAACAATCAACTACTTTTTAAACTTGCCATAAAACGTTTTTCATAGTTTTAAAAGAATGCCATCATAAATCACATAAATAGAAGAATACGCTATTAAGAAGTTATTTTTATAACATTTCCAAAACGCTATTGAAATGCATATTTTTATAGCTTTTATATAAAACGCTATTAAAATCCAGACTTTTAATAGCATGGACTATCACGACTTTTACGCTATAAAATATTTATGATAGCGTTTTCGATGAGCTATCTTAGACCTTTTCTTCCTGTAGTGGTTCTTCAACAAAAGGTTAAACGTTTTCCATGAATATGAGTATTCTTTCCTCTAGGGTTGTGTTTATAAGGTTTTTCAATAATTTACGATAATCCGTGTTAAGAGTAAGGGGTGGGCCGTTGCTCCCTTAGTCGTTATTTATGGTAAAATGTCCTTTATACTCGAATTTGAATTACGAATAAATGTCCTATGAGTAATCCTTCATAAATAATGTTGTTGTGTTAGGAGCCTGATATGTGATCGATGTATTCTATTGTCAATTGACGCGAGGTTGTTCTATCTTTGATGCTTACTTCATAATAATGTTACTGTGCCGTGGCGTAAGGAAAGTAGCTAGGAAGCTAATCCCCCCGGTTGTAGTAATGAAATGACGTAAGAAGGTGAGATTGATTGTAAGACGCGGGTGAAAACTTCTAGGTAACTTGCATGATGCTGGTAAGTTGTGAATCCCAGATCTCGGCAAGGGGAGAGTTCCAAGTCCCAGTGTTGAATGTGAGGATCTAAGAGCATGGCACCAGTGGTATGAGTTGTGCTAATGATTGTAGTGTCTTTGACTATACGTGATGAAACCTATACGATGCAGTTTGACCTTAATATTATTAGTTCTACTGTGTTCTTCAAAAAAGATTTTCTCAAACCGATCACCCACTGAGTTCGATTGACTTACATTTTAAATTTTCTTCTCCTCGAGTCATTAGGTATAGAAGTTAAGCAAAGGATGGGTCTCAGGCGTTGTAGTCTAATTAAAGATGATAGACGGAGTTACTTTGTAGTTTTACATGGCGTGCTAGCCATGACATCTCATAATGCATTTAAAGAGCTGGTTGGTAAGCACATTGCTCCTTAACATAGAGGGCTCCAGCTTAGGTCGTAGAATGGTCATCCGAGGCGTCACAATTGTGGGGTCGAAGAGGAGGAGTGTGAAGAAACTGAGCCATAAAAAGGAAGCCCTAAAGATTTTCCTTGAGATGGATTGCTGGCGACATAAGAAGGAGGATGAGATCGAAGTTCTTATGCTTCTAAACACCTTTCCATATAGGTCAACTTAGGAGGTGGATGAAGGAAAAAAAGGTGTGTTATGCCTTGGTGGAAAAAAGAAGGACGTGAGAATACCAGAGTTGGTTTATTTTATGTTAAGTAAAGTTGTAATTTCTAAATTTGTACTTTTGTAAGCATTAAGTTAATAAAGAGAAGGGCTTTTAAGTTATTTTGCTATGTTATTTCTTGAGTGTTTTCTCTGTAAAAGACGTGGAGGTCTCTAAGGCTCACAAGGAAGAGCTTTGCAAGGAGATGAAAGGAAGAGTTGTTCCACCCACTAGGTGTTTGATATGCTATCTTGCGTGAGGTAAGTGTTGAATGTCTAGGCAACACGCCCTCCATTTGGTCACGTGGTATGACATTTGGGGCGAGGCATGACAACAAAGGATGGCAAGCTTTGTAAAAAGAAAAATGAGGGTTTTCGAAGGGTTTATATAGAGGCTTAACTAGGGTTAAAATGACAGTTACCTTGCTTGGTTAGGTCATAATGAGTGCATTCTAATCATTATGGGTGTGATGACACCAACGTTTAAGTTATGGAGGCGTCTCACCATTTCCTTTTTGTTAAAATTTGAATCTAAACGTTCCTATTTCCCTTGAAATCCTAAAAAGCCCATGTGCTTTTCTATCCGATAAGCTTCACGAGATTACTCTTATCACGTTATGGGTTGTATCATTAATTCCTATCTCGCACAGTGGTCTTATCACGTAACCCTATTTTCTTTCTCACCTGATTTGCGCTAAAAAAAGCACAACTACCTTTCCCACACTTGTAAAAAATTCTAAACTAAAAAGCAGTAAAGAAAGCAATAAAAAGACAAAACTAAAAGAAAGCAATAAAGCAAAATAGTAAATACAAAAATGATGCGATTTGTAAAATGGTAAGAAAAATGTGATACGTTACAAATGCATCTAGACGTTCAGATTCTTGAAAAATGTATGTCTTGGGACTTGTCGCAACCTATGCCTCGTACAACCATCCTAAACATATCGTTTCGTTCAAAACGCCTTGCGATCATTTGAGTTCTACAGCCTTGGGATTTGACTTTTTGCTCACGCGTCCTTTCTTCGCAAAGCTCCACAGAGGAGTTCGTCGCAATTCATTCATGCTATAGAAGATCGCTTGGTCCACTCTGCATATCTAGTGTTGACTAGACGCCTCACTGAGTCTAGTGCGTGGACCTTGTTCACAACGCCTTAATGCACATTCTCCATTGAAGAGGATGCAAAAATCTTTGCTTTAGTCATTAAGGAACCTTATATCTGTTGCCTTATGGACATGCATCAGGGTTCCTCATGTTCTTCGCCAAAAGATGCACTCTATTTCTTGGTCAAGTTTACACTCATGGATGTTTCTATTTCGCATAAATTAGTACTCGTGTTCTTCGATTGCCTGAAACCAAAGTAAGACATTATACCAATTTGAAAAAGAAAATCCCCAGCAACGACGCCAAAAACTTGAATTTGTTTTACTTTATGTTATTATATTTTATTTGTGGATGTATCCGATTGAAAGCATACAAACGCAGCGAAATTAAGAATCTAAAATTTTCTCTAATTGCATCTAACTTATTAGAGATTAACATGCTTATACTACCCTAATAAAAAAAATTAGGGTTGAAGAAAATCTTACCTCCATAGCTTCCTTGATTCGCGTAATCTCCTCATGAACTCAAAGCCGAGACTACCACAAGAATTGACCCGCTAATCTCCAAACTTAGAACCAGTTTGTGGGACCATTAAGTGAAGGAATTAATGAAGAGATAGATGAAAAAGGAAGATTAATTTTAGTGTTCAAACTTGAAAGAGAAAAACGTTTTAGGTTTACTTTGTAATTCAAAATTACAAAAATGGAAAAAATATTGTGCAAACTGAAAAATACCCTTTAGATAGACTAATTATACGCAAAATTGCATGTAATTAGTTTCTTAAATCTTAACACCTAATAATCCACTAACCATTAGTGGAAATTTGTGAGTTAGGTGTCTACATCTCATGTAGTTAATTATCTCACTAAGTGTTAGTGAGATTATCGAACAAAATATTGGATTTTCCCACTATTCAAGTAAAAAAGTCAAAGTAAAAAAGTCAAACTTTGACTTTTTTATCATCTGATATAACCATGACCAATAAGTTAATCCTTTATAGGTAGTTTGTAATCTTAGCTGGGTTAAAATGTCGTTTTAAAGTTGAGATTACATCTTATTCCTTAAGTCCCACTGATTCACTATTGGATAATTGGTTTAAGGTCCAACCTATAAACCGAATCCCTCTGGAGCCAATGAGAGGGTGGGGGCCCTTGTTCAAGACTTGGATTCAGTCCTTAAGGGAACAACCTATCTACTAACCCTAAAGTGAGTAGGAGTGAATTCGGTCTTGCACCTTATGTTTCGAGTCATCCACCCGGTCTTACCCCTAAAATGAGAGGCTTGTTAGGCCAGCACCGTTGAGCTGTCCTTACCTATGCAGATCTAAGGATAATTCCGTGTGAACAGAAGTTTATAGTTAGTTCAGGATTAAGATTAAATTACCTATGTCATAAAAAATCTAAGTAATCAGTTTTATATGGTCAACGGTGTTATAACTTAAAAGTGACTATTTCTTGGTTCTAGTCTTATGTAAACTCTTTATATAGGATGCCCACACTTTCATGTTTCTACATCAGCGTTTTAAGATCACATCTTTTGTACTAACTACAATGGTCGCATCCATAACGTCCCCAGAATAAGGCACCCAACCTTATTCATACACTATAAACCGTTTAGGCTGTATACTCGAACTTGATCCATGTTTATGTCTCTATATAAAGTTTAAATCTACACTAGATAGCCTTAGGACTTAAGTTTATTGGATTCAAGATTATATTATTTTATTTTCACTTAGTAAGTCCTCAACGACCACTTTGTTGAATAAAATATAATTTTAAACTATAAACTACGAGTTTTAGGACACCAAATTCCAACGGTATCATTATAGGTTCTAATTATGCGACTAATGATGGGCATTTAGGTTAATGTTATGCGATAAAAGGTACATATCCTTCCTATATACGTGTTGACTCATGCATAATGATTAGCATTTAGTACAAGTTTTCTTCACGCTTGCCTAAATGTAATCGAAGCAAAAGGTTTCCTCGGTAAACTAGGGTCGAAAATAGGAAAATTATATCAAAGCTTAGTTATAAAGCTTACTTCTCATGCTAGGTGGTATAAATTCTATACAGTTTAAGTATAAAACTATATTAATCTACTTGTTTACATAGATGATCTATAGAGGGGAATGGAATAGGATGATTGCGTAGTGTGAACTAACTTGCATCAAGAAAATTGAAGGAATGCTTCTGCATTCTAGGTGATCTAAGTCATGCGGTATGTCCTTGATGCAATATAGATCACCTGGCCATTTTATATTTAAGGCAAGCATCCTCTCAACCCTAAACACCACACTTGTTCTCCTTTTGGGACATAAATGGTATAAATAGATCAAACGATATGCATCTAGGATTCCTTACTTATAAGCATCATATTGACTCTCTATTTAAGGCGAGCAACCTCTTGACGCCTAAACACCACACTATTCTCATGTTGGGACACAAATGATTGGAGGAAAAAAGGCCATAATGGAGTTTGTTTCCAAACTCCCTTGTGCGCATGTTTAGCTATGTTCTACGCTTAACTTAAATGCTAACTAAGTGATTAAGTTCAGCGTAGCTAAACACGTTGACACTTATAACTAAAGAATTCTTATCAAGTACAAAATATACACTTAAACCACTTAAAACACATCAACAAGATGAATAGTAAAGAAATGAAAGAAATATAGTGGATAAAAAGGTATTGTATTGATAATGTAAGCCTTTCGGCCATGAAATGGAAAGAAAAGAGATGTGCCGAGTCGTATAATGCATTTTTTTGCATTCCTTGGTTCTGTTACAACCTAACCAAATCCAACACAAAAAATCCGAGTTGGGTTAGATTGGGTTTGCATGCTGGTCTTTTTTTTCTTCATCTAGCCATAATCTCAACACCATAAATTCAACAAAACCAAATTTGGTATTGAACACAAAAACAATTTCAACATCATAAATTCAGCAAAATTAAATTTGGTATTTAACACAAAAACAATTTCAACACCATAAATTCAACATAATCAAATTTGTTATTGAACACAAACAATTTTACCACAACAAATTCAATAAATTTCAACACCACAAATTAAAAAAAATCAAAATATTTAACTTACCAAAGTGCAAGCAGAATAAGGGATGAGGCTTTTAATTCTAAAAAAGTATTAACAAGGGATGAGGCTTCTTCTTATTCAACTTTCGTAGCAATTTTCTTACTTTTTGAAGGAGAGGTTCGTCTTCCTTTGGCAATTTCTTCGCAAGAATATTCTTCTCCTTCAACCACCTATGCAAGAGTAACTAAAGCTTCTTCTCCCTGCCCTTAGAACATAAGAAAGTATTGAAGACTACCCTTTCACCAACTTAAACAAAAGAAGATTTTGGCAAAGGGGGCATTAGGAAGGAAGCTAAACTAAGGTCAGTGGTAAGGGTGTAGCGTGCGAGACGACTGGGCTTGGACTGAACTAAGGGGCAACGAAATTTCAGCAATTAACTTTAAGAATCGACGAAGTCTTCAAAGGTGTGGGAGGAGACCGTTGAACATTGAAGAAAACACATTTAAAAGGTGGGGGGTAAAACAAAACACATTTAGAAGGTTAGACAAAAACATCTAGTGAGTAGGGGTCTTTTACAAATACATGTATTAAGTAAATTTCTGCCATAACTCATTGCAATCCATTTCACCAAATCGTGAAATATAAATAGTTATACATTTTCAAAATAAAACATTGAGTTCAAATCAAAGCATCTCTATACATTAAGCGATTTACACAATCCAAATCTCATTAATCAAACATTTATAAATCCTACGGAAATCCTTTTCAAATCATTCTTAACAGTACATATTGCAGAAGAATGTATCTTGCATAAAGTATCTAATAGATCATCTTGCAGAATTTTTCAACATGTTTAGTTCCATCTTTGTACCATTTTCTCAGCTCAAGCATTTATCACACTCTTTTGCTGGGTTGCGGCTGTGCGAAGTGATCTCAACGTGACAATAATTCACCATAAATTCCATCACACATAATACGTCTTCCAATACCAAATCACACAGCAAGCAAAAGGTATCCTATACCAAATTACACAACAAGTATGAGACATCCTATTCCAGATCACACAGTAAGAATAATGCATCTTACCCTAGGTCACACAACAAGGATAAGGTATCTCACATCAAAACACAAAGAAAGTTTGAGGAAACTTATTGCATAAGGTACCAAAGATCATCTCATCACCACATTTTAGTTCACTTTCACATTCAACTCATTTATAACTCTTTACATTTTAAGAATGAGATCATT
This sequence comes from Cucumis melo, assembly GCF_025177605.1. Taxonomy (NCBI): domain Eukaryota; kingdom Viridiplantae; phylum Streptophyta; class Magnoliopsida; order Cucurbitales; family Cucurbitaceae; genus Cucumis; species Cucumis melo. The sequence continues at coordinate 9,965,798 of NC_066860.1, forward strand.
GGAGAAATAATAAAATTTGAGAATTCGATAAGAGAATATATAAGGATTTAAACATAATGGAAATACTTTTAGGTTGAAAACATTTTTAAGGAGAAACCACTCACAATCACTTTACTTCCTCTCCTAAGATCCTTAGCCAAAGGTCCCTTACACTTGCTTGTAGTTCCTTGCCAAATTCAAGCTTGTGATGGATCTCCAAAAATCTTTTAAACTCTTTCATTTCTTTGTATAAGAAAAAGGTAAAAGAAGCTCCAAAAACGGTAGAAGCTTCCCCTATTTATACTTGATATTTTCTATGTCAAAATGATTACCTCTGCCCGGCGATGAGGCATAGCCAATAACAAAATGTCACATCTTACTGTCACCTCTTTATCCTAAATCTAATTTGGTCATTTTTTTGAAACCTTTTAATTTTACTAACCACCGATCATATTTTTAATAAAACCGACCATCAGATGTTGATTCGGTCGATTTTAAAAAACACCACAGCGGTGTAGGAGAGTTGGGACTACACACCTTATGTTATCGAGTTCTTTCATCAACTCCAGATTAGATGTTAAATCAACTAACGAATCTGATACCATGATTGGTCCTTCGACCATGTCCAACATGGCCAAAATCCAGTGACATCCCTTCATTTTGTAAGGTATATAGATGAAGTCGACATCCATCCATGCCTTGTTATAGTCCCATAGTTCCTCATCCCGTATTTCAAGATGATGGCATCTTTGATCAAGGTGTACTCAACATCAACTAGATGAGTGCCCCTCTTACTCTTCTCGTATAATCCTGGGCTACACCTTAGGAAATTTTGCATAGTAGGTGTGAAGCCTGCATTCTGGATTAAAAAGGTGATGAAGAAGGAAGTTAAAGAATAACTAAGTATAAGAATGATGTTTTTCTAGGAAGGAGCATGCATTCTGGCTAAGCGACATGAGGAAGAGTAGTACACGTAATAAAGTTAGGCAATGTGCTAAATCAAGAGAACATGAGAAGGGATGTATACTAAGTTTTTTGAATTAGGTGAGAAAGAGCCAGACAAGAAAGAAAGTTGAGAAAGGAAGGCGAAAACGAACACTTAATCAATAGTCTAAGTGACGAGCTAGGTAAAGAGGAGCTGGTTAAGTGTCCTGAATGATTAGTCAGGTAAACACGTGTTAAGTTTAAGTTAAGCATGTTTAGATAAAATATTAAACTTACATGTGTAAGGCACTAAGTAGGAGTTGGCGAGTTAAGATAAGTTTAAGGATGACTATTCTAGTTTTGGATTAGTATAAATAGTCCTTGTGAGTTCAAAGGAAGTTATCATAAAGTTTTAAGTGTTGAAGCTCTGCCAAAAGAACATCAGGCCAAGAGAATAAGTTAGGTGTTAAGAAGGGGGTTAGGAGGAAACATTTTAGTTTTTGTGAGTGGCCCTTACAAAGAAAAGAATAAATATTTTCTAAAGTTTCCAAGATATTATAACGCATGTTATAATCCTGTTTAAGATTTAGATGAAAAGCATGAGTATCTTGGAAGTATATTTACGAGTTAAAGTAGACATTCTTGTGATATTTGTATGTGAGTAAACCATTAGCTTTATTCCTATCATTAGCTTGCTATAATGTACACATAAGAGTCAAGGAAACTATATGTTTAGTGGTACTCATGGTGAGAAGTTGGTTTGGTGCGTTGAGAGGTTTGCATTCGAGTTAACCGCTTGAGCCACTGAAATTGAACATGAATTCTCAAGGGATGCTGGTGGTGAATCAGAATCATTACAGTAGTCTATACATGGAGTAGGTTCAATGTCCATCCAAAAGTAATAAGTAGAAGCTAATGTGGTGGTTATTGTTTTCAGCGCATATTAAGACGTTAAGAAGTTGGTCTAGTAAAATGATTTTATGCATGTACATGCATTCCCCAAAAGGTTTTCCTAAAACTGTCACTCACTAAATAGTAGGCTTATGTTTTAAGTTTCCCTTCCCCAGGTAAGGCAAGCAAGGAGGTCGCGTAGAGAAGGCAAGTCGCTATGTTGTGCCAGACATTAAAAGTTGTGCAAGACGTTAGAGTTAAAGTTTAGAAGTTTTAATTTCTTAAAGAATTTCCTTATAATCGTACTACGTTTGTTAAGAAGTGAATAAAGTTGTTAAGTCCCCTCAAGTTTATTAATATTGGGTTTTTTTTATCGCAAAGCAAGTTCTTAAGTAGAAGCATAAGTCTTAAGGAGAGGGCGTTATGGTGTTCTCTTTAAGTAAGGTTTAAGTCTAAGTTTAAGTCCAAGAATTTTGGTGCTTTGAGTGGGGCGTGGCAGTAGGATCAATCAAAACACACATTAGTGAAAAGTTATGACTAACAATTTAATCAGAAAAATATGAACTTATCGTGATGGTGCAACGACTACAAATAAGGTTTCCTTCATGTGCAATGGATCGACATTGTTCTGTAATTTTTTTGTATGAACAAGAAACAATGTGTCGATCGTCTGCAAACAGTGAATAACAACTTGTTAATGACCAAGATAATTTACATAATGAAAAACATAGCAATTTTGAAATACATATGTCTTTATTTGTGAATGTGGTTGGCGTTAGGGTCTATCAAGTTCTCATGAACTACGAAAGCACTCTCGAGCTTCGAACAGTCTTCCTTAACTCCTTTGCTCTCTTTGGGTTCATGAGGTATGTGAAAAACTGTTTATTGAACTTAATAGGGATCTTGCAAACAGAATTATACAGGCACACTCTCTTCCTTCTCTTATTCCCTTGTGCTTGTTTAATAACTAGACTCCACAACTTCTACGGTATCCCTCTCTTCCTTGTCGTTCTTTCCTTAGGTACGACTTTCATAAAATCAGAAGATAGGATAACCTTTATGTAAAAATCGATAGGTTAGACAATCGAAATTGAGCATACTATTAATGCCATTCTTTTGGCTCTAGCAGGACTTGGACAAAAGGTAGTGGCACATCCTCACCCTCCGAAGATACGTCGATCAGTACAATACCATATTTGGGGTCTTCACTATAGGATTTTTCTGTCTTGTTGTCAATGTGTTGGTCATCAATGTTTGGAGTGAGAAGATCCACAGATACACTGTCCATTCTGTTTTCAACCCCCGATGCATGGAACGATGGACTTTCATCACCACCTTAGAATTATCTTAATTTCCTTGCCCTATTGATAAAGCAATAGAAATGTCATTACTCCTTAATTAAAACAAAAAACAAAAAACAAGGGAACTTAAAGACAAGCATACCTTAAGTAAAACAATCCAAAAGCTCCTTTATAAGCAAATTGCATTCGATCTAAGTACTCATCCTGCCAATCTAATCTGGCTTCTAGGCGCGATAGTTGTTAGATGCAATCACATGTCACCTAGGATCTATAACGCTCAATAGAAAACCACTCAGTAGACTGTTCCATAAATGCGATGGGGCAATTGTCCTTGCGAGGAGGAGAATGAGGTTATCGGACATGAGTAGGGCAGGGGATGCTCAACATCAAAAGGAGCAGGCGGATGATCGACAAGAGGAGGAGAAGGGGCAAACGGATCTTCCACGTAACCTTTTGTTGTCAGAATTTTAAGACTTCGATCCAAGTAAGCACAATCATCGTTCGTGGTTGTTGGATTTAGGTTCATGTTCTGGGATTCAGTGTTGTTCTATTTAATCTTAATTTTTACGTGGTGAGTCATGGTCATTGCATTCGAGATGCTCACTATGTCTCTAGTCCTCGCGTAGTTGCAAAATCATCGTTTAGTACAAGTTTTCCTATCGCTTGCTCAAGTTAAGCGAAATGATAGGTTTCTTGGGAAGTCCAAGGTCGAACACAGGGAATTGATACCAAATCTTAGTTAGAAATCTTACTTCTTCATTTAGGCGGTATACAATATCTATCTATACAGTATAAAGTAAACTATATAAGTTAAATTAATATCTATACTATAGAATCTGTAAAAGGTGGTTAGAATGTTGGAAAGATGAGGATGTGAACTAACTTGTATTAAGAAATGATGAAGGAATATCTCCGTGTTACTAGGTGATTAAGCCATGGCAACCTTGATGCGATAAAGAGTAATTAACTACCTTCTAATTAAGGTGAGCACCTCTCATTGCCTTAAACATCACACTAGCTCACCTTTCAGTATGCAAATGATAAAGCTTGGTTAAGTGATATCTATCTAGAAGTGTTTACTTATACGATTTATATTACCTCTCATTTAAGGATAGCAACCTCTCGGTACCTGGTCACCACATTTGTTCTCCTTTTGGGACACAAATGATGGAGGTTTAATCGCCACGGTGGAGTTTGTCTCCAAGCTCCCTCTTGCGCACGTTAGTCATATCCTTGCTACTTACTCTCTTGAGTAGTTGGCGACATGTGTTGGCCAAGCGATGATTATAGCTCAACTAACAATATACACCTTATAAGCTAAGCTTCTTATAAAAAGCTTACCATAAGCCTAAACTACTTATAACACATTGACAGATGAACAATAAAGGAATGATGGATTGAAAGTGGATAAACATGTAATGTATTAAAGAATGTAAGCCTTAAGCCACTGTACAATATGAACAATGTACATAACAATGAAATACAAAAATGGAAAGCACAGAGAATGAAAAGTATTACAAGTTAGGGGGAAGATGGAATGAGATCTCTCTAATCTCTCTTAAAGATCTCACTTATAAGATAAATCAGAGAAGAAGAAGAATGCTTTTCCTTTTCGCTGGCTCCCATGGAGCTCTCTAGGGTTTAGCCCATTCAGACTAGACAATGCACTTGGTAGAGATGGAGGCTTTATATAGGCTACTTTCTATGGAAAACTTCTATTCTTCTAAACATGTCAAGCCTTTGTCAAGTCACATCAACTTTAACTACCATTCTTGTCTGCTAGTGAATCTTCATCACGTGATGATGTGGTTCCTTACCTAAGTATGTTATTCGTCAGACAAGGTTCCTATCGTGTAACCTTTGCACGCGCTCCTCTGCGACTCACTATATCTTCTTTTATCTATATTCTTGCGATAAAACACTTAAAACTAGAGTAAAACGGATGTGAAGATTTATGTAAGTTGCATTCTCTAATAGTTATGTATTTAGGATAGAAGCTATGTGTTTTGACACATTTATCATGCGTTTTGGCTCCATTGTTCTACCTAAAAGGCTATAATAACTTGTACTTTTATAAGTTATCAGTTCGTTGGGTCAATCTTCTCTATATGGCGTTGAAATTGGAATATCAGCAAGTATTAGTTATTAAACCCTAAACCCTAAAATACTAGAGTGAAGGTAGAGGAAGAAAATGAATCGTAATGTACCATTTGCAACCTGAAGACTTGTGACTGAATCACCTTCAACCCAGGTGAGTAAGTGCAAGTCCATCATATGATGCATAGTATTGCATCGTGCGAAGCACTATTGGCAACCTGCTTACTAATGGACGATACTATCTCATTGGCCCAAACCTACAAATGCAATGGTAATGTTAATACAAGCATATAACTATAAAAAAATATAATAAGCCTAGAATTACTAACCTGAAAGACGAAAGGAAACTTGTAAGGCTATACGACTCTGTGGACTTTTTACTCATAGGTTTCTTCTTATGCAAGACAACTTTTCCATTTAGTGCCCCTTTTAAGCTTCCTAGAGTCTTAATCCATATCAACTCACCCCAATCGTAGTTGACGAAGTCCTCCAAATCGTCTATGAGGCCTAACATGGTCCAGTCTACGTGTTTCCTACTTTCCCTCCCATTATTGCTAGCTCGATGAAATAAAATAGAGATATCTTCACCACATCCTCATCGCTCTTGAATTGAACATTTGAATAATCTTTATCCAACTTAGCACCGTTCATATTTGTTTTATCACTCAAATATAACCACTGGAATCTAAGGGCTTTATCCTGTTCAAATTCAACTGCATGTCTCAACATATACCTCAACCTCATGATTGTTAGGTTTTATGTCCTAAAACTCGTAGATAGTAAATATAATCCATTGACCATTATTAATAAAGTGTTTTATTATTATAATTTCAATAAGTGTTATTGATTATATTATTGGTTTTTTCTTAATAACCTAAATCTAATAAACTAACATCTTAAGCTATTTGATGAGTCTTGAACAATATGTAGAGACATACGGGGATCAACATTCAAGATCAACTTAAAGGGTCCATAGTATAGGGTTAAGGTTGGGTACCTTATCCTGGTAACACTATGGATACGGCTCACTTTGTATTTGATACAAACAAATTGATCCAATGCGTTCATGTATGCGACATGCGAGTGAGGGTATCCTATGCAATGAATTTGCATAAGACCGGATCACGAAATAGTAATCACTAGATGTAACTCCGTTAACTAGTTGGGTTTCTATTTCATTAGGATGACCTAGGTAACTTAGTCTTAATCTTGGGTGTATTATGAACTCCTGTTTGCGAGGGATTGTCTTTTGATTTGTATGGGTGAGAGTGGCCAGATTGCCGACTCAATATGCTTATCACTTTGGAGACAAGACCGAGAGAGAGCTAAGAACATAATCACACAAGATGGAATTCACTACTTCCCGACTTTAGGGTAAGTTGATAAATGTTCCCTTAAATGATGTCTCCGGGACTTAAACAAAGAGTCCTACCCTCTCTATTACACGAGAGGGGTTTCTGTTTAGTGGTTGGACTATAAACAGGTTGTTCATTAGAGGAGCACTAGTATTTAAAGACTAAAAGTAACCTAGAGGTAAAAAATAATTTGACCCAACTGTGTTACGAACACTTGTGAAGGACTAACTTACTGGTATTGGTCTATATTCGTGGACACAGAAATATATCTACAGTGAGAAGAGTTTAGCTGTGAATCTTTAGTGGAGTGTACACACAGTTAACGAATATTGATTAATATGGTTAATGAGTTTAGCTAATTAATCTCATATGATTGTAGCTTCTGATCTGTAAGTCCATTAGGTCCCCTTCCTAACTTGTAAAGGGTAATGAGATTTATTTATATTGGTTGTAATTTGAAATGTTCAAATTTACTTTGGGAATTAATATAATGTATGGTGATACATTATAATATAATGTTTATATTTTAATTAGACTTTAATATATAAATTTAATTTTGGATTTGATTCAAAATTAATTTATGAGAGAATAAAATATTTGAATAAGTTCAAATATTAATTTAATGTGAATTAGATTCATATTAAAACTATAGGTTAAAATTTAATGTGTATATGATACATATTAAAACATAGGTCATGAGAGAAATTCATATTTGAATATGATTCAAATTTGGATTAAACTAAATATAAGATATTTAATTTAGAAATTAATTAATTGGAGAATTAATTAATTGTTTAATTTATTTTGATTTAATTAAATTAATTAAATTAAAACTATAGGTTATGTGAGAGATATTCATTTAAATATGATTTAAATGAAATATTAATTAAATATGATTTAAATAATTATTAAATTAATTAATTAATTAAATTATTTATTTATTTTAATATTAATATTTATTTATTAAATTAATAGGGAACGTGGCTGGTTTTCCCACGTTCCCACTTTTCTCTCAACTTTCCTCTTCTTCATACTAAAGAAGAGGAAGTTACTCATATGCAGATACAAAGTTTATGTGAAAAAAAAATTGCTCCTATTCTCTCTGAAAAATTCCCTTAATCCAATTTGGTTCCCACAAACCATCTCAATCAGAGAATAGGAAGGTTTCCAAGTAGTGGTGCCTAAATTGATGATTGATAGATTCAGAGTCATCAACGAGCGTAAGTTCTTTCTTTCTGTATTTTCTTGAAAGCATGCTTAGCCATAGAATTTTGTAATTTATTTTGTCAATGTGTTGGTATTTTTTTTAGGTTCCAATTAAATTGAGTTATGGTTTCTTTTAATTCTTCCATTGTATAAAGGGCTTTTATCCCTTCAGTGATAATGTCAAATTCTTTCCACCCAAAGGAGACCTTCTCACCTAGTAATTTAAAGCTAATAACGTCCTCCCGTTCATCCTCAACCTCTCTTAAGAAGATGTAATGGCATAGAGGTTCATTGAAAACCAACTTAACGTCCAAGAAATGTATGAACATGGTTCTCCTAAACATATACATAGATTTACCTAGATGTTAACTTATTTTTAATGTTCGAGACGGTCTTCGCTAATTGTGAATAATATGTCAAGTTTGTGAGGAAGAAGTTTGCACTGTAGATTTTGGTGACAAGAGGCATCTGCCAAACAAAAACTAAAAAAAAAAAATATGTCTTAAAACTTCGACCACTCTTGAGCCAATCTCGACTGAGAATAATATGAATTAACAGTAAAACTCAGACCACATTGCACCTGAATGCCACGAAATTAGGGTTTAGCATGCATTCTGTGATCTATCTTGGATTAATCTCGACCAAAATCAGCACAAAGAACCTTATCGAATGCATATGAAATGCAACAAATCTCGGTATTCATTCAACAAATCTTGGGACAATTTCATCAATCTCGATCAAGATTCATCATCTACACAAGCCCAAATTGATGAAATTGCTAAAATTTATCGAACGAAAACACTTGCATTTACTTAAAATGAGAAAACAACTCCAACAGCCTCAAATTTCATAAATAATCGATATGCCTTAGATTTCACAGATAATCTTAAACCCTAAACTTAAAACAAAGCCCCAAACTTTCAAACAGTTCAAAGTTAATTACCTCTACATATTTAAGCTTAGGATACATCTGGGATACACTTCGTAAGGTTTGTTGCCCAAAAATCAGTCAATCTTGAGAGCAAAATGTTCAAACTCGATTGGAATGAGAAGCTTGTTTGATGAAAGTGAATATCAAACGTTCAGAAAACAAGGGTATTTTGGTAATTTGAAAATATTCTTTATTTTGAATTTTAATAACAAAACATTATATCTAGGGGTCGATCTTGGTCGAGATTTCTCAAGTAAAATAAAAATATAAGTTTTTTAAATTGAAATGTAAAACCTAAATTGTGTCGTTTTTGCCATTTTTCCATGAATATTGTAAATTAGGTTGAATAATTTAGAATATTCATGGGAAAATACAAGAAAATATTTCACAAACTTTAGAATTAAAAATTTAAATTTCATTCCCAGGCTTTTTAAACTTACACTCCTTGTACTCCAAACACAGTTTTCTTAAACCCAAGCAACCCAAAATTGCACTCCAAACACATTGTTTTTAAATCCAGGTTACCTAAACCTTCCAACATAACTCCAAATTTAACATTCCCAAGCTTAAGATTTCAGACCTGCACACCAAATGGCCCTAAAAGAAAAAGGAATGATACCCTCGAACATGACATATGTCTTCTTTATAGTCAGCTTGATCCGTGATAAAGCCTAAAATAGAATTTATAATTTGCAATTTATAAATCATCATGTTCCCAAGATTATTATTTATAGTTTATAAATTATAAACCTCCAGCCTAACCTCCGATTTAACATTCTCAAACTTAAAATTTTCAAACATGTGCATCAAACACCTCCTTAGAGACATACAAATCATAAACTCGAACATGACATATGTCTTCTTGAAAGTCTCATTTGAGCACAACATTAAGTTTGATCGGTGATTAAGCCTAAAATACAATTAATAATTGGGATAATCAGGTATATAACAGTAAATAAAGTATCATTTTGATAAATAGCAAAACATATTATTACTCTGAATTATAGCAAAATGAATGGATATCATGTTTACCAAATTTTTTAAAATACTAGAATGCCCTTATTGTCCATGCAGTGTGATCAATCCAACGTTTTCATTTTCTAATAAGATGTTATTTCCAATCATAACCTTTTTCATATATCTTGAGATTTAATAGTTGTTTTAAATATTTAAATCAATTTCGATGGTAGTTTTGAATTTTCTAATCTTAGACACTAACTGCAATTTTTAAAAGTTGTTTTTAGGTTTAAAATACCAAAATATATTAATTATCATACATGAGATTTGTTTTTTACAAGTGGGAATTTGTTGGAATTTATGTTCTAAAGAGAGAAAAACTGACAAATATATGTTATATAGACGTTTGTTATCAGTTTAAAATATTAAATATTACTTAAATATAAAAAATACGTATTTAGATTCATACTTGAAAGCTCAGGAATGATGGATATGGTCAAAGTTGTAAAAAGTCAGAATTTTGACTTTTGACTTTGAAAAGCAAACGTTCACCTGCTTTATATTCAACTATGGTAAAAAGTCAAAATGTTGACTTTTAACTTGACTTTGACTTTAATGGACAAATGACCATATTTTCCTTTGACTAAAGTTAGTGGTAAAATTCAACATTTTGTTGGATAATCCCACTAACACTTAGTGGGACAAGTGGCTACATTGGATGTAAACACATAGCCCACTTGGAATAAGTGGACTGCGAGGTCTTGATCAAATGTGAAGGATTTACATGCATTTTGCATGTTTTTTTTTATAAAATGTTTTGAAATATCTTTTTTAAAAAACTTCTGATAATTTTTTAAATTATTTAATTTAGTTCTTCCAAAAAGACTTCCACTCTCTCTCGACCAAACAAGTTGGTTTTACCTCCAAATTTCTATCTTTCTATCTCTCAATTCCTTCATTTATCGAGTCCCACAACCATGAGTCTAAAGAATAGCGAAGCAACACTAGTTCGCCAAATCTCAACAACTAGCATTCCACTAACCATAAGTGAAACTTAGTAAATTAGGTATCTACATCTCATTTAGTCACTTATCCCACTAAGTGTTAGTGGGACTATCCAACAAAATGTTGGATTTTCTCATTAAGTGTTAGTGGGATTATCCAACAAAATGTTGGATTTTCCCACTAACTTAGTCTAAAGGCAATATGGTCATTTTCACCATCTAAATCAAGGTCAAACTTTAACTTTTTCAAGTCAAAAGTCAACATTTTGACTTTTTACCATTTTTTTTATCTTAACTAATTTCGACCTCCCGAGCATGAACCACATTTGTTTTTACAAAATTTAAATCACATTTGAATATAAGGCCGGTCAAAGTTCAACTTTTCATTCTCAAAAGTCAACATTTTGACTTTTTACAACTTTGACCATTTCCATGAATTCCAAGCTTCTAAATATGAATCTATATTCATATTTTTAATATTTTAATCACATTTAAACATAAATCTCTATCTTAAAGCTATAATTGATGACTATATCACATATACTTGTCGGTTTCTCTCTCTTTACTTAATTCGAACAGTTCAAATTATTCCAACATATTATTCTAAGTTAATTTCGTATGAGCTAGTAAGGGTACCTAATGGACCTATAGATCATGGACTCCAACGAACCGAGATTAACTGGCTAAACCTTTTTAGAACGAGCTAATCAACATTCATTAACTAATAGGTCATTCCACAAAAATTTCGTAGTTGCACTCCCCTCACTATAAATATATTTCTGTTCATCTGATATAACCATGATAAGTAAGTTAAAGCTTCACAGGCTGTTCGTAACCTCGGTTGGGTCAAAATATTGTTTTACCCCCTAATCCACTATTAAACAATTGGTTTAAGGTCCAACCTGTAAACCAAATCCCTCTCGTGCCAATGAGAGGGTGGGACCCTCTGTTCAAGACTTGAATTCAATCCTTAAGGGAATAACCTATCTACTAACCCTAAACGTTGGTAGGAAGTGAATTCTGTCTTGCACTCTATGTCCCTAGCCATCCGCCCGATCTTACCCCTGAAATGGGAGGCTTATTGGGTCAGTGCCATTGAGCTGCCCTCACCTATGCAAATTTAAGGATAATTTCGTTTGAACAGAAGTTCATAGTTATCTCAGGATTAGGATTAAGTTCCCTAGCTCATCATAATCGAAATAATCAGTTCTATATAATCAATGGTGTTATAACTTAAAAGTGATTATTTCATGGTTCTAGTCTTATGTAAACTCTTTAAATAGGATGCCCCCACTCCCATGTCTCTACATGAACGATTCAGGATCACATCATTTGTACTAACTACAAAATTGGTTGCATCCATAGTGTTCCTAAAATAAGGTACCCAACCTTATTCATACACTATAGACCGTTTGGGCTATATACTCGAACTTGATCCACGTTTATGTCTCTACATAAATTTCTAGTTTACACTAGATAGCCTCAAAACCTTAGTTTATTGGATTCAAGATTATAGTATCCTATTTTCATTAATAAGTCCTCAATAATTACTTTTTTAAATAGAATATAATTTAAACTGGAAACTCCAAGTTTTAGAACATAAATTCCAACATACCATTTTCAGCCTCTTTAAGTGAACATACTTAATTTATGTTAGATACTATTATATTATTTAATTAATAAAATTTATAGAGATTTGGGGAGATTTTATCTAAAAAGACAAGGTTTTAGGCTATTTTATTGGGATAAAAAGAAGGATACCAAAATCCATTTAAAAACACTTTATTTTTCATAATCTTTATTTTAAATAACGTGTTTTTTAAAAAGATATGTCAGAAATAAAGTAGGAAGGAAAATATTGACAAAAATATAGTAGTTTGGGTGAAGTCATGTACGGGATACACGACTTTGCTTGGATGTTGTGGACGGGGTCCACGACTTCAATGCATGCATGCATGCATACATACATACATACATTACATACATATGGGCTTGTCATTTTTTAAATATTTCAGGTTTCCCCTTTCATCTTTCTTCTCTTCCTTGCGATTTCGTCTTTTTTCATTTCTCTTTTTCTTATCTGCGATTTCTTTCCATCATGTTTCATATTTTTCAATTCTTTATTTATGTCGTTTAATCTCTCCATCGTTTTTCTTCGCTTCGATTTCTTTCCATCATCTTTCTACTTTTCCTCTTCTTTTTTTCGCTACGATTTCTTTCCATCGTCTTTCTTCTTTTCTTTTCTTTTTTTACGCGTTTACATTTGGGTAACCAAATCTAAACGACTATGTATAAGACTGTGTACAACAAAATAGCAAAATCTAAAAGATCATGTATAAAGAATCTTGAAAAAAAATCATTTAGATTGGAGTAGCCAAATGTAAACAATCGTGTAAAAAAAATAAAAGATTGTGTATAAAGAGTCTTGAAAAAAAATCATTTAGATTGGAGTAGCCAAATGTAAACGATCGTTTAAAAAAGTAAACGATCGTGTAAAAAAAATAAAAGATCGTGTATAAAAAATATTGAAAAAAATCATTTGGATTGGAGTAGCCAAATGTAAACGATCATGTAAAAAATCTAAACGATCATGTACCAAAAGAATTAAAAAAAAATCATGTACCAAATTTTAAAAAAAAAATCATTTACATTTGGGTTCCCAAATATAAACGATCATGTAACAAAATTAAATGATGAATTAAAAAGATAAATTGTAGCCATATCTAAACGATCGCGAATATATTGAACCATATCTAAACGATCGCGTATAAATTGTAGTCATATCTAAACGATCGCGCATCAAACAATAACCAAATATAAACAATCGCAAATATATTACGCGCGCCTTATTGACGGCGTGGTTGACGGGGCATTTTTGGTATTTTACACGGTGGGCCTCTGGGCTTTTTTCGTTTTTAGAATTGTTTTATAGAGTGTAAATATTTTGCCGCTTTTTTATATTTTTGAAAATACCTCTATTAAATATTCAAATTTCCAAATTCCAATTTCCAATTTGCAAAAATATCTTTCCTTATTAAATATATTTCCAAATTCCAAATTTTAATTTACAAAAATATATTTCTTTATTAAATATCTTTCTAAATTTTAAATTTAAATGTCCAATGTTTTTAAAAAGATATACATTAACAAAATATGTTACTAAAAAAATATATTAAACAAATATTTGCAATCCACCGATATTAACAAAATGATTTGTTGTCATAATTCTTTTCATTTTGATTCTAAAAGAAAATTAGATATTATTGTCATACAATAGAATTAGATATTTTGATTCTAAAAAAATAGATATTCTAATTTCATACAATAGAATTATTCTTGCCATAACTTTTTTCATTTTGATTCTAAAAAAATTAAATATTTTGTTAATATCAATGGATTGCAAATATTTGTTTAATATATTTTCTGTTAGCATATTTTATTAATATATATCTTTTTAAAAAGAATTGGAGATTAGAATTTGGAATTTGAAAAATTATTTTTGGAGATTGGAATTTGGAATTTGGAAAGATAATTTATTTGAAAATTAGAAATTGAAATTTGAAAAAATATTTAATAAGGAAAGATATTTTTGGAGATTGAAATTTGAAGATTTGAATATTTAATATATATATATATATATATATATATATATATATATATAGGGTTTAGGTGTCATCTCATTTTACCTTATGCATTTCATATATATAAATAATATAAAAAAAATGTGTGGGGTCCACGTGTCATCTAATTGAAGTCGTGGATCTCATCCTCGACTTCCAAGCAAACTCGTGTACCTCGTACACGACTTCACCCATACTACCTTATTTTTGTCAATATTTTTCTTCTTATCCTGTTTTTTACATATCTTTTAAAAAACACATTATTTAAAAAAAGTCTATTTTTCGTATAATTGTAAGGGACGAAAGAAAAGAAAACCATGTGATTGATTGAAGTTTCAGCGGTGAAAGATTTGTTTAAAGGAACACAAACTTCAATGAAATAGAAATCATGAATCATCCCATCTACCATTGAACAAAACTCTTAAACATTTAACATCTATAACAAAAGATTGTTGGTAAAGGGGATGAAGAAAGTTGGACTAAGAGTTCAAAATTCAAAATTCATTACTAAAAATTGTATTAATTTTCAGATATTAACTATCGAGATTTATGGCAAACTTATCAATTAGAAATAACAATTTTAATTGACGTTGAAATTAGGCCTAAATATATATTTAGGCTAACTAATTACAACATGTGAATATTGTTAATAAATAGATATGATAATTAATATAATATAGTGTTTTAAAATTAAAAACAACTTTTAAAAATGGTAGTTATAGTCTAAGATTAAAAAATTGAAAACAACTATTAAACTTGTTTAAATATTCTAACAAACTATTAAATCCCGAGACCTTAGGAAAAAACTACGATTGGAAAGAAGACATTATAAATATTATAAATTAATTACAGTCTTATAAGTGCATAAATCGAATTAATTACAGTGCATTGACGGTAGGGGCACATATCAAGCAATTAATTACAATATTAAAAGCACAAATATTGAAATAATTACACTACAGTGACAATGAGGGCATTATATTGCCTACTAGCTAATTTCTACGACTAAAAAAATATATAACTACACTTTAATAAAAACTGACATTGAAGCCTAATCAATCAAACAATCTCACTAATCAAGACATTTTTTAAACAAGCCACATGGACCCTTCATCTTCAAGCACACAATCTCGAAGCCTCCATCATCCATCTTCAAGCTCGCGATCTCCAACCCTTCATCTTCCATCTCCAAGCTCAATATACAATTCTTCACAAACCCAACATTCCATCTTATAACGTAAAAATTTGTTCCTTCATCTTCGAGCTGAAAATCTGCAAACCATAATGTCCCATATTTAAACAGAAATTTCATCTTCAAGCCACTAAAACTCCATCTTACCTCTTGCATCTTCAAACCAAAATTACCAAAATTCCATATTCAAGTTACTAAATCTCCAAACCTTAACATTCCATCTTCGTTATTTAGATGCCAACTCTCTGTTAACATACAACATCCAAACAACTACAAAGGTACAAAATTCTGTCTCAACAATTTCTATCTATAAAACCATAGGATTTGATTATCTTCACCATTTTCTTCCTCTTAAGGGAAAATATTTAATTTATATTAGATAATATTTAATTATTTATTTAATAATATATATAGAGATTCTGCTAAGATATATATTTCCGGTTGGAAAGATCATCTACGTTGACGTTGAAATTCTGCTAAGAAATATAATTGATCAACTAATTACAATCCATGAATCTTGTTAATAAATGTATGATATAAAAAGCAAATTTCATATATGATACTTAATATACTGATGTTTTAAACTTATAGACAACTTTTAAAAATTACAGTTAGTTTCTAAGATTCTAAAATTCAAAACTACAGCTTAAATTGATTTAAATATTTAAAACATTTATTAAATCTAGGGATATATGAAAAAGGCTATGATTGGAATATATAACATCTTATTAGAAGTTGAAATTCTACTTAAATACATATTCATTATGGAAAATAGTAAATATGCACAGCAGAATTACAGATCAATTTTACTCTAATTGCATCTAAAAAAATTTAGAAATTAACATGCAACAATTACCCTAATTAAATGATATTATTGTTAGTAGAAAACATACCTTTGAAGTTTTTCGATCCTCGTAATCTCCTCACAAACAAGAACCTGGGACCACCACTAAAGTTGATCTACTATTCTCCAGATTTAGAATCATATTGTAGAACCCGATAAATGAAGGAATTGAGGAGAGAGAGTTGGAATTTTTAGGTGGGATTTAGGGTTGAGAGTTGAGAGAGAAAAATGATTTTGATATAAATTTGTAAATCAAAATTACAAAAATTTGACAAAAGTTTTTTAATATTTGAAAAAACGGCCTTTAAATAACCTAATGACATGCAAAATTGCATGTAATTAGTTCATCAAATATCAACACCTAATATTCTACTAACTATTAGTGGAACTTAGTGGGGGTAGATGTTTACATCTCATGTAGCCACTTTTCCTACTAAGTGTTAGTGAGATTATCCAATAAAATGTTGGATTTTTCCACTAACTCGAGTCTAAGACAATAGGTCATTTAATTATTTAAATCAAAGTCAAACTTTGACATTTTACGTTAAAAGTCAGACATTTTGACTTTTTCAAGTCAAAAATCAACATTTTGACTTTTTACCATTTTGTTCATCTTGACTAACTATGACTTCCCAATCATGCATCCACATTCACTTTTTTGAAATTTAAATCACATTTTAATATAAAATCAAATAAAGCTTGACTTTTCTTTTTCAACTTTGACAATTTCCATCAATTTTGAGATTCCAAATATGAATCTACATTCATATTTTTCATATTTAGATCATATTTAAGATAAACCTCGGATGGTAGAGGGGATTGATACCCCGCATCTCAATTTGATTTGGGCTTCAGCTTGACCCCAATCCAATTTTTGTCCCTCTTCGGCCCACCTAATAATGACACATCATATCCAATCCACGACCATTCCAATTTTTCTCGTATATATATAATTTTCCTTTCATTACTTATTACTAAATTTTATATTCTTCCCTAATATCTTTTTATTTATTTTCTTTGTAATCCATCTAAGTAAAAGATAATTAATTAATTAAAGTAATCTTCTAGTTCTTTGTGAGATTATTTTGATGAACCATTTTTTCAAAAAAAAAAAAAAACAAAAAAACGTAATTAGGCATAGCAGAATATTTTATATATATATATATATAGAAGTGAATTTGTATCAATTTGTTTACTTTGGCATCTTTCATATTATTTTCATTTATATTTTAAAAAAAGAGTCTTCGTCAATATTTACAGAATGTTATCTCAAAAAAAGAAAATTATTCACAAATCACTTTAAAATTCTCCAAATGCCAACCAATAATTAATTAATTGTTTAAACACCAATTGACTTGATAAACGAATTTATAGCCTAAAGAAAATTTAAAATAAAATAATATTGACTACATTTATAATAAGTAGGAGTAAGTCAATAATTAGTTTTAAAAGGAAATGGTTATGAATAGCAGAATATAAAACAATCTATTTTTCTTTTCTTTTCTTTTCTTTTTCTCATTTTAAATTAAAAACTATTTGTCTAAAATTATTTTTAATTTAAAAATATCATTTAATTATCGAAGATAATAAAAAATTACTTAAGAGACGTTTTAAACATATTGTTCAAAACTTATAGATTAGATAACAAAAGCTTAGTTATAGTAGAACATGTATGTACCGAGAACAATGATTCTTGAATTTAAACCTCTCGACATCAATTTGTATCAAAGAGAACTCATATATCAAAAATATATATTTTGAGAATTAAAGACGAAATTAAGGGTATATTTAAAACATAGTTATACCAAATATACCCCTATTCTTGAAAGTTGCCAAATTGGGACTAATTTTTCAATTTTTTCACATGTATATAATATGCATCATACGTTTTAGTGTGTATAGTGTGTAGATGTCTAAAAAGGGACATTTTTTAAAATAACAAAAATATTAAAACTAGTCGCAAAATATAGCAAAATTCATTAAATTCTCTATAGCTTAATTGAAACTTATTTTTCCTTTGTTTCATTTTAAAAGTAGTTTCACTTTTTTACCTTAGTAACAATTCCTTTCTATAAAACAAAATAAAATTGAAACTTCTTAAAAAAAATAAAATTTTTAAAAGAAAAATAAGAGAGAGAAAAGGGTCTGGTCCAAGCCTGTAGATCGTTGTTTGATGGATTCTTTGCATCTATCTGATTATCCTAATAAGGGGAATCCATGTAAATAGCAAATATGAGGATAGAAAAAAGAAAACTAGCAAGCTGTTATTTTATTTAGGGCAAAATTAACCGCTATAAATATTTTTCCACTTTTTCTGGTCCGAAATTATCCCTCCACGATGACAATTGTCCATATACAAATACAGTGTATTTGTTGAGATCAAAAAATCAAACAAAATATCATATATCACGAATACAGTGTATTTGTAAACACACTCACTTATGATAATTATGAACTGAATCAAAAAATTATTATATTGTTTCAACAATCCTTAACCATATGTTATTAGTTTCAACATCTTCTAATTATCACGATAAAAATCAACAAACTAACGAAAAATAACTTCAAATATTCATTTTTTTATTTTTTGAATTATAGATTCAAAATTGAATCCCTCCCTAAAATCTAGCCAAAGATAATGCAATAATTAATTATTATGATAAAAATTAAGAAATTAACAAAAAAGAATTTCATATATTCAATTTTTTATTTTTCGAATTATAAATTCAAAATTGAATCCCTCTCTAAAATAATGCCAAAGATAATGCAATAATTAATTATTATGATAAACATTAAGAAATAAACAAAAAAGAATTTCAAAGATTCAATATTTTACGAACATCGTATCAATCACTTCCTAAAATCATGTCAAATACAATGCAAATAATTATCATAAATTAGTTAAGTTTAAATTCAAAATTCAATTACTCCCTAAAATCATGCCAAATACAATACAATAATTGATTATTAGGATAAAAATTAACTAATTAAAAACTAAATTAAAAGATTCAATTGGAAGCAAAGGTGGAAAGCGATCTTAACAAACGTTTAATTTAACCAAGGGAATCCGTATAATATATGAAACAATAATTTAATTTAATATACATACCTCATATATAAAATCTAACCGTTTTTGGACTACTCAATAAACGTGTTCCCTTGAATTTTTCGATGTCTTTACAACGAGTGAAGACCGTATTCGATGGTAGATGAATTGAATCATCCCGATATATTGACTATCGCTTCCTTGATGTATATGTTCCAGTTTTATCGTCGTTTCAAGAATTTGTAAACTGCATCCAACGTAGATTTTTTCCAACTTCTTTTCTGTCTCTCGGTTAACCGTTTACTGGACTGGTTGCAACAATTCGAACCTCATTCGGATTGTTGATGATAAAAATGTGTCTTGGATTATGTTAGTCATGTCGAAGTTCACCGACAATGATTTACTTGTTGTCGTTGACACTGTATCTGCAACTGATATTGGAAATACCCTGTATTTGAGTAGTGAATTACCTAGAACTGAAGACTCGCATAATGAAAATGAAATTATTGACCTTGATGCATTTGAATCGTCTCACTTGTTCTTCTTTTGACTTCTCCCTTCCCCTTTTTCATCTTTATATTCTATACGATTTATAAAAATTTATAAGAACAATATATATTCATAAGTACACAACAACTCCCAATTAATCTTCCTAAAATAAAGGGCATATCTGTTCACATTTTATGCCCTCTATTTTAGGAAGATTAAAATAAACAAATAGAAATAGAATATAAAATATCCGTTCAACTGTATCTATAAATTTAACATTTAAGTGAAAAAAAAATGTTTGTACTATATTTTCAAAATAGAAGAACACCAGTCAAGAAGAACATCGAAAACAGATATAGAGAATGTTAGAACCCGAAACAAATCTTAAGAAGAAAATTGGAGGACAAGGTATTTTTTATCTACCTGCAGAAAATGTGAGAATAAGGGACAAATCCAAAGAATAACTCACCAATTTGAAAACAAACAGAAAGTTGAAGAATGAACAAAAGGTTGAAAACGAAACAAAAGGAAAAAACGGAGATGGTCGCGCGAACGAAAGTTTGAAGCACGGAGATGCTAATCGAAGATTTGAAGCAATGAAGATGCTAAAGGAACAAAGATATGAAGGAAAGGAGATGGCACAAAAAAATTCTAGGGCTTTCAAAAGTGGAGAAGTAAATGCAGAAGATGTGAAGTGGTTGCATGAAGAAGATGTGATATGTTACAAAAGATGTGATATGTTGCAGAAGATGTTTATTTTCTTTGGGGGAAAATTAGAATATTCAAGTATGGGTACATAGTTTGTATTAATTATAGGGTATTTGTGATATTTGTTATAATTGTATTTAGAGATTATATTTGTCAATTAGATATGGGTATTTAAGATATTGTTCTCCCATTTATTATTTAAAAATTAACTGTTTTGCTATTTTGTCAATTTAAAAATAAAATTACCATTTATCAAAGTAAACCTCTAATTTTGCTATTCTTTTTGTCAGTACCACCACTACCACTACCACCGCCACCAACTTTGTACTAAAAATATTGATTACAAACATCATACCAATGGAATAGAACATAAATTAATTTATTTCATTCCCACTTTAACATAAAATATAGACTACCCAATTTTAATCAATCAGATATAAGTATATATAAAAGTTTACAGTTTAATACAAAAGTTGTGAGGATATACATTAAATTCATAATTTTAAGAGAGAATATATGTCAGTCTTAAGAAAATGTATATGTGAAATAAATACAGCTCAGATTTTGATATTTAAAAGCCATAATTACCTTAAATGATGATGTGGAAAAATGAAATAAAAAAAAAAAAGTAATTTGAGGATGAAATAAAAAGAATTATTTAACAATAAAAATGATGAAGCAAGTTTAAAAATGATCTCAAATGCCTTGCTTAAATGGGAAACATAGTATAATCTTTTATAGCACTCAATTAAATTATTTAATCATGTCACAAGAATAAAAAAAAAACTTTGTACAGAATATTTATTTATTTTATCAACTAATGAAATGTAATTTCCATTTTAGCTAACTATATCAGTCGGTTGCCACTCATTTTATTTGTTTTAATTGTACAAAAAAGACGTTATTGAAGAACACTCGCCATGAATGTTTGAAGCTATATCTAGATTTGTTTGTTTTGTTTTTTAATGTATATACATTTATAGTCTAGTCCATTTCTTTTTCCCTAAAGTGGTTGTTAGGCTTAGGATTCCTTATTTTGC
Organism: Cucumis melo; assembly: GCF_025177605.1. Classification (NCBI taxonomy): domain Eukaryota; kingdom Viridiplantae; phylum Streptophyta; class Magnoliopsida; order Cucurbitales; family Cucurbitaceae; genus Cucumis; species Cucumis melo. The sequence continues at coordinate 9,987,382 of NC_066860.1, forward strand.
ATAGAAAATATATATTTTATATATATATATATATATATATATATATATATATATTTATTTATTTATTTATTTTAAATTTGAAACCCACCGAACTCTATCTTGGAAAAAGTACTTAAATAAATCATAGAAATTTTTGGGACCTCTTATCTGCAATGCTTGAAACTACAGCAAATTAGGTCAACTTATATTGATCCTCTATCTTAATACACGGCTAATCATCATATACTTATGATTAATCCACCTAATCATGCTTAATTATTATTACTCCTCACCTTGTAGCTAATGAGTATTTTAATGTTTATAATTACCAATTTGATTATAATGTTTATGATTACCATTTAAATTTTTCAAGCATGGATATTCTGCATTTGTTTTCTTTTTATTTTAATCTTAAAATTAATTATTCGAAGTTTTTATTTTATACAATAAATTATGAAATTTCTTCAATTTCATCTTCGACACTTAAGAAAGTACTAATAAAAAGCTAATTTTACTTTTTAAAAATATTTTAATATATTTTTATTCCTAAAAAGTAGTAAAAATTTAACGGTAAATTTTTTTAATGCTAATTTTTTTTAATTTGTGATAACTTTTTTTTTCAACTAGAAGAATGACCATTTTTAAAGTTGTCATTTTGAAAAAGAACAAAAACAATTTTTTTTTCAAAAATAGCAAAACGAAAAAAATACAATAAATAAAAATTGTAAAAATAAAAAATACTCCTATATACATAGAGTGCGAGATACTTTTTTAAGCTAAAATAAAACATATTATATTTTAATAAATGTTGAAATATAATTACACCTACATACTTGTTTAATCAAAATCAGAACTCTTCATCTCCATTTTCCAAAACCGTTGCAATGATCTTCATTTTTCATTTTTGTTTTTCGGTTCTCCGTCTTCTATTTTTCGATTCTCCATCTTCCTTTGTCTCCATCTTCCTTTGTCTTTTTTCGATTCCATCTTCTTCAAGCGAGCAAACCCTAATCTTTCCACCTTGAAAGCGGACAAACTCTAATTTCCACCCTCCCTTTTTTCAAGTTACCGTTCCATTTGAAGTTTCAGTTCAATCTTCAACTTCATCATGCATTTTCAAGAAGAAGAATATAAACAAAATACGGTTCCAATTGAAGCACGCAAACCCTATCTTCATTTTCCATCTTCCATCTTTGATCTTCAAAGTCTACGACCTTCAATCTCAAAAACTTGGAGTTGAAGAACGAAAACCTTCACTCGGAAGAACAAATGTACAAAAGTTGCATCTTCTTTGTTCCTTAGGGAAAATTTTATCCAATTTTTTTCAAAATTATTTATATTATTTAATTGATAAAATGCAGACGGGATTTTGGGAGTTTTGATCTAAAAAACACAATATCTTAGCCTATTTTGTTGGAAAAAAACATAATAGTAAAATCTTTTAAAACTATTTTTACGTATATTTAAAAAGGACGAAAGAGAAAAAGACTATGACGAATGCAAGAGGCAATGATTGATTGAGAGCTACATGGGTAACTGAAAAAGCCGCTAAAAAAGTCTTCAACAAACAAAACTTTAAGTAATGAAGAAGAGGTATTCCCTTATAAAAATAATTATTTCAAATGCAGGACCATAGTATTGAGAAATAAGAGACTAAAGATAATACAAAAGACAACAAGGAAAAACAAATCAATGAAGAGATGGGCTATAAGTCAAAATTTCAAGTTTCAAAAATAAATTAAGATATAATACCAAAACTAATTTTAATTTTCAAATTAAGAATTAAAATTTAAAAAATAAATTAAGATCTAATATGAAAACTAAGTTTAGTTTCCAAATTATTAAGGGTTGAGATTCAGCCAATTAAGGTTATTTTGAAATACAAACAAGGGTTGAGATTTAGCCAATAAAAAATAATAATATGGTTATTTTGAAATAAAAAAATGAATAAAGTTGTTAAAATTTTCAACAAAATTGTTAAATCTTGTGACAAGGGTTGGATACATTATTAACACGTTGAAATTAATTACAGACTCATAAATGCATATCACAAATTAATTACACTAGAGAGACTTTTGATAAGAGGCATATATCGAAATAATTATGGTTCACAAATGTGAGTATTTTGGTATTGTATAAAATACTATGCCGTGTGGCAACTCCTTAAATCATATTAGTTGGTACTTTATTTCTTCAATCAGATGAACGTCCAATTATAAACGTCAAACCAATATTGATAGAAAATATAATTTAATTAATGTTATTCAGTCAAATGAAGATATTCACTACAAGAAAGTGGGGCTATTTCGACCATCTTTTTTCAGAGGTTATAAAAAAATCTTCGAAAAAGATATACATTCATCAGAGGTTTAGGAAAAACCTTTAAGAAATATATACTTAATTTTATCGAAGAATAATAAAAACGTTTGAAAAAGATATACATTTTATCGAAGATGTTGAAAAAACTTTCGATAATATCTACTTTTATCGGGGAATAATAAATAAGCTTTGAAAAAAATATACATTTTATTGAAGGTGTTGAAAAAACCTTTGATTAAAGATGAATAAAATCCTTTGAAAAAAATTATACATTTTATTGAAAGTGTTGAAAAATCCCTTCGATAATATCTAATATTTATCGTAAAAGAAATATGTACTTTTTATTGAAGGTTTTAGAAAAATCTTTGAAAACTATATACTTTTTTCAAATGTTAAATAAAACCTTTGAAAAAGTGTACTATTTTCGAAGTGTACTTTTTTCAAAGGTTAAATAAAACCTTCGAAAAAGATCCTAAGAAATGAAGGTTAGATGCTTGTGTGTTTTACTGTCGAGTCTTAGTACTACGTAGTGACCTCAGCTTAGTCCGGAAAGTTGGGTCGTTACAATTTGTTTCTATATATGGATATGAAACTTTAATGTGTATAATAGATCTCTAAAATCTTTTTATTATGGAGTGTTTGATAGATTTCTATGATTTCAAATTTATAAATTTGTATCCAATAGAGCTTATATGTATATATTCCTAAGCGGTTCTTTTAAAATCTTTTGTTCTCACTACAAGAATTTTGGCCTTTGTCGAGAGTTTTTTTTTTTTGCAACGTAAAAAAAATGTGGGCAAAGATATGATGTATCAATCAATGCAATTTACTGCGTTGCCACATCTGCGGTTTTTATAGTGTCTCACTCACATGCATCCTAAGAAATTCTCAAGAAGTCACCCAAAATAGAATTGCACCAAACTAAACAGTTAACTTTGAGGTTACTGAGATTGAGCTACCAAAGAAGAATGTGCACTTTGTTGATATATAAGTAGTAGCTTTCAGTTCTTTCAAGTCTTTCTAATTAACCCACTTTCATGTTCTTATGATCTCTCTCATTCATGAGATATTGGTTTATTCATGTCTCCTTTCTTAAACTCGGGACATTACATATATTTTATCATATATATAATTTAACTTTGTGTTTTAATAGGTCATGTCATTAGTGGCAGATCCACAAATCTTATATAGGGGACTATGTAATAAAAAAACGTAAAAACAAAAGTATTCTTAGCTCTATAGATTGATCTTTAAATATCATAATTATATTTAGACATTTTAGTTCTTATACCAGAATCTACGAATAATTCTCCTAAGTTATTCATTTATGTATAAGATCTATCAACATTAAATGTATGCTTTTTTTTTTTTTTATAGATGATGACTCCATAGTTTCTATTGCTATTTTTCTTTTAAAATATCATTCCCTCTTAATATAAAGAATTCTACACAACTATTAACCATAAAAGTATTATTATTTATTATAGAGATTAAAATAAATGAAAACTAAAAAATGTTGAGAAAATTTTGAAAATTACATGGTATAATTGATAATGAACTGAAAAGTCATCTTGTAACTTAACTTTAAAATCAATTAAACAAGTGCATACTAAGTAATGTGAATCTAAAACTTAAGTAAAATAATTAACAACCTTTTAAGCAGATTAGAGAGTGAAAATTAAATAAAAAACAAAAAAAAATATTTATAAAAAGAAATTGCGATTAATTTTCTCTTATTTTAGTAAAAATTTTAAGTTGAGATTACTTTTTTTCTAACAACGGGCTACACTACTTGTAAGAAGCGTGAAGTTGCAACCAATTCCAAAACTTAAAATGTGAAAAAGAAAACTTATACCCATGACCTATGCTACCAAGGGTGCTTCATGTCACAATCATAATCCTTCAAACACGATTGTATGATACTTATTCTGTCCGATCAATGTTGGAATTTATGTCTTAAAACTCGTAGTTTGTAGTTAAAATTATATTTTATTCAATAAAGTGGTTAGTGAGAACTTATTAGTGAAAATTGAATACTATAATCTTGAATCAATTAACTAAGGTCTCAAGGCTATTTAATGTAGACTTGAACTTTATGTAAAGACATAAATGTGGATCAATTTTGAGTTTATAGTCCAAACGGTCTATAGTGTATGAATAAGGTTGGGCGCCTTATTCCGAGAACACTATAGGTGCGACCCGCTCTATAGTTAGTACAAACGAAGTGATCCTGAATCGTTCATGTAGAGATATGGGAGTGGGGGCATCCTATGTAAAGAGTTTGCATAAGACTGGAACTATGAAATAGTCAGTTTTAAGTTCTAACACCATTGACTATATAAACTGACCATTTCGTTTATGATGACCTAGGTAACTTAATCTTAATTCTGAGCTAACTATGAACTTCTGTTCAAACGACATTATCCTTATATTTGCATAGGTAAGGGCAGCTCAACGGCGCTGGCCCAATAAGCCTCCCATTTTATGGGTAAGACTAGGTGGATGGCTAGGGACATAAGGTTTCAAGATGGAATTTACTCCTACCCGCTTTAGGGCTAGTAGATAGGTTGTTCCCTTAAGAACTGAATCCAAGTCTTGAACAAGGGATCCCGTCCTCTCATTGGCCTGAGAGGGACTCGGTTTATAGGTTGGACCTTAAACCAAATGTTCAATAATGGATCAGTGGGACTTAAGAAACAAGACGTATTCTCGAGGGTAAAACGGTATTTTAACCCAGTCGAGGTTACGAACAACCTGTGAAGGATTAACTTACTGATCATGGTTATATCAGATGGACACAAATATATCTATAGTGAGAAGAGTGCAACTATGAGGCTTTAATGAAATGATCCGTTAGTTAACGAATATTGATTAACTAGGTCTAAAAGAGTTTAGCCAGTTAATCTCGGATCGTTGTAGCCCATGATCTATAAGGCCATTAGGTTCCTCTGTTAGCTCATATGGAATTAACTTAGAACAATATGTTGGAATAATTCGAATTAGGTAGAAAGAGAGAAATTGACGAATATATGTGATATAGCCGTCAGTTATAGAGCTTTATAGTTTAAATGTGATTTAAATATTAAAAATATAAATATGGATTCATATTTGGAAGTTCGGAATTGATGGAAAAGGTCAAAGTTGTAAAAGTCAAAATGTTGACTTTTGACTTTGAAAAGTCAAACTTTAACTGGCTTCATATTCAAATATGATTTGAATTTCAGAAAAATGAATGTGGATTCATGCTCGGGAGGTCAAAATTAGTCAAGACAGACAAAATGGTAAAAAGTCAAAATGTTGACTTTTGACTTGAAAAAGTCAAAGTTTGACTTTGACTTTAATGGTCAAATGACCAAAATGCCCTTGGACTAAGTTAGTGGGAAAATCCAACATTTTGTTGGATAATGCCACTAGCACTTAGTGAGATAGGTGGCTAATGAGATGTAAACACCTAGCCCACTAAGCTCTACTATATGTTAGTGGATTATTAAGTGTTGAGATTTAATAAACTAATTACATGCAATTTTGCATGTAATTAGTCTATAAATAGGGTATTTTTTATACTGAACAAAATGTTTTGGCAATTTTGAAATTTTGAATTACAAAATAAACCATTTTTCTCTAAAATCTCAACCTAATCTCCCCCTAAATTAAATTTCCATCTCTTTTTCAAATTCCTTCACTTAACGAGTCCCACAACCCAGTTCTAAGTCTAAAAAATAGCGATCAACACTAGTGGTGATCCCGGTTTATGATTGTGAGAAGTTTTGGAGAAGTTGGGAAAAGCTTCAAAGGTAAGAATTTAATTTAACCCTAATTAGTGTAATTAGGGTAGTCTTAAGCATGTTAATCACTAAAGTGTTTAGTTGCATATAGAGTAATTTTTCGATCCTTCTTCTGCTGCATTCGTATGCTTTCCATCAGTCAACAAGTCAGCCGTTTAAAATTCACATTCCAAGGATAAACTCGTGATATGATGTAGCCTCCCTTCACGTTCTTGAGAAAATTATTTTATAAAACGTGAGAGAGAAAGAAAATCATTGAAAACATCATAAATGAAAGCATTGAAGACTATCAATTGCAAAGAAAAGCTTAGCTTGCAAAGAGTGTGACAAGGCTTGATCGGGGATTCAACTACTATGCCTCCCATATAGTACATTTTAGCATTTTTGGCCTTGGTAGGCTTGCATATGTAAATGCCGAAATTTCACACTTTAGCTCGACGACACAAAAATGAAAGCAATAGACTAAACAATAAAGAAAACATAAAGACAAGATAAATTAGGGGTATTAGGACATGTGGCCATAGGCAAACAACACCTTAGACAAGAATGTTCGTGACATTCTCCCCACCTAAATAGTTGATGTCCTTGTTGATTGTGGAAGCTTGAATTCTTATATCTTCTACATCCAGGCTTTTAGATCTTCGACACGTTCCCAACTGGTTTCTTCCATATGAAAGTTCTTCCACTTTGCCAGATACTCGTGGATCCTTCGTGTGGGTCTTTTACCCTTTCTTACTCGTTCAGTCAGAATTTCTTCAACATCTTTGTCTTCTTTCTGACTAAGGTCGATGATTTGGTGAGTTACGACATTTCGTTGCAGGTCTTTGGTATCTTGGTGGTAAGGCTTTAAGTTATTCACATGAATTACTGGGTGGATTTTCATCCATGTGGGTAACGCTACTCTGTAAGATGTATTCCTTACCGTTTTTAGCACTTCTACTGGTCCTTCATACTTTCTGACGAGGCACTGGTCTTTGCGTCACTTAAATTTGATCAGTTTTGGTCGTAATTTAACAAGTACTTGGTTTCCTACCCAAAAATCAAGAGGGTGTCACTTCTTATCCGCCCACTTCTTCATCCGACTCGAGGCCTTCTCTAGGTATGCTCAACCAATGTCTATTGTCTGTTTCCACTCCTTGGTAAAATTGTGGGTTTGGGGGTTCTTCCCTATATAGGAATGATCAACAAGGTGTGGCGATACAGGTTACCTACCAGAAACAATATCAAACGAGCTTCTCCTAGTAGATGAACTCATATGAGCGTTAAAAAAGAATTGGGTTACATCCAATAGCTAGACCCAATTCTTTTTCCTTGCGTTTACAAAATGACGCAAATATTCCTCGAGCATGCAGTTGAATCGGTCGGTCTGACCGTCAGTCTGGGGGTGGTAGCTTGAGGATATGTTCAGACTCGTCCCTAAGAAGATAAATAACTCCGTCTAGAAGAAGCCAATAAATCGACCATCCCTATCGCTCACTATACTTGTTGGGACTCCCCACAACTTAACCACATGCTTGAAGAACAATTGAGCCATCAGTTCAGCTGAACATTGCTTGGTAGTGGGGATGAAGGTGGCGTATTTCAAAAACCGATCAATGATGACCAAGATGGCCTCAAAGTCACATACCTTGGGAAGATGAGTGATGAAGTCCATTAGAAACACTCTCATAACGATAGGTAAGGCCGCATAATTCACAGCTTTCATTCTTCCTGTATCCTTCCCAGCCCCAACAAAGATTTAATCGCCTAGCTTCTCCCTCTGTTATAAAATTATGGATTGCCCCAAAATCAACCATAGTGCTCTTGGTTGGTTTCTAGTTGTCCAGGTATCAACATACATTAAGCCTCTTTCCACTAGTGTATTTCCCTCACCTACCTTCTTTTGAAAAGACAACAAAGATTTTTAAGGCCCACATTCGAGGGTTATCACCTTCCTTTGTCTAGTCCACTTCCCTCTCAGTTTGACTCAATTTATCATCTGAATCTGAGGCTAAAGAGGACTGGAATGCATTGAAGGCAGTTTTGTTCGGACATTTTCTGGCCAAGTGTTGTCCCTTACATATGAAACAACTGAGAGGACAATTGGACACATTCTGGTTATTTGGTCCTCGCCAGGTGTTTCCTGTATTCGGTTGGTAAGGCCTGCGATCTCCATTAGAACGTTTGTCTCCTTTGACAGTTTTGGAAAACTCGAGTGATTGTTCTTGTTTTCCCCAGACGAGGAACTTGGATGACGTCTCTCATCCTAAGAGTCATTAGATAGGTCAAACAACCGCTCGATCGCACGTATGCTGATGTGAGGTCTTGAACCCTTTGTTCATGTAACTTTGTCTTTTCCCACGATTTCAGCCCCTTGACAAAACAGAAAACTATCTTTCTCGGACATATCGCGTATGTCCAACATCAGTCCCGCAAACTGTTTTACATACTCTCAAATACTGTCGGTGTGTTTCAGTTCACGCAACTTTCGTCGAGCCAAGATTTCAACATTCTCAAGAAAGAATTGCAAGCGGAGTTCTTTCTTCAAATCATCTCAAATGCATATTGTGCAACGTCCCTCTTGAATGTCAACATACCAGGATCTCCACCATAACTTGTCATCATCAGACAAATGCATCGTCACCAATGTGACTTTGGCTTCCTCTGTAACCATGTTTGTGGTCTTGAAGTATTGCTCGAGATAAAAAATGTAGTTCTCTAAGGTCTTTGCATCCTTTGTCCCACAAAAGGGCTAGGGTTCCAAAATCTTTACTCTACTAATCTGAATCGCTCCTTTGATCGGAGCTTGGTTTTCCATGGCTCGCATTGTGAGATTCAGTTTCGTGTTTACATCTGCGATTTCACTCCTAATGACATCGAGGGTAGCTAAAAACTCCTCCGACATGTCGTCATCATCTTTAAAAGTGTTGTTTGAGAGCTATCTAGCTCAATGACACGTTCCTCGATATGGGCAACAGAGCTCGAACTGTCCTCACGTTCGTGGCTACCAGTTCTTCCTACTTTTCCTTCTAGAGTTTCGACTCTTGCCAACAACTCTTACATCGGTAATCCTTCGACACAGCCAACCACTACATGGATCACATCAACTTTGTCATAAATTTCTTTGAGACGAGACTCCATGAAACAAATAGAGTCGGAAACTTCCACTAGGTAGAGCATCTTCACTTCCAGCTCTACTAATCGGTCTTTCTGAGCCTTGCCCGATTGATTTGTCGTTGACATGTTTCGGTATTAATTGTTGATTAGCCAATTTGACTATGATACCACTTGTCACAATTGTAACCCTTCAAACAAGATTGTGCAACACTTGTTCTGTCTGGTCAACAAGTCAGTCGTTTAAAATTCGTAATCCGCGAACAAACTCGTGATATAATGTAGCCTCCCTACACGTTCTTGAGAAAATTGTTTTATAAAACATGAGAGAGAAAGAAAATCATTGAAAACATCATAAATGAAAGCATTGAAGACTGTCAATTGCAAAGAAAAACTTAGTTTGCAAAGAGTGCGACAAGGCTTGGTCGGAGATTCAACTACTATGCGCCTATAGTACATTTTAGCATTTTTGGATTTGGCAGGCTTGCATATGAAAATGCCGAAATTTCACACTTTAGCTCGGCGACACGAAAATGAAAGCAATAGACTAAACAATAAAGAAAACATAAAGACAAGATAAATTAGGGGTATTTGGACATGCGGTCATACCAACAAGGCTCTCGACAAGCATGTTCGTGACACTTCACACCATTACCACTACACTCATCTTCAAATTTCAAAATAAATATATATATATATATATATTTAAATTTTATATTAAAAGTAGAAAATCGATTGGTCGAGAGCCACGTGTCCTCTGACCCGTTTATATCGATGCTCATAGATTTCTACTAATAATATTGATAGTTTAATCGTACAGCTTATTAATGTCTATCATCGATAAAATTTGAATTTTTTACTGTATTTTAATAGATGCATAATTTGCTATTATAATTAAAACAATAATAAATTGGCACCGACGATTAGAAAAGGGAAATGAATTGCACCAGAAAAATACATAAGTTTGGATTTGGAAAAGCAATAAAGGAAAGGAAAAGGCCAAAGGGGGGGTTCCACCATTAACGTCACACAGAATATGACAGAAGGAAATCCGTCGTTATCTTTGTTCAGTTTGGTGAAGAAAGATGTAGTTCATTGTTTTAAATAAGGATACAACTTAATTTCCTTAAAACACAAACACACCAATCAAATATAAATTAATTCCAATCTATTTTGAGTTTTATCAAATTCTTGTCGGGTCGGCAAATTCTTTCTTCGATTTTCTCTAATCTTTTTGATCTATTAGATTGGTTTTAAATCATTCGTTTAAATTTTAAGGCAGTGATTTTAAAAAATAATAATAATAAATTGATTTTTAAAAAATCATATTTATACTGGCTCTTAAAAATAATTTTTATATATCTGGAATTGATTTTCAATTGGTTCCAAAAATTAATTTAAAGTTGTTCAATTAGTATCGTATTTTTATTTGAGAAATAATTATTGTAAAGAGTTATTTCTTTTTGTTTATTGTTAAATTTTTATGCATATGATCTGTATATGTTCATATATATAGATATCCAAAGAAAATAAAATTTATATATAATTGTTTGTTTTATTAACAATTAAGTGAAGATCAATGTTTGTCCTTATTTGTTCTAATATTTAAAATTTAAAAGAAACCACAAATGGCTAACAAACAATAGTTTCCAACAAAACTATATTAAATAACCATTTTGGAAGTTATTGACCGTGAATCACCTAACAAAAATCACTTATCCCTAATTTCTTCAAAAACAATTTAAAATGATTTATATTTTTCTAAAACCAAATTAATTTGATTTTAAATACCATCGTTTGAAGAAAAAGTAATTTTGGCCAGACAAAAAATGATTTCACAATCTCAAAATCACTTCGAATAAAACCTTGAATTAAGGTTGTAAAATAATATAAAATATTTAAAAATTACTTTTGATCACTTTAATTTTCATAAAAAGGTGGCAATTAGTTGTTATACTTTTAAAATCTGTAATAATTTAGTCACTTAACTTTATGTGTAACAATTTAGTTTCTATAATGTAAAAATTCTCATCAAATTTAATTATTAATTTTGGTTACTTAATAACTTGTCATTTTCTAAACTGTGAACTAAGCATAAAGAGTGATTATGAGAAAATCTTAATCTACCCATACTCACTTTGGAATTTATTCCAACGTGCAGAAGCTATTATAGTTTTTCTAAAATTCTATTACATGAAAACTTTTGCAAATTGTAGTTAGAAAACCTTTCGGTAACCCTTAATTCTCACACTGAAATTCCCAAATCAACATGAATTCAACTTTAAAAATTGAGTTAGATACAAATTGAATTAAAATCGAAGCTTTTGATGCAAAGACAAGTTTCTTAATCCAAGATTTGAACAGTCTATCATATAAGATTGATGATGACTCCCAATGAATATAGTCTTGACATTCCACTCAGTATATGAATTGCAAAATTCAAGGAACTCTTACAACTAAACTTGAAAGAAGTGTTAGAAAAATGTTAAAACTATCGACCAAGATAATTGTTGTACCGTGGCGAACCACTGCCCTGAAAGTAAGTTCGGCTAACCCTAGTGCTAATCGTTATGTCGGTTGCTCCCCAAGGTTAACACAGCTTCCCAGTACTAACGTGCACTCGTCAGAACAGGGAATAGAAACAAAAGCTTTTATAAATGCTCAGAACGTAGAGAGGAAAGGAAAATGAGAGGAGGAACTCGAAGAAGTGATTTGATTTTGGTGTGTGTAAAACGAAAGGAATTCTGTCCAATTTATAGAGAAGCGATGAAGGCAGAGCGTGGAGGAGAGTGATTGTCGGCAAAGAAAGGTCGTGAGCAAAGATCATAAAATTATGGCAGAGAACAAACGTCGCATGTGTCCTTATAGTTGCCAGCCAAAAATAATTTTTTCATGCAAGCGCAGTTGCCCAAGTCCGAGCTCGCCTGCTCGGACGGACGGCGACGCACATGTGAGACAGAGTTATACTATCACCACTTACTTAGTTTCTACTCCCCTTTGAATCTTTGAGATTATATATCCTCTTCCCACTTCAAGGTTTATCAATGTGGGACAATTTATTGGTATTTTACTATTTGGGCCAAAGCCCATAAATCATTTCCAACAATCCCCCACAAATGACTGTAGCAGCAAAGTTACTGGGTAAGTAAAGAAGAATGAAATTTGTTATGAGCATAGAAGAGATATTAAGCTTAGACACCAATACCCGAAGATTTGAATTGATGTGTAGTGAAGTAAGGCAACAACCTTGTTTAGAGGGAGTGAATCGTATCTTGAACTCCTTGTAACACTTGGTTGAGACCCTTACGACATGCTCTATCTCTAGTTAAAAGCTTTTGTTTTTGCAATGTAAAGTTGTGACTTTATGGCCATACACATAGACCGAACCTCGGGTCGACGTCAGAGCTCTAGAAAGAGACCTTTAAGCTCTTTCATAGAAGGCGACCCCACATTCACTGTCACGTTATATGCTCCATCAAGTTTGCCAAGTCAAACCACTCAAAAAGAGGTATGGAGACTTCAATATTATCCATACCAACTATGGACCCAGAAAAGGCTTTGGATCATCCATCTAGTCCATTTAAGAACTGTCCACGCAATGGGCTATGGATCATCAAGTCTATCGCAACAGACCACCCAATAAGAGGCTATGAACCATCAAGTCTATTGCAATATAACACCAAATTATCAAGTGCTATGGATCTCCGAAGGGCTTTAGGCCCATGTTCACAGAGGAATCTAGAACCACTTTCCTTGTTAGTCCTTTGGTTAAAGAATCAGCCAAGTTCTTCTCAAATCGAACAAATTCCAAGGAAATGGTTCCTTCCTTTAGCAATTGTTTTACGACTGCATGCCTAAGACGTATATGTCTACTTTTACCATTATAAACACTGTTCTTGGCAGTACATATCGCAGCTTGCGAATCACACTGTATGGACACAGGTACAGATGTCTTAGTAGATTTTTGATCCACTAAACCTCTTGTTTTGCCAACTCTAATGCTATAAACTCGAATTCCATCGTGGATCTAGCTATATAAGTCTGTTTTGCAGACTTCCAAGATATTGCTCCACCTTCGAGCAAAAATACATACTCACTAGTGGAGTTAACCTCATCATTATCTGTGACCCAGTTTGTATCACAATATCTTTCTAATACAGTAGGAAATTTGTTGAAGTGCAAATAGTAATTTATCATCCCTTTAAGATATCTCAATAGATGGCGTAAAGCATCCTAGTGGTATCTATGAGGATTATGTGTATATCTACTCAATCTATTGACAGCATATGCAATATCAGGTCTAGTATAATTCATTAAATACATCACACTACCTATGATCTTTGCATATTCAGGTTGAGACACATAATTTCCTTTATTCTTCTTAAGATATTTACTAGCGTCAAAGGGAGTTCTTACTGGAGAAACATCAAAGGAATCAAATTTCTTTAATATTTTCTCCATATAGTGAGATTGACACAGGGACAAACTAGTTTTATTTTTCCTGATTTTAACACTAAGGATTACGTCTGCTTCTCCTAGGTCTTTCATTTCAAAGTGTGATGAGAGGAATAACTTAGTATTAATTATCAACTCCATGTTTGTTCCAAAAATTAACATGTCATCAACATATAGACATATTAATATGCAATCAGCTCCAAACACCTTTGAATAGACACACGTGTTTGAGGAATTTACACTAAATCCATTGTTTATCAAAGTATTATTAAACTTTTCATACCACTGCTTAGGAGCTTGCGATCGTATAGGGATTTTCTCAGTTTACACAGGATTTTCTCAGTTTACACACTTTGTTTTCTTGGCCAAGAATTTTAAAACCTTCTGGTTGTGTCATATAAATTTCTTCTTCTAAGTCACCATTTAGAAAGACAGTTTTTATGTCCATTTGGTGAATAAGAAGGCTATGTATGGCAGCTAATGCAATCAAGGCCCTAATTGTGGTTATCTTAGTTACAGGGGAATATGTGTCAAAGTAATCAATGCCTTGTTTCTGGGTATACCCTACTACCACTAATCTAGCCTTGTATCTTTCTATTGACCCATTTGATTTTGTTTTTCTTTTGAAGATCCACTTACACCTAATTGGCTTGCTTCCCATGGGAAGGTCCACTAAGTCCCATGTTTGATTCATGACCAGTGAATCCAATTCACTTTTAATGGCCTCTTTTCACATATTTGACTCTACAGAGTTCAGCGCTTCCTGGTAAGTTTTAGGATTCTCATCTATTAAAAACAAGTTTGTGAAGTTACAGTCAATTTCATCGCGCCTTTCCATTATGAAGGTGCTTAGGAAATCTGGACCGAAACTTTTCTCAGTTCTCTGTCTTTTACTTCTCCTAAGTTCTAATTCACATCTTAAGTTCGAAGTATTAACAGTTTCAAAAACAAGTGTTTGCACTAACAATTAAAGGATTTTTAGGATCATGCATTCTTTTAGATAGGCCAGGAACAGACAACGGTTGTTTTAACGGAAATATACAGTCAAAGGTTTTAGACCCTATCGTAGATTTCTTCAATGTAGGAAATGGTACCTTAGCCAAACATCCCCAGACCTTCAAATAGGAAAAATTTGGTGCATGTCCTTTCCAGAGTTTCTAAAGAGTTTTGTCTAGCCTTTTGTGGGGAACCCTGTTAAGAACAAAACACGCAGACAACACAGCTTCCCCCCACATATTATCAGATAGACCAGAGCTTAATAACATGACATTCATCATTTCTTTAAGAGTTCTATTTTTCGTTCTGCTATGCCATTTTGTTATGGTGAGTAAGGAGCAGTAAATTCATGAATAATACCGTTTGACTCACAAAAGTCCTTAAGAGTTTTATCAGAATACTCACCACATCTATCTGATCTTAATCTTTTTATCTTTTTTCCTAATTGATTTTCAAATTCTGCTCTAAATTTTAAAAACATACTACCAGCTTCATCTTTTGTTTTTATTAAGTATATCTTAGTAAATCTAGAGTAATCATCAACAAAAGATACATAGTAGTTTTTACCACCTCTACTAGTAATGTTTTTAAAATTGGCTAGATCTGAGTGAATTAATTCTAACAGATCAGTACTTCTAGATTCAACTAGTTTGAAAGGTTTCTTATAAAACTTACTTTCTACACAAATAGGGCATTTACCAGTTTTATGCGACTCAGAAGTATTAATAAGTTTCAAGTCTTTAAGCTTCCTAATTGATGCAAAATTCACATGTCCTAGTCTACCATGCCATAAATTAACAGATTCAATCTTGTAGGCGGAACTAGAAGCATTCGCATTCATGGAAACTGTGTTAAGTACAATCAAACCATTAGACAGATACCCCTTACCGACAAATTCTCCGTTTTGGTGAGGACAACCTTGTCACCTTTCGGTACAATTTTAAGCCTTGCCCGATTCAACAGACTCCCAGACACCAGGTTTCTACATAGGGAAGGAACATATAAAACATTACTAAGAGATAAAGTTTTGTCAGAAGTTAACTTTAAAATAACCTTCCCTTTCCCGATCACTCCTATAGTGGCTGAGTTTTCCATGAATACGCATTCTCCATTGGCAGTATCTTCATAGTCATGCAGAAGTTCTCGGTTGGTGCAAAAGTGTCTCGAGGCTCCAATATCGAGAATCCAGTCCGTCTTATTTTCTATCAGGTTGGCCTCTACTATGGTTGCTATGATCTCATTGTCTTGTTCTGCTAGATTGGCTTGAGGTGTTGGTTTCTGGTTTGGTCTCCTTTTCCTTTGGTTACATTGGTATGATTTGTGTCGTTCCTTTCTGCACACATAACATACTAGCTTTTTCTTCTTAATTTGTCCCCCAGGAGCCTTGAACTATCTTTTCTCTGAGTTTTTCTCCTTATGCCCTTTATCCTACTTGGTTCTGTCTCTGTATACAATAGAAGATTCGACTAGGTTAGGATTAACTGAATTTAAATTTTTGGAGGCTAACTTATCTTTTAGTCTGTTGGCTTCTTCCGTGTGCATGTGACTGATGAGTTCTTGAAGTTTCAGATCCTTCTTCTTGTGCTTGAGGTGATTACGGTAGTCATTCCATGATAGAGGAATCTTCTCCAGCAGGACATTTGCTTGAAGTATTTCGCAGATCTTCATGCCTTCAGATAGGACGTTCGCCACCAGGTACTCGTACTCATGTATTTGTTCCACAACTGGCTTGTCGTCAGTCATCTGGAACTGCAGCCATTTTCCAACGACATATTTCTTTCGTCCAGCATCATTTCCTCCATATCGTGATTCCAGGGTGCTCCAAATGTCTTTGGCAGATTTTTTAGCTACAAACAGGTTGAACATCGGGTCTGACATATGGTTTAACAGATGTCCATAAATAGTCTTGTTGTCCTTTGCATATTTTTCAAGATCGATCACTCGGTCCTTCTTTACTTGGTCAGCGGCAGTAGCAGAAGGTCTTGTAGATGACTCTGGATCAGAAGATGTTGGAGTGGTAGCTGGGGGATCAGAGGACGGCAGATCTGTGGTGAGGACATAATCAACTTCTAGTTGCTAAAAAAGATCAACAACTTTTGGGACCAACAACGGTAGTTCATTCCATCAAGTGACTCAAGTTTGGACAGGTCAGGTAGAATTTTGTTGGAGGCCTTGATTGACGAACTTGCTTTCAGATTGTTAGAAAAATGTTAAAACTATCGACCAAGATAATTGCTGTGTCGTGACGAACCACTGCCCTAAAAGCAAGTTCAGCTGACCGTGGTACTAATCGTTATGTCGATTGCTCCCCCAAGGTTAACACAGCTTCCCAGTACTAATGTGTACTCGTCAGAACAGGGAATCGAAATAAAAGCTTTTATAAATGCTCAGAACGTAGAGAGGAAAAGAAAATGAGAGGAGGAACTCGAAGAAGTGATTTGGTTTTGGTGTGTGTAAAACGGAAGGACTTCTGTCCAATTTATAGAGAAGTGATGAAGGCAGAGCATGGAGGAGAGTCATTGTCGACAAAGAGAGGACGTGAGCGAAGATCGTAAAATAAAAGGTATAGGAAATAAAATTATATTCCTTTTTTCGTGCAAGCACGATTGTCCAATCCCAAGCCCACACGTCCGACAGGGCAGCAGCGCACGTGTGGGACAAGGTTATACTATCACCACTTAATTTGTAGTCTCCTTTGAATCTTTGAGATTATATATCCTCTTCCCACTTCAAGGCTTATCAATGTGAGACAATCTATTGGTACTTTGCTATTTGGGCCAAAGCCCATAAGTCATTTCCAACAAGGAGTACATGAGTCAAAACTCAATTCATCATAATTAGTTGAAACATCCTAATGGCAAGACTTTTAATAACTCCCAATGGATACTCGAAATCACATAATAAAATTGGAAATATACTGGAACTATACTAAAATTATTAAATAAAATATAAATAATAACTCAATATTCCGAATGGTTCATATCCGTTTTTCAATCATAAATATATCAATCAATTAATTAATCCAAATATTTCTCAACTCAAATTCTCATACTACTAAGTTTAGAGAGAGATTATGTTTTAATTCAGCATGTGGGATATGAAGATTCAAACTTCGGATGTTTTTGCCCATGTTATAATGTCTTGTTATACCCAAGTTGACAAGTTTGAAAAGCTCGATAGATAATTCTAAACTATCAAACAAAAGAATCTTTTTTTAAGATCAACATAATACTTCTGATGTATGTCTTGATTGGTGGAACTATACTCAAGTTTACAGTTTTCAACAGCTTGAGATTGCCTACAAGTTGAATAGGAGTGTTAATGGGTTGGAATACTTTTTAGGTATAGTTGCAAATGTAGCAATTATATTCAAAATAATTAAGTATATAGCAACATTTTTAAAAAATTGCAAATATAGCAAAATCTTTCAAAATCTATCAATGATAGGAGTCTATCACTGATAGACCATGTAGCAAATGTTGGTCTATCGCTGATAAACCATAAGAGTCTATCAACGATAGAAGTCTATCACTGATAGACTTTGCTGTATTTGCAATTTTTTTAAAATATTGCTACATACTTAATAATTATTCTAAAAATTGCTACCTATTCTAATTATACCAACCTAATTGTTTTAGTAAATTTTTCCAATCCAAACAAATCTTATTAAATAATAAATTCTAATGAACTCAAGCATGAAACATTTTTCAGTAGGTTGATTCAGGTTACGAGAATGATTTATTTAAAAAGAATTAAATTATTAATATGCAAAAAAATTATTGAATTTTTTCCAAAGTGTGTAAAAAATTGTTTAAAGATTTATTGAAGAATAAGTAATTCAAAAAATCATGTAATAAAATTGAGAAAATTAATATTCGGTTTCGAGTGTATAAGTTGTTGATCCAGGAGTTAAAATAGACGATTTAACTACGGAGACTTAGTATGTATAAAGAAACAACACAATCAACTTTGGTAACTCAGTTCGATGAAACTCCATTTACATCTATGTAGTATTGAACCCATGGGAGGAGATTCTATTACTTTAGTAAAACGTAATGATTACAATGTTATGATTTATGTTGTAACACTCTATTAATTGTCATGTGTCTAACTTGAACTGATATAACGTATCAGATAATGATTAAGCATAACACGAGAGGAAATATTCCCCCTAAATCACTGGTTTCGGACTCCTATATTCTTGAGGTCCGTGAGATCTTCTGATTTCAAACCGAGATTGACAAATTATTGAACATCATTAACCTCTTCTTACCTTTCTTTCAACTAGGTTAATCTCTTTTTTCACTGTAAGCACACACTTTTTCCATTCACCCCATTTCCTTAAATACTACACACTTAACTAAGGAAGTGGAGTCACAAACAACTTTCTTAATAAAAATAAATATAAATATATGAAGTACAAAAATATAATTTTAAAGTTAATCGGGCCCTAATTTAATTAGGTTAACCATGAACTCACTCAACACAAAAACGTTAGGGGAAAAATCTTTTTTGAAAATTTGTATCAATTTTAATCATAAGCTTTCAATTTTATCAATTTAGATCTCAAATTTGGCATGTTATATAAATTTGAACTTGAAATTTTCAATCTAATCAATATAAACAGCAAACTTGGTAGATTGTATCAATTGAAACCCCAATTAAACTTAATCGAGGATGTAAATTATACAATTATTCAAATTTAAGTTGTAAACCGGTAAAATTGAAAAATTAGGGTTGGAATTGATATAATCTATATAGTTGGAAGTTTAAATTGATAAAATTGATATTTTTTTATTAAAATTAATAACCATGAAGTTTAGCATCTAACAAGATTTAGCTCAACTATTATTAAATAGACAAATTTTTAAATTTTTAAATACAAATTAAGAGTGTTCACTGACTAAATTGAAAATTTAATTTTTTTTAAAGCGTTGATTTGATTTAAAACTATAAGGAAATCAAATTCTTCATTTGATTCCATATAAAATAAAAGTTGATTAGTAAGCAGATGTTCTAACTACAGTTTCTCTTTCTAGTTTGTCGCTCAAAGAAATAAGAATGATAGTGTAACAACCCAAACTTTTAAATTAAGTTAAAGTCATTACTCAAAAGATAAACATCAAAAGACACTTTTTTGAAAGGAGGATAACTAAAATATTTATAAAAGTAATATTAAGATGTTTACAAAAACATAAAATTATCAAAATTAACAAAAATAATTTGAAAACATGACCCTTGGGTTCTAACAATTTTAAGGAACTAAAAATAAATAATAGGACAAAATCTTAAATAAAATGGTTAAAATTTAAAATACTGAAAAACATATAAATAGACGCGGAAGCTAATTGTGCCCCATATGGCATGTCATGGATCACTTTCAGTCGCTCGCCAGCTTCTCAAGCTCTCTACCCTAACCTGAAATATTAAATATAGGAAAGGGTGACTATATAAATATACTCAGTAAGAGACCTACTACTAGTCACGCTAGGTGATCTGTTAACTTTCCATTAGAAACATAATCATAACGTCGTGTGTCCAATGGAGCACACCTGAGTGAGTGAGACCATACGAACACCCCTAAATCGTGCGAGTGATACCGTGGGAACACCCCTAGTCGTGCGAGTGATTGCAAGTACACACTCCATAAACATATATGTAATACATAGGTACACCCCTAATCGTGCGAGTGGTCCCATCGGAACACCCCTAGTCGTGCGAGTGACCCCGTATACACAATATAACTGTCCCCTAACTGTGCATGTGATCTATAGGTATACCCCTAGTCGTGCGAGTGACCCCATAGATAGGATCATAATACATGTGGGGTAAAAAGCTCAACAGACAAAGTTAACAGACACACACCACAATTCAAAGCATGTAACATCATCATAAACATCATAACATGACATGAATATTAATCATAACGTCCTTATTCATGTGATTAATATATCATGTATCATAAACATATCGATCATCATCGTTAATCATAATATCAGTCATTATCATCGATTATAATATTAGTCATCATCAATAACATAATATCAATCATCATCTATAGCATCGCATTATGCATCTTAGCTACCATCAATGCATAATCGTAAATAAATGCAGTCTCTTAAATTCAGTTCGAAAGTCCAGTAGTAAAATCTATTACATGGAGATTAGCTAAAAATATTTTTTGCTGACAATAATTTCCCAATTAAAACACATCCTAAACAATAAGGAAAAATCAATAACTTAATTAATAAAATTTACCAATGACTAGTATCTAAAATTTCCCAATTTAACTTATCCAAAATTTTAAGGTTGAAACCAATTCAACCTTGGTTAGGGAAAATCCAAGATTAAATCTAAAAAAATTAGCCAATTGAACTTTTAAAGAAACCCCAATTAAATCCAAAATTAAATTAGCAAATTATTAATTTAATTATCTTGGCTTACCAAAGATCAAATTGAGGTTGAAAAATCATCTAAACCTTGATGTGAAAATTTATCTAGGGGTGTAATTGAGTCGGGTCGGGTCAGGTTTTCTTCAAAACGACCCGACCCGAAATGTACGGACTAATTCTGAAACCCGATCCGACCCGACCCGACCCATATTCGGGTTGGGCTGAATGGGTCGGGTCGGGTCGTTTTTTTTTCTTCCTCCTTCTTAGCACTTATCTCCTCTGCAGTAATTAAAAAATTTACATTGGATAATAATCTTCATTTAGCAGAAGCACTCAACATTTTCATTTCAATTTTAAGAAGGAAATGTCGTTATTTACTTATCTATCCATGTTTAGGGGCAAGCAAGTAACCAAATTGTTTCTGAAACCTTAAAATCTCAACTCTAACGTCTAATTCTTGAGAGAAAAAGAGATCCTGCAATAGCTTTAAGGCACTAAATAGATATGCTGGAAATGAATTGAAAAGAGCCTACATATATGATTACATACTAAACTGCAATAGTTTAATGTTTAGCATGTCACTAGCTTTAAGGCACTAAATAGATAAATGAAAATAATACTACAAAGTGAAAACAGAAGTTCATTAAATCTCATTTGACTTGAGGGTTCAAAATAATCCTGCAACATTAGAATCAATCACAAAGATCCAACTATTATCTTAAAATGAACAGAGTTTACAATTGTGAAGGTATGAATTAATGAACATCTTCACGAGACCACCTTGTTCGTATAACCCAAAGTGCTTCCATCAATGAGCTTCAAGACTCTAAAAAAACAAGATTCGATATTTAACAAGTTAACAATTTTTAAAAAATGTAAATAAAGATTTGAGAGTAGAGATTTAAACCATAGAGTCATTATTCAAATTCTCAAATGCAGCTTCCATCTCCTTTCCTATGTTTATGAATTCTAGATCAAAATGACAAACAGTTAGCTTATATGGGATAATTGAAAATTTTAAATGCGTACTTCAAAAAGAATATTACCTTCATCAATTTCTTCAGCCCCGTCAATTTCTTCAGTCATGTCATCCAAAGGTTTAGACTGAATCCAATTCTGAGCACAAATGAGTGCCTCTGCAGTTTGAGGAGTTAAAGAACTTCGAAAAGAATCTAACACCCGTCCTCCAGTGCTAAAGGTGGACTCAGAAGGCACAGTTGATATAGGAATACTGTAGATGTCCCTAGCTACTTGGCTAATGATCTTAAATCGAGAGGAATTCACCTTCCACCAAGTTAGGAAATCTAAATATTCATCGCCCATACAATCTATACGAGCCTCATCCAGATAACGAGTCACCTCTGTTTTAGCATCATCTAGACATGTTTTGCTACTTTGTTTAAATCTATCATAAACAGTAGCACGTGCCTTATAAGATCCACTAGATGAGATAGAAGGTATTTCACTTTAACTTTGAAAGCCAAATACTTCGATAGGTGTACATGATTGTGTTTGTGAATATTTTTCTTTTGACATTCTCATATAATAATCATCACACAATCGACGAAATGCTTCTTCAACCTTATTCGTCCATATTTTTGCACAATCTTCCTCCAAAAATTCATTAAAACAATAATTCACATAAGCTAGCTTGTACCTAGGGTCAAGAACTACAGAAACATACAATAATAAATTGGTCTTCTCACTTGTAGTTATACCCCAATACTTGTTGAATTTTGTCTACATGCTTAATGTCATTTGACTCAATAATGCATTCTCATACGATGAGTATTCACGAATTATTTCTTGGATCAAACAAAGTTCATGAAAAAATATGTTTGAAGTCACAGACATAGATGCAGAAAACTTCATTGTTACCTCTGAAAAAGTCTTTAGGAACTTTACAAACACTTTTGCATTATCCCAATCTTTAGTAGTAGGAATATCATCCTTTGGCAAATAACTAGGGTCATGCTCCTCCAATCTTTCAAAAGTCTTTTGACACTTAATTGCTCCATCCAACATAGTAAAAGTAAAATTCCATCGTGTCGGAACATCCATTGTAAGACAATTTTTTGTTGACATCTTATCTTCTTTAGCAAAATCTTTAAATATTTGCAATCTAGCAGGAGATGACCTAACATACTTCACAGCATTTTTGATTCAAATGATAGACACATGCAAATCTTTTAAGGCATCACTAACAATTAAATTAAGAATATGGGCACAACATCTAATGTGAATAAATTCACCATCCAACACCAACCCATTTCTGCCTTTAAACTTTTTAACCAAGTAGGCAATGGCTACATCATTTGAACTCGCATTATCAACCGTTACAGTAAAGAGCCTATCAATACCCCAACCTTATAAGCACTTTTCAATGGCTCTACCTATGGTATCTCCTTTATGATTAGCTACTTGACAAAAGTTCAAAATTCTTTTGTGCAAGTTCCAATCATCATCAATGAAATGAGCCGTTATAACCATATAATTAATATTTTGTACAGAAGTCCATGTATCCGTTGTTAAACAAACTCTTTGGTCACTTCGAGTTAATGCATTTTTTAACTTTTTTTTCTCCTTCATATACATTTGAAAACAATCTTTTGCAATGGTTACTCTTGATGGAATCACAAACTTTGGATTTAATGCCCGACAAAATTGGTGAAACCCTTCACTTTCTACGAACTTAAATGGCAATTCATCCAAGATAACCATCCTAGCAAGCATTTTTCTACAATTTTCTTGAGTGAATGATGTAGCCATCAAACTACTTTCAGAATCTCCCTCTCCTTCAACATTATCTTTCAATGGATTTACATACATCTTACATTTCTCTAAATGTCCTTTTAAATTAGTGGTACCATTTCTTTTGGAATCACAAGCATATGAAGTCCCACAATGTTTACAAGCAGCCCTAGGATATTTAGGATCACATCCTTCTACTTTTATAAAATGTTCCCATACCGATGATGGTGGTTTAACCGATTTTCTTTTTCCTAACACTGGACTAGAACAACTCTAATTTGAAGTCTCGTCTACCGAGAATGAAGTCATCCTAATAATCATCAAACAAAACACATAGAAAAAAAACACTCAAATCAATAATTGATACAAACAGAAACTCATGCATTTTAAACAATGAATAAGGTAAATATCTTGAGAATTGAAAACTGAGTGATTGAGTAAAACAACTGACAAGAAAAATGGCAAAAGAAACAAAATAATTCTTAGAAATATCATGTTTACATTTGGTGAAGGATACTTCATAAATCAGCAGCTTCTGACAAATATCAATTGGACAAAAAGCACCAAGATCATATAAAACAACTAACAAACTTCATTTATAACAAAATAGAAATAAAGCAGAATCTAGAAGAACTAGGAGGTGTTATCAGAAATAAATAATCATTCATTTCAAAGAAGTGGTTTGTAAAAACTTATTTCAAAGATTAGGGAACTATTGCACATAGGTAAGGTATTGGCAATTCAAACTAGAAACTTAATTGGTTGTGTTATAAACCTCTCTTAAAGCTCAAGTTCGAATTCCCACAACCTTGTTAGAACTATAAACTTATTAATATTAAGATTCTATAAGATTGAAGACAACTTCTAAGCGTCAATGGCTTGAGAAAATGTGTACGAAACTATTCACAGCTAGCACAGTTCAAATGGAGATAAGAATAGACCAAAATTAATACTTGAGAAGATAAATTAGCGAGAAATCAACCCAGAAAGAAAAAACAATCAGAAAAGATCCACAAGTTCCTAAAACCATATATTTGAGAAGGATATTGCATGGAAATGGATCGAAAACAAAAGAAAGAAAGATACAGGGAAATTATTTAAGCATATTAGAAAGAGAGAATTAAAAAAAGAAACCTGAAATTGGGGA
The DNA here is from genome assembly GCF_025177605.1 of Cucumis melo. Classification (NCBI taxonomy): domain Eukaryota; kingdom Viridiplantae; phylum Streptophyta; class Magnoliopsida; order Cucurbitales; family Cucurbitaceae; genus Cucumis; species Cucumis melo. The sequence goes on from NC_066860.1 coordinate 10,012,299, forward strand.
AAGTGTTGCCGACGCGGTGGCCTAAATTAAAACGCGGTGGCCTGAAAGAGTTGTCGACGCCGATGCAGACGAAAAGGTAGATGTCGACGACGCTAGACGAAGGAGATTATTCAGACGAAGAGCTGAAGATGAAGAAGAGTCGAAGAGGAGAGGAAATGAAATTTAACCTAATCGGTTATTTTAAACCCGACCCGGATTAAAACGGGTCGGTTCGGTTCAGTAACACTGGTGTTACTAATCGGTCCAACCCAAACCGAACCGAGCCGGATCGGGTTTTTTCACCCCTAAATTTATCACTTAAATCTTCAAACTTTGTCAAATGACCAATCATAATTAAAACTGGTGACGCGGTAACAGCAGGAGGTTATCTTAGCGAAGAAGATGAAGAATCTTTTTTTTTTCTTTTCAACTTAAAGCATTCCAATTCTATTTATAAACCCAAATAATAACAACAATATTTATTATTATTATTTTCTTTTTCTTTTAGGATATATATATATAATACCAAAATATACATATATCTTTATTCTCATCATCTTTCTTCAAACTAATTAATTATCTTCAAATAATTAACTATTATTTATCTTTCTTTACAATAATTAATTACTATTTAAATAATTAATTATTATTTTTCTTTAAAATAATTAGTAATAATTAATTATCTTCCACAATAATAAATTATTATTTATCTTTCTCGAAAATAAATATCCTTTTATAAATAATTATATTTTCCCAAAATATAATTATTTCTCTTTTTCTCTGTAGATAAATATCTTTTCTTTAAAATCAAATTATATCTTCCTTAAATAATTATATTTAAACAAATATAATAATCTTTTCATTTTCCAAAATAATTATATATATATATATATATATATGTATGTATGTATGTTTCCGCATATACATATAATTATCAATCTCCGACAAAAATTTTCCTCTAAAATTTAATTAAATAATGTCCATAATTATTTAATTAATTTCCATCTTCACAAAAATCAAAAAATTCTTATTAAATGAATTTAAAATAACGTCTAATAAATTAAATCTAATTAAATAAAATTTAGTAACTCTAAAATTATCTTAATTTTGGGGGCGTTATAGATAAAGTAGTGAAGTCACCGAAGAAGTGTTTGAGGCAAAAGGTATCCATTCATGTACTTTTTAGTTTTTTATGAACCTTTTTGGCTTAAGAGGACTTAGCACAAACATGGTTATGAGATGTTAGTGGAAAAATATTAGGGTACGCGTAGGTATGAAAAAGATTAGGCATCAAGTACACGAGTAAAGTAGATGAAAATCGAACTGGAACTTCAATTTAGTATACATTCCAAAAGAATAGAGAGAGAGAGAGAGAGATGGGGTAAAGGAGAAGGCTCCAAAAAGGTTTTTAAATGAAAAGACAGGGAGAAGCACCAAAAACTGAATTGAGATACCAACCAACTGCTTCCACCACCATTGGATGATAGAGAATTTTCCAAAATAAAAGTGAAAAATTCTTGACCTCCAATGGACGCAAATGAAAAAAAAAGTAATTATTTATTTAATCAATACTTTCAAACATTATTAATTAATCTCATTTAAAAACTCATTAGTAGCAGCCTTTTTGTCAAATCTCATCAATTATAATAATAATACTAATAATAATAATAATAATAATAATAATAATAATAATAATAATAATAATAATAATACTGCTACTGATAATAATAATAATTTTAGAGATCTTTTAAAAAATATAATAAAACGGTAAAACATTCACGGTGTATAAAACAATTTCAAAATCGAAAATAACTCACAGGCCCACATGGAAAATGTCAAAAATGCTCCGTCAACCACGTCATCAACAACGCACGTAATATATTTGGTACACGGTCATTTAGATTTGACTATTGTTTGGTACACGATCATTTAGATATTTGGTACACGATCGTTTAGATTTGACTATTATTTGATACACGATCGTTCAGATTTGTTCCTTTAGATTTGGATAGCCAAATCTAAACGATCTTTTTAGAGATTTGGTACACAATCATTTAGATTGGCTAAACGATTTTTTTTAAAAAAATCTTTTTCTACGTGATCGTTTAGATTTGCGTTCAGGTTTGACTATCCCAATCTAAACGATTTTTTAGGATTTTTTCAGGACCGTCTAGATGAACTTTTATATTTGATACATAATGAACCAAATAACACTTTGTAAAAAAAAAGAAGAAAAGAAAAAGACAATGAAACAGACAAAGATGGAAAAAAAGAAAAAAGAAAAAAGAAAGAAGAAAGACGATGTCACAGATGAAGAGATGAAGAAAGAGACAAATTTGAAATATTTAAAAGATAACTAACTTTATGAATTTTGTTATACGAACATTAAATACTTTACCATATTCACAAAATTTTTTTCCTAATAATAATAATAATAATAATAATAATAATAATAATAATAATAATAATAAGATTAGTGATGATAATTACTTTATATATAATTGTAATTTTCTTAAATTTTAGTGATTCAATTATTAGGTGAGTGGGAAAGTAAGAAAGGATAGAGATGGTCATGTTTTGTCTTTCATATATTATTTTAGTAATTTTTGTTTAATTTTTTTTTTCAGGTGATATTGTCTTTTCAGTTACAACCATATTTATTTTTCTCATTTATTAATTACAATGCCTACACCTATTTTTTCCTCCTCCTCTCCTCACCATATATAATTATATATTATATATTATTTATTATTATTATTATTAACCAACCAAACACTATTTTTAAATCTTAAAATCCTCTCCCACATAAATTGGGGCACCAACCTCCCTTTTTTCTTTAAATGGCCAAAAAAAAAAAAAAGAGTTTAGTACATTTAACACTTTTAGTAGTTCTATTATTTGGCCTATTATCACTTTGGTCCTCCCTCTTTTGATACTTTCAAATTTGTCTACACCATATTCATACATTTTTGAGACTATCTTTAAGTAATTTTTTTTTTCATTTCAATACGTAAAAAGATGAAGGTTATATCGAAAATTTACTCTTTGCATAATTATAGATGTCTCAACTAATCAAACTATATTTAAAGTCGATAAATGAAATTAGAGTCTAATAAAAAGATAAAAATTGCAAAAGTCCTTATTCAAAGTTTAAATTAGTTGTTTTCATAGTTCAAAGAGATTCTCTATTGTTCTCTATGTTGCATGGAGTTTCAAAACATTTTTACTTTCTTTTCTTCATTTAAACTAGTGGTTACAAATGTAACATATTTGATAACATTAGACAACACATAAAACATTACTTATAATCTTAAAAGTCAATGATTTGATCTTCCATTCTACGACTATTGACTAAAAAAAAGTAAAATAAAAGTTGTGACATTTATGTTTAATCCAACGAGAATAAAATTTCTAAAAACTTCACCAATTTCATAAATTAAAATTGAATTTTTATCTTAAAAATATAAGAATGTTATCCCTCTCCAACCCACTAAGTTAATAGCACATTTCAACAAATAGAAATACTAATTGTCATTCTAAAACTCATCTTAGAGTACTTCAACAAATAATAAGATACTAATTATCATTCTAAGACTCAATAATTCAATCAAAGTTGAACTCATAATTTTTATTTTGGAAAAATTAATAATAAAATAGAAAAACATGGGAAACACTAAGCTATAATATACTATATATTTAGCTCAAATGTTTATCCAAACAAAGATTTCATTTTGTTCTTATATTTATTTTTGAGAGATCCGTTCAAATGAATTTATGGGATCAAGCAAGAGAGAGAGAAGGGGCCAAGAACAAACGTGGCTTCATGATCTTCATCTTAGTAAAGAACAAGTCACATGGTTCCCATCTGATTCCCCAAAACCCCATTTCAAAAATTTTCACACTCCTCCGTCGATAACAGTAAAATAACAAAGCCAGGAATCCGTGCTTTTCTCTACCAAACAAAAACAACCCATTAAAATCTCTGCTTGTAAACTCCAAAATCCCCATTCCCACCTTCCTTTTTCCACCCAAAAACCCACAAGATCCCTCTTTCTGGATACTTATTTTTTACCAATTTACACTTAAAATCTTTGCTCCTCATAACCCCATTTCTTCCTTTCTATACATTTCATGTAATACCTTTTCGTTTCTCTCTCTGGGAGTGGGAGCTCATCAATCTTACCTGCTCGTTCAAGCAAGCGGCTACATTACATATACATAATCGTTAGCTTTAAATGCAATCAATGGCCCCACAACTACATGCTTAAACTCTTTTTTGCCTCTCCTTCTTCATCAAATATTATATTGTTTTTTCTGTGTTTGCTGTTTCTTTTGGCTTCATTCCCTCTCCCCCATGTCTTAGATTCAGTCTTTCCTTCCATTTTGCAAGATTTGAGCATTTTCCCTGTTCTGGGTTTCTTGTTTTGTGTGTGTGTGTGTGCGTGTGTTTTTTTTTTTCCCTCTTTTGGGTTTGGATTATAACCCATCAGCTCTCTGTTTTCTCTCTTGTAAGAAGGGCACTGGGTTTTATAGAAGATTTGAGCAATTTCCCTGTTCTGGGTTTCTTGTTTTTTTTTTTTTTTTTTTTTTTTTTATGTTTTCTTACTTTTGGGTTTGGATTATGATTCATCAGCTCTTTGTTTTCTCTTATGAAAGAAGGGTATTGGTCATGAACTGGGTTTTATAGATTGAGGGGTTTGAGTAATTAGAGGCCACAATGGTTGGAACTCCAACTAATGGAAGGTCTCGCTTGTCCTTCTCAATGGTTAATGGTGGACAGGAACTTTGTCTTACAAGTACCCCAACCAGCATTGCGGGCTCCGATTGCGGTGTCATTGAGTTCACTAAAGAAGATGTTGAGGCTTTGTTGAACGAGAAGCTTAAAAGGAAGGACAGGTTTAATCTTAAGGTCAGTCCCTCCTTTTCAGCAGTTAAGGTAATTCAGAGCTGAGACCATTTTCCTTTTTCTACGGTTGGTTTTTTTTTTCCTTGCTTTCTTTACATTAGCTGATAGTCAGAATGTTAGATCAGGTTGTTGGAATTTGAGAAAACTTTGGTGGCAATTGCAGTTTGATGAGACCATTTTGTGGCTTTCAGGAAAAATGTGACAACATGGTGGAATACATTAAAAAGCTTAAACTATGCATCAAATGGTTTCAAGAGCTTGAATATGGCTACTTATTAGAGCAGAAGAAGTTACAAGATGAGTTGGAATCTTCTGAGATCAAGTGCAGTGAAATGGGTATCTCCAAGATCTCCCGCCTTTCTTGGTATTGGATATAATTTATCGAGCCAACTTTCTTCATTTTCATTGACCCTTCTTTTTGTTTTTCTCTGTATTTTTCTGTTCAATAGAAATGATAGTGAAGAAGAAAGAGGAAGAATTGAATTCTCTCATTGTGGAACTTAGAAAGAACAATGCCTTTTTGCTAGAGAAATTTACAAAAGAAGAATCAGATAAGTTGGTAAGCTTCGTATTATGCTTCTGAGTTTAAAAGTTTTGATAGATTGGAGGTCTTGGTGTGTTACTTAGAATTTGATTATCACTCCTAGGCTGCAGTAGAATCTCTCACCAAGGAGAAAGAGGCAAGATTGATTATGGAGAGGTCACAGGCTTCAATCTCCGAGGAGCTTGCAAGGGCTCAACGTGAGCTCTCAAGTGCAAATCAAAAGGTAAAATTGAAACAAAATCGATCAATGTACTAAACACAACATATTTTTTGACATTGATCCGTGGGAATCCTGCAGATATCGTCTCTTAATGAAATGTACAAGCGGTTACAGGATTATATTACAAGTTTACAGGAATATAATGGCAAACTTCATACAGAGCTTTCAATCGCAGAGGATGACCTGAAACGTGTAGAGAAAGAAAAGGCTGCTGTGGTGGAGGACCTCAGTATGATCAAGGGTGAACTTGCTCTTTCAAAAGTGAGTTTCTTTCTGCTAAGAGTCATCATGTATTCTTACTGGTGAATATTGGTCTGGTGCGAATCATCAACATCTGAATTGTGATTATAGGCATCTCAAGACGAGGCAGTAAAGCAGAAGGATGCGATGGTGAATGAAGTTACATGTTTAAGAAGAGAAATACAACAGGTTAGAGATGATAGAGATCGTCAACTATCGCTGGTTCAGACTTTGTCAGATGAAGTAGAGAAGTGCAGAGAGTCTGCAGGAAAGTACTGTGAGGAGCTGGATGAAATGAAGGCAAAAACAAATGAATTAGAGGTTTTTACATTGATCTTCATTGATCCCTTTTTCATTTTTTTATTTTTTATTTTTGTATATTATTTGTAAAGATCTTAGAACTTGTCATGTACTCAGAAGCACTTTAATAATCTGGAAGTTCTTTTGCAGGCAACATGTTCTTCACAAAGTTTTGAGCTAAGGGCATTGCAAAATCATCTAGCTGCTGCAGAGAACAAGCTGCAGGTGATGATAAACTAAAGATATCAAGCTGGTTTTGCTATTCAAGCAACAAAGTGGAAATCTTTTGACATGTTTTTCTCATGTTAGGTCTCTGATCTAACTGCAATGGAGACGATGCATGAATTTGAAGATCAAAAGAGACTTGTACTCGAGTTACAACAGCGACTTGCAGATGCAGAAAATAAGCTTATGGAAGGAGAGAAGCTTCGGAAAAAATTGCATAATACTATCTTGGTAATGCTGTTGTTCAAACATGACATTAACCACCGTCTTCTTGTTGTTCACAGTGCCTTTTTGCTCTTGTAATACAGGAATTAAAAGGGAACATTCGTGTATTTTGTCGAGTGCGGCCTCTGTTACCTGATGAACGCGCTAGTCCTGAAGGAAATTTTATCTCCTATCCATCTTCAGTGGAATCACTTGGACGTGGAATTGATCTGGTGCAAAATGGTATTCTTGTTATTCAAGCTTTCCAATTATTTCCATGTGATACATTTCCCGCTAGCTCTCTTTATTCCATGTGATATTGAATGATTCACCTTCAACCTTGTTTATTTATTGTCAGGGCAAAGACATTCTTTCACGTATGACAAGGTTTTCTCACCAGAAGCAACACAGGAAGACGTCTTTGTAGAAATTTCCCAGCTTGTACAAAGTGCCCTTGATGGTTACAAGGTAATACGAAGTGTCTTTGTAGTATTTATTTTTATATTTTAGCCAATTTTCTAGAACAATCCTAGCAATACCTATCCAATTTTGACAGGATAAAAAAAAGTTGTTGAATGGTCTATGAAAACAATCGATATGACATGTAGACGTGTAAACATGTATTTTGCTCTGTTAAAAGTGTTATTTCCACGGGATATTAATTCAAGATAGGACAACTGAGTTATTTCATCGGACTGTTTTGAAGTTCATTTGTGAGTGCTATTTTTTTTAGGTTTGTATATTCGCCTATGGTCAAACTGGTTCAGGAAAAACCTATACAATGATGGGTAGACCAGGGCTCCTAGAGGAGAAGGGACTGATACCTCGATCGTTGGAACAAATATTTCAAACTAGGCAATCTCTTCAACCTCAGGGATGGAAATATGAAATGCAGGTGAGAGAGAAGTTGAACTTCTATGTTTTTCCACCTATTATATGTATCTCTTCGGTTCTGTTCTCATGTTCTCAGACATTTTTGAATTTTTCATCATCTTCTAGGTATCAATGTTGGAAATTTACAATGAAACTATCCGTGATTTACTATCAACAAATCGATCAGCTCCAGATGTGCTACGGGCAGAAAATGGTTCTCCTATGAAACAGTACTCAATCAAACACGATGCAAGTGGAAACACCCAAGTTTCTGATCTCACAGTCGTTGATGTCCGTAGTGCAAGGGAGGTCTCGTTTCTATTAGAGCAAGCTTCTCGGAGCAGGTATCAATAATTTCCTCATTGCATTCATCTGGACTCTCACTAGTGTGTTAGGTGGTACCACCTAACAATAATCAAGAATTGAAAAATGTTGAAATGTAAAAGGTAAAAAAATCAAACCACATATAAGGCACTTGAAACCTCCCCTCTCTTGAGTATATTACTCGAATCCTAAATCACTCTACAATTGTCAGCCATCCCTTAATCCTTCGCTCTATATTAATACTAAATACACGAACAAACTCTCTAGTTAATTACCCTTATATCCTTACTAGTTTTATACTACTACCCATAAACCTCTATTAGTGTCCTTACATAGTGATCTTAATCTGCAATGTTCAATGCTTGGTTTTTCGATGTATGCTTTTTGATCAGAGCCTTATTTTTTATGTAACTGTTGTTTATTATACATCTTCATATGTCGATGCAAAGTTGCAGTGTGATTTGATATTGTTCCTCTAAAATCATAAATTACATCATTACTTTTATTTTTCCCTTAGATCTGTTGGCAAAACTCAAATGAACGAGCAATCATCAAGAAGTCATTTTGTGTTCACTCTCAAAATATCTGGTATCAATGAGGTAAGAAATGGTTGGTCACCATTTATATTTTGAGTATGGTTCCTCTCTACTGCTATGTTGCAATCCATAGACTCACTTCTAACGTTTTTGTATTTGCTAGAGTACCGATCAACAAGTACAAGGGATTTTGAATTTAATTGATCTTGCTGGAAGTGAGCGTCTTTCCAAGAGTGGGTCGACTGGAGATCGACTGAAAGAAACCCAAGTAATTGATCACTACTATTATGATTTTGTTTTAATTTGTTCATCATGCAAAATATGCTCTTAATCTTTATTTTACTTATTGCATCAGGCCATAAATAGAAGTTTATCATCTTTAAGTGATGTTATATTTGCTTTGGCAAAGAAGGAAGAGCATGTTCCATTTAGAAACTCAAAGCTTACCTATCTTCTCCAGGTAATTGTTCAAAGATTACTATTACTTATTCATAAGTTCTCCTCTCAACTCTCTTAAGAATGCCAACTTCTCGTCTGGACTCCTCTATTTGATCGTTCTAATTCTCAATATGGATGATTAAACAGCCGTGTCTCGGTGGAGATTCAAAGACGTTGATGTTTGTAAATATCTCTCCTGATTCCTCCTCGGCCAATGAATCACTCTGCTCGCTTCGCTTTTCTGCCCGGGTCAATGCTTGCGAGATCGGTACTCCTCGGCGTCTAACCAATACACGACCTTAAGATTTATGCTTGAACATTGCCTATACATTGGCAAATCAACTATTTGATAATAAAATATGAGAATGATTCTGACTTAGGCTTAGTTATGTATAGCAAAAGAGATCTGATTGTATCAATGAAAGTAAGATTCTTTTGTTCCCCTTCACTTTTATTTACAATTAAGCCTCTTTAATTGTGCCAAGCATGCTGCAAATTATCTGTCTTCATTTCCATATAAGACAAAATCCAGATAGTTGAACTATAATTTGTGAAACTCACTGCACTGTTTGTCTTGATTTTGCATCTTTAAGCCGCATTGAAATACATGGGAAAAATGGAAACTAATTGTGAACAAGCACCACAGAAGAATTATGGAAAAGCAAGCAGTTCCTCCAAACGCTTCTGATCAATAAATTGTTCAATTTATGCCATTCTATCCATGACTTCTTGAAGTATCGGTGTTGTTTGTTGGTAGTAGGATTCAGTTTCACTCAGATTCTTTTGCTTTGCTGCATTTTCAAGCTGCAAAGTACAAAAGGAGGTACTTCAGCTTGAAAATTTGCATATATTTGAAGAAACTTGTAAAACTTATCTGCATTTTACCTTTTCGAAATTGTCAAATAATCTGTTCGCTAAATCAACAAGAGGCTGCTTCTCATCGTCTGCTGCTGCCGAGATAACTTTGTCAAAATCATAGTACATGAAGGTTGATTTGAGTCGAAGATACTTTCTGACATAATTCAAAGTATCTTTCCCAATCAAATCTGCCATAGCTAGAAGATCAAATGCATATTTTTTCAACCTGTATTTTCTTCCTTTTGTTCCTATGTTAGCTATGTATATCCCTGTCTTCAGAAACGATCGTGTCCCTGTTTGCTCATTCGCAATGTCTGTAACAAATAATTCATAGCAAATTCTAGTCTCTACTGTCAAACTAACCAAACAATTTCGAATTTTCCAATTTGGAGGTACACCCAGATAAGGAAAACAAAAACACAAACGAACATTTCAAACTTGTTCAATGAGAAAGCTTACTGTTGTCAACAGAAGGGACAGGCAAAGGGCCATCAAGCCAATACTCGTTAGCTGAAGCAATCTCGGGGGATGCATTGCCAAAGAGAGCAACAGAGACAAGGCTGGTTAAAGCCAATCTTCTTGTCAATGAGGTTTGATGAGAAGAAACATCCGTTTGTTTCTTGAGAAACCCAGTAATTTTGAGTTTCTTATGAATGTTTTGAAGCTTTGGGAGATTGGGAATGGCGGAGAATTTCCCGTTTAAATTTGCAAGACGAGCCATTTGATGGGAAGACTAAGATGAGAAACGGAGGAAATTAGCAAAAGGAAGAAGCAGAGCTTCTAATTTCAGTTATCCGCTTCCCTTTTTCAGTTTCTTCATTGTCCACCCAAAGGATATCCTCACCAAGGTTATTCTGGTAATTTTGTTATAAAAAGTTAAATTTCTTCCCATCAAGTTCAAAAATAAAATAATGTTATAAATATTAATATAATATATAGATGCCCCTTGGCCATAGCCACATGTCAACTAATTAACCATCTAATATTAATGTCATGTGTCTATCAAATATTCAATTTTAGTTGTCATGTAACTACCCAGCACATGCTTGCCAAATTGCCTATAAAGAGTAGCTTTTGGTGGAGTAGTAACACACCAACATTGGAGAGAAATCCAAAGAAATGGGAGAAATCGGAGAAGTTTGAGACTTTAACTTTCCTATTTCTTAAGATTCTTATTTATTATATATATATATATATATAAACTTACATAAATATAACAAAACCATAAACTATTTACGGCCCGTGTAACAAAACCCATAAGATTAGCCATTTTTTAAATATTCCAGGTTTGCCCTTCAATCTTTCTTTTCTTTCTCGCGATTCGTCTTCCTCATGTTATTTTGTCTTCCACTGCGATTTCGTCTTTCTTGTTTTCTCTTTTTCTTTCCATCATCTTTCTTATTTTTCAATTCTTTATTTATGCCGTTTAGTCTTTACATCGTTTTTCTTTTTTTTTTTCTCTTCATTTTTTTCACTTCGATTTCTTTCTATCGTCTTTCTACTTTTCCTTTTTTTTTTTTCGCTTTTTTCGATGCGATTTCTTTTCATCGTCTTTTTTTTTACACGTTTATATTTGGGTTACCAAATCTAAACAACTGTGTATAAGATTGTACACAAAAAAGTAGCAAAATCTAAAAGATTGTGTATAAAGAATCTTGAAAAAAATCATTTAGATTGGAGTAGCCAAATGTAAACGATCATGTAAAAAAATAAAATATTGCGTATAAAGAATCTTGAAAAAAAATCATTTTGATTGCAGTAGCCAAATGTAAACGATCGTTTAAAAAAAGTAAACGGTCGTGTAAAAAAACAAAAGATCTGTATAAAAAATCTTGAAAAAAAATCATTTGGATTGGACTAGCCAAATGTAAACGATCGTGTACAAAAAAAGTAATAGATCGTATAAATAAATCTAAATGATCGTGTAAAGAAATCTAAACGATCGTGCACCAAAAGAATTAAAAAAAATCGTGTACCAAATTTTAAAAAAATCATTTAGATTTGGACGATCGTGTAACAAAATTAAACAATGAAATTAAAAAGATAAATTGTAGCCATATTTAATCGCGTATAAGTTGTACCCATATCTAAATGATCGCCGTATAAATTGTAGCCATATCTAATCGCGTATAAGTTGTAGCCATATCTAAATGATCGCATTCTAGCCATATCTAAACGATCGCGTATAAATTATAACCATATCTAAACGATCACCTTATAGACATATCTAAACGATCGCGTATATATTGAACCATATCTAAACGATCGCATATAAATTATAACCATATCTAAACGATCGCCTTGTAGCCATATCTAAATAATCGCATATAAATTATAGTCATATCTAAACGATTGCGTATATATTGAACCATATTTAAACGATCGCGTATAAATTGTAGCCATATCTAAATAATCGCGTATCAGACAATAACCAAATCTAAACGATCGCAATATATTACGCGTGCGTTATTAACGGTGTGGTTGATGGGACATTTTTGGTATTTTACACGGTGGGCCTCTAGGCTTTTTCCGTTTTTGGAATTGTTTTATACAGTGTAAATATTTTACCCTTTTTTTATATTTTTGAAAAGATCCCATATATATATATATATTATATTTTATTATATCATTATTGTAATATTATATTTTTTCGGTTTCCATATTCCGATTGTCTCATTTTCACAACATGTTATCAGAACAAGCTTCAGTTGTGTCCTCCGGTTGTCCTAACGGTATGTCAGTTTTCTCCTACTCGTTATAATTAATAAAATAAATATTACTTTGTCTTGTTTGATATATATTAAATTTCTACTATTTGATACTAATAGTAATAATCATTTATCATGACGTTGGAACTCCAATCCCAACCCATCCCAGAAGGTTCTCAACTATTCTCTAGGGACGAAATATACGAGACCGTTTTGGGTAGGCAACCGGGCTACTCAAAAGGTCTTGGTTGGGGTTCCAAGCTTAAGTCCCAAAAGACTGCTGCTAGCAATTCTTCCTCTTCATATGAGAAAGAGATGCATGCCAGAGGTTAGCGAACTAAGAGCTAACCTTGAAAACGCTAACTAATTAATTAAAGAACAATGATGAACGTTGGAGTTGCATGCCCAACTAATGGAAGAATGAGGAAAATGATTGAGGAAATGAGTTGGGCACAGAGAGGATTGTGAGTACTTGGGGTATGTATTTTTTCAAAATTTTCTAAATTGTAAAAATAGAAAATTTAAAAGCAGATAACCCTCTAATAACCGTCTGATATCATTAATTACTTGTCATATTTGCAGAATGCAAAAAAGAGGTGCTATGACTTGTCTTTTTCTAAAGTTGTTTGTCATCTGATGTAATTTCCCTTTGTTTAATTTTTCATCGATGATATATATCAAAATTTACTTTTATGTCATTGTAGGTTTGGAATTCATTGAATTTGATCAATAATTAGGAGATAGGGTAGTTTTTTTTTTCTTTTTATATAATTTGTTTTTGAAGAATTCAAAGTATTTGTAATTTTTCTTATACATTCAGATTTACTATTTACTTTTATAAATTACAATTTTTATTTTGATAATTTTTTATTAATTTTGTACTTGATGTCTTTCATAATTTTATTGAATTTATATCGAATTAGAACCCAAAAGAGTATCTCACTATAAAAAAATGAATAAAATAATTAAAAATTAATATAATAATATCTCTCGACGCAGTAAGGACAGTAGAAATAAGCCCTTTCCTCGACACACTTTCCATCACGTTGGGGAATGTATTTCCAATGCCGCATCGGGAGAAACTACTCCCAATGCCAAGATGGCGCGTTTGTTGGCAATGACGGTGTAGAGAATATGTCATTCCTAATGCTGTCCTGTTTGCATGTTGGGAATGACTCTCCTAACTCAATACTCTCAATAGTTTTTCCGATAGAGGTTTAGAAGTTGAGAGAGGTTTGCGGACACTGTTGGGTCAAAACTCGAATGCCTTACAGCGTCGGACATGCCCCTATTCTTTGTAGTGCTACCTTGAAAGAAAGATTCGACGCGACTTCAGTGCTAAATCGCATACGTCGGTTGCTCCCCAAGGTTAACACAACTTTTCAACTCATGCGTGCACTCGCTGGACTAAGGAATGGAACCAAAGAAATTATTGCTTGGAGAAGAAATCAAAGTTTTGGAAAAGAAGAAGAACAACCTCCAAACACTAAAATCTTTTCTTTAAATATATATAAAAAGAATAATGATTTTAGATCAAAATTTAATTTTAAATCTATAATGATTAGTGTATTAAACAATATCATTATAACCATCAAACGTTATAATATTTATAACCATTACAATAATAATAATAATAATAGTAATTATCATATTTCATTGAAATATTATTATAAATCATTACAATCATAATCATTTTTATCAGCTATCTTGTCTCCTTTATTAAGCTCTCTAACACTGTTCCAAGTGAAAGACAAGAAGAGAAAGAAATATAATAAGCTTCTAAGTACCACCATCAGCTCGAAGACGACAAACTTATAAGCCAGCGCCAAAATAGGTCCACCATTTCTTCAAAGAATCGAGTAAAAAGAAAAGAAAAGAATACCTCAGAGGTCTGAACCTAACCATACATGACCATCACATTTTCTTTAGCCTTCACAACATCGAGACGGTCAAGTTTAGAAATGGAAGGGCTCGATGTACAACTAGCAGTGTTCACCAGAGAAACCGAAACCTATTTGAAGGAGGTCTCGAAGATGCTGGTTGAAGAAGTCGAGCAGAGAAAGATGTGAAGAAATGCAAATGCTGATTGAGAGAAAGAGATATAAAAGGGAATGGAAGGCTTTCACATGGTGGAAAACCAACGTTTGATGGAGTATCGTTGATTCTTTGAATTTCTTTCTTCAAAATTTTATTATTTTAATCTTTGACCCTTTCTTCTTCTTCTTCTTCTTCTTCTTTTTTCTTTCCTTTTTTCCTTTTAAACATTTTAAATGTCGAGTTGACAAGAAGAATAGCAAAATAGAAGGTTTACTTTGGATAAATGAAATTTTTTTATTTAAATTGATAAAATAGAAAAATAGAAAAGTATGGAATAAAAATTGCTGAAACAATGTCTTAAATGTCCCTATCAAATTTAAAAGCTAGAATCCTAAATACAATTATCCAATAAACCACAAATCCCTATAATTAAATCAAACTCCCCACACACAATTAACACCTATCAAAATTCTAATTTCCCCCTAAAGTTCGAAAATTAACACCTATCACCATCAAAACTCCACATTCTTTCTACAGTCGTTTCATATCTTATTCAAATCATGGCCGTTCAGGCATTCAAACGTTCAGGGATTCAAACGTTATCAATCTCTTCACTTCTTTCAAACTTTTCAAACGCTTAAGGTATTCAAATGTCGAGGGAAAGTGGGTCAGCGACAACATTCTTGAAACCCTTGAAACTCTTCAAAGTCGAGATTCCAGGTTCCTTATCTTCCACTTCCATAGATTACACCGAAAAAAATTCTTGAAACCCTTCGTCCCCTTCCAACCTTTCATCAGTTGCAGAAACGATTGGAGGTTCAAGTTTTTCGTCTCCAAATACACTGTAATTCACCACAATAGATTCAATATATTCTAGAATACATGGGGTCATAGACAACAAATATTCACAAATAGGTGCAAAACAATGCAAAACTATCAGTCAGTTAAATAAAATAATGGAACAAAATTTATAAGTTAACTACACTTCACCCAATCTATAATGTATAACATTCCAAACATAATACACAGTTACACTGTAATTTACATCAATCAGATACAATATATTACAAAATGGATGGGATCATAGACAACATATATTCACAAATACAATATAATTACACAAAATAGAATGTATTATTTATATTAAATAGCAACCACATACTTTGTATTTTACGTATACAGAATTCATACATACTAAGTATTATATCACACATACCTCAACTTTTTCTTGTGTCATTGGTGCCTTCCCTTTTCGTCTTCTATCCTCTTTGGCCTTTTCTTCCTTGTTAGCACTCTTGACCTATGTTATAAAAAGGAAATTGATAGCAAAATTCCATATAACTTTTACATTTACCAGATGTTATAGATTGTCACCTTCTTTCCCTTTGTCGCATCCTTTTTTCTATTTCTATTCTCTTTTGATTCTTCATTTGTTTCACTTGTTTCTTTTGTCCCTGAACTACATTCTTCATTCACGTATGTCTCACTTTGTTCTTCATCTTCATCTTGTTCTTCTTGTTTATCTTGTTCACTTTCAATACTATCCTGTTCAGCAAGGTTATATTATGAATTTACTAAATATAGTACATTTTATGAATTGAAGTATAGCGTTGACAACAAACCTTCTCTTCATTCTCTGCTTCTTTCTCTTCTTCACGTTTCCTTCTCACAAATTACCTTTTTGAAACCTACACGCACCCCAAGATAAAGAAATTATTAAATATGCAAACTAAAGAGAAAATACCAGCAAAAGAAAGATCTATTCCTTTTGATATGTCCAAAACTGATGGAATTCAAACCTCAAAAGACTACAACGACTGTGAAATTTAGAGGGAAAAAGCCAAAACAAAGCATTAAATCATTAGGTTAGTAGAAACTTGAACACTCCATCTAGAGAATGAAAAGATCGGAAGGAAAAAAACACTTTGTATGAAATGAGCATCAGATTGAACTCCAACGGAGAATCACAAGCAATAAAGCTACCAAAAACGTGGAGGCTAGTGGCAAAGTGGAAATAACATAGACTGATGAAGAGTGTGATAGTGGAAAAAAAATTATATTCTACTAATTTTTTTAAAATCTATATAATTGCCACAATAATATAATTATTTAAAACAAAAATCAACAAAAAAATATGGATAATCGTAATTTGTATTGAAATCAAGGAACCTAATCTAACATTTAAATTCAAATGGTAATTAAAAATATAAATTGTGTATTACTTAATAAATTGTTAATCAAGAAAATCAAAATTCTTGTATATATAATTGGCATTATTTTAGGGGAAGGATCTAAAATTCAAATTTAAATTGTTATTAAAAATATATATTATGTATTATTTATGTAAGACCTGTAGTTAAGACAAGTAGTTAAAGCAAGTAGTTAAGAACCATAGTTAAGAGAAGAAGTAAAAATTTGACTAAGTGTCCTAAATAAGCGTTTTGGTTAGTCTGCAAGAAAGGTTATGTGAGAAGACTTTTAAAAGGTTAGGCAATTAGAGTTCTTTGCGAAATGGAACTTGGCGAGAAGAAACAAGAGAACTTATCAAAAATTTCCTGAATTTCCTAAATGGGCTATGTGTAAAGATTAAGTTAAGCAAGGTTAGGCTAAACCGTAAGCTTACATGTGTACTATTAAGAAGCAGGAGGTGGTGACTTATCAAGAGCTTAAGGGTGACTAAGCTTGTTTAAGGACTAGTACAAATAGGGGTCTTCAGTCAAATTATTAGTCATGGTTATTTTGAGAATTTGAAGATAAAACTTTAAGTGTTGAAGAGATGCCAAAGTGTCTCTGCGAGAAGATTACGCAAGAAGAAGAAGAAGAGAAGCCTTTAAAGTTTGAGTAGCTAAGTAGTGTGAGTGTTTTCTCCAAAATATTTAAATGATTTCAAGCTTTCTTTATGAAGTATTTACTGATTTGAAATAATGATTTCAATATACATGTTTTAAAGAGATTTCCATGAAAAGTTTATGTTACATTGAAAGCATGTTTTATGCGATTTCAATGATTATGTAATGGTGTCTAAACCATTAGTCTATTTCCTATCAATGAGCTAATTGTTATGTGTACATAAGGAGTAAAGGTAACCATGTAGAAAAGGTCTACATGGTGGAGTGAAGTTGGCTAATGTAGAAAAAGATTGCATTGTGTTTAACGACCTGAGCACAAGAATGAATCGGGATATTCTCGGATGCTGATGATTAAAAGACCATCTTAGTAGTCTAAACGCAGGAGGACGAATCCTTGCGTAGAGAATGATTCAAGATTCTTGTCGAAAGAAATGACTTGACTAATGTATGTATATGAAATGTTGACTTTATGTGATTTGGTTGTGCAAAATGTTATGTTGGTATGAAAAGATGTATTTATGCAAAGTGATATGTTTGGCAGAATGATGTTCACAAAAAAGTATTTTGCGAAAAGGATTTCATAAAACCTCACAGAGTCATTTGGACTTACGTTTTAATTTTCATCTTCAAGGAAACAGGCGTTAAGGCCAAGTAAGGAAGAATGAGGGGCTTGCTAGGCGAGAAGGTTACCAAGACAATTTAGCATTAAAATTTAAGACTTGTCATTATGTATATGTTGTAAAGATGTGGTAAAACGCACATTCCAATTTAATAAAGTTTGATTTAATTCTTTTCCCATTTTGTGTCTTTATCGTCTACGAAATATTTGTTAAGTCAAAGGAAAATCTTTAAGCGATTAAGCAAATTAAGCTTATGGACCTTAAGACTGGGTATTTTGGCGTTTAATGTGTCAACATGCGCATGCTATGCCGCGTCTCGCACGACTAGCAAAGACGTTTGCGGGGCCGGGTGTGATAACATGGTATTAGAGCATGGTCTTGGGTCGAATTACATTAGCTATAGCTAACTTTAATAATATTTATTAAAAATGCATATTAAATATAGATAATTGAAATATATATATGGGTCAAAGTTTACCTCAATATTATCATGTTTGTGTACATTAAGTGAGAGTCCTATCTATTAAAAATTGGACAAATATCAATTTATATCCTTTAACTTTAGGGTTATATTAGTTTAAACCTTAACCTAATAATTGTATCTATTTAAACCCTGAATTTTGTGAGTTAATTTAAATCCTAAATTAATAATTGTATCAATTTTGATCCTAAGCTTTTAAAAATGTATCAATTTAGACCTTGAGCATGTTAAACGTATCAATTTAAACCCTCCATTATGTTTTACTTCGACACACTCATGAAAGTTGAAGGTTTAAATTGATACATGTATGAAAGTTCATGGTTAAAATTGATGTATTTTTGTGAGAGTGAGACTTAAATTGATACAATTATTAGTTTATGGTTTAAATTAATTCAAATCCCAAAGTTCATGGGTATAAATTGATATTTGGGAGCCCTTAAAAATGTAAAGTAATTGTTTTAGTCATAATATTTATAAATCTTTTAACTCCTTTTGATATATTTGAAAACATAAAATAAATATATAGGAGTAATTTCAAGAATAATGTTTTTTTAAAAAGAACTAATGACAAAAATAAGGTAGTTAAAAAAGAAAATATAGAAATGGAGTTAGGGGTTGGGATTGAAACTATTGTAAAAAATAGGGTAGTTTTTGGGTTGACAGAAGTCATGTACTCAGTACAGAACTTCCTTTAATATAGTCACAACCTACATGGTTGAAGACTGAGTCAAATGTTGTGACTAGATCAAAGGATGTCATGTACTGGTACACGACTTCCTTAAAAACATTATTCTCCAAATTTAAACATTTTTTGAAGTCTATATTATACTTTGAGATTTGAACTTTGGACTCAAAGAGAGAATGCAAGAGGAAACTGAAGGAACACGAGACATACCAGCAGAAATAGAATCTAATCGCGTCTAAATTAATGAAAATTTAACATGCATGAACACTAATATGCTTAATTAGGGTTTATGGAAAATATATCTTTGTAACTCTCGAGTCCTTGTGAATTTTATACAAAATTAACATGACACAACCATCAGAGTTTATGCCATGCCCCGTCCCTCAATACATCCTTAACCTCACATTGCGACCCACAACCACGACCTGAGCAGCCTTGATGCCTCTTGGTGAAATGCCAGAACGCTCAACTTATTGTTTAAAACCTTTGAATCTTATACACAACGCTTAGGTTGAACTTGGACTTTTAAAATTACTAGCGATAAGAAAATAGACAACACAAGATAAATAAACTACTCATTTATTAACTTAATAACATGCTTTCCAGATACATAATACAAATTCTTTAAGTACAAAGATTTAAAACAAAACTTCAGGCTTCCAACTCCTAGCGTAACTTCTACATAATTACTTATAATGCTTGGCTTATGGCATAATATGTAGTAGCTCACCTTACTGTTCTTAACTCAGCCTCAACGTCTTGATTCTTGGGAAAGGAAAACTTAAAACGTAAGTCAAATACTTAGTGAGTGAGGTTTTAGAAATCCTTTTAGGGCATACAACATTTAAATACATTTTCATAAACAGGCTCGCAATGCCTCATTTCAAAAAATAAACATACACATTAGCTTCTACTTATTCCTTTCACCGAGAACATAAACCATTTCCATGCATAGACTACTATAATTTCTCGTATCATTAACATCCCTTGGAGAATTTCTCGATTCATTTCCCATTGCTCAGGCCGTTAACTCAATATGCTCCTTTAAACACATTGGCCAAATATGCTCCTTTAAACACATTGGCCAACTTCTTACCGCCATGTGGTCCTTTCACCCTATTCTAGCCTTGACTCATTATGTGCACATAATAGCTAGCTCATGATAGGAATAAAGCTAATGGATTACTCGTATACATACAATCATCACATAGAAATTTTAGCTTAAAAACTCTTTTCAAATAAACAAGCTATCAAATAACATCAACAACACTATATTGTGTGTTAAGTATTTACAAACAACACAAGATTTAGAAAGAATGCTTTAAAACACTGTTATTTCTTTTAGAAAATGAATCACAAACTAAGTTATCCTTTTTTTGAACGCCAAACTCCAGAACTTCTTCTTCTTGCCTAATAACTTCCTCAACAAGACAACATTTGCCAAATATCAGCTTAACATCCTTTTCTTCAGACAAAGTCCTACTTATACTAATCTTAAATTAGATTAGTCATTTCTTAAGCTTTTCTTAGCTTACTAGCTCCTACTTAGTGATTTACACGTGTGAGCTTAATATCCTTCATATCCATGCTTAGTTTTATTCTTAACACATCATCAGCTGTCTAATCAAGATTAGAAATTTCCTTCGATTACCCAACTCTCAACACCTACTCTTCTCGCATTACAATACCTAAAACGATTGATTGTCACTGAACCTCAACAAAATATGGTCTTTAAAACGCCTACTCACAAAACACCTTCTTCTTCCAAAGCTTTAAATTAAAACCTGGATCTCATAGTTTACTGATAACTTGTAGAAATACAAGTTATTGCAGCCTCTTTTATAGAATAACGAGGCTCAAATGTAGAATAAGTGTATCAAAATGTCTTAATTATGTTGAAAAGCACAAGTATTTAAAAATACACTTTACATAAACATCCATGTCTGTTTTACCACATTTCAGTGACTTAATGTAAGATAAAAGCAGAGATTAGTGAATTACAGGGGATATCACGCAAGAGCTACGCGAGAAGAACCTGTCTAGTGAAAACAAATGCTAGGCAAGAAGTTTCATCATTACGTAAGGATGGTTCACTAGAAGACAAGAATGGTAGTTGAGGATGATGTAACTTGACAACGGTGGCTTTCGACGTTGACATGATCAGAAAAATAGAAGTTTCTATTCGAAAGTTGCCTATATAAAGAACTCTTTCCCTACCAAGCAAGGAAGTCAGCTGTGTAAAAAAGCCATATAATTGTGTCCGACCGAGGTTTGAATGGACCTAAGGGGTCCCGAATAGGCCAGAGAGCCGACTTTGTGGAAAGCCATATGCTGATCTCCAGTCAAAGTGCCTGAATGGGCCAAAGACTAGAGAGTAGAGGAAAGGAGTAGCCTTTCTGCCATTTATAAAGAGATCTCTTCTTCTTCTCCGATCAAGTTGTAAGTGAAAGCTTAGAGTTTGAAGGAAAGGAAGCCTTCCACTTCCCCTATCTTGTAAACATTTTTCCACTCTCTTTTCTTTTCATTTTTGTATTCTTTGTAATACGTGTTGTTCATATTGTACAATGGTCGACATTCTTTAATATATATAATGTTTATATCCTTTCAATCCATTCATCTCTTTACTATTCACTTGTCAATGTGTTATTTGTAGTTTATTCTTGTGGTAAGTTCTTGATAAGTTGCTTTTCTTATAACTCATATCGCGTTAGTTGAGCTATTTTCATCACCTGGCCAGTGCTTATTGCCAACTACCTGAGAGGGCAAGTAGCAAGGATATGGCTAATGCGTGCAAGGAGGAGTTTAGAGATAAACTCCAGCTTGGCAAGATAACTTCCATCATTTGTACCTCGAAAGGAGGACAAGTGTGGGCAATAGGCGCCGAGAGGTTGTTGTCGTTAATTGCGAAGTTTTGTACGTTTTATAAGTGAAGTAGAATGAGACGTTTGTACCCCGAAAGGAGGAAAAGTGTGACATTTTAAAACCTTGAGATGAGTTCACTTTAATCATAGATTAGTTGTGGGAGCTACATCGCATCAAAGCTTTCATGGTCTAATCGCCTAGTCATGCATAGACATTCCTTCACCCATTCTTCATACAAGTTAGTTTGTATCTCCATTTCACATTCATCTAACTCCCCTCTACAAATTTC
This sequence comes from Cucumis melo, assembly GCF_025177605.1. Classification (NCBI taxonomy): domain Eukaryota; kingdom Viridiplantae; phylum Streptophyta; class Magnoliopsida; order Cucurbitales; family Cucurbitaceae; genus Cucumis; species Cucumis melo. Next base: position 10,034,477 of record NC_066860.1, read on the forward strand.
TAGCGTACACAAGGCGTTATAGTTTAGTTCACATTCATTTATTCATTATTCATTATTCTTTTATACCGCCTAAGTGATGAGTAAATCCTAGAATTAAATTTTTGATATTAGTTCCCTGTGTTCGACTCTGGATCATCTGGATAAACCTATTGTTTCGCTTATACTTGGACAAGAAATAGGAAAATTTTTACATGACAAGGACTTAGTTTTAACATAGTGAAGCGATTCACATGGTGTATTTTGCATGCAATGATCTTGAATCAATGACACATTATGAAGGATGAAATATAGTTTACCTTACTAAGTCTGTAACAATAAACAAGTATGTTATTGGCAATTAGAACCCATAAGCACTTACCCGTTATCCTCTAGACTCAAAACTGAGTTATGAGACGAATGAGTGAAGGATTTGTAAGGAGAAAGAGATGGATATATGGAGGATAGAAAAGGAAATTCATAAGAGATATAGATTATAATTTATTTATTTTTTGAAGTTAAGTGGAAAAATTCAACAAGTTTCCAAAACTTATTAACAATTTCAAAAAAAAAAAAACTATCTTTTTATAAAGAAATTACAAACTTTGACTTTTGAAACCTAAAAATCTACATGTTTATTTTTTACCATTTTGTCCTTCTTGACTAATTTCGATCTTCCAAACATGAAACTGCCTTCTTTTTTCTGAAATTCAAATCATCTTTGAATATAAAGTGAGTCAAAGTTTGATTTTTCAAAGTCAAAAGTCAATCATTTGACTTTTTACACTTGGACAGTTTCCATTGTTTTCGAGCTTTCAAATATGAATATGTATTCATATTCTTGATATTCAAATCATATTTAAATATAAAAATTTTATCTCTAAACTAATAACCAACCTTTATATCATATATACTTATCGATTTTACTCTCCATTCTTAATTCAAATAATTCAAATTAATCTAACATATTATTCTAACTTTATTCCATGTACACTAGCAAGGGAACCTAATGAACCTATAGATCATAGGCTTCAACAATATGAGATTAACTGACTAAACTCTTTAAATCTAGCTAATCAACATTTGTTAACTAATGGGTCATTTCACTAAATTCTCGTAGTTGCACTCCCCTCATTATAGATATAATTGTTTCCATATGATATAATCATGATTAGTAAGTCAATCCTTCACAAGTTTTTTGTAATCTTTTTTGGGTTAAAATACTATTTTATTCCTAGTATCACATCTTGTTCCTTAAATCACATTGATCCCTCTAAGGTCCAACCTATATATAAACCAAATCCCTCTAAGGCCAATGAAATGGTAGGGCCTCTTGTTCAAGACTTGGATTCAACACTTAAAGGAATAACCTATCTACTGACTCTATAGAGGGTAGGAATGAATTCCATCTTGCACCCTATGTCCCTATCTATCCACTCGGTCTTACCACTGAAATGAGAGGCTGATTGTGTCAGCGTTTGAGTTACCATCATCTATGTCTAAGGATAATCTTGTGTGAACAGAAGTTTATAGTTAGCTCAGGATTAAAATTAAGTTACCTAGGTCATTAATCGAAAGAAATAGTCAATTTTAAACAGTAAACGTCGTTATTACGTAAAAGTGACTATTTCATGGTTTAGTCTTATATAAATTCTTTACATAGGATGCCCCCACTTACATGTCTCTATATGAGCGAATTTAGGATCATATCATTTGTACTAACTACAAAGTGGGTTGCATACACAGTGTTACCACAATAAGGTGCTCAACCTTATTCAAATATGATAAATCGTTTAGGCTATATACTGGAACTTGACCCATGTTTATGTTTATACATAAAGTTCAAGTGTACAAAAGATAGCCTCGGGACCTTAGTTTATTGGATTCAAGAATATACAATTTCACTAATAATTGTTTAATAACCACTTTATTGAAAAACATAATATGATTATAAACTTTGAGTTTTAGGACATAAAATCTAACAAACTCCACTTGGACTAGAACTCCTCGTGGAATAAAACAATGTTGAATTTAAGTGTGAAATTATAAAAGATATGAGTATAATAAATTAAGGCATACATCCCTCTCACTTGTCCTAGTTTACGAACTTCGTAAACCTAAACTCTGTAGGTGACCTTCAAACGCTTTAGCCACGAGGGCCATTGTTAGGATCAGCAAGAACATAACACTAGCCATGGCTTAAGCATCTTATATACACAAAATATTGTCTAGATATAAAACAAAAAATTCCAAAAAGGGTCTGTTGCTTATAAATATGAAATTCATTCGTCGAAGGAACAATGTCTTACGACACCTCAAGGAGTTTAGAAGATCGACATATTCCATATGGTCACACAGTTGGAGCTTATTGTATGTAATGTTATGTACTAGACCTGACATTTACTACTCAGTAGGGATGGTTGGTATGTATCGTTCCAATCCTAAACGTGAACATTGCACTGCCGTTAAGAATATCTTAAAGCATCTTAAAAGAACAAAGAACTACATGCTTGTGCATGATTCGAAGGATTTAATCCTTACTAGATACATTGATTCTGATTTTCAAACCGATAAAGAGGCTTGAAAGTCTACATAAGGATTAATATTCTCTCTGAAGGGAGGAGTAGTAGTATGGAGAAGCGTAAAGTAAAATTGTATTATCTTATCCGAGAAGTGATGCATCATGGTGACGTTGTAGTAACTTTGGTACATGTTGAGCAAATTATGACTAATTGTTTTACAAAGACCTTCATAGGTAAAATGTTTGCAGGTCATCTAAAGAATTTAGATCTACAACATTTACAAAGACCTTCACTACTAAAATGTCTGTGGGTCACCTAAAAAATTTAGATCTACGACGAAGTTTGTAAACTAGGACAAGTGGGAGACTTTTTAGGTGTATGCCCTAGTTTATTTTATTCATATGCTTATTGTACTCATATTTATTGTTGCACCCTTCCCTGCAACACATCCTGGCCCTCGCATTGTGACACGCCAATGCAACCTTAGTAACCTTGGTGCCTCTAAGCGAAATGCCAGAATGCTCAATCTTAAAAATCTTTGAATACGACACTTAGTGTTTAGTTTAAACTTGGACCTTTAGAACTACTAAGTGATAAGAAAACACAACACATGATAACAAAACAAACGTCTCTTTATTACTTAACAAATTGTGTTCCAATACATAATATAATCTTCTTGAATATAAATAACTATAAGAAAAAGGCTTTCAACGCCTAGCACAACTTCTTCAAATTCACATGTAAAATGCCAAGCTTAGCTCTTTAGTGCCTAGCTTGCTGGCCTTACCCTTTTTAGCTTGGCCTCAACTCCTTGATACCTGGGGAAGGGAAACTTAAAACGTAATTAAAATACTTAGAGAGTAAGGTTTTAGAAATCCCTTTGGGGCATACAGTACAATCAAATAAATTCTTTTTCCATAAACAAACTCATAATGCCATTTGTAAAACATAAATACAGAAATTAGCTTCTATTTATTCCTTTCGCCAAGAACATGAACATTTCCCACACATAGACTATTGTGACTTCTCGCATCATCAACATCCCTTTGAGAATTTTCCGATTCATTTCCTGTTGCTCAGGCTATTAACTCAATACGCTCCTTTCAACCTATTGGCCAACTTCTTACCTCCATGTGGTCTTTTCACCCTATGGTTGCCTTGACTCATTATGTGCACATAATAACTAGCTTATGATAGGAATAAAGTTAATGGTTTAGTCGCATACATATAATTCATACAATCATCGTACAAGAAAACTTCAACTTAAGAACTCTTCTTTTCAAATAATCATACTTTCTCATAATCATGAACCAGATTATACATGAGTTAGAACATTTAAATAACCATACAAAATATTAGAAAGAACGCTTTAAAAGCTCTTTTCATCCTTTTAGAAAATCACTCACAAACTGAGTTTCCTTATTTTTCTCGCCTAGTGATCTCTTTCAGTAGAATGATTGGATGAAATTTCAATATAACCTCCCTTTCTTCTACCCTCTCCTTCTATTTATACAAGTCCTAAATTGGATTAGCCACTCCTTAAGCTCCCTTAGTTCACCAACTCCTACTTGAAGTGTTACACGTATAGGTTTAACATCTTTCCAAACCATGCCTAGCTTTAACCCAACACGTGGTCCACTAACTAATTATAATTAAGAAACTTCCTTAAATTTTCCTAAACTCTTTTCACCTATTATTCTTGCGTTGTAACACCAAAACACCTTCTTCCTTGCTTCATTGAGTTTGAATGCGTACTTACTTGTCGCATCACCTAGCTTCAATGTGTTCTATCCTTAAAAATGCCTATTACATCAAAATGCCTTCTTAAAAAAACCCTTCTATTCAAAATGTTAGTTTTACATGTATTATTCTCTCCCTTAAATTCAATGTTGTTTTATCCCACTGGAAGTTTTTGTCCAAGTGGGATTTTTTTTGAAATTTATGTCCTAAAACTGGTAGTGTAATTTAAAATCATATTCTACTAAATACAGTGGTTGTTAAGGACTTATGAGTGAAAATAAATCTCATAAACTTTAATCGAATAACTAAGGTCCCGAGGCAAACTTGTGTAGACTTGAACTTGATGTAGAGACATAAATATGGATCAAGTTCGAGTACATAACCTAAACGATATATAGCATATGAATAAGGTTGGACACTTTATTCTAGGGATACTGTGAATACGGTTCACTTTGTAGTCAGTGCAAACAATGTGATCTTGAATCGTTCATATAGAGACATGGAAGTGGGAGCATCCTATGTAAAGAGTTTACATAAGATTAGAATCAAGAAATAGTCACTTTTACGTCATAACACCGTTTACTATATAAAACTAACTATTTCATTTGTTGATCACCTAGGTAACTTAATCTTAATACTGAGCTAACGATAAAGTCCTATTCACACGAGTTTATCCTTAGCTCTGGTCCAATAAGCCACCCATTTTAGGGGTAAGACCGTGTGGATAATTGGTGACGTATAGTGCAAGATAGAATTCATTGTAACCGTTTTAGAGTCAATATCAGGTTATTCCCTTAATTGTTGAATCCAAGTCTTGAACAAGGGTTCCACTCTCCTGTTGGCCTGAGAGCGATTTTTTTATAAGTTGGACCTTAAAATAATTTTTTATTAGAGGATGAGTGGGATTTAAGGAACAAGATGTGATACTAGGGATAAAACTATATTTTGACTCAGTTAAGATTACTAACAACTTGTGAAGGATTGATTTATTAATCATGGTAATATCATATAGACACAATTGTATCTAAAGTGAGGGAAGTGCAATTACAAGACTTTAGTGGAATGACTCATTAATTAACGAATGTTGATTAGCTTGGTCTAAAAGAGTTTAGCTAGTTATTTTTAGATCGTTGAGCCTTGATCTATAGGTTCATTAGGTTCTTCTACTAGCTCATATGGAATAAACATAGAACAGTTTGAATGGTTCAAATTAAGAAAGGAGAGAAAAACCAACATATATATTTGATATAACTATTGGTTATCATTTAAGTGATATAACTTTATATTTAAATGTGATTTAAATATCAAGAATATGAATGTGATTCATATTCAGAAGCTCATAAATGATGGAAATAGTCAAAGTTGACCGTGAAATTTGATTTGAATTTCTGAAAAATGAATGTGGATTCATGCTAGAAGGTAAAACGTTAGTCAAGAAGGACAAAATGATAAAAAGTCAAAATGTTTGCTTTTGACTTGGACTACAATAATGAAAAGACTAATTTGCCCTTTAACTAAAGTTAGTGGAAAAATCCAACATTTTGTTGGATAATCCTACAAAGTTCTAGTGGGGTATGTGGTTGCATGAGATGTTGACATCAAGCCCACTAAAATCTACTAATGGTGGAATGTAAGGTATTAGACTATGGTGAACTAATTACATGCATAATTAGTCTATTTAAAGAAAGTTTATTTTCAAATTGTTAAAGGCTTTTTTTACTCTTTAATTATTTTTCTTAAAACTTTCTTTACCTAAGAATTTTTTCTCCTAACTCTTAACCCTAAGTTCATTCCTCCTAATTCCATCTCTCTCTCTCTTCTTCATTCCTTCACTTATCGGGTCCCATAATTCGATTCTAAGTTCAGAGAGTAGCAGGTCAACACTAGTGGTAGTTTAATTCATGTTCGTGAGAAGATTACGAGCATTTCGAGAGCTATGAAGGTATGTGTTATATAAACCCTAGTTTGATTTAATTAGAGAGATTGATGCATGTTAAATTCTAATTAGACTAGATGAAGTTAGAGTATTATTGATTTGAATTTCGCTGCGCATGCCTTAATTTCCATCAGATCGTACTTGTGCCCAATGTGCTTTCCACGCTTATGGCTTCTTGGTTCTCTTGAATTTGCAACTACTCCACTGTTATCACAATATGAAGTAATGGGCAGATGCATATTAGAAACGACTTCCAAGTCTGTCACGAATTTCCTGAGCCATACTGCTTCCTTTCCTACTTCAAAAGCAGCTACTATTCAGTTTTCATTGTGGAGTCAACTATGCAGTTCTACTTTATGCTTCTCCATACTACTACTCCTCCATTCAGAGTGAATATTGATCCCGAATTAGATTTTCTTGCATCTTTATCGGTTTGAAAATCAAAGTCAGTGTATCCAATAAGGATCAAATTTTTATTAAATACACGCGCATGTAGTTCTTTGTTTTCCTAAGATACTTTAAGATATCCTTAACGGTAGTCCAATGATCATGTCCAGAATCGGATTGATACCTACTTATCATCTCTAATGAGTAGCATATGTCAAGTCTGGTACATAACATTGCATACATTAACTTTTCAAATGTAGAAGTATAGGGAATATGTCTCATATCCTCAACCTCTTGAGGTGTCTTAAGACATTGTTCCTTTGACAAATGAATTCCATATCTGTAAAGTAACAAATCTCTTTTGGAATTTTGCATTTTATATCTAGACAACATTTTGTCTATATAAGATGCTTGAGACATGGCTGGTGTTTTGTTCTTGCAGATCCAAATGATTTGGACCTCAAGAACATATTGGGCGTCTCCCAAATCTTTCTTTTGAAATTGCGTAGTTAGCCATTTCTTGACATCAGTTAAATAATCTACATCATCCTAAATGAGTAGAATATCACCTACATAGAAAACTAAGAACGCTATAATGGAATTGACAACCTTTTTGTAAACACATGGCTCGTAAACATTTTGTTCAAAACCATAAGATTTAATCATAGTATTAAATCTTATATTCTAGGATCTAGATGCTTGTTTCAAACCATAAATGAATTTTCGAAGCTTACAAACCTTTTATTTTTGACCCTATGCAATAAACCCTATAGCTAAGCCATATAGATACTCTCTTCAAGATTGCTATTGAGAAAAGTTGTCTTAACATCCATCTATCAAATTTCATAGTCATAAAAAGTGGCGATGGACAAGAGTATTGTAATTGACTTTAATATGGCAACGAGAGAGAGAGTTTCTTTGTGGTCCACTCTCTCTCTCTCTGAGTATAACCCCTTGCCACTAGTTGAGCCTTAAAAGTATGTCGGCTTCTAACTAAAAGTTCTTCAAGTAAATTTTTACCCAACTTTCTTAACAAAATTATGAGTAGTATATCAAAAGTTGGGGTCGAGTCCCAAGGAAGTTCTTGAAAAGAACTTCAACCAAGAAATCAAGAGAGTTAGTAATTTCAAGAATTCGAAAAGAATAGTAGATGTAAAGAGAGGATTGATTATTACAAAAAGGAAACAAGAAAAGAATAGAAAGAAATTTCGATCTTTAGGAAATGAGCAATGAAATTGCAAGCAAGAATTCTAATCATTGAAACAAAAGTGTATTTACAATCAAATTGGTCCTAAATTAATTGATCTTTTTAGAGCTAATTGTCCTAATTTAATGAAAAATGTAAAAGAAAAAGATTCATACTAATACATGCAATTAGGTTTCCATCTTAGCAGTTCCAACAAAATTACAGTGACTTGCATTAAGATTAAAAGTTTCACATTAAGACTTTCCAAAGCGGGATAACCATTATTTTAAAAAAAATTCATGGGACTAGTTTCAATTCAAAAATCAAGAGAAAATTCAATAGGATTCAATGAGATGCTAACAAATTCAATTCAAGATTGTCGACATTCATGCTTGAATAATGAATTTAGCACTTCTAGATGTTGAGATTAAACCCTAAAATTATTGGGTGATCAAACCAATGGATAAAGAGTAGGTTAATTTTTATAAATATAATAAAACACTAAAATATTTATGGCCTGTGTAACAAAATCAAAAAGCCTATAAAGTCAGTAGAAATTTCTTAAATTTCAGATTTGCCCTTGATATTGCAGATGATTCGTTACTTCTCATTCTTATTATTTTTTGCGATTTATTCATCTTCTCTTCCAGAATTCTTTAGCTCTTTCTTCTTCTATTTTTATTTTTATTCCAGATTTTTTTAGCTTCTCTATTCAACTTCTTTTTGGACAACAAAATATAGTTTTCTTCCAAGATTTTCTTTCTTCTATTTTTATTCATCTTCTTTTTCTTTCTTCGTATACTCTTTCATTCTAATAGCTCCTCTTCCAAACTATCAAGATCGTTTAAATATCACTTTGATATGATCTAAACGATCGTGTAGATTTAAAGTATTTCCTACATGGTAGTGTATCATTTCTTACACGATTGTGTATTATTTCATACATGATTGCATATCATGATCGGTTAGAGGAAGAAAAACACGAAGTATTTTTCCCATCATTAAAAATAACTACTCAATCGTGTATCATATCCTACACGATCGTGTATCATGATTGTTTAGAAGAAGAATTACATGCGCACGTGTGGCTGACTAATCGCTTGTTGACTGAGGCATTTTTTGTATTTTCCAATGTGTGGTTTGTGAGTTTTTTTCATTTTCAAAATTTTTCTATCCAATATAAATATTTTGTCAATTTGTTATATTTTTGAAAAAACTCCTAAAGAGTACTTTATTAAAAAGCAAGAAAGGAAAAAACACCAAGACCAATTATGAAAGCACAATTAAACAAAGAATCTCATAGAACTAATTAAATTCACCGAATTTCCCTAAGAATTACATTAGTCCATCATGAAGATTGAAGATGCAAAAGAGATTTGATTGAGAAGTGGCTATTCTTCGAGCAAAATGGAGAGAATTTTATCAAGTAATTGAGAGATATCTTGCTGGTAAACTAAAATTCATTAAGAGATGTGATTAAATAAGATCAAATGGGGTTAAATAGGCCAAAATGGAGGTTATTTAGGCTGAGGTGTGCGGACCATCAACAAATTTGTAGCAGTACGACACTTGGAGAGAGAGTGTTGCAACACTTGCCTGAATTCTTCACAGTGTTGCGACATTCGCCTTGAGCGTCATGATGCTCAACGCTTTGCAACTACTACCTTTCAGCATAATTCCATGACACTCCATGGCGATTGGATGCTGGAAATTACTAAAATGCCCCATTTGACTCATTTTGGTCCATTCTTGCTCATTTTAGCTCCATTTTGAGCAATTCCCATTATGTTGCACTTATTATCATGATAGTTTATTATTTCCTAGGCGTGAGCAGCAGGCGGTCGGGTCGATTTTCTGACCAAACCATCCCCGAACCGACCACAAGTCGGCACATATGTTGTAAAATTGGCTTCAAGTGCTAGTTCGAACAAATTCGGCCAGTCCAACAGTCGATCGATTTTGGTCGTTTTTTCCTCCTCCTCCTCTTTCTTCTTCCTTTTTTCCTTTCTATGTTTCTTACTTTCTTTTCTTTTCCTCCCTTTCTTTCTTTTTCTTTTCCTTCTTTCCTTTGCTTTTCTGAAATGTGAAATATATAAATTCAATTTCTCTTTTCCTTTGACCTTTGAATTTCCTTTTACAAATATTATGGATTTTGGTTTATGGTTGGAGCAAAATTTTTTTTGATAGACGATTTTAAAAATTAAGAATTGCATTATTTTGTTTTATTTCTCCTTTTAAACGTAAATTTATAATTATATAATATATTAATATATATGTTATTTAAAAAAATACATGGGTTGATTCAAACCGACCGACCGACAACTCGATTTTTCAGTTTCTAGAACCGAAACCTGACCGTCGATTGTACTATTCCGATCGCCCAACTTCAATTCGTTCGATTTTGGTCGTTCATTTCAATTTTTCGGCCCTCAGTGCTTACCTTTATTATTCCCTACAGAAAGATGAATTTTGTGAATATATAGAGTGAAGAGGGGAGAGTTAGACACTAAAAATCACTTCAAATATAGCTTTAACACTCCATTCTAGGGAGGTGTACTATGTGTAGGGAGTTGCGACTAGATTTTGTGTTCTATCAAATATTCTTGAAATCATGAGTTCATGTACTCTCCACCTTGATCTGATTGAAGTATCTTTATTGTTTTACCTAATTGATTCTCAACTTCAGCCTTATCTTCTTTGAACTTTTCAAGACAATCAAACTTGTGATACATTAGGTAAATATAACAAAATCTTGAATAATCATTAATGAAACTGATGAAGAATTCATACCATCCTCGAGCTTTGACATTCATTTGTCCACTGAGGTCCAGATGTACGAGCTCTAAGGGCATTTAAGCTCGGAGACCTTTCCCAGAAAAAGATCTCTTCGTCATTTTTTCTTCAAGACAAGACTCACATGGAGGTAAAGGGTTATATTCTAACTAACTTAAAAATTCAACTCTTAACTAATCTACCAATCCTATTGAGATTTATGTGACAAAGTCATAAGTTTCATAAATAAGCATTAGGAGAAACTTTTCATCTTTTACTATGAGTTTCAACTATTCTAAGCATTTCAGTATTTAGGAAAAATTTTGCTCTAGTTGGTCTTAACTTATGTAAGTTGTTTTCAAGCAAAACAAACATATATGAATACCTTTACTAAAAATGAGTGCTTCATTGATTTCAAAAGATATTTTGTATATTTGTTCCAACATGCGAGAGATAAATATTAAATTTCGTTAATTTGTGGAGCATACAAAAGATCTTTTAGTATGCTATATCTATCATAAAAAACAACTTCAAATCTCCCACTGCTTCAGTCGAGACAACCTCTCCTATTCCAACCTTGAGGGTGATCTTGCCTTCTATTAGCCTTTTTCAAGAACTATTTTCTTGAAACGAGAAACAAATATGATTAATGGCTCATGAGTCTAGTATCTAGGTTGAAGTATCGTATTCTACTAAACATGTTTAAAAAATTAGTAAATCATATTCACCTTATGCTTCCTTCTTTGCCTTTTTTTAGAAAGGTACTTTAGATAGTTCCTCTTCTAATGCATGTTTTGGTTGCAATGGTAAGATTTACCTTTTTCTACAACTTTCCTTCCTTTGTTGACTATGAGGGTCTTCCTTTTATCCTTCCTCTTCATTTGAGGGGTACCAACTTTAGTTTTAGAGGACGATCATGTTAAAAACTTCTTCTTAGTTGTAGCAACATTTGCTCCTATTTCCTTCCCTTTACCCATAGTAAGGTTTTGGAATCGCTAAAGCTCAATCAAAAGGATTGTCAAATTGAACTCTATCTTATTCAGAGAAGTGTTCATTTGAAATGGTATAAAGCTCTTAAAAAGAGACTGTAAGATAAAGCTAACCTGATTAGCCTCATCGATGGGTCCGCCATTAACTTCAGTGATATTGAAGTCGATTATCATACCCAAGACATGTTCTCTAATAGAGGTCCATTCTTTCATTCATTTAGTGTAAATGTGTTTAATTGCCTCGTGTCTAATGGACTATGACGATTGCTCGAATAGTTCTCTTAGAGAATCCATGATAGCCTTAGTTGTGTTTAAGGATTCATGCTTCTTTGCCAATACATCAATCATGTTGGCAAGAATATAGAAATAGGCTTTATCATTGGTCTTAACCCAATAATCATAAGCATCCCGACTAATTCAGTTTGCTTTTAAGGCAACGACTGTAGGACATTGCTTAGTTAAGAAAAATCTCTAGTTTAATTCAAAATTTTCAAATTATTTTTAAATCCGAATTTTATACCTTAATTTTAGATTGTTAGTTTGAATTCCTAAAATTATGCCAAAGATAGTATTTGTTATATATCCCACACTAAAATTACACTTTGGTTTTAATTTAGTTTGAATCCCTAAGATTATGCCAAATATAATGTTTAAATCCCTAAAATTATTTTGTATAATTTATGAAACAATAATTTAATATACATTCGTCATATGCTATGATAAAGATAAAAATCAAATATATGCAATTTAATAATATTTTAGCATATATCTCTTCAGTTAATTATTCCCATACATTTTAAATAATGTTGCCAATTTAAAAATATACTGGACAATAATTTAAGATACATCCATCATATGTTATGATAAAGCTGAAAATCAAATCTTTGCAATTTAATAATATTTTAGCACATATCTCTTCACTTAATTATTTTCACACATTTCAAATAACTTTGCCAATTTAAAAATATACTGGACTACTCAGTAAACGTGTTTTCTTTGAACTTTTTTAGAAATCGCAGCAAAAAAAAAAAGGAACAAGACGATGAAAGAAATCACAACGAGGAGGAGGAGAAAGACAGAATGGCAAATTTAGAATATTTAAAAAATGGCTAACTTCATAGGCTTTATTACACGGACCGTAAATAGTTTGGCGTTTTGTTACATTTATGAAAATTCTCCTTAAATTAATATTTGAACTCATTCAACTATTTTCTTCTCTCATAAATTAATTTTGAATGATATCCAAAATTAAATTTATATAAATAAAGTTTAATTAAAATATAAACTTTATATTATAATAAATCACCATACATTATATAAATTTCCAAAGTAAATTTAAAATTTTTAAATTACAAACAATATAAATAAATCTCATTACCTTTTACGAGTTAGGAAGGGGACCTAATGGACCTACTGACTAGAAGCTACAACGATTCGAGATTAATTGGTTAAACTGATTAACCGCATTAATCAATATTATTCGTTAACTGTGTGTACTCTCCACTAAAGACTCACAGCTGAACTCTTCTCACTATAGATATATTTTTGTGTCCATGGATCGAGACCAATAATAGTAAGTTAGTCCCTCACAAGTATTCGTAGTAACCGCTAGGTCAAATTACCGTTTGACCCCTAGGTTACTTCTAGTTCTTAAATACCAGTGCTCCTCTAATGAACAACCTGTTTAAGGTTTAACCACTAAAGAGAAACCCTCACGTGCCTTAGAAAGGGTAGGGACGCTTTATTCAAGTCCCGAAGACACCATTTAAGAGAACACTCATCTACTTACCCTAAAGTCAAGAATGAGTAAATTCCATCTTGTGTGATTATGTTTCTAGCTCCCCACTCGGTCTTGTCCTCAAACTGATATGCATGTTGAGTCAACAATCTGGTCACTCTTACCCGTACAAATCAAAGGATGTGAACAGGAGTTCATAATACACTCATAATTAAAACTAAGTTACCTAGGCCATCATAATGAAATAGAAACCTAACTAGTTAACAGAGTAACATCTAATGACTTTAGAGAACCCTCACTCGCATGTCACCTACACAAATGCGTTACTATTTCGTGGTTCGGTCTTATGCAAACTCATTTCATAGGATACCCTCACTCGCATGTCACCTACACAAATGTGTTGGATCATTGCGTTTGAATCAAATACAAAGCGAGTCATATCCATAGTGTTACCATGATAAGGTACCCAACCTTATCTCAGTTTAGGATGTTAGTTTATTGGATTTAGGTTATTAAGATAAAACTAATAATATAATCAATAATACTTATTGAAATTAATAACACTTTATTAATAACGGTGAATGGATTTCATTTACTATCTACAAGTTTTTGGAAATAAAATCCAACAAACTCCCACATGGTCTAAAACTCTAGTCTCTAAAGGATGTACATAATAAAGTAATCCTCAAAAGTTGAAAATGGGAAAATGTACAAGTATATTACATAAAACGTATATATACAAATAAAATAAACTAGCGCATCATCATACCTATTACACATCTCCCGACTCACTTGCCCTAGATTACATAATATACATATGTCGATTACATAATATACATATCTCGCAGACCTAGACTTTCTAGATGACTCTCAAACACTTTAGTTGTGAGAGTCTTTATAAACGAATCAACAATGTTGTGCTATGAAGCAATTTTGATGACGATCACATGCCCTCGTTGCACAATCTCTTGTATTAGGTGATACTTCCTCTTTATGTGTTTTCCCACGTTTTTGGCTGTGAGATTCTTTGGAATTGGCTACTTCCCTACTATTATTACAATATAAAGTGTTGGGCATATTCATGTTTGCAAAAACTTTCAAATTATGCAGGAACTTTTGAGCCAAATTGCTTCTTTTGCTGCTTTGCAAGGAATGACGTACCCAGCCTTCATAGTAGAGTATGAAATGCATGTTTACTTGATGCTATGCCATACCACAACTCCTTTATTCAAGGTGAACAGTGATCCTAACGTGGATTTCCTAGAATCCTTATCAGTTTGCAAATCAAAGTCAGTGTCTCTTATAAGAATCAAGTCCTTAGCTTCATACACAAGCATGTAGTCTCTTATTCTCCTAAGATATTTGAGAATAATTTTAACCGCAGTTCCGTGGTCTAACCTTAGGTTGGACTGATACCTACCAACTATTCCCACTGCATAATAAATGTCTGGCCTAGTGCAAAACATAACATACATTAAGCTGGCCACAGTTGAGGTAAAGGGAATACGTCTCATATCCTCAACTTCTTGAGTTGTCTTAGAGCACTGTTCCTTAGACAAGTGAACCTTGTACCTGAAAGGTAATACTAAATATTTCTTAAAGTTCTACATCAAATATCGAACCAATATTCTCTTGATATGGTTGCAGGAGACAATACTAGTGTTTTGTTCTTACAATCCGTTATGATTTGGATCCCAAGAACATATTGTGCCTCTCCCAAATCTTTCATTTGAAATTGGGCTACCAACCAAGTTTTAATGTCAGTTAAGTATCCATATCATTTCCAATGAGGAGGATATCGTCTATATAAAGTACTAAGAAAGCTAATTTACCTTTGTTGATTATCTTGTATATACAAGGTTCACTAACGTTTTGGTCAAAACTGTAAGATTTGATTGCAGTATCAAATCTAATGTTCCAAGATCTAGATGCTTGTTTCAACCTATAAATGGATTGATTCAGCTTGCAAACTTTTTGCTCCGGACCTTGGGTTTTGAACCCCTCAGGTTGAGACATAAAGATACCCTCTTCAAGATTTTCATTCAAAAAAGCAGTCTTGACATTCATTTGCCATATTTCATAATCATAAAATGTGACTATAAACAAGAGAATCCTTATAGACTTTAACATAGCAGCTGGGAAAGAAGTTTCCTCACGGTCAACCCCTTCCCTTTGGGTATACCCTTTTGTTACAAACCTAGTTTTGATGGTTTGTACCTTCCTAGCTAATCTCCCTTTCTCTTATAGATCCATTTGCACCCTATAGGTTTCACTCCTTCAGGTAGATCTACAAGCTTCCACACTGAATTGAAGTACATATACTCCATTTCAAGGTCCATGGCTTTGACCCATTAGCCATTGTCTACATCATTCCTTGCCTATTTATAAGACAATGGATCCTCAACGCCATCATGTGTATGACAACCTGAATTTCAGTTAAATCCAAGTAACTGTTAGGTTGTGATACACTCCTCCCACTGCGTCGAGGAATTCTCAACGATTGAAAAGGATGAGGCTGACCTGATATTTTGGTTTCATTAACTAGCTTCACAGGTTAATTCATCAACAACCCTTGTTGATTCATCAGTAGCTTCATAGGTTGCTCATAACCTTGGTTTGGTCAAAATACATTTTACCCCTGAGATTACATCCTTCTCCTCCCGCTGATCCACTATTGAACAATTGGTTTAAGGTCCAACATATAAACTGAATCCCACTTGGGCCAATGAGGGGGTAGAGCCTCTTGTTCAAGACTTAGATTCAATCCTTAAAGGAACAACCTTTCTACTAACCCTAAAGTGAGTAAGAGCAAATTTCGTCTTGCAACCTATGTCCCTAGTCATCCACCCAGTTTTACCCCTGAAATGGGAGGCTTGTTGGACCAGCGCTGATGAGTTGCCCTTACCTATGCAGATCTAAGGACAATATCGTTTGAACAGAAGTTCATAGCTAGCTCAGAAGTTATAACTTAAAATTGACTATTTCATGGTTCCAGTCTTATGTAAACTCTTTACGTAGGATGCCCTCACTCCATATCTCTACATGAACGATTCAGGATCACATCGTTTGTACTAACTACAAAGTAGTCGCATCCATAGTGTTCCTAAAATAAGGCACACAACCTTATTTATACACTATAGATTGTTTGGGCTATATACTCAAACTTGATCCACGTTTATGTCTCTACACAAAGTTCAAGTCTATACTAGATAGCCTCGGGACCTTAGTTTATTGGATTTAAGATTGTAGTATTCAACTTTCACTAATAAGTCCTCAATAACCACTTTATTGAATAGAATATTATTTTAAATACAAACTATAAGTTTTAGGACATCAATTCTAACACATATAGAGTCGACAATCAGGCCACTCTCACCCATACAAATCAAAGGACAATCCCTCGCGAATAGGAGTTCATAATACACTTAGGATCAAGACTAAGTTACCCTAGGTCATCTTAGTGAAATAGAAACCTAACTAGTTAACAGAGTTACATCTAGTGGTTACTATTTCATGGTCTAATCTTATGCAAACTCACTAAATAGGATACTCTCAGTCGAATGTCACCTACACGAACGCGTTGGATCATTGTGTTTGTATCAAATATAAAGTGAGTCGTATACATAGTGTTATCAGGTACCCAATCTTATCTTTATATGATAGACCCCTTAAGTTGTATCTCAAACATTGATCCATATATGTCTCTACATAAGTTCAAGACTCATCGAAAATCTTAGGATGTTAGTTTATTGGATTTAGGTTATTAAAACAAAACTAATAATCAATAACACTTTATTGAAATTTCAAAAATAACACTTTATTAGTAACGATCAATATATTACATTTACTATTCAAGAGTTTTAGAACATAAAATCTAACAGGGTCATCCTTATAGACTTATTTGTCACAAGTATCCAGAAGATCGACTACTTCTTAACAACATCGCCACAATCAATGAAGATGTAGTATTAATGCTTACTGTAACGCCCCAGTAGATTTGAGTTCCATTGTTCACCTCAAGAGTATTTTATATTTTAAAAGTGGTTATGAAATGAGATTTATTTTGACTTACACTTAATTAAGGTTAAAATTTTCCTTGGTTGGGTATTTAAATTGTTGAGGTTTAAGGGTGAAATAAATTAATTAATTGTGAAGCAACAAATTAATTAATGCCTTGGAAAGGGTCAATGGTGGCCTTAATGAAGAGAGAGAGAGGAGAGTTGCCATTGGACTAAAGTAGAAAAGTAATTAATAATAAAAGGAGAAAAGAAAGTAATTTGGTGTGGATTTTATTTTATTTTTATATCTTTTTTTTATTATTCTTTTATCCTTTTAAAAGGGGGGCATTGGGAGGCGTGAAACTCATCACCTTCCCAAGAAAAACCCTAGCCCCACCTTGCTACCACCATAGCCGCCGCCACTCTCCGCCGTCGCCGCACGCCGCCGCACGCCGCCGCACGCCACCGCACGCCACCGCCGCCAGCTGCGAAAATAACCCTCGGAGCCGGCCGTAGTAGAGCCGAACCACCATCCCAGCCGCGCCGCGTCTGCAAGCCGAATCCGGAGCCGCCCTTCATCCGCGCAGCCGAGCGCCGTATCTGCAGCCAGCCACGCCGCGCCGCGTAGATCCGACGCAGCGCAGCCGGAACTCGTCGAGACAGCCGAAGCCAGCCAGCCGCGCCGCTCCGATCGAAGCCGAAGGGAGCCGCTTCGATCCGCGCACAGCCGTCTCCCGCAGCCGCCACTCGAAGCCGATCCGCCGCGCGTGCCTCCAGCCGTCGAAGCCGAACCCACGTTTCGGCCGACGCCCGAACCCGAAACCGATCCACGCCCGCTCGCCCGAAACCGACCCGCGTCCGCTCGCCCGAAACAGAACCCGCTCCACGCTCGCGCACGCCCGCTCCGAGTCGCAAGCCGAGCCCGCGCGCGCCCATCCCACGCCACGAGCCGCGCCGGTCTGCACCACGAGCCGCGCCGCGCCGCCTGCACTGCAAGCCGAGCCGCGCCTCCTTGCTGACGCGAGCCGAGCCGCACGCGCAAGATCCTTGCGCCAAGCCGAGCCGAGCCGATCTCTGTCTCCTTCCAGCCGAGCCGCCAAGCCTAATTTGGCTCCTTCCACCAAATTTTTGGTAATTAAATCAATTATTTTGGCATTATCCAGTAAAATTCAATATTTTGGGCACTAGTTAATTTAATTTGGAATTAAATTGGATCATTTTTCCTTAAGGGACGTCTTGAACCAAGTAACTGCTGCAGCGGGGGATTTCTTCAGTAGGGGCTTGAGCACTGCAATCTCCTTCTAGGGTAAGTCATTTCGAATGAGTTTTGAACCGTTAATCGTGGGCGACCTAATTACGAATTTTGGCATATTAAACAGTTAGGACCTCGTCACTTGGAAAGCGTACTGCCTCGCGGTTAGGACTCGTCAAGTAAATCTCCAGGTAAGAGATTCTACTACTAGCTCCACGCTTAGAAATATGAGATGATGTATACTCCAATTTTGCATGTTGGGGATTGGACGGTACGATGCCTGAAATCAATGTTAGTATGATGTAAATGACGGTATGGCTATACTATAGCCTGTTATGTGTGGCGAGAGCCGTTATAGTTATACGACGAATGTCGAGACGGAGAGGGCAGAGATGATTTTTATGATATGTTATATGCTGATGCCATGTGTATGTATACTGCACTTAGGGTACCTGTTAGCTCGATCTGTTAGAGTCGTACCTGCATGGGTGTCCTTCGGGATCACCACCTATTGAGGACTGTGTGGTCCGACGGGACGCCAGTCTAGCATGGATATAGATATGACTCGAGTGACTCGACGGGGTCCTCGCATCCCGACTGTCCTAGGTGTCCCTCGGGGCACCGAAGACCAGAGTTACGTTCCTACGGGAGCGCATGATTGCACGTGTTCGGGAACGTGCCAGAGATTGGGTACCAGTTATCAGGACTCTAACAGGAAGTTAACAGGCACCTAGTGGGACTAGTAGTGGGTCCCTTACTGAGTATTTTATACTCACTCTCTTCGTTTAATGTTTTCAGGTAGAGGACGGGGCAAGGGCAAGGGCAAGCTGGCGAGCGACCCGAAGTGAGACCGTGGAGGGCCATAGGGACTACCGCTTCCGCTTATTCTTATTTCAGATTTTTCGCATTTGAATTTGAGTACTTTTCATCACTTACCATCTTTTATGTAGATAGGGCCCGAGTAGGATTTCAGATTTGCTTTTACATTTCTGCATGACTACCTTGTTTGAATTTTATAAATAAAATTTCTTAAACCGTATGCGTTTTGAAATTTTTTTCATGACTTAAACCACTTGTTCTATATTGGTAATGACTTCGATTCAGTATAAGGAGTTGGGTCGTTACACTTACTAGGTAGAACTAACCAATTTAACTATTTTAAAGAGCAATATATATATATATTTTGCATGAAATTGATTTTTTGTTGACCATATATATGTATCCAGCACTATTATATTTTTAATTAATTGCATTCACATATCAAATGAGTCTTAAGGATTTGGAAAAGTGTGTAAATAGTTGAACGGTGGAACAAAATACTAAGCAAAAACAAACGAAAATAAGAAATAAAAAAAATAGCCATAAAGTGGAGGTTGTTTTTTTAAAACAATTTCTAGAAATAATTAGTGTAAATGAAGATATGTTTTTTTTTTATGATTCTCCAAATTTGAAGGAATTGAATATGAAATTGTAGAAAAATGTGGTGGCATTTCATTGACTACCTAGATGATAGGGGAGATACAATTAAAATAGATCATGAGAGGAAAAATAAACAACGAGTTTTATTTTCTTTTCCATTTTATTATCTATGTTAATGCAAGAAATGTGGTGGATTAATTGTTGTTCACTGTCAAAAAGAAAGAAAAAACTAAAAGAAATAAAAGAAAAATGTAATCCATATTTTATTCAACCAAAGATAGGTAAAATTATTCAATAAAAAATTTTTAAAACAAAAATACGTATAAAAGACATTATTTAAAACAAAAAAAATTGCATCACATACCCTGACATAAGAACTCAACTCTGCACGCCAAACACAAACATATGAACTCAGATAAAAAATTTCTGCACCCCCAAACATAGACATACTAACTTATCAAACATATGAACTTCACAGGCATATGAACTCTAAACATTCTATCTCAACTCAACGCCTAAATAGCCCCTAATTAAAAATTAAAATTCTTGATTTTTAAGAGTGATTATTTTATTTAATAGTCTAGTCATCTACGTATAGAAGCCACCACATCATTTTGTTAAAAAGTTAAAGAATCCTAATGGTAGGGACCAAAAAATGCTCTTTTTAAAGGTTTAGGGACTAAAACATATGTTTTTAAAAATTTAAGGACCATAAAAAAACAAGATACGAAGAATTAAGGACCAAGACAATATTTAAACCATAAAATTATGGGTTTTTTCAAAAATAGAACAACATGCGAAAATATTTACACCGTATAGAACAATTTTTAAAAAGGAAAAAGCCCACGTGTCCACAATATGAAATAAAAATTACCCCCCGATTAATCGGCCACACACGCGTGAAAAACGATCTTGTACCCAACTTAAATGATCTTGTATCAAGTTTAAACGATCTTGGTACATGATCTTCCCTTTACCCAGTTTAAACGATATTATATCCAGTCAAAACGATCTTGTACCAAATCGAAACGATCTTTGTACAATACTTGATAATGAAAAAAGAATACGAAGAAAAAAGAAGAAGAAGGACACGGTACTTGATAATAAAAAAAGAATAGAAAAAAATATTGTCTTTATGAAAAATATGGCGTCGAAGATGAGAGATGATGAAGAAGGAGTAAATTCTGAAAGTGGTGATGAAAAAATTATGGAAGGGTAAATCTGGAGTTTATGAAAAATTAACTCAAGTTATACGCTTCATGAGCTTTTTTGATTTTGTTATACAAGCCATAAATATTTTCAGTTTTGTTATATATATGGAAATTAACCCTAAAATTAATATATCTTGTAATCTAATCATAATCTAGTCAACAAATAATAAGGACCAAATCTAAATGATTCTGTTATACATGATTGCATATCCTTGCACCCAATCTAAATGATTTTGTACCTAATCTAAATGATCTTGTACCAAATCTATACGATCTACTAGTGATAGAGGTTTATTTGTGAGACCTTAATCCAAAGAAAGGAAGTCATGTTGATGAGGTGCCGTGTTGAAAAGTCATTTTGGCTAAGTGTAAATATGAGGCATTTTGTTAGGAAGAATGCAATTGAGGAAAGGTGACTTAAGGAGAAAATGCTTATGTTAAGTGTTGAATGCGTTGAAGAAAGGTGACATGATAGGATTAATTGGCAAAGAAGAAACATGTGGTCGACGCTAAGAACTAGGCATTTGGCAAGTAGCGCATGGAGAAGTACCTATGCCTAAGTGTGGTTGCAGTGCAATAGACGTTCAAAAGAGAGAATGAGTGTTGCTTCTCGAGAAGAGAGTTAAGTGATAAAGAGTTGAGCATTCCAAGGAGGTAAGATTAGTGTTTCAAGAAAAATGTCTAATCGCAAGCGATAGATGGCAACATGTTGAGCTTAGATTAGTAGCATGGCTTGATGAGTGGTAGATTCACAAGTGTAAAACATGAAGATGACCCACCGATTTGAAAGGTCACATAAAATAGGACTAACAAGGCCGGAAGAAAAGAGTAGAAGATGCTAAGACAGTCTGATACTTTGTTATGAGAAAGTACCGAGTGTTGAAAGGCCAGTTGAGGGAACTACTAAGCGAGAAGAGAAAGCCAAAAGCAAAAGAGGAAGAGTTGAGGCTAAGTATTTTCATGAGCGATCTTTGTAATTAAATGAATATTTATGAATGATTTGTTGTAAATTGAAGAATGTTTTCTATATATTGAAATTATTTCTTGTAATCTTACGTTCGATGCTTATTCTATGGGCTTATTACTAATGTGATGTTATGTATTAAAAGTAAAGCTTTTGAGCTAACACTTCTTATTTGTTGATTGTGATGATTGTGTATTGCATGGTGTTGTATGATGTATGGCTGTGCTGATGAAAATCTCAAGTTTAACGTGAAACGCTAGTGGAATGGAATCCCAAGTCTAAGTAGGTAAACACTGGTTTAACGAATCCCAGGTCTGAGATGAGATTGAATGTTGTGAGACGCTGATGAAAGTGAATCCCAAGTTTATCATGAGACACTGGTAGAAGTGAATCTCAGGTCTAAGCAAAGAGATGCTGGTGAAAGAGACTCTGAGGTCTAAGAAAAGAATTAGTACTACGAGACACTAGTAGAAATCCTAAGTCTATCGCAAGACACTGGTGAAGTGAATCCCAGGTTTAGGCGATTAGATGTGGATTGGAGAATCCCAGATCCTAACGATGAGCGGTGAGTATCTTGATGAAATGTACGCATGGAATTTATTTTGATTGTTGTGGTTTGTAAATTGATGCAATGAGAATTTATGATTATGAAAATAAGATGGCTATTATTATTGAAAATGTTGTATTCCCGAAAAAGGTATTTTCCTCCATCACTCACTAAGTCTTTGACTTACGTTTTAAGTTTCCCCTCCCAAGGTTGTTAGACATTGAAGCTAAGTAAAGAAAGGATTTCAGGCGTAGAAGTAATAACTTGTAGAAATTCAAGTTATTAGAACCTTTTAGGTAGAATAATGTGGCAAAAATGCATAAAAAATGTGTCAAAACACGTAGCTATATTGTAAATTCATAAATATTTGGAAATACATTTTAACATAAGCTTTCATGTTTGGTCCACCTGTTCTTGGTGTTTAAACGTAGCATTAAGAACAACAGAAGAAACTAACGAATCACATAGGAACTCGTGCGAAGACTAGGTGAGAAGGCCATATCAGTAGGCGAGAAGAGATTCGCTAGAAGACAAAAGTGGTAGATGAAGTTGATGTGACTTAACATAGGGGCTGCTTTCGACGCTGATATGTTTAGAATATTATATTTTTCGTCTAAATCTGCCTATATAAAGGGCTCCATCACCATCAAGAAAGAGGTTCGATCTGGGTCTGAATGGATCCATGTCACAGCTTGAATGGCCAAACCTTAGAGAGTGGTAAAAAGGAATACCTTTACACTATCTGTTAAATTTTCCTTCATCTTCCCCAATCAATCTAAGAGGAAAGCTTGAGGTTTGAGTCAAGAAGATTCCATTTCCACTTCCCCCTGACTTGTAATGTCATTCCTATTCTTTCCTTTTTTTTTGTATTTCTTTACATTGTATTTGTTTATATTGTACAGTGGCCGAAGGCCTATATTCTTTAATACTATGTACAATTATACCTCTTCTATCTTTTCATCTTTTTATTGTTCATCCATCTTTGTGTTATTTGTAGTTTAAGTCTTATGATAAGTTATTGATAAGAATGTTAGCTTATATTGCTTATCAGGTTAGTTGAGCTATTTTCATCACTTGGCCAATGTAAATAGCCAACTACCCAAGAGGGAAAGTAGAAAGTATATGGCTAATGTGCACAATGAGGAGTTTGGAGACAAACTCCACCTTGGCGAGATAACTTCCATAATTTGTATCCCAAAAGGAGAACAAGTGTGGGTATTAGGCATCGAGAGGTTGTCACCTTTAAACGTAAACCTCTGTAAGTCTTGTAAGTGAAGCATTCTAGGTATAACTTGCTTAACGCAGCTTGGTCATTTGGATCTCGAGAGGTGACCATGTATGGCATTTAAAGACTCCAAGAGGAGCTCGTGTTAATCAAAGTTAACTAAGTTATATTGCATCAGGAATCTTTGATTGCTTAATCTTCTATTAATGCATAGACCTTTCTTCACCCCCTTCTTTTATGCAAGTTAGCTTACAATTCCATCTCGCATCCATCTTAATTCTCCTTTACAGAGTCTTTAGTGTCGATAAGTAGATATAGTTTAAACTTACACTCATTCATATTGTATAGTTTATTCTTTTATACTAGCTAAATGTCTGGTGAACCTTAGAACTAAGCTTTGATATCGATTCCATGTGTTAGACTGTGGATCACCCAGATAAACCTATTATTTAGGAAAACTCTTACACGACAAGGACTAAAGAGTATGTGATGAATAAAGATATTGGGAGCATTTAGCATGCAATGATCATGTCTGAGTGCATAATGAGCATTTTGTATGCAATGATCTTGAATCAATAACACATTATGAAAAATGAAATATAGTTTACCTCATTGAGTCCGACCACCAAGCAAGAAGCCAAGTAAATAAGGGTAAAATGGGTTGTTATATAAACTTGTGCAGTGAGCAAGCCGTGTCATTCTATTTCGCATTTGAGGAGTTTGTAGGCAATTCTTATATTCCTAAACGTCAAGAGTTGCTGCTCAGTTTCGAAGAAAGGCCAAAGGCTACGTCACAATTTTGTAAGGCACAAGATGATGAGTGGAAGAACTGAGTCAGGCGTGAAGAGTCTAAAAGTCTATGTTTTAAGTCTTGTTGTAATCTTAAAGTTTGAACTCCTTTTGTACTTTGATGTAAAGTGTGAAGTTAATAAAGAGAAGAAGTTATATTTATTCCGCTGCATTATTATTTGTGTTTATCGCCTAGTAATTAAAAAGTTAATTTGAGCTAAGTGTTGAAGACTAGGTGATCGAGCTAAGTCTAAAAGTTGTCTTTCCGCGCTGCGATAAAGGTCTCTAAAGTCAAAAGTAAAATCTTTGCAATGACACAAGTTTAAGAAGTTGTTCTACTTATTAGACGTTCAGCGCGTTATCTCGCTGTGAGATACGCGATGGGGGTCTAGGCGACACAGCCCCATCTAGTCGCATGGACTGATAGTTGGGACGAGGCATGATATTATTTTTATCTATCTAGGATAGATAATTGATCATTTAGATATTGGTACACGATTGTTTAGATATTGTACAAAGAAGAAAAAGAGAAGATGAGAGATGAAGAAGAAGGAAGAAATTCTAAAAGAGGAAATGAAGAACTCAATAAAAAAAAGAAGTGGGTATATGAAGAAGAAGAAGAAATAATAATATAAAGAAATTAATAATATGAAGAGGAGAAGAATAAATTGCAAAGAAGAAGAAGAAAAATTGAAGTTAAGAATGGTTCTGCAATATTAAAAAACAACAAAAGGAAAATCTGGAATTTGTGAAAAAAACAATTTGGCTTCATGGACTTTTAGCTTTTTATTACACGGGTCATAATGTTTTTGCATTTTATTAAATTTATGTAAATTAACCTTTTATAAATACCAAAATATTATGTTAGTGTGAAAAAATCTGAAACATTTCGCCAACCTCTCTACTTTTTTTTTTCATTTTTCCTAACAATTTCTAAAAAAACTACGTGATACTTGACTTTTTTTTCATAAAAACATCAAAGAAATTTCTAAATATAGCTAAATGAACCAAAATGTTTATAACTTATAACAAATTTTGAAATCTATCATTGATAAAAATTGATAAACTTTTGTCAATGTCTACAAGTGACATTGATAGACAATAGTATAGAAGCCTATTAGTGACTATCTTTGATAGAATCTAAAATTTTTCTATAATTTATAAATATTTGTAATAGTTTTTGTCATTTGCTATAATTCTCCCAAAACATTGAGTAATTTAAAAGTTTGTAAGAATTATGAAGAAATGTAATTTTACTTTTAACAAGGAAAGACACAAGAATTGTGAGGCCTTAATCCAAAGAAAGGAAGTCCTGTTGAAGATGAGCCCTGTTGAGAAGTTATTTTGGCTAAGTATGAATAAGAGGCATTATGCGAAGAAGAATACGATTGAGGAAAGGTTAAGTGAGGAGAAACTGCTTACATTAAGTGATGAATACATTAAGGCAAGGCAATGTGATAGGGTTGGTTGGCGATGAAAGAGCACGCATTGATGGTAAGAACTAGGTATTGGGCGTAGTAATGCGAGGAGAAGTGCTTGCACCTAAGTATGGTTGTGATGGGGTAGGCGTTTTGTTGAAAAGTTGGACGTCCATATGAGGTGGTTGGACAACTCTATGAGGTAAAGTAAATGTTTTGTGGTTTCCTAATAAGAGAGTTAGACGATAAGGAATTGAGCTTTCCAAGAAGATAAGGTTAGCGTTTCAAGGGAAATGTCTAATCATGAATGACAACTGACGACGTGTTGAGCTTATATTGGCTGCATGGTCTGATGAGCAGTAGCCTTGCAAGTGTAAACCATGGAAAGAATCCATGGAGGTGAAAGGTCACTATAAATAGAACCACAAAAGCCATAAGAGAGAAGAAAGCATGAGAAGCTAGATATTCTGATAAATTGTTTAGGGAAGGTTCTGAGTGTTGAAAAGGCTGGTTGAAGGAGCCGCTAGACAAAAAGAGAAAGTCGAAAGCAAAAGAGAAAAGAGTTGAGGCTAAGTATTTTGTGAGTATACGTAAAACAAGCATTTCTATGAGTGATTTTCATACGTAAAACAATCATTTTTGTGAGTGATCTCTGTAAAAAAATGAATGATCTTTTATCAATGAAAGAAATACTTTATGAATGATTGTAATCCTTATAATCTTATGCTTGTTGTTGATTGTTTAAAACTGTCACGAATGTGCTACATTGTGCTATATGAAAAGGTTTTGAGCTAATACTTCCTTGTTCTTGATTGTGTTGATTTTATGATGTGGGGTGGTATGATCTATCACAAGACGTCGGTGAAAATTCCAGGTTTAACCTGAGAGGCTGGTGGAAGTGAATCCTAGGTCTAGGCGGGTAAATGTTGGTGAAATTGAATCCCAGGTCTAAGTGAGTTTGAGTTGTGTTCTTGATAGCTAGATGCTGGTGAATGTGAATCCTAGATCTAGGCAAAGAATGATTATTGTGAGATGCTGGTGAAAGTGAATCCCAAGTCTATCACGAGATGTTGGTGAATGTGAATGCTAGATCTAGGCGATGAGACCCTGGTGAAGTGAATCCAAGGTCTAATGGAAGAATGATTATTGTGAGACGCTGGTAGAAATCTCAAGTCTATCATGAAACACTGGTGAAGTAAATCCTAGGTTCTGGCGATGAGTGGTGAATGTTCTGATGAATGAAACGCATGGAATTTATTGCATTTGTTGTGATTACTAATTAACGCATGGAATATATATATATATATATATATATATATATTTATATTTATATATACATACACACACACACATATATAAATACAAATACACATATACACATATATCTATACATACAAACATATACATACATATATATACATATACACACATATCTATATATACATACATATCTATATATACATACATATCTATATATATAATATATATATAGATATGTATGTATATATAGATATGTATGTATATGTATATATAGACATAATAATATATGAAATGACACTAATATCATTATATCTGAAAATGTTGAATTTTCCAAAAAGGTATATATTTCCTAAACACATCACTCACTAAATCTTCGACTTATGTTTCAAGTTTCCCCCCCCCCCCCCCCCCCCAAGTTATTAGGCGTTGAAGCTAAGTAAAGAAAGGATGTCAGGCGTGGAAGCCAAGTAAAGGAGGGTAAGATGGGTTGTTATGTAAACTTGTGCGGCAAGCAAGTTGTGTCTTTATATATTGCATTTAAGGATTCAGTAGGTAAGAACTTCACTCCTTAATGCTAAGGGCTAAATCTCAGTTATGAAGAGATGTCAGGCTGCATCACAGTTTTGTAAGGCTCAAGACGATGAGTGAAAGAACTAAGTCGAGCATGGAGAGCGCTAAAGGTTGTCCTTGAGATGGGTTGCTGGGCAATCAAGGAGACTGATGAAAACAGGGTTCTTATACTCCTGAACACCAGGATGCAAAGAGTAGCACCCTAGTGGATGAAGGCGTATGGATTAGAACTTAAGTTTTAAATTTTGTGCATTGCAAAAAAAAGGAATGTAATTGTAAAGTATGAACTTTGTAAAGTGTTAAGTTAATAAAGAGAATAAGCTATGTTATTTATTTCGTTACATTATTATTTATTTGAGCTCATCGCCTAGAAGCTAAATTTAATTTGAGCTAAGTATTGAAGACTAGGCGATGAAGCTAAGTCTAAGAATTGCTTCTATTTTGATAAGTTGCGAAAGTCTCTGAAGTTCAAAGTAAGAGTTTCACGATGAGACAGGTGAAAGAAGTTGTTCCGCTTACTAGGTGTTCAACGCGTCATCTCGCGGTGAGGTATGCGATGAGTGTGTAGGCAGCACGCCCCCACCTAGTCGCATGAAGTGGCATTTTAGATGGGACGTGACAAGAATTAAGCGCATATTAGAGTACTCAAAATGCTCCAAATTGTGTCATAATCTTATTCCTCTGAACTTTTATAAACTCTGAAGAAATAAAGTTGGCATATACCAAACAGCTTATTTAATTTGTAAAATCTATAACATCATATCATCACAACCATCAAGTTGTAAATAATATGCTTAACTGATAATTGATTATTAGTTCTTGAGAGGTACTTTAATTTTGATCTCCTTTGTAACCCATCTTCTGGTCAGCATTGGTGTTAAATAACTTCTTTTTGCAAAAGCAAAGACCATAAAAAGTATCACAAAAACACTTTACAGGGTCACCACAATCAGCTTGAGACCTGCATGCAATTTGAGTAATATAACTTGCTTTTCCACCTAATGGTTTGCTTACCACTGCATATATACACAAAAATATATAATTAATAAGCTTCATTCCATCACAATTTTATTTTTTATTTTTGTTTTCTAAAAAAATTAAGTTCATAAGCAAACTACTAGCTACTACTTTTTAAAAAAAATACTTTAAAAAAGTAAGGGCCAATTTTTGAAAACTAACATTCACTAGAAGAAACTGGCCTTTAATGTCGGTTGAAAAAAATGAAAAACAGAGCTTTAATGTCAGTTTTCAAAAGGCGGATGTTTAATGTCGGTTTTCAACATTAATGCTATGATAATTTTTTTTTTATTTTATAAAAGATTAAATATTTCTCTCTCTTACTTTACCCTTTCTCATGCCACACGCTTTACCCTTTCTCATGCCACACGATTTTTTCCTCTCTTTCAATTTCTTTCTTCTCTTTTCAATCTCATCTCACTTTCTTCCCTCTATTCTTCGAACAGCCGCCGCCGTCACCACCACTGTCATCTCTCATGCCCTGCTCATGACCAGTCATCGTTGAATAGTCCTTCAGACTAATTTTTTTCTTCGATCGTCGTTGTGCTCGCCACCATCATCAGGTTAGTTTACTTTGGGTCGCTCTTCTTTCTTCGATTTACCTCAACCTCTCTTAGTTCCTCAACCTTTGTTTAAATAGTTTCTTAAGATAGACACACCCAAGCTCACAACTGCTACTAAACCCTACGCTTCTTTTCAACACTTGAATTAATTACACACACTAACTACAAGTGGGGTTTGCATTTGCTATGATTATCAATGTCTTTTACTTTACTAATTGTCCATCAATGGATGGATGCTCGGAGCATTCAACAATAATGCCATAAGAAACTTCTATTTTCTCATTTAGAGGTATTTCGGTCTCCCTACCCAACCCCACTCTTTTCATTCTTCTTTATCTTTTTAATTTCATTTCTTATTGTTATTCTCGATTTCAACCGGTCAATAGTTGATATCAAGACCAACCTTTTCATTTAACCATGGTTTGTTGTGTTTACTCTATTTATTAATGCCCACAACATGTTTGATGAAATGATTGAATGGTGACATTGGTTTTTCTTTTGAGTCGTTGGTTGTTGATAACGGTCCACTAGTCAGATTGTTTGATATTTTAGCTTATTGGTTGGTTATTTAATATTTTTCTATCAAATAGGGTAATATTAAAAAAGATGTAGAGGTTGAGGTTGAGTTTGATTGAACACATGCCCTCCATGTTTTATTCAAGCCGATGTGTAGGAAATTAGTAGGTCATGTTTTATAGCTACATCATTTTTCGTTTTATGATTTTAAATTCATGTTTGTTTCTTCACCTGTTTTCATTATGATTTTAAATTTCTAGTCTAAAAGCAAGTTTTTGGAACTATTTTTCAAACTTAATTAACTTGGATTTTAGAAAACATCTATCAAAAATCTGGGATAACAAAAAACAAAGAAATCTTAATCAGTTTTTTATAAGCTTAAATTTCAAGAAGTAAAAATTAAAACCGTACTGTAAAGAAATGGGACGGTAGTTTTCAAAACTTGGTTCTGCTTTTAAAAAACATCAATAGAAAGTCGGATAAAAAAAAGCTTGTAAGTGAAAAGTATTGTTTCATAAGTTTATTTTTGAAGCCAAAAGCTACAGACCATATTTGTAAACAAATGGGACTATAGTTTTGCGCGTTAACTTTGTTAGAAAAGCGGATTATAAAACATAAAAATTTATGGGTGAAATTTTTGAAAAATCAAAATCAAAAAGATCAAAATCTCCTTCCATATAGCATGTAGGTCATGTTTGATAATTACTCAATTACAAGGTTTCAATTTTCTTAAAATTAAGCCTATAAACATTTCTTCTGGTCTTGTGTGTTTCTTTGCTTTTTATTATCATACCTTTTACCAATATTTTTAAAAATCAAATTAAGTTTTGAGTATAAAAGTAGTTTTTAAAAATCTATTTTTTTTTTTTTTTTCTATTTTCAATACCTAAATGATCATCAAACGGGCTATGGTTCTTGGAAACTTGACTTTGTTTTTTTAATTTAAGTTAGAATATAATTCAAATATGTTTTTATGGAACCTGAAAATTTTATATAAAAAAGTTGTATAGAAACTAGAACATATATAATTTTTAAGAACAGAAAATAAAAAAACAAAACCAAAGTGCTATGAAAGGAGATTAAAAGAGTAACAAAATCAAGGAGTTGCTTTTGAAAATGTTTTAAAACCAAGTAAAGTTTAAGAGAAAGATAGGAAAGTTGAGTTGTACCTGAACCAAGGAAAGCAACAAACAAAACCATTGCAACCAAGAAAACGAACTTGAGAGAGAATTTTGCAGCCATAATTAATTTTAAGGATTTATTTTGTCGTTCTTTTGATGTTTGATAATTTGTTTTTCCTTCTGCACAAACGCCCATTATATAACAGAGAAACATTTAATTCTTTTAACTAAAGAAGGTATGCAATTTTCGACCTATGGACATGGCAATCCTATATGGAAAGGTTACCGTAACAAATTTATGAGATGTACTAATTTTTCCTTTTCTAATGGGATTGAATTACAAGAAAATTAAAAGGTCAAGACCCAGACATAATAGGTGAAAAACCAAGAACCACGAAGGCAATAGAAAATCTCACAGATCTCAAGGAATAAAACGTAGAAAGAGAAAGTGCTACCAACAATAGTGTCCTAAGTCACATAGCTTGTGTTCGGGAGTAATTTTGTGATTTGTGATGGTATGTAAAAGTAATTTTTTCAAATTGATTACGAAGGAATTCGATGATAGTTGTTGATTCCTAGTCAATTACTCCTAAAATGGATATTTTTGTGTAAAATATTATTGATAGTCATCTATGAATTTTTTTTTTTTTATTTTAAATATTGGAACAAACGATCTAACATTGTAATATTAATACAACAAACAATTACATAAGCTTTGAATAATTTTCTTTCAATATCTATATATAAACCTATATCAAATATGTATATAAGAAATTAACATTAAAATAAATAGAAATATTTAGTTAAATAATTATTTGTTAATTTCGAAAAACAATTACTAATTGGATAACTCTAAATTAACTTTTGGAACAAAACATAAGGATTGAAAATCCATTTTAAATATATGAAAATCACTTTTAAGAGTTTGATACCAAACATAAATTTGATTGTTTAAAAATCAATATTGTCATTATCTCTCTTTTTTTCTTAAATTAATACCCAACTATCACACCCAAACACACCCTTAAAATAATAAAGAAAAATATTAGATTGGACAATCTAACCAGCCACTCTAAGAAAGCCTCACATACCCAAATTAATATTACATTCTTTTCATAGATATATATTATACATAATTTGTCCTACATACACTATGGGCCGTTTAGATCAAGGGAATTGGGATGGAAATAGGGGAAATGGATATGGGATAAACATGCCCTTGTTTGGTATGAACTATATCCATCCAAAATGATGAGTTTTCTTTGTCCAGTACTCTCTTTTCTCTTTTAATATATTTTTTTTATTCTTTTATTTTAGAGAAATTTTCATAAATAAAAGAAAGCGCTAAAGTATTTACGGCTTCTATAACAAAACTCATAAAGTTAACCATTTTTTAAATATTTCAAATTTGTCATTCCGTCTTCCTTCTCTTCTTCGTCTGTTCCATCGTCTTTTTTTTTTTCCTTTCTTCCATCTTCGTCTATTTCATCGTCTTTTTCTTTTTTTTTCTTTTTTTTCAGAGTATTATTTGGTTCATCGTGTATCGAATATAAAAGATCTATTTTTTCAAACTTTTTATTTTGTTGTTCAAGATCGTGTACTAAATATAAAAGACTAGAAAAAAAACGACGATTTGGGTAGCCAAATATAAATGATCGTGTAAAAAATATAGTCAAATCTAAACGATCTTGTACAAAGAATTCTAAAAAAATCGTTTAGATTGGGGTAGCCAAATCTAAACAATCATGTACAAATATAGACAAATCTAAACGATCGTATACGAAATTTTTTTTAAAAAAAAATCGTTTAGCCAATTTAAACAATCGTGAACCAAATCTTGAAAAAAAGTCGTTGTCAAATCTAAACGATCATGTACACACAATTTAAAAAATAAATCGTTTAGATTTGGCTATCCAAATCTAAACGACCAAATCTAAACAATCGTATACCAAATATCTAAATGATCGTGTACTAAACAATAGCCAAATTTAAACGATCATGTACCAAATATATTACGCGCGTTGTTGACGACGAGTTGACGGGACATTTTTGATATTTTCCATGGTGGGCCTGTGGGATTTTTTCGATTTTGGAATTGTTCAATACAATGTAAATATTTTGACGCCGTGTTATATTTTTTAAAAGATCCCTTTTATTTTATATATTATTAAAATTAATTAATTTAAGTTAATTACATGAAAATTAAATTTGTGGTTTATAAAATTAAATTAAATTAATATTATATTATATGCATTTAACTACCCTAATTTAATAAATTAATATATACTTTCTTTTTATTTTAATTTAATAAATTAGTTCTATTACATATATAGTCATACTTATTTGTAAGGTTAATTTACATAAATGTAAAAAAAAATATTTACGACCAGTGAACAAAAAACAAAAACCCATGAAGTAGCGAAAAATATTTTTTTTATAATTCTAGGTTTGTTCTTGCGTCACTCTTCCTTCTTTGCGACTTTTTCGCTTCTAGATTTCTTCATCTCCTCTCCTAGATCTTTTATCTTACATTTTTAAACGATTTATTCTTCTTTTCAAATCTCTTATTTCATTTTCATCATTTTCGACAAGATTTTTTTAAGCTACTTCATCTTCCTCATATTCGAGAATATCAAGATCGTTTAAATATCATTTTGACATGATTTAAACGATTGTTTACCATGGTCAACACGATCGT
The DNA here is from genome assembly GCF_025177605.1 of Cucumis melo. Lineage (NCBI taxonomy): Eukaryota > Viridiplantae > Streptophyta > Magnoliopsida > Cucurbitales > Cucurbitaceae > Cucumis > Cucumis melo. The sequence goes on from NC_066860.1 coordinate 10,068,291, forward strand.
TTAAATTTGAAGCACTTCTCACATCATTTAAAAAGAATTACACAATCATATTGATATGATCTAAACAATCGCTTACCATAGTTGACAGATCGTTTAGTATGGTCAACACGATAATTTAGATTTGAAGCCCTTTTTCCATCGTTTAAAAAGAACTATATGATTGTGTGGATATGTTCTAAATGATCGCTTACCATAACCAACATGATCGTGATGATCGTTTAGCATGGTCAACACGATCATTTAAAATTGAAGTTTTTTTTCTATTGTTAAAAAGAACTACACGATCGTGTATCATGACTTAAACGATCGTAGACCATTCGTTTAGGATGTAATACATGATCGTTTAGAAAAAGATTACTCATGCACACGTATGGTCGATTAATCGAGTGTTGGCTGGTGTATGTTTGGTATTTCCCATTGTGGACTTGTGACCTCTTTCCGTTTTTGAAATTGTTCTCTAAAGTGTAAATATTTTACCAGTTTATTACATCAAAATGAATAGTAAATAAATTACATATAAAGCCATACTTATTTTTAAATAAATAGTACTTTTAAATAAATCGTAAAGAATTGATGGAATAGAAATATTAATTAATTAATTATATTTGTAGTTAGTAAATGATCATTATGATTGATAAGAGTTTATTAATTATTTTGTTGATTAATACATCATAATTAAGGGTCTTTTCAAAAATATAAAAAATCGGAAAAATATTTACACTATAGAGCAATTCCAAAAACGGAAAAAGCCCAGAGGCCCATCGTGTAAAATACCAAAAATGCGCCGTCAACCACGCCGTTAATAATGCGCGTGTAATATATTTGTAATCGTTTAGATTTGGTTATTGTTTGATACGCGATCGTTTAGATATGACTACAATTTATACACAATCATTTAGATATGGCTACAATTTATATTTATACGCGATCGTTTAGATATTGCTACAATTTGTATGCAATCGTTTAGATATGGCTACAATTTATATTTATACTTGATCGTTTAGATATGACTACAATTTATACGCGATTGTTTAGATATGACTACAATTTATCTTTTCAATTCCATTGTTTAATTTTGTTACACAATCGTTTAATTTAGTTACGTTTAAATTTGGTTACACAATCGTTTAGATTTGGGGACCTAAATCTAAATGATTTTGTTTTTCAAAATATGGTACACTATTTTTTAAAATTCTTTTGGTGCACGATCGTTTAGATTTCTATACACGATCATTTACTAGTTTTACACGATCATTTACTTTTTTTACACAATCGTTTACATTTGGCTACTCCAATCCAAATGATTTTTTTAAAGATTCTTTATACACGATCTTTTATTTTTTCTACACGGTCGTTTACTTGTTTTAAACGATCATTTACATTTACATTTGGTTATTCCAATTTAAATGATTTTTTTCAAGAGTCTTTATACACAAATCCTTTTTTTTTACATGATAGTTTACTTTTTTTACACGATCCTTTACATTTGGCTACTCCAATCTAAATAATTTTTTTCAATATTCTTTATACACGATCTTTTATTTTTTTTACACAATTGTTTACTTTTTTACACAATAGTTTACATTTGACTACTCGAATCTAAATGATTTTTTTTCAAGATTCTTTATACACGATCTTTTAGATTATGCTATTTTTTGTACACGACGTAAAAAAGAAAAGAAACGAAGAAAGACGATGGAAAGAAATCGCAGCAAAAAAAAGAGAAAAAATAGAAAGACGATGGAAAAGCAAAAAACAAAAGAAGAGGAAAAGAAGAAAAACGATGGAAAGAAATTGCAGAAAAAAAAATAGGAAAGAAGAAAGACGAAATCGCAGGAGGAAGACGATGAAAGAAATAGCAAGAACGAATCGCAAAAGAGAGATAGAAGGGCAAACCTGGAATATTTAAAAAATGGCTAACTTTATGGACTTTGTTATACGGGCCATAAATAGTTTGGTGTTTTGTTACCTTTATGTAAGTTAACCTCATAATTATATACATTCATCAAATTACTCATGTTACAAATACTAGTAATTAATAATTTAATTGATATTTTTTTTATTGATTGTTAAACAATTACTTTTTTCTCAAAAAAAATATAATTACGTTTATTGTTTATCAATGAATATTAAAATTTATAGTGTTTTCGTGATTAATTTTACAAATAAATACAAAAAGAAATTATTCTCATACACATTCTCATGCACAACTAATCACTGACATCCTTAATTCCCAACAATCTTATTTCCAGACTTATTGTTCTTAGGGATCCATAGCATTATTCTCATCCCAATTCTCTCAATATGGGGTTGTTTGGGGCAAAGATTATCTAAGACTATAAAACCACCTTTTGCTATAGTAGATACTGTTTAAAAGTCTCAAATTAGCTATAGTAAACATTATTTCAATACTATCAATTTGCTACAGTATTTACTATTTGCTATCGTTTTTACTGTTTTATATTCATCATTTTTTTTATTGTTTGCTACAACATTTACTATTTCCTTATCAAACTAAAATGGTATATACACCAAACACATACTATTATAACTCAAACTAAAGTAATCTACACCTCAAGCACAAACTATAATAACCTAGGGTTATATTAACTCACTCTTTGCTCTAAACACCCTCTAAGGCTTTAGTTTTTTCTTTTTTAAAGGAGTAAAAAGTTTCATGAACAAAAGGATAGGCAAATGGCTTGCAAGCTAGGTGTAAGGCCCATATCCAGACTAGAAGGGTCCTGTTGAGGGAAGAATTTTGATTAAAAGTATTATTTTAGTTAGGTGTAAAGAAGAAGCATTTTGAGTAGTAATTGGCATTGAAGCTTGGCAACGCGGTAAGAAGAAGTAGTCGTTCAATGCTCAAAATTAGGCATTCTGATGTTGTTTTGTGAGTTGGTGATCAAGTGAGGAAAAGTTTAGTATTTTAAGAAGATAAGTTTAGCATTTCAAGACAATGTTTAATCTTAAATTGACAACAAGCTACGTGTTGAGCTTAAGATGGTAGCATGACCTAATGAGTTATAAGCTGATATATGTAAAGTGTAAGTAGGACGTGGCAAGCTAAGAGATGCTTGATAATGACTAATCAGATTAAAAGGATTAGTATAGATAAGATTGGGAACAAGTTGTTCTTATTCTGAGAATTTGCTAAGTGATTGAGCTGCTAAGGAAAGTATTAGGCGAGAAGAAGGAGCTGAAGTTAGCCATTCTAAAAGGAATAAAACTAAGTAATATTTTGAAAGCATTCTTTCACAATCTTTATGTTGTTATAAATACAATGTGTTGTATTATTATTGATATTGCTATTGCTATTTGAAAAGAAAACTAATGTTTCCTGATTGATGGTTGTGGTGCTTGTATGTGAGTAAATCATTAGCCTTATTCTTATCAATGAGCTAACTATTATGTGGCGTGTAACGCCCCAAAAATTAAGATAATTTTGGATTTAATTATCTTAATTTTGTTTAATTAGATTTAATTTATTGGGCGTTATTTTGAATTCATTTAATGAGAATTATTTAATTTATATGGGAATTGAAATTAATTAAATATTTGTTGAATGAATATTTAATTAATTAGAGATTTTGGCATGTGGTGTTTGTTGAGAATTTCATTAAATGGTATGTTATGAGGATTAAGTAAAGTTGTGAATTTTTTAGTGTTGTTGAAGTTGAATTAAATTAAATAATTATGAATGTTATTTAATTGTAGAGTAGAAAGTTTGTTGGAGATTTGATAATTATATGTATATGTGGAAATATATATATATATAATTATTATGTGAAAGGAAAAGATAATTATATTTGTTGAATTATAATTATTTAAAGAAAAGATAATTGTATTTTGGAGAAAGGATATTTATTAAGGGAGAAAAAGTAAAATAATTATATTTTGGGAAAATATAATTATTTGTAAAAGGATAATTATTTTGGAGAAAAATAAATAATAATTAATTATTGTGGAAGATAATTAATAATTTTGGAGAAAGATAATTAATAATTAACTACTGTAGAAGATAATTAATTATTTTGAAGAAAGATAAATAATAATTAATTGTTGTGGAAGATAATTAATTATTTTGAAGAAAGATAAATAATAATTAATTATTTTAGATAAAGATCAATAATAATTAATTATTGTGGAAGATAATTAATTATTCTGCAAAAAGATAAATATTGATTGGGAGAGAAGTTGTTATGATTGAGTAAATAAGGAAAGAGAAGAAATTGGATTTATTTAAAAGAAAATTGATAATTATATATTGAAATATAATTATTAAGAAAAAGGAATGTAACATCCCAAATTTTTATAGAGTTTAAGTTATTAAAGATTGGAACTAGATTTAATGGTTGGGTTAAGATAATTCATGTTGGAAGTTATAAGTGATTTATTGGAAAAGATTTGATTGATTAAATTAATTGAGGATTTAAGTTAATTTGAGAATTTGGGGGGAAAAGTTGGTTTGGGTGGAATTGGATTTAATTGAGTATATATATATATATAATTAATAATTTAGATTTTTGGTAGAATATGATATTAATTAATTAGTTTTGTGTAAATAATTAATATGGAAAAGTGAAGTTAATTTTATGACGGAATATAATTATATTTATTTGGAAAGAAGATAATCCGTGAGGAGAGAGATGGTTAATTTGATTGGACGAAAAATATATATATTTATTTAGAAGAAAGAATAATGGTTTAAATAAATATATATGTTTATCATAGATTTTGGTGAGAGAAAAATAATAATAATAAACAAGTATTATTATTATTATTATTATTAATGATTATAAATGCCTAAGGTTTTGTGCATTTAAGGAATTTATTGAGGAAAGATAATGAGAATAAAGATATATGTACATTTTGGAGGTCTTTTCAAAAATATAAAAAAACGGCAAAATATTTACACTATAGAACAATTCCAAAAACGAAAAAAAACCCAGAGGCCCACCGTGTAAAATACCAAAAATGCCCCGTCAACCATGTCGTCAATAATGCGCACGTAATATATTTACGATTTATACACAATCGTTTAGATATGGTTCAATATATACGCGATCGTTTAGATATAGCTATAATTTATACGCAATCGTTTAAATATGACTACAAAGCGATCGTTTAGATATGGTTCAATATATACGCGATCGTTTAGATATGGTTCAATATATACGCAGTCGTTTAGATATGGCTATAATTTATACGCGATTGCTTAGATATGGCTACAAGGCGATCATTTAGATATGGTTATAATTTATACGCGATCATTTAGATATGGCTACAACTCGATCGTTTAGATATGGCTACAATTTATATGCGATCGTTTAGATATGGCTACAATTTATATGTGATCGTTTAGATATAGCTACAACTTATACGCGATCGTTTAGATATGACTACAATTTACCTTTTCAATTCCATCGTTTAATTTTGTTATACGATCGTTTAGATTTTGAGACCCAAATCTAAATGATTGTTTTTAAATTTGGTACAAGATTTTTTTAATTCTTTTGCTACACGATCGTTTACTTTTTTTACATGATTGTTTACTTTTTTTTACACGATCGTTTACATTTAGCTACTCCAATTCAAATAAATGTTTTTCAAGATTTTTTATACACACGATCGTTTACTTTTTTTAAATGATCGTTTACAGTTGGCTACTTCAATCTAAATGATTTTTTTTTCAAGATTCTTTATACACAATCTTTTATTTTTTTTACACAATCGTTTACTTTTTTTTTACACGATCGTTTACATTTGGCTACTCCAATCTAAATGGTTTTTTTAAAGATTATTTATACACGATATTTTAGATTTTGCTATTTTTTTACACATTCTTATACACATTAGATTTTGCTTTTTTTTTTTTACATAGTCTTATACACATTAGATTTTGTTATTTTTTTGTACACAATCTTATACAAAGTTGTTCAGATTTGGTTACCCAAATACAAACGCATAAAAAAATAAAAGAAGAAAGACGATGGAAAGAAATCGAAGCGGAAAAAACAGAAGAGAAAAAGAAGAAAAACGATGAAAAGATTAAACGACGTAAATAAGGAATTGAAAAATAAGAAATTAAAGATGATGGAAAGAAGTTGCATAAAAGAAAAAGAGGAAAGAAGAAAGACGAAATCGTAGGGGAAGAACGAAGAAGACGAAATAGAGGAGGAAGACGAATCGCGAGGAAGAAAGAAAGATGGAAGAGAAAATCTTGAATATTTAAAAAATGGCTAACTTTATGGGTTTTGTCACATGGGTCGTAAATAGTTTGGTGTTTTGTTACATTTACAATAGTTTCCCTATATTTTGGTATTATATATATATCCTAAAAGGAAAAGGAAATAATAATAATAAATATTATTGTTATTATTTGGGCATATAAATAGCATTGAAATGCTTAAGTCGGAAAGAAAAGGAAAAAGAAAAAAAAAAGTTATTCATCTTCTTCACTAAGATAGCCTTTTGCGCCTCACCAATTTTAGTTAAGATTGGTCTCTTTGGCAAAGCTTGAAGATTTAAAGTGATAAATTTTTTCATCAAGGATAAGAGAATTTTTTTCAACCTCCATTTGAGTAATCTTGGTAAGCTAATGAAATTAAATTAATATTTTGTTAATTTCATTCTGGATCTATTTGGGGTTTTTTTAAAGGTTCAATTGGCTAGTTTTTGAAGATTTAAATATTGGATTTTTCCCAAACAAGATTGAATTGGTTTCAACTCCATTTTTTTAGAAAGTTAATTAATTTGGGAGAATTTTGGATGTTAGTCAATTGCTAATTGTATTAATTAAGATATTGAATTTTTCTTTTATGATTAGGATCAAATTAATTGGAGAATTTTTACTGTCAGCTATGGAGTACTTTGTTTGGCTAAAATCTCCAGGTAAGAGATTCTCCTACTAGATCTTCAAACTGAATTTAAGTGACCACATGTAATTATGATTAAGCATTGATAGTAGCTGAAATGTATAACTTGATGCTATTGATGATGACTGTCGTTATATTGATGATTGATGATGATGACTGATATTATGTTGATGACTGGTGATGTTGATGTTAATGCATGATATATTAATCACATGATTAAGGACGTTAAGATTAATATTCATGTCTTGTTTATGATAATGTTATGTTATGCTACATCCTATGGATGGACATTCTGTTAACTTTGTCTATTAGAGTTGTACCCACATGGGTGTCCCTCGGGATCACCACCTTTTTTATGATTGTGTAGTCCGACGGGATTACCAGTCCATTATGACATTGACATTGACATGATTACGAGTGATTCGACGGGGTCACTCACAACCCGATTGTCTTATTGTTTCCTTCGGATACACTAAAGACCAGATTGTCCTAGGTGTTCCTTTGGGTTCACCGAAGACCATATTTGTTCCTATGGGATCACAATTTGTACGTGTTCAGTAACGTGTCAGTTAAACGTTACTTCTTTACAGGACTCGGATGGAAAGTTAACAGACACCTAGCGGGACTAGTAGTAGGTCCCTTACTGAGTATATGTTTATACTTACTCTTTCTATGTTTAATATTTCAGGCGAAGGTAAAGGTAGAGGAAAGTTGGTGAGCGACAGAGAAAGATCCGTGACATGCCATATAGGAACTCAGTTTTGCTTCCGCGTATATGTATCAGTGTTTTAGTATTTCATGTTTAATAAAAATTTAGTCTTCCCTCTTTTCAAGAAAGTGTCTATTGTTATTGTTTCTTTTTAGTAATGACCTCAACTTAGTATAAAAAGTTGGGTCGTTACATGGTGTGCACACAATGAATAAAGGTGTTTGAGTGAATGGCCTAAGCAACCAGAAATGAACCAAGGAAATTCCCCAAAGGATATTGGTGAAAGGTATCCTAAGTCTATGCGACTTGATTCTGGTGAAACGAATCCTAGGTTTATGTAAAGGAATGGTTCATGTTCTTGGTGAAAAGGAATAAGTAGATGCTAACGTATGATTTATATGTTTTATTAACATAAGGCGTTGATAGCCTGTTTATGAAAATGAAAATGAATTTGTTGATTGAATTGCATTCCCCAAAAGGATTTCTAAAAGAATCACTCACTAAGTATTTAACTTATGGTTTAAGTTTTCTTTCCCCAAGTACCAAGGCGTTGAGGCCAAGTAAAGAAGGGTAAGGCAAGCTGCTAGGCGTGAGGTGAGAAAGCTAGGCGTTAGAAGCTATGCTAGGTGGGTAAGACCTAATATTTATGTTGTAAGCTTTCTTGTAAAGAAAGCGCGTTCATTGTATTATAGAAATATTATTGTTAAGTTAATAAAGAGAAGTTGATTGTTATATTCTGCTGTGTTGTGTTTATCAAGTTAAGTTATTTGATTTTGGTCGTAGAAGTAATTCCGCTTATTAGACGTTCAGGGTGCTATCTCGCGAGGGGATACACATTGAGTGTCTAGGTGGCATGTCTCCACTACGTCACGTAAAGTGACTTTTGGGGCAGGACATTAGGATATGAGGTCTGAGGATTGATTTCATTAAGGGGTGATTTAATCAAATGTTGAATTAGTTTCCAACTCAGTTTTTGGTAAGTTAAATTAGGAGAATTTTTGGATGTTAGCCAATAGTAATTTTATTAATTAAAGTTATTGAAATTTTCCCTTCCTATTTACGATTGAATTAATTGGAAAAATTTACTATCAGCAAGAAAATATTTTTTAGCTAATCTCAGGTAAGAGATTCTACTACTAGACCTTTGAACATAGATTTAAGAGCTGCATATATTTATTGATTATGCATTGATGGTAGCTAAGGGCCCGTTTGGTAACGTTCCTATTCTCTGTTTCTTGTTTCTTGTTTCTTGTTCCTTGTTCCCTGTTTCCTGTTTCCTGTTTCTTCTTGTAATGAGTTTGATAACTGTTTCTATTTCTTGTTTCTTAAAAAAAAACAGAAACAAAAAATGTGTTTAATAACTGTTTCTTGTTTATTGATTTTCTTCTAGATTTATTTTTTATTTTTCACATCTACTTCAATTAAACATTAAACAAAAATATAGGTCTATCCATCAAACATAACAAATAAAACTATCAAAAGTTTATTCATTTAATATGAAGAAGTATCAATGCACGAATAAAAATAATGACATAAACATAAAATTATATTTATCCTTCAAATGTTGACAAATTTGATTGACAATATCATCTCTTACTCAGACAATTTCTCTTTTTAATCCATCAATTTCTACAATCTCATCGTTATTTCGTGACATCTAGAATTTAATATTAATTTTAAAGCAAGTTATTATGTCTTCAATATTCAGAATTGAAAGAAACAAAACAAAATTTAACCTTTAACTCTTAACCTATGATGCTTTAGAGAAAAACCCACAACGAAAACTCAGATTTGCACAAAGAGGAAGATGACAACTATGGATCCGACGAAGAGGAACAATCAGGCAAAAACTATGGATCCGACGAAGATGAAAAGTTCGGGTTGTTGAGAAAGACGATGAGAGGTGAAGAGGAAGACAGTGTGCAGAGAAAAACGATGAGTGAAAGAGGAAGATGATGATTATTTAGAGAAGACGATGGAGATAAAAGGAAAAGAAAACCAATAAAAATAATTGAAAAAAGAAAAGTGAACCAATAAAAATAATTGAGAAAAAGGAAAAGGAAACCAATAAAAATAATTGAGAAACAGTCAAACGAAACCAATAAAAATAATTGAGAAAAATGAAAAGGAAACCAATAAAAATAATTGAGAAAAAGAAAAAAAGCCAATAAAAATAATTGAGAAAAATGAAAGAAAAAAATAAAAATAATTGAGAAAAAGGAAAACGAAGCAAATAGAAATAAATTGAGAAAAAGGAAACCAATAGAAACAATTGAGAAACGGAACAGAAGAAACTACTTTTTTTTTGTTCCCAATAATTCCTTATAAAATGAGAAACGTTTTTACTCTTTTTTAGAACGAGAAACAAGAAACGTTATCAAATACTTCTGTTTCTTAAAAAATGGAAACAGAAACAAGAAACAAGGAACAAAAACATTACCAAACAGACCCTAAAATGCCTAATGAGTTATTGTAGTTGTTAGTTGTGATGCCATGTTTGTGTGCATTAAACGAAAAGGTTACCTTAATAAATTTATAGTTATGACTGTGTGCATTCAACGGGACCATCAATCTGTAATGCCACGTTTCATGTGTAATCCGACGAGATCACTTCACTACCCAATCTGTTGTATGCTCCTCAGGGATGATCAAACTAATGAGTGTTCCTACGGAATCGCTAGATCATGTGTGTTCCTTCGGGTTCACGAGATTTTATGATGGAGGTACCTCCTAATGGGAAGTTAAGAGATGCTTGTTATATAATCTATGCATAAGTTTCATTTGTGGATTTGTCAGATGTTGGCTCTAAGTGAGTGACTATTAGGCGAATGATTGAGGTTATGCTTTAAAAGGTGCATTCCTATTCATGTGTTGCTAGCTTTCTAAAGATATGCATGTCCTGCAAGCATTCCTCTCTATCGTGCAAGTGTAAGTGAAGAGAGGTTTCTCGGTAAGTTTATGGTCGAACACAGGAAACTTAAGCTCCTAATGATCTTATCGCGTCCCTAAGTCATGCAGTAGAACTATACAGTAAATATTATGCATAATATGTTTTTACTCTAACTATTTACATTAAGGTCATAGTAAGATGGTGAAAATGAAAATTGAACTTATCTCTAGGCATGGCGATAAAGGAACAGTTTAATTATCTAATCGCATTGATGTATATACTTGCTCTCCGGCCAAATGTGCACACCTTGCTTTGAAGTGAGAGGCACTATTTATAGGTGAGGCTTGATGTTGACATGACATTCCACGCGTCATTAATGCCTCTAAAAAGTTGCATCGACGCTACGCAGATGTTCTTTTGTCCTTTCTCTAACATTCACGCCAACCAAATTTCTCTGCTAGTGCTTCATATCGCTTTGCACTACTCTGTTTATCACTGTATAGGTTGAGCGTGTCTCCTCGAGTAACCATTATATCACCAAGCATCACTTCTTTTGCCTAAAATCTTGCGATTAAAGCACTAAAACACAATAAAACAGGGATGAGGTTGTTTTGTATCATGTTATTCATAGATTAATTAAATCGCCTACTTTTTCCTCTGTTTTCTTCTATTCTCATGCGATTAAACCTCATTATTTTACATAAAATGCTATAATAACTTATATTTCTACAAGTCATCAATCACCTAGTGGGACAGTAGTGGGTCTCTTATTGGGTATATTATAATACTTGCTATTTCATGTTTAATATTTTGGGATAGTTGCAAATGTAGCAATTTTATTCAAAATAATTAAGTATATAGCAACATTTTAAAAAATTTGCAAATATAACAAAATTTGTCAAAATCTATCAATGATAGGAGTCTATCACTGATAAACCATGTAGTAAATGTTGGTCTATCACTGATAAACCATACGAGTCTATCAACTATAGAAGTCTATCATCGATCGACTTTGTTATATTTACAATTTTTTTAAAATATTGCTACATACTTAATAATTATTCTAAAAATTACTATCCATTATAATTACCTTAATATTCTAGGTAAAGATAGAGAAAATGAAAAGTTGGCGAGCGACAGGAATGGCTAGTAATATGTCGTATAAGGACTCAATTTTTGCTTATGCTTTTCTTCGCATGTTTCTAGTATTTTGACTTTTAGCATGATTTGAAACTTGATGATTATTTTTTTAGTTTCTTTAAAATTGAGATAGGACTCAAACTAGGATTAAGTTTTCATGGTATTTTTAGTGATTATGTCAAACTATGTTTTATGAACAATTGTTTGAAATTATTTCAATAAAGAATAAGTTTCTCGTCTTTTCAAGAAAATATTAAATTATTTATTTTTAAGGTAATGACCTCAACGTAGTTTGAAAAGTTGAGTTGTTACATTCTGTGATGCTTCATCAACTGCCTTTAGTACCACAACTCTTTAAAATTGGCGTAACAATGTAGATCTATTAACTATACTACTACCTTTCAGCGTCGTGCTTCGACACGGCAATGCTAGGGGCGGCAATGACTTTACTTTATTCATGAAAATGCCACTACTTCATCTTTTGTCCCATTTTCGCTTGTTTTAACTTAAAATTAAGTCCCTTTTGTTGCATGGGATTCCTTGGATCCTCTAGATCTTTATTTTCTATAAAATAAAAGAAATAATGCATAAGTATGGTTATCTCAAGGGTTTTAACCTAAAAAACCTAGCTTATTTATGAAGCTATCAAACACCTCCAACTTAGCTCTTGCTTGTCCCGAGCAAGGAAAGGAAAATATGCTAACACTAGTCAAGCAAGGTATTCATGCATTATTTATAAGAATTAAATTCAATCAATCATCCATAGTTTGGTAATGTTCCCCAAAAGTTATTATATGCCAAATTCAAGTTTTAACAATTCTTCTATATACTTAACTTGCAATGATTTGATTATTCTAAGATGCAAACACTCAATTGAGAATCATTTTAAAAGAATTTTGTTCAAGTGATCCTGAGTTAAGAAAGCTAGCTGAGAAAGTGAGATGCGAAAGGAGATAAGATTATGTATTCAAAAAAGATGGTGTGTTACTGGAAGACGAAAAGCTATGTGTTCCACAAAATAAGGCATTGAAGGATGGTATTTTAGAGGAGCTCATAGTTTGGCTTACACGATGCACCCGAGAAGTACTAAGATGTATAGGACTATGTAAGCCTATTATTGGTGGCCAGACATGAAATTATAATTAGCTGAGTTTGTAGCTAAATGCTTGATCTGTCAACATGTCAAACCTCAACGACAAAAGGCTAGTGGGGTGTTATGTTCATTACCAAATCCTGAATAAAAATGGGAACACATAACCATGGACTTCTTGTTTGGATTGCCCCGAACGCCAAGTGGTTGTGACAGAATTTGGGTAATTATGGATAGATTCACTAAGACGGCATGCTTCATCCCTATCAAGCAATCCTTTTCGTCAAACAAGCTGGCTAAGCTATATGTCAACAAAATTGTGAGCCAATGCGGGACCCCAGTGTCTATAGTTTCGGATCGAGATCTGTGATTTACCTTCAAGTTTTAGCTAAAATTGCAAGACGCATTAAGTACAAAATTGCACTTCAGCACCGCGTTCCACCCACAAACTGATGGTCAATCTGAAAGGACCATTCATATGTTGGAAGACATGTTGAGAGCCTACGTTTTACAATTCAGAAGGAGTTTAGTGAGCGTTTGTCTTTGATCGAATTCGCCTATAATAACAATAATTATTCTAGCATTAGAATAACCCCCTTTGTAGAGTTGTACGAGAGGTGTTGTAGGACACTAGTTTTCTGGGAAGAAGTTGGCAAAAGAAAATTATACGAATCAAAGTTAGTCCAGGCGACGACGGAGAACATCAAAGTAATTAAGGAAAATCTAAAGACTGCCCACGATAGGCAAAAGATCTACACGAATAACCATCGCAGGGCATTAGAGTTTGAGATGGGAAATAAGGTTTTCTTAACATTATCACCTTGGAAAGGAGTAATCAGATTTGGGAGGAAAGGTAAGTTGAGTCCACGGTACATTGGACCCTATGAGATTCTAGAGCGTGTGGGACCAGTGGCTTATAAGCTAAGGTTGCCTGTAGAACTGTTGAGAATCCATGATGTTTTCCATGTGTCTACTTGAGGAAACATGTGCCATATTCCTTGCATATCTTTCTAGACCAGCCTCTAGAAGTACAAGAAAACTTGACTTACAGGAAATATGTGCCATATTCCTTGCATATCTTTCTAGACCAGCCCCTAGAAGTACAAAAAAACTTGACTTATGAAGAGAAACCTCTCTGCGTTTTGGGCATAAAGGAACAAATACTGAGAACAAAGGTGTTTTCCATGGTTAAGATTCTATGGAGCAACCATGGTGTTAAGGAAGCCACTTGAGAGAATGAAGAAGAGATGAAAGTCAACTCCCCATAGTTGCTCACGTCAACCTACTAAATTTTAAGGACGAAATTCTCATAAGGAGGTAGTAGTTGTAAGGTCCTAATTGCCTAGCCCAACGTGATGAAGGCCCCGCAACTTGAGGAAGGATTATACAATGAAAGATCTTTACACAGAGAATGTTATGCGACTAACAAATAGACAAGCTGAGCTACTTCACTAAAAAGTTAGTAGGTCGACGGTTGATCTGACCCAACCACCCAATTCGAGTTCAAGATAAGGTGTTGTCAGAAGCAAATGGCATTTTGAGATTAGGCCACTCCCTACTACCAGTTGGAGAAATCATTTCGGCATGGAAAAACTCAGCTGAGTGATCTATAAATAGAGAAACTCGAGTCATTTGAAGTTGCTTTTACCCTGAAATTGTAAAAGAATAAACTAAGGAAGTATCTAAAGATTTCAAGAGGAGTAAGGGAGACTCTGGCCTAAGAAGTTGGCTGACTATGGCTGTGAGTGGCTCTCTTTATCAAATGTTTTCAAACGAAAGCAAAAGGGTTTTCTAAAACATGTTCGAGCTCTTCATATAATCTCTGAAACCATGCACCATATGATGTCCATTTTATTTCTCCACTTTTAAAACATAAGTAATTTATGAACGCTAAAGAAGGAGTTGTGAATGATTTCATAAATAAAGCACCCCCTTGGAGTTTTGTGTTGTATGTTGTTAAAACCGTGGAAATTGATATTGACGTTATGACTTCAGACGATGACGACTAAAAAATACTCCAGAGCTATTAAATTGAAGTAAGACGATCTATGTATCCTCGTGATATGATGCCTTATTCTTTTTGTGTGATCTGGAACAAGTTGCTCTATTCTTATTGTGTGATATGGAATAGAATGCCCTATTCATGCTCTGTGATCTTTGGATATGATGCCTCAGGCTTGCTATGTGATTTAGTGTGGGATGCGTCATACTTGCTGTGTAATCTGGTATGAGATGTCTCATGCTTGTTGTATGATCTGGCGTGGGATGTCCTATTGCTTGTTGTGTGATCTGGCATAGGAAGACATGTTTTTCGTGAAAGAAATGATGATACTCGTTAGTGCGCCGAGAATTCTTCGCAATGGCTACAACTTGGCAAAAGAGTGTAGTGAATGCTTGAGCCAAGGAGAGTGTACAATAAAACATAATTAATTGTGCATAATGAATTTGCAAGATAACTCTTAGTATGTTAAAGGCATACAACATGATAAACTGAAAGATGGTTGTTTTGTATTTTGTTGCGACGTCTGTTTTGATAAACAATTATTTCAGAATGCTTGATGAAAAGATCCCACTCATTAGACGTGCTTGTCTAATCCTTCAAATGTTTTTTCTTACTTTCCCTTCCCCAGGTTAGTGAAAGACATCCGGCATCTAACTTGCAGTCTTAATTGGCTACTATGCCTCCTCAATCGAATAGTCTCGGTAGTTACCATTGTTTACCCGCATAGCATATAGTAGCTAGGCAAGGAAAGTCCAAGTCTTGTAGCGTCTTGTTTATTAGTTTTGTGTCAGATGTATTAAAAGTATAAGATGTGCCTGACTTTGAATTATCAATAAAATTTATGAATCTTCATTTCACGTTAAGTCTCTTGCAATTATTTTGTTAATTCCACTTACTAGATGTCCTTCGCGATTTTCAACATGTGGAATCTTGCGTAGAATGTCTAGGCGTTCGTGTTTCAATTACATCGCATGGAGCAAAAATCGAACAGAGCGTGACATATTGGGATAACACTGTTGAGTTGTCCTCACCTATGCAGATCTAAGTATAATTCCATGTGAACAAAAGTTCATAGTTAGTTTAGAGTTAACATTAAGTTACCTAGGTCATTAATAATCAAAATAGTCAGTTTTATATAGTCAATGATGTTATAACTTAAAAGTGACTATTTCATGGTTCTAGTCTTTATATAAACTCTTTATATAGGATGCCCCCACTTCCATGTCTCTACATGAATGATTTAGGATCACATCGTTTGTACTAACTAAAAAGCGGGTCATATCCACAGTGTTCCCATAATAAGGCACCTAACCTTATTCATACACTATAGACCTTTTGGGCTATATACTTGAACTTGATCCACTTTTATGTCTCTACATAAAGTTCAGGTCTACACTAGATAGCCTTAGGACATTAGTTTATTGGATTCAAGATTATAGTATTCCTTTTCACTAATAAATCCTCAATAACCAATTTATTTTCTCCACATAAAGTTCAGGTCTACACTAGATAGCCTCGGGACATTGTTTATTAGATTCAAGATTATAGTATTCCTTTTTCACTAATAAATCCTCAATAACCAATTTATTGAATAGAATATAATTTTAAACTATAAACTATGAGTTATAGGACATAAATTCCAACATTAGAAAAAATATATTGTGCATATTTTATACTATATGTTTGCCACATAAGATTATGATGCGACATAGATTTGCTTAGGAAACTAATTTCTTGTGTTCTACCCTAGACTTACCAGGAAACCTCTTTCACCGCTTCCACTTAAGCGAGAAAGAGGAAAACTTGTACTAAAGCATTGATCATTATGCAATAGCAATGCATAGGTAGAACATGCACCTTTTACTGCATAACCCTAACCTAGGCACCACCTTAGTCGCATTATTAAAGGTTTGCATGATGCATCTATGAATTAACTTTGTACATATCGCATAGCATAAACCTCCCAAGAGTAGATAAGTACCAAATAGTTATTGTCGTTCAATATTTCCTCTAAAAAATATCCTATAGACTATGCCACTATATTAGTGACATAAGAATAGGATAAATTGAGGAACGAGGTTATCGGATTCTCAGAATATATCGATGTAGGTGTATGAAGGCCAAGACCAAGAGTGTTGGATATCGTCCTTAAGGTAGCCTCAATTGTTGTAATCTGTTGTCAAAGCTTTTCTAGTTGTTGGTAAGCTATACTTGAAGAAGAAGCGAACGCTTGTACGTTAGGGTTGGAATGTTTCGAAGACTCACCAACCTTAAATATTGAGTGAATTTAAGAATTCCTAACATCAGAATGATAAGTAAGGTCAGTGGGTGGTAGAAAATGTATAATTGATTGTAGAAGTGTTGGTGGCCGACCAAAATTAGGTGGCAACACATGGATCAGCATGTGAGGGACACTACAGGCCGCAAATGAAGATAAGAGTGGCACAGGTAGGTTTACCAACAACATCTGAATAAGATGGACTAGTGCGTAGGCGGTGTGCAGATGGTTTCTTGCGACTCGAACAAAGGAATAAGTTATAGATTTAAGTTTCCTGGCATTGTCTGAAGGCGGTGGAACCATTCATCCATGGCAGCACAAATCCGAGCATCGATGGAGGCGGTGCTAAGATCGACGGTTGTCTCCTTTATTTAATTTTCATCACAAGTTGTATTATCTAGGGTTTAATCACTATCTCGCACTGATACCATATTGACAAAATAGACGAAGAGCAAACATAATTTTTACGTTGAAACCCTAGTTTAGGGAGAAAAACCATGGTGCAAATCTCTCTTTTTATTATTTTCTCATAATAACAAATGATACAAGAGGGGAAATAAATAGACTACACTAAGGAATAAAGAAAAAAATATTAGGTCAAATATTCCCTTAGGCCAAGCCCACTAAATCTAACAAATATCACGATCATCACGATTCACACTGTTATCAGATGGTCTTTTCTGATGAACCTTCAAAACGCTTACATATAACTGTTGTCTACTGTGTGCATAGTCATCGAGAAGAAATTGGACATCATAATCCACTACAAGAAATCAGAAGGTTTCCAACGCACAAAAAGATGTCGAAATAGGGAACGTCGGGACATATTCCTATTCTTGATGTTGTTTTGCATACGTCGGAACACGAAAAAAATATTATTTTAATATTACCTTGTCCCAGTGTTTCACAATGAATGTTGGGAAAGAAGAATCCATTTTCAATGTCTGGGTCTAAGGCATCGGGAATAGTTCAAAATTAAAATAAATGTTGGACTTTTTCCCAACGCACCATGAGTTGTGTCGAAACTGGATAATATAGCTCGACAGCTTGCATGGGGTGTCGGAAAAAAGTCAGACATTAATTATGTCAGAGCATGATTCTCGATGGGCCATGCAAAGCGTCGAGAATGATGATACCTTGTCCAGATGCCATTAGTGATATGTCGGTAATAGTTTAACCAATTCCCGATGATTCACTAATGGCGTCAGGTACTTGGCAAAATTCTCGATCTCTTCGTGGTGCATTGGAAGTTCCCCTTTAAATTTCGTTTTAGTTTTGTAAAAGATAGAACTGAAACAAAGGAGAAGAGAAGAAGAAGGAGAAGATGAAAATGAATCGTCCGCGCCCGTCGTGCCTTGCCTTGCCCTTTCCGCCGTCTGCCTCATCGCCATCGTTCCTTCGTCGTTGTGCCACCGTTCATCCAATTCTGTAAGTTTAAAACTATTTTTTTATTAGTTTTGAAGTTTTTTTAGGTTATAAATTAGTTTAGGTTAATTAGTTTATAGTTTTATTTTTTTAAGTTAGTTTAAGATTGAATATTGAATTAGTTTCAGAATATTGAATTAGTCTTGGAATGTGGGTTGAAAATTTGAGGGGGGTTATTTGAGAAATTGGTTGGAGAATTTAAAATTTGGTTCCAAAATTTGAAAATTTGAGAGTGAAGAATTAATTGAATTGAATGGAATTGGTTAAGAATTAGAAGGGGGTTGAATTGGAATTTTGATTTGGGGTGGGTTGAATCGGAATTTTGAAAGGGGGATTGATAAATTGAACTTTTCAAAGGGGTGGGGTAGGTTTAATTAAATATTTGAATGGGATGGGTTGAAAATTTTGGGGGAGGGGTTCAGGATGAAATTTTGAGGGAGGGCAAGGATTGTTACTGTTTTAAAAATTCTGTAATTTGTGTAAAGATTTGTTTTGGCTATCCTGCAGCTATGGTAGCCTTTAGTTCAATTCTAATTGTTTATTTCTTAATAGTTTTGAATAACTTTGTTGTTGATTTGTGATGTCTATCCTGCAGTTATGGTAGCCTTTTTTGTTTTGAATTTGTTTGTATTTCTGAGGGTTTGAAGATGTGTTAGTAGGGTAGCTTGTAAGGTAGCGTTGTTGGAAGGGTGGGTAGGATGTGAAGATTGAAATTGTTTATGGTTATTTAGGTTGTGGTAGCTATCCTGCAGTTATGGTAGCCTCTATAGTTTGAATTTAGTTTTAGTGAAAATTTTGGAAGATTGTATATTCACGGGAGTAAGTTTAGGATGTGAAAGAAGAAGAATATGCTTCTAACCAAACCTATTTATGTTTTAGGGACTTAAACGATGGACAGAGGTTGGATGAAACTTAGGAATAAGTTTTCCCTTGAGTATAGAGAGGGAGTGACCCAATTTTTAGAAATTGCCAAGTTTCAGTTGATGCCTACGAACGAATAAAATGTCCATGCAAGAGATGTATGTACTCAAATTGGAACTCATTAGAGGATGTGGAACGACATCTGCTGACTATTAGAATATCCCCCTACTAAACAAAATGGGTATATCATGGAGAGTTAGTTAGCTTTAGAGGTATAAAAAAAATTGATGAAGAACTAGTAGTAACCCTTTTGATGATGGTACTAGTAGTAGGCAGTTTGATGAAGAAGATGATATATTTGGTATGTTGAATGATTTACAAGCCTCGATTGAATAGGAAAATGAAACAGAAGAAGGTCGTTTGGACGATGAAATGTCGAGGAATATTGGGGTAGATATAGAACAAGATACAACAAACATATTTCAGAACTTATTGAATGAAGCATGTAATGAGTTATACCCTGGTTGTTCTAAATTTACCTTGAATTTTGTGGTTAAGTTGATGCATGTGAAGGTTCTAAACGGTTGGAGTTACAAGTCCTTCGACATGTTGTTAGAACTCTTAAGAGCAACGTTTTCAATGTGTAGTAGTACTATCCCTATTTCATTTTATGAAGCCAAATGAAAACTTTTTTAACTTGGGCTTAGGATACGAGACTATTCAAACATGCAAGTACGACTGTGTAGTATACTGAAAAGAGATTGTTGATTTGCAACATTGTCCTACATGTGGCAAAACTCGATATAAGGTTAATCATAACAGAGGGAAAAATTCAGCATAAGGTATGCGCCACTTTCCTTTGGTACCGAGATTAAATCCCTTGTTTGTCTCGTAGGAAAGGTCTATTGACATGAGATGTCATAAGGATAAATGTGTTGAAACAGATGATGTGTTGAGACATCTAGCTGATGCAGAGGGATGGAAGCACTTCGGTTGTGAATTTTTTATTTTGTTTTTTATCCACGAAACGTGCATTTGGGGTTAGCTTCAGATGGGTTTAACCCATTTGGTCATATGAGTACCTCGTACAGTATGTAGTCTGTTGTGTTACTTTCTTACAATTTGCTACCATGGAAATGCATGAAAGAGACAAATTTCTTCATGTCACTGCTCATACCCGATCCAAGATCTCATGGTAGGGAAATCGATGTGTATCTCCAACCATTGTTTGAGGAACTAAAAGAGTTATGAACTTTCGGGGTGCGTACGTATCACTCTCTTACAGCTCACTTCTTTTAGCTACATGCAACCTTTTTATGGACGATTAATGATTTTTCGGCATATGGTGACCTTTCAAGGTGGTGTACAAAGGGGTATCAGGCTTGTCCTATATGCATGGGTGATAGATCCTCCTTCAGGATACAAGGTAGAATATTCTTTATGGGACATAGATGCTATCTTATAGAGAACCACATGTGGCATAGAAGTAGGCTACACGATGGAGAAGGTATAGCGTAGAGCTCCTTCAGTTGTGATGAATGGGCATGAATCTTAGAACAGCTAGATCAGTTGGAGTTTCTAGTTATGAGTAAACATCCTTCAATAAATGATAAGAAATGAAAGAGAGCTCTTAATTGGACGAAAAGAAGTATTTTTTTCGAACTTCCTTACTAGTCGAGATTATTGTTACGTCACAAACTTGACATAATACACATTGAGAAGAATGTTTGTGACAATTTGGTTGGTACATTGTCGAATATCGAAGGGAAAACCAAGGATACCACGAATGCTCGGTTGAACCTATAAGATCTAAAGATAAGAAAGGATTTTTACCTTATAGAAGTTGGTAACCGATTGGTCAAGCCACACGCGAGTTACACGTTGACTAGCAGTGAACGAGTTAAGTTTTGTAAATTCCTGAAATCAGTTAAGTTTACCGATGGATATGTTTTCAATATATCGCAATCTATGAATGAAAGAGAGGGAAGAATATCATGTCTCAAAACGCACGATTGTCATTTTTATTACATTGACTGCTACCTATTGGTATTTGAGCAATCTTACCAAAAAAATGTGTATACTGCTATTACTGAATTATGTAATTTTTTTCGTGACTTGTACGTCATAACGATAAGAGTGAGTGATTTGGACAAATTACAAACAGACATCATAATCATACTTTGTAAGTTGAAAAGAATATTTTCACCTGCCTTCTTTAGCGTTATGGTACACCTTATCATTCACTTACCATATGAAATCAATGTTACTGGTTCGATTTCTTACAGTTTGATGTATTCCATTGAAAAAAGTCTACGCACTTTAAAATAGTATGTTCGGAACAAAGTACATCGTAAGGGGTCCACTGCAAAAGCATATGTGATGAATAAATAAAACACCTTTTGTTCGCATTACCTAAGTGGTATAGAGACTCGATTCACAAGAGATGAACGAAATGATGATACCATTCCAGAGGACGATGTGATTGATGAGTTTGAAATTTTCAAGTAGAAAGTATGACCCTTAGGTGTGTCAATTCTTTATACTCTTTCACAGGAACAGAAACGCCTTTTCCATTGGTACATCCTCAACAATGTAGACGAAATATCGAAGTATTGCAAATAAGCATTTCTTAGCTTCGTATTTCTTAGGTATAGTTGTTAAGTTTTTGTTAGACATTGTTGTACATAAATTAAACTCATAATCATCCCCGTCAGAAAACATTTTAGGCTAATACATCGACATGCTCAAAATGCTATAGATTTGTACAAAAGACATCAACGGGGATTCTCTGAATGGTTTCGAGCACAGGTATATAGCAAGTTTCTATGTGACATGTATGCACTAACGTATTTAAGCATGTAAATGTGTATAATCGTTATCACATTGATTTCAGGTTATAGAACTATGTGAGTCTAGAAATTTATCTTACAATTTCTTTTCACTTGCGATAGGACCAACATTTGATGTTCATTGAAACAATGGATGCATCGTGGATGGGCTGAGATTTCTCATGTCAGAAGGTGATTTCCAACACACTACATAAAATAGTGGAGTGATGGTCATTGGTGAAAGCGGTGCAAGTGAAAGTGGTGACAATAATTTCTACGGTATTTTAGACGAAGTTTTGCACATTCAATATCCAATGGGAAGAAATGTTTGGCTATTTAAGTGTCAGTGGTATGACACGGACGTCAATAAGAGTCAAAGAACACATGTTGAATTAAAGTACAAATCTAACACGTCCCGTTTTTGTTTGTCAAGGAACCTATAATTCTTGCGATACAAACACAGTAAGTATTTTACCTAGATGACCTAAAAATGGTAGAAATTGGAAAGTTGTACAAGTTGTCTAGAATAAGCGTATATGGGATGTGCCAAAAGTGAACAATGTTGAGAATGAGCAACTGAATGTACTAGAAATCGTTGTCAACCATCATGTGGATGAACACATCGAGGATGACACTCTGTGCAAAACTAACGTTGATCCCACAATTGTTGAAAGATTGGTTGTACGTCATGTCACTAACGACTTCATAAATGATGTGGATGAACACTTGTCACATGAAAGCGGAACAGGTGACAACGAATGATAGTGATGAACCATGAACCCATATTTTATGTAGTTTATATTTCGATTTTAGTTATGTGTTCGTATTTGCTTATTGAATATTTGTTTTCTATGTCTACAGGCATTATGTCGTCATTTCCGAGCAGTTTCAACAAGATGGATGTGATGTTCCTCAAGTTTGTCGATGATCTAGATAACCCTATGGGAGGGTCATCGTCGGTGGACGACGATTCAGGTGAGTCTAATAACATTTTAACTTAGAATTATTTGAACTTTTTTCTGACATTATATGTTCTTATAATTTATTTAGTAGGCATTTCTCAACCATCTGCTACTCCGACTCCTAGAAGACGTGCGCAATCTTGACTTCTGGAATTAGAGCGCTACGTTGCAGCCAATGGACGGATTTCGATAAAGATCGCCCCTATGAGGAGAAGCCTATTTCGCCACACGTTGTTCGCTTCAGCCAGGTGATAGGCGTGTGTGTGCAAAAGACATTTCCCATTTGTTGCCTTAAGTGGGCGAACATAGGCAGAGAATACATCAAGGTCATTAAAGGTGACCTATAGGTAAGCCACTACACATTTCTATTTCAATTTTAAACATATTTAAGTTAACCAAGCTAATGTGTTGTTTTTGTAATGTGTAGCGGTTTTTATGCTTGATTTCAATGATCTAGTAATGAATAGGTTCGTTGAGCATCAACTGCTCAGCACCTTTAAAAAGTTCTAGGACGACTGTCACATGCACTTAAAAAAGTACGACCCCAAGGAGACTTGTGCCAACCCACCACACATATTGGTGGGACGTAATGAGAATTGGCACTGCCTCTGTGACCACTACATGAGCGTTCCATTCCAGGTGAGCAACTAAGCACTTCACAATGGTTAATTATGATTTCAACTTTTAATATGTATAAGAAATAAACAACATAATTGTGTAAGAGAAATCACGGAACAACTAGGCTGCTAGACAAAAGTAGCCTTACAATCATAGCAGTGGGTCGAAGTCGCTAGACCGTCTGCTGTTGTTTCGATAAACACATGTTCGAGACAAAATGTTTGTGTCGCAGATCGCATATGATGCGTACGTAAGTTATCCAAGCAACACTTCTGTCCTTATTTGTCCTCTTTAATAATATATTTTTGACTTACTAACTTAGTTTTTAAATTTGTTGGAGAATCAAATGTTGGAACTCCAATCCTAACCTACCCCAGAGGGTACTCAACCTCTCTCTAGAAACGAGATATGCAAGACAGTGTTAGGTAGACAACCAACCTACTCAAAAGGCCTTGGTTGGGGACCCAAGCCCAAGGCCCACAAGACAGCTAGTGCGAGCAATTCCACGACCTCATGTTCACAATCCACAGTAAAGCTCCAATTACGGGTTGCGCTTGATAAAGCTATGCTACATATTGAAGAACAAACAAGAAATCACGTTGCGTTAGCTTCAGAAGTGGAACGAATGCAGAAGCTCAAAGATGACATGAGTTAGACACAACAAGGACCACCACATGATCCCTAGATTTGTGGTACATAGATATGTTTCCATTACTAATTTATTTTGAATTTTCTGTAATTTAATCGAAATCGAATACGAATATTTCAGGATAAAATATTTTAGGAAAAAGAAAAGATACATATTTAAAATATTTTCCGATGCAGTACATACGTCAGGCATATGGTGCAAACGTTATGTCGGGGATGGTTATTTCTGACACATGGATGACGTTAGATATACAAAAATCAGGAATATTTTTTTGTGACGAATAACTAATATTGGAACTACGGATGTCGGGGATGTTTTGTTGCTGACGCCTTTAAAACATCGGTAACAAGGTTGTCGAAAGAAGTATATTTTCGATACCGTGTTGGTGATGCGTTGGGAATAGGTCTTCCGACGCATTTCTTCTAACGGTCTTCCCGTCGTCTCTTTCTGCATTGGAAATTCAGTTCCCAACATTATTTACACTTATGCTGACGTTTTTATGCATCAGGAGTGGCCCCACTTCTTGTAGTGATCATCTTTTGAAAAAACATTGTGAGATAATCAAAATATCCTCTAGCTAATTCTAAAGTAAATTATTGACGTAATAGCTAGAGGGACAGCAGAAGTAAATAACACGAAAAACTTTAGTAACCTAGTTCGACAAATACCACCTTTGTTTAGGGAGCTTTGTGATGGAAAAACATCAAGAGACATGTTGCAGCGGAATAATAAGGATCATGCTTTACTTTATATGCATCTAAACGATTTAGAAGTTGACATGCATGTGCTATGCGATGGACCTAAACGAAGAGCATAAGAGGTAAATGATGAACTTACCTATTATAGTTCTAAACTTCTTCTTCGATCCAAAGCTTCTTCTTTGCCTGAATATCACGAGCAAGGACAACCACTAAGTTGACCTACTAAGCTCAGGACCAAGAACGGAGTTGTGGGACTCGGTTTTGTGAAGTAAAACTTAGAGAGAAAGGAAGGAGGTGTATCGTTTAGGTGATTTTTTTAGCAAGACATCATCCTTTCTCATTCTCTAATGAGAAGTTTATATATGAAATTTTACATGCCAATTGCATGCAAATTATTTCATACATTCTCGACACCTAATTAATCAATTAACTCTTAATGGAATTAGTGGCCACATTACCCATTAACTTTTAATTAATTAAGTAATTAGTCAAAAGGTCATTTTGGTCATTTGACCAATTAAGTCAAAGGCAAACTTTGACTTTTCATAGTCAAAACTCAACTTTTTGACTTTTTATTATTTTTCCCGTCTTGACTAATTCCAACCTCCCGAGTATGAATCCGCATTCATTTTTATAATTCAAATCATATTTGAATATAAATCCGGTCAAAGTTTTGTTTCTCAAAGTTAAAAATCAACAAGTTGACTTTTACAATTTTGACCGTTTCAAAACTTTCAAAGCTTCTGAATATGAATCTATATTCATATTTATTTAAATCATATTTAAACACAAAGCTTAAAGTTTATATCTACCGACTTATATCATATATAATTGTCGGTTTCTCTCTCTTTTCTTAATTCGAACAATTCGAGTTACTTCAACATATTGTTCTTAGTTGAATCTATATGAGCTAGTAGGGGAACCTAATGGACCAATAGATCATAGGCTCCAATGATTCGAGATTAACTGGCTAAACTCTTTTAGACCAAGCTTAATCAACATTCGTTAACTAAAGAGTCATTCCACTAAAGACTCTTAGTTACACTCCCCCCACTATAGATATATTTCTATCCACCTGATATAACCATGATGAGTAAGTTGATCCTTCACAGGTTGTTCGTAATCTTGGTTGGGTCAAAATACTGTTTTACCCCCAAGATTACATCTTGCTCATTAAGACCCACTGATCCACTATTGAACAATTGGTTTAAGATCCAACCTATAAACCTGAATCCTTCTCAGACCAATGAGAAGGTGGGGCCCCTTGTTCAAGACTTGGATTTAGTTCTTAAAGGAACAACCTATCTACTATCCCAAAAATGGGTAGGAGTGAATTTTGTCTTGCACCCTACGTTCTTAGCTATCCACTCAGTCTTATCCCTGAAATGGGAGGCTTATTGGACCAGCGATGATGAGTTGCCCTTACCTATGCGGATCTAAGAATACTACCAAATGAACAAAAGTTCATAGTTAGCTCAAGATTAAGATCAAGTTACCTAGGTCATCATAATTGAAATAGTTAGTTTATAGTTTACGGTGTTATACAAAAAGTGACTATTTCGTGGTTCCGGTCTTATGCAAACCATTTACATAGAATGCCCCCACTCCCATGTCTCTACATGAACGATTCAGGATTACATCGTTTGTACTAACTACGGAGCAGGCCACATCCATAGTGTTTATCCAAAATAAGGTGTCCAACCTTATTCATACACTATAGACTATTTGGGTTATTAACTTGAACTTAATCCATGTTTATGTCTCTACATAAAGTTCAAGTGTATTTGACAAACTCAGTAAAATAGCCTCGAGATCTTAACTTATTGGTTTTAAGATTATAGCATTCAATAATAAAATTTATTGAATCAAATAACAAAGTACAAGTTTTAGGACACAAATTCCAACACTTCGTAGCTTAGATAAGGAATATTATTAAGATTCAAGTTGTCAATCAATATAATAAGGAACATTCTTCTTATGTATATGATCATCTTTAAGTACAATATAATTTAAAGGATTCAAGCTCCCCCTGAATTTATGGATGTATCTTCTTGAAGATAAACTCAAGCTCCCCCTAAATTCATTAACCGCAGTTCAACTATTTCAATCTTCTTCATATTTTTTATCAACTCGTACATAGTAAGATCACCAGTAGATCTTCAGTAATTTGTTATCATAAAGAAGATAATTGATGTACCTTCGAAACCTTTCTCTCGAAAGAATGCTTTCAAATTGAATGTTCAGTAATACCACAACGAACCAAGCATAGAGCTTCAATATATAGCCACTCTATCAAATCTTTGAGATATTTTTTAAAAGATATAAAAGATTCCTATTTATGAGAAAGATCTTTTATCTTTTAAAACAAATATCTTTTTAACTTCTTTATTAAATAAGGAGATTTTTCATAAATGTAACAAAACACCAAACTATTTACGGTCTGTGTAACAAAGCCCACGAAGTTAGCCATTTTTTAAATATTCCAGATTTGCCCTTCCGTCTTTCTTCTCCTCCTCGCTGCGATTTCTTTCATCGTCTTCCTCCTTCATTTCTTCTTTTCCTCTTCTTTTTTAACATTGTTTAAATTTGGGTAACCAAATCTAGATCGTGTACAAAAAATAGCAAAATCTAAAAGATTGTGTATACAGAATCTTGAAAAAATCATTTAGATTGGAGTCATCAAATGTAAACGATCTTGTAAAAAAATGTAAACGATCGTGTAAAAAAAATAAATCATCGTGTAGACAAATCTAAACAATCGTGTACCAGAAGAATTAAAAAAATCGTTTAACCAAATATAAATGATCGAGTACCAAATTTTGAGTCAAATCTAAACGATCGTGTACCAAGTTTTAAAAAAGATCGTTTAGATTTAGGTTTAAATCTAAATGATCGTATAACCAAATTAAACAATTGTGTAACAAAATTAAACGATAGAATTGAAAAAATAAATTGTAGTCAAATCTAAACGACCAAATCTAAATGATCGTGTACCAAACAATAGCCAAATCTAAATGATCGTGTACCAAACAATAGCCAAATCTAAATGATCATGTACCAAATATATTACACGCGCGTTGTTGACACCATGGTTGACGGAGTATTTTTGGTATTTTCCACGGTGGGCCTGTGGGCTTTTTTCATTTTCGAAATTGTTCTATATAGTGTAAATATTTTGTCACTTTGTTATATTTTTTAAAAGACTCTATTAAATAATTCTTAAATAATAAAAAAATCTTCATATTCCTATTTATGAGGAAGATCTTTTATCTTTCAAAACAAATATCTTTTTAACCTATTTTTTAAATAATAAAAAGAATCTCATTAATTCTTTTTGACAAAAATCTCAACAAACTCCCATTTTTTGTCAAAAAGAGAAGAATTCTTTTTATGTTCAACCAGATGCTTCATAATAAAATATCATCAATAGGAAGCCAAAGGATAGATATAAAACCATCTTGAGACGCAGAGACTTTTAGAAGCATATATCAACAAGAACTCAACAAGAGCCATTAAACTGACCCAAAATAGAATAAGCACATCTACCACAAACTTCTTAATCCATCAAAAAACAAAATCTGCATAAACTCTTCTCCCCCTTTGAACATAAAAGAATGTCTATTCTTGAGATTGAGCAACTACACTGGAAGCATATGACGAAGGAAACCAGTTTGTAATGCCAATCTTATGGAGTATGGCATATTTAACAGTAAGGAATACAACAGAAATCTCATTTACCGGCCAAACTGACAATGTTCCTTGAGATAAGACAGAAGCCAATTCATCATTAGATAGATTTGAAGACTGAGAGCTTGCCACTACAGTTATTCCCAGAAATCCACGATACTCAAACATGAGTGATGTTCATCTGATACATTCACTTCATCAGCAATGCGTCTGATCTTCTTTAGATAAATGGCATGAATATTATTATTAGATACCCAGTGATAGCAATTATCAATCTGTCTGGTGCCACTCATAAGAACATTTTTATTAATATCAGTCACAATGCATTATTCCTTGCTAAAATTAACAGTATAGCCTTGATCACATAGTTGACTAACACTAATCAAATTAGCCTTGAGCCCTTCAACATACCTAACATCCTTCAGACATGACAAATCTTGTTTTGCAATATTTCCTTTTGCAAGGATTCTTCCTTTTGCACCTTCCCCGAAGGTAGTAACATGTCCAGATGTGCATTCTTCTAGTTCATAAAAGAAGGATCTATTTCCAGTCATGTGTCTAAAACAACCACTATCAAAATATCATGCATCAGTTTGATGATTGAACTGTAGTAAAGGTAATATTATATTTTCCTAAATTCTTGACTCTCCATTCCTTATAACTTCTCTCGCCTCTTGGAGTAAATAAATTTAATTTGTGCTTCTATAAATGATAAGCAGCTTTCTAATATTGAAATCTATATCTTTATAATGCATAACAAAAAGGCAAACATGACCTTTTTTACCACAGTAATGACACATCTAGTTATTCACTTTCAAGGAAGAGCTAACAACTTTTGTTTTAACTGGTTGGTTAGGCTTAATGCCCTCGGTAGTAGAAACAAATTTTATACTATTTGCTCGACTAACGCTATTTTCTGATGAGTTAAAGCCAAGACCACATCTGTTTGAATTAGACTATCCTGAATTCAGTATTTGATCTAGTTTTTCAGATCCTAAATTTAACATTTTGACAGATTTCATAGTCTGATCATATTCTGTCTGAACCTCCCTTAATTTTTGTTTTAAGGAAGATATAACTGATAATAGTTATTCATTTTCTTCCATAAGATTCTGTATTTTTCTTTTTGCACCGCTCTAGCTTCTGAATCTTCTTTTTATTTAATCTTTAATTGTTCAAAGGACAGGTTGTCTTCACTTTCTTCTTCAGAATCTTTAACTTCGTTTTTAGATAAAATACTAATAAAGGCTTTAGTACATTTACCTTCTTCATCACTTTCGTATGTACCATCATCAGATAATGTAGCACTAAAACTTTTGTTCTGTCTTCTTAAAAAATTAGGGCATTCAGCTTGATAATGACCATACCCTTTACATTCTTGCACCTTAAAGATCTGTCTATTTTGACAACAGTTTTAACAATATCCTTCCAATAAGCATCAATTGTGCTATGTAAAACTAGAGGACAAGTTGTTAATCCACCCTTCCTGATCGACACCATTAAAGACTCAATGAATCAACGTCAACCCAATCTGATACCAATTGAAAAAGTTATGAGATAATCAAAAGTCCTTTAGTTAATTCTGAAGTAAATAACATTAGGAATAGCTAAGTAAACCGCAGAAGAAAAATAACACAGAGAGCCTTGGTAACCCTGTTCGACGAATACCACCTACGTTTGAGGAGCTTCGTCTTAGATAAGAAACATTATTAAGATTCAAGTTGTCAATCAATACAATAAGGAACATTCTTCTTATGTATAGAACTATTTTTAAGTACAATATAACTTAAAGGATTTAGGCTCCCTCTGAATTCATTAACTGTAGTCTTACCATTTCAGTTTTCTTTTGTATTTCTTATCAACTTGTACATAGTAAGATCACCAGTAGATCTTCAGTAATTTGTCATCACAAATAAGGTAATTGATGTACCTTCGAAACCTTTCTCCTGAAAAAATGTTTTCAAATTGAATGTTCAGTAATGCCCACAACGAACCAAGCATAGAGCTTAAATATATAGCCACTCTATCAAATCTTCGAGATTTTCTTTGAAAGATATAGATACAAGATTCCTATTTATGAGAAAGATCTTTTATCTTTTAGAACAAATATCTTTTTACCTTTTTTTTTAAATAATCCTTAAATAATAAAAAGAATCTCATTAATTATTTTTGGCAAAAATCATAACATCTTATATTATTTCCACTAAAGAATTAAACATTTAGTTCACATGCAAAATGACATTGAACTCTGATGCATTAACTTTAATGACCTTATGTACAAGTTCTTTAACTACATTGTTTGTCAATTTGCTCAGGACTTGGACACCCTTCAAATGATTTTCTTTATAACACTACTTTTCCTCATCGCAAGTACCACCCAATTGCATGAATGTATTCTTGTCTTCAATCCTTCATTAAAAATAAAGAAAATAAATATAAAAAATGAGATATAAAAAGGAATACTTTTGAAAAGATCCTCTCTACTCGAAACTCACTACATTCTACAAGCTACTCGAGACTCGCTGTACCCTATTCGGTACAAAATACACACTAGAAACTACATGTCACACAATTCTCTATGTACCTACGTTATTCTGAATGGTAAACTACCTGTTACTCATTTCAGGTTAACGATTACCTCTACTTGTTTACTCCCTATTTACCTCTACTTGTTTGCTCTCTATTTGTCCCATACAAAGTTGACCCGTGTTGAGGATTATTCAAACGTCTCATACACAGAATAATAGAAAATGTATTTCAATGTAACTTACTTGATCGAGTTAAAACAAATCCTCAAAATTGCCTTACTATTTGTTGATTGTTTCAAAAGTTTCACCTTTGCTCTTAAAATGAATTTTGTTTTTTTTTTTGAGGGAAATTAGTTGAGTTTATGTTTTTGAACAAAAGTGTACAAATTGGTGTTGTATGCATTAAATTGATTAGACCAAATTGTGCAATTGTCAGAAATTTCTTCTTAATTGTGACTTTTGTATAGACGCATGCATGCGCGAACAAGCAAAGTTGGGACCGAGTATTGTGTAACGAATAGATGGGAATATTAAATGTCTAGGTTAAGAAGTGCAACGAGTAACGTGGGTTGAGTAGCGATCGAGGAGTGAGCGGTACTTAGACGTGCGGACTGAGTTTAAGAAAGTGGGTAATTGTAGATGATGCTGATGCAAGTAAAGAAAATGGGGCCAAATGATTTGGCCATGAAAAATCGCATCCTTACAAAACAAAACACTGCAATTTAGCCTTTTATTTTGTCGCATTGAGAACCCAGCCAAAATCGGAAGTTTCCCTCTCCGATAAACCCATAAAACCCTGCTGAGAGCGGCGTAGCTCAATTCGCCGGAGACCGGGAAGTTGCTGATCTGTTGGAGCCTGATTCTCCAATGCGTTCCAAATCCAAACAACTAAGCTCACTATTCCGCTCCGCCATTAAAGCTGCAAAGTCTTCAAAGAATCCCCAAGATGCCGCTCTTCAAAACAACGTTTCCACTATCGATCCTTTATCTCTCAGCACCTCTCTCTATAACGCCATCTATAAGCGTTCCGTCAACTCCCCGACCTTCAAGAAGCTTCCCCAGAACCCCAATTCTGACGTTCAATTTCCTGCTCTCATTCTAGAAGAGTCTTCGGATTCTGGTACGTGTATTGCATTTTAATTCTTTAGTTATGTTACATCGTGTTTTTGTTATTTTGGTTAATGGGTCTGTAGTTAATCTTCATTCCAGCTTAATTTTGCCTTAGGCTTCGTGGTTTAGTGTTTTGTTGAAGCTGAAAAGAAGTTTTATTTTAATTATATTTCATTTGCAGTGAAGAGCAGGTGAATGACATTTGATTTATCTTGTTTTTACTTCTCCCAAAAGTTCATGTTTTAATGCAGGGGATTCTGTGAAGCATCTAACCGAGGCCATATCTTCCGTTCTGTGCGGTACGTATCATTGAATGTTTGTTGTAGGCATTTAGTCTCAATTTTTTTAAGATTTATTATAACTCGTAAATTGCAATTTTCTTCTTTAAGTTGTCAATAACCTAATAAGCATATAGTAAATATCGAAGGCCAACAGCTAAAATATCTAATGAGTTTCTTTGGCTACTAAACGTAGGGTCAGACAATTGTCCAGTCCTCGAAGGTTTGGTCCAGCTCACGTATTAAAAAAAGATGATGTTTTACCTTAGAAATTTTAGAGTGTAGTCCTCATATATTTGAGCATTAGTCTCTTTTCATTTGACCAGTTTTCTTTTAAAAAACTAGCCATTTTTTGGATCTTACGTTTCAGATTTTTAGGTTGTGTATTTCATCATTACTGTTTCAGATTTTTATGTTGTCTATTTCATCACAGCGAGAATGAGGGGATGTGAGTAATCAAATTAATTTCCTGTCGGGTTATATAAGCTGATTAAATACATTCTTATATAAGTACTACGTTTTATAAATTATTATAATTTTGATGATCAGACTGTAAAATAAAAATTTGGTTTCTTACAGGGCAGGTTTCACCATCCTAAACAAGTTTTAGAGTTGCATTTACTATTCATAATTATTTGATTTGTAATTTTCATAGACATTATTTCATACGTTATCGCCTTATTTTGCCTCCAATTATGAATCTATCTTAGTGCAGTTCTCAGTTCTTCCGTTTTCTCCAAGTGAACTGCTTTAGTAATGTATTGTTTCCTTTTGCAGAAGGCTCATCTGTTAGGTCTCCTGAAGCACAAGGAAATTGTGTTGAAAAATCTTTGGAAAAATTATTAGATATACCATGGTTTTCCATCAAAACAAATCATAGCTTAACATTACATCACAAAGAAATATCCTGGGAAAGAAAGCAAAAATGGGTATTAAAAAATACCCAGAGCGATAGATTTAGACGATTAGTTAGAAGTTGTGCAGACAGGCTGGGGAGTGATGTTACTCTTGAAGTCTTTGGTAAATTGGGACGAGAAACTGGTGTGAAAGAATACGATGCACTAGTAGGTATATGTTTAGAGAAGGCTAAGGCAAGTAACGACGTGGAGGTTGTATTGGGACAGATAGGGAAGGTTTATCAGATATTTAAATCAATGAAAGAACAGGGTTTTTCTTTAGAAGATGGAACTTATGGCCCAGTGCTTGCGTGTTTAATTGACATGGACATGATGGAAGAATTTAATTTTTTCTGTGAGGCTATAAAAGATGGAAATCCAGGCTCAATATCAAGGTTGGGTTACTATAAAATGTTGTTCTATATTAAAATCAACGATGAAGAAAAAGTTCAGGAGCTTTGTTACCGTGCTACAGTTGATGATGGAGTGGACAAGTTCAGTTTACAAGGTACGCCCCAGCTGTTTAAGGATACACAAACCTCTGCTGCAACTTTTGTCTTCTTGCTTTGAAATAAACAATGGGGAAGTTCTGCTATCAGGAAACTTTAATTCTGTCTTAAGACAATTGTTAAATTGGCACCAAACCTAGAGGTTTAAGCTAATGGGTTTGGGTATAAGTTAATTATAATTTATATTAATACTTCAACCATAAGAAATAACCTGTTGATAAAAAGCATAAATAACAAGGGATCTTTTTGTGGCTGAGAAATTATTAGAAAGCTCTCCAATCAGCTATAGTAAAGAACAACAAGAAATAACTAAACGTCTTGGTTGCAGCCTAAAAGAAATGCATATAGTCAGGTGGCGAGTCTTTGATGTAACATGTAATATGTTTGAGACTTAAGGCCAATGATAGGTCTTGTTTGGTAACCATTTCATGTTTTTTGTTTTTGGCTTTTGAAAAGTAAGCCTATTTCCTTTCATTTTCTTATCGTGGAATTAATCTTACGTAGAAGAGTTGCATTCATAGTCAGACTTTAAAAACAATAATGAGATTTTTAAAAACTAATTCTTTTATTATTATTTTTAAAATTTTCAAACTTTGATTTGGTCTCTAAAAACATGGGTAAAAATTAGATATATCAAAGCAACAAATTTAGAGGTGGAAGAGGTATTTATAGGCTTAATTTGCAAAAATCTGAAACAAAAATTGAAATGGTTACCAAAATGGGCCTTAGTCATTTATTGTTTTACCACAAGTTATTTTTCAAGTTGTTTTTGCAGCAAGTTATTCAAATTTGGTTTAGTTACTTCTTAGTTAGTTATTTTAAGTTATTCTTTTAAATCTCTCAAAGGCTGGTTTGTAGCCTTGAAATAGGGATCCCTAAGTTGTAAGAGGCATTAGTTTTAAGCGAGTTCTTCAAGAATTCTCTAGATTTTGTTCAAGAAAATAGTTGTACACCAGACTCTCTCCCACCTCTTTCTATACCCTGGAATATTTTAGCTTTCCTCTAGAGAATAGGGTCAGTAATGATATAGGACAATTCTTGGAAATTATTTTGACGTTTAGAGTTCAATTTTGAAGTTGTGATAATTTTAAGGCTTTATGGACAATCAAACTTGAAACTGAATTCTTATTTAGTGTTTGCAATGAAAAATAACAAGCTAAGTGAAAGAAATTTATAATAGAAGGAACCTATAATAAACAACACCTTTGGCGTCCTCCTTGGGAAGCCAATAAAAATTCTTTGAAGTGATTAGCACAGTGTTTTCTCTGTTTAACCATTTCTGGAAAAAGGTTGTAGCTATTGTTTTAAAGATAATGCCGAGTTTATCATATTTATCAACTGGGTACATGCCAAGGGGAAGATGACCGAGTTTCCCACTTTCCCCACCTTTGTTACCTGTATAGATAAAATGATAATCTCTCTTGATACTTTCTTACACATATTATATAGTAACACACACACACACACACACTACTTTTATCCACTCATTCATCAGGTCAGTTAGTCTTACCAGTCACGATGGATATGATCTTCTACATGAGTTCTTATCCATCATGACTGGTAAGATTTCAGTACTTTCTTACACATTAATTAAGAACAAACACATCTACACACATTCACACACGACTTGTATCTAGTCCACTCATTCATCAGATCAGTTAGTCTTATTGGTCATGATGGATCTGACCTTCTACATGAGTTCAATAGGTTATGGATGTTCCATATGGCATAAGCAATTATAAAATTACAATTTACATTCCCAAACTTTTTTTATAAGCTATGGTTATGTTTTTGGTGAGGCATATATCTTACGTTGAAAAAGATACATTTCAGAGATAAACCTGTTTGGTTAAGAATTTGGAACCTTTGGTTACAGAAAATTATTTGTTGGCGCTCTGTGAAAGTGAGCAGACAAAGCAACTTTTACAGATGCTGGAGGTTATAGACATCACAAAACTTTCGACAACTGTAGTTGCACCTATCATCTTCAAATGCTTAGGGAGGCTATCACTTCACACTTTTGCAGAGAAGTTGCTTTTGGCATTTAAAACTTCTGGTATGTTGATGATTGCCTTAAACTTTTATTAACAAGGAATTTGAAGCAGTCATTTATTTGTTTTGGAGTGTATATTGAATAAGTCAGACACATTGATATTAGAAACTAAAATCAATATCTTTTTATCCTTGATTTTTGAAATGGAGAAGGATTTATCCAAGCTACTTCAGTGATGCAAGCTCACCGTTCACTATACTTACTATTGACTTTGATGACGTATGACTTCAAATGAATTGTGAAACATCGATGTGCCATAGTTCCATTTTGAAAGAAAAGTAATTTCATTGATGAAATTAAAGGAGCCTATTGAGCTCCCAACACCACTGGTGAGTTACTATAAAGCTCGCCAATTGGAAAACAAAGAAGAAAAACTACAGTTTTAAAAGGGGTGTTTATATTTACAACGATACAAAGCATGAAACAAAATTATGTCCATAAAATTATCGAAGTTTGAGAAAAAATGTCCCTGTTTTTATATTTGTGAATGTCTTAAGCCAACTTACACACACCTCGACTAATCTGACGGAACAACCTATCTGAACCTACTACATTTGTGTGTCAAGGAAAATTGTAGGAAATTAATTCTTAAGTAGGTGACCACCATGGATCAAACCTACGACTTCTTAGTCATTTTCTGAGACCATTTGTTCTCTTTTACCACTAGGCTAACCCATGATTGTCGATAAAATGTCCTTGAAATTTCTTCAATTCCTTTCACACTACATAGTCTGAAGAAAAACTTGATTAAGAACTAATCGAAAGGACTTTTTCGATACTAGGGAAGGATGACACATAAATACTAAATCAAGAATAGCGAAGATACTATTTGTCAACACCACGTTCCATTCTAAAGCATTCAACATTGTGACCTAATTCAACAATGTGACCCAATTCGATCTCTCTGTCTCTCTCTTGTGAAAGTATCCTTAAATCTTATATCGTGTGCAATGGGGGACACAAAATTTCAAAAACCAAAAGCCCCAAAAACAACATAAAACCCATAGAAAGGTATCCTCCATGCACAAGGAAGGAGTCAAACGAATGTTTCCCCATAAGCTCTCTCTCTCTTTTCTCTTCCTACCCGTTTGCTATTCCCCTTCCGTCAATGTCAACTTTTTGATGCCCTCTCTAACATTCTCTCTCCCTTCTCCTTCTTTTCCTCCATCCATCAGCGTTTGCTCTCACGAGTAGTCTTTATCAACACTCTGACAAGTAGAGCAATTTTTCGAGTTTGGGTTGTAGTCACAATGGAAGTAGAAAGTTGCTAGGCGCTAAGTTCTTTTTATTGTATTTGGTCAGAAAAAGGTTTTTTTTTTTTTCATATAGAGGATGTGGAAGCTCAAAGGTATGCATTCTCAAAAGCTCTGCTGAAATGGTTTTTGATTGCTATAGCAGACCTAACAAGTGGCTCAAAGGATCGCTTCTTCCTTAAAAATGGGGGGTGGACCATGGAAGAACAGAACTTTCGAAGTTTAGAACTGAAGAGGGATGGATTTTAAGTTGTGAAGTTGTGATTTAGGGTGGGGTGATTGGATTGGCTATGAGGTAGGGAGTCTCCCCTCTTCTTATTTGGGCCTCCCTCTTGGGAATAATCTAAAGAGCGTTTCTTTATGGGATCCAGTGGTGGATAAAGTCTGCGGGAGGTTGGCTTTGTGGAAAAAAGGCTTCTTTTTTAAGGCAGGTTGTCTCCCTTTGATTAAGTTTGTGCTAAACAGTATTTCAAACTACTTTTCCTTTTTAAAGCTCTAGGGGAGGTGTGCAAGTGCTTGAAGGGGTTAATGTGGGACTTGAAGGGATGTGTGTGAAGGAAAAGGTAAAGACTCTTATCTCATAAGGTGGGAGTTGATTGAGAAACCTTTGTCTTTAGGTGGTCTTGAAATTGGGAACCCAAGAATCCGTAACAAAGCTCTCTTAGACAAATGGCTACGATGCTTTTTCACCAAGCCCAATTCTCTTTGGGACAGGATTATTGCAAGTTAACATGGTCCCCATCCGTCCCTACGGGGACATCCGATAAAATTGGAACATGGTCCCCATTGTTTCGACTTATCAAAATCTTTGGAAAGACATTGTGAAAGAGCTCCCTGATTTTATTCCTTGGGTTTGTTGTGTGTTGGGGGAGCGAAGAGAGATGTATTTTTGAGAAGATCTGTGGGTGGGGAAAACTTTGTGTGTTATTCCCCTGGTTGTATCACTTATTGGAGGCATGGAGGTTGTATCTCTTATTGAAATACTTAAAGGGGGTTACTCTCTTTCAATCAAATGCATCACAATCGGTAAGAAAATCTGTTGGGTGGAAAACGTATATGGGGCCAATGATTACAAAGAATTGAGATTCGTGTGGTCTGAGTTATCAATTATTGCACAGAGGCTTGGTGTATTTGGGGGGGGGGGGGGGGAATTTAACATTACAAGTGAATTCCTGGGAATAGATACATCCCTTTGTTCTTCGATTGGGTGTTTCTTTGAATCAGAATGCTGTACTTACCACTCAATTTTCAGAAATTGAAATATTTTCAGCAATAAAGGGAAGAGTAAAGCTCTGGGTCCAGATGGCTTCAAGGCTGAATTCCGCATAAAGTTTTGGAACTTGGTGAAATACAGAATCAAAGCTTTGTTTATTGAATTTTATGAGAATGGAAGATATAGTACTTGTGTTCAAGATCTGTTTGATTCGAAAGAAAGAGGACACGGTTCTTGTGAAAGACTTTAGACCAATCAGCCTTACTACCTCAACTTATAAGGTAGTGTGGGCAAGTCTTTGCGGAAAGGTTGAAACAAGTTATGAACAATATTATTGGCCCTTCTCAGAATGGTTTCATAGAGGGGAGGCAAATTCTTGATCCAGTGTTAACTGCAAACGAAGTGGTGATCAGCGTAAATGCAAACAAAGTGGTGGAAGATTACCGTGCTAAGAAGAAAAAAGGGTGGATTTTAAAGCTTGATCTTAAAAAAGCATTCGATTGCATTGATTGGGGTTTCTTAGAAAATAATGCATTGATTGGGGTTTCTTAGAAAAGGTATTGCATTGCATAAAGTTTGATCCTCGTTGGATTTCTTGGATAATGGGTTGCATAAACAACCCAAGAGGGCAAATCTTTGCTTCAGGGGAATTAGACAAGGGCAGAATGTAAATTGGGAAAAATCAGCTTTATATAGAGTTGATGTGGACGAAGAGGAGCTGCTGTCTATGGCTGGTAAGCTAAATTGTAAAGCAGAAAAGTTTCCTTTTATATGCCTAGGTCTACCTTTGTGTCTGTGTCTACCGGAGGCAAGAAGTTTTTTGGCAGCCAGTGATAGACAAAGTCCACAAGAAACTTGATAGATGAAGGAGATTTAACTTGTCTAGAGGTAGCTGAGCAACATTATACAACTTCGTTTTAGCCAATTTCCCCACTGCATATCTTTATGTGCAATGCCAGGTAAGGTGGTATCTTCTCTAGAGAGACTCATGAGTAATTTTCTTTTGGAAGGGCACTTCAGTAGTAAAATTCTTTTGGTGAAGTGGGATTGGGTTACCCACTTACAACTGGGTGGAGGCCTCGGGTTGAAATATGGAACTCCTTGCCAAATGGGGATGGAGGTTTACGAAGGAGGAAGACTCTTTGCGGAGACAAGTTATAAGAAGCATCCATGGGTAAGAAACTTCTAATTGGCACACAACTGGAAAATCCGGAAATCGCTTGAGAAGTTCCTGGGTTAGCATTTCTAGAAATTGGAGAAAAGTGGAAGCTTTGGCTCTTTTCAAACTTGGGAACGGTTCTCAAATTGCGTTTTGGTCTAATCCTTGGGTTGATGTCATTTCCCTTAGTATCCGCTATCCAAGACTTTTCAAGATTGCTCTATTACCGAATGGGTTTGTAGCAGCACATTGGGACCATTCAATTTTTTCATAGTCTATAACTTTCCTCCGCTTGCTTAAAGATGATGAAATTTTGGATTTCCAAGACTTGCTGGAAAAGATCTCAGATAGGATAGTGGCAGTCACGAAAAGCTATGATAGAAGAATCTGGTCCTTGGAATCTTCTGGCAAATTTTTACGTGGAAGACCAAAAGTCCAAGGAGAGTTAATATTCTCATTTGAATGATGATTTTTGGGCTTTTAAATTGCTCTTCGGCTATGCAAAGGAAACTCCCAAACAGCTGTCTTTCACCAACCATATGTCCTCTATGCAAAAGTGACGGGGAAATTTTGTTTTTGGGCTTTTAAATTGCAACATTTGTTTTCTGACTGCATTTATTCAGCTAATTATTGGTGGATTTTTTTTTTCAATTTTTTCATGTGGCTTGGGCTTTTGGAGACACCTTCAACCTTAATGTACAGCAGCTTTTATCTCTCTTTTTTTTCTGAAAAAGAGACTGATGCTTTTATGGAGAACATGGTTAAAGCATTGCTTGAAGATTTGTGGTTCGAGAAGAACCAAAATATCTTCCATGATAAAGGAATTGAGTTGGTTAGACCGTTTTGAATGAACAGCTCGTAACGCCTCAGCTTGGTGCACCATCAGCAGGGAATTTGAAGACTTCAACATTAGATTTTGCTTTTGTTCTAGCCTTCTTTGATTGTCGATTTTTTAAAAATGGAAACGAGCCTCTTCATTAATGAAATGAAATGAGACTAATGTCAAAGTACAAGAGAATTTTACCTAGAGCTAAAATCTCTATGGGCCATCTGTATCGCAGATATTGTTTCATGAGTATAGATATTAAATATTTGGGTCTTAAATGTGTGAGATAATTAATGTCTGTGTTTGGATGTGCAAGATAATTAATGTCTGGAAGTTAAATATTTATGTTCAATTCGATAATTTGTAAAAAATAAAATCAAATAATTACTTAGCTAAATGCTAGAGATCAATTAAATTTAACATAATTAATTTACTTTTATGTTAATTAGTTATAATTTAGTTAATAAAATGAAAAATAAAAGAATACTTTTTAACTAGGGTTTTTTTTTAAAATATAATGAACCGGTAAAATATTTACACTGTATATAACAATTCTAAAATCGAAAAAGGCTAGAGGCCCAGAATGGAAAATACAAAAATGCCCCAGTGAACATTTGATTAATCAGCCACGTGTGTGCGAGTAATCTTCTAAATGATCGTATATGACAGTCTAAACGAATGGTCTACGATCGTTTAAGTCCTCATACATGATCGTGTTGACCATGCTAATCGATCGTGTTTCTATGGTAAGTGATCGTTTAGATTATATTTACATGATCGTATAATTTTTTTAAAACAATGGGAAAAAGGGCTTCAAATTTGAATGATTGCGTTGACCATATTACACGATCGTGTTGACTATGGTAAGCGATTGTTTAGATCATATCTACACAACCGTATAGTTATTTTTAAACAATGGGAAAAAAGAGCTTCAAATCTAAACGATCGTGTTGACTATGGTCGATCGTTTAGATTATGTCAACACGATCGTTTAGATATTTTTAAATGATGGAAAAAAATGCTTCAAATTTAAATAATCGTGTTGACCATCATAAACGATCGTGTTGATAATGGTAAACGTCGTTTAGATCATGTCAAAATGATATTTAAATGATCTTGATATTCTCGAATATAAGGAAGATGAAGTAGCTTCAAAAAATCTTGTTGAAAATGGAATGGTAAACGTCGTTTAGATCATGTCAAAATGATATTTAAATGATCTTGATATTCTCGAATATAAGGAAGATTAAAGTAGCTTCAAAAAATCTTGCTGAAAATGGTGAAGATGAAATAGGAGATTTAAACAGAAGAATAAATCGTTTAAAAATAGAATAAAGAAAATATGGAAGAGGAGACGACGAAATTTGGCAGAGAAAAGGAATAAAT
Organism: Cucumis melo; assembly: GCF_025177605.1. NCBI lineage: Eukaryota > Viridiplantae > Streptophyta > Magnoliopsida > Cucurbitales > Cucurbitaceae > Cucumis > Cucumis melo. The sequence continues at coordinate 10,110,220 of NC_066860.1, forward strand.
CACAAAGAAGAAGAAAGAAAAGTGGGAATCGTCCGTAAGGGCAAATCTAGAATTTATGATAATATTGTACTGGTTTCATGGGTTTTTGCTTTTTGTTATACGAGCCGTAAATATTTTTGTGTTTTGTTACCTTTATGAAAATTAACCTTTTAACTAAACATAATTAAATTAATTACTAAAAATAATTAAATTAATATAAAATTAATAGGATGTTGGTAATTAACAATATAATTTATATTAAATAGTTAAGTTAACATAAAATATCAATGGTAAAAATATTAGTTGAAATTTATCAAGTCTAGATAATATATTTATATTTAATAATTAATTAAAATTAATAGTAATAAATAATTTATACTTGTTAGATTTAGTGGGCTTGGTCCAAGGGAAGATTTGACCTAATATTTTTCCTTTTGTTTATTCCCAACTATAGTTTATTCATTTCCCCTCTTGTATCATTTGTTAATATAAGAAATTAATAGAGAGATTTGCACCATTGGTTTTCTCCCTAAACTAGGGTTTCCACATAAAACTTGTTTTTGTTCTTCGTCTCTTTTTTAATATGGTATCAGAGTGAAAGATTGATCAAACCCTAGATAAAACAACCCTTGATGGGAACCAAACCAAGGAGACAACCGCTGTTATTAGCACCACCTTCGATGCTCGGATCAGTGCTGCCATAAATGAATGGTTCCACTGTCTTTAAACAATGCTGAGAAACTTGATTCCACATTTTTCTTCCATCGTCCGCGCTGCCAGACACCACCCACGTGCCGCCACATGTGCCCTTCCATTTAGTTCAGACGTTGTTGGGTGACCTATCTTTGCCACCCTTGTCTACATTTGCGACTTGTACTGTTCCCTACGTGCTGATTCATGTGCTGCCACCTAATTCTGGTTCATGTATGCAAATGAGGAATCTTTGTATGGAGCCACCTAATCCTAAGTTTTTCACCTGATTCCCTACGTTTGGATGGGAGAGGACTCTTTTCTTCGATCCACATTGATCAATTGTATGGAGACACAGATCGGCAAACTCTTACTATACACTGCAACTGTTAAGGATATTTGGGACACAACCGAAAAACTATATTCCAAAAGTTAGAATGCCTCTCGTCTATTCACGCTAAGGAAGCAGGTTCATGTATGCAAACGAGGAATCATGGATGTCACATCCTTTTTGAACAAGCTTTCTCTTATTAGTAGGAAATGGAACTATGCAGAGAACTAGTCTGGAGCAGTCCCGGTGATGGTTTACAATATTCTAGAATTGAAGAGATTGACAGGATTTTGGACTTGTTGGTCTTAATCCTAAGTTTGATGTAGTTCAAGGCGTATATTAGACTAGAGACCGATTCCTTCTTTGATAGAAGCCTGTTTTGAAATCTGCCTCGAGGAGGATCATACAAGTTCTATAAGTATTTGAAAGAACAAGTGGAAATCAATTTTAATTAGGGAGGAAACAATAAGGCAGGGGCTTGAATACAGGACCTCTCTAGACCACCTGCTCTGATACCATATTAAACCACCAATTCACCCAAAAGCTCAAGCTATTGGTTGAAAACAAATTTAATTATATATCAGTAATAACAAGTACAATAGAAAACAAGTTCCCATCTGTGAGCATTGCAAAAAACAATGGTATACCAAGGAATAGTGTTGGAAGTTACATGGTTGGCCCCAGGAGGTAAGAAACGCTCTCCCAACGACAAACAGAACACTGGAGGAGCATATGTGAGTGAGTCTGATGGATCTTCTCAACCACCTGATCCACATGAAAACCAGACCGATCTCAGTCCCACTACATTAGGTGCCATTGTCCAATCAGGTATACCTCAGTCCTTTTGTCTTATTAGTGTTGATGGGAAGAACCCTTGGATTCTGGGTTTTGGCACCATAGATCATTTGACTGGTTCCTCTAAACATTTTGTGTCCTACATTGCATGTGCTGGCAACGAAAAAATTATAATTGCAAATGACTTCTTGGCACCCATTGCTGGGAAGGGGAAGATTTCTCCCTGTGCAAGGCTCTCCTTACTTAATTTTTTGCATGTGCCCAAAATTCTTATAATTTTCTATCTATAAGCAAGATTACTCATGAGTTAAACTCTAAAGCAATATTTTTACCCGATTCTGTTTCTTTTTAGGACTTGAGCTTGGGGAAGATGAATGGCTTTGCCTACATAGTACGGGACTCCACCTTCTTGATGACGACACCTCTTCTAGTAGAATTTCTAGGACTAGTATTTTATCTTCCTATTTTACTACTTCTAAACAAGATTGTATGATGTGCCATCATTTAGGCCACCCTAATTTTCAATCTATGAAACATTTATTTCCTCATTTTTTCTTTGAACTTGATGTGTCTACCTTATCGTGTGATGATGTATTCGGGCTAAACAACATCGAGTTTCTTTTCCTTCATAACCATACAAACCAACCCACTCTTTCACACTTATTCATAGTGATGTCTGTGGATCATACAAGATAACTACCTCATTTGGGAAACGGTGGTTTGTAACCTTTATTGATGACCATACCTGTCTTACTTGGGTCTTTCTCGTTTCTGACGAAGTTGAGGCACCTTTGTCTTTAGGGACTTTTATAACACTGTAGAAATGCAGTTCAATGCAAAGATTGCTATTTTGCTAAGTGACAATGGTTGTGAGTTCCAGAACCACACCCTCAATGAGTTTTTGTCCTCTAAAGGCATTGTCCACGAAAGTTTCTATGCCTACACCTCTCAACAAAATTGGGTAGTTGAGTGCAAAAACTGTCACCTTTTAGAAGTCACTCGTTCTCTTATGTTGTTGTTAGACCCCCATTAAGTTTGTATATAGTAGGAGAAGGAATTAGAAGTTAGAATATATCACATTGTGCACGTGTGAATTAGTGTAAGTCTGTAACCCTTAGTATAGATACTTTTCAGTTGGGCGGGAAAGGGGAGGAAAATTCTGTTAGAGTTGGTTAGGCCATTGTAACTTCTTGAGAGAGAAGTACATGGGAGAGCTGAGAGAAGGATTTGGATTTCCTCAATCCTATATGGTAATTGATTCTTAATTCAATAAAGAGAAGGAAACAGTAAGGGAAAGTAGTGTTCCATCATTTTGGTATCAGAGCCAGCGATTCGTAGAAGGAGTAGCAGCGATGGTGCAAACTCGAATCATTTTGCACAGTTTATGTAGGTTTCAGTCCCTTGCTCTGTCCTTTTGTATGCTTTTCTATGGACTTTTACCTCTTGTTTCTTTTTGTTTAGGATATTTTTAGATATGGTGAGAGCGCTAAGGGAGTGTCAACCTAGTTGAGATGTCGGGTGCACCTCTTGATTCTTAGGTTTCCTTGTTTTGGTGCTTTTTCTATAACTCTCTTGTACATTGAGCATTAATCTCGTTTTATTTCTTTATTAATATATAATATAGTGGTTAGTCTCCTTTTCCAAAAAGAAGAAAAAAACGACCCAATTCTGTGAACCATATGAACAAGAAGCAAAAACATGGAAAGGAGCTATGATTTTGAGAAACAGTCCCAGGAATGGAATGGGTGGAGTGTCTGGTAGCTAACTTAAAATATACACATAGGTTAAGCTATGTACCTAAACTTTCAAGTTTGTATCTATTTGGTCCCCAAAATTTAAAATGTGTCTAACACATCTCAGATTTTCAATTGTGTCCATTAGGGCCCTCAACTTTTAGTTTAGTGGCAGGTAGGTCCTTTCAAAAGTTTGAAAAATTAACTGAACTAATAGAACTCTGAACTCTCAATTTTTTGTCTAGTGCATGTACCGATGTACGTCCATCAGTTTGTAAAAAGAATGCTGATTAGGTGTTAGACCTCTTATTAAACATGTGTACAGTAGAAGGAAGAAATAGAATTTTAGCACGTGAGATTTAAATAGGTTAGTGGCGGGAAAGTTAGTGGAGTGACAGCTGTCCTTGAGTGGGAATTTTTGTTTAAAAGACAGTTGTCTTTTGGGGGGAAAAACATGTTCTGTTTTGTGGGTTTGTTAGCACATTCAGAATTCTTCTGGTTGAGAGAAGAACTGATTTGTTCTTGTATCCTAGGGTTGTAATTCTTACAATTCTAAAGATTGATAGAAAGAAATACAATAAAGAAAGTAATACCAATTTGCTGGAGTTCCAACATTTTGGTATCAGAGCCAAGGATTCCGAAAAACAGAGGAAACATGGTACAGACGCGGATTGAGGAGCGATTGGAATGCATTGATCAAGAAATTGCCGGAATGAAGAAGGAACTGAGCAAGGTGCCGGCGATCGAAATGAGTTTAAGCGAAATTGCGAAAAGTCTGGAATTAATGAGACTTCAGTCGGAAAAACAACAGCAATTATTGTTCACGATTGTTGAATCAAATACGAAAGAGAGATCGACGATGAGCCGACTGGAGACAGAATCAGCCGCGAAGGAGTTCGAAAAGATGAAAGGAAAGGAAGACGATGCATCTTCCAGTAAAGCGATTGAATCGGGCCGAAATTTTGGAGCAGACAGAAATGACCGAAGGATCGACAGTGACGACGGCGCTGCTGATCGAAACAAATTTAAGAAGATTGAGATGCCGGTTTTTACGGGAGAAGATCCGGACTCTTGGCTTTTCCGAGCAGAGAGGTATTTTCAAATTCATAAGCTAACTGATTCTGAGAAAATGTTAGTATCTACAATTAGTTTTGATGGACCGGCATTAAACTGGTTTCGTTCACAAGAAGAGAGAGATAAGTTCACTAGTTGGTCGAATATGAAGGAGAGGTTGCTAATTCGTTTTCGATCTAACAAGGATGGAACACTTTCTGGGCAGTTTTTGAGAATTAAACAAGAAGGTACTGTGGAGGAGTATATCAATTTGTTTGACAAAATGGTAGCCCCGGTGAATGATTTACCAGAACGAGTAATTTTAGACACATTTATGAATGGGTTATTACCGTGGGTGAGGTCTGAAGTTTTCTTCTGTCGACCGAAAAGTTTGGCAGAAATGATGGAAGCAGCCCAGATGGTTGAAAACAGAGAGATAGCAAGGGTCGAAGCTAAAATGAGTGGATATTCAGGGGGAAAGTTATCAGTGAATAATAATGTTGTGGGAAAGACATCTATTGGAGCTGTAGCAGGGGACAATAAGAACAACACTGTCTTCCCTATACGAACTATTACCTTGAGAAGTTCTGTTCCGAATGAGAACCGAAGGGAAGGGACATATAAAAGACTACCTGATGCTGAATTTCAGGCCAGAAAAGAGAAAGGATTATGTTTTCGTTGTAACGAAAAATACTCTGCTGATCATAAATGTAAACTAAGAGAACAACGGGAGCTGAGGATGTTTGTTGTGACGGCTGAAAGAGATGAATATGAAATTGTTGAAGAAGAAAATGAAAGAAGAGAATTGAATTGCATAGAGCTCAAAGAAGATGTTACTACTGTGGTTGAGTTATCAATCAACTCTGTAGTAGGCTTAAACGATCCGGGTACTATGAAAGTGAGAGGCAAATTATTTGGTGAAGAAGTGGTAATCTTGATTGATTGTGGTGCGACACATAATTTTGTGTCAGAAAAATTAGTGAAGAAACTATCCTTGTCCATTAAAGAAACATCTCATTACGGTGTGATCTTAGGATCTGGGGCTGCTGTACAGGGAAAGGGAGTTTGTGAAAAATTGGAAGTGCAGATGAGTGGTTGGAAAATAGTAGAGGATTTCCTTCCATTGGAGCTTGGTGGAGTTGATGTTATTTTGGGAATGCAATGGTTATATTCCTTGGGAGTAACCACAGTAGATTGGAAAAATCTATCAATGACTTTCATAGCTGATGGGAAAGAAGTCAAGATCAAAGGAGATCCTAGTTTAACGAAGGCAAGGATTAGTTTAAAAAAATTGATAAAAAACTGGGAAGACAAAGATACTGGATATTTGATAGAATGTAGATCGTTGCAAGTCAAGCCCTTAGAGGGAAATGAATACAGTTTGTTCAGTACAGAAGCTGTGAGCAATGCTTTGAGCGATGGACCCATCAGTTCAGTCATCAAACAATTTCCAGATGTTTTTGAATGGCCAGAGAAATTACCACCTCGAAGAGGAATAGAACATCATATCCATTTGAAGGAGGGAACTAACCCGATTAATGTGCGTCCGTATCGATATGGTTTTCACCAAAAAGAAGAGATGGAGAAACTAGTCAAAGAAATGCTGAATTCGGGGGTAATAAGGCCGAGTACTAGTCCATATTCAAGTCCTGTATTACTGGTTAAAAAAAAAGATGGGAGCTGGCGATTTTGTGTGGATTATAGAGCTGTCAATAATGCCACCATTCCAGATAAGTTTCCCATTCCGGTGGTGGAAGAGTTATTTGATGAACTTGGTGGGGCAACCTTGTTTTCTAAGATTGATTTGAAGTCCGGTTACCATCAAATCAGGATGGTCGATGAGGATGTTGAGAAAACGGCTTTTCGAACACATGAAGGTCATTATGAATTTTTAGTAATGCCCTTCGGGCTGACCAATGCTCCAGCCACTTTTCAAGCATTGATGAATAATATATTCAAGCCATTTCTCAGGAAGTTTGTGTTGGTTTTCTTTGACGACATATTAGTCTATAGTAGAAGTGAGGAAGAACATGAATTTCACATGAAAAAGGTGCTGTCACTTCTAAGGCAGAATGAGTTATATGCTAACCAGAAGAAGTGTCACTTTGCAAAGAAAAAAATTGAGTATTTGGGCCATGTGATTTCAGGGGAAGGAGTAGCTGTGGATCCGGAGAAGATTAGGTCTATTTCTAATTGGCCACAACCTACAAATGTTAAGTAGATCCGAGGTTTTTTGGGACTAACAGGATATTACCGACGCTTTGTACGAAATTATGGGACTATTGCTGCCCCATTAACTCAACAGTTAAAGAAGGGAGGATTTCATTGGAATGAGGAAGCCACGTTAGCTTTCGAACGACTAAAATCAGCAATGATAACACTGCCGGTATTAGCTTTACCTGACTTTTCTAAGCAATTCGAAATAGAAGCTGATGCTTCGGGGTATGGGGTTGGAGCTGTTCTGGTCCAAGATGGAAGACCAATAGCATTTTACAGTCACACATTAGCATTAAGGGACCGTGCTCGACCAGTGTATGAAAGGGAACTCATGGCTGTTGTTTTGGCGGTTCAAAGGTGGCGACCCTATTTGTTGATAGGGAAATTTAAGGTGAAAACAGATCAGAAAGCACTTAAATTTTTACTTGATCAGAGGATCATTCAGCCACAGTACCAAAAATGGATAGCTAAATTATTAGGCTATTCATTTGAAGTAGTTTACAAACCCGGAGTTGACAATGGTGCAGCAGATGCTTTATCCAGGAAACCAGATGGGGTGCAACTGTTTGGATTATCTATTCCAATAACTGTTGACTTAGAGGTGATAAAAAAAGAAGTGTATCAAGATCCAAAATATGAGAAGATTATAAAACAGCTAGAGCAAGGGGAGGAACTGACTGAGAATAACTACTCCATGCAGAGAGGCTTGCTGATGTATAAGAACCGTCTGGTAATTCTAAAACAATCTTCATTAATACCAGTAATTCTTGATACTTTTCATAATTCTGTAGTTGGAGGTCATTCTGGTTTCTTAAGAACTTATAAAAGAGCAGCAGCGGAATTGTTTTGGGAGGGGATGAAGGCTGATATTAAAAAACACTGTGAAGAGTGTTTAACATGTCAAAGGAGTAAGTCTTTGGCTCTGTCACCAGCTGGTTTATTAGTTCCATTGGAAATACCTCAAGCTGTTTGGAGTGATATTTCAATGGATTTTGTAGAAGGCCTACCAAAATCAAGTGGATTTGAAGTAATTCTAGTTGTGGTAGATAGATTGAGTAAGTATGGACATTTTCTACCCCTGAAACATCCGTATACTGCTAAATCAGTGGCTGAGTTATTTGTGAAGGAGATAGTGAGGTTGCATGGATTTCCATTATCCATTGTTTCGGATAGAGACAAGATTTTTCTGAGCCAATTTTGGTCTGAAATATTTCGTTTATCAGGCACAAAATTGAACAAGAGCACCGCTTACCATCCTCAATCGGATGGCCAAACTGAGGTTGTCAACAGAGGAGTGGAAACTTATTTGAGGTGCTTCTGTAATGAAAAACCTAAAGATTGGTCTAAATGGCTGCCGTGGACAGAATATTGGTATAACACTACCTTTCAGCGTTCTATTGGAATGACTCCATTTCAGGTAGTTTATGGTAGGCAGCCTCCTACGCTTTTGTCCTATGGTAGTACACTGTCTAAGAATTCCACTGTTGAAGAGATGTTGCAAGAAAGAGATCTTGTTTTGGTTTCCTTGCGGGAGCATTTACGATTGGCACAAGAACAAATGAAACTGTATGCAGATAAGAAAAGAAGAGCTGTGGAATATTCTGTGGGAGAATATGTGTTTTTACGTATTCGTCCTTATCGCCAACTGTCAGTGCGCAGTAGAAGAAATGAAAAACTTGCCCCACGTTTCTTTGGTCCATATAAAATTGTTGAAAGGATTGGGCCAGTGGCTTATCGATTACAGCTGCCAGAAAGTTCTAAGATTCATCCCGTATTTCATGTTTCACAGTTGAGGAAAATGGTGGGACATCATGAGGGATCTCAACCAACTATTCAATTTGTTGATGAGAATAATGTGTGGAAGTCTGATCCGGAAGTAGCTGTTGATTATCGTGAGACAGTGGCTGGGCAATGGGAAGTCTTAGTGTGTTGGAAAGGACTTCCTAAGCATGAAGCTTCTTGGGAATCTTATGATGAAATGCAGATTAAGTATCCAGCTTTTCACCTTGAGGACAAGGTGAATTTAAAAGGGGGGGGGGGTATTGTTAGACCTCTTATTAAACATGTGTACAGTAGAAGGAAGAAATAGAATTTTAGCACGTGAGATTTAAATAGGTTAGTGGCGGGAAAGTTAGTGGAGTGACAGCTGTCCTTGAGTGGGAATTTTTGTTTAAAAGACAGTTGTCTTTTGGGGGGAAAAACATGTTCTGTTTTGTGGGTTTGTTAGCACATTCAGAATTCTTCTGGTTGAGAGAAGAACTGATTTGTTCTTGTATCCTAGGGTTGTAATTCTTACAATTCTAAAGATTGATAGAAAGAAATACAATAAAGAAAGTAATACCAATTTGCTGGAGTTCCAACATTAGGTAGGTCATAAAATTGAAAATTCAGGGATTATTTGGGCATCAAGTTGAAAGTTCAATATTAGACACTTTTTGAAGTTTAGGTACTAAATAAACGCAAAGCTGAAAGTTGGAAGAGTGAACTTATAGTTTTACTTTTCAATAAATAATCTTAAAGCAATTTTTTTTTTCTTATATAAGGTGGAGAGAAATGTCTAAGGCTTTTAACCAGATATTTGTTAGTTGCTTCCTAGAAAAACCAGATATTAGCACGTCACTAAAACATTCTAATATATTTGCATATGTACTATTTTCTGAATTTCTTCAGCAGTATGATCTATTGTTATTTATTGTTCTCTGTTCAAATCACGCTCTTCCAGCAAGAATTGTGTTTTTGGCTCAGTAGTCAATGATAAGCACATCATCATCTGAAGGCCCATAATGTATTGCTGAATTAAAATTGCAGGGAATGGAGCAGATGATATCTCATATCTTATATGTAATTATGCTGTCAGCATTCCAAATTTAGCGGTGAGATTCCCATGAACAATGCTGGTAACGTCCTTGAGTCTACCACCTCTGCTTCTCAGGAAGTTGGAGTGTTTTTAGAAGTGGTTGCTCTTTAACTTTTCCAAACTTTTATTTTGGAAGTCATTTTGTTTTTTTGCATATTGTCACATTAACTTTTAAGATTTATAAAAATTTAATAATAAAGCTAAAGAAAAAGAGAGAATTGGTTTCAATATTAACACATTGTTTTTGATATAAATTTTAAATGAGCAAACTTTTTTTTTTTTTGTTGGGGGGGGGGGGGGGGGTCTTTCTGCATTTGTCTGGGTGCTGTTGCTGTACTTGCACGAGAGTTTTGATGGATGTTCAAGGTTTTTTCCTTTTTAAGGAATGATTTTTTTTATTCTATTATTGATTTATTTCTCATTTTGTTTCTGATAACGTGGAAGATTGAGGATGTGGTTTCAAAGTTCAAGAGCATGCACTTCGAATTAGTTATCAATCCTTCATCTGCTTCATATGACAAGCTCATCTGTTATTGCTGTGGTTTATTTAAGGTATGGTATTGGAGAAAAGACTGCTAAACAGAAATTTCTTTTGAACTTTCGTGAGACCCTTTGTTTATTTTGAATAAGACAATTTAAGTTTGTTTGCCTTATTACTTTCTCAGGTGTAGTTTGTGACATTGGCTCTTTCTTTTTAAAATCCGATGTAGGTTCACATGGCCCTTGACATAGCAAATGAAATGTGTGATGCAGATTTCACACCATCAACACATGTCTTGCACTCCATTTTACATGCTTTGGATGAAGGCTGTGAATATAATTTGGTAAGCGTTTTGTCAACTCTATCTTTTACCCAATATTTAAAGTGAACTTGATACTGAATATCACGTGGTTGCTTCTGTATCTTTGGCTTTTGCTTCTGATCCTCTTGATGTGTGCACTTCATATTTGAATTTACATATCTTCTTTTGGTAATAGAATAAGTTTTGAATCTTAATAATGTGATTTTATAGTTTACTGTATATACTAATGGTAAAAGACAATGTAGCATCGACTTGGGTTTGCCCCGTGCTTAAGGGGGTGTCCTGATATCTTTCGGGATTCCAACTTTGATCTACCTATTTAAGCTATTAACTATTCTATGAGTTACATAATACCAAATATTGTAGGCATCTGCGCCTTGTTTTTATATTCAATCCAATTTTCGGATGTTGCATTCATTTTCCAGTTATGAGGAAGTGCACGCCTGCAGAAATGGTGAACGGCAGTGAGGAGAGGTAATATTAGCAAGAAAGAAATAGAGGGGAGACGATAAGGAATAACTTGAATACCGTTTAACTCATACTTAAAAGTTTGTCATCACTAGGTCAATCTAAAATCCTCATCTTGTTTTGCAACATATCATTATTTTTTGGCCTTTTATATATTGTCAATTGTCATGGAGGATCATAATGAACTTCTGTGAGATTATATCTTTTGATCCATGTGTGTGCAACTGATGTTGCAATTATGCTTCCATGCGATTTCCTTATTTTCTTGTTTCAATTATCTTCCCTGTGTTCTTTTTAAGACACACACAAAGGTTTATTTTGTGTGTGCGGGGTTTTTTTTTTTCTCCATATTATCAATGAAATGAATCATTGTTATAACACTACATGCTTCCTCTTTCTGCTTATTGCCAAGGTTCATCAAGTGTATTCACTCATACGTCGCCATAACTTGAAGCCAGATAGTGAAACCTTGAGGGGCATGATAAGTCTGAACGTGAAGATGAAAGATGTAGTTCCTTACACAAACTTTGTTTTGTTTTCACTTTAGGCTATTTTGCATGCTCAAATCTATTGCATTTCAAAAATCTGAACGTTCATGGATACAAAATTTTAAATTTCTTTTATGCAGTTTAAAGGTGCCTATGATATGCTTAAGGAATCAGAGAAAATGAACATAATTCCTACGGCTAACTTGTACAATGCTATCATGGCAGGATACTTTCGAGAGGTACCTTACTGCTCAGTTCTATCATCTGTAGTTAGTGTATTTTCTGTTTCTCGCATTCAAGAATTTCCGCTACATGTATTTGTTCTCTTATTTACATTTGATGATGTTATGTTATGACAACAGATGGCTCTTGCTTCTTATAGATGTGTGTATAATAAACATAATTGTGTTTAGATTAAACTATTAGTCTTTTACTTTTTTAATATTTTTTCTTTTATAATCTGTTTTCTTTGGTAGAAATTTCTTGTCTTACATTTGTCCTTTATTGGGTCTTTTGTTTTATGAGAAACCAAACACTAATCAGTCCAAACTACTAAAAATTATCTAGGCATCTGAGAGGGAGCTCTTATATTCAAACTCCTTGTTAGTTAACTCAAGCTGCAAGTCTATTTTGAGTAGTTTTGAATTAGTCCAACGTTCAAATGTCTAGGAAAGTTGTTAAGTATCTATATCTAGAGCTAGTGGCCAGTTTTGTGAAGTTCAATTAGTGGATATTGTTTGATGTTAACAAGAACGGGGTTAATTGGGTAATTAGTTAATATTTTAGGTTAATTCCCTTTTTACTTCACTTGTAATAAATTTCTATCAAGAAGAGTCTTTCCCTCTTGTACGAAACATATTATTTACAATCTTTGTTCTTGGAAACTACTCCTTGAGGTTACTTAGTGCCAAAATAAAATAATTTTCTGTATATTTCACAAAGAGAGAAGTGTTTTCTTAAATAACTACGAAGACGGAAAAAATAAATTTGACAAATATATTACAACCAATTCAATAAAATGTAAGACAAGAAAGAAAATAATTTACACTCCCCCTCAAGTTGGTTTGAAGATACCAATCATTGCTAGCTTGTCAATCAATTTGTTGAATTGCCTTGGAAGGCTTTTAGTTAACACATCTACAGGTTGTTCTGTTGTCGGAAGGCAGGTTATGCATATTACTCCTGCATTGATCTTTTCCTTTAAAATGTTCATTGAGTTCAATATGTTTCGTGCTGTCATGAAGGAATGAATAGTGGCTGGAAATTGCTGCCTTGTTATTACAGTAAATGTGCATGTGTGTTGTTTGCGTGAAAATTCAAAACTTTACAAGGCATCCTATTTATCAAATAGGTAGATGTGAGTACAGTTCCCGCCATAAATACTTAGAGACATGCATAGAAAACATAATGCATGTGCAACTTCAAGTAATTGCCTATTTTTTTGTTCAACAATTCTATTTTGTTGAGGGTATCTGACAGATTGATGCAAAATCCCTTTATCCTTTACTCAAATATGCATTGAAATCCTCAGTTCCATTACGAGAGTGTAAATATTGATTTTGGTTTGAAATTAAGTTTCAACCATATTATAAAACTGTAAAAAGATCTCTCACTTCAGATTTAGTTATCAATAAATAGACCCAAGATCTGTGTTTGTGATCACCAATAAAAGTAACGAACCATTTTTTTCCACTATGAGTTGAAATCTTAGGACCCCAAACATTTCTATGAATATGTATATACATGTGTATACATATACATATACATATGTCTACATATACATATACATATGTATACATATACATATACATATGTATACATTTTGAAAAGGAAACAACCTCATTTATTAATAAATAAATAATGAGACAAAAGTTCATAGGACAAAAAAATTATACAATGAGCATTCTAACCATGGATCAGGAGGTGCACCTGTACCTCTCAACTAGGTGGACACCCTCTTAGTACCTTCATCATATCCCTACATAATAAAAACACAAAACAACTAATAGTGTCCAAGTGCAGGGCTAACCACAGCCACGTAAGAAAAAACTTCTGATAAGACTAGGAATTCAAAATACAGCCAGACAAAAAGAATCTCAAACTGTTAGAATCACCAAAGGCCGTAAGCCAAATCTGAATCATCAACAAGGAGGAAAGATAAAAGCCTGCCAGTTTAGTAAGATATCTTGCATAGGGAAGTCCTTAAATTGTTTACTTAGAGAGGTTATGTCACATAATGAAACACTTAAAAGTGGGTTATTGAAGTCTTTTAAAGAAGATTAGTTATAAAATGCATGCAATGTATGCGAAATCTTGTAGTGCTAATTTTCTTTACCATAATTCAATAATTTTTCTTCTAATGTTATTATATATCTATTGTGAAGTTAACGGAATGATGCATTGTTTCATTGTATTAATTACTACTTTCATTCAATTAAATATATTTTTTGTATTTTCTCTAAACATTGGATCTCATTATATTATTTTTTAAGTAGGTAAATGCAAGTATGTATTTTGTTTTTCTTTTACACGTGCATCTCAAATATACATCGACAGAATCAATGCACCCTACTAATTCAATGTGTGTAACCACCTCCACCCCAAGCAGATGCATCCAAATCATCTATTCCATTCTATCTCTTAACATCAATTGCACTTTAAAAGTCACAATGGACACCCACACTCGAAAAGTCACAACCATTTACGAAGCACAACACTGGAAAAGTGACAACCACTCAACGAAGGGCAATATGGGAATTCATAAGAAATGTAAGGGCAAAAGAGACATGTAGAGATTTTCCCTACATAGCGCTTTTTAATATAGTAGAGAAGAGATAAACGTGTATGGGCCTAAAACGTCGTAGGAAGAAGGTGGAAGAGAGAAGAATTGGAAAGGGAAAAAGGGAAGTGGCAAGTAGTTCAAAAATTGCGTAAAGGATGGTGAAAATGCAGGTTTCATTGAGGGCAGTTTATGCAAGCATTGTGGGAAATAGAATCATGCACACTTTAAATTATGGAGAAGGCCAAATGTGAAGTGTAGAAGGCGCCATTTAATGGGCACATTGATTGAAAAGTATTGTAAGGAAACTCAGCAGCAAGGAGGAGCACTTACTGAAGTAGCAAGAAGATCAACTCTTTGTGGGGTTTTCATTTTATATATTTAATTTTAAACAACCGTTTTAATGAAGAAAGAATAAAAGAAAACTAGGGTATATAAGAAAATAAGCCTACAAAAACCCTGCTAAAAAAGGGTTCCAAGATATTGCTTAGAGTGTAATTACAAAATGTCTTTGAAATTGAAGTCCAAAGAGAAACGTGAAACCTCACCAAGGACTAAACCTCACTAGGTCCCTCACCACATGCTAAGCACTCTCTTCTTTCTCTCTCCCCGTGATCCCACAATATAGCACACACCCCGACAAACCAAACAGTGCACCTTTCTATTTAAAAGGTAGATGAAGGAGGAACTCCTCGACTATCAACAAAACGTACCACTGGCGAGCAAGCAAAAAATCAAACTCTTGCAACAAATAGTTCTTAATGGGTCTCAGATACTAACACTCAAACTCCACCCCCTACCATTTCTAGGCTTCTCTATTATTCTCAATGTATAATTCTCTTGTACTTTGAGTTTATTATTAATAAAGAAGCTTGTCTCCTTTTCAAAGAAAAAAGATCTAAGATACTAACACTTCCAGAGAAGGCGATCCAAATTTTCCTCCCCTTCTGTCAAAGAATACAAAACAAAAAGGATCCATTAACGGAGACAACTTTCTCAAAATCCTATCAATTGTATATTGTATTCACACAGACAAGCAAAACTTGCTATGCAAAGAGCCTTACTTTATCAAAGACCAACTCGACAGTAGGAGAAGGATCCACTAAAATCCTAAAGAATGACTTATAAAAGAAGCTCTCCATAAGTTTAGGACTCCGAACACGGACATTCCTTCTCCCCAATCTAAAGTCAAATCCCTCGATCAAGGAAAGAAGAGAGACCACCTCCATGTTTCCCTATTGGACAACAGTCAACAGAATCTAAAAGAGAGAGAAACAGAATCCCTATGGGATGGGTTCATAGCTTGGGCTAGGGATTGCCTGCCTATTGGCAACGTCGAAGCGTGGGAATTTGGTAGTAAGCTTTTGGAGAAGATAGATTAACTTCAGCAGTGATCTTTTTTGAAGTGATGTAAAGCTCGAGGGGAATGTACAGTCTTGTTTTAGTTCAAAGTTGCAAGGGAATGTTTCAGATGTTTTCAGAAGCTGGGGTTGATCGACTTTTGCTTTGGCTCTCTCAATGTCTCCCCAAGGTCCCTGTTTTGACTTCAACTTTTAAGCAAGTCAATCAGAAGGTTGAATATGAGAAGCAGAAAACCTTGTGGATGTTGTAGTTGGATCAAGAAAGTCGGAGGTTCATGGGCCAGTTTCGAAAAATGGAGTATTACTCAATCAGAGATGAATATGGAAGTTGATGTTTCCATTGATTGTGTCACAATGGTGAACGTTTAAAGGGGTTGTTGTGAGGTTATGTCGTATAACATCAAAGAATGCATTCAGAAGGACTTCGAGTTTGGGCTTGTCTTGAAGTCTTTTTGCATGATATCCGTGGGTTTATGCAAAAGTAACAAGGAGAGTAGGTAAGGTTGTCAGGAGCAGAAGATGATCAGAGTCCAAGAATTTTCTATGCACAAGTGGGATTTTAACTTCGTAATCGAGGGCTGGAGATTGGGCAATCTCATAAGGATGGTTCATGAACTTGTACATTACCTTTCCTTCGAACAAAAGGTATTGTCTCTTTGCTGGTTGACTTGGACGGAGGGCTTGTTGAGTTTGAAGAAGATGGTGGAGAGGTGTTGTGGATGATGTCTTCTTTATTGGACGATACCCATTTGCTGGCACTTGGATAATTAGAGACGTGGTTCGGTGTAAAGGAAGAAGGGAAAAATGCAGTTGAATGTATAGTTGTATTTAGTTTCTAATATTAGTCTTTTATATTTTTTTATTATTTTTTTCCAATGATAATTAGTTTCCTCTAACTTATATTTACCCAGATTTTTTTTTTATTGAGAAATAATTCCCTCCAAAAGTAAGTGTTAGGTTTGGACTCCTATAGGCTATAACTAATTCTTCCAAATACTCTGCAGAAGAACACCTCTGACGGATTTATGGTTCTCAAGCAAATGGAACTTGCGGATGTAAAACCAGATTCCAAAACTTTCAGCTATTTGATCAGCAATTGTGAATGCGAGGAGGATATTATCAAGGTATCAAGGAACTCTTGAAATTTTATTTCTAATTTTACTTGTGACATTATTTGCCTAGTTTTTATTCCTGAAGTGACTGCCCAAAAATCAGTTCTTGTTATTTGTTCTTAGAATGCTATGTTGAAAACTAGTCTAATATCACTGAAGCATTTAACATGCTAAAAGCCTTTCGAAATTGTAGGGAGAATAGAATTGTAGACTACAGGAAAATGTAAGTATCAAGGATATTCATTCTAGTTTAGAATCACAACTAGCTAGCATTCCTACAAAATTCTGCAATATGGAGAATTTGAATTTTTGTTTACAGTATACCATGTCTGGTATGGAAGAAAATTTCGGAGTATTGTGATTGAGAGTTTTACTTTTATTTTTGAAGTAATTTAATTCTATTGTTGCTTGAGCATAGTCAACTGACACAAGACGTACACTCTTGACCAAAAGGTACGTTTGAATCTTCCACCTTTCAATTGTTACTCGAAAAAAAAAATGCATTGTTGTACGTTCATATACTTCAACTTGTAATTATGCATCGAGTCTCTTTCCAGTACCGGCGGATTTAGCATAGGTCTAAGGGGGCGAGCCTCCCTCAACTTTATTGTCTTTATATAATATATATAAAGAAAACTACTTATTTTTTAATATTTATAGTTACTGTCAACCCCTCTTCCAACTCAGGTTCAAATCTTACCTATGTAGTTTATTTTCCATATTTTTCTTTTAGTCCCCTGTCAATATATTTTCTAGATCCTCTACTGCTTTCCAGCATGCATAACATTTTTTATTAGCGTTTCTTTTAAGTTGATGGATATTAAATGAGACTTTATTCTTGAACTTATGCATGTGTTAACTTCAATCCTTTAATTTTATCCATAATATTCCAATACTAGTTCCAACCCGCACTTAGTAAACTCCTCTTTCACAGTTGGGACTCTGGTAAGCTGCCAACTGACCATATATTTAAATCCTTGTATTGACTATGCCGTATAACTAACCTAAATGCCTAACAAACTATGCTTTGTACCAATCACTCAGTACGTTGTTTTTTCTAATCCAATTATTATTCACTTTGCTCTTTAACCTATAAAAGCCAAACATTATATGAATTTAGAAAGAAGCCACCTTTCTTCCTGCTGCAGTATTACGAAGAACTGAAGAGTTCTGGAGTTCAAGCAACAAAGCATGTTTTTATGGCACTTATAAATGCATATGCTGCTCATGGACAATTCGAGAAGGCAAAACAGGTGCTTGATCACAGGTCCATGCTTGTATTCATATGAAGATTTTCATAAAGAATCACCTGAAGTGTGTGTAGTGCAATGTAAGATTATTTAGACGTCATTTTATCTTCTAGGTTATATCAGATGAAGGAATTCCAGTTAAGAACTGGAATGAAGTTAGATGTGTGCTAGTCTCTGCTCTTGCTTCAAATGGCCAGACAGCCGATGCCCTGAAAATTTATGATGAAATGAAACAAGCTGAATGTGATTTGGATTGCAAAGCTGTTTTCAGTCTTATTGTAAGTTGAACATTTGTTCTTGTCCTAATGGATGAGTATTTCCTCTTTAGTTTTGTAGACTAAAAAGCATTTCCTTTTGTTTCCAGGAACACTATCCATTCGATGGGCCATTGAATAGAATGCTTCAGTTACTTGGTGATTTGCATCATGATCTTAATGGCTGGATAACTTGTTGTAGCAAAATTATCTTGTTTTCTATAAAACATAACGATCTGAGGTTCATCCTGAAAAATTCCTTGCTTACTTGGATGATTTGATTTAGATTTATTATTCTCCCATGATAGAGAATTTGATATATAAAGAATCATTGCTTTTTATCATTTTGGTAGTTCAACTGTTGATCTATTGAAGCAGCTCAGTTACAGATGCACTAATGATGAAGCAATAATGGGAATGACTTTTGATGAGGTTAGTTAATTCCTTTCCCATTGTATTTGCAATACAAGACTGTCCACTGAAAGCGCCTTTTGATATTTTCGTTGAATGACCCGACTTCTCAAAAATGATTATAGGAGTGGTTTCACCCAAAACACTTTTTCAAACATCTCTTCAATGTGGCGAAGTAATGAATTTTCGTCAAGTGACTTGACCTCTTGAAAATGATTATAGGAGTGGTTTCTCCCGAAACACTTTCTCAAACATCTCCTAAATGTGACGAAGTAATGAATTTGGTTATATGCTTCTGTGCCCTTGTTACTTTCTAAGTGGCAAACACAGACGATTCAATACAATTAGCTAATTCCTTTATAAATCTCATTCAATTCTTATAACCATAATACGGGTTAATCTTGAGATAAATCTCCAAGCTTAACTTACAACTCGTTCTTATATCTCCAGGTTTTCTCCCTCATTGCAGACTCTGAGCCTACATATTTAGAAATAGGTTTACAATTGCTTAAATTTATAAAGAACGATCTTGGTCTTTCTCCACCACGGAGATGCCTCGATTTTCTCCTTGGCGCTTGTGCTAATGCCAAAGATGCAGAAAGCTCTCGCCTTATCTGGAAAGAATATGAAAATGCTGGCCTCCTTTACAACACCATTAGTTACTTACGGTAAGCACTATGATGCTGTTGCTCATGTTTCTTTCCCACGCGTCTTTGCTCTAACTTGTTCATATCAAGCTTTAACAATTCGGTTTGCCTAACCTGTCCATGGGGAATTTTTGCAGGATGTATCAAGCTCTTTTAGCATCTGGGGACTCAAAATCTGCAAAAATTTTGCTTGGTAAAATTCCAAAAGAAGATGCTGATGTTTGTTGCATAATTAAGGGATGTAAACGGGTTTATTATTCTAGAGCAAAGAAGAAAAAGCTGTTGAAAATGAGCATAAATAAGTGAGAGGCTTGAATAGGAAAGTAGGATGGGTATTAAAATTAACTTGTAGGAGTAGATAAATAGAAATAGGCAGAGATGAATGTCGAGCCTTTTTGTTTGCTGAATCTAATGCCATTTTGGACTTAATGATGGAAAAAGAATATATGACATTTGTTCATGTAGATAGAGAATTGAAAAGTTGTAATCAAATATTTGTTATCAATGAAATCATAGAGAAAAATTAATTTACAAGCCATTTTCTCTTCCCTCAGGTTTAATATTTACAGTTTTATATCAATTTGGACGCTAAATTTCAATTTCAACAAATTGGATGTCAAGTTTTAAATAGTGTTGCAATTTTATCCCCAGTTGATTTTCGAGGATTTGTCCACTACTTTTATGTATAAAGGAACAAGTATTTGATCTTATAAATTTATTAATATTAATAAAATAAAGTTTGGTTATTTTTTTAAATCAATGTCCAAATTAACAATGATAAAATTGATTATTGATTAATTTATCTAACACCATTTCACACTTTCTTCTTATGAGCAAAATTGTATGCATATTTTTATATTTTTTTAGGGTACATTTGAATTGACTCGAGAAATAACCAATTTAAAAGAAAAAATTATTTTGTCTACAATTTTTTTGGATGAAAACTATTTAAAATGTTGGTCAAACACTCCAAATCTTTCGAAATATAACACTTTGAAAAAATATTTCAAATACATCCCTGATCATGAATAATTTTTTTTTTTTTTTGATTAATTCAGTTATGGATGACTATTTTGTTGTCTCAAAAACACTATTAAATAACTTATATAATTGTTTTCAAAATATATCAAAATTAACCAAAATATTTATAAATGTAACAAAATAATACTTATAAATGTCAATGGACATCAATAGAATATTGTCATTTATCACTAATAAATGCTTATGGACAAATAAATGTTTATCTTGTCTAACATTTTGCTATATTTATAAACATTTTCGGTTAGTTTTAGTTTTGTCATTTAAAACAATATTTCTAATTTATAGCAACAAACTAATATATTATTTAAATCATATTTAAATAGTTAAATTATATTAATATGAATGCTAAACATTAATGTAAAAATAAGGTTAAAAACGTTTTTTATTTCTATTTAATTTAAGTAACCAAAAACAACATACCTAAGTTACGATACATTTTCAAGTGTTTACAACTCCTCGATATATTTACAAATATAACAAGTTTTTACGATCTGTATGTGATAGATTGATATTTTCTTATATTTTGTAAATATTTTAGTTTACTATATTTCAAAATATATAATTAAAAAATTTGATAACATTTATTTAGTTTTTGTTGAAATATCATTATGGTCATCAGATTTGTAGGGTTGTTTAATTTTAGTTATTAAATTCAAATGTAAATTTTAGTTCCTATAATTTCTATCAATCTTAATTTTAGTCGTTCAGAAGTAATTTTTAATGAAATTAGTTATATAATAATACTAATTTTCATGTAAGAAAATAAATTGTCTATATGGAGTTTCTTTTTAAAATAAAAATTCAAGAGTAGGACTAATGACTCAATTAATGATAATTGACATAAATATAACAAAACCAAAAAATATTTATGGTCCATATAAAAAAAAAATTAAAGCCCATAAAATCACCATTGTTTTATAAATTCAGGATTTGCCCTTTGTTGATTTTTTATATTGTAGGACCATTATTTATTTCACTTATTCTTCTTCTTTCTTGCGATTTATTATTCTTCTCTTCATATTATTACTACTTCTTTTTCATATTCTCACTCCTTATTTGTGATTTCTTCGTTTTCTCTTCAAAATTTCTTTCTTCTTCGTCATCTTTCATTTTTTTTTCTTCTTCGTACAAGATCTAAACGATTTGGTACAAGGTCTATACGATCATGTACCAATATCTAAAGATCGTTGTCTATCCCAGATAGATAAAGATATATAGACTACTATCTCTAATAGATCATTTAGATTTGGCACAAGTCATTTAGACTAGGTACGAGATCCTTTCAATTAGGTACAAGGGTACACAATCCTTTAGATTGGGTACAAGGGTACAAGATCATTTAAGCTGGGTACAAGGGTACAAGATTGTTTAGACTGGGTACAATGGTACAAATCGTGTACCAAGATCGTTTAGACTAGGGTACGAGATCGTTTAGGCTAGGTATGAGGGTATAAGATTGTTTAGACTGGGTACAAGAGTAGACTGCTTAGACTAGGATACAAAATCATTTAGACTGGTTATAAAATCGTTTTGCACACGTGTGTGATCGATTAATCACGGGATATTTTTATTATTTCACTTTGTGGACTTGTGGGCTTTTTCCTTTTTAAGATTGTGTTATGCACACCACAACATGAACAACCAAGGCGTGACAAAAATTTAATAATAGATGGAAAAAATAAAATAAACTAAGATAGACAAAATCATCAATGCTCGGAGTTGAAACTCAAGACTTGAAACCTCATAAGTTTGTTTTTCTCAAACAATCTCAGTCTAGATCGACCTCAAGATTCTGCACAAATTTTAGAAACTCTTTCAAGAAAATTTCTCAATCCCTTTCGACTGAGTGCGTCACTAAGATTATTGATTTTTTATTAAAAATTTGAAAATAAAGGGATATGGCAAATGACCAAAATACCTCTGGAACCCCAATCGTTTGGTATTCTCACAAAACCCTAAATCCTAAACACTTCACATTTCTTCCAAGAACTAGGCAAGAACACTCTCAAAATATTTCAAATTTCTCTAATATTTGCTTTCCCAGATTATAAGAAGCCATCCTCGAACTCAAGTCAGTCAAAATAAATTACTTTGAACGATTCAATAGTTTAGGTTTTAGTTTTTATTTTATGTTTTAGTTTTTTAGTTTAAAATCTAAGAAAGATGGGAAACTATGTAGTTTTCGTGTTCTTGTGTAGTTATTGTTGAGTTAATCTAGCTGATGCTGTTGTTTTTCCTTATCTCCTTCGATGAATCTCGATGATTTCAGGAATCTAGGTCTGTGTAGATGATGAATCTCTATCGAAATCTATGAAATTGCCTTGAGATTCATTGAACAAGTCCTAAAATCATATGAGTTTCACATGCATTTTGTAGGGTAATCTTAGGTTTGCTTTTGCCCGAGATTAATTGATAATACCACATAAAATGCATGCGAAAATCTAATCTTGTGGCACTTCGGTGCAATTTCGCTAAAGTTCTATTGTTTATTCATGTTTTACCAGTCGAGAATGCCCTAAGATTGACCTAAGAATTCATCACAGGATACTAATTTACATGTGTTTTCTTCTTCTTGTAGACGCCTCTTGTCACAAAGATCAATTCTAAGGACTTTTTCTTGGCAAACCTCACATGTTGTTCGCACTTAGCAAAAACAGTGTCGAACATAAAAATCAAGCTTACACCCAAGAAAGTGCACATGTTCAAGAAAACAATATTTGGTCATTTCCTAGACGTGAAATTTATTTTCAATGGACTGCTCTGCCACTACATCCTCTTGAGAGAGGTTAAAGATGAAAGGGACAATGTTATCTCCTTTAAACTACTCCATCAAAATGTCTCCTTTGGGAAAGAGGACTTTAATACAATCACAAGGTTGAGGGCTAGGCCGAGACGTCCCGTACAGTTTGAAGAGGGTAAAGCCTGAAGGTTAAGGCGCTTCTACCTTGACGATCAGTCCAACATGAATAGGTTGGAGTTGTGTAGTATAAATTTCAATTCGGAATCAGGGTTGTTTATATGCGTAATGAATTCTATGCAATAAGTCATTAGTTATGATCATTGTATGCGAAGTACCCACAATGTATCTCTTTATCACATAATAGCTAAGTCCTCATTGAGTGCAAATTTTCCTATTGTTTGCCCAAGTATAAGTGAAATAATAGGTTTAACTAGATGATCCAGGGTCGAACATAGGGGATTGATATCAAAGATTAGTTCTATGATTCACTCATCATTCAAGCTGTATAAAAGAATTATCTATATAGTATGATGAAGTGTAAGTTTAAACTATACCTAATTATTTACCTAGAGAATCTATAAAAGGGGATAAATCTGGAGGCGAGATAGGATTGCAAACTAACTTGTATAACAGAAAATGGAGGAATTCTTTGCGTTACTAGGCGTTTAGACTATGCTATAGCCTTGATGCGATGTGTCTCAAATAACTAGCTTATGATTAAGGCGAGCATATCTCAGTGTCTCAAACGATACATTTGCTCGCCTCTCGGAATGAAAATGACTACATTTGATTGAGCGAGATAAATCTAGAAAGTTTCACTTATAAAGCTTATAGAACTTCTATTTTAATGGTGACAACCTCTTGGCACTTAATACCCAGACTTGTTCTCCTTTTCGGATACAAATGATGGAAGTTATCTCATCAAGGTGGAGTTTGTCTCCAAACTCCTTATGCACGCGTTAGCCATATCCTTGCTACTTGTCCTTTCAGGTAGTTAGCGATAAGCATTGGCCAAGTAATGACTATAGCTCAACTAATGCGATAAGAGTTATAAGATAAGCTTCATCAAGAACTTATCACAAAAGCAAACTACAAATAACACATTAACAGATCAATAGTAAAGAATTGATAAACTGGAAAGGTATAAACATGTAATATATTAAAGATGTAGGCGTTAGGCCACATTACAATAAACAAATATATTGCAAAGAAATACAAAAATGAAAAGTGTAGAAATGAACATTACAAGTTAAAGGGAATGAAAAATGGCATCTTCTCTACTCATACTCTAAGATTTCACTTACAAATTGACTGGGGAAGAAGAATAATACTTTTACAGACGGTGGAAAGGCCCTTCTCTAGGGTTTCGTCCATTCAGGCATTGATCGGACACAATCTATGGCTCTTCACACAGCCCGCTATGTTTACTTGGTAGAGAAGGAGACTTTATAAAGGCAACTTTCGACGGAAAACTTCTATTCTTCTGATCATGTCAACACCGATTGTAGTCTTTGTTAAGTCACATCAACTCTAACTACCATTCTTGTTTTCTAGTGAACCTTGAGCAATGACGTAGATCCTCACCTAGAAGTTGTTCTCGCCAAGCGAGCTCTTCTTTTATAGCTTTTGTGCGAGATCCTCTGTGATTCAACAATTTCTTCTTTTGTTTCTATTCCTGCATTAAGATATTAAAAACGCTGTAAAACAAACATGGATACTTGTGTAAAGTGTATTTCTAAATACTTATACTTTTTCAACATAATCATGGTGTTTTGATAGACTTCTTCTACATTTTGGCCTCGTTATTCTATAAAAGAGGCTACAATAACTTGTATTTCTACAAGCTATCAAGTTGGACAAAGATTACCCAACCCTAAAATTTTAGAGTGACGAGGATGTCGTGAAGATGTTGCTCTTCTACTTCATTGTGTTGGCCATGATGTGGAAGGAGAGGAGACAACATATGAACTGAACCATGTTATGCCTCAAGAACGACCTTGAGGACTTTGTGAGCTACGATTAGGGTGAGTTGATATGGACCAAGCTTGAAAGGGGCACTGAGGAGGTGGCTAGGCATAAGAAGAAGCCCCTAAATAAGAAGATCTCGAAGTTCTATAGCTTATATAGCTTCCTGTTTGCCTTCTAGGTTAGTAACTCAATCTTGCTTATTTTGTTTTATTTAGTCATATGTCTTGTGATTGTAGTTCTTTAGTTAACGTTATTCTTGCATATTTAGGTTTGGGCATACGAGATAGTGTTGTCCATAAGTGGAGTTGCACTTACTCACCTGGGTTAAAGGTGATTGAGTCATAGGTCTTTGGGTCAAAAACGGTAAGTCCCTACTTTTTTTCTTATTCCACTGTTACATTATGGTTTAAGGTTTAATTACTGAAAGTTGTTATTTGATGTTCTAAATTTAGGCCCGTATACAAGCAATTCAGCCCACGGAAGAAGAGCTTGCGTACCTAGATCAGGTTTTCAACATCCCTTCTATTGAAGGTTACGAGGATGTCCCTGATGCTTTCCTTCAAGACGATGCTCTCCCTTCCCATCCTTATGGTCAACATCAACTTCAATTTCTCGCCCATCATCAACCTCCACTAGACGCCCATCCTCTTGAGCATAAGGATAATCTCAAGGGCTTTGCTTCTGACATTGGTGGTCCTTCTTCAACACATCCGAAGCCAGCTAAGGCAGAAGTGAGTGTGGGCCACTCTGACTCCAAGCTCGACGATATGGAGTTAAAGTTGGACCGCATGGACTTAAGATTAGATTGCATGGAGTCATCCTTTACAACTGAGTATCGACCATACAGAAGTTGCTAACAGTTTTAGTTTTTATATGTTGTTTATTATTACTGTCCCTTTTTGTTTTATTTAATCAATGTGAGGCCCTAATCTAGAGAAAGGAAGTCCTATCGAAGAAGATCCTTGCTAAGAAGGTATTTCAAATAAGTGTAAACATGAGACATCCGCAAGAAAGGATGTGAAAATAGAAAAGGCGATGCAAAGAGAAATGCTCAAGTTTATGTTATATCACGTGAGGGTAAGTGACGCGATAAGAATAACTCGCGAGGAAGAATCTTGCACTGGATTCCAAGAGTTAAGCATTTAGCTTAGTAAGTGGGAAGAAGTACCTATACCCAAGGAAATGAAGCGCGGAAGTAGGTACCTGTTGAGATGACTTAACAACTTGCTGAGAAAAGTAAATTTCTATTGCTTACCGAGAATAGAAAAAGAGAGTCAAGTGATTAAAGAGTTTAGCTTTCCCAAGAGATAAGGTGTGCGTCTCAAGGGAATGTCTAATCACCACTGACGTTTAGCCAACGTGTTGAGTTTGGATTGGTTGCATGGTGCGGTGAATCATTAAAGTGACGCGTGTAAAGCATGGGAGTGGCCCATAGGTGGAAAAGCTCACTATAAATAGGGCCAAAGGCCAAAGGAAAAAGGGGAGTTTTGTTTGAAAATGTTAGATTTTGTGATATCAAGGGGAAGTTTTGAGTGCGGAACGGTCGGTTATGAGAATTACTAGGCGAGAAGAGGAATCCAAAAGAAGAGAATGAAGGAGTTGAGGCTAAGTACTTTCGCAAGTGACAAAATAGATTTTGAACGTGATTTTAAATTATTATTGTTGGTTAAATTTTTTCTATGCTAAATACGAGTTTATGAATAAATGTTTGTGAATGATTCTTCATAAAGTAAAAGAGTATTTTCTATATAAATGATTGGTTATTGTAACGAAAACGTTGGTATTTATGATCTTTTTATTATTGGATAGATATGTTTTATGAATTTGGTGTTACATGTATTCTTTAGTAACCTTGTGATTATGTCTACTGCATGACTTTGTTATTTTTGTGATGATTTGTAATAGGAGTAAGCTATGAGCAGCTATGAGCTAATACTCCCAGCAATGAGCTAATACTCCCTTATTGTTAATCGTGCGGATTATGCATTGTGGCGTGGTATGATCTTGCAAGACGTTGGTGGAAATTTCAGGTAACTCACATGATGCTGGTTGATTGTGAATCCTAGATCTCAGCGAGGAGAGGATCCAAGGTCTAGGGGAGGTTATGTTGAGACGTTAGTTGAATGTGAATCTCAGGTTTAAGAAAGATTGAATATGACGAGATGCTGGTGGAAATCCCAGGTAACTCGCGTTGTACTAGTTGAGTGTGAATCTTAGGTCCAGACGAGGGGAGAATCCCATGTCTCAGTGATGAGCATGATTTGCGAGATGATCTAAGCCCGTTGTGCTTATGGTGCTTGTTGTACTGATGGTTGAATTGCTTGTGGCTTGATGTAATGAGATTTATATTTTGCGGTTTAAACTTATTATTGTTGAATCTGCTGTGTTTTTTCCTTAAAAAGTTTTTCTCAAAATCATCACTCACTAAGTCTGTTTGAATTACGTTTTAAGTTTTGTCCTCTCCAGGATTTCAGGCATTGAAGCCAAGTGAAAGATGAATCTCAAGCATTGTAGCCTAGTTAAGGAGGAAAGATAGAGTTACTCTGTAGTCTTATGCGGCATGATAGTCATGTCATCTTATCTCGCGTCTAAGGAGCTGGTTGGTAAGCACATTGCTCCCTAGTACAGATAACTCAGTTCAAAAGGAAGGCGAGTTCAACACCTAGGTTGGTACGACCAAAGTCAGGAAGCCAGAGAGATCAGAAAGAGCTGAGTAAGGAAAAGGAAGTCCTAAACCTTGTCTGTAAAATTGGGAGGTTGGGCGACCAAGGTGAAGGACGAAGTGACACCTATACACCTCTAGGTATCCCGTCACAAGGAGTAGCATTTAGCGGTGAAGAAACAAAAGGATTTTTATACTCATGAACATCTTGGCTCGAAGAGGAGCATTTTAGTGGAAGAAGAAGGACGGTATGAAGATTAGACTTGATTTTATTTTTATGCAAAGAAAAGTTTAAGGATTGTATTTGTAATTTATGAACTTTGTAAAATTGTTAAGTTAATAAAGAGATGAAGTTTAATTTATTATTCCGTTGTGTTTATTTTTGTGCTTATCGCCTACAAGTTGTTGAGTTTAAGTGATGAGAGTTAGGCGACGAAACGAAGTTGAAGAGTTGCTTTCCGCTGCAAGGAATCCTGAAAGTCTTTAAGGCTCAAGGAAGGAACTTCGCAAAGATATCGGTGAAACAATTGTTCCGTTTACTAGGAATTCATGCGTCATCTCGCAGAGAGATACGCGATGGATGTCTAGGTGGCACACCTTCATTTGGTCACATGAAGTGACATTTAAGGTGAGGCATGATAAAAAATTAATTAATGTTGATGTAATTTTCTTTTTCTTTCAGAGTGTCTTATAATCCTAAGTCAACATCTAGAGACATTAATGGTGATGAGGACCATGAAAAAGGAGGTGATGAGGATAGGGGTACAAACAAGAACCCCGACGTTGGTGTCGTCGATCTCGTTGTGGTTTCAGACCTAGATGCCAACAAAAATGATATTGAAGTTAGCCAAGAAGAAGAGTCGACGAACCCGACGATAACAAGAAGAAGGTAGCCATTGAAGATGTCAGAGTCCTAGTTATGCCCATGGATTGTAGCGATGTTGAAGATGGTGTGCCACCTTTTCTAATCTTTCCATCTGACGAACTACAATCTGAAGAGTTATGTTTCAATATACAAAGCCTCACCTCCTCTACGAGAAACGAACCATCGCTAGACAAGGACAAGGTATGTAAAATAATTTTATTGTTACCTTTAAGGGTTTAGGATATAGAGTTCAGGTTTTAGTATTTAGTTAGTGAACTAAAATTTGATGTAATTTAAGATAAAGAAGCACCTCAACCTTGATGTAAGAGGAAGAACCCGGTTAAATTCCCTTGCGCTGATGCAAATAAACAGAAAGAACCGACTGATGATTCCTTACAAATAGTATAGTTCCAGAAGTCATAGAAAGGGTTTAACCAACATACGACCCCCTCTGGCCAGTTGATGCAGACGTGTGGAAGGCCAACTTGTCATGCCCGCCTCGAAAGTCACTTCATGTGACCAGATGAAGGTGCGGGACCTAAACACTCAACGTGTATCACAACGCGTGATAAACGTTTAACACCAAGTATGTGAAAGAACTTCTCTACCAGTCTTAACGTAGAGCTCACACCTTGAACTCAAGAGACCTCAACTCAACGCAGCGGAAAATAACTTTAATAACCAATTAGAAACTCACTTAACTTAGCCCTCCTTAATCTTTTATACATTCAGCAACACACCCAAAATAATGCAAAGAAAAAATACATAAGCACAACATCTTTTATTACTTAGACCAAAACTTTACAATTACATTTTCCTTATTTTCTTAGTATAAAGGGAAAACTTGTCTTATCCCGCCTCGCAAACATACTTTCTTGTCATGCGAGACACAACATGACTTGAGTATCTCTGACGTGTTAAATACCTAAGGCACTCGGTCTTGAGGTTCTTAAGCTTTGCTTAATCATCTAGCCTATTAAACTTAACTTAGAAAATATGCCTTAGACGATATAAACAACTTAACACAAACAATAAGATGTAAACATTCCTTTTATTAACTTAAATCACTTGATTACGATACTTAGCCAAAAATACTTAATCAATACTTAAACTTAAAATCTAAACGCCTAGCAGCTCTTCTCGCCTAGGAAGCCTTTCGCCCTTCCTTACTTGGCCTTAACGCTTGATCACCTAAAAGTAAAACTTTAAACATAAGTCAGCAGACTTAATGGGGTTTTAAGAAAACCTTTTCACGAAATATCTTTTGTAAACATCATTTCATCAAACATCAAATCGCATAAATTCACCTTTTCATATAAACACATCATTTCGCATAAACATATATTAGTCAATAATAATTACTTTCGTCAAGAATCCCGAATCATTCTCCATACTAAGTCTCATTACTTTGCGTTTAGACTACTGTAACAACAGAATTTGAGAATATTCTGATTCCATCTTGTTGCTCAGGCCGTTAAACACAATGCAGTCCTTTTCTACATTAATCAGCTTCACTGCACCACGTAGTCCTTTTCTACATGGCTCCCTTTACTCTATATGTACTCGTAATAGTTAGCTCATTGATAGGAAGTAGACTAATGGTTTGAACACCATTTCCTTCATCATTAAAATCACATAAAACATGCTTTTAACAACATAACATAAACTTTTCAGGGAAATCTCTTGAAAAGCATGCATATTGAAATCATTATTTCAAATCAGTACACACTTTATAAAAGAAGCTTGTGATAGAAATTGAGACATTCGCAGCGGAAAAAGATTGAAAAACTACTGTAATTGCATCTAAACTATTTTAGATATTAACATGTATAAACTTACCTTAATTAAATGAAATTTGGGTTTATAGAAACCATACCCTTGTAGCTTCTCGATTCCTTGATAATCTTCTCACGAACTCGAACTAGGACCACCACTAGCATTGACCCGCTACTCTTTATACTTAGAAGAAGGTTGTGGGACTTGTAAGTGGAAGAATTAGAGAGAGATGTGGAAATTTTAAGGAAATTAGGTTGAGATTTGGGAGAGGAGAAAATAATTTGGCTATTTTGAAAAAATAAAAATACCAAAATTTCAAAAGTTTTTCAAAATTTGAAAAATGAACCAAACTATATGTAAAAATGAATGTAATTAGTTAGCCAAATCTTAAAATTAACATTCCACTAACCATTAGCGGAACTTAGTGGGCTAGGTGTCTACATCTCATGTAGCCAATATCCCACTAAGTGTTAGTGGGATTATCCACCAAAATTTTGGATTTTTCCACCAACTAATCCAAGGGCAATATAGTCATTTAACTATTTAAGTCAAAGTCAAACTTTGACTTTTCAAATCAGAAGTCAACATTTTGACTTTTTACCATTTTGTCCATCTTAACTAATTTTGACCTCCTGAGCATGAATCTGCATTTCTTTTTCTAAAATTCAAATCGTATTTGAATATAAAGTCAGTCATAATTTGACTTTTCAAAGTCAAAAGTCAACATTTTGACTTTTTACAACTTTGACCATTTCCATCAATTCTAAGCTTTCGAATATGAATTCGTATTTATATTTTTAATAGTTAAATCATATTTAGCCATAAAACTCTTTCTCGAAGCTATAATCGATGACTATATCACATATATTTATCGATTTCTCTCTTTTTACCTAATTCGAACAATTCGAATTATTCCAACATGTTATTCTAAGTTAAATCCGTATCAGCTAGCAAGAGAACCTAATGAACCTATAGATCATGGACTTCAACAATCTGAGATTAACTGGCTAAATCCTTTTAGATCGAGCTAATCAACATTCGTTAAAATGGGTCATTCCACTAAAGTCTCGTAGTTGCACTCCGCTCACTATAGATATATTTCTGTCTATTTGATATAACCATGAACAGTAAGTTAATCCTTCACAGGTTGTTCTTAATCTCAGCTAGGTCAAAATATCATTTTACCTTCAAGACTACATATTATTCCTTAAAAGTTCCACTAATCCACTATTGAACAATTGGTTTTAGGACCAACCTATAAACTGAATCCCCCTCGTGCCAATGAGAAGGTGGGACCCCTTGTTTAAGACTTGGATTCAGTCCTTAAGAGAACAACCTATCTACAAATCCTAAAACGTGGGTAGGAGTGAATTCCGTCTTGCACCCTATGTTCTTAGCCATTCAGCTGGTCTTACCCCTGAAATGGGAGGCTTGTTGGGCCCGTACCGTTGAGTTGCCCTCACCTATACAGGTCTAAAGATAATACCATTTGAACAAAAGTTCATAGTTAGCTCAGAATTAAGATTAAATTACCTAGGTCATCATAATCAAAATAGTCAATTTGATATAGTTAACGGTGATATAACTTAAAAGTGCCAATTTCATGGTTTCAGTCTTATGTAAACTCTGCACATAGGATGCCCCTACTTTCATGTCTTTACATGAACGGTTCAGGATCACCTTGTTTGTAATAATTATAAAGTGGGCCGCATCCATACCGTTTCTAGAATAAGGCACCCAACCTTATTCATACACTATAGACCGGTGGAGTATATACTCGAACTTGAATTTGATCCACGTTTATGTCTCTACATAAAGTTCAAGGTTACACTAGATAGCCTCTGAACCTTAGTTTATTGGATTCAAGATTATAATATTCTAATTTCAGTAATAAGTCCTTAATAACTACTTTAGTGAATAGAATATAATTAGGACATAAATTCCAACAGTTTGAAATTATCACTACTACCAAAAAAAAAAACTCTCTTGACGTTTTTAAAATATCAAGAATTATTATTCTTGACGGTTTTAAAATCACCATTAAAGCTAGTGTCAAGAATGTCGAAGTTCTTGACAGTAGATAAAAACGTCAAGAATAATGAACGTTGACGTTTTATAAACGTCAAGTATACAATTTTTTATGACAGTTTAAAACCGTTAAGAGTATAAGTGTTCATGACAGATTAGAATCGTCAAGAATATAAATGTTTATGACATTTAATAACCGTCAAGAGTATGAGTTTTCATGACATTTAATAACCGTCAAGAAAGTGATTGTTTATGACATTGAAAATCGTCAAGAATGCACTTATTTATGACATTTTTAAACAGTTAAGCATTTTTCAATTTTTTTTAAATTGTAATTCAATTATATTTTTGTTCTCGTATTATGGTCCAATTGGTTCTTTATAGTGGTCCAACAATTGTTCCATAAATACATATAAACGACAATATTCATCAAATATAGTTTCAAAACTCGAACATATATAAATATATAAAACCTTACACCATATCATTTCCAAAACTTTACATATATGAATATTGCACATCATTTACAAGACCAATATAAATAATTCCATCAGATTGCCAAGAATTCAACTCAACATCCTTTAATTAACTAGCTTAGCCCAAAAGTATATCTATCTATAATAAATCTAATCAACCCCCTCCATACGAACAATTCAAAAAATTCACCTATATTATCTATATACATAAATTTTCAGAATGACAACCATAACAAAAATTTTCCTGCTTTAGAATCACAAATAAGTCGCAATCATATGTACGACCCAAAAAATCCTAACTCAACCCGCACCTTGTCTAACTCGGCCTGTGAGTATGATTTTCATGTATCAATCTGTAAACATGCAAAATAAATGAATTAGTATTCATGAAAATTATTATACCCACAAAAGAAATAATTTGATACATGATTGCAAAAATTCGAATAGGATCAGCACATATGGTGTGGCTCAAAGAACTTGGTGTACCGTAGATCAATTTTTCCTCAAAGGATCAACACATATGGTGTGGCTCAAAGAACTTTCTGCCCTATATTTTACCTAAAAGTGCCTACTTTATATAAAAAGTGTGAAGAACATGTTGTACAGGCCTTCTTGAACTAAAGATAGCATGCAATACCAACTTTAGTGTACAAAACAAAATTAACATGTAAACAGCATAATATACCAACCTTAGTACCAAAAGGACCAACAAGTTTGTTTATATCAAGGATATCTCTTCCCTGCAAACATAAACCTGATTGAAATGAGACTTCACTTTAATAGTGAATTATACTTTAGATGCCAACCAATTGAAATATTTACATAAACCAGACTCAATAATTTCCCACAGTGACAAGCATACAAAATCCTCAAAATTTAAAGCATTGATTAAAATAAATGATTAAGACGATAAATTTAAACCAATCTAAAATCTAAACATTGATTAGATGTGAAAAACATACTTCATAATCTCATGATTTCAATATTTCTAAACATTGATTAACCTTGCAATTGCCTAATCAACGACAATTAATTAGCAATTCATGGATAAGTCAGGTGTATCACTACGTGTAGAGATGTTCAAAACTAACCAAAAACAAGTTATACAAATTGACAGTACCTTTTATTCATACAACCATCCCTCTGTTAAGCTTACTCAAAGAGAAACTGAGAATATAATTACATCTCTTAGAAAACCAAAAGAGAAAGCTAACTAAGTTCTTTTCTTCCAATTGCTGCAAAGTTCCCTAATCCACTTAATGTGGGATCTTTTCTTGTTAGCGTAAGGATAATACTCCTTGCCATTATCAATCCTGTAAAAGCAAAGTTACAGCATAAGTATGAAAGGAAATAAAGAGACGACCCTTGTGATATAGAAGACAATTAACTCAATCAAATGCATTAGCAAGCAATTAAATAGACTAAAATATAGGAACTAGAATAGTGAACCGTAAGTTCAGTTAAGGAATTAAAAGCTAAATTATATTTTCTATCATTAAATTGAATGAAGTAGAACGTCCATGAACACTGTTTGAATGAAGCAATCATGGATTGCGCTTTGAATTTTCTACAGCATGCTCAGAAGGGATTCGCTTCAATGTGCCAAACAAATCCCTTCTATCTCCATCATCATGTGAGAGAAACAATTCCACATTATCATCCAAGGAGGCAATATCTCCAAGATGTTCTATGTCTTCTTGAAATGGGAAATAATTAAATATTATAGTTACCGGTTTAATCAGAAATGATATTTCAGTACAAAAAAAGGATATTTTATATCTTTTTAAGAAGACATAGCCAAACATGTAAAACAATAAACATGCAAGAATACATTACCACTGCCATCACAGCTAATCCATATCTGTCACACATACATGGCCATAAGAAAGTGACTGGTATACTTTGGAATCTAAATTCTAGAACATTGGGAATTGAAAAGAAAGAAAGCTAAAAGATATTATTCTAAGTATCAAACTGATAACACATGTATACTTCACTAGCCATTAGGAATTTTAACCAAAGATCGCCAGAATTATTCTATACTAGACCGATGCATGGGTTGTGATACAAGCAAATGTTCATGTAATAGGACTGGTTAGAATTTTTGTCTCTTTGTTGACACACATTATATGTTGTTGAGGTAATAAGTTCCTTTACTAGCTGGTTTGCGGACAATGCAAGACCCCCTGTTCCATCATTCTTATACAACAACATACAAGAACATATTCTTTGGCATGCTATTAACATTCTTCATATTGGGGCAATAATAGCTTCATCACTAAGGGTGTGAGTTGATGGAGTTCATGGTTGGAAGTCAGGTCCAATGATATTCCCTGTTCCAGTACTGTTAGCAACTCCAGATGATGAAGGTCCCTTCCTTTTTTGGTACTGTGGCCCAAATTCAATAAACAATTATTAGTTTGATAATGTATGGAAAGGAAGTTAGCTGTAAAATCTAAAAGAATGCTGTAAACAATACTCATATGGATTAGCAACTCAAAGATCTATTTCCTTGAACATAAGAATTGAAAGGAAAAGAAAATAAGTTATAGCGTTGTAAGAATTGGCAAAACATGTTATACTTGCTGAGGATGCAAACCACCAACAGAGTAATGTACTTAAAAGAGACAAAAGAGGTTAAATACATTCAATTGGGTTCACAACTCCAGAAAAGAGGTTAAATACATTCAATTGGGTTCACAACTTCTGACTTGTTAAGGATCTCCCAAAATGCTTCCTCACTTTTACTTAGTACATTTTGAAATAATAAAATTCAATGTTGTAGCACATGCTACAGATATTTTTATTTAATAAGAAGTTAGCAAACATGAAAGAGAATGAGAAAGATCCAAAATAAAAAGTTTTTAATAATGCTTTTGGTATAGCACTGACCAACTTTATAGCAACATTAGCTGCTATATTTGAAGTTGCCCAATTCTTATCTTCAAGAATCCACACTAAAGAATAAACAATACCTGTGTCTTATGTTACAAATATTGAATTTTTAGAATTTTGAATATAAATCAACTAAACCAAAAATAGTTTTTGTTCAATCCAAAAAAATTTGGGTTATCCAGATAGAACAAAACTCCAACATTTTCGTAAAGTGTTGCTATTTCAAGCAAGAAAGAGTCCTGAAATATACTAGCATCAAATTAGTCAATTTCAATGGAAGCAAATATGAACAACATTTTATAACATAGAAAAAGTACCTGTTTGGTGCAACCAGGAATTTCATCGACAGGATAGAAATAGACAACCACAGGCCTCCCTTTAAATTTATAAAGACTCACATTCCTTCCATCTTGATCTTTCAAAGTGAAAGGAGAACGGGTTTGGCCCTTATTCACCTATACATCAACAAACCAAAACCAAAATGAAACAAAAAATAAATAAATAAATAAATAACCAAAATGTAACACCAAAAATCCCATAAAAAGGTAGAGGGGGGTACCTTAGAGGTGGTGGTAAATTTGAAGGAAGAAGAAGACGAAGGAAGAGATGAAGGGAGAATGTGATGAGAAATTTGAGCTCCATGCAATTGGGAAGTAGAGGATCCGAAAAGAAAAGGAAGTTTGTTAGAAAATGAGGTTTTAGGAGTCAGAGATGGGAGAAGAGAAGTGAGAGAGACCGTTTTTCGACGAAGATGAAGTTCGGCGGAAACATGACACAACCATACCACATAAGCAATGTTCGATGGAAACATGGCAGAAACACAACACGGCGAAATCGACGGAGACCGCGGAAACAAGGGTTTGCAGGGTGCGATGTGTAGGGAGGCAAAACACGCGTAAAGAAATAAAATTTAGGGCTTTTAATTTCTTTAGTTAATAGAAAATTTAATATTTTATTTATTTTAATTACTTAGTAAATCTTGACATTTTTAAAAAGTCAAGAACTTCGAAAAATGACTCCCTCCATTTTTTTATAAAAATTGTTGACGTTTTGAAACGTCAAGAATTTAATTGATATGACTTGACGTTTTTAAAACGTCAAGAATGTTGAATTTATAAATATTCTTGACGTTTTAAAAAACATCAAGAATTCAATAAATAATCCTTGACATTTTTAAAACGTCAAGGAAAAATACATATTACTTGACGTTTAAAAAATGTCAAGAAATCTGAAAATTGGCCTACCTCCACTTTTCATAAAAAATCTTGACGGTTTATCCTTCCAATCACCCATTTCTTGAAGTTTTTTTTAAGAAACATCAAGTAATAAAAACCACAACCATCAAGAAAGTCCTTTTTTCTAGTAGTGCATGTAAATCATTTTGAAGTAACACTCACCCTACTTGATTACTCAAACCTGAATTACTTTGACAGTACTTCAACACTTAGCTTTTTCTTTCTAAAATTTCTGAATAACAATTCTCATTAATCTGGCTGAGAAGACTTCTATTTATACTACTTTATAAACAAGCTTAGTCACCTTTAATCTCTTATCAGCTTGCCAGCTCCTACTCTTAGTGGGGCACGTGTAAGATTAAGGTTTAACTTAATTATGTTTAACTTAAACTCTACATGTGGCCCATTAAGCAAACTTAGAAAATTTATGGGAAGTTTCCATACTTCTTCTCACCTAGTCCTTCATCTTGCGAAAGACCTTAATCGCATAAAAATACTACTTTAAAAAATCTTGTCGCATAATCTTTCTCGCAAACTAACAAAAACACCGATCTCTTATTGCGTAGATTACTCAAAACGCCTACTTCAGAACATTTTGTCAAATTTTTACTTTCTTTCTTACCTACAGGTTTTACAACGTTTTCCCTCTTTAGGAATTTCGTCCTCAAAATTTAGATAAGAAAGACTAACTTCAAACTTTCATAGACTTTTACTTTCATTACTTAGCTTTTTGTAATTACAACTTTACACTATGCATCAATACTACTAGCAACAAAACTATGAACTTAACTATATTACACTAATCTCTTTTCTTACTTTCCTCTAAATTTTACATCTACCATCCTTTTACCCTTATCTATTATAGAATGTCCTATTCAGACTACTGAATTGAGTGGGAGGCCACTCCTGTTTGAATTGATCTTTCTTCGTCTTCACCAAACTTACTTTGGCATTCACTCTTGTAATGCCCTTTCTCGCCACATTGGAAACATGTGATGCTCTTTCTCCTACATGTTCCCGAATGCATCTTGCCACACTCATTACAACTTTGTTTTTTATTGCTACTCCAACGCGACCCTTGACTCATCATGGTTTTAGCCTTTGAATTCTCCATACTTCCTTTTTCTTCTTCTCCGTCGAATGAAAAACTTGATCTTTTTACACCCAAACTCTTCTCTACTCACAGATTTGTGTTTACTAATTACACGTAATCACTTCTTACCACCACTGGTGGATTTAGCATAGGCCTAGGGGAGCGAGCCCCCCTCAACTTTATTGTCTTTATATAATATATATAAATAAAACTACTTAATTATTAATATTTTTCATTAGTTTAGTGGTTACTCTGATTGTCGGCCCCCGTTGGTTCAAATCCTACCTATATATTTTATTTTCCATATTTTGTTTTGCCCCCCTTCCCACCTAGGTTCAAATCCTACCTATGTAGTTTATTTTCGATATTTTTCTTTTAGCCCCCGTCAATATATTTTCTAAATCCGCCACTGCTTACCATAATAGGTACAACAAAAGTTTTGATTTCTCCTCTTAGCCCATTTACAAATCTCCTACATCATTTAGTCTCTGAGTCAATTAGTGCCATTGCATATTTAGCTAACTCCGTAAATTTTTTCTCGTACTCTGCGGTAGAAAGTTCTTCTTATTCTAGATGAAGGAATTCATCGATCTTCTCATCTCTATAGGTCTCAAAAAAGTACTTGCCATTGAAAATTTCCTTAAAGTCTATTCAATTTACTCTTTCTCACCTATTCTGCTCTAGAATCTACCAATCTTCTACACCTTCTTATAATAAAAATACGCTAAGTCTACCTTTCTGTCTTATGGACATTGCATAACTCTGAAACAGTTCTCCAATGTCCTTATCCATTTCTCAGCTTCCTTTGGTTCAATCGTCCCAATGAACTTAGTAGCTCCTAACGCCTTCAATCTCTCTATTCCAAATTTTTGTGTTTTATGTCCTAAAACTCGTAGATAGTAAATGTAATCCATTGACCATTATTAATAAAGTGTTATTATTATAATTTCAATAAGTGTTAGTGATTATATTATTAGTTTTGTCTTAATAATTTAAATTCAATAAACTAACGTCCTAAGTTGTTTGATAAGTCTTGTATAGTATGTAGAGATATATAGGGATCAATGTTCGAGTTCAGCTTTAAGGGTCTATTGTATAGGGATAAGGTTGGTTACCTTATGTTGGCAAAGTTGGAATTTATGTCCTAAAACTCGTAGTTTGTAGTTAAAAATATATTCTATCTAATAAAGTGTTTATTGAGGATTTATCAGTGAAAATATATTAAATCCAATAAACTAAGGTCTAGAGGCTATCTAGTGTAGACTTGAACTTTATGTAGAGACATAAACATGGATTAAGTTCAAGTTAATAGCTCAAATAGTCTATAGTGTATGAATAAGGTTAGGCGCCTTATTCTGGAAAAACACTATGGATGTGGCCTGCTCCGTAGTGAGTACAAACGATGTAATCCTAAATCATTCATGTAGAGACATGAGAGTAGGGGCGTCCTATGTAAATAGTTTGCATAAGATTGGAACCCCGAAATAGTCACTTTTAGTTATAACATCGTAAACTATAAACTGACTATTTCAATTATGATGACCTAGGTAACTTGATGTTAATCTTGAGCTAACTATGAACTTCTGTTCATTTGGTAGTATCCTTAGATCTGCATAGGTGAGGGCAGCTCATCATCATTGGCCTAATAAGCCTCCCATTTTAGGGATAAGACCAAGTGGATAGCTAGGGACATAGGGTGCAAGATGGAATCCACTCCTACCCACTTCTGGGATAGTAGATAGGTCGTTCCCTTAAAGATTGAATCCAAGTCTCGAATAAGGGGCCCCACCTTCTCATTGGCCCGAGAAGGACTCAAGTTTATAGGTTTACCTTAAACCAAATTGTTCAATAGTGGATCAGTGGGTCTTAAGGAGCAAGATGTAATCTCGAGGGTAAAACGGTATTTTAACCCAGCCAAGATTATGAACAACCTGTGAATGATCAACTTACTCATCATGGTTATATCAGGTGGATAGAAATATATCTATAGTGAGGGGAGTGCAACTAACAGTCTTTAGTGAAATGACTATTTAATTAGTTGACGAATGTCGATTAAGCTTGATCTAAAAAAGTTTAGCTAGTTAATCTCGAATACTTGGAGCCCATGATTTATAGGTCCATTAGGTTCCCCTACTAGCTCATATGGATTCAACTAAGAACAGTATGTTAACGTAACTCGAATTGTTCGAATCAGAAAAAGAGAGAGAAACTGACATATATATATATGATATAAGTTGGTAGATATAAACTTTAAGCTTTGTGTTTAAATATGATTTAAATAAATATGAATATTGATTCATATTTAGAAGCTTGAAAAGTTTTAAAACAGTCAAAGTTGTAAAAGTCAACATGTTGACTTTTAACTTTGAAAAACAAAACTTTAACCGGAATTTATATTCAAATATGATTTGAATTTTAGAAAAATGAATATGGATTCATACTCGGGAGGGTAGAATTAGTCAAGACGGGTAAAATAGCAAAAAGTCAAAAAGTTGACTTTTGACTAAGAAAAGTCAAAGTTTGACTTTGACTTAATTGGTCAAATGACCAAATTGTCCTTTTACTAATTTCCTTATTAACTAAATGTTAGTGGGAAATGTGGTAGCTTATAATGAATTAGAAGCTACTAATTCCATTAAAAGTTAATGGATTAATTAAGTGTTGAGATTATATGAAATAAATTGCATGCATTTTGCATGTAATTTTTCTATATAAACTTCTCATTTCAGAATGAGAAAATGATGATGATTCTCATAAAAATTATCTAAACGATACATATACCTCCATCCTTCTCTCTAAAAGATTTACTTCACAAAACAAATCCCATAACTCGGTTCTTGGTCCTGAGATTAGTAGGTCAACATAGTGGTTGTCCTACGCTCGTGATCTTCATGCAGACAAGAAGCTTTGGTACGAAGAAGAAGTTGAGAACTACAAAGGTAAGGTCATCGTTTACTTTTTATATTCTTCGTTTAGGTTT
The DNA here is from genome assembly GCF_025177605.1 of Cucumis melo. Classification (NCBI taxonomy): domain Eukaryota; kingdom Viridiplantae; phylum Streptophyta; class Magnoliopsida; order Cucurbitales; family Cucurbitaceae; genus Cucumis; species Cucumis melo. Next base: position 10,151,207 of record NC_066860.1, read on the forward strand.
ATCGTTTAGTAGTTGTATGTTAATTTCTAAATTGTTTAGATGCATATAGAGTAAAGCATGATCCTAAATCTTCCGATGTGCATGCCATCTCTGATGTTTTTGTTCCATCATTTATAACAATTAATAATAATAATAATGATACTTCTTTATTATTATTATTATTCTTTACAATAGCTTCCTCGCTTAGCATCCATGTTTAGCAGCTCATCTTACCCTTCTTTACTTAACCTCAAAGCCCAAACATTTGGGAAATGGAAACTAACACATAAACCAAATACTTATGAGCCGTTTGGGCCCTGGTTTATAATAAGATGGAGTGGGTATCCACTCCTTGTTTTGGGGAAGGGTTATTATAAAATAAGTTTAGGGTTTCATAACCCTCGCCCTACACCTCCTCAACCCGTCTTACACTCCTCGTTTTTCTTCTCAATCCCTCCTCTCCCCCATAACACTACCTCTCTCTCTCTCTCTTTTGAGTCTGCCGTAATCCCTCCTAAAATTCCTTCTGAAATCCCCCTTAATCCGAACTCAATTTGTCCTTTCCTCATCGTTTTGCTTTTGTCTTTCACCGTTTAGAATGTTGGTTTTCGCCTTTCCCCCTTTGAAGGCTAGTTTTTGTCTTTCCCTCTTTCGAAGTTTGGTTTTCGTCTTTCCCCTTTTAAAATGTTGGTTTCTGTGTTACCCCATTTTGAAGGTTGGTTTCCTTCTCCCCGTTCACTGTCTTAATCCATCTTGAACTCCCAAGAGAGTAAGACTAAGCAAAACTTCCTGAGTAAAAGTTTCAAAGAGATGGATAGTAACAAAAAGAAAAGAAAAGGATTAAAAACAATTTGGGGGAAATCAATAAGGACTAAGAACTAAGGAAAACTTTAAATTGCAAGTCAATTCACAAGAAAAAGAAATTAAAGATTGAAACTCAATAAGAAAAGTGAGGAATGGACTTAGGCTATTAATCTATTCTTATCATTGAATCAAAGATGATTAAGAATTTAAACATGCTTAATTAAGAGGGGTTCTTGATTCAAGATTCTTCACAAGATCAACTTGCTTGATCTTGGAAAAATTTTGATCAAGACAAGAAAAGAGATGATTTTCATGGGGCATTAGTTTAATTCTTGCAATATTAACTTTGTTCTTGAAAGAAAAGTGAAGTTTCCTTCACAATTTTGGCAATTCAAGAATTAATTGGGAATTAATTGTGCACTCAAAAAAATATATGTAATTAATTTCAAAGAAAAATGTCAAGAACAAGGAAATTTCATCAAGCATCATTCAATTTCAAGAATTGCTGAGAGAGAATCAAGAATCACGTAAATTTTGTGTAGAGAAAAGTAATTCAATTAGTATTGCATTAATTGTCATACCTAAGGATCTTGCATACAAATATTGAATCAAAATTGAAATCAAGAATGAATTTGACAAGAGTTATTGAAATTGAGACATGGGTTTAATTCTTGATACAAAAAATTAGAGATTCCAATAAAAATTTACAATAATAATCAATATTGAATCAAACTTTAGTTACATAAAAAATTAAAGAAGAGAAATTCTAAAAAAAATAAGATAAAACCTAAGCCCACTTATCTCAAGAAATTAGCCCTCCATCATCAAGAAATCTGGAATTTAATTTGAAGAGAGGAAAAATGGCAGAAAGATGGATATGATTTTGAAAATTGGGTGAAAATTGGGAGAATTTTTTGGTTTATTTGAGAGAAAATGGTGAATTAATGATGAAATTGTGGGAAATTAAGGGTGTATATAGAAAAGAATGGAATTACTGTCGTATGGGCTGGAAATCGTGACTTTTAGGCCGTATACGCACTTCAGATTGAGGAAGGGAGGAGAAATTTTGGATAGTTGCAAAATATTTACGAGTTTGCCATTGAAAAAATCGAAAGAAATGTTTACGGGCTGGGATTCGAACCCATCTAATAATCCTTGTCTTGCTCTCTTTTTTGTTTGCAAGATATTTTATAGCTGCATGCAGGATATACAGTTACTTTTGATCCAATTATGTAGCTACGAAACTTATCAAGAGCAAAGATTATAGACAAAAACTATTTTTATGTTGTGGAGTAATTAGCTTGAGCAGAGTTCAAAGTTTGAGATGCGAAATATATAGCATGCAATTTGCTATCTACTCTTGGTCTAGCACTACACCTAATGCATAATCACTTGCATCACACATTATTTCAAATGGTAAGTTTTAATTAGGCATTTGCAAGATAGGAAAAGAAGTCAATTTATTTTTCAAAGTATCGAAAGCATGCATGCATTTATCATCAATTACAAAAGGGACATCTTTTTGAAGTAAATTTGTCAAAGGCAAAGCTATTTTAGAAAAGTCTTTTATGAATCTTCTATAAAATCTGGCACTACCCAAAAATGATCTAACATCTTTTAAATAAGTGGGGTAGGGTAAGTTTTGAATTACATCAATTTTAACTTTGTCAACTTCTATTCCCTTAGATCATACTAAGTGTCCTAGTACTATACTCTGAGAGGCAATGAAAATGACACTTTTCAAAGTTAAGCACTAAGTTAGTATCAATGAATCTCTTTAAAATCAACTCTAAATTATTCAAGCAAGAATCTAAATCGTTTCCATAAACTGTGAAATCATCCATGAACACTTCTATGCATTTTCCTATGAAATCAGTGAATATGCTTAACATGCATCTTTGAAATGTTGCAGGAACATTACATAATCAAAAGGGCATTCTTTTAAAAGTAACGTTCCAAATTCACATGTAAAGGCAGTCTTATGTTAGTCTACACATGCAATGTTTATTTGATAAAATCTAGAGAATCCATCTAGAAAACAAAAGTAAGATTTCCCTCCTATTTGTTCAATCATTTGATCTAAAAAAGGTAAAGGGAAGTGATCTTTAAGAGTTACCTCATTTAGATTTCTATAATCAATACACATGCGCCAACTATTTAAAACACGAGTAGGAACAAACTCACCTGGCTATTTTTCACAATGGTCATACCAGTCTTCTTGGTTACTACATGAATAGGACTTACCCAACCCAAGTACTATGCGGTACTGGATAGATGATACCGGCGTCTTTAAGCTTCAAGACCTCTTTCTTCACGACTTTCTTCAAGGTAGGATTAAAACACCTTTGTGGTTGAACCTTGTTCTTTGCCCTTCCTTAAGATGGATACGATGTGTACAAAAGAATGGTTTCATACCTTTCAAGGGTTCCATACCTTTCAAGTCTTCAAGACTCCAACCAATTGCATGCTTATATCTTTTTAAGGTTTCAAGCAACCTTGCTTCTTGTTCTTCAGTAAGTGACAGGATATATATTCTTTTCTCCTAAGAACACGTATTTGAGGTGGGAAGGAAGAACCTTAAGCTCTATCCCATTTTCTTGCAAAGGTAAAGTAAATTCATTAGAATTAGAATTCTCACATTCTTTATGCAAATAAACCTCACAAAAATCACTCTCTTTTTCAAAGTTTTCTATGTGGGTGCTTATGTCAAGATCATTATCAATGTCTATGCTTTTCAAAATTTGTTCATCATCATCCTTAATGTCTCTTCCTAGATCATGTTTATTACTAGATGCAAAATTATTACTTAAAGCATATTGTTCATGTGTTAACATTATCAACCAAAGCATACTCATCATTTATACTAGTAACAAAGTCAAGGAAGATAGAGAGATCATCATCACTAGGTTTCTCCTTAAAAAATTCATTATCAACATATTCTAGAGTTGCTTGATCAATAAACTCATTAAATTTATCATGCTCTTTTAATGTCTCTAATGATTCTAAAGTATCAAATGCATACAATGAAACATGATCATTAGAGGACTTTATATCATCAAAAATATTGAAAGACACAACATCGCCATCAAACCCAACACTAAGAAGGCCTTTATCTACATTAATTATGGCTTTATCGGTTTTCAAGAATGGTTTTCCTAAAAGTATGGTAGGGAGATGTACGTGCAAATTCATTGTTCATTTCAATTATGTAAAAATCGGCGGGGAATATTAGATTTCCTACTTTAACTAGGGCATCTTCGACAACCCCTAGTGGTGAAATAAAAGACCTATTGGCAAGTTGAATACAAATGCTAGTCTTGTCAAGTCCATTCAATCCTAAGTCTTTGAAAACACTAAGATGCATGACATTAATTAAAGAACCTAAATCAAGCATGAAACTAGATATGTCTCTATTTTCTATAGGAAAAATGTATTGGGTGGCACAATAAAAATCTAATTTAGCAATATTAGCACTAAATTTTTCAATTTTGCAAATATAGCAATTTTTTAATTTTAGTTGATATTTCTTATTTTATTTTTTTCATTATTCCAAAATTGCCTTTCTCTGCTGTTTTCTCTTCTTCTTTCGTTTTTCTTTATTGTTCTCCTTCATTTTTCATTTTCTTCTTCTCTTCTCTATCGTTCTTCTTTACCATTTCTCCTATTCACCTACTTCTCTTCTCCTCATCTTCTTTTGCCTCTTTTCCACCGTCCTTCTCTTCTCTCTTCAGTTTCGTTCTTTTAGATTTCTCCCTCTTCGTCGGCTTCTTTTTTTTTATCATCTTCTCCTCGTCTTCTTCTCCTATTCTCCTCATTTTTTCTTCAGGGAAAACAAGAATTATGTATGTATTTCTTCCCCTTTTTTTGAAGCCCTGATATAATTTTTGTGAATTGCTCATATATTATTTATTAAAATTTAGGCTACGATTTGTTCTTCCTCGTCTCTTTTTATTTGTTCGTAATATCTTTTATCAAAAAGGAACTTCGTAGATCAGTTTGATTTTATTTAGTTATGTTTGGTTCTATTTTTTTTTAATTTGTATCATTTTTTTATATCAGAAGTATGATATATTTATATTATATGTATTAGTTGACTGATATATTTACTACGTGTTTTTTATTTTTTTAAAATTGTTGCAGTTCATTGTAGTTATGGTTAAATTGATAGTAATTGTTTTTCAGAGTGGTCAATGGGATGAGCAACATTACTACGTGGATTACAAAACAAATTGTGTTTTGGTTGATGGAGTGATATCATCATTTGATTCTTTTGTGAACTTGATTCATTATGAAATTCAGGTTGAGTCATGTATTGAACTTTTCAGTTTTAATTTGTTGACTATAGGCGATAATGATGTTCAACAAGTTATTAAGATTGTAAACATACCATAATAACTATATCGACAATACATAAAGTGTATCATGCTTAGTGCATCAGGTGTATTTAATTAATTGAGTGTATCAATAGTTTTGCAAGTGTATCAACAACATATCAAGTGTTTCAAACTAATAATATGTATCAATGAAGTTTAGCAAGTGATTAAGTGTATTACATCTATCAAATGTATTAGCAAACAAACAAGTGTATCAACGATATATCGACAATACATAAAGTGTATCATGCTTAGTGCATCAGGTGTATTTAATTAATTGAGTGTATCAATAGTTTCGCAAGTGTATCAACAACATATCAAGTGTTTCAAACTAATAATATGTATCAATGAAGTTTAGCAAGTGATTAAGTATATTACATCTATCAAATGTATTAGCAAAGAAACAAGTGTATCAACGATATATAACGCGTATCAATGATATATAAAGTATATCATTCTTAGTACATCAAAGTGTATTTAATTGATTGAGTATATCAACAGTTGAGCAACTGTATCAACAACATATCAAGTGTATGAAACTAATAATATGTATCAATGAAGTTTAGCAAGTGATTAAGTGTATTAAATCTATCGAGTGTATCAGGAAACAATAACAAGTGTATCAACGATATACAAAGTGTATCATTCTTAGTGCTTCAAGTGTATTTAATTGATTGAGTGTATCAACAACATATCAAGTGTTTTAAACTAATAATATGCATCAGTGAAGTATTAGAGAGTAAAAAAAAAGTGTACAAGGAGTACATCAGCAAAACAAATCAGGTGTATCAACGGTATATATTGATGTATCAACAGTATATATTGGTGTATCAACTGTATATATTGGTGTATCAACCGTATATATTGGTGTATCAACCGTATATATTGATGTATCAACTGTATATATTGGTATTAGTAATGACTGAAGGGTTTAGGGTTGGGCAGGAAGTTTGCCTTTTCCTTCCGTTTTAAGAACGTGTGCTGCTAATTGATTAAGCTTATCTCCTTACTTAGAAATGGATGCTTTCATCATTTCTATGTTATTTTTCATGGCTCCAGTTGAATTAACAGTTTGCTCACTCAACTTAACTAAGTTTTTCTCAAAATCAGTTTTAAAACTATTTGAGCTAAGAGCTAACTTGGAGACGATCTCCTCTAAGTACGTACCTTGTGATGATGATGAGGAAGAAGAAGTGTTGGTAGGTTCTTGTTCTTGAGAGCCTCACCCAAGATTTGGATGGTCCCTCCAACAAAAGTTGTAGGTGTTATTCTGTGAATTATTTCTTCTGAAACCTTCCATGGCACTTACTTCTTTAATCTCATGACATTGATCATTATAATGGCTTAGCATGCCATAAATTCTGCAAGAGACAACTTTAGGAACCTCACCCTTGACAAAAGAAGCAAAAAATTTACCTAGTGAATTCACTTGTTCGTTAACAGAATTATCACCAGAAGAAGAAGAATTAGAATCAAGTGTTCTACCATAAAAATTTTGAGAATTTTTTGCCATTCTAGAGACTAACTTCCTTGCTTCGGAGGGGGTTTTATCTATCAAGACCCCTCCTAAAACGAAATCTATTAAGTCCCTAACCGATGCCAACAATCCCGAGTAAAAATATTGCACAATGTCCCTTTCGGTCAATTGATTATATGGCAACCTAGCACAAAATTCATTATACCTCTCTTAATATTCAAATCATGTTTCATTATTAGAGTACCTAACACCATAGATTTCTTTTAAAATCGTTTGAGCTCTAGTAATTGGGAAGAAGTTTTTTAAGAATCTCTTCTTAAGTTGTTCCTAAGTGGTTATGGTTTGAGGCTCTAGGTTTATAAGCCATCTTTTGGCTCTATCGGCAAGGAAAAAGAAAAATACCCTAAGGTTCAATTGTTCCTCGGTTACCCCATGAGGTTTAAGAAGATCACATGCCCAAGAAAAGTCTCTAAGGTGTTTATGTGAGTCTTTTCCATTGAATCCTTTAAAGAGAGGTAAATTTGATATCAAATCTGACCTAAGGTGAAAGTTGGTTGTGGTAGGTGGAATCATTATAGCTATTGGCCTTTGATGGACATCGGGCTCATTGAGTTCTCTAAGGGTTCTTTCGGGTGCCTCTTCTCCCATTTAATTGTTCAAATTTTTCTCTAAGGAAGGCTCTAAAGGTTCTTCAAAGGATGGTACAAACTAAAGGTTCTTCAAAGGATGGTACAAATGTGTAAATGTGAGATTCTAAAGATGAACTAACTAGCTTTTTCTTTTCTTTCCTTAGTCTTCTTTCATGCAAGGTTATGTCTTCAACAAATTCTAATCTAGATGCATTGGACAACCTAGTCATGCACTAAATAAAGCAAAAGAAAAAGAAAATAGTATGCAATTTTTTTTATATCAAAGAAAGACTAAAAATCTAATATGCTTTTCTAAAAATACTAACAAAAAATATGTACGCAAAGATTCAAGAAATATGCTATCTCGTGTCACTCCCCGACAATGGAAATATGCTATCTCGTGCCACTCCCCGACAACGATGCCATTTTTTACAAAGGCGATTTTGTATGTGTAAACAATTATACAATGCAACTAAGGTTGTTATTAAACACAAGCACGTTCGGAAATTAAAATTGTTGAAAAATGATGCTTACCTAGATTTGCTTAGACAAAAAATATTTGTAGTTTACCCTTACGTAGATAGGTGCAAGCACGGCTGTCGAACCCAAGAGAGTGAGGCTAAGTAAAATTTCTTGAATAAAAGCTTCAAAGAGAAGAGATAACAAAAAGAAAAGTAAAGCAGTAAAAACAATTTGGGGGAAATCAATAAGGACCAAAAATTAAGGGAAGCTTTAAATTCCAAGTGAACTCACAAGAAAAAGAAATTAAAGATTGAAACTCAATAAGAAAAGTGAAGAATGGACTTAGGCTATTAATCTATTCTTATCATTGAATCAAAGATGATTAAGAATTTAATCATGTTTAATTAAGAGGGGTTCTTGATTCAAGATTCTTCACAAGGTCAACTTGCTTGATCTTGGAAGAATTTTGATTAAGACAAGAAAATAGATGATTTGCATAGGGAATTAGTTTAATTCTTCCAATATTAACTAAAGAAAAAAGTACCTTCACAATTTTGGCAATTCAAGAATTAATTGGGAATTAATTGTGCACTAAAAAAAATATGCAATTAATTTCAAAGAAAAATGCCAAGAACAAGGAAAATTCATCAAGCATCATTCAATTTCAAGAATTGGTGAGAGACAATCAAGAATCAAGTAAATTTTTGTGCAGAGAAAAGTAATCCAATTAGTTTTGCGTTCATTGTCATCTTGCACACAAAAATTGAATCAAAATTGAAATCAAGAATGAATTTGACAAGAGTTATTGAAATTGAGACATGGATTTAATTTTTTATACAAAAAATTAGGGATTCCAATAAGAATTTACAACAATAATCAAGATTGAATCAAACTTTAGTTACATGAAAAATTAAAAAAGACAAATTCTCCAAGAATAGGATTAAACCTAAGTCCACTTACCTCAAGAAATTAGCCCTCCATCATCAAGAAATCTAGAATAGAGGAAAAATGGCAGAATGATGGATAGAATTTTGAAAATCGGAAGAAAATTGGGAGAATTTTGGAGTTTATTTGAGAGAAAATGGTGAATTGATGACAAAATCGTGGGAAATTAAGGGTTTATATAAAAAAGAATGGAATAACCGTCGTATGGGTTCAAAACCGTCACATCTGGGACGTATACGCGCTTCAGATTGACGGAAGATAGGAGAATTTTTTATAGTTTCAAAATATTTACGAGTTTGCCATTGAAAAAATTGAAAACAAATGTTTACAGCTGTTTGGATTAGAACCTCGGATGAGGAAGAGGCACAAGTGACAAGAAAATGAAACGTGGCGAATTCTGATAGGTGGACAGACGGAAGTAGAAATGCGTGAATGAATTTTGAATAATTCCGTATTTATTTTACTTCTGATAAAGATCGAATACTTGACGTCTAAGGTGTATGAAGAGTATCAAAACGACGTTGTTTCTTATTAGGAAAATCCTAAAAATTGGTGCTTTACTAAAATTCGAACGCGTGACGTTTAGGTTGTTTCGCGTATCTAGATGGCTGACGCGTGTCAGGACTTTTTCAATATTTACGAATTTGCCTCTGATGTTCAATTTGATCGTTCTCCTTTGTTTGAACTCCGTTTTAAGTGATTTTCATTGTGTTAGGTTCGTATCGGAGTTTTCTTTCATATTCTACGTAAAAATATCAAAATAATGAACATATTCATGATCTGAATTGAGAATAAGTTATCTTTAAACGAGTCAATATTTGCCTCAACAAGTCTAATGAGAGATCTTTCAAGACACAAGTTCTTAACGCCACTCTCGCTACATCTAACCACCTCATGATGCAATACAAAAGTTAAGTATATACGTAAAAGAAATGAAAATCCACAAATGGTGATGAGGACCTAAACCAATGCTTGGTCCTTAACTGCTACTTAGGAAGGGGGAGAAAACATTGAAAATGTGAGCTAAAACCTCAATGAGTTGCAAGTTTCTAGAAGTAAAAATTTGTAAAACATGCTCTCAAGAATGTTTAAATATGCATCAGTAGTGAAATAATAATTAAAACGTTATCTTTGCATATTACTATGAATCACATGTATCGCCAACAAACTTGTACCATATAAGAGTCTACCATAGCAAAGTGCCTAAATATATGGCCAAGAATAGTTTGCATATGATCAAGAAATTATGCGGCTAGACTAAGCTTACGTATATTTGGTACCCTCCACGATGGCAACCTACATCCAATCTAACCATGGTAGAATACTAAATACATGACGAAGAATAGCTCAGATGCGATACATATCCACAAGTAAACACGCGGCCAGACAGAGCTCACGTATATTTAGTACCTGCCACAGTAGCAACCTCTATCCAATCCAACCATGATAGAATACTAAGTACAGGATCGAGAATAGCTCACACACGATCCATATCCACAAGGAAACACCCAACCAAACTATGTTCATGCATATTTAGCACCTACCACAGTAGCAACCTTCATATCCGCTACTATGTGCACATAGAGGCACCCATCATGGGTTAAACTAGGCCTGAAGCCAAATCACATCCTCCATCCATGTCCTCACCTACGTTTAGGTTTCCAGATCTTCGATCACGGTCTTTTTCAGCCCCGGAACCCCTTGACAACCATAAGTGGCACTACGAAAACACATTCACGTAGCCTTAGGAAAATCACCTTCTCGCTTATCATAAACATCAGATAGTCATGTTTTAAAATCAAGTACAATCAGAAATTTGAAACACACTTTATAAAATCCAAGTCATACACATTCATAAAATCATGATGAATAAACACATCATTTAAGCATAAATGAAAACGTAGTCATAAAAAGTTTAAGTCATGGTAGTTTCCAAGCGATATCATAAAATAACGTGTATAAGTACAAAGAAAGCTTGAAAATGAACCACTCATTGTCAAAAACTCGATCTCCTAGGATTATACGCTTTCCCCACTCCAGTTTAACCTGATACAAAGATTAAAGTCACATCAATAGTCTTCACAAGGAAAGATGACACAACAATCTTCAAAAAACTTCATTATGACAACTCAAACTATTTTATGGTTCAATGGCTCGGATTCATCACTTCCAAGATTCGGATTGAAATATTTTCCAAAAGTCTTGCTTTAGGCCTAAGTTCCATTTTTGGACCTTTAAACTCCCAATTTAAACTCTTAATTCAGTGAGTATCTAGACTTGAGTCAATCTTAATGGATCCCTCATTTAAATACACCCTTAAACCCAATATTAATAAATTAAAAGATTTAGATCCATTGACTATCTCAACATTGAACTAACAAGTCTACAATTTAGGAACTTACCGAAACTTGTCTAAAACGACCTTAAATATATTGATATATGCTTCCAACTTCTCCAAATCTTCAATCTCTCATACAAAATAACATGGGTAACATAAATTTCATGCTAAAACTAAATGGGTATTCAAAGACTCTAGGAAAACTTACTAAAATTTTCCAAAATCTTACCAAAGACTTACAAATAACCTCAACTTCGATGGAAAACACTCTAATGACTTTCTAAACTCGAGTCTAGCACTACAAAAGATCAGAGATCTATCGATGCTAAAAAAGGTGTTGGGCATAGGGACGTCGTAAGAAGAACCTTTTCCCGCCTTGAAGAAGGCATCGACAATATGGAGCTCTAGTGATATCGCATAAATAACGTCGATAGAGGGTGAGGCTTCTACGATGCCAAGCGAGGAGACGTAACGAAAATGTTTAATTTAAATAATAATATAGACTTTTCACGACGTCATGCATGTGCACGTTGACGTTGCTCCAATAACTGTTGATGTTGCACGCAAGGCGTCGTGAGAGGTCGACCTTTTATCGACGTTGCTTTGACCGTGTCGACAAAGGTTGAACATTTAAAAAAATTTGACAACCATATCACGATGCTAGATTGCACGGCATCGTGGGAGGTTGAACCTCTGTCGACGTGTGTAGGTAATGTCATAAATATGTGATGTTTTGATTGCTTTTGACAAGATTCTCACGATGCCATAAGTGACTATGTCGTGAGTGTGGGATCTTAAGTCGACGTCATAAGTAATACATCAAAAGTTCCTCTATAAAAAAACCAACTTCACGTTCTATAATTCACAAAACTGAAAAGGAGAAGGTTGAGAGAGAACTGAAAAGGAGAGGAGGCCGAGAGAGTTGAGAGAGGCCGAGAAGGAGAGCAATCATCGTCGTTCCATTTCGTTCATCGTCATCTTTCGTCGCTGCTCTTCATTTTGGTAAGTGATTTACTTTGTTTTACATTTGTTTTAGTTAATTAGTTTTAGTATTTAAATTTAAAATTAGTTTTAGATTTTAAATTAGTTTTATTATTTAGATTTTGATTTAGTTGTAGGTTATAGTATTGCATTCGAATTTAGTGTTGTTAGGATGTAAGATTGAAGTTGAGATTGAAGTTGAATTTGAGATTGAATTTCAAATTTTCAATTTGAATTCCAATTTCAATTTGGGAGTTATATAAGTTTGAAATTTGCTTCAAAAGAATTCAAGGGCGTTTATTGTTATATTTGTAAATAGAAAATCATGTTTGTGCTTTATGATATTTGACATAATCTGATAGTGGGTCTAAGAAATTTAACTTTCGACTCCATAATTATTTGGCAAAATGTATATTGCATATATGTTTAATATTAAATTTATTGTATATTTCATAATTACAATCTGCTATATTGAAGCAGTGAAGAAAGAAAGGAATAGTATGAGAAGACTATAGAGGATCTTAGGTGCAATGGAGGAGCTCAAAGAAAGTCAAATAGGAGCAGTCAAGAGTTTAACATGGAGTGTAGCTAGTATGATCATAGGAACATGGGCAGAATGTGCAAAGAGGAAAGTTGAACATTATTACAAGGTGCGTCAAGAAAAATACGAGGTTGCTTCAAATAGAAACAACCCTTACTCTAGTGGGTTGGAAAATTGATTTGAAAGAGAGAAGTAGAAAATGACAAGATTGAGAACCAAACAGATAAGCCATAGAAAGTTCCCCATCTGCATATTACGTAAATATGATTGATTGTTAAAAAGGTTATCAATCATATTTACTTAATATGCAAGTGAAAAACTTTTCATGGCTTACCTGATTCTCAATCTTATCATTTGCTCCTCCCTTTCCAATTAATTTTTTGGAAACACTAGAGCAAGTGTCGTTTCTATTTGAAGCAACCTCATATTTCCTTCGACGAAGCTCGTAATAATGTTCAACTCCCTTCTTTACACATTCTGCTCATGTCCCTATGATCATACTAGTTATAGTCATGCTAAGGCAATGTGCAAAAGTTGGAAAACTGGCGTCAGCACTTAGAATTATGTTTTTAGTTTTTAGTTTTTAGTTTTTATTATTTATGTAATTTCTAAACCTACAAATGTGTACTTTTTTAACATTTCAATTAATTTTAATATAAATTCGATTTGGTATTTTAATAAAAAAAAATTAATTTTACGTTAATTGTAATTCGATTTGGAATTTTAGTAGTTTTTTCATTAATTTTATGTTAATTGTTTTTAGAATTTTATTGAATTTAAATCAGATAACACTGTCAACAACATGTCAATGGTTCATGTACGTCGACGTACTAGACGACGTCGACAATCAGGTATTTGCGACACCGTTACCAAATGTCAGTACTTCCCCACTGCCAACGTGTTGACCATATCAATGAACAATGTGTCGGCAGTAACCCTTTACCAATGTCGTCCCGTTTGCACGTCGAGAGTGCCTTTGATAATGCGTCTCTTACGACGCTTTTGCTGACGGCCATTTCTGTGTCGACGTAGCCTCTCCCGACCTGATCTGACATCAGTCAATACATTTCTACATCGGCAAAACCCCTTCTTCTTGTATTGTAGCATTCAAAATTGTGGGTAAATTGATTTTGCTACAAACACTTAATAGGTAACACTAATTTGAAGCCAAAAACATCAACATGTGTTCAAAAATTCCATGGAAAATAAACTATCAATGAAATCTTACGAAACATTTCTCATAGTAGGCTTAATTCTAATAGATAGTACCCTAACGACCTTCAATATTAGCACTAGAATTAAATATAATGGGTATTCAAAACTCACTCCATAAAGTTTAGAATCTTACACAATTTATGCGAAAAGACCCAATTTCGAGCTTCCTAAAGGCTGAACAGTGGCTAAAAACACCGAAGAAATCAAATCTAACAACGAAATGTACTAGGTATTGTTAAACTCAAACTTAAACTTAATAGGCAATAAAAAAAAATCACCTTAAACACAATCCCAAACCATTCTTACTTGAAGCGGCAAAATCTGAATAAAGGAAATGGACATGAATGGTTCATTTCTCTCGAGAACTAGGTGAGAACACTCTTTCAAATTTCTTTGATTCTTGCTTTCCCAATTTTGAAGAAGTCATCCTTGAAATCAAGTCGGTTAAAGTGAATTACTTTGAACGATTCAATAGTTTAGGTTTTAGGTTTTAGCTTATGTTTTTAGTTTTTTAGTTTGAAATCTAAGGCGGATGGAAAACACTATAGTTTTGTTGTTCTGGTGTGGTTATTATTGAGTTAATCTGGGCTGATGTTATTGTTTTTCCTGATTTCCTTTAATGAATCTCGACGATTTTATGAATCTGGGGTCAATGCATATTATAAATCTCGACCGAGATCTATGAAATTGTCCTGAGATTCATTGAATTAGTCTTGAGAGCATATGAGTTTCACATGCATTTTGTAGGATAATCTCGGGGTCTATTTCGCCCAAGATTAACCGATAGTACCACACATAATGCATGTGAAATCCTAATCTCATGGCAGTTCGATACAATATTTTCCGAGTTCTATTGCTTATTCATGTTTTACCAGTCGAAAATATCCCGAGATTGACCCAAGATTCATCATAGAATACTGATTTACATGTGTTTTCTTTTTCTTGCAGATGCCTCTTGTCACAAATATCAAATCTAAGGACTTTTTCTTGGCAAACCAACATGTTTTTCGCACTTAGCAAAGATAGTGTTGAACATAAAAAATAAGGTAAGCATGCTCATCATCCGTAGGTTCAATCTCATGTATCTGGGCCTGAAATTGGAACATCAACAGGTGCTAATTAAGAGACAAAATCCGAGAATACTATAGTGAATGTGGAGGAAGAAAATGAATCTTAAGTACCATTTGCGACAAGAAGACCTAGGACTTAATCACCTTCAACCAGGTGAGTGTGTGAAACTCCATCGCATGATGTGTGGTATCGCAGATGATAACTACCTATAGGCAACCCACTCACTAATGGACAACACTGTCTCATAGGCCCAAGCGTACAACTACAATGATATCAGTAACACAAGCATATAACTAATGAAATCAATAAAACACAGTGAGCATATAATAATAAACCTGAAAGGCAAAGTAAATTCATAGAGGCTATACAACAATTGAGACTTGTTATTCGCAGGTTTCTTCTTGAGCAAACCCATTTTTCCATGAAGTGCCCCTTTCAAACTAGTAAAGGTCTTGGTCCATGCCAACTCACTCTAGTCGTAGCTAACGAAGTCCTCCCAATCGTCAATCAGGCCCAACATCGTCCAATCTATGTGTTGCCTCCTCTTCTAACCTAATTGCAAGCTCGATGAATTAAAATACCAACATCTTCACCATATCCTCATTGTCTTCAAACTCAAGGGTTAGGTAATCCTTCTTGAACTCACACCTGTGCACGTTTGTCCTATCCCTTAAATATAGCCTTTTTAATTGAAGGATCTTGTCCTGTTTAAACTAAACTTCACGTTTGGGATTATACCTCTGTTGGAATTTATGTCATAAAACTTGTAATTTGTAATCATATTCTATTCAATAAAGTCAATATTGAGAAATTGAATACTATAATCTAAAATCCAATAAACTAAGGTTCCAAGGCTATTTCAAGTAAACTTGAACTCTATGTACAGACATAAACGTAGATCAAGTTCGAGTATATAGCAAAAATTGGGTGTCTTATTCTGGGACACTATGAATGCAACCCACTTTGTAGTTAGTACAAACGATGTGATCCTGAATCGTTCATGTAGAAACATAAAAGTAAGGGCATTATATGTACATGTAAAGAGTTTACATAAGATCGAACCATAAAATAGTCACTTTTACGTTATAATATTGTTTACTATTTAAAACTGACTATTTCGATTATTGATGACCTACGTAACTTAATCTTAATCTTGAGCTAACTATGAACTCCTATTCACAAAATATTATCCTTAGATCTGCATAGGTGAGGGTAACTTTTTAGTGCTGACCCAATAAGCCTCCCATTTATGGAATAAAACGGAGTTAATAGCTAGGGACATAGGATGTAAGACGAAATCCACTCCTACCCGCTTTAGGGTTAGTAGATAGGTTGTTTCTTTAAGGACTGAATCCAATTCTTGAACAAACGGTCCCACTCTCTCATTGGCTCGAAAGGGATTTGGTTTATAGGTTGGACCTAAAACTAATTATTCAATAGTGGATCAGTAGGACTTAAGGAGTAAGATGTAGTCCCAAGAGTAAAACGGTATTTTGAACCAGCCGAGCATACGAATAACCTATGGAGGATTAACTTACTGGTCATGTTTATATCAAATAGACACAAATATATCTATAGTAAGGGAAGTTGAACTACAGGACTTTAGTGGAATCACCCGTTAGTTAACGAAATTGATTAGCTCGGTCTAAAAGAGTTTAGTTAGTTAATCTTAGACCTTTGGAGTCACGATCTATAGGTCCATTAGGTTCCTCTTCTAGCTCATATGGAATAAACTTAGAACAATATGATGAAATGAGTCGAATTGTTCTAATTAGGTGAGGAAGAGAAACCAACAAGTATTTGTGATATTGTCGTAGAATTTTAGATTAGAGATAGAGCTTTATGTTTAAATGGAATTTAAATATTAAAAATATGAATGTAGATTCATACTCGGAAGCTAAAAATGATGTAAATAGTCAAAGTTGTAAAAAGTCAAAATGTTGACTTTTTGACTTTGAAAAATCAAACTTTGACCAACAATATATTCAAATATGATTTAAGTTTCGAGAAAACGAATGTGGATTCATGCTTGAGAGGTGAAAATTAATCAAAACGGATAAAATGGTAAAAAGTCAAATGTTGACTTTTGGTTTAAAAAGTTAAAGTTTGACATTTGACCAAATGACCATTTTGCCCTTTGACTAAAGTTAGTAGAAACATCCAACATTTTGTTGGATAATCCCACTAACTTTAGTGGGCTAGGTGTTGTCATTTGATGAAGACATAAACTTCACTAGAGAAAGTAGACTTTGAGCTGTTGGACTTTAGTGTTGCATGGACATGCAATTTTGCATAAAAAATTTCTTATAAGGGTTTTAACAATATAACCTAAAATAGAATGTCTTATTACAAGTTTGATCTAATATTGTCAAATTTTTCATAAGTGTAAAAATGAGATTCAATTTTACATAAATGTAGAGCTAGAAAGACCAAACTAGCCATCTTTATTATTAATAATATATTAAAAAAATTAAAAATGAAATAAGGAAAGTGGACCAACATTTGCATTCATTAGATATCATATGTAAATATGGTATGTAATTAGTTTTCTTTTGGTGATTTTGTTCAAAAGTTCTTCACTCCATCCATTAATTCTTATTTTGTTCATCTCCTTCAAATATTTCCAGTGAGTAAGGGTTTATGGTTATATACAAAATTTGTTATAGTATATGAAAAATATATAGTATATTATGTAATTCATGCTTCGAAAATTTTTTAGAATATATAAAAAATATATAGTATATTATGTAGTTTCCAGTCAACGAATTAGAGTATATGAAAAAATCTATATCATATTATGAAAAATATATAGTATATTATATAGGTATATAGAAAATATAAAACGTGGGAACGGAAATGTGAAAAAATTAGATGAAATTTTGAGATATTGTTTAAAATTATCTCTAAAGTAGGTGATTTTTTAAAATATTTCTTATTCTTATTATTATTCCATTGTAATTAATTTTAAAACACCGAGTAATTCTTCTTATTATTATTCCAACACAACTTCCCTTCTCATCGTTTGATCTTCATTCCTGACCACGACCCAAATGTCTCATCTCTCAAGGCGATGATGGAATCTCACTCGTTGATTTTGGCTTACGTGATGGCTCCCACATTTACATCTTTTTCGGTCCCTTCGATGCCAATGATGGTGATGACATTGAAACTCGTCGATTATTCTTTACTTCTTCTTCCGGCGTTGGATGAAAATTGATGATGTTTTATGTGGTGATGAAAATAATATTGATCATTTATTATACGTTAAATTTAATAATAAAGTATTTCTATATTAGAAGGGATTTTATTTGATAATAATTACAAATTTATCATAAATGATACGGTAATATTGAATATGATTAAAATTGTATTTTAATTATTAGCATAAATAAGGGAGTAACAAATTACATAATAAATTTAATATAATGTAAATAAGGAAATATTTTGTATTTAATTTCAAAAATAATTTATAACTAATAATTAGAAAGGTTATAATTGTCCTAAAAATATACTAAATCTTAATCAAGATAATAAATTGTATTTTAGGACATTAGTGAAATTTTCTAGCAAAACTAGGTCTTTTCTCTAAATGTTTCTTTCTTATAAATAGGGCCTTTCAACTCATTTGATGGGTTGCACTTATTGGGCTCTCTCAAGAAAATTTCTAGGGAAATCTGTGGAAATGGCAAACATAAGAATGGAAATTGTCAAAATAGCAAACTGTTTTTTTTTAATGGCAAAACTAACTTCCTGGAATAATTTTTAACTTTTTTCGACCGAAATTGCCCCTTAACGGATGAGAACTGTCCATAATCAAATACAGTATATTTAAGGAACCTGGGAAACCAAACAAAATATCACATAGCCGATTACAGTGTATCTGTAAACACACCCACTTATGATAATTATTAACCAAATCAAATAATTATTATATTATTTTAAAGATCCCTAACCATATTCAATTGATTTCAATATCCCCTAATTATTCCCATTTTTCCCTTCAATGATTATATATTCAAACTTTAGCTACCGATTTTTTCCTTCAATAGCTATTAACGCAATGAATAGGTTCTAAAATTTTAATGCAATGAATTCTTCCTTCCTAAAATAATGATAAACATGATGCAATAATTAACCATATACAAAAACATTAAAAAACCTAACGAAAAAGCATTTAAAACATTCAAAATTCAAATCTCTAAAATTCAAATTTAAATTCCAACCATTCCCTAAAATTATGGCAAATATAATGGGAATACATAAGTTTAGATTCAAATCTCAACTATCCCTAAAATCATGCCAAAACACAAACCGAAATTATCCCTAAAATTGGGAATATCCCTAAAATTGTGATCTATCTTTAATGTTGCCCAAACCTGAATTAATCGAAACCAAAACACAAGATTCACCGAAAGACAATCTTTTTGAAATTTCACCGAAACGTTCATGGCCATTAAAACATAAATTTCAACGAAGAACGGAGCAAAACATATTATTTTTGAAATTTTAACATCTTTATATTCTAAACTACTTTAGAAAAATAACTAATATTGCCTTCCCAACATTATATTCATAAGATTATGCTTATACATTTTATTTCTTTGCCCTTGTCTACCATATTTTCGTAATATCCGACCATTACATCAAATTAAAACGTGATCCCTACAAATGAAACAGGTACCCGTATAATATATGAAACAATAATTTAATTTAATATTCATCCCTCCTAAATACAATCTAGCAGCGAATACTTTATTCGATAAACGTGTTCCCTTTGAATTTTTTCCATAGCTTTACAACGAGTGAAGACCGTATTCGATGGTAGATGGATTGAGTCCTGCCGGTATATTGACTATCGCCTCCTTGATGTATATGTTCCAGTTTCATCCTCGTTTCAAGAATTTGCAAATTGTATCCAATGTAGACTTTTTCCAAATTCAGAAGTTTCTGTCTCTAGGTTGACCGTTTACTGAAAAGATTGCAACAATTTGAAACTCATTCGGATTGTTGATGATAAGGATGTGTCTTGGATTATGTTACTTATATCGAAATTCCCCGACAATGATCAAATAAAACTCAACGGATGAGAACTATCCAGATTCAAATACAGTATATTTAAGGAGATAGAAAAATCAAATAAAATATCACATATTCGATTACAATGTATTTGTGAACACACCCACTTATGATAATTATTAACTAAATCAAAAAATTATTATATTCTTTCAAAGATTCTTAAACATATTCAATTGGTTTCAATTTCCCCTAATTATATCGATTTTTACCTTCAATAATTATATATTCAAACTTTAGCTATTAACGTCCTATAATTTTAATGCAATGAATACTTCTTAAAATAATGATAAAGATGATGCAATAATTAACTATTAACAAAAATATTAAAAAAGTAACGAAAAATCATTTAAAAGATTCAAATTTCAAATCTCAAGTAAAATTCAAATTCAAATTCCAACCATTCCTTAAAATTATGGCAAATATAATGGAAATACTTGTTTAGAATCAAATCCCAACCCTCCCTAAAATCATGCCAAATAAAATATGATTTAATTATGGCAAATATAATGGAAATACTTAAATTTATAATCAAATCCCAACCCTCCCTAAAATCATGCCAAATAAAATATGATCTATCTTTAATTTTACCAACCAACCGGAATTAAGGAAAACAAAAATAGAAGATTCACCGGAAGACAATCAACCGAAAATAAGGGAAACGAAAATTTGTACTAAAAGAAGAAGGTGGAAAGCGACGGTGCGGGTGGAAAAAAAATGCGGGTGGAAAGCCATTTGAAAATTTGAAGAATGTTAGAACCGGAGAAATTTTGAAAAAATTTTTGAGAACTCGATATTTTTTACCGATACATGCAGAAAACAGAAGAAAAATCCAAAGGTTGAAGAAGGAACAGAAGCGTGAAACGAAACAACTCACCGATACTTTGGGTGGTGTAAACCGATTAAAAAAGGAAGGGCGTGCAAACGGTGGAAAAGCGACGGAAGAGAAATCGATGGTGGAAAAGCGACGGTGGAAAACGGAAGAGAAAGCGACGGTGGAAAAACGGAAGAGAAAGCTACGGTGGAAATGCGTTGGAAAGTCTTTAAAAAACAGAAGAACAAATACGCCGGAAAGCTTTACAGAAGATGGTTTATTTTTTTGGGAGGAAAAACTAGAAAATTGGAGGGAGCGCATAGTATGTATTAATTGCAGGGTATTTGTGGTTTTTCTTACTATTGTATTTAGGAATCTATATTGTAAAGTAGGTAGGGGCATTTAAGACATAGTTATCCCATTTATTATGTGAAAATTAACTGTTTTGCTATTTTGACAATTTAAAAATAAATTTGCCATTTATCCAAAGTAAACCTTAGATTTTGCTATTCTTCTTGTCGCCCCAAATTTCTATTTCTTCCTAACTTAATTTATAAAAAACAAAAATTTCAAAAGCCCAACTTCTCTTTACTTTCATCTCTTTCTCTTTCCTAGTTCTTTCTCTGATGGGTCCCACAACTCGGTTTAGAGTTCGAAGGATAGCAAGTCAACCTTAGTGATAGTTCGAACAACAATCGAAGTTCTGAATGTAAGTATTCTCAAAAACCCTAATTTCAAATTATTTTTTGGTTTAGGGTTCCATGTTAATTAAGTGCAATTAGAGTAGAATTTTGATCTGGTTTCTGCTGTGCATGTTTTATTTCTATCATCCCCGACCTCGTTATTATGTCAAATTCCTCTCCCTCAAAGGAGACCTTCTCACCTAGTAACTTAAAACTAATTGTGTTCTTCCATCCCTCATTGACCTTTCTCAACAAAATGTAATGGCAGAGAGGTCCATTGAACACCAACTTCACATTCAAGAAGTGTTCAAAAAGACGATTGTTGTAAAGATGTGATGTCACACCCCTCCTCGAAAGTCACTTTATATGACCAAGTGGAGGTATGCCACTTAGACATTCAACACATCACACCCTTGAGATAAAATGTTAAAACGCCTAGCAAGTGAAAATAAATGCATACATAAATGTAAAATATGGAAATTAACATAGATGAAACAAAAAAACCTCATTGATGATCAAACCATGAAAATACATTTAAGTTCCAGTACACAAATTTTTTCAAAAGAAGTAGGTACATACTCAAAATTGACGACTTGACTTTTATCACCTAGCTCCACATACTATACGAGGTAACAGTGGCCACTACCAAATGATACGATTACAAAGGCACAGCAGCAGTCAAGGCTACAAATTCAATGCAGGATGCCTTTCACTTCCTGGGTGGGGGTGGGGGGGACGTAAAACAAAATATTGAAAGCTTAGACGAAAACGTCTAATGAGTTGGATCTTTTCTCATCATCTTTTGTGCATCAAAATTACCTCAACACGTTATAATCATTTCGCCAAATCATGCGGTATAAATAGCATTTAGTGTCATCAAGATTTTGATTTTAAACTTAAATCATTCCTAAACCATTTATCATAATTCTCAAGGAATACATAAGATTTCAATTCTTCATCGCAAATCATGTCACATTGTATGCATTTCGCAACATCATTTTGCATATTCAATTACATTTTTGTACCCTTTCCTCAACTCAAGCGTTTACCACACTCTTTTGCAAAGTTGCAGCTATGCGGAACCTCGACGCATTTAGCAATTTCCATATTCAATTCCACTGCACATAACGTGTCTTCAATGCCAGATCACATAGCAAGCAATAAGCATCCCATACAAGATCATACAGCAAGTATGGGACATCCAGTGGCGGATCTAGAAAATATATTGACAGGGGGCTAAAAGAAAAATATGAAAAATAAACTACATAGGTGAGATTTGAACTTGGGTTAGAAAAAAGGCTAACAGTCAAAATAACCACAAAGCTAACCATAAATATTAAAATTTAAATAGTTTTTTTTATATGTATATTATATAAAGACAATAAAGTTAAGGGGGGCTCGAGCCCCCCTGGGTCTATGCTCAATCCGCCCCTGGACATCATACTCAAAATCACTCATGAAAATAACATTCTATTCCAGAACACACAACAATGATAGAGCATCTTATTCCATATCACACAGTAAGGATAATGCATTCTTATCGCATAGGGTAGAAAAGATCATTTCATTTCAATTTTATCAAATGTCATGCATTCTTTGTTATTTCATCACATTGTCCCAGTCATAAGAGGTTCAATTCATTTTTAAAACAAACATTTCGAGAATTGAAAAGCATAAGATAAATCACATAGTTCATGGCCTAAAGGAAATACGTTTAAGAATTCGAACACATTTGGAAATCCTTTTTATTTTATAAACATTTAATAAGAAAAATCATTCACCCTCAACAATTGCCTAACTCTTTTGTCCAACTCCTAGGCCAAGAAATTTCTTGCAATTCTTTTACCGATACTCAAGCTTTAGGGAATTTCTAGAAACCTCGAAAATTTCCTAATTTTTTCTTAACTCAACACTGGGTACAAAATAATCCTAATTTGGTCAGGTTTCTTCTATTTATAGGCTTCTCTAGTGACGTTTTCCATATAGAAATGATGATTTCTACTGACGGTAAGAACGGTCCAATCACAGGATGCCACGTTTCTCTACCAAATCCTTATTATGGATTCAGATTAGGCAGCAGGTCAAATCAATCCCCGACCTACTAACCCAAAGGTTGTGCTATCACTTTTAAGTGAAGTAGGATTAACATCTAGTCATCTCTCTCTCCAACTTTCTTTATTGCATCACTTCCTTGCAATACGCGAGTTACTCTTTAATGATAGTCTCCTCGCACTAATTATTTCTTTCGCCTGAATCTCAACGCATCAGGCAAAATGCGTTTAGGGTCTCACATGTGAAGTTACCTAGGTTTTAACTTATTTTTTTATACTTGACACGGTCTATGATAGACGTGAACAACAAGTCATGTTTACAAGGAAAAATTCCTTGGAATTAATTTTGGTCACAAGAGGCATCTGCACAAAAAAAAAAAAAAAAAAGAACAAAAGAAGTATTCTGTATTAAAACTTAGGTTAATTTTAGGGCAATCTCGGGCGGGAATCACATGAAACGCCAATTGAACTTAGCAACATTGTCTAAGATGGCACGAGATATGTGTTTCACATACATCTTGTAAGGTAATCTCGAGCGAAATCGACCTCAAGATTGCCCCATGGACTACATGTGAAACACATCATATCTCGGAACTCCTTCAACAAATCTCAAGATATTTTCATAGATCTTGGTCAAGCTTCTTCATTTGCATGACCCCAGGTGAAATGGCCAAGATTCATTGAAGGAGACCACATTGATTAACTGAACCTATTATTGTACATTTAAAAAAACTACATTAGACCACCAACTACAAAGTTTCCATCCACCTCAGATCTCAAATTAAAAACTTAAAACATAAACTAAAAAGTAAACCATAAACTATGAAATTGTTAAAAGTGCTTCACCTTGAGAGATTTAAGAGGACAAATGAGTTCAAAAAGTTCGGGGGAGGAAAAATCACTGAAAGTCATTCGAATTGTAGGAGCGAAATCGTTCACTTTCCAACTGAAATGAGCACAATGTTTGGAGTTTAGTATCTTTGGAGAATATGTAATGTTCAGAATACCAAAGGTGTTTTGGTCATTTGATAAATCCCTTTATTTTTAAATTTTTAATAAAAACTTATAATCTTAGTGATGCGCTCGGCGGAGAGAGTGAGAAATTTTGAGCTACTTTTGAAATATAAAACAAAAAATATGCTATTTCTCAAAATTTTCCTTAATATTTATAAACTATAACAATTGTAGTTACCTACTAATATTTTATTATTAATATTTTGATAATAAAATATTATTAATTTATTTATAAACATGATTTATTAAGAAAATGATATAATTTATACTAGGGGTCTTTTTTAAAAAATAACAACGTCGCAAAATATTTAGACTCTATAGAACAATTTCAAAAACGAAAAAAGCCCACATGGAAAATACAAAAAATGCCTCGTGTTTAGATTTGATTATTTAGATTTGGCTATTTTTGGTACACGATCGTTTATATTTAATCGTTTAAATTTGGGTAGCCAAATCTCAACGATTTATTTGCAAGATGTTTTGTTACGATCGTTTAATTTTATCGTTTAAATTTAGCTATCCAAATCTAAACGATTTTTTTAAAAAATTCTTTACATGTTTAGATTTATCTATTTTTGGTAAGATTTGGCCATGCAATATTCAACCATTTTTTTCACAATCTAAACAATCATTTAAAAAAATATATAAAAATAGATATTTTATATTTGGTGCACGATCTTGAATCAAATAACAATTTAAAAAAAATTGTAGAAGAAGAGAAGAAGACGATGAAAAAAGAAAAATTGCAGAAGAAAGAAGATAGAAAGGAAGACAAAGAAAAATATTTTTAAAAAAATGGAAAAGAAGAGAAAAAGACGATGGAAAGAAGAAAAAATCTCAAAAAGGAAGAGAAGAAAGACATAAAAGAGCAAACCTGAAATATTTATAAAAAAGAAAAAACCAGATTTATGAGCTTTTTCATTTTGTTACCCGAACAGTAAATATTTAGTTTGTTATATTTATGAAATTAACCTTTATAATACATTTTTAAAAAAATATTTGTGTTTATAATATGAATATCAAATTTATGAACATTTTTTTATATTTATTTATAAAATACCATGTATCTTTCAAAAGAATTTATTTATTATTTTAGACTGCATCAACTATTGGAGTATAAAATCAAAAATCGAACCTTTTAGCGTAAAATATTGAAATTTAAGGTACGTATTGAAAATCAAAAGTAAAATTATAATATAGGGCTAAATTGAACCAAGTAGAAATATTGTGGATAAATATCAAATTATACTCCCGAAGTTGTATCAATATATAACACGAACTAATAATTCTATCAATTAAAATATTAAATTTTGACGTTGTATCCATTTAAATTAAAATTAGAAAAATGTAATAATTTAGAGAGGAATCGTTATAGATAGAAAAAAAACTATTTATAAATATTAAAATTTTTTATTATATTTTTTAAATAATTTTAATAATTTACTATTTTTAAAAATTTCTTTAATTTAAACCCTCAAAATTTACGAAGTTAATAAATTTGAGTTATAAGTAACAAAATAAAAAGTGGAGCAGAAAAAAAAGGAAGGACAGAAAAAGTAATAATACTTTTTTTGCCATAAAATTTAGTTGAACATTGGAGATTCATTTATTAGTTGTTTGTGTGAAGGTTTTCCTCTTCCCTTGGCCTTCAAGTTACGATCTTTTTAGAGAGAGAATTTGAGAAACTTTAAGAAAAGGGGGAGAGATTGGCGTTTGGTTTTTCGAGATTTCGGCTGTTAGAAAGAAACCCAAAAGTCCTGATTTTGCTTGCAATTATATATTTATATATATCTTTTCTGAGAGATAGAGATAGAAAGATAAAATACTTCTACAAATTTTTCTTTCTCCGTTATCCAAATACCCGAATACCCTTTTCATCTTCCCTTTATTCTCTCTTTTTTCAGATATTTTTCCTGATGATTTCTTTCCCAAATCCCCTTTCTAAATCTGTTTTCAACTTAATCTTCATCAGTTTGTACTATATTTTATTGTTTTCATTATTTCAAAAAACTTGTTCTGATTTCATTTGATTTTTATCTTCTTTCTGTTTTTATTTGATTTGTTTTTCATTCTTTTCCCAAACTTTAAAAACTTTCAGGATAAAAAAGGTGCTTCCAATTTTGTATCTTTATTTTTCTGGGTTATTGAGATTTTCCACCCTTTTTCTTTTTGTTTAAAACTGGGTGCTTCCTTCTAATCAATTAACAGATCAGAGAATTGAACAGTTTGGAGATTCTTTCTTTTTGGTTTTATATGTGAGGCCTCAAGGGGTCCGATGATTGCTGATACGTCGATAGAGTTGTATATTGAATGTCTTAAATTTAGAAGGGCTGTTTCTTTCCTTTCAGTAGTAATTGCTGGGGATTGAAGAAGAAACAGCCTGGGGTTATGATTAAAGTGGATGTTGGAGAATTGGTGATTCTTGTATTTTGGGTATTAGCTATTTTTCTTACTTTGATTCTGGGGATGAGGAATGATGGAACTCTGAAACAACAGGGAACTGTAGCCCGCTCTGGCCGGGCTCATGAGTTCTTATCAACTTCCTTTCGTGCTTTTTCTAGTTACATGAAGATTGTTTCTGCTGGGGCATCCAACGTTGCTCGGTCGGCTGCTTCAGTGGCATCTTCTTTGGTGGATAAGGATGATGAAGCGAATGCATTCCAGGTATGTGCTGAACTTTAATGAACTTCTGTCTAATACTTGGAATTGTGATGAGTTCTTGTGTTTTATTTATTTAGTTTGTTGGAAAATTTTAAATTTTGTGGTTTATTTTGTTTCTGTGGTTGAGAGAACGTTATTTTGTACAAGTTTATAATAGGCTGACGCTTCTATGGAGGGGCACAAGGTTTTGATTGCCTTTTATTTAATAGAAAATTTTTTATCTTAATACGGCATTAGAAATTGAAACGTGCACGATCATCACACATGGGTTGCTGGACCTTTTTCTTCATTTGCAGCTCCTATCTGCAATGACTTTGTCTTTCGGAATTTATATTGTTACTTTATTGATCCATGTATTGTCCTTGATTTTGACAATCTATCGCAATGCTACTCCATGTTCTTGATAGCTCAAAATTGGGGATTCCTGCCATTTTTCTAGTATATGATTGTTGAGCAAAAAAGAAGCTGTTAGTTTAAAAGCTTTATTGATTAAGCAATGGAAGCTTTGTGAAATTTTCTGGGAATTAGAAATAAGTTGTGCTTCTGTGTTCCGATTATATTTTCATCCTTATATGATGAATGATCATTGGTCTTTTGTGTCTATCGGTCTAAAATGGAACTGTAAATTTGTGCATCTTTTGTTTTAGTTTTAGTATAAATTTCCAAAATCACTCACATTATATTCCACTTTGTTTATAAATCTAGTTATCTTTATCTGTATAGTGTTATTATTGTTTCTAGTGTTTGAATCTTAATAAATGGGTGATTATTGATTCCTAATTCCATTACTAAATGATAAAGGTGAATTGGGCTGGCTTTGACAAGTTAGAGTGGGACGACAATGTCATTCGACAGGTTCTTCTGTTGGGTTTTCGTTCTGGTTTCCAGGTTTGGGATGTTGAGGAAGCAAATAATGTCCAAGACCTCGTTTGTCGGTATGATGGTTCTGTTTCATACATGCAAGTTTTACCCAGACCAATACCATCAATGAGATCAGGAGATAAGTTTGCAGAAAGTAGGCCATTGCTTGTACTTTCTGCTTATGGTTCCATTGCTGCTAATTTTAACATTCAGGATCGATTAGCCTCTTCTGGCAATGTCGCCATCCCAAAGAGCCAGGAACTAGTAGATGGGAATTTTATGCCTACATTTGTTAGGTTTTATTCCTTGAAATCTCAGACTTATGTGCACGAGCTTAAATTTAGATCAGCTGTTTATTCAGTGAAATGCAGCCCCCTGGTTGTTGCCATCTCTCTGGCAACTCAGGTATGTTTTCTGCACAAAAGCAGTTGCAGTCTTATTATTTGTTTCTAATTTAAAACATTAAATGAC
The DNA here is from genome assembly GCF_025177605.1 of Cucumis melo. Lineage (NCBI taxonomy): Eukaryota > Viridiplantae > Streptophyta > Magnoliopsida > Cucurbitales > Cucurbitaceae > Cucumis > Cucumis melo. The sequence continues at coordinate 10,179,650 of NC_066860.1, forward strand.
TGTAAACCGTATAGTTGGTAAGAATTTGAGTCCTTTGTATAACAGATACACTGCATCAATGCTACAACATTGGAGAAGGAACATATCATTCTTACAAATCCTGTAGTTTCTGGTTTTCCTGGATCTGGAGGAGGTATAGGTTATGGACCCCTCGCATTGGGACCCAGATGGCTGGCTTATAGTGGAAGTCCGATCTTGTTGTCAAATACAGGACGAGTGGTTCCGCAGCATTTAAAACCTTCTGCAAGTTTTTCTCATTCTTCAAATGGAAGTTTAGTTGCTCACTATGCAAAGGAGTCGAGTAAGCAACTTGCAGCAGGCATTGTTACCCTTGGCGACAAGGGTATTAAGAAACTATCGAGATATTACTCTGAGCTTTTACCTGAAAGCAATAATTCTCTTCAATCAGGCGCTCAGGGTTTGAAGGGCATTGGAACTCTTAATGGCCATGTGGCAGATGCAGATAGCATTGGAATGGTCTGTTTTTATCTTTAGTTTGTTTTTTTACTTTCTTAACCTAATGCTTTGTTTTCTTTTCTTCCTTCTAATGATTTATATTTTGGCTATGTTTCAGTTATGCAGCTGAACTGATTGAGTTATGATAGTTAATGAGATCTAATTTTGTTTTTTGCCAATGTTTGACCTTGTTAATCCCTTCTACTTTTGGTATTCAGGCTATTGTGAAAGACATTATCAGCAAAGCGGTCATCACCCAGTTTAAGGCACATAAGAGCCCAATTTCTGCTTTATGCTTTGATCCAAGTGGCACTATCTTGGTGACTGCTTCTGTTCAGGGTCATAGCATAAATGTTTTCAAAATTATGCCAAGTTCCAGCTCGAAGTCATCTGTATCTGGTGCTGCTGCATCTTATAGCCATTTGTACAGACTCCAAAGAGGCTTCACTAATGCAGTAAGAGTGATGCAAATTTTGTTGTACTGTCTAAGCCATCAGTTTTTATCATAATCATATCTCTTGATCTATTGTCAGGTCATACAAGACATCAGTTTCAGCTACGATAGCAACTGGATCATGATTAGTTCTTCTAGAGGGACAAGCCATCTTTTTGCTATAAACCCTGCTGGGGGACAGGTGAATTTCCCATCTGCCGACATTATTGCTAGAAATGGTGGGCCAGTGGTTCCTTCACGGCAAACTGTTCGACGAGTTGATTCTGGTTTGCACATGCCTAGTAAACAGAACCAAGGCTCTACTGGTAGTCCACTTACACTTTCTGCTGTTACTAGAATACATCATGGAAGTAATGGCTGGCGAGGCACTGTTAGTAGTGCTGCAGCTGCTGCAACTGGTAAAATGGGTATTGTTTCGGGGGCTATTGCTTCAGCTTTCCATGAGTGCAAGGGAAATGCTGTGCATGTGGACAATGGATCTTCTGAGGTTAGGTACCACATATTAGTTTTTTCTCCGTCTGGCAGTATGATACAGTATGCATTGCGAGTGGGTTTAGATTCGACCATAGTTTTGCCGAGATCTAGCACAGCTCTTGAATTAGTCTCTGAGTTGGATGCAAGACTAGTAGTTGAAGCTATCCAGAAATGGAATATATCTCAGAAACAAAACCGTAGGTCTCAAGATAACAGCATTGACATATACGGTGACAATGGAGGTTTCAATTGCAATAAAAATTATTGCGAAGAAATGAATGGGAACCCTGTCCTTGAAGCAGGTGGCAATATCTTTAAGGCAAAGGCTTGCAGGGAGGAACGATACCACCTGTATATTTCAGAAGCAGAACTGCAGATGCATGCTGCTCGAACTCCACTGTGGACAAAGCCTGAGGTATGTACTGTTTGACTCGCGTCTTTAAGTGGGCCTCTCTATGTCTGTTTGAGTTTTACATGCCTGCATATTTTGTTTCTGATGATCAGATATATTTTCAAGTAATGGGAAGAGATGGAGTCAAAATTGATGAAATTGACCATCCAGGAGAACTCGATATTGAAAGGATTACCACTCGTATGGTTGAAGCTAGGTCAAAAGACCTAGTTCCAGTTTTTGACTATCTTCAGTCATCTAAAATTTCACAGCCAAGGTGAGCTAAGTTATAGAATTTCTCAAGCTTCTTAATTTTAATTGATGTGGGGGGAACCCAAATGCTCGTTGTAAGACTTTTTGGTTCTCATCAACTTTTTCCCTGAAATATAGGTATTTAAATAGCAACAGTGACCAGCTGTTGCAGCAACAGAAATCTGGCCAATTTGAAAATGGAAGGCAATCGTGGAGGAGTGCAGCAAATCCCCAAGACTCTGTTTTTGGGAATGGACGTGAAGTAACCGGTGGGCATGGTTACAAGGTGGTGACAGAAACCAAGGGCATTGTAAATGAGCCTGAATGCCCAAGGTCTCAGACCCAGTTCAGTAATGTAAATAGTTGTACAGAGAGCATAAGCATGGAGTCTCAGCCCAAATCTGTAAATAATCATCATAAAAGTGTCCTCGAGGTGGAGAATCATTTTGAAGACCTAGGTGATGAGTTTGAGTAGAGGTAAATAATTCTAGAAACTTTGGTCAACTCTCATCTCTCTAGGTAATATATCTTGTTGATGAAGTGTTGGTCTCATAACAATGGTGTTTTTTTTAATCATCACTCTGGTTTGCAGTTTATTCTTTTATTTCTCCTGGAAGTTTTATTAATGGGTATATATGGGAAATGTAGAGGAGTTAAGATGGGAAATACAGTGTTTTAATGGCTTTTCATTTAATGGTCCTTTTGTAAATAACACAGTTATATGATCTCCACTCCAACTAGCAGTTTTATAATGTAAATAATAGAACTGCCATTATAACTGGTATGAAGTTATGAATCATTTGAATGTGATTCACTGTGTGACAGTGGACATGAGCATTTATGTTATGTGCTGGTCTATTTCAGAGTTGTCTCATTTTAACTATGGTTTCTCTTTGCTATTGTGATGTCAATTTTTGGTTGAAAATTTTCTGACCTTTTAGTTGAAGGATAACCTTCCATCATTGCCCCTACATGAATAGGGACCACCCGAACCATCATGATTCCGAATTACGTTTAGGAGTTCAAATTCATGGTTATCATCTATCTAGAATTTAATAAGAGTTATGGGTTCAATAAAGGACTTAAATGGAAGGTTCAATCTAAGGTGACTAGCCTAGGATCGTTATCCTATTCTTTAGAACCCAAATGATATAGGACAAGTTGTAATATCAATCAAGGTGTAGGGACGTTAGCTTGGATTGAGGGTAAAAAAAAAAAAAGAATATAATACATTAGAAATCCACTAAAAAATGGACTTGGTTTTTCTTTTTTTCTTTTAGTTCAATAATTATGGGGCGGGGATCGAACTTCTAGCATCTAGGGTGAAAAGTATTTTTAACTTTGAACTATTGGTTTTGTCATAAATTTAGATTGTCTTGGACATTTGCAAGTTGTTTAACAATTTTAATGATATTATTGATATTTTTTAATTATTGAAATAGTAAATGTACACATGGGTTTAGGAAGGATTCGAGCTCCTTATGGTTTCAACACAAATGACTAACAAATGACTAACAAAATAATCTAAAAGGAGTTAATTGGTTGGTGTTGGTTGGAAGCAAATGACCAACAAAATACCCAACAAGAGTTGGTTGTACTCAATATAGCCTTTCCACTTTTCCTTTCTTCCTTGTATTTGTTTTAGTTGTTTACGACCTATCAAAGGTTTTGTTCATCAAATTGTCACATGAATAAGTGACTTTTCCTTTCAAATGACTAAAGCAACTTCCTACTTTAGTACTCATGCACAAAACTCCCCTTGCCTTTCTGATCAACTATTTCTGGCATTGGTTTGTTAGTTCCACTAATTGAGGGCTTTGTCCCTAAGTGCTTCCTTTAAAGTATTCTACATTGTTAGCATCAAATCTCTCTTTTGCGTCCATGGTCTGCATTTTTGTTTTTAAGAATATGTATATTGTCTTCATATAAATTGAACACTTTTTTATTTTATTTTTTTTATTTTTACTAATGTCTATTAATCCTTCAAAGTGGTTGATCAATGTTTCTATTGAAAAAAAGTGTTTGACCAATGCGTGCTACTTAGTCGAGCCAAAAATCCACAGTTTGGCTACTTGATGAGCAGGTAGGAAAATCTGAGTGTTAGTTTCCTCTAGTACAACCAACCAAGATTAACATCTCGGACTTTGGCCTTCTACTTTTGAAAATTTGCTAACGTTGCAACCTTCAGTTACTTTTTGGCAAAATTACAAATTTAGTCTTTACTTTGAAACTTTATATTGTATTTTATTAGGTCTATCTCAAACATGTATATATATATATATTGTTACGATACAATTTCTTACTCAACAAAAAGTAGCTTTTCATGGATAATTTCAATGCACAAGTAAAAAAAATCATAGAAAAGGAAATCAATACAAAAAAGGTGTTAAATAAATTAGTCCAATTAGTTTCTTTCACCTTTTAACTTGGTTGGATTGAGAAGCAAATAACTGTATTTAATAGGCTCCTAAAAAGTGGCTTTGTTGATGTTTTATATCTAAAACAATTGTCAACTATTTATTTTTTAGTTTTTAGTCTTCGAAACATAAATTTACTGATACTATTTTCTTTTACTTTTTTCTTCTCCACGTACTATTCTTTTAAAACTTATGTCAAGTTTTAAAAACTATTTTTCATTTTTTAAAAAAGTTAAGCTTGTTTTTTATTAGAATTAAAATATTAGTTTAGGAAACAAAAAAATGCAGTAGATTTGTAGGGGAAAATAAAAGAGGTTGAAAATACCGTTAATATTTTTCTTTTGTCATATTTTTAAAGAGGAAATCAAACCTGTGTCATAGTAGTTTTGGCATTCTCCTAAAACTGTTTTCTGATCTTGAAAGATAGTGTTTTTATTTGTAAACTGTCTACGAGATGAGGTGAGAGAGTAGTTTGTTTGGATATATTTCTTTTCCTATGTTTTTGAAAAAGAGAAACCATCATTTTTAAATAATAGTATACTACGATTGGTCCAACATTCATGTTTGAAGATCACAACAACAATAAATAGATCATCTATCAGTTGGCAACTTAATTTGAAAGAGAAGACAAATCCATTTTGTTTTCTTTTTCCTTACGTATAGTCCAAACAAATTGGCAATAGTCGAGAATCTAAGCTCAAACTTCCCAAAACTCCAAAATTTCTTAAAAAACTGATCATCGTAAATATATATCAAAGTGTTATTTAATTCATTGCACCTATAGTAAGTTACACTAATGATTGCTTAGAAAAGGAGGATTGCAAATACCATTCACATTAAAGATGCATTTGGTTGACAGATTTTATTTCAACATTAGAAATTTTCCCAAAAACTGATGTCATTCCCAACTTCATCTCAAGAATTATGAAAAGACAGAACCAATTACCAAATCACTCACTTATTCACATTTACAATTACAAAACTTAAGAAAAACAGGTTGGGTTCTTTCAAGTGGATGACAAATAACATAGGCAGCCCTCAAAATCAATTGATAGGCGAGCCTACTAACTAAAAATACTAATATATATCAGTTGACAATGGCAGAGTAAAAAAGAAGGTCCAGGGAAAATTCCCGAGCAATCGGGTGCTGCCAATGGTTTCCTTTCGGCAACCTTGGTTGCCACCAAGTTAGGCGACGGGTGGCCGAAGTACGTGGTCCTGTGATGTGTCCACCGCAGCAGGTGGCATGAATTGCCACATGGCAACACTCGGGTGGTAACCAATGAAAGGAAATAACTTATTGCCAGGAGCTTGACCCTGAGCAGGAAATGTAGGTATTGGTGGAGGTAAGAAGCCAGGTTGTTGAGCAGGCATGGACTTTACTTGCTGCTCTAGCCTCTCCTTATCTGCCTTGAGCCTCTGCTTCTCATCGCGAAGTTCGTTCTTCTCAGCCTACACAAGATTGGTAGAAATGAAATTCTGTTATGATTTGCCACTTTATGTTTCTCCATGCAAATGCATAAAATGCAAACAAAATTGGCAAAGAAATCCATGGAGACTTGCCTTCAACTCTTTGATCTTCTCCTGGAGACTTGAATTCGACTCCTTTAGTTTCTGTGTTTCACTACGCAGCTGATTCACCATTCGAACTGCATCAACTAAAATTGCAGCCTTGTCAGTTTTGGGTGGTCTTCCAGGATCCAAAATGGAGCCCAGTTCCAGAAACCTGTTTTGAGATTCATCATAAAAATTATGCTTTGCTGGGGCAACATATAATCGTTATAATCATTAATGAAGGGGGAAATGTGTTTGGTTGCACATTGGTTTGGGTCAGAGGAAGTACTTGTCATTGAGCCTATCCCTCCGCAATTTCTCCCTACATGCTTTGGAGCTTGATGCACTACATGAATCAGATCTGACCCTGCAACAAAAAACAAGTGTACTTTATTCAGTGCCATATGAAATTTTCCTTTCTAATTTCTAATCTGTTATTATTCTCTATTTAGGTTTACTTTAACCACCTCGATATCTTTAACATGTATAACCAAATTTCACACAGATAACATACATGAAAGCAAACACAAATGGTCCCACAGCATGCATTATAAAAATGATCATAAAATGCAAAGAACAATAAATAGATTGAAGCTCAATTGAACAAATAATGAAGGATCGTGGCTGTCACTAACTCCCATCTAAGCCACAAAACCAAGTGCTCTCCACTCTACAGTTAACTCGTAGCAAATAAGGAAACATCTATACCATGTGCTGCGCCTATCTCTTAAATATCTATACCATGTGCACGGGGTAAATGCCTTGCATCTCAGAAAAAAGATACTCAAATTCCATTAGTCACGTAAACCAAAGCAATATCTACCTACATTACCCCCAACCACTAATTGTCATGGTAACTGGCCTGTACGTAATTTTGAGCCCGTCAAGACATAAAACTAATGAAAATTTCAGGCAGCTTTAAATTAAAGGAACTCAAAATTACAAGTGATGGCTAATTAAATGCTTCCTGAAAGTCCATTAAGAAATCCTGAAGTCTTGTGATTTATTCACACCATGCTGCTCTACTTGTGACAAGAAAACAGCCCCATGGCTAATATCTGTCATATGGAAAGACATTCAAATCTGGCATATTATTTAAGAGGCAAAAGGCTGATCTTTGTTTGAGTTCAACAACACGTTGGTTTGGAGGAAGTTAAATGATAATTTACCAAACAGAATAGATTAAAAAGTAACAATAAAGGTTCATACCGCTTCTTTGAGCCTGATTCTAGACGGCCATCCAGATCTGCCAACGATCCATCAATTTCCACACTGCAATAACATGTCAAAGGAAAAAGAAATAAATACACACAAATTTTATATCATGTCCATGAAAGCAAACTGGTAAACGTATTATTTCGCATGTCAAAAGGGCTAAAAATAACATCAGAATTTTTTCCAAACGGTCGACTTACAAATTCACATAAACATCGAAACCATGATGCACAATGGTAATGACGTCCTTTGCTCATCATCCTTACAATCTTAAAGTTACTAGAATACAATAACAGATAGTTTTCGCCCAAAAAAGAAAAGAAAAAAAAACTCTGGTTAACTACACCCATCATCCCCGTGGATACTAAATTAATTCGGTCAACGACATGATAGTTCACCAAACACAATCAGAAGTATAGTATCTGTACACACCATTTCCCACCTATAATCTCTTAAACTTCCATTTCATAAATCGGACGTCTGAACCAGTATCTCAATCCAAAAATGTTCAAAACCAGGTTGAGATCTTGCTTAAAAGAAACCATTTCGAAAATTAATCTGGGCAGAGATAGAAAGGCCCACCTCCCACAATTCAGCATGCACAAGAAAGTCCGGACAGTATTATGTCTTCCCCAATATATATTCGATAAGAAGAAGGAAAAAAAAAAGCTTAAAAGAATAATTGAGAGAAATCTGAGATTACCCGGTATCATGGGCGCCGTTAAAGGTCTGAATAGCCCAAGAGAAGCTTGAGCTCGTGACCGGGAAATTCCCATCGGGTACAGGGATGTCTTCGATCAAACCATAATCGAACAACCAATTGGGATTTTCGGGGGAAACCATTTCTCAAATAATTATAGAAAAAAAGAACGCGAGATTGTCGGATTATTTACCGACCAGAACAATTGGAAAAATGATGGGAATGAAAATTGAAGAGAAATTTAGAATAGTGGAGTTAGGGTTAGGGCTCGAACGACTGAGGAGGGAGAAAATGGAAGAAGGTGAATTTTAGAGGACGACAAGAATTGAAGAAGATTAGGGATTTGAGGGTAGTGCTGGCAGATGATCGACCATATCAGGATCAAGTGGGAGAAACACGTCATCCAAACGGGTTGTTTTGGTCGTGGGCTTTCAAAGTTGAAACCCCACTTCAAAGGGAGATAAAAGTCGTATTAAAATTTGAAGTTTTAACTCGTTTAAGTCGAGGATCTTTTAAAAAACATAAAAAAACGCTAAAATATTTAAACGGTAGAAAAAAATTTAAAAAAAAAGAGTCTATAGATTTACTGTAGAAAATATAAAAAAATTCCGTCAACAACAGGAACAATATATTTGATACTTGGCTATTTTTGGTACACAATCATTTAGATTTTGCTACGATTTATTTTTTCAATTTTATCGTTTAATTTTGTTACACAATCATTTAATTTGGTTACATGATTATTTAGATTTGACTCAAAATTTGATAATTTGACTAAACCATTTTTTTTAATTCTTTTAGTACACGATCGTTTAGATTTGTCTACACGATGATTTATTTTTTTTACACGATCGTTTACTTTTTTTTTACATAGTTTACATTTGGCTATTTCAATCTAAACAATTTTTTTCAAGATTCTTTATCTATGATCTTTTAGATTTTGCTATTTTTTTTACACGATCGTTTAAATTTGGTTACTCAAATTTAAACGACGTAAAAAAAGAAGAGGAAAAGACATCCTATATTTCATTACGAAGATCGTTGAAGATTTTGATGATTGTTTACGCCGAACTAAGAATTTATATTTCGGTATGAATATCGTTTTTGTTTTTTGTTGTTTATAAGAATTTAAAGTTTTTCTTTTAGTTTAGAACTTTTAAGAATCACTGTAAGAATTGTGTATTTCATTATGAACATTGATAGTTCGAAGATTTTCACCATTGAATTACTTGATCGTTTACCTCTATCAACATCATCGTTTACCAATATACAAACGATCGTTTTGCTATATGAACATGATCGTTCATCTTTATGAACACGATCATTTATCTTTATGAAAACGAAAATTTTCAATATTTATGATCGGGGCCTTCAAACGATCGTGTATCTAAGTTAATACGATGATTTAAATTATTAGCGTCTTTAAACGATCGTTAAGTTTACTCTACATGATGATTTAATTTATTTTATACGATCGTCTATTGTTGTTAAACGATTATTTAGTATATATTAGCTTTTTTGCATTGTGTTTATTTTTATTGTTTAGTACATTTTATTATCTTATTATGTGATATATATCTATCTAATTCTTCCTTTCACCATTAAATATTTGATTATATTTTTTTCCTGATTAGAATGTTTATTCCTATTGTTGTTTTTTATGGAGGTCAATGGAATGACTGTGATGTTTATGAGAATTACTCAGTATCTGAATTTTGATAGATATACGAGTCAGCTTTAATTCTTTGGTTGCTTTGACATGTGACCAACTTGAATTGAATGAATCGGTAGAATTATCTGTTTTACTTGATTTTGGTAAAACCAATGTTTAAACTGTGGTGCCAATAAAGAAAGACAATAATGTTGCTTGGTATTTAGCTTTTGCTAAAGATGCAACTAGTAGACGTCCATTAGTTGTCCATTCTTTCTATTCTTTTTTGTTTGTGCTGATAGAAATGTGTCTGTAATTATTATAGGTACATGCACTGCTTTAAAAATGGATGATAGTGGTCATTTCAAGTTTTGCTTTATGGCTTTTGGTGCATCAATTGAAGGGTGGAAATATTGTAGACCTATTATTTTTGTTGATTGGACATTTTTGAAAATGTAAGTTTGGTGGCATCCTATTAATAGCCTCATCACAAGATGGCAACAATCAAATCTTCTCTTGCTTTTGCCATTGTAGATTCTGAAAATGATGTATCATGGACATGGTTTTTTTGAGAAGATACGAGGTAGTTTTTTAGAACGGGCAAATTTAGTCATTGTTTCTAATAGGCATATTAGCATCCTTAAAGGAGTTTTAAGAGTGTTTCCTAATGTTGAGTATTGTATGTGCACAAAACATCTTTTAAGTAACTTAAAACTCCATTTTAAGGAACCACTACTTATAAATATTTCTTTAGTTGTGCTTATGCCTACACCGTTGATGAATTTGAGTACCACATGGGATGCATGGAGTTCGTTTGTTCAAATATCAGAGAATATCTTAGTAGTGTTGGTTTTGAGAAGTGGTCTCGGGCATATTCACGTAGACGAAGGTATAGAATGATGACATCAAATTATGCAGAAAGTGTAAATTCAGTGTTTAAAGATCTTAGAGAAGTACCTGTGGCTACGATGCTTAGTTCAATTAGGGATATATTGCAAAAGTGGTTTTATGAACGAAGTAAAGCTGCTTCTACAATGAAAAGTTGTTTGACTTCTTGGGATGAGAATGTTTTACATTTAGAACATGAAAAGTCGAGAAGATTATTGGTAAGATTTTTTTTTTATCTCAAACAGTTAGAGATAGATTGCTATCTTTGTCTATTCGATAGATAAAGATAGCAATTTTTTTGCTCCTGTCTGAGATAAGTACAGATAGATTGCTATAGATATATATCTGATGTATGCAGAGATTGAATCTATTTGTTATTATTTAATTAATTGTCCTTATTTGTTTTATGTATTAGAATGATCCAATTTGTACGATTGAATACCAGGTAACAGATGGAAATCAACAGTTTATTGTGAAGTTAAACGTGGGATGTTGTAGTTGCCGAGTATGGGATGTTGAAGAAATTCCTTGTGCTCATGCTCTTGCTGTTCTATGGATGCTTAATTTAGATACCTATTTTTATGTATCTGAATTCTATTATAGAGAAACACTATCAGCGACATATAGTGGTTATATTAACCTGTTAGATCTTATTTCGATTGAAGAGTTCTAGATTCTATAATGAAAATATCACCTCCAGTCTTTAAACGACAAGCTGGAAGACCAAGAAAACAAAGAATTCCATTTGTTGGTGAATTTAGTAGTTCAACCATATATTCTAATTGTAATCGTAAAGGACATAATAGTAGGACTTGTAAGCAAGGTTTAAACAATTAATGAAAACGTGTAATCTCTTTCTTTCAATATTATGGATAAATGTTTGATATTAAAGTTGATGGAGATTTAATATCATTTAGACATTAGTGTGGTATATATAAACGATTGTTTAATATTGTTTACATGTATTAAGAAGATCATTTAGTCTTTACTAAATGATCGTGTGATTTACATCGCCTGATCGTTTATGCTTGATAGTTGTACATTTACATATAGTTTAGGAAATTGGTTTGACTTAAGTGCATGGTGGTCTATGATGTTTTACATGATCGTTTAGATTTATCGAAAAATTTGCGATCGTTTAGACATTAGTGTGGTATATATAAATGATCGCTTAAAGTTATATGCACGATCTTTTACATTTATCTACACGAATGTTTTTATATCTTATACAATTGTTTCTAATATCTATTTAAACAAATACAAACATTTAGTCAAAAGTTGATTAAAATTAAAAAGTAAAACTGTACATGTACATCAATCAAAGCAAATATTTTATTTAGCAATAGAATTAATTTTGCCCAAAATTATACTACATACTGTTGTCTAAACAACTTTATGTTATCCATAATTAGACAATCACAGTCTGCATTTGTTACAAGGCATTCAATAATTTTGGCACAAAAAATCCCTTAATATAATAAAACGCCTTTTTGTAATGTTTTATTTGATCTTACTACTGGCCAAGGTCCATATGTGAAACGTTTCATATGCGTATGTATTCCAGTAGCAATTGCCTGTGAGGGATACATTGTACAGGTATTGCAAGAGCTGCATCAACAAGTTTTTTTTTCAACATATTTTGGCATTAAGTCAAACACGTAGATCTTGCATTTTTTTATATTAGCTACAACAGTCAACCAGTGTTCTTTTATGTTGATGCAGCCAATCACGTAGTTGACATCTCTCTACCTTACTTTATCTTGAGTTTCACCAACAGTTGAACTAAATTAGTAATCTAAATCTAGTTCTGACCATAGTGCCATGTGTGCTGTTGTGTCTGTCCATTTAACTTCCTTATTGTCTGCTGTCAGCACATGATTATCAAAAAGCCGTTGCCTAATTATGCAATGTTCTTTGTTGATTCCAGTCTTGAAGAACAAATAAAAAAATTTAATCAAAATATAATTATGCAGTTTAACTTCTATACAAAAAAAATAAAAAATAAAGAATAATAACTTACCATAAATGACGAATCTAGTACTGTAAAAGTATATTTGCAAAGATGCTTCAAATGCAACATTTTATTCTACACATGGTACAACAACAAATCCATGGTCTACAAGAAAATCAAACGATCATTTAGTGAATAGAAGCGATAGTTTATCAAAATTCAAGCCATCGTTTAGCAAATACAAGTGATCGTTTACAACATTCTTTTCTATACTAAGCGATCGTGTACAACGTTTTTTGTTCGCTTATCTAATCAAATGATCGTTTAGTTAGATAATAAATATTTTACTCGATCGTGTAGTTTTATAAATAAAATGAAATTTGGAAATAGTACTTACGTCTTCTAGTATCCATGTATTTTCTTTAAGCTTTTTGAAAAATTCATTCATTCTTTTTGTGAACACTAGTGTCATCTCCTCATTAGTTATTTTTCTAGATTTCTTCTAAGATAAGTATGCCTTCCACAATTTTGGATCCACTGGCCACACAAGATCATAACTATCTACATCTCGCAATTTGACATATGGGATAGGTATTGTAGGTTTTAATATGACCTCAGTAGATGTTGTGGGTGGATTAACTTATTGATCAAACACTTTTTATATGATATTTTTTACATAGATTCCTTCTTTTTATTGGTTTTTATTCTTCGTTCATTTCCTATAATGCACAACGTTAAATAACAAAAAAAAAAAAAAACAACTGATGCAAAGTACTTCAGAGTTCTTATATATACATACCAATAGAGATTTTAAGTCAATTGTAGAACTTATTTTCTTAGTTACTGGTTCATTTTCAACCGAAGTATAACTGCTTCATCATTTTTTTTTTAAATCTCAACCTATTGTTTAAGTTTTTCCTGTATTATATGATATTAGACAAGAAACAAATTCTTAATTTAAAGAACTTCACAATTGTTGTGTATGCATACCACTTGAGATTCTATATCAATTGTAGAACTTTGTTTCTTAGTTACTGGTTCATTTTCTTTTTGTATGTCAACCAAAGTAACTGCTTGATCATTTTTTTTGTATTTCCTACAATGTATAATATTAGATAAGAAACAAACTCTTAATTCAAAGGACTACACAGTTGTTGTGTATACATACCAATTGAGATTCTATTTTTCAGCTGAAGTAGATTGCTGCACATTATCAATTGTTAAATTTTGTTCCTCAGTTACTGGTTCATTTTCTTTTAATATCTCAACCAAAGTAACTTCTTGATTCTTTTTTTGTATTTCCTACAATGCATAATATCATATACGAAACAAACTCTTTATTCCAAGGACTACATAGTTGTTATGTATACATACTAAGTTGACATTCTTCATTTACAATTGAAATTGATGGTGGCACTTTGTGAATTTTTAAAATTTGTTCCAATGGAGCTAATGCAAGATCTTTGAGAGTACTTGATGATAGTATCTCACAAAGTGGAAGTGGTTGGCTCATAAGTGGAAGAGTAGTAATCATTTCTAGCAGGTCTTTTTCTTTCTGACTTGGAGTATTTATATTATCTGATATATTGTTTATAGTTAATAGCAAGTCTGCATCCTTGCTGTCTATGCTAATATCACTGCTTGATTTCTCTTGATGTTCAGGTGATGTTGTTTTTTTGTTCCCTAAACAAAATGAAAAAAAAAAGAAAGAGAAAAAGAAAAAAAAATACAATTGTTACTTATTTAGAATGTAAGCAGTTTTCATCAATATAAAGCAGTAAATAATGAATGAAATGTTAACCTTTGAGTTTTCACGGTAAGTTCTTGAGTATGTTGTTCTTCAACATATTGTTGCTCATTGCTGATCATATCTTCTCTATTTTGATGATCGTTATTTTTGTCCATATTGTCATGATTAAAATCATCATGATCATCTTGAAAGTAATGAGTATCATCATTCCCTTAATTCTGATTCTGATTCTAATAAATAAATAAAAATAAAAATAAAATAATTGATAAATGAAATGTGATAGGCGATTGGATATTTCAGTTAAACGATCGTTTATTTAAACAATTGATAAATGAAATACTTTTTGAAACCAAAGTTTACCTAGACCAATCTCTCCAGCATGTGATTCATTTCAGACAACTCCAATGACTGCTTTCTAATTACATCTTCCATCCTATAGATTATAGAACTTAATGTGGATAAATCCTTACGAACTTCGTCGATGTCATTTTTTAGTTTTTTGTAGGATTTTGAATGACTTCGTTCTGGTTTGTCATTGGATCTGAAACGTTTCTTGTTGGTTATTGGATGTGTTTTAGATTGGTCAACCATTATTTGTCTTTCTTTTCTTCATGGTGACGGTTGCACAGCAGAATTAAGCTCACCAACATTTTCATTGTACTGAAGCAGTGGAGATGAGGTTGATCGCAAGTTATTCAAGTCATTCTGATCCGATGATTGAATGTTCATAGTATCAACAGGAGTATTGGTATCACTGCTATTAACATCTGGTATGGATTCATTGTCCTCAATTTCCATGTTATCATCCCCTCGAATTCGAGTTTCCATGAAAGCTTTCTCTTGGGTTGATAGCTTCAGTTTATGTCGAACAACAATCTACAATGTTATAATCAAAGAATTATTAATATGTTGTATATCAAACTAAGCTATTAAATGATTGTTCATAAAATCATATGATACTCGATATGGTATTCAATGTAAATGATATTACATTAAGCTAAATGATTGTCTATAAAATGATACAAGATCGATCACATTTCTAATGTAAACGATTGTGTAATTTTTTTAAACAACTGCTGACAATTTTTACTTACATTTTTGTTGTCGAATATGTTCTTCTGCAACATTTTGTATGATGGAGCTTGTGTACAATTCCATCTTAATATTCTTGGGATTGATCTCTTACTATTTTCTGTGGCCAGGTGCTCACTTGCAATTGAGAGTGTTTCATAAGCCCATACCTAAAACAGTCAAACAAATATGTTAATCTTTGATGTTTAGTTTGTATTTAACTAAAGTATATAAACGAATAAAAATCACTTGAAAAGCAATTACGTAACTTTTGACGTTGTAGTATGCTACTGCTTTCGAACTTCTTGCCTTTTTTAACTCGTATGCTTCTTTTTTCATTTGTAGAATTGTTTTCAAGCTATTGAGCAAACGATATAGAAGAAATTTGACCAATCAAAGTTCTTAAATATTTCTTCATCTCTACTCTTCCCAAAACATCCATATCAAACTGTGGTTTTTTATCCTTCCCGACCATGACAGTTTCAATAAAAAAAAGCTAAGACAACCTTCACAACATCATCATCATTCGTAAAGCCAAATTTTTTGAAAACTTCCTTAACTTGCAAGCACGTTATTATCTGCCTGTTTTCTAATCCAAATAGGACGCTTTGTAGGCGCTTATTGTCATAATTTTTATCCAATGTTACATTGCTTGGTCATAACCCGGTTATGATGTTGAATTCGTTTTAGGTGAAACAGACATTTTTTCCTAAAACAGAAAACAGATTCCATTTGCGTTGGCTTCTTCAGGTATCTACCTTAGCAACAAATGATAGATCAACTGGCTGTTGAAGACCATGTTGACATTTAGTAACAGACCAAAAATTGTTTTGTGGAACATCTGCAATTGTTCCTTGGTCAGTTTATTCTTAATAAGTTTTGTAGCAAATGGGATTTAAACCCCCACATTGAAGTTGAATACGAAAACATTCAGATTATTTATAATTTTACCCTTGATCTTCAAATTGTCCGTCTTCCTTCGTTCACTCTATTTAAGATGATTTTTGTTGCATTGGGTTCGTAATAGAGTCTAGTTTCATAATCTACATAAAAATATAAGAGAAAGTGTAAACCCCGAACCCTAAGAAACTTGGATTTTTCAAAAAGTTTGAAAGGTTGATTTTAAATGAAGTTAAATGAGAAAGCAGGCTTGAGAAGTGTCATGGTAGGTAGAAGGAAAGAAAACTAAGAAGGAATGGTTTACAAATTAAGGAGGTTAAGTTGAAAAGAGGAAAATTTTGCTAAGTCCACACTTAGGTGTTTTAAGCTTGGTAGGCGGCCAAAAGAAGAAGAAGATAACCTCCAAAGAAGATTATCTAGGCATTTAGACAATGGTGGACAACTAAATAAGGAGAAAATAACCTCTCAAGAGGTTATTTGGGCGAGTTGATGGTAGGCTAGATGGCAAGCTAGTACAATTTATGTGTGTGGCTGAGAAGGTGGGAAAAAACCTCTAAGAAGTGCTTGACGTTTGGACTAGGCAAGAAGATATCTTCTTAGAGGTCTGTTGGGTGTTAAAGCTTGGCAAAAAAGTGTACATAGAGGTTAATGAGGCGTGGAAGACATGGCCATGCTAGATGAGGTTAGTGGCCATGTCAAGTGAGGTTAGTAAAGCATTTCCAAGGGCTCAAGGCATTTTGGTTGGGCGTTTTGAGTAAGGTTAGAGGAGATAATAAAGAGGTGAAATTGATGAAGTGCTTTACAGGAGTCATGTGCATGCTTAGGTTAAATTTCGGCAAGCAAGAGGCGTTAAGAACTTTTCATGCAAAGCTTAGTATAAATAGGTCCCTTCATATTGGAACTTCTTCCAAATTACTTAAGCATTTTTGCTAAAAATAGTCCCAAAAGATCACCAATTGAGTTTATTTTCAAAGCTGGGGTACTGGTTAAAATTAAAGAAAGGAACGTTAAGTTTGAATTCTAAGAAGGGAGAAAGATCATTTTCTGGAGGAATATAAGCAGTCTTCATTCCAAGGAGACTACATAACACAATACATAGAGGTTTTGGCTGAAATTTTGAGGTAAGAAACTTAAGACATTTTTTAGCAACTTTGTATAAGGAAATATGTTCACTTGAGTTTTGTATTTTAAGATATTAAACTCTAAAGTGAAGTTAAGCTCTTGGCCAAGAAATGGAGTCTGGGCAGTAGAGGGGGGTTGGTCGAATAGCGTGCTGTGAGCGCAAAATTTCGTTGAAAGAGGTTAACATGATACGTTTGGGCTTGTGTTGGATGCACAACCTGCACACAAGACAAGCCATGGGTAAGACGTGCAAGGGAAAGCAAGCGCACGACAAGACCTGTGTGCGTAGAGGGGCAACGCAAGATGCATGCACGCGTGGCAAGCCTCTTGCGAGGTTAGCATGCAGAAAGGCCTACCCAGGCCCTACGCGTGCGTGCCAGCCTTGTTGCCCATCCCCTGCGCGCCAGCCATGCCAACAAGTGTCTTTTGGGATGTTTTTTTTTTTATTGTTTTGAGGAATTTTAAGTGAAGCTCTAATATTTTTATGACTTAAGGGAATTAAATGGAATTATTTTACATTATTTCAGGTCAAAAGGATATCAGACAAGTTTACAGGCCAAGGGTTTAAGCCACCATCTATGAGTGACAAAATGAATTTAAAGTTGATTTCTAAACATGATTTATTATCAAATGCTTAAAGCATGCTTTGATGTTTGAATATTTGAGTATTTTGATTTATAACGTGTTTTCAAAGCATGAGATTAAAAATATTTGACAAGCATGTACTTCTTGATAAATTTACTCATGAGATTGACAAACAAGTATGTTCGTGATAAATTTCCTAAGTATTTTAAGTTAAAGAATGATTTTAGCATGTTTTAGACTATCCCTAGAATGTTCTAAGATATATATAGCAACCCTTTTAGGGATATTGCCTGTGCACAGAGGTTCCTTTGTTGAAGGTATTTAGTAGATACCTAGTTTCCTATAACCGTAACAGATTCATTAGATGTGGGTTCTACAAATATGATATCTAGTTTTTGCCATCTTTTAGAGATGAAGATCTGTAGGTTATCCACCTCATTTTAGCTAGCATGAGATAGGGCACTACTGATGCCTAGATTCCATCTCATAAATATCATATCACAGGATGAGGGTCCACCAGAATGTCTAAGATTCCATCCTTGTGATTCATGTGGTATAACAATTGAAAAGAAAGTTTGAGTTAATCTGTTGAAGTTAATATCTATTTTAGAAAAACTTTGTTAAGAAAGAGGTTTTAAAGAATTTATGTTTTATGATATGTTTCATGATTTATTTATGCGAAAGACAAAGTTTAAAGTTAATCTACTTAAAAGTATGTTTTACAAAATTGTCACTCACTGGGCTTTTTAGCTCACCCTTTCCAAATGTTTCTCACTTTTCAGATAGAGATCGTGATCTGAGGGCATGACCGTTGTCTTTAGTTTGTTGTACAAGTTGTAGATAGTTTTGTTACTTTTGATTAATTTATGTTACGAACTTTAGTGTTAGTCCGCTGCATCAATTTTTTTTTTACTTAAGATGTTTAGCATAACAAAAGGTTCAGTAGTTAGGGTCAACTAGTGTTATAAAGAAGAAAAATGACAATGATTAACTTCACGCCACTTCTCGGGCCAAGCAAGGAGGTGCTCAGGGTGGAGTGTGATAGAAAGTGAATATATGCATGCTATGGTAAAGAAATTAAACATATATAATTGGGTCAAGTTTTGCCCCAACAATAGTGCATATATAATTCTAGTACTCCTATTACTAGCCTTGTAAGTCAACACGTCACTTTTTATAATGTTACAATTTAATAAATGATCTAAAATCATTCTTTCCTTATCTTTCTTTCTTTGTGTAATTCAATAAAAAAAAATTCATATAGCCAAGAAGAGATTGATGAGATTCGAGTGACATGGACAAGTTTTATTGGACAATTTGTGTAAGGTTTCACTTATACATGATTTTGTTTTTGTCTTGGTGAGAGTTAAGTTAGAAGTTAACTATAGTTTGTAGAGGAACTTGTGGTTGTCCATATACTTTAGAAGTGTTTTGGGTTTTTCTGCTTGTAGCTTTTGTAGGGTCGGGCGATTCCTATAGGTAATATAGTGAAGTGTCGAATCTTGACGAGTTTTTAGAGGGACCGGCGGTCCCATAGTTTTTGGAAGGACGAGCATTCTTGTACTAATTGTTGTTTCTAGATAGAGAATTATTATCTAATGATGATCTTATATATTATTGGAAGATTTCGTGTATTTGATTTTATAGTGTGATTATATATGTATATAAATAGATTTTTTTTTTTGCTTGCTGGTGGACACCACATTACTCTATGGAAGTGTGTAATTGATATAAAAGTGTTGGATATTGGATATAGTGTATTTATTGGTATGTGATTATATCTCTACATGCATAAAGTGTTGGATGATGTGTATTTGATGTTTTTAGTAGAATAATCGCGTTTTTTTTTTGTAGTACTATATTGAAGTGTCTGCTGGTATTTTAGGTGTTGGATCTTATGCATTATTGCAAGTGAGATAGAAATATTATTAGTTTGCCATGGAGGACAACATATATGCATATAGTAGGCATCCTAGCTATATAGCAACCAATTTATATATATATATATATATATATATATATATATAACAATATACAATGACAAATATTTCATAACATAAACCGAGACAATTAATGTCGATTTTTAACTATTTGGTGTCATAAAAATTGGACAATGCTACAATTATTAAAAATAAATTTGAAAAAACGGACACATAAAACAATGTACAATGTCGATTTTAAACTAACATTATTCAAAATCTATAATGTTCGTTTACAACCAACATAAAAAATAAACCGACATTAAAAGGCTTTAATAATATGTTCGTAGATGTTGGTTAAGAACCGACACCGTACCTCTATAATGTCGATTTGAAACTAACATTGTTTCCATCTAACCGACACTAAAGCACATGTGACATTAAAAGGCTTTAATAACACGTTCATAGATGTCGGTTGACAACCAACATCATACATTTATAATGTCAATTTTAAACTGACATCAAAGTTCAATTCTATTGTAGCTCCCTACCCCCAAGTAGCGAAGGACATCCAACGTTTGACTTGCCATCTTAAACGTCTGCCATGCAATACTTAAATCGCATCATCTTGGTAGTAATCTATGTCAGTTCCCATAGTATGTAAAGTTAGGCGAACAGAATGAAGTGTTATTTTGAGACTTGCATATTTTCATTTTGGAAACTTTTGTACTTGTTTAAACTGTTCTCTTCATTAAATATCAATGAAGTATCTATTATTCCAAAATGAGTCCTTATCTTGTGTTAAGATTAATTGTTGTGTTAATCCGCTTACTAAGCGTTCAATGTGTTATCTCGCAAGGAGATACGCATTGAGTGTCTAGGTGGTCTCGCCTCCACATAGTCGCATGGAGTGACCTTGGGGCATGGCGTGGCAGCTACTCAATGTATGATGCTCAATACTCAATACTTAATGCTCTATACTCTATGCTTTATATTATATGTTATATATTAAATGCTTTATTTTACATACTAGATATGATAAACAGTAAGGCCATGATCGCGTGTCACCAATGCAATGAAGGCCCTACGATAAGGATAATGCTAGAAGAAACTTCAATTATTAAGACGCATTCCTAAAAAGGAGTATGTGATGGAAGATCTCTCCGCGAAAGGGGTAGCAGCGAATGGCATGACAGTTTAAGGTACTTTATCGAGAAATAATGATTTGACCTTGATATCAGTATGCCGGTGATTGATTGGACCTTGTCACCCAATCAAAGTTAGGATAATGATTGGATAGAGACACATGGGGTTTTGAGGTTGAGCCACTTCTCTCGCCAGTAAGGATAATCATCCAATTATGGGAAAATCCATCAAGGAAGACTTATAAATATAAACAATTCAGGTCAATTGGAAGTTGCTTGTGCCCTGAGTTTGTTTAAGGAAGGATTTGAGAGGTATCCAAGATTTCAAAGATGCCGAACAAGCTTATTTTCGACAATGATTTCAAAAATGCTAAACGAGCTTATTTCTGACAAGGATTTCAAGGGGTGCAAGGAGACTTTTAGCTAAGGAAGCTAGGAGGAAGAGCAAGTTAATTATGGCAGTGAGTGGTTCTCCTTATAAAATGTTTGCAAAATGAAAAGATTTCTAAAATGTGTTTAAATCCTTAAATCCATTTGTATTTAGTCCATGATCTGTATGGTTTCAATTATACTTTTGAATCCTTAAAATGCATATAACTTATAAATGAAATGGACTTATTATTGAAATGATGTATCCAGAAGAGTATATAAAGCTTGATAAGTTGAAAACAAAATGATCTTTTGTACCCTATGAGATGAGAATGCCTCATACTTGTGTGATTTTGTATGAGATGCCTTATTCTTGTTGTGTGATTTGGGATAAGATGCTCTATTCTCGTTGTATGATATTAAATATACTGTCCTATTCATGTTGTGTGATCTTGAATATAATACTTCATACTTGTGTGATCTGGTACGTGATGCCTTTTGCTTACTGTGTGATTTGACACTGCAAGACATATTAAGCGTAGTGGAATTGATGGAGCTTGCTAAATGCGTTGAGTTTATTTTGCATAGTTGAAACTTGACAAAAGAGTGTGGTAAATGCTTGAGCTGAGGAAAGGTGTACGAAGATGTAATTAACTATGTAAATGATTTTACGTTATGAAGAAACGATGAGTTGCTAAAATGTGTTTTATGCAATGTGAACTTTTATGCATGATTTTCAAGGGCAAGATCTACAAGAAAATGATTTCCATGTGATTTTCGAATGTTTGATGATGAGATTTGACTTATATTGAATTACCTAAGACATTGAAATGATTTATTTTAAACTTGATACTTTACCATTGATATATTAAAGGTGATGACCAAAGACCCCACTCATTAGACGTTTTGTCTAACCTTTCAAATGTTTTGCTTTACCCCTCAGGTAACAAAGGACATCCAACATTGAACTTGCAACATTTATCACCTATTGTGCTTTGCAATCGCATCGTTTTGATACTGGTCACTATCAGCTCGCATAACATGTAGAAGCTAGCGAGACGAGTCTAGCTATTGTAAGTTGTGTTTTGTTCTCTCTAGAGAAACTTTGTATTAAGTACCAAATGTACTGATTCATGTTCGCTTTCAGAGTTTAAAATTGATGGTTGTATTTATTTTGCTTACTAGATGTTCAGTGCTTACCTCGTGGGAGCTATGCACTGAGTTCCTAGGCAGCATGCTTCCATTTGGTCGCATAAAGTGACATTTGGGGTGGGATGTGACATGAGCAAATAATTTGCATGTTTAGTTGAAGCATGAAATGAGTTACTTCCAAGCCAAGCTTCCCAATAGAATTGAAGAGTTGCATCCTCTAGTGCATCAAAAGACAACTTTTCATCCAAAAGTCATACTGAATCTACAAATTCAGATTCATTAACATTTTACTAGATTACATACATATTAAATTTTATGTATTTATATTTATGATGATATAGTTGGAATAATTTTTATTTACCTAATTTGTGACAGGTTGTGTCCTTTCATGATGTCCTTTCAATTAAATTGAGTTGTAATTTCATATTTTGAAAAAAAAATACTTGATTTGAATGAAATTTCTTAAAGTTTTATCTGCTAAACTTTATGCTTTTCTTGTATTCTTTTGTTAGAATGCATCATTAAGACTTTCAATCTAGTTTGATCAATTAGATTGTGGAGAGTTTGAAATCTTAAAATTAGGAACAAGTTCTTTTTTCTTCTTGATAATTTTATCGATATTTTCAAGCATAATCTATTTAGCTTTCTTTGGTTGCTTACCAATTAGTTAATAGGACTATTCTTATTAATATTGTGGGGTTCACCTGGAATAAGAGGTAGTTCTCAAACATGATTGATATAGTTTTCTTTATCAAGATACTAGATATTTGATCATCGATGCTCAATACTTGATGATTTATATTTTATTTATGCTATATATGTGTTAACACTCGATGCTCGATTCTTAAAGAAACACAAGAAAGAAATAGTACAAATGCAAAACAATCGAAAGAAGAAATCTAGAAAAAACATATAAGAGAAAAAAAAAGTAAAAAACGGAAGAAGAAATGTAAAAAAAAAAAAAGCAAAAAAAAAAAAAAAAATTGCCGTAAAAGAAGAAGAAGAAAGGAAGAAAAAGAACTAAAGAAGAAGAAGAAAGAATGAATAAAACAGAAAAAGTTGTAAAACGAAGAAAATAGAAGAATAATGCATTGAAGGTTGAAGTGGTAAGTTTATATCCCGATGGCATAATTGGTTTTAAAAATGTACCCATTTTTCATTTGGATCTCTTTTTTTAGGCCATCGGTGTAAATTTTTCGAATATTTTTTTTATAATTTATAGGGAGTTTAGTTAGAGTTATTTTTGGAACATAACTTGACAATCATTAGAGGAGGGAGTAATTGGGAAATTTGACGCGAAAAAAAAAAAAATTACATAAACATCAGCAGAAATAATGACCGAACGCCCGGTTAGCGCATATTCGAGGAGTTTTATTCCAAAGCAAAGCTGAATTCATTTAGGCAGTGAAGATGAAGTTTTTAGTTTGCGATGCAGTTTTTACTTTACTGAAAAGTCACCACTTTTGCCTATCTTCTTCTTGCTGCCCGCTTAACTAAACTCTCCGTCCCTGTCTCTGGCATTTCCCGCTCATGGCAAAATACGCTTTAGGGTCTGAACCAGTGGTGGGTTTGTTAACGTCATCGAAGAAGAAGGAATATAGGGTCACCAACCGCCTTCAAGAGGGGAAAAGGCCTCTTTATGCTGTAGTTTTCAACTTCATCGACTCTCGATACTTCAATGTCTTTGCCACTGTTGGCGGCAATCGGGTCAGCCTTTCGTTCATATCTTCTCCTCTTTTTCTCTTTTTTTTTTCGTTTTTTTTTCTCTTTCGATTCTGCAGTATTCAGAGGAAAATTCAAGATTGACCCATCTTTTCTCTTGGAAGTTTTTGTTGCCTTTCGATTACTATTTTCTTCTTGGTGCTGGGTATTTCAGATCTTATTTCTCTCTTCATGTCTCGAATTCCCAATTCTGATACTGTAAAATCTCCTACTTCTATGTTTTAGTTAATCCATTAGTCATGATCCTTTAGTCAGCGCTGCAAAATCCCATTGGCTTAGGTTAAATTGCCTTCACGGGTCCTCCCCAAACTCGGGTGCTAATGGCTATGAAAATTGTATCCATTAATGATTTGGTTGATGAATTTCAAACTTTGATGCTGTTTTTTCTTTTTCCTTTTTTTTTTACATCCGGATGACCAGCTTAAGGCATGAGTAATTTGACTGTACAACCCGCTGATCCTATAACATTTGATGCTGTTTTAACGATAGCTTAATACTTCTGCAGATTACAGTTTACCAATGTCTTGAAGGGGGTGTTATAGCCGTGTTGCAGTCTTACGTCGATGAAGATGTGAGTGACTGTGTTGTAGTTTAATCCCTGATCCGTTTATATTCTCAAGTTACATTGAGTTCTCCATCTACTTTGTAGATCAGAAGGATGAATCTTTTTACACTGTAAGCTGGGCTTACAACGTCGATGGCTCCCCTTTTGTTGTTGCTGGTGGAATCAATGGTATAATCCGTGTTATTGATGCTGGCAGTGAAAAGATATATAAGGTATTGCTTTGAATCATAATCATCAGATTTTAGTATTTTCCTTTTCCAATAAGAAGTTGGAATGTAGTTTTACATACACTTAAAGAATGCATATGCATATCAACATATGTATGAATGGTGTTTTTGTCATGTCGTTGTCTGTTGATTCAGTTATGGGAGATATCTTATTTTTCTCATTTGTGATATGCGTTTTAATGAATAGTAATTATAAAAAAGGAAGCGGGGGGAGGGGGTGTGGCAGGGGACAAGAAAAAAAAAATCGAAGATGTTCCAGAGGTAGACAAGAAATCCACTCACGGAGGAGCACAAACTGAGCATATTCAGAAAGTCAATAATTGAGATAGACAAACAATTCACTCAATGAGCAGTATCCAATGCCAGTCTATATACATTAGGGAAGTGAATAATCCATCAAATTGCAAGCACCGTCCAATTGATAGCTAAGGGAAAGAGAGGATGGAAGGGTCATAAACACGAAAATGGTCGATGGTCATAAAAAAAGTTGAAGTTGTCGAACATGATATTTGCTTATCTGTCAGCTAGGTGAACTTGCCATGGAGTTGAACATGCATTGATTATATTTGTAATAGTGGGGCATAAAGCTATTTTAATTGTATGATTTACTATCAGGTATTTAACTTGCTTCCATTCCAACTTTGATCCGCTCTTCTTTGCAGAGTTTTGTCGGTCATGGTGATTCAATAAATGAAATCAGGACTCAGCCACTGAAGCCGTCGCTTGTGATCTCTGCAAGTAAAGTATGGTGCTGAATATATCCTTAGATTTGTTTAGGATAAGATATATTCTTACGATCTTTTCAAATTGCCTTGATTAATGGTTTTAATTGTCCAGGATGAGTCTGTTCGATTATGGAATGTTCATACAGGTATTTGCATTTTGGTATTTGCTGGTGCAGGTGGTCATCGTAATGAGGTCTTAAGTGTGGTAAGGATTAGACTATATGCATTTATCTCTTTTAATTTTCCCACTTCCTACTCAATCTTCCAATTGTGTTTTAGTTTTTTGAAGAAATCTTCCAATTGTATGTTGCGTGAACCTTTTGCTTTCAAACCTAGGACATAAAGTGTACTGACGTTATATTTGCTTAGGATTTTCATCCATCAGATATTTATCGCATTGCTAGCTGTGGAATGGACAACACTGTAAAAATTTGGTCAATGAAAGGTAGGACATTGCTTTTTATGTCTTTGTTTAAACCTATTAAGATTAAAGTATTGAGACTTGGTCTAATTCGAGTATAATTTATAGTTAAACCTATTGAACCTCGACATAATTTTATGGAATCCTCGTTCTATCTCAGTAATCAATCTTGAGATATCTCTTCTCATGCCCTGGCTTTTTTCCGTTCAAATTCAATGGTCATGAATTCTTCATTGTCCATGTTGTTCCACACTCTTGATTCCAAGCTTCTAATGTCCAAAGGCTAAGTTTTGAGCATTAGTCTCTTTTCATTGCATCAATTAAATTTTTTTTTTGTTGTATTTGTTACTTTTATTATGTCCAAAGGCTAAATTCCAGCTTCTGTTGACTAGCTCTTTATAATAATTTTTTTCTCTCTATTAATGTTTGCTTCAGAGTTCTGGACATACGTGGAAAAATCTTTTACCTGGACAGATCTTCCATCAAAGTTTCCCACCAAGTATGTCCAGTTTCCAGTAAGTATCACAGCTCTTTATGATTCAGATTGACTTTTATCCCCTGAATCTAAATTTACTTTGTGAATTCAGGTGTTCATAGCATCAGTTCATTCAAATTATGTTGATTGCAGTAGGTGGCTCGGTGATTTTATTCTTTCAAAGGTGAACAAGCTTCTCTTTCCATTGATAATGTGTTCGACAGTTGTCGTTTGATCATGAGAGTATGATGGGAATGATTTTGCCATGCCAAAAGCACAACTGCCATACCGTGCATTTCTCTCAAGATCATCATGTTTCATGTTTGGGGGAGTACTATAGAATCGATTTTGGAAAAGGCTAAGATTACTCTATAAACTAGAAAACTCCCAACACACCCCTGAATACGTTTTGCTTATTTGGTTAGTCAAAATCATGTTTGTAATATAGGGAGTGCATATTTTGCACTACCAATCAGAACCATATTTAACCTACCACGTTGGTGTTCAATCTTAGAAATTTCTGCACAAACACACTCTTTATGTATGTTTGTGATTGTTAGCCGTGACCTCTACCAACCATTCCACAGAGGGATGCACATCCTCTAATGTCTACTTCGGGAGACATCTAGGATTTCCTAGTTTTCTACTAGAATGATGAATCTTAGGAACCTAGAACTTGGACACACTACTCCCTGAACTGCAAGCCATAAGCCTGTGTGACTGTTCCCTTGGCACCAAAAAGAAAGTGGATAAATTATTTTTATCATGTTTTTTCTATAATTTTTAAAAACAAATTATTATCTCGTGTGTAATAAGGATCATCTCTGTGCATCTCAGAGTGTTGACAATGAGATTGTGTTGTGGGAACCAAAAATGAAGGAACAGTCACCTGGAGAGGTATGATCCTCAACCTTATTTATTTCTGAAACATCAAATTTATTATATATCGTCTATTTGTGCTCTGCATGACAATTTCTGTGGATCTAAGTTTACCAATGTTTTTTTTTTTTTTTTTTTTTTTTTTTTTTTTTTTTTTTTTTAAATTTAGGGTACTGTGGATATTCTTCAGAAGTACCCTGTTCCTGAGTGTGATATTTGGTTTATCAAGTTTTCCTGTGATTTTCATTATAATGCAGCTGCTATAGGTAATTCCATCTCATGCCTAGCAACCAATTCATGCCAAGGCATTGTAACATAGTCCTTGTAAATCCTAATTACCAATTGATCAATTGAGATCTCGCTGTTTCTATTCTTTGCACACCAGGAAACAGGGAAGGAAAAATTTTTGTTTGGGAACTTCAGTCAAGCCCCCCAGCTCTCATTGCAAGGTTTGTTCAACGTTTTTTATGTTTTAACCGTGGTTTCTTAATAACTCCTCTGACTCGATGTTTTCTTGTTCATTTTCTCATTTAGGTTGTCTCATGCCCAGTCGAAGTCTCCCATCAGACAGACAGCCATGTCCTTTGATGGAAGGTAGGCAATTTGTGTATTTATTATGAACAGCTCCATTTCCGTTGACATCAAAACATGTAAAACTTAAAAAGAAAACATTGTTTTCATTGTTTTCATTGTTTCAGTATAATTTTGAGTTGCTGTGAAGATGGGACAATTTGGCGCTGGGATGCTGTGACAACCACTTGAGCCATTTAGAGCATGTACAGATAACTTCATCAAATATTATTTTTCTTCTAATCAGTAATTAGTCATTTTCTTTCAGCATTACTATATCACATTATGGAAGCTAGAAACCGAACTAACCTGCATATGAAATTTTCTTTTTCAATTTTTAACTGAATTTATTTTATTTTATTTTATATTGAATTAATCGTCTAATTAAGTTGACATGTGTCTCAAATTGAAATTGAAGACTAAATTGACAAATCCTAATGAAGCCACATCTTTTCATCATAATCGTTTAATCAAGTTAATTATTTTTTGTCCAATTAAATATTATTTATTCGGGGTAAAGTTCAATTGAGCTTAGAGATAAGCTTAATGTAGTCCAAATGTTAAATAAGACCCAAATCCATATGATTGGGTTTAGGGCTTTGATCCATGGACCAACTAAACTCAAGCCCATAAAATCCATCAATGAATTATATAAATAGAGTTCCCTAAATTTGTGGGGTTCATAAATTTTACTCCAGAGAGCCTAGAGAGAATTCTCTCAACAACAACCGCTTGTTGAAACTCAAGTTCCTTGGAAATTCAAATCTTCATCCAAAACTCCAATTTTAAGAACATCAAGCACTCCATTGTCATACATCATCAGCATGATGAAGTTGACAAGCACAAAGAAGCAAAAGGGAGAGCCAATCATTGACTATATAAACTGGTGATCAAGAGCTTTGAGTTTAGATTGCAAAGATAAACTCATTGAACTATTCGTAGCGGAGATATGCACCCATAACATTCACTAGAAGCTTCTCTATATCTTGTAGGGAATAGAACTCCACATGTTTGAAGATTTGGCAGCTCGCGCACATGATATGGAGCTGAGCATTGCCAATAATGAGCAAAGGATTTCTTGGTTCTGAAAGTGAAGAATGACAAGAATGAAGCCAATGACATTGAAAAGATCGTGAATAGTGTCGTAAAAGAATCTATGGTCGTTCATACAACTCCTTTAAAATCACTTTAAAGGAAAAGAAATGAAAATTAAAAGAAAGCATGATGATGGTGAAAAGTGATGCCCAACTCTTAGAGACGGAAAAAGTTTATCTGTTTCATGACCCTGATTTTGCAGACATCAAGAGCAATTGATAGAGAAACAACTTATTAAGTTGCTGGAATGCAAACAATAGAAACAAGCAAGAAAAGTAGATGATCCTAACTACTACAAGTACCATCAAGTCGTTAGTCACCCTCTTGAGAAGTGTTTCATGTTGAAGGAGTTGATTCTAAAGTTGGTTTGTAAAAACAAGATTAAGTTGAATAATAAGGAAGTAGCCAAACAAATCATGTTGCAATCGAGGTGGCTTCAAGTGTTCTATCATCAACACTGCTTTATGATCAAAGAGGTTTGATTCAGTTTGGGAATTTCGAACCTATGGTTGTTCGGTTTCAACAAAAGATTGTGACGATAGACTCCCAAAACAACGAAGAAGTTGTTGAAGATGATAGAGAATGATGGATCTTTGTGAGTCGTCGAAAGAAAGAAAATTCATGTTCCTTGGACCAAAAGAAGTCACTTCTCTATCAACCTTACAAAAGAGAAGGCAAAGCAAGGCTCAAATAAAGAAAATAAACAAAAGGGCATGGAAGCCTAAACCTATTAAGTAAAAAGATGAGGACTTCTCCGTCAACATTACAAAAGAGAAAGCAATGCTCAAATAAAGAAAAGAAACAAAAGGGCATGGAAGCCTAAACCCGTCAAGGGAAAAGATGAGGACTTTTCTTGACTTTGATGGTCGGTAACTTTGGCAGAATTCCTCCCAAGAAGCTTCCTTGATGATCATCTAGAGGAAGTATCAAAATTCGTTGCATGCATGTTGTAAGTATAGAAGAAGACAACAACAACCATGCATCTTCTGAAGAAGTCGACGATGCAAAGGAAATTGATCAAAGTACTTTTATCTTCGATCGTATTAAACCTTCAACTACTCGATCTTCAGTCTTTCGAAGATTGAGTATGTCCACAACAAGAGAAGAAAACCAATGTTCAACTTCTACTTACATACAAACTTCAGCTTTTAAAAGGCTAAGTATCTCCACATAAAAGAAAGATCGACCTAGCATCTGCTTTTGATCATCTAAAGATGACAAGTGATAAACATGAAAGAAAGATGAAAACTTTGAAGGCAAAATCATTTCATGAAGAAAACAATGACGATAAAATTCATAATCGTGTCCCTTCATGCATGAAGAAGAAATTGTTTGTTGATATAAATACATAAGGCCCTTTGATGGTGAAACCAAAACTCAATATATTAACGAAGCCTACAAGTGAAGAGGATGATCTAAGACATGATGAAATAGGAGCTTTTGAAATTTAAACATAAAAAGCTCCTTATTGCAAGAGCCATAAAAGCTTAAAAGGTGAATGAAGAAAAAACTCAGTTGAACTATGCTATAACTTGATCCCTATAAGCAACTTAAAGAAAACTTTAAATTTAGAATAGTAAAAATAGTATATGTAAATACATACATATATATGTACATACATATATATGTACATACATATATATGTACATACATATATATGTACATACATATATATGTACATACATATATATGTACATACATATATATGTACATATATATAGTTTAACTACATTATGACTTGATCCCTTTCTTCAAGGGTACGTAGACAACTTAAAAAAAACTTTAAATTCAACCGGTAACAAAAAAAAAAAAAAAAATTGAACTACGTTATGACTATACTTTTATAAAGGTATTTAGGCAACTTAAAATAAATCTTAAGTTTTGTCGCACACAAACAAGAGCAGTTTTGTGACCACGTAAAACATAACACTAGGCAATTGATGGTGTTTATTCTCATTGAAGAATGTGAACTTAGAGTTGAAGATGCTTTATTGGGTGGAATATAACAAATCAAAGAGGTGTTGCACCAAGAGCAAGACATTGCAAAGTTAGATGCTTACAGGCATCACTCCCCTAAAATTCAACACTCCATCTTCAAATTTTAAGGCTTCATTGATGTTTCTTCAAATTTAGGTTAGTAGATTTCATCAAGGTTCATTCAAGTGCAAGATTGGGGAGTTCACCAATGCTTCTTCATCTCCAATTTTGAGGATTACACTGCTGCTTTTCCATGTCCAAGTTTGAGGGTTGCTTTGTTATTTTTCCATCTCTCACATTCTATGGTCGTTGCTTCATGGTGGCTTCTCCATCTCCAAATCTAATGGTTGCTAAAAGATTTTTGTTTAGTAGGGTTGTTTAAATAATGAAATGTATACAAAAGATAGTAGCTATTGCAGAAAAGGTATGTACAACAACACACATTTAATAGGCAAAGAAATTATATGAAACAATTGAGCAATTAGGTACAATAGAATTAAGTACCTAAAAGACTTTCAAGAAAACTTTACCCAACTATCTTGACGAAATTATGAGTATTATACCAGAAGTTAAGGTCGTGTCCCGAGGGAAATCTTGATTAGCACTTCAACCAAGAAACCAAAAGGTTACATTACAAGAAAAAAGGGGTCTGCCGAAACAAAGATACATTGACAAAAATCAAGGCTGCATTGGGAAAGGCAACATCGACACAGAAGCAGACGCGACAAGAGTTTCATGAGAGATATGTTTCCAAAGGCACTTTCAATGCGAGAACGAGACGACGTCGGCAAAGGGTTACTATCGACGCACTATTCGTCAATATGGTAAATACGTTGACAGTGGGGAACTACCGACGTTTGGTAACGACGTTACAAATAATTTACTGCCAACGTCATCAAGTACGTTGGAGTACATGAACCACTGACACGACATCGACAATGTTATATTGGGACCAAATTTGATTTAAATTCAAATTCTAAAACAGTTAACGTAAAATAAATAAAAAATTATTAAAATACGAAATCGAATTACAATTAACGTAAAATTAATAAAAAATTATTAAAATACCAAATCGAATGTATATTAAAATTAATTTAAATATTAAAAAATTACATGATTGTATATTCATAAGTTACATGAATAATAAAAAGTAAACAAAAAACTAAAAACATAATTTTAAGCGTTGACGCCAGTTTTCCCAACTAGCTAGTATGATCATATGGACATGGACAGAATATACAAAGAGGGAAGATGAACATTATTACGAACTTCGTCAAAGGAAATATGAGGTTGCTTCAAATAGAAACTACCATTACTCTGGTGGTTTTAGAAAATTGTTTAGGAAGAGAGGATCATTAAATGTCAAGATCAAGAACCGAATAGGTAAGCCGTCGAAAGTTTGCCACTTGCATATTAAGTAAATGTGATTGATAGCCTTTTTGACAATCAATTATATTTACGTAATATGCAAGTGGAGAACTTTCTATGGCTTATCTGTTCGGTTCTCAATCTTGTCATTTTCTACTCCTCTTTTCCAAATCAATTTTTCGAACCACTAGAACAGAGGTTGTTTCCGTTTGAAGCAACCTTATATTTTCCTCGACGCACCTCATAATAATGTTCAACTTTTCCCTCTTTGCCCATTCTGCACATGTCCCTTAATCATACTCGCTACAATCCATGTTGAGTTCTTGATTGCTATTATTTGACTTTCTAATTCTGATTTCTTGATGTTCAGCTCCTCCATTGTATATTTGAGTTTTAAATTCTGTCACCTAAGCTCCTCTATAGTCTTCTCGTACTATTCCTTTTCTTTTTTCGCTGATTCAATATAACATATTGTAATTCTGAAATATACAATAAATTTAATATGAAACATACATACAATATACAATCTATACATACAATTTATATAATTCAATGTCAAGATACATTAATAAAATGCTAACTTTATGACAATATATAGATGTAAAGATCGTGAAAAATTCAATAAAAAAACATACAAATTCAATATATATAATCCCCTCCCCCAAATTCAATATAAGTGTCCTTCAAATTCAATATAACTCCCAAATTCAAATTGGGATTGAAATTGAAATTTTGAAATTCAATCTCAAATTCAACTTCAATCTTACATCCTAACAACACTAAATTCGTATGTAATACTAAAACCTACAACTAAATCAAAATCTAAATACTAAAACTAATTTGAAATCTAAATACTGAAACTAATTAACTAACACAAAACCAAAATCCTGTTTATGCTTGTGCGATGGTGTCTTAGTGATAGTTTTAAAATTAGTAAACCACTTACCGGAATGAAGAGTGACAGTGGCAGATGATGACAAGCGAAATGGAGCAGCAACAATAATGGACTCAACGAAATGGAGTGGCGGCGATTTCTCTCCTTCTCGGTCTCTCTCTCAACTCTCTCGGCCTTCTCCTTTTCAATTTTGTGAACTACAGAACTGATCTGAAGTGGTTTTTTATAGGGGAACTCACGATGCTGTCATTATGGTGTTGTCAGTTCTTCAAGAACTGTTACAGTCACTTATGGCGTCGTGAGAATCTTGTCAAAAGCAGTCAAAACGTCACATATCTTGCGACGTTGCCTACCCTGCATCGACAAAAGTTCGACCTCTCACGACACCATGCATTCTAGCGTCATGAAATGGTTGTCAAAATTTTTTAAATGTTCAACCTTTTATGGTGTGGTCAAAGCAACATCGGCAAAAGGTTAACTTTTCATAACGCCTTGCATGCAACATCTTACAATTATTGAGGTAACGACGACGTGTACATGCATGAAGTCGCAAAAAGTCTATATTATTACTTAAATTAAAAGTTTTTGCGACGTCTCCTCACTCGACATTGTGGAAGCCTTATCTTGTGCCCACGTTATTTGTTCGATGTCGCCAGAGCTCGATACTGCCGACGCTTTCTTCACGGCGTCGCGAAAAAGATCTTCTTACAACGTCCCTTTTTTCGCCACCTGTTTCAACATCAACAAAGCTCTGATTTTTTGTAGTGTAGTAATTTGAAGAATTAAAAAAGAATAGTAGTAGTATGGGGGTTTGATTGCCACAAAGAAAAGAACAAGGAAACAATTGGAAGGATTTCAATCTTTTATGAAATATGCAATTAAATTGCAAGTAAGAAGCAAGAAATTCAAGAAATGAAAACAAGAGTTTCTCTCGATTGAAAAAAAAGGGAATTAGAATTCACTTTAATTCTAATCATTGAAACAAAAGAGTATTTGCAATCAAATTGATCCTTAATCAATTGGTTTTTTTTTAGAACCAATTGCCCTAATTTATTAAACAGTGTAACAAAACAAAATTCATACTAATTCATGGACTAAATATTCATTTTAGCAGTATCAACAAAATCATATTGAATTGCATTAAGATCAAGAGTTTTAAATTGATAATTTTTAAAGTAGGTAGTCTCTATCTTTAAAAAGATTCATTAGGACATTTTCTAATTAACAATCAATGGTAAATTCAATAGGATGCTAAATGATGCTAATGAATTCAATCCAAGATTATCAACGATCATGCTTTAACAATGAGTTTAGCCCATCTAAGAATTAGGGTTAAATTCTAAAATCATAGAGTGATCAAGCCTACTTTTAAATAATATTTTATTAAAAAGCAAGGAAGGGAAAAACCCCAAGATCAATTATGAATGCAAAATAATACAAACAATCTCATAGAATTAAAATAAATACACAAAATTTCTCTAAAAGTTACCTTAGCCCATCATGGAGATTGAAGATGCAAACGAGATTTGATGGAGAAAGGTAGACATTCTTAAAGCAAATTTGAGAGAATTTTATTAAGTAATTTAGAGAGTTTTACACTAATTTGGGGGAATTCTTGCTTACAAACTTAAAAATGATTGAATGATGTGATTAATGAAGTGAAATGGGGTTAAATAAGCCTTAATGTCAGTTATTTAGGTAGAGGCGCGTGGAGACGTCCGACCAATTTCGCGTCAAAATGTTTGGAGCGCTGCAGCTAATGGAAAAAATAGATATTTGCAACGGGTCAAATTACTCTAATTGCATCTAATATAATTAGAAATTAACATGCATAAAACTCCCTAATTAATAAAAAATGTTTGGAGTGCTGCAATTGATGGAAAAAACAGACATTCGTAGAGGGTCAAATTACTCTAATTGCATCTAATTTAATTAGAAATTAACATGCATAAGACTCCCGAATTAATAATAGAATTAGGGTTCTTAGTAACACATACCTTCAAAGCTCTCCTCGTTCGAAATCTTTTCACAAACTAAAACCCAAACCACCATTAGTGTTGACCTGCTATTCTCTAAATTTAGAAATGGTTTGTGGGATTCAACGAGTGAAGGATTTGAGAGAGAGATGGAAATTAGAGGATGGTTAAAGCTTTTTAGAGGTATGGTTCAAAAATCCTTTTTGTGAATTTTTAAGTAGAAAATTACAAGAAAACATCAAAATTCTTCAACAATTGGAACACCTCTTTTTACAAAATAATGACATGCAAATATGCATGTAATTAGTTCACCAAAAACTTAACACCTCAGTAAGCACTAACATTTAGTGGACATTAGTGAGCTTGGTGTTATCATCTTATTAAACCATATAGCCGAGTACTAGAGATGGTGAGATTATTCAACAAAATGTTGAATTTTTTCACTAACTTTAGTCAAAGGTAAAAATAGTCTTTTCACCATTATAGTCAAAGTCAAAATTTGACTTTTCAAACAAAAAGTCAACATTTTGACTTTTTACCATTTTGTTCGCTTTGACTAATTCTAACCTCCCAAGCATGAATTCACATTCATTATTTTGAAATTCAAATCAAATTTGAATATGAAGTCGATCAAAGTTTGACTTTTCAAAAAGCAAAAAACCCTTTAGCATTTTTACAACTTTAACAATTTCCATCATTTTCGAGCTTCTGAATATGAATCTACATTCTTATTTTTGATATTCAAATCAAATTTAAACATAAAGCTCTATCTCTTAAATGATAATTGATAGCTATATTAGATATACTTATCGGTTTTTCTCTCTTTTTTCCTAATTTCAACTATTTCAAACTAACCCAACATAGTGTTCTATGTTTATTCTAGCTAACAGAGGAATCTATTAAACCTATAGATCATGAATTCCAACGATCTGAGATTAATTGGCTAAACTCTTTTAGACCAAGCTGATCAACATTCGTTAACTAACAAATCATTTTCCACTAAAGTCCAGTAGTTGCACTCCCTCTATTATATAAATATTTGTGTCCATCTGATATAACCATGATTAGAAAGTTAATCATTCATAGGTTGTTCATAATCTCAACTAGATCAAAATATGGTTTTACCTCCGAGATTACATATTATTCCTTAAGTCCTACTAATCCTCAAATGAACAATTGGTTTAAGGTCTAACCTTTAAACCATCCCTCCTGGACCAATAAGAGGGTGGGGACCTTGTTTAAGCATGAATTTAGTGCATAAGAGAACAACCTATCTACTAAATTTAAAGAGATCAAGAATGAATTACATCTTGCACCCTGTATCCTCATCTATCCACCCACCACAAGAAAAATGGCCTACAACGACATTTAAGAGCTGTTAGATTTAAAATTCTTAACACTTTTTTTCACTCATTATATCGCTTGTAAAGGTATGACTATCTATAACAAATTGAAAAAAACTACACAATAAGTATTATCATGACAAAAAATAAATTAATGTCACATATTCAATAGTATTAACAAATAATGAATGTCATTATTTTATATCTTATGACAGTTAGTTATTGTCATCAGTTCACACATATTCAAGTAATTATCTGTAATTTTTTGCATACTAACAACTGTTATGAAATGTCACAAATTTTTATAATTTGACATGTTTTGCCTATCAAGGACATGCCCAACATGACTTCCATCGAATGTCAAGGACAGACATAACGTGACTATCATCGAAAGTCAATAACATGCCTGACATGACTATAATTGAATGTAAAGAATATTTTTACCTTGATAGTTTTTTTAAAAAACCAAATATCATACTTTTCTATTACCACTTTTTTTTTTACAAGAAAATACATTAATTGAAGGTCTTTATGTCTTGTGGCCCTGCCATTACACAGACCAATTCAATTACAGAGTACTTCAAATTACTTACCCATATGGAAACAAACAGACAACACTTTAATATATATATATATATGTTATCACACTTTATAATATTTGTACAAAAAGATTGACTAGTAATCATTTTTGGTAAAGGGCTTATAAGAATCTAAAAGTAGTAAAGTATGATAGGTACATCTCAAACAAAATAATACTATTTCTAGACAATACTTGTCTTCTCCACATGTGACGAATGACACAAATTTAACAAAGAATAAGAGAAGTACAAAACGATATTAACTCGGGAGGAATGATATTACAATTAGCTATCATGGTAAATCACTGATACAAAAGTTTATGCTAATGGATGATGGAAATTTAAATATATCAAAATTTTAGCAGAAACGTGTCAAGCCGTTCATGAAGATTAAGTTCTTAATTTGCAGTAGAGCTATATATCTCTACAATTATGACAGAAAATTATTGTCAATGGAACAGCACTAACCTTCAACGAGGTTTCCTCCCAATGCCAACAGGATGCATGGAATCATAGCCTCCCTAAACCACAAAAGGTATTAGATTGTATTGGTAATGGAAATTTTATAGGCTTATATCCCTTTAAATTTCCCCATTCTAGTTTTTCAAAATAACTCATCCATAACCTATTTTTAAAGATTACAGGTCCATATCTGCCTTGAAATTTAACTCAAGGTTAAAACACACTATCTTAGGAGTGATATAATATCTTTTAAGAATCTTGCTCATTTCTTGAAGAATCTTGTACTAATTCAAGTGTTCTTGTTAAGTTCTTATCTGGTTCTTGTAGATTAAAAAACACACTATATCTTAGGACTTTTTTTTCCAATCTCTTCAACCTAGAAGGCACGAATAGCATGCCTTAATTTCTGAAAGAGCAAAGCTCGAAGAGTAGGAAATGAATTCTCAGAAATTGCCACAAAACCAAAACGTTCTCCTTCATACATCCATTCATAATATTAGCTATTAGCTTAGAGGAAAAGCTATTTCCTCAACTCATCTGGAGCTTTCTTTTTTTCAAACAAGGAAAAAGCTAATGTATCAACTTGCACTCCTGAACTGTCCCTTATTACTCCTAACCGCTCCTTTTCTTTTTCCTAACCTCAGTCGAGTTCAACTCAAATTTTTTGACCCTCTCCTTTCAGTCTCGTCTCAAATTCTTTGAGCCTTACGGAGCCTCGATTCTGATTTCCCGACTAAAGAAGATGAATGAGGTCTATTCCGTATAGGCCAAAACCTAGTCAAAAGTTCATTCTCGTATTATCTTAGGTTTTGATTCAGTTCTTTCTGATATATAATGTAGTGAATTGGGAATATTTCTTTGATCAGAAGTCCAGTCATCTCAGACCTCAATGAAAGCAGACTAGAAGCTAAGAAGGTATCCCAAGTCCCAACAAAAGGAAGGAAAGGATCGTTTTAAGAATTACCAATTGGTCTATATTTTTCTTCAAATGCCACCTTGAAGACTTTGTTTTTAACCTGATGGCTACAATAATTATAATTTTAGAGCACCAAGGGAGAACTTCTAACTTAAATAGCACCATCACAACCAAAAAACGAAGTACAATAAGCCTAGGTCTTAGAATAGTAGGTCTCTGGAGATTTTAAAAAAGGTATTTATATTGCACACTTCATGAACCCACGCGGTTTTGCTTTTGGATTTCCACAAAAATCCTTATACCAACAAAAATGTTGCCTTCACCAAAAGCCCTCTCATACCAACAAAAATGTTACCTTCACCAAAAGCCCTCTCTACGTCAACCTGATTGTGATTTGGAGCCATGCTGGCATCCTCAACAAAGGCAAGGAAACAAAAGCCAAAGAGTTACATGGAACCCTATGCTAACAGCTAATTTGAATCTTGATGACTTGATCATCACAAAGTCTAGGAATTTGAGTTATTGACTTGAAACAGAAACCCAAAGATAAACCTTAAGATCAAATATTTAGGTATATAGAAATTTAAGTGTAGGCATCTAGCAGCCCTTCTTAACAATAAACTAAAAGAAACCGTCCAAGAAAACAACCTTAGTGTAAGCCCATCAATGAGCAAAGCGAAATAATTATAATACTAAGTAAAAAGCAACATTGCTCTTCACAAATTTCAAGGATTTACCCGAGCATTATGCAACTGTTAGTGAAGAAAAACAATGGAGCATCAGAAGTAAAGATCGATTGCCTTAGGAATGGATGTCACACCCCCTCCTAAATCACCTGATCTGGACTCGAAAGGTGGAGTGATGTCAACTGAAACCATCCACCTTTGGAACAATTTCAGTAGGCCCTTGACATGAAAACATAAAATATTTGCCAGCAGAAGTCTTTGAACTTGGTAAAAACTTAAAACCATGGTGTAACCCATTTAGAAATGATCTTTTATAAATACTAGGTAAACATAAAAGGTATAGTTAATAATAATTTTACAAAACATGACAACATTTTCAACAAATCATTTCCTTTTATAATTGAAAATCGATTGGCCTGACAACAGTATGTTCAGCACGCGAACTCACAATCTGTACTTGGAAAGAGGAAAACATTTTGAAAGCGTAAGTCAAAAGACTCAATGAGAAACGATTTTATAAAACAGGTTTTCATAAACAGTTTATCATAAAAACTGAAACTTGAATGATACTTGAAACACTGAACTTTTGCATAGCTTTTGGACGACAATGATCCATAGCCACAGGCAGTATTAAACCTTTTCATCCTAAGACGGAATAGTCGATAGGAAACAACTTTCTTTGTAATCCTCCTCCTTTAAGACATAAAAATATACCCTTCTTGTGGCCCATAAATCAATGTGTTACTCACAGTACTTGAACTGATACTTAGCCTCAAAATCCTTTGAAGCCTTCTTGTCCTGAAAAATCCACATTTAATCCTTTATAAGTCTTTTGGTCATGAAAATATCCAAAACTTTCCTTAAAATTTCAAAAAATATCACAACCCAAAAATGACCCTTTGGTGCTCACTGACATGGTGGATGGAGCTTGGTACGCGCACGGGGCCTTGCAGCATGCTAACCTCGCTGAGGTGGCCTACGCGCTGCGTGCTAACCTCACAATGAGATGCCGCGTGCATCCTGGTCGCCTACCTAGCCCACCTCTTGCGTGTCTTGTGCGCATCAGCACGCACATCCCTACACGCTAACCTTTTCTCGCAAGGTCTTGTGTGCAGCCTAAGCGCATCCCTTGCTGCTCGGCTGTCCCATGGCCTTGTCGTGTGTCTAAAAAGTGCCCAAGATAACCTCTATGAAATTAAAATCACACCCATCTCACCTAGTCATGCTTGACACTTACCCACTGCCCAAAATTTCTTTTTTGTCTAGAAACATGACTCAACTTTGAAAAATCATAACTTTAAATATATAACTCTTGGGAAAATTTCCTTCTACAAAATTGCTCTAAAATACCTTAACTTTCTTATCTCAAAATCTTATAACCAAGCTCCAAAAGACGTGCTCTGAAGCCTTCTGGAAGTGCACCTTGCTCAGATTCTCTTCTAATGTCATGACCTCGCCTTCTCTTAATCAAAACGCCAAACTTCTCGCCTCCAATTTTAATAGCAGGCCTCCTCAATGAACTAGACACAATTTATGCACTTTTGGGACAAATTTTAGAGAAATTGCACGAGTGACTTGTGACAATTCCTTGTGTGAAGTTGCCTATTTATAGTGGAGCCTTGCATGAAAATGAATTGACACCTCCATGCACCTTGTTTAATCCAAATTTAAAGTTCCTTAATTCATCTCCTACTTGGCTGCAAAAATGCATGTCATTAGCTTAAGACACCTAGATTAACTTTAACCGATTGCCATAAGTTTGTCACATAGCTTGCTCAAAATGCCAAGCCTTGTCCAAATAACCTGTATAACTCTTTCTGCATAGAATAACCTCTATGGCCCTTCTCGCATAGCCTATTCCACCCAACCAAAACTCCCAATGTCCCTTGACAAGTCAGACGCCTAGTGTCAATGCATTGCTAACCTCCAAGCCTTTCTCGCGTGACATGCTCCTCGCCTAACACCAAGCCACCAAGCCTTCTCGTCTAACCTCTCAAGTCCCAAAATAACTTCTAAGTGACAGCTTGTCTTGCCCAAACTCATTTAGAGGTTCTTCACGCTTAACGCACAAGTAACAAGCCTTAGCCACATAACAAGCCAAAACACCTACTAACCTCTTTAGAAGTTTTCTTCCTTCTTTTGGCTGCCCAATACATAAGCAAGATAACCTCTAAAATGCCTAATGACACTTATTTAGAGGTTATTTCCATCCTTTAGCCACCTACATACCACTAAAATAACCTCTAAACATCTTGCTCTTAAGTCTCAATACTTAGCCAAGTTTTTTTTCCAACAACCATGACACACTTTTTATGACACGTTTATCCTTAACTTTCTTTAACACTTAAACTTCCAACCAGTTCAAAGAATTTAAGTTTTCCAATGGTCTTAGAAACATTTGGAGTTTCACAATTGAGTTACACCCAATATCATAACTAGGACCTGCAACAGGTTGCATAATCAATTACGAATGGTGACAAAAGAATGTGGAAAGATATCTGAATCTGGAAGTTCAGAAACCTCATCAATTAACATGAACCTCACAAAGCATAAGTAGATGGATAAAAAGCATCACTTTAACTTTAGAGATAGATATCAGATGCTCGTGAAGTGAACAAACACTACGTCTAGCCCATTATTTTCTTCTTTTTCCCTTCACAAGTGAACAAAACCAACTCATATTTTTTTTCTTCCGAAAACAACATTTCACTTTACAATTTCAAAAGAGGACGAAACATATGCTCCCATGAAATTCATCTAGCATTCACTAATTATAGTATGATCCATAAAACAAATGATAAGACTACAACACATTAAAACACAAATACACTAACCGAAGCAACGATAGGAGGCTGAAAATTTTGCTTGAGCTTCAATTTGTCAAACCAATATATAAGGAAGCCCTTAGTCTGCATCCAAAGAAAAATTGTGACAGACAGCCCCAATTTTGTATTTTCTTTCAGAAGTAATGATGAATGAACAAACTTCCACTTAAGATAAGTTAGCTAACCTAATAAAGCCGAGAAGTCATCTAAATCTACATAATTTTCGAAAGAATAATTTCTACTGCTTAGCTTGAAAGCAAAAAAGCAAAACACGAAGCCGAGAATTGACACAACTGATCTATAACTCTTCTGACAATTTAACATAATAGTTTCACAACTAAGAGTAGATTTGCTTCCATAAAACCAAAACTAAGGCAACAGAAATTAATTAATGAATTACCCAAAAACAAAGCTTAGTTTACA
Organism: Cucumis melo; assembly: GCF_025177605.1. Lineage (NCBI taxonomy): Eukaryota > Viridiplantae > Streptophyta > Magnoliopsida > Cucurbitales > Cucurbitaceae > Cucumis > Cucumis melo. The sequence continues at coordinate 10,222,194 of NC_066860.1, forward strand.
TTACGAAGAGTATACTAGTTCAAAACCATAACTTAAGGCAACATAAATTAACTAATGAATAACCCAAAACACAGAGAAGCTGCTAAAAATTGAAAATGATATATCACATTTTACATCCATTATGTTAGGTGTAAATAAAGTCCCATGTTCATTAGCAAAGGAAGAGATATATGGTAAGTGAAGGACAATTATCTTCATTTGTATGAGACCTTCTGGGTGATTCCAAAAGTAAAGCTACGAGGATTTATGCCCAAAGTGAAAAATATTATATTGTTGTGGAAATTAACATAGGTACACGATCTAAATGAAATATGGAAGACCCAACTCCTTGGAAACAAAAACTTATCGCACCATCCTCATTATCAAACTTCAATGATTCAATAAGAAAAAAAAGATCACATCTACTAGAAATTTGGATTTTAATGACACTTGAAATCAAGGAAAAGGGGGTGGGATGGAGTAAACTGTGTCGTTAAAAATAAAAAAGCGGAATTTTTCTTGACACAATTTTCTTGACACAATTTAATTTTTCATGACATTATTTTTGTGTGATTAATTAACGACATAATTTGTGTCATTAACAAATTTTCCTAATAAAAAAATACTTATTCCCAAATTTAACAAATTTCCCCTTCTTTCGTAATTTTCCTAACAAATCTTTTACTCTTTGTAACTCTTCGGGCTTCTTTAGTACATGATAGGGGCAATATTTGACCTATAGTTATATGTTTATTTTGTGTTCCAAAGCATGTTTATATTCATTATGTTCACATATAGCTAGCATGATCTATATCGCATACAAAGAGGCCTTAATCTATATTCATTTCAATCAATCTATATCTATCACGATCTATCCCACATACAAACATGTCTGTTTCTATACTGATTGTATATATTTCATTGAATATAATTTGTACTAGTCTTCTTTTTTACAAATAGATGGTGAGCAAGAATCAATAAGCATCGTGTAGCAAATCAATAAGATGTAAAGCAAAGACAAAAGAAAGAAAAATAAAGAAAGAAAAAGAAATAAAGGTAACAAACTAGAATGCAAATATCTGTCTGTATAACGTTGTATAGTTGTATATCTTTTTCTTTATAGTGCTCTGCATTTGTAAATTTGTTTAAACTTACCCTTGTTTGAAACATACTATTTATTATGTCATTCAACAGGTGAAACATTATTCAAATGACATTATTATGGAAGATATAAACAAAAAAACGTTAGAATTAATGTATACTACAACTTAGAAACATTGAATCAAATCAAGTCAAACATAGACAAAAGAATTCTCTCTTGAGTTTTGACAAACAGTCCTTTTGGCTAGTTCCTTAACATTAAAATGGCCAAAATACCAACACAATTCCTGAATTTTCTATTAAGAAAACAATGCCATACAAAAAAACTAATGTCCTTGCTTTCAACTTCAATGGACATATAGCAGAATTTGGGTTGAAAGACTTGGTTTTTTACTAGACTAAAAGGTCACAAACTCCCTGAGTTAAATCTAGGAGAAAGAAAAGAAATGGTCTGAAAAATGCGCTTTTCCGTCATGATGACTTTATAACAAGAAGAGATATAGAAAGAACTTTCAAAGCGTTGTGCAACGAGGAAGACTCGTTGAAAGAAAAACTAGTTAACCTCTATATCTTAGAAGCATTTTTAATACCCAAACAACAAGACAACCACAAAAATCTCCTACATCTAGACATATTGGATAATGAAGAAATCTTCAAAGGCTATCCATGGGGGAAGTTATCATACATCATAATATATCAGTTATTGAAAAAAAGCATCATACAGTGACAAGGATGTTGTATACCTTCAAGGGTTTTCCCTAGCTTTAGTCTATTGGGCTTTTGAGAAAATACCAAGACTTTCTAATTTAGATGTTGGGTTTGGAAGAAAGCTTGCAACGGAAAGGCCACCAATTGTAACATGGGAATGTTTGGAAACAAGTGACTAGAGGACTCTAAACATCGACATTTTTGAATCTGATAATGCAAGTAAACTTAGAGCATGATTTATATATGTCTATCTATATAGACAATGAAAGATTTTCTATTCATGTCTATCTTGAATAGATGATGATATAAATCTATCACTATTTATCAATACCTTTGTTACTACTTTTTCACTAATAATCTAATATGATTTTATTTGTAGTTCTCCATGACACTTCTAGATTCATCAAAAGAATAGTCTCAAACAATTTTGAGATATTTCAAAAATATTGAGAAGCAGAAAAGAAAAGAAACGGCAGAGTAATAGGAAAAAAAGAGAAAAAAAATGAAAAAAAAAACAATGAAACAAATAAAATCTTAAATGAAATAAGTGAAATAAAAAAAAATCAAGAAAAAGTGGAAACATGTAACGCCCCGAAGTTCGAGGTAAAAATTTTAGCATTTTAAGTGAATTGTTCGGAAATTTGAATTTTGGTAAAACGATAAAATAATAATATAATATTGATTAGATTATTATTATCGAGAATTATTATTACAATTTTTAATGTTAATATTTTCTTTTTATTTATTTAAAATAAATATTAATATTTTTATTTAATATTATTATAATTAATTAATATTAATATTTTATTATAGATTTATATTAATTTTATTCAATATATATATATATCATTATTTATTTTTATTATATTTAATATTATTATTATTATTATTATTATTTATTTCTATTACATATATTATTATTATTATTATTATTTATATATATATATATATATTTTAAAAAAAAAGAAAGAGAGAACGAAACCCTACCTCGCGCGCGCCTCACCCTCTTCCTCTCCTTCACCGTCTCTCTGTCTTCCTCTTCCGCTGCGTCTCTCCGTCTTTCTCTTCCGCCGCGTCTCTCCGTTTTTTTTCTTCTCTTTCGCACGAGTCTCCATCACCCATCCTCTCCGTCTCCGTCCTCTGTCCCTATCTCCATCTCCGTCGGCGTGCGTAGCTTCACCGGTCGTTCGCCGCAGCCACCATCCACACGCCGCGGCCCCGTCCATTTCGGATCTCCCCTCGGCTTCAAATCATCCGACCGTATCTGCCGTTGAGCCGTCGTCCTCCGCCGCGTGAAAAACAGAACCGGTCGTCGAACGCCGAAATCCGTCGCTCGTGGTTGCTCCGGCTTCAATCGGACCCGACCCGAATCGCAAATCCCAGCCGACCCGAACCGGAGACAGAGCTGAGCTGGGCCACGAGCCGCGCCACAAGCCGAGCCGCGAGCCGAGCCGCGAGCCGAGTCAAGCCGAAGAACCAAGCCGAGCCGAGCCGAGCCGAGCCGAGCCGAGAACCAAGCCGAGCCGAGTCGAGCCGAGCCGAGCCGAGAACCAAACCGAGCCGAGCCGAGCCGAGAACCAAGCCGAGCCGAGTTGAGCCGAGCTGTGAGCCGAGGCCGAGCCGAGCCGAGCCGAGAGTGAGCCGAGCCGTGAGCCGAGGCCAAGCCGAGCCGAGCCGAGCCACCTAAGCCTTCCTTCCTCCACTTCGGGTCACGGTGAGTCTTCGGTAAGGATTTGTTTGATGAATTCCCTAATGTTGCCATATCCGATTCGAGTTGAGAATTGGAATAAGCTTTGATCCTATCTTTCACCCCTTAAAGGTAGTAAAGAATTGACGTTTAAGCTCTCGGGTTCTGCGGCAGGCTTGGTTGGAGATAGCTTCCTTCTTTCCTCGGGTAAGTCAACGGATGTGCTTCGGACCTTCAAAAACGACTTCTACTAAAGTCATCAACTAAAACCTTCGTGTTTTCGTTTTAGGTTGAGCTGTTGAGCGTGGATTCGATCGAGGGGCATAACCGAGTATCAGGTAAGGGTTCTCCTACTACTGGACCTCGGGTCGAGGCCGGAAGCGTAGTAATCCACAGGGGATTACACGTTAGTGACTATACTGAATAAGTGTATCCGTGTTGACTGTTGAGCACTGTTATTATGTTTCTGTCTGATGTAACTGAACTGCATCCGCTAATTGTAGATTGAAATTTTAGATTGATGGACGTTGATCATGGGATTAGACGGGGAAGGACAGTGAGTTCAGTTGGTTATTTAGCTGTTTGAGTCTTGGGGCTCTTCCATAATGGTATGCGAATAGTTGACGCGTATAGCAACTGAGGGTGTAATGGTTTAAGCTTATACTACCTGGCCAGTAAAGCCTTTAGGGGAATTGTAAAATGATTGATGTTTGTGGTATGACTGTGGTAGACGATTTAGTATAGACCGAGGGGTAACGGTTAGCTTCATCTATGGGGTAGTGTGCCTTACTTATATGTGCATCCTTCGGGAGCACTAGACTGATGTGTGCACCCTTCGGGAGCACTAGACTGATGTGTGCATCCTCCGGGGGCACTAGACTGATATGTGCATCCTTCGGGAGCACTAGACTGATATGTGCGTCCTTCGGGAGCACTAGACTGATATGTGCATCCTTCGGGAGCACTAGACTGATATGTGCGTTCTACGGGACCACTAGACTGTTATGTAGGGTACCCCCGAATAGGAAGTTAACTGTTGTCCCCTAACGGGCCCAGTAGTGGGTCCCTTACTGGGTATGTTTTTACTCACCCTTTTCTCTTCCTTAACTTTTCAGGTAAGGGCACAGCGAGGGGCAGACCGACGAGAGGCAGGAAGGACGCGTGAGGGCCATATGGACGCGTCTGGTTTTCTTATCGCTTCCGCTATGTATTTTGTCAGAATATTTGACTTGTGCTTTTGGAACTAATGACTTGAGTTTTTGTTGAGACTTTTTATGATTGATTTAAAATAGGGCCCGAAACTGTCTTTTTGTAATGTTTCTAATGCTTTTAATGAATCGTAACTGGTCCGTTTTAAATTTTATGTTGAATGGTCGAGTTTTGGTATTTGGTAGTGACCTCAGCTTAGTCCGGAAAGTTGGGTCGTTACAGTTGGTATCAGAGCCTAAGTTTTAGGTTCTGTAGACTGGCTTATAATGTGAGTCTGTGTTTTGTGTCCTTATGGCTGAAACGATCCTTGCCGCTCGTCAGGTACGCTCCCATGCAAGTATATGTATAACTCTACATGCATTACCTTACCTAAGTTAAACCGCAAATTCAATTACCCTTATGACTAAAGGGATCGTTGGTGGTTGTTAGGGAAATGCCGCCAAGGAGAGGTGCACGTAGGGGTGGCCGAGGAGGCCGAGGAAGGGGAGCAGGACGCGTTCAACCTGAGGTGCAGCCTGTAGCCCAAGCCCCTGACCCGGCTGCGCCAGTTACTCATGCGGACCTAGCCGCCATGGAGCAGAGGTTTAGAGATTTGATTATGTAGATGCGGGAGCAGCAGAAGCCTGCCTCGCCAACTCCGGCGCCAGCTCCAGCACCAGCTCCTGTTTTAGCTCCGGCCCCAGTACCAGTTGTGCCCCAGTTTGTGCCGGATCAGTTGTCAGCAGAGGCTAAGCATCTGAGGGATTTCAGGAAGTATAATCCCACGACGTTCGATGGGTCTTTGGAGGACCCCACCAGGGCTCAGATGTGGTTATCGTCCTTGGAGACCATATTCCGTTACATGAAATGCCCTGAGGATCAGAAAGTTCAGTGTGCTGTTTTTATGTTGACTGACAGAGGTACTGCATGGTGGGAGACTACAGAGAGGATGCTAGGTGGTGATGTGAGTCAGATCACGTGGCAGCAGTTTAAGGAGAGTTTCTATGCGAAATTCTTCTCTGCTAGTTTGAGAGACGCCAAGCGGCAGGAGTTCCTGAACTTAGAGCAGGGTGACATGACAGTGGAGCAGTACGATGCGGAGTTTGACATGTTGTCCCGCTTCGCTCCCGAGATGATAGCGACCGAGGCGGCCAGAGCTGATAAGTTTGTTAGAGGCCTCCGACTGGACATTCAGGGTTTGGTCCGAGCTTTCTGACCCGCTACTCATGCCGATGCACTGCGCCTGGCAGTGGATCTCAGTTTACAGGAGAGGGCTAACTCGTCTAAGACCGCTGGTAGAGGTTTGACATCGGGACAGAAGAGGAAGGCTGAGCAGCAGCCTGTTCCAGTGCCACAGCGGAATTTCAGATCAGGTGGTGAGTTTCGCCGCTTCCAGCAGAAACCTTTTGAGGCAGGGGAGGCTGCCAGAGGGAAGCCGTTGTGTACCACTTGTGGGAAGCACCATCTGGGCCGTTGCTTATTCGGGACCAGGACTTGCTTTAAGTGCAGGCAAGAGGGTCATACAGCTGATAGATGCCCGTTGAGACTCACGGGGAACGCGCAGAATCAGGGAGCAGGTGCTCCACATCAGGGTAGAGTCTTTGCTACCAACAAGACTGAGGCTGAGAAGGCAGACACGGTAGTGACAGGTACACTCCCAGTGTTGGGGCATTACGCCTTAGTTTTGTTTGATTCGGGTTCGTCGCATTCTTTTATCTCGTCCACATTTGTGTTGCATGCCCGCTTAGAGGTAGAGCCCTTACACCATGTTCTATCAGTATCTACTCCTTCCGGGGAGTGTATGTTGTCGAAGGAAAAGGTGAAAACATGCCAGATTGAGATAGCAGGCCATGTGATTGAGGTAACGCTGTTAGTTCTGGATATGCTCGACTTTGATGTAATTCTGGGTATGGATTGGTTAGCCGCTAACCACGCCAGCATAGATTGTTCCCGTAAGGAGGTAACGTTTAACCCTCCCTCGAGGGCCAGTTTTAAATTTAAAGGAGAAGGGTCAAGGTCGTTGCCTCAGGTAATCTCAGCCATCAGGGCCAGTAAACTGCTCAGTCAGGGTACTTGGGGTATCTTAGCGAGCGTGGTGGATACTAGAGAGGCCGATGTATCCCTGTCATCAGAACCAGTAGTGAGGGACTATCCGGATGTCTTTCCTGAGGAACTTCCAGGGTTACCTCCGCACAGGGAGGTTGAGTTTGCCATAGAGTTGGAGCCGGGCACGGTTCCTATATCCAGGGCCCCTTACAGAATGGCCCCCGCAGAACTGAAAGAACTGAAGGTACAGTTACAGGAATTGCTTGATAAGGGATTCATTCGATCGAGCGTGTCACCTTGGGGTGCGCCAGTTTTATTTGTTAAGAAGAAGGATGGGTCGATGCGTCTATGCATTGACTATAGGGAGTTGAACAAGGTAACCGTAAAGAACATATATCCCTTGCCCAGGATTGACGATCTATTCGACCAGTTACAGGGAGCCACAGTGTTCTCTAAAATTGATCTTCGGTCGGGATACCATCAGCTGAGGATTAAGGATGAGGATGTACCGAAGACAGCATTTCGTTCCAAGTATGGACACTACGAGTTTGTTGTGATGTCTTTTGGTTTGACGAATGCTCCGGCAGTGTTTATGGACTTGATGAACAGAGTGTTTAGGGAGTTCCTAGATACTTTTGTGATCGTGTTTATCGACGACATCTTGATATACTCCAAGACGGAGGTCGAACATGAGAAGCATTTACGTATGGTTTTGCAAACACTTCGGGATAATAAGTTGTATGCAAAGTTCTCGAAATGCGAGTTTTGGCTGAAGCAGGTGTCCTTTCTGGGTCACGTGGTTTCTAAGGCTGGGGTCTCTGTGGATCCAGCTAAGATAGAGGCAGTCACCGGTTGGACCCGACCTTCCACTGTCAGTGAGGTTCGTAGCTTTCTGGGTTTAACAGGTTATTATCGACGGTTTGTGGAGAACTTTTCTCGTATAGCTACTCCTCTCACTCAGTTGACCAGGAAGGGAGCTCCTTTTGTTTGGAGCAAGGCATGTGAGGACAGTTTCCAGAACCTTAAACAGAAGCTAGTTACCGCACCGGTTCTTACTGTACCTGATGGTTCTGGCAGTTTTGTGATTTATAGTGATGCTTCCAAGAAGGGTTTGGGTTGTGTTTTGATGCAGCAGGGTAAGGTGGTCGCTTATGCGTCTCGTCAGTTGAAGAGTCATGAGCAGAACTACCCTACACATGATCTAGAGTTCGCAGCAGTGGTTTTTGCTTTGAAGATATGGAGGCATTACTTATATGGTGAAAGAATACAGATATTCACGGATCATAAGAGCTTGAAATACTTCTTTACTCAGAAAGAATTGAATATGAGACAGCGAAGGTGGCTTGAGTTAGTGAAGGATTACGATTGTGAGATACTGTATCATCCAGGCAAGGCGAATGTGGTAGCTGATGCTCTTAGTAGGAAGGTATCACATTCGGCAGCACTTATTACCCGACAGGCCCCATTGCATCGGGATCTCGAGCGGGCTGAGATTGCAGTGTCAGTGGGGGCAGTTACTATGCAGTTAGCCCAGTTGACAGTACAGCCGACTTTGAGGCAAAGGATCATTGATGCTCAGAGTAACGATCCTTATCTGGTTGAGAAACGTGGCCTAGCAGAAGCAGGGCAAGCGGTTGAGTTCTCATTATCCTCTGATGGTGGACTTTTGTTCGAGAGACGCCTCTGTGTGCCGTCGGATAGTGCGGTTAAGACAGAATTATTATCTGAGGCTCACAGTTCCCCATTTTCCATGCACCCAGGTAGTACGAAGATGTATCAGGACCTGAAGCGGGTTTATTGGTGGCGTAACATGAAGAGGGAAGTAGCAGAATTTGTTAGTAGATGTTTGGTGTGTCAGCAGGTTAAGGCACCAAGGCAGATACCAGCGGGTTTATTACAACCCTTGAGCGTACCGGAATGGAAGTGGGAAAACGTATCCATGGATTTCATTACAGGACTGCTATGGGCATGAGGTTAGACTTTAGTACAGCTTTCCATCCACAGACTGACGGTCAGACTGAGCGTCTGAACCAAGTTTTAGAGGATATGTTGCGAGCGTGTGCATTGGAATTTCCAGGTAGCTGGGACTCCCACTTACATTTGATGGAATTTGCTTATAATAACAGTTATCAGGCTACTATTGGCATGGCACCATTTGAGGCCCTGTACGGCAAATGTTGTAGATCCCCGGTTTGCTGGGGTGAGGTAGGTGAGCAGAGATTGATGGGCCCTGAGTTAGTTCAGTCTACCAACGAAGCGATACAGAAGATTAGATCACGTATGCATACCGCTCAGAGTAGACAGAAGAGTTATGCAGATGTGAGGCGGAAGGATCTTGAATTTGAGGTAGGGGACAAGGTGTTCTTAAAGGTAGCACCTATGAGAGGTGTCTTACGATTTGAGAGGAGGGGAAAGCTGAGTCCCCGTTTTGTTGGGCCATTTGAGATTCTGGAGCGGATTGGTCCTGTAGCTTATCGCTTGGCGCTGCCACCATCACTCTCGACAGTTCATGATGTGTTCCATGTCTCCATGTTGAGGAAGTACGTGCCAGATCCATCCCATGTAGTGGATTACGAGCCACTGGAAATTGATGAAAACTTGAGCTATACCGAACAACCCGTTGAGGTGCTGGCTAGAGAGGTGAAAACGTTGAGGAATAAAGAAATTCCTTTGGTTAAAGTCTTATGGCAGAATCACCGGGTGGAAGAGGCTACATGGGAGCGAGAAGATGACATGAGATCCCGTTATCCCGAGCTGTTCGAGGAATGAAAACTTTCGAGGACGAAAGTTCCCTAAGGAGGGAAGAATGTAACGCCCCGAAGTTCGAGGTAAAAATTTTAGCATTTTAAGTGAATTGTTCGGAAATTTGAATTTTGGTAAAACGATAAAATAATAATATAATATTGATTAGATTATTATTATCGGGAATTATTATTACAATTTTTAATGTTAATATTTTCTTTTTATTTATTTAAAATAAATATTAATATTTTTATTTAATATTATTATAATTAATTAATATTAATATTTTATTATAGATTTATATTAATTTTATTCAATATATATATATATCATTATTTATTTTTATTATATTTAATATTATTATTATTATTATTATTATTATTATTTATTTCTATTACATATATTATTATTATTATTATTATTATTTATATATATATATATATATATATTTTAAAAAAAAAGAAAGAGAGAACGAAACCCTACCTCGCGCGCGCCTCACCCTCTTCCTCTCCTTCACCGTCTCTCCGTCTTCCTCTTCCGCCGCGTCTCTCCGTCTTTCTCTTCCGCCGCGTCTCTCCGTTTTTTTTCTTCTCTTCCGCACGAGTCTCCATCACCCATCCTCTCCGTCTCCGTCCTCTGTCCCTATCTCCATCTCCGTCGGCGTGCGTAGCTTCACCGGTCGTTCGCCGCAGCCACCATCCGCACGCTGCGGCCCCGTCCATTTCGGATCTCCCCTCGGCTTCAAATCATCCGACCGTATCTGCCGTTGAGCCGTCGTCCTCCGCCGCGTGAAAAACAGAACCGGTCGTCGAACGCCGAAATCCGTCGCTCGTGGTTGCTCCGGCTTCAATCGGACCCGACCCGAATCGCAAATCCCAGCCGACCCGAACCAGAGACAGAGCTGAGCTGGGCCACGAGCCGCGCCACAAGCCGAGCCGCGAGCCGAGCCGCGAGCCGAGCCGCGAGCCGAGTCAAGCCGAAGAACCAAGCCGAGCCGAGCCGAGCCGAGAACCTAGCCGAGCCGAGCCGAGAACCAAGCTGAGCCGAGCCGAGCCGAGCCGAGCCGAGCCGAGCCGAGCCGAGAACCAAGCCGAGCCGAGCCGAGTTGAGCCGAGCTGTGAGCCGAGGCCGATTCGAGCCGAGCCGTGAGCCGAGGCCAAGCCGAGCCGAGCCGAGCCACCTAAGCCTTCCTTCCTCCACTTCGGGTCACGGTGAGTCTTCGGTAAGGATTTGTTTGATGAATTCCCTAATGTTGCCATATCCGATTCGAGTTGAGAATTGGAATAAGCTTTGATCCTATCTTTCACCCCTTAAAGGTAGTAAAGAATTGACGTTTAAGCTCTCGGGTTCTGCGGCAGGCTTGGTTGGAGATAGCTTCCTTCTTTCCTCGGGTAAGTCAACGGATGTGCTTCGGACCTTCAAAAACGACTTCTACTAAAGTCATCAACTAAAACCTTCGTGTTTTCGTTTTAGGTTGAGCTGTTGAGCGTGGATTCGATCGAGGGGCATAACCGAGTATCAGGTAAGGGTTCTCCTACTACTGGACCTCGGGTCGAGGCCGGAAGCATAGTAATCCACAGGGGATTACACGTTAGTGACTATACTGAATAAGTGTATCCGTGTTGACTGTTGAGCACTGTTATTATGTTTCTGTCTGATGTAACTGAACTGCATCCGCTAATTGTAGATTGAAATTTTAGATTGATGGACGTTGATCATGGGATTAGACGGGGAAGGACAGTGAGTTCAGTTGGTTATTTAGCTGTTTGAGTCTTGGGGCTCTTCCATAATGGTATGCGAATAGTTGACGCGTATAGCAACTGAGGGTGTAATGGTTTAAGCTTATACTACCTGGCCAGTAAAGCCTTTAGGGGAATTGTAAAATGATTGATGTTTGTGGTATGACTGTGGTAGACGATTTAGTATAGACCGAGGGGTAACGGTTAGCTTCATCTATGGGGTAGTGTGCCTTACTTATATGTGCATCCTTCGGGAGCACTAGACTGATGTGTGCATCCTTCGGGAGCACTAAACTGATGTGTGCATCCTCCGGGGGCACTAGACTGATATGTGCATCCTTCGGGAGCACTAGACTGATATGTGCGTCCTTCGGGAGCACTAGACTGATATGTGCATCCTTCGGGAGCACTAGACTGATATGTGCATTCTACGGGACCACTAGACTGTTATGTAGGGTACCCCCGAATAGAAAGTTAACTGTTGTCCCCTAACGGGCCCAGTAGTGGGTCCCTTACTGGGTATGTTTATACTCACCCTTTTCTCTTCCTTAACTTTTCAGGTAAGGGCACAGCGAGGGGCAGACCGACGAGAGGCAGGAAGGACGCGTGAGGGCCATATGGACGCGTCTGGTTTTCTTATCGCTTCCGCTATGTATTTTGTCAGAATATTTGACTTGTGCTTTTGGAACTAATGACTTGAGTTTTTGTTGAGACTTTTTATGATTGATTTAAAATAGGGCCCGAAACTATCTTTTTGTAATGTTTCTAATGCTTTTAATGAATCGTAACTGGTCCGTTTTAAATTTTATGTTGAATGGTCGAGTTTTGGTATTTGGTAGTGACCTCAGCTTAGTCCGGAAAGTTGGGTCGTTACAAAACATAATAAATATTATTAAGACAAGAAATAAAAGAAATAAAAAGCATGTTGACAATGATTATGACAAGCTTGAATGTTTCACCATCATCAGCCAAACTTTAACAATCATTGAATGAGAAAGAAATTACATATACAAAAGTCGTGGAGAAAAATAGACCACCTACTTGTAGCCTTGATCTTCTTGATGATGATGAACAAGTTAATACAATGGTAAAGTATGCAACAACAAATTGCCCTACGGTTAGTGCCTTATTCATTATGTACTCCTTTGTTTTGTTTAATGTTCCTCAATTTCCAAATAAAATAAAACACGATTATGTTGTTTCTTTTTCTTTACAAGAAACTGTTGTTTTGGAAACACAAAGTAGTTTGGAAACAATAGTAACTACAGATTTAGAAACACCCAAAACACAAATATTGCCGCAGGTTTAACTCTTTTCCAAACAATAAAAATAACTCGTATAGACAGATATAATTTATCTGTCTGAATGGATGTGTTTTCTTCATGATGTCTCTGAACATTCTTAATTTATGTGCTTGCTGATAGATGAAGAAGACGAAAATAACAACTGATTTATTCATTTAGGAACACAAAAAACACACGTATTGACACAAGTTTTAATTTGTTTAATATACAATTGGTTTCATGATCGCTTAAATATAACTAAACGATCGTTTAATATAACTAAACGATCTTTATATTGCACAATTATTTTGACAACACATTCTCTTTTTACATTCAGATAATTGAATTTAAAGATGGAGAAGTTGAAAATAGGAGCCTGGAAGACAAAACAAAACGAAGCTATATTCAATTGGGAAATATTGTAATCGTTGAAGAAAAAAAATAGAAAAACAAGGGGAAGAAAATAAAAAAGATACAACAAAAGGAAAACAAAAGTTGATTGAAGTAGATGAGTTTGATAATAACGAAATTGAAACTGAAGAAGAAATTGACACTAATAGCAGTCAAGAACTACAAGAAGTTGAAACAAAAGGAAATAAGAGAAAAATTAAAGAAATGCAAAAGAAGAATAATGTTAGTCAGCAAAAAAAGACAAAAGTCTCAACACAAGAAGAAAGCAGCAAGAGAAATGAAAAAGGAATGTCAACTCAAGAATACATTGATACTGCTCCATCCTTCGACCTACAAATTTCTCAATATTTTAGAGATGATTTATAGTGTTTGTAAGCTTCAAATCTTTAAATTTAACTTTTGAAAATTTCTTTATTTTATACTTGAGAAATTTGTATTCCATTTCACTCTTTATATCCTACACTATCTTGTAAAACGTATAAAGGGATCAATTACATTTATTACCACGATTGTTTATATTCAACAAGACCATCGTTTAATTGTATAAATACATAGTCGCTTAAATAATACACTCCACGATCGCGTAAATTATACAACATCATCGTTTAACAACATCTTATAAACGATAGCCTACATGATCGTTTAGTTGTACAACATCACCGTTTGACATCATATCTTTTTCTCATCGTTTAACAATGCAATCACTTACATTTTTTTTACTTAATTACACGATCGTTTATATATATATTAAACAAGAAGGAATGCGATTCAACATTTTAAAAAAAGCACGTGAATTTACAATATTGCCCATTTGGTAAAAACAACTAATATATACGTACCTCCTTCTTCGTTTATCATCACTTCGCAATACACAAATGCACTGATCACTCAGCATTTCGTCTAAAAGATTTCCTATTTAATTTTTCTCTCAATCCATTTTTCTCTTCAACGTCAAAAGGTATTTTGCTGAACTTTTCCTACTATAACGTTATGCTTCGTCTTCTTTATATTTCAAATGGTTCCACTTCTGTCTTGAAAACTATCGTTTTGTTATTAAATTCTTATTCTCAAGTGTATAGGTTTTCGGTTTCGTTTAAACTTCTATTTTACAGATTGTTAAATGTTTCAATTTATTATTACTTGCTGATTAACTATATTACGAATGTCTTTCTGTTTGGATTAAACGATCTGTTACATCAAGTAAATGATAGTTTAATTTTAGGGTTTATGATTTAGTGTTAAAACAATCGTGTACATAACGAAAGTATATTATGATCATTATTTTCAGGATGACTGTACCTAGCACTATCATAACTGGATTGTGGCAAACAAATATAACATTGGAAAAAGATTATGATAACAAGCGCTTACAAAGCCTTCTATTCGGATTAGAAAACAATAAAATAATAACATGCTTGGAAGTTGAGGAAATTTTCAAGAATTTTGAGTTTACAAATGATCATGATGCTATAAAGGTCGTCTTGGCCATCTTTATAGAAACTGTAATGGTCGGGAAGGATAAGACAACACAGTTTGACATGGATATTTTGGGAAGAGTTGATGATGAAGAAATATTTAAGAACTTTGATTGGTCAACTTTCTTCCACACTCATCTGCTCAACAGTTTAAAGGCAAGTCTACAAGGAAAAAAAGAAGCATACGAGCTAAAGAAGACAAAAAGTTCCAAAGCAGTGGCATACTACAACATCAAAGGCTACGTGCTTGCTTTTCAGGTGATTTTTATTTGTTTATACACTTTAGTTAAATGAAAATTCAACATCAAAGTTTAACATAATAGTTTAAATGTTTTAGGTGTGTGCTTATGAAGTACTCTCAACTGCAAGTAATCACCTAGCCACAAAAAACAGTAAGCACTAGAAGAAATATAGGCTTTAATGTCGGTTGGAAAAAATAAAAAATGAACATTAATGTCGGTTTTGAAAAGGCAGATGTTTAATGTTGGTTTTCCACCGACATTAAAAAGTAAGCTTTAATGTCGGTTTTAAACCGACATGAAAGGTCCTCCATTTTGAAAACTGACATTAATGCTCCATTTTAATTTAAATTTTAATAATTTTATTTTGTAAAAAAATAATAATTTCTCTCTCGTACTTTACTCTTTCACTCTTCTCCTCAGTCAATTACTTCGCGGCTCGCACAATCCCTTTCTTCTTCAAATGGGATCTGCCTATTTCTTCTATGAATAACCATCGCCCGTTCGTTCTCCGCATAACCATCGCTGCCACCATTGTGCTTGTTGCCACTATTGTGTGCTCGTTGCCAGCATTGTGCTCGCCGCCACCAATTTGCTCGCCGCCACCATTATCGTTGTGCTCGCCCACTCTTCTAAACAAATTCGCTCGCATTTCCTTCCTTCTAAA